>NC_069500.1:69190697-70455697 GCF_027579735.1 Bombina bombina | reverse complement strand
ATGAAGCTTGCAATGCTGCATCACTCTAGTTATACTGTAGTTATGAAAAACAGTTAAGTCTTAACTTATGTAAGAATGCAAAAATGTTATTTGCCAAATAAACGTTTTTATCCAAGTTTTTTTTTTTTTAGTACTGAATAATAATTTTATTTATGATTCAAATGTTTACAGATTTGTTTGTAGTTAATATTTCTAAATGTATTTTATTGGAAAGCAATGTGTCATTTATCAAGATATAACACTGGCCATTATTCACTTGTGACTTATCTACAAAAAATGTAATATACGATAATAACTACTATGGACAGAGACTTTAGCAAGATACATTTTATAAATATAAATAAAATATAAATAAAAAAGACAAATATAATATTTAGAGTCAGACTGAATTTGTTTTGTTCTACATGGCTGCAATATGCAGTTTAACATCCAGCACAAAGAAATAAAGGCTTATCCTGCAAATGATTTGTGTGCTATAATAATGTATATAATAGATGGTCTATATTCTTTTTAAAAATAATTTTGACTATTCAACACTAATATTGTCATTGAGAAAAATGGCTTGTAAGCTTAAGAAACACAATATCCTGTATTATCGTACAAAATATGAATATTATAGACTTTATATGTGGTTACAAAAATACACAGGTCTCTGTGGTTCGATGCATGCCATCTAAGGATTAATTCAATCCTTTCACTACCCTAATATTCCTGGTATAGGATTTTCACTCATTGGATTGTATATGTTCTAGATTAAAAACATTTTTTTAAAAAAAAAAAGAATATTATGAATTGTCTGTACAGAAAATATTAAGTTACTGGAAGATATAACTGAAATAAAATACATAGATTGAAATATGTGTTTTTTTTAATTTGTTATTTGTATTTAATTTGAATTTCAGTTTTGTTGTATTTTCAATAAAGCTTGTTGAACAAAAAAGTAAACACAAAATCTTACATAATAGGAGAGGGTGGGTCGCCGCTGTTGCATACCAAGGAATTAGAATGCCCTTTATTATGTTGTGATTAGCTAGAGGAAAGCTCTTGTTTTGAGCTAATTGGTTTGCGATAGAAAGACAATATTATAAAGAATCCAGTTGCCCAGTGTGGCTGAAAATTGTGCTAAAATTTTAGTAAATTGTGAGCATGATTTAAAAATGCCATTCTGGGATGCCGTTGTTCTGTTATGTTTGACTACCACGTTACGTTTGCCTACCTGCTCTAACGCCTACAATAAACGTGCAAATACTCTGTGCACACATACTGTACGCTCACTGCCGCAGTCAGCAAATATTACAGAACACTGTCCACAATTTTGTCACTAGCTGGGAACATGAAAATATCAGTGCCAAAAAAAGGCAATATGTTTTTATTCAGTATATTGAATATTATTATACTGATGTATTTGATTAAAGGAGTCAACGTATTTCAATAAAGCAGACATAATATAAATAGTTACAAACATTACCTTTCATGATGAAACGCTAATACATGACTGTTTTTTAACTATTTATATTATGTCCGCTTTATTTAAAGGGACAGTCAACACCAGAATTTTTGTTGTTTAAAAAGATAATCCCTTTTATTACCCATTCCCTAGTTTTGCATAACCAACACAGTTATAATAATACAAGTTTTACCTCTGTAATTACTTTGTAGATAAGCTTCTGCTGACTGCCCTATATTTCAGTTCTTTTGACAGACTTTCATTTTAGACAATCAGTGCTCACTCCTAGGTCACTTCACGTGCATGAGCTCAATGTTATCTATATGAAACACATGAACTAATGCCCTCTAGTGGTCAAAATGCATTCAGATTAGAGGCAGTCTTCAAGGTCTTAGACATTAGCATATGAATCTCCTAAGTTTAGCTTTCAACTAAGAATACCAAGAGAACAAAGCAAAATGGGTGATAAAAGTAAATTGGGAAGTTGTTTAAAATTACATCCCTATTTAAATCATGAAAGTTTTTCTTGGCTTGACTGTCCCTTTAAATACGTTCACTCCTTTAATCAAATACATCAGTATAATAATAATCAATATCCTATATTATAAAAGGCCAAGTGTGTTTGTCCGAAGCTGTCATGTGCAGTAGAGACAGCACAAGGACAAACACACCTGGCCTTGGATTCCCTACCTGATCTGTCGACTGCCGCGAGAAGAAGTGGGCGTGACCGAGCATGTGCGGGGGCGTGACCAAGCGTGAAGGGGCGTGGCCTAGCATAAAGCCCATGAATGGGGGCGTGGTCTAGCGTGAAGGGGGCAGGGCCGTGAAAGGCCATGGAGAGAGCTCAAACAGCTCAAAAGAGGGGAGAGAGAGATCAAGAGGGGAGAAAGAGAGAGAGAGGGGAGATGGAGAGAAAGAGAGAGGGGGGATATAGAGAGCTGTGAGAGAGAAAGGGGGGAGAGAGAGAGAAAGAGAGGGGGGAGATAGAGAGGGGAGAGATAGAGAGGGGAGAGAGAGAGAGGGGAGAGAGAGAGGAGAGAGAGAGAGGGGGGAGATAGAGGGGGGAGAGAGAGAGGTTGAGAGAGGGGAGATAGAGAGAGAGAGGGGAGAGAGAAAGAGAGAGGGGAGAGAGAAAGAGAGGGGGGGAGAGAGAAAGAGAGGGGGAGAGAGAGAGAGAGGGGAGAGAGAAAGAGAGCGAGGGGAGAGAGGGCAGAGAGAGAGAGGGGGGAGAGAGAGGTGAGATAGAGGGAGAGGGGAGAGAGAGAGCGCAAAAGAGGGGAGGATAGAGAGAGAGAGCTCAAAAGAGAGGGGGAGAGGGAGCGCAAAAGAGAGGGGGGAGAGGGAGAAAGCAAAGAGAGTGGGAGGGAGAGAACGCAAGAGGTGGGACAGCTGTACTGCAAAAAATGGCCTGTGTAAACGGGCTTTAGGACTAGTACAGAATAAAAGAACACAGTTGTAGGAAGCCTTTTTTGGCACAGTATTTTGATGTCCCCAGCTAGTGCCAAAATTGTGGACGGTGTACTATATTTGCCGACTGCGGCAGTTGGCGCATGCGTGCAAGGGGTATTTGCAAGTTTATTATAGGCATCGTGCTCTAATATTTGCTGGCTGCAGCAGTGAGCACATGAGTGCAAAGGGTATTAGCAAGTTTATTGTAGGCGTGGCCGTTAGCGTTACGTAGGTAGGCAAACGTAACGCTGTATGCAAACGCAACAGAACACCGTAGCAGATTACTTTTTTTCTTCATAAATGGAAAGAGTCCACAGCTGCATTCATTACTTTTGGGAAATAAGAACCTGGCCACCAGAAGGAGGCAGACACCCCAGCCAAAGGCTTAAATACTCCTCCCACTCCCTTCATCCCCCAGTCATTCTTTGCCTTTCATCCCAGGAGGTTTACAGAGAAGTGGCAGAAGTTTGTTTTGTCTCTTATGGGACGGGAGTTTTAAGTAATCCTATCAATCTCTCAGTGAGGCCCTGGATGAAAGTTAGAGTCCAGAGATGCAGGGAGATAATTTCTGTGAAACCATCCCGACTCATACTAACAGCTGCACAAGCAATCAGCGTTGTCGAACTTTGCTTCGCTACTACTTTGCTACGCTGCTAATATTCGTCACACTTGAAGGGCCGTGTTCTTGTTCCATGGCGTAGATTCCGGTAAGATCATTTTATTTTACTTCATCAGAATGTACTGTAACTTATTTGTTTCCTGTAAGATGCTATCTTGCGGGACTTATTAAGTATAAATATAGGGCCTCAGTGAGGCTCCTTTGGTATCTTGGAATCAAGGGTTAATATCTCCTGAGGGGGATTATTGAACAGGGGGGGGTTTAATCATGTTTGTTATGTGATTCAATCTGCTTATGTGTAGTGTTAATTGGGCTCTTGGCTTAAGAACATAAAGGCCTTTGGAAGTGACGCAACCTTATCGTTGGGCGCGCTTTTTTTGGACTGTACGGTTCACCTTGTGACTGGGCGTGTTTATGATCCGGTTCTCCATTTCAGCATTCCTGACCATGTGGCGACTGAAAAATTCTGGTCTGCTAGTGTCTGGTTCTTAGGAGGTGGTGAGTGCCCCAGCCATTGGGTGTCTCAGGTGCCGTTTAGATTTTGTTTTTCTTATAGTCCATATTATTATCTTCTCTATCCAGTTATGGAGGATTCTGAGACTGTTCAAATTTCAGATTCTTGGACTTGTGAAGAATGCGAATTGGCCCCATTGACACAGGTCAATCAATTATGTTCGATATTCCGTATTAGAGCGCCTTGTTCCTCGGGCTCGGGGAATCAAGGGTCTGCTGAGCCATCCGCCTCTGGGGGTTCTGTGCTCAGAGAGGCGAGGTCCCTACCGTTCCCTACTACTACATATGCGGGTAACACAGATTATGTTTATCCCTCCTTGCAGGACGGCTTTCGCTTTCACATATTTTTGGCGATTATGCGTCTGCAAAGTTCAGACGTTTATTTGCGTTTCTGCTCGTGCCCTATTGTACCGGGTCTCCTGACCTTGGTTGGGCCTATACAGTTGGAGGTATAAGGCAAGCGGCCGCTCCAAACTCCCATGCCGGTCCGAACTGTGGCTCAGGGTGATGACGTCACAGACGCCGCCGTGATAATGGCAAAGTTAAACACGAAGGTCATGCGGTGACTGGGTGCAGTGCCTGGGATTGGCAATGAATCAATTGCCACAATGCAGCATAAAAAATAGAGAAAAGGCAGCACCTGCATTAAATTAAAAAAAAACTCACTTTATTCTCTTACAGGCAAAACAAGTGTGACATGGAAAGAACGTCTGACGCGTTTCACGCCCCCTAGTGGCGTTTCAGCAGAGACTACAGGTGTTCCTGAGCATGGCCCTCTTATACTGGGACATATTAATTGCATATTTAACCCCTTAATGTGAAACAAACAAACATTAAAAGTATATGTATTTAACATAAAATATGCTACAGTGTACATTATCCAATATACATTAAAACTGAATCAAAGTAGAAAGAACAATTATTGTATTTTATTTTATTTGCAGAGCCACTTTGGAAAATGACCTTTAATCATGATGGTATCTGAGTAATTAATTATTTCTCGTGTCCCCTATTCATAACTTCTGGGGAATTATATTTAATAAGTTTTTATAGATGTTATTATAAATATTATGGTATATACAATATGGATCCACAACAGACATGAACTATTTTTGATACTAAGATATATCTAGATAATTTTTGTAATAAACTGTATTTTTTAGTAGAAATTTTTTTTTAAAAAAAATATATATATAACTCTTTACATATGGAACCAAAGGGTACTTGTCACATTGCTACATGTTTCCTTCTTATAGTATCCTTTGTCTTTTGTTTTATTGTCTTTTATTTTATTTTATCTAGCTATAGTTAGACTATCCTCATACAAGATGCTAGCTTTTTAATAGCTTTTTTAGGACTTTTTTAATAATTATATGAAGTAGCTTATGTCCCATTCAAGGTTTAGGCCATCAGGAATTCTGGTTTTAAGTTGGTAAATCCAATATAACTCCTTCCTGTCCAAAATTTTGTACCTATTCCCACCTCTGAAAGGGACCTTTGCCACATCAATAATTTTAACCCTAAAATTTTCTTCATTAGTAAAATGAAATAGGTTAAAGTGCCTTGCCACTGTGGAGTCTTTGCAATAGTTTTTGATATCATTAGCATGTTCTCTTACTCTCACATTGACCTCCCTCGTCGTTTTTCCTACATATTGGATTTTGCAAAACTTGCATTCCAACAAATACACTGCGAATTTAGTTTTGCAGTTGGCATAAAATGAAATGTTGTACTCCTGTCCATCTACTGTAGACCTAAATGTAGTGGCCCTTTCCATAATATCACATGTCAAACATGTTCTTGCTCCGCATTTGAAGCAGCCAGATTTCTTTAGCCAATTCTCTCCCCTATTAATAACATTACTCGTAACCATACTGGGAGCTAGCTTAGTGGCCAAAGTTACAGGCTTTTTGGACACAAATCTGCAGTTAGAAACATAATTTTGCAGAATATTATCACCACTTAATATAGACAAATTTTTCTTCAATATTCCAACTATATCAGAAAACTAATTGGTGTATTCTGTTGTAAAAACAATGCTGTTATCGAACTGCAGAGAAGAGTCTTTACTTCCCATGGTTAAGGTCCTCATTTTCAATACTCCTACATCATGTTTGGTCTTTTCCAATTTAATTGGATCATAACCTCTGGCTGTCAATCTCTCAGTGAGTTCATCCGCCTGCTGGGAATATATTTGATCATCATTAGTATTCCTTCGCAGCCTGATGTATTGTCCCCTCGGAATTGCTTTAATTAGATGGGGGGGATGGCACGAGCTCGCATGTAGAATGGTGTTACCAGCTGTTGGTTTGCGAAAAGTTTTAGATACTACCATTCCGGTCTCTTCCACCCCCTCCAGCGTTATATCCAAAAAGTCAACACATCGGCTGCTATAACTTCCCACAAACCTTAGGCTCAACTCATTATTGTCAAGAAAGTTTATAAAATTCTGAAAGTCGTTACCATCCCAGGGCTCATCAATGATCATAATCAGGTCATCAATGAACCTTTTGTAGTGGCGTATATTACCAGTGAACGTTACATTTTCATTGTTATACAAATATTTGGCTTCCCAATACCCTACATATAGATTGGCAAAGCAGGGGGCAAATTTTGCCCCTATTGCCGTACCACAACGCTGAAGGTAAAACTTTCCATCAAATGTCAAGAAATTATGGGTAAGTACAAACTCCAAAATTGCACAAATGTAAACCTTAATTTCTTCTTCATATGCTGTATATTTATCCAAAAAGTATCTCACTGCCAAAATCCCTATATTATGTGGGATTGCCGTGTAAAGGGATACAATGTCAACCACTACCCAACAATAGTTTCTGCCCCATCTAATACTTTTTAGACCTTCCAACAAATGAGATGAGTCTCTTAAATAACTAAACAACTTTTTCACTATCGGCTGTAGTATTGAGTCAAGCCACTCAGAAAGGGGTTCAAGCAAGGACCCAATACCCGATACTATCGGTCTTCCTGGTGGCCGTATTGGATTCTTATGCAATTTGGGCAGATAGTGAAAAAGTGGTGTAATAGGGAATTCAGGTACAAGTACTTCCACATCTTCACGTTTAAACACCCCTAGAAAGATACCATCATCCAATAATGATAATAATTCTCGTTTGAAAATAACAGTTGGATTTCCACTTAGAGGGGTGTAAGTACAAGGGTCATTTAATTGGCGCTGGGCTTCATCCAAGTAATCAGTCTTATTCAAAATTACAATATTACCTCCCTTATCGGAGTTTCTGATGACAATACTTTGATTCTCTTTGAGGGAGTCCAGCGCCAACTTTTCTGCCCTAGATAGATTGTTTTTAACCTTCTTTTTTGACCGTGATAGACTCAGGATCTCACGTTCCACTGTCTTTTGGAACAAATTTACTGCACCCCCCCCTGAACTGTATGGGGTAAAAATCAGACCCATATTTTTTAGGTCCTTTAGGGGCAGTTTCCTCAGACAATACATCATGGGAGCTCTGTAGGTCTATCATGGTACTTAACATACACGCATCCTGAAAGGATACTTCCTCCTCTAATTGTGTCTGAGTGTTAACCTGTGTCTCAATATTGGAAGTGTAAAGAAAGGATGGTAGAAATTGAGAAGGAATTAAAGAAATTTGAACAACATGAAGATTTCTTAGAACAGAAAAAAACAATGAAGGAACATGTTGACAAATTAGATGCCATTCTTGCTGAACGCAAGGGAGAGAAATTCAATAGAGACAGACTTGATTATGAAACAAATCGAGTATATCAATGGCCATTTAACCAAAAGAATACCTGGAAGGCCAATTATGGCAAAGGAAGGAGGTGGAATAATAAAAAGAATATCAAAGAAGATAAGCAAAATCCAAAACCCATTTTGAAGAATAAAACATCTAAACAAGTGGTTTTTTCATCAACTGAAGCAGAGTCATCTGAGCAGGAGCAAATAGAATCAGCAGAGTCTTCTTCTTCCCCCTCCCCCTCTTCTTCTCCTCCCTCCTTCTTCCTCCTCTGTTTCTGCTTATTCCCTACAGGCTACCAGTGCTGATGATACTGAAAATGAGGGTCCATCCACGAGGTCAAAAGAGCCCAGAGAACAGAAGAGGAGTAGCAAGAAAGAGTCCAAGAGAGGTCCCAAGGTCCCTTTAAACGGGTCAGAAGGTCAAAAAACAAAAAGAAAAAAGAAATAAGGAGACAAAAACTGGGACTATTGGACTTAAGTTTCATTAATCTCTCTTCTTGTGTGTTGAATCAGGATCAAATTAATGTACTTAGTAGGGGTTTAGGTTTTGCACCCACAAGAGATTTTTCGCCATTTAACACATTAATAGATGTCAACAGGTTTGTTCGCAAGCTGACGCTAAAGAGATTCTTTGCTTTACAACATGACAACACTTCCAATATTGAGACACAGGTTAACACTCAGACACAATTAGAGGAGGAAGTATCCTTTCAGGATGCGTGTATGTTAAGTACCATGATAGACCTACAGAGCTCCCATGATGTATTGTCTGAGGAAACTGCCCCTAAAGGACCTAAAAAATATGGGTCTGATTTTTACCCCGTACAGTTCAGGGGGGGTGCAGTAAATTTGTTCCAAAAGACAGTGGAACGTGAGATCCTGAGTCTATCACGGTCAAAAAAGAAGGTTAAAAACAATCTATCTAGGGCAGAAAAGTTGGCGCTGGACTCCCTCAAAGAGAATCAAAGTATTGTCATCAGAAACTCCGATAAGGGAGGTAATATTGTAATTTTGAATAAGACTGATTACTTGGATGAAGCCCAGCGCCAATTAAATGACCCTTGTACTTACACCCCTCTAAGTGGAAATCCAACTGTTATTTTCAAACGAGAATTATTATCATTATTGGATGATGGTATCTTTCTAGGGGTGTTTAAACGTGAAGATGTGGAAGTACTTGTACCTGAATTCCCTATTACACCACTTTTTCACTATCTGCCCAAATTGCATAAGAATCCAATACGGCCACCAGGAAGACCGATAGTATCGGGTATTGGGTCCTTGCTTGAACCCCTTTCTGAGTGGCTTGACTCAATACTACAGCCGATAGTGAAAAAGTTGTTTAGTTATTTAAGAGACTCATCTCATTTGTTGGAAGGTCTAAAAAGTATTAGATGGGGCAGAAACTATTGTTGGGTAGTGGTTGACATTATATCCCTTTACACGGCAATCCCACATAATATAGGGATTTTGGCAGTGAGATACTTTTTGGATAAATATACAGCATATGAAGAAGGAATTAAGGTTTACATTTGTGCAATTTTGGAGTTTGTACTTACCCATAATTTCTTGACATTTGATGGCAAGTTTTACCTTCAGCGTTGTGGTACGGCAATGGGGGCAAAATTTGCCCCCTGCTTTGCCAATCTATATGTAGGGTATTGGGAAGCCAAATATTTGTGTAACGTTCACTGGTAATATACGCCACTACAAAAAGGTTCATTGATGACCTGATTATGATCATTGATGAGCCCTGGGATGGTAACGACTTTCAGAATTTTATAAACTTTCTTGACAATAATGAGTTGAGCCTAAGGTTTGTGGGAAGTTATAGCAGCCGATGTGTTGACTTTTTGGATATAACGCTGGAGGGGGTGGAAGAGACCGGAATGGTAGTATATAAAACTTTTCGCAAACCAACAGCTGGTAACACCATTCTACATGCGAGCTCGTGCCATCCCCCCCCATCTAATTAAAGCAATTCCGAGGGGACAATACATCAGGCTGCAAAGGAATACTAATGATGATCAAATATATTCCCAGCAGGCGGATGAACTCACTGAGAGATTGACAGCCAGAGGTTATGATCCAATAAAATTGGAAAAGACCAAACATGATGTAAGAGTATTGAAAATGAGGACCTTAACCATGGGAAGTAAAGACTCTTCTCTGCAGTTCGATAACAGCATTGTTTTTACAACAGAATACACCAATCAGTTTTCTGATATAGTTGGAATATTGAAGAAAAATTTGTCTATATTAAGTGGTGATAATATTCTGCAAAATTATGTTTCTAACTGCAGATTTGTGTCCAAAAAGCCTGTAACTTTGGCCACTAAGCTAGCTCCCAGTATGGTTACGAGTAATGTTATTAATAGGGGAGAGAATTGGCTAAAGAAATCTAGCTGCTTCAAATGCGGAGCAAGAACATGTTTGACATGTGATATTATGGAAAGGGCCACTACATTTAGGTCTACAGTAGATGGACAGGAGTACAACATTTCATTTTATGCCAACTGCAAAACTAAATTCGCAGTGTATTTGTTGGAATGCAAGTTTTGCAAAATCCAATATGTAGGAAAAACGACGAGGGAGGTCAATGTGAGAGTAAGAGAACATGCTAATGATATCAAAAACTATTGCAAAGACTCCACAGTGGCAAGGCACTTTAACCTATTTCATTTTACTAATGAAGAAAATTTTAGGGTTAAAATTATTGATGTGGCAAAGGTCCCTTTCAGAGGTGGGAATAGGTACAAAATTTTGGACAGGAAGGAGTTATATTGGATTTACCAACTTAAAACCAGAATTCCTGATGGCCTAAACCTTGAATGGGACATAAGCTACTTCATATAATTATTAAAAAAGTCCTAAAAAAGCTATTAAAAAGCTAGCATCTTGTATGAGGATAGTCTAACTATAGCTAGATAAAATAAAACAAAAGACAAAGGATACTATAAGAAGGAAACATGTAGCAATGTGACAAGTACCCTTTGGTTCCATATGTAAAGAGTTATATATATATTTTTTTTTAAAAAAAATTCTACTAAAAAATACAGTTTATTACAAAAATTATCTAGATATATCTTAGTATCAAAAATAGTTCATGTCTGTTGTGGATCCATATTGTATATACCATAATATTTATAATAACATCTATAAAAACTTATTAAATATAATTCCCCAGAAGTTATGAATAGGGGACACGAGAAATAATTAATTACTCAGATACCATCCTGATTAAAGGTCATTTTCCAAAGTGGCTCTGCAAATAAAATAAAATACAATAATTGTTCTTTCTACTTTGATTCAGTTTTAATGTATATTGGATAATGTACACTGTAGCATATTTTATGTTAAATACATATACTTTTAATGTTTGTTTGTTTCACATTAAGGGGTTAAATATGCAATTAATATGTCCCAGTATAAGAGGGCCATGCTCAGGAACACCTGTAGTCTCTGCTGAAACGCCACTAGGGGGCGTGAAACGCGTCAGACGTTCTTTCCATGTCACACTTGTTTTGCCTGTAAGAGAATAAAGTGAGTTTTTTTTTAATTTAATGCTGGTGCTGCCTTTTCTCTATTTTTTATGGGCCTATACAGTTCCCTGTGGGTGTAGCTGTCCCTGAGTGTTGTGCCTTTCGTTACAGAATAGGGCGCCTTCGCATTTTTCTCAGACATGTTTTTGAGTTATTAGAGGACCCTATCCTTAACGGATACGGGAATCTGCAATATTCTTCTTCGAATGGCTCACCTTATTAGACATGAGGGGATGACGTAATCTCCTGATTGTCAGTTTATTGAGATCCTTCCCAGTTTTGTTGGAAGATCAGGGTTCCATTTGGCTGGTCCTGCGGGTAGGTCTGTTTCTTCTTGGGCGATTAACCTACGGGTTGCCTTATATTTTCTTTTATCCGGTTAGGATATTTTTTTTTTAATTATATTTTTCCCTTCGAGAACTTTTTCTGGGATCGATCCTTGCTGTTTACTTCTGCGGAAGTTTGTTACGGGACACGTTAGTCCTATGTTTGTCTGTTATTCTCTTCCCCTCTGGGGGAGGATTTAGGCAGCTTGACAGTTATGACCCTGTCTGCAGGCTGGTCCTGCTTGGGATCAGTTCTTCTGTCTCATGGCTTGTTCAGACATATGGCGCCTGTTCTGCCTGGCTGGGCCGGTTGAGGTGCAGAGTGTATTATTTGTGTTTTCTTGTTTTCATTTTACAAGTTTCAGCTAAATATTCTAAAGAGGACTTGTGAGTCCGTGAGGCAGAAGGCTGTTTCAGTCCTTTTTTCACCTTCAAGCTGGTTGACTGGGTCAGTGGAGTTCCGCTGCATCACTCTCTTTACTTCCGATGCTCTCGGGACCTAGAGTGTTTTTCCTAACGTGGGAGGATTGGGGGCTTATCGCCTTCTTACTGCTGTTTTGGGCGGTTTGGCCTTTCTGAGGCTCTGGGAACTTGTCCTTTTGGACTTGTTCCTTCCATGGTCCTTTTTGGAGACCTGGTTTTCCTTTGGAAGATGGTTGTTCCTGACATTGGGGTCTCCTTTGGGCTCTGCTTAGGGTTCTTCCCCGGAGCTGGGGATGATCTGCATCCTTTTGTTCATGTGATCCTCTGACTTGTATTGGAGGTGATGTGGAGACTAGCCTTGCTCGAGTGACTCTGTCCTCGAGGTATCCCCTTGCTGTGGACGTCTTGTGGCGGTTTGAACGCCTATGGGATCTAGTGTCTTGGTTTGAGATACCTTAGCTCCTTTGGAGTGTTGGACTTCGGCAGGAGGTGGTCTCTTCCATGGGTCGGGAGTTGCAAGGTGTTCTCGTTATCCGGGTTATTCTGGATATTGCATTGATATCTCCCTGTGGGTCTGTTTTTTTTATATCAGAAGGGGTATTTGAGTTTCTGGGATATTGTTTGTTCTTAAACAATTGGGGGCTCAGACCTGACCTCGCCCTGGTTCTTCCGGTTGCTGAGGCTTTCGCTCAGCGTTTTTCCTTTGTGGTTCCCGTTGCGGGTTGTTACCGGACTTTCAGACTTTAGGGCAGGTTCGGGGTTCTCTATTCCCAGGGAACTTGGGCTATGACCTTTGGTCTGGCTAGTTGACCTGTTCTCGATTGGCCAGGTTTTCTGAGTGCCGATGCACATTGGGCTTGCCTTACGCCTATTGAACTGTTCCCTTGGACAGTTTGCTGAAGTAACCTGATGGCTTTGTGGTTCTGCAGACATAGGGTTTGCAGGGTATCCGCTGCAGCTAATGCACCTTGTCTGTGTGCTAGCAGGCTTATTTATAAGGGGATTGCTTCCAAGTTCATCTGTGTTGGAGATTGATCTCTTTTTCAGCCCATGGCCTTGTGTCCTGTGGGCAGGTGCTCTGTATTAATGGCCCTTTTTTCCTAGGGGGACTTGTTCTCCTCCTTACAGAGGTGTGGTCTTTGTCTTAGGGCTTCTCCTGGATTCAGGAGGTGGAACAGGCATGATCTCTGGGTTGTTCTGTTCTATTTGGATTCTTGCTGGCTCTGCGTTGAGACTATATCGGCCTTGGAGATTGTCTCTAAGGAGTTTCGGGTGGGCACCCGAGCTCTGTTGGAATGGTTGAGGCCATTCTTCCACTCTTTTGTGAGCTGGTGTTGGGGGTTCTTTTGTTCCCCTGCTGAGTCTGATTTTGCAGTCTCTAGCTAGGCTTCCGGGCTACCTGCGGGTCAGTGTCCTTGGGGCCTTTTCTTTTCAATGTTTCTTGGCTTCGAACAAAGCGGGGTTTTGTTGGGTAGTGGTTTTCAGGCCTGGTGCCTTCAGAATGGGCCGCCTCTTGTACCCTCCCATCTTGGCATTCAGTGTCCTCTATAGCTTGGGTATTGTTTTCCCAAAAGTAATGAATGCAGCTGTGGACTCTTTCCATTTATGAAGAAAAACTGAAATTATGCTTACCTGATAATTTTATTTCCTTCAGATGGAAAGAGTCCACAGCCCTCCACCCATATTTTTTATGTGGGGCGTCTGTATTTTATTCTTCTGGCACATTTTTACCCTGATATTTCTTCTACTGTTCCTTGTTCCTCGGCAGAATGACTGGGGGATGAGGGGAGTCGGAGGAGTATTTAAGCCTTTGACTGGGGTATCTTTGCCTCCTCCTAGTGGCCAGGTTCTTATTTCCCAAAAGTAATTAATGCAGCTGTGGACTCTTTCCATCTGAAGAAAATAAAATTATCAGGTAAGCATAATTTCAGTTTTTCTATTATTATTATTTTGTAGGTTGAACAGCCACTGACAAGACTTTTACTTTGCTGTGTGTAAAGCATGATGTATGCATGTATATTCTGCCTAGCTAAAAAAACAAAACTGAAATTTCTGATCAGTTGAATGGTCTCAGATTTGGAAATTGTGCAAAGACTTATTCTGGTTTTACAATGTTTTTTTTTTTTCATTCTCACAAATTGTGTGATGTTAGTGGATAAACCACAGTTAAACTTAACTGCTATTGGGACTGTAGGGCACAACACACTGGTATATGTAGCACATGGTTGTGTGGTGCTATAGCAGATGTTAGAGAGTACCTCTGTGGCGGACCTAATGAACTTGGGAGCCCTTAAGTGCTCATGGGACCCAGTACTTGCGGATCAAACTGGTCACGCTAATTCTTCAATATTCTCCCGATTTCCCATTCCACTACAGCTCAATGGTTCCATATTGCAGAGCTGTCTTGTAGCCTTGATTGCGGTTAATACTTGCTGAGAGCCGGCGTCTCATCCACGAAACTATATTCAGGTAAGTCGCACCCCTCTGGTAAACCAATATAATGGCAGGGTCTCTATCAAAAAACATTTAACAGCGATGAGCTTGACTGTTTAAGAGAGCCGACAGAAGTATTAAAAAGTGAAACTAATAGATGTTAATATTTTATTTTAATTTGGCTCATTCATGATACCCCGGCAGCTCTGAGCCCCCCTTAGTACTCGGTGCAGAGGCACCGGCTGCACTGGCAGTAGTTCGGCCCTTGGAGCACCTCACTTTTATAAAAACAGATATTACTGCAGCGGCTAACTACTGTATGCAGTCCCTATAGACAGAAGCTACGAAGAGGACTGGTATCCTTTATACTCATGTTTAAATATTTACAAACAGGGTAACCACCATTTATCATATTGGTACAAGACCTTGTTAAAAAAAAAAGGAGAAGAAAACATCCAAACTCTAGCAGATAAGTGGCAAGATTTACCCCATTTAAATATAGATAACACGATTAGTTTAAGTATCTCCAAGGCAGTATCTACTTTACCATTAATTATCTGTAGAATCTCACATCTTAAAATTCTCCACAAAGTTTATTTGACTCTGTGAATACTCTTAAAATGGAACGCGGAAAGTGCAAATTGCTCCAAATGGGGCCTTCCTAGAGCCGACATTGTACACTACTTCTGGTCATGTCCCAAAGTTAACTCCTTTTGGCTGAAAGTAGCTTTCTGGCTGTCTGGTAGACTAAGTCATAGGGTAGAATTTGATATCTTTAAGGTTATTTTTCTTGCTGATAAAGTACCCAATAGTATTAATCACAATCTTACTAACAGTAATCTTTAGTTAGACATCAAATCCTGAAGAACTCAAAATCTCGAAAACCACTCAGATTCATGGAGTTTATTGATAAAATGTATCACCATATTACCCTAGAACAAAATCTAGTTGATTTGCATTCAGATGCGGGTGTCCAAAACTTTATTTCAAAATGGGAAGATATAATCAAAGCGTCTTCCCCCAACATTCAAAAACATATACTCTACCCCTTCAGAAACCATATTATCGTAACTGAGTCTGAACCCTTTTCTTTCTTGTTCGAAAGTGAAGGAAGTACTGCTGAGAGAGGAACTAGTAGTTAGTCGCCCCCCCCCCCCCGCACCCCCCCCCCCCCCCGCATTCCTGTTTGAATCTTTGTGCTTGTATGGCCCTCTCATCTTAAACTTTGTTTGGCATGCTGTCCATTCTTAAAGGGAGACTGAACCCAATTTTTCTTTAGTGATTCAGATAGAGCATGCAATTTTAAGCAACTTTGTAATTTACTCCTATTATTAATTTTTCTTTGTTCTTTTGCTAGCTTTATTTGAAAAATAAGGCATATAAGCTATTTTTTTGGTTCAGAACTCCGGGGAGCACTTATTTATTGGTGGGTGAATTTATCCACCAATCAGCAAGAACAACCCAGGTTGTTCAACAAAAATGGGCCGGCATCTAAACTTACATTCTTGCTTTTCAAATAAAGATACCAAGAGAATGAAGAAATTTTGATAATAGGATTAAATTAGAAAGTTGCTTAAAATTGCATGCTCTATCTGATTCACGAAATAAAAAATTTAGGTTCAGTGTCTCTTTAAGCCATTACGGAATTGTTAGTCTGCTATATATGAAAGTTGTTATACACGAGTTAGATATATATTTCAGAAAAACACTTGAAATTACTTATTTCGATCTTGTTAATCCCACTTGCATAGTAAAAACTGGATCGAAATCTATTAATGTTTCTTTTACAAAGATATGACGAGTCCACGGATTTCATCCTTACTTGTGGGATATTAACCTCCTGCTAACAGGAGCACCACAGCAGAGCTGTATATATAGCCCCTCCCTTTCCCCTCCACCCCCAGTCATTCTTTTTGCCTGTGTTATACTAGGAAGACATGGTAAAGTGAGGTGTTGGTTTTAGTTTCTTCAATCAAGAAGTTTTTTATTTTAAATGGTACCGGTGCGTACTATTTTCCTCAGGGGGATATGGAAGAAGATTTCTGCCCTGAGGTTTGATGATCTTAGCATTTGTAACTAAGATCCATGCTGGTTCCCACAAGACTTCTGAAGGTAACCATGAGACATCTTCAGTGTGGAGAACGGTTTCATGCTACAAGCAGCATTAAGGTATGTGCAGCCTTTTTTTCTGAGGAGACTTGGTGTATCAGAACTGGCTGGCATTATTTCCCTGTATGGGAATGGGGTAAGCAGTAAAACCTATTTTAATAAGAGGGGTGTTACTGGAGTCCCTATTTTATATTTATCATTAGTTGATATTTGGGCATTATGTGACATGGGAGACAATATAAAAAACAATGTTTTATGTTTTTTATTTTTGGCACTTAAAACTTATTGGTTTTATGCTTGAGGGGTTGTATTGTGTGTGTATTTTTACTTAAGTGCAAAACTGCATTTCCATGCGGTGTTGTTTGGGCCTACTCCAACTTTTGACCTTAAGGGGCGGAGCCTATTTTGGCGCAATTCCTTCAGGCTTAGCAGCAGCAAACAGTAACTCGGTGGCTCCTGGACTGTGTAGCTGGTTTGAAGGGTTGGAAACTTGCAGAGTGTATTTTTATCTATCTTTTGACTACATGTTGATATAAGTACTTCTAAAGCCTTATTTCTGCCCTTGCTTCTGGGTGTAGTAATTTTTGGATTAACCGATGATATTAAGTTAAATTTGGGAATTTTATGTTTTTTTGTGCATTTTGGAAAAATTGTTCACTTTTTCTTAAAGGCACAGTACACGTTTTTTCTAATGTTTATTTTATGCTATAAATTAGTGTTTTAACGACGTTTGTGGTATTACTAGTCTGTTTAACACATGTCTGACATTGAGGTTTCTCATTGTTCTATGTGTTTAGAAGCTATTGTGCAACCCCCTCTAACATTGTGTAACTTTTGTACTGAAAGGGCTTTACAATGTAAAAAGCATATTTTAAATAAAGTAAGTGTGCCTAAGGATGATTCTCAGTCTGAAGAGAATCAGGATATGCCATACAATTCTCCCCAAGTGTCACAACCTTTTATGTCCACACAAGCGACCCCTAGTACTTCTAGTGCGTCTAATTCCTTTACTCTGAAGGAGATGGCTGCAGTTATGTCAACTACCCTTACAGAGGTATTGTCTAAATTACCAGTGTTGCAGGGTAAACGCAGTAGGTCAGGTATTAATTTGAATACTGAATCCTCTGATGCTTTATTAGCTATTTCCGATGTTCCCTCACAGTGCTCTGAGTTGGGGATCAGGGAATTACTGTCTGAGGGTGAAATTTCTGATTCAGGGAATGTTTTGTCTCAGACAGATTCGGATGCTATGTCATTTAAATTTAAGCTTGAACACCTCCGCCTGTTGCTTAGGGAGGTTTTAGCAGCTCTGGATGATTGTGATCCTATTGTGATTCCTCCAGAGAAATTGTGTAAAATGGATAAATATTTGGAAGTTCCTACTTACACTGATGTTTTTCCGGTTCCTAAGAGAATTTCGGAAATTATTAGTAAGGAATGGGATAGACCAGGTATACCGTTTTCTCCCTCTCCTAATTTTAAGAAAATGTTTCCTATATCAGATACCATTCGGGACTCATGGCAAATGGTCCCTAAGGTAGAGGGAGTCATATCTTCCCTACCTAAGCGTACTACTATACCCATTGAGGATAGTTGTGCTTTCAAAGATCCTATGGATAAGAAATTAGAGGGTCTACTAAAGAAATTATTTGTTAATCAGGGATTTCTTTTACAACCTACGGCTTGCATTGTTCCAGTAACTACTGCAGCAGATTTTTGGTTTGAGGCTCTAGAAGAGTCTCTTAAGGTTGAGAATCCATTAGATGACATTCTAGATAGAATTAAGGCTCTTAAGTTAGCTAATTCTTTTATTACTGATGCCGCTTTTCAAATTGCTAAATTAGCAGCAAAAAATGCAGGATTTGCTATTTTAGCATGTAGAGCATTGTGGCTCAAATCTTGGTCTGCTGATGCGTCATCAAAACATAAGCTTTTAGCTATTCCCTTTAAAGGTAGGACCCTTTTTGGGCCAGAATTGAAGGAGATCATTTCTGATATTACAGGAGGTAAGGGCCATGCCCTACCTCAGGATAGGTCGGTTAAAATGAGGGGTAAACAGAATAATTTTCGTTCCTTTCGGAACTTTAAAGGAGGACCCCCCGCTTCTTCTTCTTCCACTAACCCACTGCTGGTCCTAAGACAGCATGAAGGGGTGGCCCCCGATCCGGGACCGGATCTAGTAGGGGGCAGACTTTCTTTCTTTGCTCAGGCTTGAGCAAGAGATGTTCAGGATTGCACTAGAAATAGTGACCCACGGTTATCAATTGGAATTCAAGGATTTTCTCCCAAGGGGGAGATTTCATCTTTCAAAATTATCTGCAAACCAAATAAAGAGAGAGGTGTTCTTACGCTGTGTTAAAGACCTTTTTACTATGGGAGTAATCTGTCCTGTTCCTAAATTGGAACAGGGACAGGGGTTTTACTCAAACCTATTTGTGGTCCCCAAAAAAGAGGGAATGTTCAGACCCATTTTGGACCTCAAGTGTCTAAACAAATTTCTAAGAGTTCCATCATTCAAGATGGAGACAATTCGAACGATTTTGCCAATGATCCAGGAAGGTCAATATATGACTACCGTGGATTTGAAGGATGCTTCATATTCCAATCCACAAAGATAATCATCGGTTTCTAAGGTTTGCCTTCTTGGACAAACATTATCAGTTTGTGGCTCTTCCTTTCAGGTTGGCCACAGCACCCAGAATCTTCACAAAGGTTCTAGGGTCTCTTTTGGCGGTTCTCAGACCACAAGGGATAGCGGTGGCGCCTTATCTGGATAATATTCTGATTCAGGCGTCAACATATCATCTGACAAAATCTCACACGGACACAGTATTCTCTTTTCTGAGAACTCACGGCTGGAAGGTGAACATAGAGAAGAATTCACTTGTTCCACAGACAAGGGTTCCTTTCTTGGGAACTCTGATAGACTCGGTAGCCATGAAAGTATTTCTGACGGATGTCAGAAAATCAAAGATTTTGAATACTTGCCGAGCACTTCTGTCCATTCCTCGGCCATCAATGCCTCAGTGTATGGAGGTAATCGGATTAATGGTAGCGGCAATGGACATTGTTCCGTTTGCTCACTTTCATCTCAGACCACTGCAACTATGCATGCTCGGTCAGTGGAATGGGGATTATGCAGATTTATTTCCAAAGATAATTCTGGATCAAGAGACCAGAAACTCTCTTCTTTGGTGGTTGTTGTCGGATCATCTGTCCCAGGGGACTTGTTTCCGCAGACCCTTGTGAGTGATAGTGACAACAGATGCCAGCCTTCTGGGCTGGGGTGCAGTTTGGAATTCCCTGAAGGGGCGTGGCCTCAGTTGGCTTCGGCCAAATTCATCAGATTCCAGTTGGACAACATAACGACTGTGGCATATGTCAATCATCAGAGGGGAACAAGGAGTTCCTTAGCAATGATAGAAGTATCCAAGATAATCAGTTGGGCAGAGGCCCACTCTTGTCATCTGTCAGCAATCTACATACCAGGGGTAGAGAACTGGGAAGCAGATTTTCTAAGTCGACAGACTTTTCATCCGGGGGAGTGGGAACTTCACCCCGAGGTATTTGCCTCATTGATTCTCAGATGGGGCAGACTGGAATTGGATTTGATGGCATCTCGTTAGAATGCCAAGCTTCCAAGATACGGATCCTGGTCAAGGGATCCTCAGGCCAAACTGATAGATGCCTTGGCAGTACCTTGGTTGTTCAGCCTAGCTTATATGTTTCCGCCGTTTCCTCTATTCCACACGTGATTGCTCGAATCAAGCAGGAGAGAGCTTCAGTGATCCTGATAGGGCTTGCGTGGCCACGCAGGACTTGGTATGCGGATCTAGTGGACATGTCCTCTCTGCCACCGTGGAAACTTCCGTTGAGACAGGACCTTCTCATTCAAGGTCCTTTCCAACATCCAAATCTAATTTCTCTGCAACTGACTGCGCGGAGATTGAACGCTTGATTTTATTGAAGCGAGGATTCTCTGATTCAGTTATCAATACTTTGATACAGGCTAGAAAGCATGTCACTAGCAAAATCTATCATAAGATATGGAGTAAATATCTTTATTGGTGTGAATCCAAGGGTTACTCATGGAGTAAAGTTAGGATTCCTAGGATTTTGTCTTTTCTCCAAGAAGGATTAGAGAAAGGGTTATCAGAGAGTTCCTTAAAGGGAGAAATTTCAGCTTTGTCAATTCTGTTTCACAAATGTTTGGCAAATGTATCAGATGTTCAGTCTTTTTGTCAGCTCTATCTAGAATTAAGCCTGTATTTAGACCTATTACTCCTCCCTGGAGTTTGAATTTAGTTCTTCGAGTTCTGCAAGGGGTTCCGTTTGAACCTATGCATTCCATAGATATTAAACTATTATCTTGGAAAGTTCTGTTTTTGGTTGTTATTTCTTCTGCTGGAAGAGTTGCTGAGCTTTCAGCATTACAGTGTGTTTCGCCTTATCTCATATTTCATTCTGATAAGGTGGTTTTACGTACCAAACCTGGGTTCCTTCCTAAGGTTGTTTCAAATAAGAATATTAATCAGGAAATTGTTGTTCCTTCCTTGTGTCCTAATCCTCCTTCTAAGAAGGAGCGTCTGTTACATAACTTGGACGTGGTCCGTGCCTTAAAGTTTTACTTACAGGCAACTAAGGATTTCCCTCAATCATCTTCATTATTCATTGTTTATTCTGGAAAGCGTAGGGGTCAGAAAGCTCGGCTACCTCTCTTTCTTTTTGGCTGAGAAGTATCATCCGCCTGGCATATGAGACTGCTGGACAGCAGCCTCCTGAAAGAATTACGGCTCATTCTACTAGGGCTGTGGCTTCCACATGGGCTTCTGTTGAACAGATTTGTAAGGTTGCGACTTGGTCGTCCCTTCACACTTTTTCCAAATTTTCCAAATTTTATACTTTTGTTTCTTCTGAGGCTATCTTTGGGAGAAAGGTTCTTCAAGCAGTGGTGCCTTCCGTTTAGGTTCCTGTCTTGTCCCTCCCTTTCATCCGTGTCCTATTGCTTTGGCCCACCCTGTTCTTTTTAAGACAGTTTTTCTTTATATTTTTTTGTAAACTTCAGTCACCTCTGCACCTTTTAGCCTTTCCTTTTTCTCTTCCTATACCTTCGGCCGAATGACTGAGGGTGGAGGGGAAGGGGCTATATATACAGCTCTGCTGTGGTGCTCTTTGCCACTTCCTGTTAGCAGGAGGTTAATATCCCACAAGTAAGGATGAAATCCGTGGACTCGTCATATCGTAAAAGAAAGTAATTTATCAGGTAAGCATAAATTTAGTTTTTCTTTCTTTTTTTTTTTGTCTCCCGAGTTAAATACATACCCTAGAAAAATGTTTAAAAGGATTACTATAACTCTGTGAAGGTCATCTGTAGAGCAAAAATTTACTTTGAGTGTTACTGTTTCCTTTTGTTTTCATGTGATCTTGCTCTTTAAAAACTTCACGATTATTTTTTTTTGCTTTGACAAAATGTATTGTGTTAAGTACATATCCAGATTACGATTGTAAATCTGATCTATTTTATTTTTTTTGTCTAAAGATGTTGTTTCTAGGGAATCTTAACCTATAATATTGTCGATTGCATGAGACCTTGTCTGTTTTAAGTTCCTGATTGACTATTTGTCACTGTGTATACTATTCTATTATTTTCCACTAAAATAAAATGTAAAAACAACAAACAAACAAAAAAAAAAAAACAACTACTGTATGCAGTACTGACAACGCCAATGTTCCCTCTAAGGTGTGTGGTCATAATATAGATTGATTTTTGTATCTGCAATTTTCTAAAGATTATGACATCAATAGCTGCCTGTTCACCCTTAAAGACGGCTTGTGCCTTCTTGTGACTTTTCTGTTGCTGTATTTACATATTTGACTATTTTATTGTTTGCACATTATTGTTTGATTATGAATGTTATAACAAATTTTGAAAATACTTTTATTTCAAGATACTTTTGCAAAAGAAGAGGCTTGCGTCTAATTTCGCTTTTGCCAAGATTACATTTATGTGACTGATTGCCATATGAATAAAAAGGTTGTCTATGAGAATAGTTTGTTTAGATCCCTACCTGGTGGTGATACATTTTTTACTTGGTATCTTTGGCATATGAAACTATAACATTAGAACCCTCTTGGAATTTAGCAATTAATTACATTTTGCCACATTTAAAAGGGACGCCGTAATGTTTTTTGTTGCCCCTTATTATATGTCTGGGAATTTACTCCTTCAAAAATAAAAGGATATAATACCTATATGCAAAATCAATTGAAACTGATAAAATTGTAACTGTAAAATGAAGGCAAGAAAATATCACCTGAACATATAAAAAAGGAAGATATTTTACCTCAAAATGTGTGTTTCATAGTAAACTTTCTTAAACTGAGAAGGGAACAAACATGATTGTGTCTGCACATACCAGATGCAGGCTGTGTTGCATGTCCTGAGACTAGCATCCTGATTGGCAGTTTAAATGCCATTTTACAATGGCATGTGGCTACTGACTACATTTTGAGGTAAAATATCTTCCCTTTTACATAAAGATGTTGAGGTAATATTTTCTACTCAGCCTTTTACAGCAATGCTGCATCATTTTCAAGTGCTTCAACATTTGGATATCATGTCCCTTTAAGGTTTATTTTTTTTTTGTGTGAGAGCGAGACAGAACCCAGAAGTTTAACAACAGGGGTCTCAGAGACTGGGCATGCTCTTTTAGGGAACCACCACAGCTTAAAGAGACAAACTCAAAGTTTTTCTTTCCTGATTCAGATAGATTATACAATTTTAAACAACTTTCCAATATACTTGTATTACTTAATTTGCTTCATTTTCTTGGTATCCTTAGTTGAAAGAGCAATATGCACTACTGGGAGCTAGCTGAAACCCAATGACAAGAGGTATATACTGTATGTGAAGCCAGCAATCAACCGCTTCTAAGCCTACCTAGGTATATTTTTCAACAAATGACACAAATAGAAGAAACTAATTAAATAATAGAATTAAATTGGAAAGTTTTTTGAAATGGCATGCTCTCATCTTCCCTCTTGGTATAGGCAGCACAACACCCGAGGGATGTGGGAACAGTGCTGGCCGCCAGGAACACTGTGATGCAAGATGATAGTGCGCGTGACGTCAGCGTGTATCCCCACCTCCTGCTCTCTTGCACCAATCAACAGCCGTATACCCCCAGACCGGTGTCCCAGGTCTCTGGGTGCTGCTACAGAGGTTGAGGATAAGAAGGCAGATATGATACAGCGGCCGGCTGCTGGGAGTGCATGCACAATGCAGGATTTAAAGTCTACTACAGAATTTGTATTGTTTCAAAAGATAGATAATCCCTTTATTACCTATTCCTCAGTTTTGCATAACCAACACATTTATATTAATATATTTTTTACCTCTGTGATTACCTTGTATCAAATCCTCTGCAGACTGCCCAATTATCCTTTAGATTCTTTTGACAGACTTGCATTTTAGCCAATCAGTGCTGACTCGTAAATAACTCAATGGGGGTGAGCACAATGTTATCTATATGGCATACATAAACTGTTTAGCTGTATAAAAAAAAAAAACTGTCAAAATGCACTGAGAAATTAGCATATGAGCCTACTTAGGTTTAGCTTTCAACAAAGAATACCAAGAGAACAAAGCAAATTTGATGATAAAAGTCCATTGGAAAGTTATTTAAAATTGTATGCGCTATCTGAATCATGAATGTTTAATTTTGACTAGACTGTCCCTTTAAGTGTACCCTTTCAGGTTGATTTGACAGCCTTTGTTCCCTAAAAAGGAACCAATGACACAACATTTAATCATGTTAAGGGAGTTAAACTATTACCCTCCAACCTCCCTGAAAAGGCTGAATACGCTGTAGTTGCCTCCTGTACATTTTTATAGTAAGATGTATGACCAAGCAGACCATTCACAGTAATATTTTACTACATGCCACTTGTTTACTGGATCACAATCATTTTGCTTTCATCCACTTCAAAACAGATTTTTTAAAGGTGTATATTAACCTATTTATTGTAACAGGGCTAGATATTGTAACAGATATAAAAATAACCCAGATAATAATCTCTAATCAAGCTTCCATCATTTTATCAATAGGTCAACTGCACAGAAGAAGCAGTTAATTTATTAAATTATCAAAACTTTAAAGATTTCCTTAGGAAAAAAATGGAAATACTTTGAATTTAATATTCTGGAATAGAAACACAAGCCAGAAATTTTTTGAAGGGCATTAAAAGCTGTCCTAGGAGGCGAAATATTTGGATACTTGGTCATACTAAAAAGGAAAAAGTTAACGAAAGAACGGCAACTAGCGCATAAGTTATCTAATGCTTATAATAAGCCTCTTTTAGAACCAAACACTGGTAATTGGAATAAATATATAGAAGCTAAAAAAGGAATTGATAATTATAGGCATCAGCAGACAATGTACAGGGATAAAAAAATGAAGTATATTCTATAGATAAGGTCAGAAAACTGGGAGAATATTAGCAATCATGGTTAAAATGCAGAAGCCTATTAAAAATATAGCTGCTATAATGAAACTTTAAAAATGAAGAAAGATGAAATCATAAATGAGTTTGAAAAGTATTTCTTGCAAGTATATGCGCAAACAAATATGCATATAGAAAAGAAAGATAAATTCTGGGAAAGGATAAAAATATAGAATTAGAAAGAACAAAAAATAGAAGTGGTCAAAGCCATAAAGGAATAAGCTTTTGACAAAGTGACCTGGGACCATATTCATAACTCTTTTAAAAAAAAAACTTGAATTTGGAGAAAAATTTAGACATTTAAAGGGACATTCTTCTTCAAATTTGTTATTGTATAAAAAGATAGATGATGCCTTTATTACCCATTCCCCATTTTGCCTAACAAACACAGTTTTATTGATATCATTTTTACCTCTCTGATTACCTTGTATCTAAGCCTCTTTTTACATGGTGTTGACTCCTAGGTAACTTCACGTGCATGAGCTCAATGTTATCTATATGAAACACATGAACTAATGCCCTCTAGTGGTGAAAAACTGTCAAAATGCTTTCAGATTAGAGGAGGCCTTCACGGTCTAATAAATTAGCATATGAACCTCCTAGGTTTAGCTTTCAACTAAGAATACCAAGAGAACAAAAGTAAATTCGAAAGTTGTTTAAAATGACGTGCCCTATCTGAATCATGAAAGTTTATTTTGGACTTGACTGTTCCTTTAAGAGAGGGTCCAATAGAGACCACCTTTACTTATAATCATCATGAAGTTCAATCTTATTCTGTAAAAATGCTCAATATATTCATATTCCTTTTTGCTACCCTTTGTCTCTATAACAAACTACACTATTCAATTACTCCTTCTCCCTCTCCACCTGCACTGTTCATTAGCCCATATCTCTTAAACTCACCTTACTTTTCTACTCATGAACTTTACCTATTCCTAAACACTCTCTCTACCCCCTGCAGCTCATCTCAAAAGCAGTCTCACTACTGCAAATCTGTATCTCATCTCATGTCACTCTCCCTCTTGCTTCTACTTACTGGTGGTGACATCTCCCCTAATCCTGGTCCCCAACCACTGACAAGCCGTGCACATCCATGTGTACCATCCCATAGACTCAGAAAACAAAACTCTGCACACCTTACTCACATTCCTCTTGCATCTAAAGCCACTACCCCTTTCACTTGTGCACTCTGGAACTCTCGCTCTGTTTGCAACAAACTCACTTCTATACACGACCTCTTCATCTCCCGCTCCCTCAACCTTCTGGCCCTAACAGAAACCTGGCTCTCTCCCCTAGACACAGCATCCACTGCTGCTCTGTCACATGGGAGTCTCCACTTCAGCCACACTCCTAGGTCTGGTAATAGACAAGGAGGTGGTGTAGGTATTTTACTTTCCTCTCGTTGCACCTTTCAACAAATACATCCTATCTCTTCCCTCACTTTTCCCTCATTCGAAACCCACATGATTCGTTTATTCTCCCCTCTCTCTGTACGTGTTGCAGTCATATACCGACCCCCTGGCTCCGCAACTCAATTTCTAGATCACTTGGCCGCCTGGCTACCCTATTTCCTTTCCTCAGACACCCCTGCCCTCATTCTTGGCGACTTCAACATCCCCCTTAACAATCCCACTGCCTTATCTGCTAAACAACTTCTGCAACTCACTTCCTTTTCGGTCTGTCACAATGGACTGATTCTCCCACTCACAAAGACGGTCACTCTCTTGACCTGATCTTTAGCTATCAATGCACTCTCTCAAACTTCTCAAATTCCCCTTTTCCTCTTTCTGACCACCATCTCCTTACCTGCAACATATCATCCCTTCCTACAACTCTCCCACCTTCTACTCCTCACACCAAACTTCACAGAAGCATTAGGTCTTTAGATCAGCAACAACTTGCTAATTCCCTTAAACCGCTCCTCTCATCCTTCTCCTCCTTTTCCTGCCCTGAACAATCTATCTGCCACTATAATTCCACCCTTATATCCGTCCTTGACAATCTCGCCCCTCTTACCACTGCTCGGAAATCACACACTCATCCCCAGCCCTGGCATACTCCTCTGACACGGTACCTACGCAGATGTTCCCGTACTGCTGAACGGCATTGGAGAAAATCACGGAGTTCAGCTGATTTTCTTCATTACAAATTCATCTTGAACTCCTACTACTCTGCCCTTAATCTCCACAAGCAACACTACTTCTCTACTCTTATCTCTAAGCTTTCTTCAAACCCAAAACGTCTCTTCTCCACTTTCAATACTCTCCTCCGCCCTCCCCCACTTCCTAATACAACTTCTCTGTCAGCTCAAGACTTTGCCAGTCACTTCATTAACAAAATTGACTCCATCAGACATGAAATCAGCTCTCAACACAATTCCATTCTCTCCCCCCCTCAAATACTCTCACTCAACCACAACCCTCATAACCTGAAATTTAGTTCATTCTCCCGTTACTGAGGAAGAAGTTTTGGCACTAATACTGCGCTCTCACCTCACTACCTGTCCCCTTGACCCTATCCCCTCACAGCTGCTCCCCTCTCTCTCTCTGCTACCCTTACCCCTATACTAACACACATTTTCAACCTCTCCCTCAGCACTGGTACATTTCCCTCATCGATGAAACATGCACTGGTCACACCTATCCTCAAAAAACCTTCCCTTGATCCTACCTCCCCATCCAACTACCGCCCTATTTCCCTCCTCCCTCTTGCTTCAAAGCTTCTCGAAAAACTAGTATATGCACGCCTATCCCATTTCCTTACGTTAAACTCCCTTCTTGACCCGCTGCAATCTGGATTTCGTCCCTATCACTCCACAGAGACAGCTATTGTTAAGGTCACCAACGACCTACTTACAGCTAAATCAAAAGGCCACTTCTCTCTGCTTATCCTCCTTGATCAGTCCGCAGCCTTTGACACTGTCGACCACCCTCTTTTGCTCCAAACCCTTCAATCCTTCGGCATCTGTGACACAGCCCTTTCATGGCTCTCTTCCTACCTGTCAAACCGTACCTTCAGTGTAGCCTTCTCTGGGGCCTCCTCTGCCCCGTCACCACTTTCTGTCGGAGTACCGCAAGGCTCTGTCCTCGGTCCCCTTCTCTTCTCAATCTATACGTCATCACTAGGTTCCCTAATTACGTCCCACGGTTTCCAATATCATTTGTATGCCGATGACACCCAAATCTACTTCTCTGCACCAGAACTATCTCCTTCCTTGCTAACCCGTGTCACTAACTGTCTTTCTCACATCTCTTCCTGGATGTCCTCTCACTACCTCAAGCTAAATCTCTCCAAAACTGAGCTCCTCATTTCCCCCCCTTCTTCCAAAATCTCCACCCCCAATATCTCTATAACTGTCGACAACTCCATCATTACCCCTACCCCGCATGCCCGATGTCTCGGGGTCACATTTGACTCAGATCTTTCCTTCACTCCTCACATTCAGTCCTTGGCTACAGCCTGCCGCTTCCACCTTAAAAACATCTCTAAAATTAGACACTTCCTTACACAAGACACAACTAAGATTTTAATCCACTCTCTTTCTTTCCCGCCTTGATTACTGCAACTCTGTCCTCTCTTGTCTCCCCGCCTGCCGCCTAGCTCCTTTACAATCCATAATGAATGCCTCTGCCAGACTCATCTTCCTTACACGTCGCTCTTCATCTGCTGCGCCTCTCTGCCAATCCCTTCACTGGCTTCCTCTTGCCTCTAGGATCAAACACAAAACTCTCACTCTTACATACAAAGCCCTCAACTGCACTGCTCCCCCCTACATCTCAGACCTTGTCTCCAGATACTCTCCCTCCCGTCCCCTTCGCTCTGCTCATGACCTCCTACTCTCCTCCTCTCTTGTCACCTCATCACACTCCCGTTTACAGGACTTCTCCAGACTGGCTCCCATCTTGTGGAACTCTCTGCCTCGCTCCACAAGACTCTCTTCTAGTTTTAAAAGCTTCAAGTGCTCCCTTAAGACTCTACTGTTCAGGGACGCATACAACCTACGCTAACCTTTCCTAATACCAGTTCCTCTCCTCCACTGCAATCCCCTGAACCCTCTTAGCATGTAAGCCTAAAAGTCCAGCTTTCTTTCATGTAATTAGCAAGAGTCCATGAGCTAGTGACGTATGGGATATACATTCCTACCAGGAGGGGCAAAGTTTCCCAAACCTCAAAATGCCTATAAATACACCCCTCACCACACCCACAATTCAGTTTTACAAACTTTGCCTCCGATGGAGGTGGTGAAGTAAGTTTGTGCTAGATTCTACGTTGATATGCGCTCCGCAGCAAGTTGGAGCCCGGTTTTCCTCTCAGCGTGCAGTGAATGTCAGAGGGATGTGAGGAGTATTGCCTATTTGAATGCAGTGATCTCCTTCTAAGGGGTCTATTTCATAGGTTCTCTGTTATCGGTCGTAGAGATTCATCTCTTACCTCCCTTTTCAGATCGACGATATACTCTTATATATACCATTACCTCTGCTGATTCTCGTTTCAGTACTGGTTTGGCTATCTACTATATGTAGATGAGTGTCCTGGGGTAAGTAAATCTTTTTTTTTTTTTTTGTGACACTCCTAGCTATGGTTGGGCACTTTGTTTATAAAGTTCTAAATATATGTATTCAAACATTTATTTGCCTTGACTCAGAATGTTCAACTTTCCTTATTTTTCAGACAGTCAGTTTCATATTTGGGATAATGCATTTTAATTTAACATTTTTCTTACCTTAAATTTGACTTTTTTCCTGTGGGCTGTTAGGCTCGCGGGGGCTGAAAATGCTTCATTTTATTGCGTTCATTCTTGGCGCGGACTTTTTTGGCGCAAAAATTCTATTTCCGTTTCCGGCGTCATACGTGTCGCCGGAAGTTGCGTCATTTTTTTGACGTTATTTTGCGCCAAAGATGTCGGCGTTCCGGATGTGGCGTCATTTTTGGCGCCAAAAAGCATTTAGGCGCCAAATAATGTGGGCGTCTTATTTGGCGCGAAAAAATATGGGCGTCACTCTTGTCTCCACATTATTTAAGTCTCATTTTTTATTGCTTCTGGTTGCTAGAAGCTTGTTCTTTGGCATTTTTTCCCATTCCTGAAACTGTCATTTAAGGAATTTGATCAATTTTGCTTTATATATATGTTGTTTTTTCTCTTACATATTGCAAGATGTCTCACGTTGCATCTGAGTCAGAAGATACTACAGGAAAATCGCTGTCAAGTGCTGAATCTACCAAAGCTAAGTGTATCTGCTGTAAACTTTTGGTAGCTATTTCTCCAGCTGTTGTTTGTATTGATTGTCATGACAAACTTGTTAAAGCAGATAATATTTCCTTTAGTAAAGTACCATTGCCTGTTGCAGTTCCTTCAACATCTAAGGTGCAGAATGTTCCTGATAATATAAGAGATTTTGTTTCTGAATCCATAAAGAAGGCTATGTCTGTTATTTCTCCTTCTAGTAAACTTAAAAAATCGTTTAAAACTTCTCTCTCTACAGATGAATTTTTAACTGAACATCATCATTCTGATTCTGATGATTCCTCTGGTTCAGAGGATTCTGTCTCAGAGGTTGATGCTGATAAATCTTCATATTTATTTAAAATGGAATTTATTCGTTCTTTGCTTAAAGAAGTCCTAATTGCTTTAGAAATAGAGGATTCTGGTCCTCTTGATACTAATTCTAAACGTTTAGATAAGGTATTTAAAGCTCCTGTGGTTATTCCAGAAGTTTTTCCTGTTCCTAATGCTATTTCTGCAGTAATTTCCAAAGAATGGGATAATTTGGGTAATTCATTTACTCCTTCTAAACGTTTTAAGCAATTATATCCTGTGCCGTCTGACAGATTAGAATTTTGGGACAAGATCCCTAAAGTTGATGGGGCTATTTCTACCCTTGCTAAACGTGCTACTATTCCTACGTCAGATGGTACTTCGTTTAAGGATCCTCTAGATAGGAAAATTGAATCCTTTCTAAGAAAAGCTTATCTGTGTTCAGGTAATCTTCTTAGACCTGCTATATCTTTGGCTGATGTTGCTGCAGCTTCAACTTTTTGGTTGGAAACTTTAGCGCAACAAGTAACACATCGTGATTCTCATGATATTATTATTCTTCTTCAGCATGCTAATAATTTTATCTGTGATGCCATTTTTGATATTATCAGAGTTGATGTCAGGTTTATGTCTCTAGCTATTTTAGCTAGAAGAGCTTTATGGCTTAAAACTTGGAATGCTGATATGGCTTCTAAATCAACTTTACTTTCCATTTCTTTCCAGGGTAACAAATTATTTGGTTCTCAGTTGGATTCCATTATTTCAACTGTTACTGGTGGGAAAGGAACTTTTTTACCACAGGATAAAAAATCTAAAGGTAAAAACAGGGCTAATAATCGTTTTCGTTCCTTTCGTTTCAACAAAGAACAAAAGCCTGATCCTTCATCCTCAGGAGCAGTTTCAGTTTGGAGACCATCTCCAGTCTGGAATAAATCCAAGCCAGCTAGAAAGGCAAAGCCTGCTTCTAAGTCCACATGAAGGTGCGGCCCTCATTCCAGCTCAGCTGGTAGGGGGCAGGTTACGTTTTTTCAAGGAAATTTGGATCAATTCTGTTCACAATCTTTGGATTCAGAGCATTGTTTCAGAAGGGTACAGAATTGGTTTCAAGTTGAGACCTCCTGCAAAGAGATTTTTTCTTTCCCGTGTCCCAGTAAATCCAGTAAAAGCTCAAGCATTTCTGAAATGTGTTTCAGATCTAGAGTTGACTGGAGTAATTATGCCAGTTCCAGTTCCGGAACAGGGGATGGGGTTTTATTCAAATCTCTTCATTGTACCAAAGAAGGAGAATTCTTTCAGACCAGTTCTGGATCTAAAAATATTGAATCGTTATGTAAGGATACCAACGTTCAAGATGGTAACTGTAAGGACTATCTTACCTTTTGTTCAGCAAGGGAATTATATGTCCACAATAGATTTACAGGATGCATATCTGCATATTCCGATTCATCCAGATCATTATCAGTTCCTGAGATTCTCGTTTCTGGACAAGCATTACCAGTTTGTGGCTCTGCCGTTCGGCCTAGCTACAGCTCCAAGAATTTTTACAAAGGTTCTCGGTGCCCTGCTGTCTGTAATCAGAGAACAGGGTATTGTGGTATTTCCTTATTTGGACGATATCTTGGTACTTGCTCAGTCTTTACATTTAGCAGAATCTCATACGAATCGACTTGTGTTGTTTCTTCAAGATCATGGTTGGAGGATCAATTTACCAAAAAGTTCTTTGATTCCTCAGACAAGGGTAACCTTTCTGGGTTTCCAGATGGATTCAGTGTCCATGACTCTGTCTTTAACAGACAAGAGACGTCTAAAGTTGATTGCAGCTTGTCGAAACCTTCAGTCACAATCATTCCCTTCGGTAGCCTTATGCATGGAAATTCTAGGTCTTATGACTGCTGCATCGGACGCGATCCCCTTTGCTCGTTTTCACATGCGACCTCTTCAGCTCTGTATGCTGAAGCAATGGTGCAAGGATTACACGAAGATATCTCAATTAATATCTTTAAAACCGATTGTTCGACACTCTCTAACATGGTGGACAGATCACCATCGTTTAATTCAGGGGGCTTCTTTTGTGCTTCCGACCTGGACTGTAATTTCAACAGATGCAAGTCTCACAGGTTGGGGAGCTGTGTGGGGATCTCTGACGGCACAAGGAGTTTGGGAATCTCAGGAGGTGAGATTACCGATCAATATTTTGGAACTCCGTGCAATTTTCAGAGCTCTTCAGTTTTGGCCTCTTCTGAAGAGAGAATCGTTCATTTGTTTTCAGACAGACAATGTCACAACTGTGGCATACATCAATCATCAAGGAGGGACTCACAGTCCTCTGGCTATGAAAGAAGTATCTCGAATTTTGGTTTGGGCGGAATCCAGCTTCTGTCTAATCTCTGCGGTTCATATCCCAGGTGTAGACAATTGGGAAGCGGATTATCTCAGTCGCCAAACGTTGCATCCGGGCGAATGGTCTCTTCACCCAGAGGTATTTCTTCAGATTGTTCAAATGTGGGAACTTCCAGAAATAGATCTGATGGCGTCCCATCTAAACAAGAAACTTCCCAGGTATCTGTCCAGATCCCGGGATCCTCAGGCGGAGGCAGTGGATGCATTATCACTTCCTTGGAAGTATCATCCTGCCTATATCTTTCCGCCTCTAGTTCTTCTTCCAAGAGTAATCTCCAAGATTCTGAAGGAATGCTCGTTTGTTCTGCTGGTAGCTCCGGCATGGCCTCACAGGTTTTGGTATGCGGATCTTGTCCGGATGGCCTCTTGCCAACCGTGGACTCTTCCGTTAAGACCAGACCTTCTGTCACAAGGTCCTTTTTTCCATCAGGATCTGAAATCCTTAAATTTAAAGGTATGGAGATTGAACGCTTGATTCTTGGTCAAAGAGGTTTCTCTGACTCTGTGATTAATACTATGTTACAGGCTCGTAAATCTGTATCTCGAGAGATATATTATAGAGTCTGGAAGACTTATATTTCTTGGTGTCTTTCTCATCATTTTTCCTGGCATTCTTTTAGAATACCGAGAATTTTACAGTTCCTTCAGGATGGTTTAGATAAGGGTTTGTCCGCAAGTTCTTTGAAAGGACAAATCTCTGCTCTTTCTGTTCTTTTTCACAGAAAGATTGCTATTCTTCCTGATATTCATTGTTTTGTACAAGCTTTGGTTCGTATAAAACCTGTCATTAAGTCAATTTCTCCTCCTTGGAGTTTGAATTTGGTTCTGGGAGCTCTTCAAGCTCCTCCGTTTGAACCTATGCATTCATTGGACATTAAATTACTTTCTTGGAAAGTTTTGTTCCTTTTGGCCATCTCTTCTGCCAGAAGAGTTTCTGAATTATCTGCTCTTTCTTGTGAGTCTCCTTTTCTGATTTTTCATCAGGATAAGGCGGTGTTGCGAACTTCTTTTGAATTTTTACCTAAAGTTGTGAATTCCAACAACATTAGTAGAGAAATTGTGGTTCCTTCATTATGTCCTAATCCTAAGAATTCTAAGGAGAAATCGTTGCATTCTTTGGATGTTGTTAGAGCTTTGAAATATTATGTTGAAGCTACGAAATCTTTTCGTAAGACTTCTAGTCTATTTGTTATCTTTTCCGGTTCTAGAAAAGGCCAGAAAGCTTCTGTCATTTCTTTGGCATCTTGGTTGAAATCTTTAATTCATCTTGCCTATGTTGAGTCGGGTAAAACTCCACCTCAGAGAATTACAGCTCATTCTACTAGGTCAGTTTCTACTTCCTGGGCGTTTAGGAATGAAGCTTCGGTTGACCAGATCTGCAAAGCAGCAACTTGGTCCTCTTTGCATACTTTTACTAAATTCTACCATTTTGATGTATTTTCTTCTTCTGAAGCAGTTTTTGGTAGAAAAGTACTTCAGGCAGCGGTTTCAGTTTGAATCTTCTGCTTATGTTTTTCGTTAAATTTTATTTTGGGTGTGGATTATTTTCAGCAGGAATTGGCTGTCTTTATTTTATCCCTCCCTCTCTAGTGACTCTTGTGTGGAAAGATCCACATCTTGGGTAGTCATTATCCCATACGTCACTAGCTCATGGACTCTTGCTAATTACATGAAAGAAAACATAATTTATGTAAGAACTTACCTGATAAATTCATTTCTTTCATATTAGCAAGAGTCCATGAGGCCCGCCCTTTTTTGTGGTGGTTATGATTTTGTATAAAGCACAATTATTCCAATTCCTTATTTTATATGCTTTCGCACTTTTTTATCACCCCACTTCTTGGCTATTCGTTAAACTGAATTGTGGGTGTGGTGAGGGGTGTATTTATAGGCATTTTGAGGTTTGGGAAACTTTGCCCCTCCTGGTAGGAATGTATATCCCATACGTCACTAGCTCATGGACTCTTGCTAATATGAAAGAAATGAATTTATCAGGTAAGTTCTTACATAAATTATGTTGTTTGTAGATCACCTTCTTAAGAGCTAACTACAACAGTGCAACTCTTGGCAGGGCCCTCTACCCTATAATTGTTTTGTTGTACTCCCCCTTTGTTTATAGCGCTGCGGAATCTGTTGGCGCTCTACAAATAACCGATAATAAAATAATAATAATCTTATTACATTCTACAGGTTTAAAAGTAATTTTTCCACTTTATATAGGATGGGAAAAGAAATGGACTCTATCTCTCTATCTCTCTATCTATCTCTCTCTCTATCTCTCTATCTATCTCTCTCTCTATCTCTCTCTATCTCTCTATCTCTCTCTATATCTCTCTCTCTCTCTATATCTCTCTCTCTCTATATATATATATATATCTCTATCTCTCTCTCCTTTTTACTTCTGTGATTTCCTTTTTATTTAAGGCTCTGCAGACTGCCCCCTTATTTCAGTTCTTTTGACAGAATTGCATTTTAGTCAATCAATGCTGGCTCTTAGAACCCTCCACGGGAGTGAACACAATGTTATCTATATGTCACACATGAACTAGCGCTGTCTAGCTGTAAAAAAGCTATCAAAATGCACTGGGATAAGAGGCTGCCTTCAAGGGCTTAGAAATTAGCATAAGAGCCTACCTAGGATTAGCTTTCAACAAAGAATACAGAGAGAAGAAAGCAAATTTGCATGCCCTATCTGAATCATGAAAGTTTAATTTTGACTAGACTGTCCCTTTAACTACTCCTCTTCCCTCTCTCGCTGCAGGGGGACAGTGTGCTTGACATCACTGTGCAGTTCCGGCACACAGTGAATAGCCCAGCACATAATATGCACTAACATTAGTTAAAGGGATATGAAACCCAAACATTTTCTTTCATCATAAAGATGGAGAAGAATACAATTTTAAAAGTTTCAAATTTAATTATGTCATCAAATTGTTTCAAATAATAGATGAAAATAGTTTACCGCAATATTCATAGCCTGCACTATTCGGTTTAAAGGAAAATTAAATTTTCATGAAACATTTCAATTTATTTTGGGTAATTGAATGTGTTTCAATGCTACAGGTAAAAAGTTTACCCGTAGCTACAATACTTAACCTTGCACGCACTGGAGAGCACGCTAAAATAAGCTTTTCGGTACAAATTTGTCTGAAAACGAATGCACATCTCTATGAAGCACTACATGACAGGAAATAGTGCTGCCATCTAGTGCTCTTGCTAATGTATAACATTAGTATTACATGACAGGAAATAGTGCTGCCATCTAGTGCTCTTGCTAATGTATAACATTAGTACTACATGACAGGAAATAGTGCTGCCATCTAGTGCTCTTGGTAATGTATAACATTAGTACTACATGACAGGAAATAGTGCTGCCATCTAGTGCTCTTGCTAATGTATAACATTAGTACTACATGACAGGAAATAGTGTTGCCCTCTAGTGCTCTTGCTGATGTATAACATTAGTACTACATGACAGGAAATAGTGCTGCCATCTAGTGCTCTTGCTAATGTATAACATTAGTACTACATGACAGGAAATAGTGCTGCCATCTAGTGCTCTTGGTAATGTATAACATTAGTACTACATGACAGGAAATAGTGCTGCCATCTAGTGCTCTTGCTAATGTATAACATTAGTACTGCATGACAGGAAATAGTGCTGCCATCTAGTGCTCTTGCTAATGTATAACATTAGTACTACATGACAGGAAATAGTGCTGCCATCTAGTGCTCTTGCTAATGTATAACATTAGTACTACATGACAGGAAATAGTGCTGCCATCTAGTGCTCTTGCTAATGTATAACATTAGTACTGAATAACAGGAAATAGTGCTGCCATCTAGTGCTCTTGCTAATGTATAACATTGTTGCTAAACTGCTTCCATATAGTACTGCAGACACGTGCACGCTTCTGGACTTGCGCTCCTGTTTTTCAACAAAGGATAACCAGAAAATAAAGATAATTTGATAATAGAAGTAAATTGGAAAGTTGTTTAAAGTTATCTTCTCTTAACACTTCTTTCCTCTCCAATCTCTCTCTGCATGTTTACCCTCTCAGAAGTAACAGTCTTACCACCAATGGGGTCCCTACAGCACTAGATGAATAACATATCCTTGCCTTTTCATGGATATTTATTATCCCTTTAGATAAACTTTTTAGTACATAGCCCAAAATGTTTGATTGATAGAGAGAGAGCACATAATACATACATCTATATCTAGAGAGAGAGCACATAATACATACATATCTATATCTAGAGAGAGCACATAATACATACATATCTATATCTAGAGAGAGAGAGCACATAATACATACATATCTATATCTAGAGAGAGCACATAATACATACATATCTATATCTAGAGAGAGAGCACATAATACATACATATCTATATCTAGAGAGCACATAATACATACATATCTATATCTAGAGAGAGGGCACATAATACATACATATCTATATCTAGAGAGCACATAATACATACATATCTATATCTAGAGAGAGAGCACATAATACATACATATCTATATCTAGAGAGCACATAATACATACATATCTATATCTAGAGAGAGAGCACATAATACATACATATCTATATCTAGAGAGCACATAATACATACATATCTATATCTAGAGAGAGAGCACATAATACATACATATCTATATCTAGAGAGAGAGCACATAATACATACATATCTATATCTAGAGAGAGCACATAATACATACATATCTATATCTAGAGAGAGAGCACATAATACATACATATCTATATCTAGAGAGAGAGAGCACATAATACATACATATCTATATCTAGAGAGAGAGTACATAATACATACATATCTATATCTAGAGAGCACATAATACATACATATCTATATCTAGAGAGAGAGCACATAATACATACATATCTATATCTAGAGAGAGAGCACATAATACATACATATCTATATCTAGAGAGAGAGAGCACATAATACATACATATCTATATCTAGAGAGAGAGAGCACATAATACATACATATCTATATCTAGAGAGAGAGAGCACATAATACAAACATATCTATATCTAGAGAGAGAGCACATAATACATACATATCTATATCTAGAGAGAGAGAGCACATAATACATACATATCTATATCTAGAGAGAGAGCACATAATACATACATATCTATATCTAGAGAGCACATAATACATACATATCTATATCTAGAGAGCACATAATACATACATATCTATATCTAGAGAGCACATAATACATACATATCTATATTTAGAGAGAGAGCACATAATACATACATATCTATATCTAGAGAGCACATAATACATACATATCTATATCTAGAGAGAGAGAGCACATAATACATACATATCTATATCTAGAGAGCACATAATACATACATATCTATATCTAGAGAGCACATAATACATACATATCTATATCTAGAGAGAGAGCACATAATACATACATATCTATATCTAGAGAGAGAGCACATAATACATACATATCTATATCTAGAGAGCACATAATACATACATATCTATATCTAGAGAGCACATAATACATACATATCTATATCTAGAGAGCACATAATACATACATATCTATATCTAGAGAGCACATAATACATACATATCTATATCTAGAGAGCACATAATACATACATATCTATATCTAGAGAGCACATAATACATATCTAGAGAGAGAGAGCACATAATACATACATATCTATATCTAGAGAGAGAGAGCACATAATACATACATATCTATATCGAAGGATAACCAGAAAACAAAGATAATTTGATAATAGAAGTAAATTGGAAAGTTGTTTAAAGTTATCTTCTCTTAACACTTCTTTCCTCTCCAATCTCTCTCTGCATGTTTACCCTCTCAGAAGTAACAGTCTTACCACCAATGGGGTCCCTACAGCACTAGATGAATAACATATCCTTGCCTTTTCATGGATATTTATTATCCCTTTAGATAAACTTTTTAGTACATAGCCCAAAATGTTTGATTGATAGAGAGAGAGCACATAATACATACATCTATATCTAGAGAGAGAACACATAATACATACATATCTATATCTAGAGAGAGAGAGCACATAATACATACATATCTATATCTAGAGAGAGCACATAATACATACATATCTATATCTAGAGAGAGAGCACATAATACATACATATCTATATCTAGAGAGCACATAATACATACATATCTATATCTAGAGAGAGAGCACATAATACATACATATCTATATCTAGAGAGCACATAATACATACATATCTATATCTAGAGAGAGAGCACATAATACATACATATCTATATCTAGAGAGCACATAATACATACATATCTATATCTAGAGAGAGAGCACATAATACATACATATCTATATCTAGAGAGAGAGCACATAATACATACATATCTATATCTAGAGAGAGAGAGCACATAATACATACATATCTATATCTAGAGAGAGCACATAATACATACATATCTATATCTAGAGAGAGAGAGCACATAATACATACATATCTATATCTAGAGAGAGAGCACATAATACATACATATCTATATCTAGAGAGAGAGAGCACATAATACATACATATCTATATCTAGAGAGAGATAGCACATAATACATACATATCTATATCTAGAGAGAGAGAGCACATAATACATACATATCTATATCTAGAGAGAGAGCACATAATACATACATATCTATATCTAGAGAGAGAGAGCACATAATACATACATATCTATATCTAGAGAGAGAGTACATAATACATACATATCTATATCTAGAGAGCACATAATACATACATATCTATATCTAGAGAGAGAGCACATAATACATACATATCTATATCTAGAGAGAGAGCACATAATACATACATATCTATATCTAGAGAGAGAGAGCACATAATACATACATATCTATATCTAGAGAGAGAGTAGACATAAATACATACATCTCGTATATCTAGAGGAGGCACATAATACATAACATATCTATATCTAGAGATATGAGCAACATAATACATACATAATCTATATCTAGAGAGAGCGCACATACATACATACATATCTAGTATCTAGAGAAGAGGAGCACATAATACATACATATCTATATCTCGAGATGCTGCACATAATATCCATACATATCTATATCTAGAGAGCACAGTAATACATACAATATCTATATCTAGAGAGCACATAAATACAATATCGTATATCTAGATCTAGAGAGGCACATAATACATACATATCTACTATCTAGAGATCACCTAATACAGTACATATCTATAATTAGAGAGCACCTAATACAATACATATCTCTATTCTAGAGAGAGCCCACTTAATACTACATATCTATATCTAGAGAGCACATAATACATACATATCTATATCTAGAGAGCACATAATACATACCTCTCTATATCTAGAAGAGAGCACATTAAATACATAATATCTAAATCTAGAGAGCGACATAATACATACATAATCTATATCTAGAGAGAGAGCACATAATACATACATATCTATATCTAGAGAGCACATAATACATACATATCTATATCTAGAGAGCACATAATACATACATATCTATATCTAGAGAGCATATAATACATACATATCTATATCTAGAGAGCACATAATACATACATATCTATATCTAGAGAGCACATAATACATATCTATATCTAGAGAGAGAGAGCGCATAATACATACATATCTATATCTAGAGAGAGCACATAATACATACATATCTATATCTAGAGAGAGAGAGCACATAATACATACATATCTATATCTAGAGAGAGAGAGCACATAATACATACATATCTATATCTAGAGAGAGAGAGCACATAATACATACATATCTATATCTAGAGAGAGAGAGCACATAATACATACATATCTATATCTAGAGAGAGCACATAATACATACATATCTATATCTAGAGAGCACATAATACATACATATCTATATCTAGAGAGAGAGCACATAATACATACATATCTATATATAGAGAGCACATAATACATACATATCTATATCTAGAGAGAGAGCACATAATACATACATATCTATATCTAGAGAGCACATAATACATACATATCTATATCTAGAGAGAGAGCACATAATACATACATATCTATATCTAGAGAGCACATAATACATACATATCTATATCTAGAGAGAGAGCACATAATACATACATATCTATATCTAGAGAGAGAGAGCACATAGATACATAACTATCTATATCTAGAGAGAGAGCACATAATACATACATATCTATATCTAGAGAGAGAGCACATAATACATACATATCTATATCTAGAGAGCACATAATACATACATATCTATATCTAGAGAGCACATAATACATACATATCTATATCTAGAGAGAGAGCACATAATACATACATATCTATATCTAGAGAGAGAGCACATAGAGAGAGCACATAATACATACATATCTATATCTAGAGAGAGAGCACATAATACATACATATCTATATCTAGAGAGAGAGCACATAATACATACATATCTATATCTAGAGAGCACATAATACATACATATCTATATCTAGAGAGAGAGAGCACATAATACATACATATCTATATCTAGAGAGCACATAATACATACATATCTATATCTAGAGAGAGAGCACATAATACATACATATCTATATCTAGAGAGAGAGAGCACATAATACATACATATCTATATCGAAGGATAACCAGAAAACAAAGATAATTTGATAATAGAAGTAAATTGGAAAGTTGTTTAAGTTATCTTCTCTTAACACTTCTTTCCTCTCCAATCTCTCTCTGCATGTTTACCCTCTCAGAAGTAACAGTCTTACCACCAATGGGGTCCCTACAGCACTAGATGAATAACATATCCTTGCCTTTTCATGGATATTTATTATCCCTTTAGATAAACTTTTTAGTACATAGCCCAAAATGTTTGATTGATAGAGAGAGAGCACATAATACATACATCTATATCTAGAGAGAGAACACATAATACATACATATCTATATCTAGAGAGAGAGAGCACATAATACATACATATCTATATCTAGAGAGAGCACATAATACATACATATCTATATCTAGAGAGAGAGCACATAATACATACATAATCTATATCTAGAGAGCACATAATACATACATATCTATATCTAGAGAGAGAGCACATAATACATACATATCTATATCTAGAGAGCACATAATACATACATATCTATATCTAGAGAGAGAGCACATAATACATACATATCTATATCTAGAGAGCACATAATACATACATATCTATATCTAGAGAGAGAGCACATAATACATACATATCTATATCTAGAGAGAGAGCACATAATACATACATATCTATATCTAGAGAGAGACAGCACATAATACATACATATCTATATCTAGAGAGAGCACATAATACATACATATCTATATCTAGAGAGAGAGCACATAATACATATATATCTATATCTAGAGAGAGAGAGCACATAATCCATACATATCTATATCTAGAGAGAGAGTACATAATACATACATATCTATATCTAGAGAGCACATAATACATACATATCTATATCTAGAGAGAGAGCACATAATACATACATATCTATATCTAGAGAGAGAGCACATAATACATACATATCTATATCTAGAGAGAGAGAGCACATAATACATACATATCTATATCTAGGAGAGAGATTGCACATAATACCTACATATCTATATCTAGAGAGAGAGAGCACATAATACATACACTAATCTATATCTAGAGAGAGAGAGCACATAATACATACATATCTATATCTAGAGAGCACAATATACATACATATCTATATCTAGAGAGCACATAATACATACATATCTATATCTAGAGAGCACATAATACATACATATCTATATCTAGAGAGAGAGCACATAATACATACATATCTATATCTAGAGAGCACATAATACATACATATCTATATCTAGAGAGCACATAATACATACATATCTATATCTAGAGAGAGAGCACATAATACATACATATCTAAATCTAGAGAGAGAGCACATAATACATACATATCTATATCTAGAGAGAGAGCACATAATACATACATATCTATATCTAGAGAGAGAGCACATAATACATGCATATCTATATCTAGAGAGCACATAATACATACATATCTATATCTAGAGAGCACATAATACATACATATCTATATCTAGAGAGCACATAATACATACATATCTATATCTAGAGAGCACATAATACATATCTATATCTAGAGAGAGAGAGCACATAATACATACATATCTATATCTAGAGAGAGAGAGCACATAATACATACATATCTATATCTAGAGAGAGAGAGCACATAATACATACATATCTATATCTAGAGAGCACAATACACACACATATCTATATCTAGAGAGAGAGAGCACATAATACATACATATCTATATCTAGAGAGCACATAATACATACATATCTATATCTAGAGAGCACATAATACATACATATCTATATCTAGAGAGAGAGCACATAATACATACATATCTATATCTAGAGAGAGAGCACATAATACATACATATCTATCTCTAGAGAGCACATAATACATACATATCTATATCTAGAGAGCACATAATACATACATATCTATATCTAGAGAGCACATAATACATACATATCTATATCTAGAGAGCACATAATACATACATATCTATATCTAGAGAGCACATAATACATACATATCTATATCTAGAGAGCACATAATACATATCTAGAGAGAGAGAGCACATAATACCATACATATCTATATCTAGAGAGAGAGAGCACATAATACATACATATCTATATCGAAGGATAACCAGAAAACAAAGATAATTTGATAATAGAAGTAAATTGGAAAGTTGTTTAAAGTTATCTTCTCTTAACACTTCTTTCCTCTCCAATCTCTCTCTGCATGTTTACCCTCTCAGAAGTAACAGTCTTACCACCAATGGGGTCCCTACAGCACTAGATGAATAACATATCCTTGCCTTTTCATGGATATTTATTATCCCTTTAGATAAACTTTTTAGTACATAGCCCAAAATGTTTGATTGATAGAGAGAGAGCACATAATACATACATCTATATCTAGAGAGAGAACACATAATACATACATATCTATATCTAGAGAGAGAGAGCACATAATACATACATATCTATATCTAGAGAGAGCACATAATACATACATATCTATATCTAGAGAGAGAGCACATAATACATACATATCTATATCTAGAGAGCACATAATACATACATATCTATATCTAGAGAGAGAGCACATAATACATACATATCTATATCTAGAGAGCACATAATACATACATATCTATATCTAGAGAGCACATAATACCATACATATCTATATCTAGAGAGAGAGCACATAATACATACATATCTATATCTAGAGAGCACATAATACATACATATCTATATCTAGAGAGAGAGCACATAATACATACATATCTATATCTAGAGAGAGAGCACATAATACATACATATCCTATATCTAGAGAGAGAGAGCACATAATACATACATATCTATATCTAGAGAGAGCACATAATACATACATATCTATATCTAGAGAGAGAGCACATAATACATACATATCTATATCTAGAGAGAGAGAGCACATAATACATAAATATCTATATCTAGAGAGAGAGTACAAAATACATAGATATCTATATCTAGAGAGCACATAATACATACATATCTATATCTAGAGAGAGAGCACATAATACATACATATCTATATCTAGAGAGAGAGCACATAATACATACATATCTATATCTAGAGAGAGAGAGCACATAATACATACATATCTATATCTAGAGAGAGATAGCACATAATACATACATATCTATATCTATAGAGAGAGAGAGCACATAATACATACATATCTATATCTAGAGAGAGAGCACATAATACATACATATCTATATCTAGAGAGAGAGCACATAATACATAAATATCTATATCTAGAGAGAGAGCACATAATACATACATATCTATATCTAGAGAGCACATAATACATACATATCTATATCTAGAGAGCACATAATACATACATATCTATATCTAGAGAGCACATAATACATACATATCTATATCTAGAGAGAGAGCACATAATACATACATATCTATATCTAGAGAGCACATAATACATACATATCTATATCTAGAGAGAGAGAGCACATAATACATACATATCTATATCTAGAGAGCACATAATACATACATATCTATATCTAGAGAGAGAGCACATAATACATACATATCTATATCTAGAGAGAGAGAGCACATAATACATACATATCTATATCGAAGGATAACCAGAAAACAAAGATAATTTGATAATAGAAGTAAATTGGAAAGTTGTTTAAAGTTATCTTCTCTTAACACTTCTTTCCTCTCCAATACATACATATCTATATCTAGAGAGAGAGCACATAATACATACATATCTATATCTAGAGAGAGAGCACATAATACATACATATCTATATTAGAGAGCACATAAATACATACATATCTATATCTAGAGAGAGAGAGCACATTAATACATACATATCTATATCTAGAGAGCACATAATACATACATATCTATATCTAGAGAGAGAGCACATAATACATACATATCTATATCTAGAGAGCACATAATACATACTTATCTATATCTAGAGAGAGAGCACATAATACATACATATCTATATCTAGAGAGCACATAATACATACATATCTATATCTAGAGAGAGAGAGCACATAATACATACATATCTATATCTAGAGAGCCACATAATACATACATATCTATATCTAGAGAGAGAGCACATAATACATACATATCTATATCTAGAGAGAGAGAGCACAATAATACATACATATCTATATCTAGAGAGAGAGCACATAATACATACATATCTATATCTAGAGAAGAGAGCACATAAATACACTACATATCTATATCTAGAGAGCACATAATACATACATATCTATACTAGAGAGAGAGAGCACATAATACATCCCTATCTATATTAGAGAGCACATAATACCAATACCTATCTATATCTCGAGAGAGAGCACATACTACATAATATCTATATCTAGAGAGAGCAGCACATAATACATACATATCTATATCTAGAGAGAGAGAGCACATAATACATACATATCTATATCTAGAGAGAGATAGCAACATAAACATACATATCTATATATAGAGAGAGAGAGAGCACCATAATACATACATATCTATATCTAGAGAGAGAGCACCTAATACATAACTATCTATATCTAGAGAGAGCGAGCACATAATACATAACATATCCTATATCTAGAGAGAGAGCACATAATACCTACCTATCTATATCTAGAGAGCACATAATACATACAATATCTATATCTAGAGAGCACATAATAATACATATCTATATCTAGAGAGCACATAATACATACATATCTATATATAGAGAGAGAGCACATAATACATACATATCTATATCTAGAGAGGACATAATACATACATATCTATATCTAGAGAGAGAGAGCACATAATACATACATATCTATATCTAGAGAGCACATAATACATACATATCTATATCTAGAGAGCACATAATACATACATATCTATATCTAGAGAGAGAGCACATAATACATACATATCTATATCTAGAGAGAGAGCACATAATACATACATATCTATATCTAGAGAGCACATAATACATACATATCTATATCTAGAGAGCACATAATACATACATATCTATATCTAGAGAGCACATAATACATACATATCTATATCTAGAGAGCACATAATACATACATATCTATATCTAGAGAGCACATAATACATACATATCTATATCTAGAGAGCACATAATACATATCTATATCTAGAGAGAGAGAGAGCACATAATACATACATATCTATATCTAGAGAGAGAGCACATAATACATACATATCTATATCTAGAGAGAGAGAGCACATAATACATACATATCTATATCTAGAGAGAGAGAGCACATAATACATACATATCTATATCTAGAGAGAGAGAGCACATAATACATACATATCTATATCTAGAGAGAGAGAGCACATAATACATACATATCTATATCTAGAGAGAGCACATAATACATACATATCTATATCTAGAGAGAGAGCACATAATACATACATATCTATATCTAGAGAGCACATAATACATACATATCTATATCTAGAGAGAGAGCACATAATACATACATATCTATATCTAGAGAGCACATAATACATACATATCTATATCTAGAGAGAGAGAGCACATAATACATACATATCTATATCTAGAGAGCACATAATACATACATATCTATATCTAGAGAGAGAGCACATAATACATACATATCTATATCTAGAGAGAGAGAGCACATAATACATACATATCTATATCTAGAGAGAGAGCACATAATACATACATATCTATATCTAGAGAGCACATAATACATACATATCTATATCTAGAGAGCACATAATACATACATATCTATATCTAGAGAGAGAGCACATAATACATACATATTTATATCTAGAGAGCACATAATACATACATATCTATATCTAGAGAGAGAGCACATAATACATACATATCTATATCTAGAGAGCACATAATACATACATATCTATATCTAGAGAGCACATAATACATACATATCTATATCTAGAGAGAGAGCACATAATACATACATATCTATATCTAGAGAGAGAGAGCACATAATACATACATATCTATATCTAGAGAGAGAGCACATAATACATACATATCTATATCTAGAGAGCACATAATACATACATATCTATATCTAGAGAGAGAGAGCACATAATACATACATATCTATATCTAGAGAGCACATAATACATACATATCTATATCTAGAGAGAGAGCACATAATACATACATATCTATATCTAGAGAGAGAGAGCACATAATACATACATATCTATATCTAGAGAGAGAGCACATAATACATACATATCTATATCTAGAGAGAGAGCACATAATACATACATATCTATATCTAGAGAGCACATAATACATACATATCTATATCTAGAGAGAGAGAGCACATAATACATACATATCTATATCTAGAGAGCACATAATACATACATATCTATATCTAGAGAGCACATAATACATACATATCTATATCTAGAGAGAGAGAGAGCACATAATACATACATATCTATATCTAGAGAGAGAGAGCACATAATACATACATATCTATATCTAGAGAGCACATAATACATACATATCTATATCTAGAGAGAGAGCACATAATACATACATATCTATATCTAGAGAGAGCACATAATACATACATATCTATATCTAGAGAGCACATAATACATACATATCTATATCTAGAGAGCACATAATACATACATATCTATATCTAGAGAGCACATAATACATACATATCTATATCTAGAGAGCACATAATACATACATATCTATATCTAGAGAGCACATAATACATACATATCTATATCTAGAGAGCACATAATACATACATATCTATATCTAGAGAGAGAGCACATAATACATACATATCTATATCTAGAGAGCACATAATACATACATATCTATATCTAGAGAGCACATAATACATACATATCTATATCTAGAGAGCACATAATACATATCTATATCTAGAGAGAGAGAGCACATAATACATACATATCTATATCTAGAGAGAGCACATAATAAATACATATCTATATCTAGAGAGAGAGAGCACATAATACATACATATCTATATCTAGAGAGAGAGAGCACATAATACATACATATCTATATCTAGAGAGCACATAATACATACATATCTATATCTAGAGAGAGAGAGCACATAATACATACATATCTATATCTAGAGAGCACATAATACATACATATCTATATCTAGAGAGCACATAATACATACATATCTATATCTAGAGAGAGAGCACATAATACATACATATCTATATCTAGAGAGAGAGCACATAATACATACATATCTATATCTAGAGAGCACATAATACATACATATCTATATCTAGAGAGCACATAATACATACATATCTATATCTAGAGAGCACATAATACATACATATCTATATCTAGAGAGCACATAATACATACATATCTATATCTAGAGAGCACATAATACATACATATCTATATCTAGAGAGCACATAATACATATCTAGAGAGAGAGAGCACATAATACATACATATCTATATCTAGAGAGAGAGAGCACATAATACATACATATCTATATCGAAGGATAACCAGAAAACAAAGATAATTTGATAATAGAAGTAAATTGGAAAGTTGTTTAAAGTTATCTTCTCTTAACACTTCTTTCCTCTCCAATCTCTCTCTGCATGTTTACCCTCTCAGAAGTAACAGTCTTACCACCAATGGGGTCCCTACAGCACTAGATGAATAACATATCCATGCCTTTTCATGGATATTTATTATCCCTTTAGATAAACTTTTTAGTACATAGCCAAAAAGTTTGATTGATAGAGAGAGAGCACTTAATACATACATCTATATCTAGAGAGAGAACACATAATACATACATATATATATCTAGAGAGCGAGAGCACATAATACATACATATCCCTATATCTAGAGAGAGCACATAAACCATACATATCTATATCTAGAGAGAGAGCACATCAATACACTACATATCTATATCTAGAGAGCTCAAAATACATACATATCTATATCTAGAGAGAGAGCACATCATACATACATCTTATATCTAGAGAGCACATAATACATACATACTCTATATCTAGAGGAGCACATATACATACATATCTATACTCTAGAGAGAGAGCACATAATACATAAATATCTATATCTAGAGAGCACATAATACATACATATCTATATCTAGAGAGAGAGCAACAAAATACATCCATATCTATATCTAGAGAGAGAGCACATAATACATACATCTCTATATCTAGAGAGAGAGAGCACATAATACATACAGTATCTATATCTAGAGAGAGACATACTACATACATATCTCTATCTAAGAGCGCGAGCACATAATCCTACAAATATCTATAACTAGAGAGAGAGCGCACATAATACATACATATCTATCTCTAGGCGAGAGAGTACATAATACTAGATATCAATATCTAGCGAGCCCCATACTAATACATATCTATATCTCGAGAGATGAGCACATACATACATACATATCTATATCTAGAGAGAGAGACATATATACCATACATATCTATATCAAGAGAGAGAGAGCACATAATACATACGTATACTATATCTAGAGAGCGATAGCACTACTACCTACATATCTATAATCTAGAGAGAGAGACGCACATACTACACTACTATATCTATATCTAGAGAGAGAGCCCAATAATAACCTACATATCTATCTCTTAGAGAGAGAGCACATAATACATACATATCTTATCTAGAGAGAGAGCACATAATACCATACAATATCTTATATCTAGAGAGCAACATTAATACATACAATCTATATCTAGAGAGACATGAATACATACATATCTATATCTAGAGAGCACATAATAATACATATCTATATCTAGAGAGAGAGCACATAATACATACATATCTATATCTAGAGAGCCACATAATACTTAAATATCTATATCTAGAGAGAGAGGCACATAATACCATACTCTATTATATCTAGAGAGCACATAATACATACATATCTATATCTAGTGAGAGAGCACATATACATACATATCTATATCTAGAGAGACGAGAGCACATAATAATACATATCTATATCGAAGGATAACAGAAAACAAAGATAATTTGATAATAGAAGTAAAAATTGGAAAGCTGTTTAAAGTTATCTTCTCTTAACACTTCTTTCCTCTCCAATACATACATATCTATATCTAGAGAGAGAGCACATAATACATACATATCTATATCTAGAGAGAGAGCACATAATACATAATATCTATATCTAGAGAGCACATTAATACATAATATCTATATCTTAGAGAGAGAGAGCACATAATACATACATATCTATATCTAGAGAGCACATAATACATACATATCTATATCTAGAGAGAGAGCACATAATACTACATATCTATATATCTAGAGAGCACATAATACATACATAATCTATATCTAGAGAGAGAGCACATAATACATACATATCTATATCTAGAGAGCACCTTAATACATACATATCTATATCTAGAGAGAGAGAGAACATAATACATACATATATCCTATATTAGAGAGACATAATACATACATATCTTATATCTAGAGAGTGAGCACATAATACATACCATATCTATCTCTAGAGAGAGCGAGCACATAATACTTACATATCTATATCTAGAGAGAGAGCACATAATACATACATATCTATATCTAGAGAGAGGCACATAATACATACATATCTATATCTAGAGAGCACATAATACATACATATCTATATCTAGAGAGAGAGAGCACATAATACATACATATCTATATCTAGAGAGCACATAATACATACATATCTATATCTAGAGAGAGAGCACATAATACATACATATCTATATCTAGAGAGAGAGCACATAATACATACATATCTATATCTAGAGAGAGAGAGCACATAATACATACATATCTATATCTAGAGAGAGATAGCACATAATACATACATATCTATATCTAGAGAGAGAGAGCACATAATACATACATATCTATATCTAGAGAGAGAGCACATAATACATACATATCTATATCTAGAGAGAGAGCACATAATACATACATATCTATATCTAGAGAGCACATAATACATACATATCTATATCTAGAGAGCACATAATACATACATATCTATATCTAGAGAGCACATAATACATACATATCTATATATAGAGAGAGAGCACATAATACATACATATCTATATCTAGAGAGCACATAATACATACATATCTATATCTAGAGAGCACATAATACATACATATCTATATCTAGAGAGCACATAATACATACATATCTATATCTAGAGAGCACATAATACATACATATCTATATCTAGAGAGCACATAATACATACATATCTATATCTAGAGAGAGAGCACATAATACATACATATCTATATCTAGAGAGAGAGCACATAATACATACATATCTATATCTAGAGAGCACATAATACATACATATCTATATCTAGAGAGCACATAATACATACATATCTATATCTAGAGAGCACATAATACATACATATCTATATCTAGAGAGCACATAATACATACATATCTATATCTAGAGAGCACATAATACATATCTATATCTAGAGAGAGAGAGAGCACATAATACATACATATCTATATCTAGAGAGAGCACATAATACATACATATCTATATCTAGAGAGAGAGAGCACATAATACATACATATCTATATCTAGAGAGAGAGAGCACATAATACATACATATCTATATCTAGAGAGAGAGAGCACATAATACATACATATCTATATCTAGAGAGAGAGAGCACATAATACATACATATCTATATCTAGAGAGAGCACATAATACATACATATCTATATCTAGAGAGCACATAATACATACATATCTATATCTAGAGAGAGAGCACATAATACATACATATCTATATCTAGAGAGCACATAATACATACATATCTATATCTAGAGAGAGAGCACATAATACATACATATCTATATCTAGAGAGCACATAATACATACATATCTATATCTAGAGAGAGAGAGCACATAATACATACATATCTATATCTAGAGAGCACATAATACATACATATCTATATCTAGAGAGAGAGCACATAATACATACATATCTATATCTAGAGAGAGAGAGCACATAATACATACATATCTATATCTAGAGAGAGAGCACATAATACATACATATCTATATCTAGAGAGCACATAATACATACATATCTATATCTAGAGAGCACATAATACATACATATCTATATCTAGAGAGAGAGCACATAATACATACATATCTATATCTAGAGAGCACATAATACATACATATCTATATCTAGAGAGAGAGCACATAATACATACATATCTATATCTAGAGAGCACATAATACATACATATCTATATCTAGAGAGCACATAATACATACATATCTATATCTAGAGAGAGAGCACATAATACATACATATCTATATCTAGAGAGAGAGAGCACATAATACATACATATCTATATCTAGAGAGAGAGCACATAATACATACATATCTATATCTAGAGAGCACATAATACATACATATCTATATCTAGAGAGAGAGAGCACATAATACATACATATCTATATCTAGAGAGCACATAATACATACATATCTATATCTAGAGAGAGAGCACATAATACATACATATCTATATCTAGAGAGAGAGAGCACATAATACATACATATCTATATCTAGAGAGAGAGCACATAATACATACATATCTATATCTAGAGAGAGAGCACATAATACATACATATCTATATCTAGAGAGCACATAATACATACATATCTATATCTAGAGAGAGAGAGCACATAATACATACATATCTATATCTAGAGAGCACATAATACATACATATCTATATCTAGAGAGCACATAATACATACATATCTATATCTAGAGAGAGAGCACATAATACATACATATCTATATCTAGAGAGAGCACATAATACATACATATCTATATCTAGAGAGCACATAATACATACATATCTATATCTAGAGAGCACATAATACATACATATCTATATCTAGAGAGCACATAATACATACATATCTATATCTAGAGAGAGAGAGCACATAATACATACATATCTATATCTAGAGAGCACATAATACATACATATCTATATCTAGAGAGAGAGCACATAATACATACATATCTATATCTAGAGAGCACATAATACATACATATCTATATCTAGAGAGAGAGCACATAATACATACATATCTATATCTAGAGAGCACATAATACATACATATCTATATCTAGAGAGAGAGAGCACATAATACATACATATCTATATCTAGAGAGCACATAATACATACATATCTATATCTAGAGAGAGAGCACATAATACATACATATCTATATCTAGAGAGAGAGAGCACATAATACATACATATCTATATCTAGAGAGAGAGCACATAATACATACATATCTATATCTAGAGAGAGAGCACATAATACATACATATCTATATCTAGAGAGCACATAATACATACATATCTATATCTAGAGAGAGAGAGCACATAATACATACATATCTATATCTAGAGAGCACATAATACATACATATCTATATCTAGAGAGAGAGCACATAATACATACATATCTATATCTAGAGAGAGAGCACATAATACATACATATCTATATCTAGAGAGAGAGAGCACATAATACATACATATCTATATCTAGAGAGAGATAGCACATAATACATACATATCTATATCTAGAGAGAGAGAGCACATAATACATACATATCTATATCTAGAGAGAGAGCACATAATACATACATATCTATATCTAGAGAGAGAGCACATAATACATACATATCTATATCTAGAGAGCACATAATACATACATATCTATATCTAGAGAGCACATAATACATACATATCTATATCTAGAGAGCACATAATACATACATATCTATATATAGAGAGAGAGCACATAATACATACATATCTATATCTAGAGAGCACATAATACATACATATCTATATCTAGAGAGCACATAATACATACATATCTATATCTAGAGAGCACATAATACATACATATCTATATCTAGAGAGCACATAATACATACATATCTATATCTAGAGAGCACATAATACATACATATCTATATCTAGAGAGAGAGCACATAATACATACATATCTATATCTAGAGAGAGAGCACATAATACATACATATCTATATCTAGAGAGCACATAATACATACATATCTATATCTAGAGAGCACATAATACATACATATCTATATCTAGAGAGCACATAATACATACATATCTATATCTAGAGAGCACATAATACATACATATCTATATCTAGAGAGCACATAATACATATCTATATCTAGAGAGAGAGAGAGCACATAATACATACATATCTATATCTAGAGAGAGCACATAATACATACATATCTATATCTAGAGAGAGAGAGCACATAATACATACATATCTATATCTAGAGAGAGAGAGCACATAATACATACATATCTATATCTAGAGAGAGAGAGCACATAATACATACATATCTATATCTAGAGAGAGAGAGCACATAATACATACATATCTATATCTAGAGAGAGCACATAATACATACATATCTATATCTAGAGAGCACATAATACATACATATCTATATCTAGAGAGAGAGCACATAATACATACATATCTATATCTAGAGAGCACATAATACATACATATCTATATCTAGAGAGAGAGCACATAATACATACATATCTATATCTAGAGAGCACATAATACATACATATCTATATCTAGAGAGAGAGAGCACATAATACATACATATCTATATCTAGAGAGCACATAATACATACATATCTATATCTAGAGAGAGAGCACATAATACATACATATCTATATCTAGAGAGAGAGAGCACATAATACATACATATCTATATCTAGAGAGAGAGCACATAATACATACATATCTATATCTAGAGAGCACATAATACATACATATCTATATCTAGAGAGCACATAATACATACATATCTATATCTAGAGAGAGAGCACATAATACATACATATCTATATCTAGAGAGCACATAATACATACATATCTATATCTAGAGAGAGAGCACATAATACATACATATCTATATCTAGAGAGCACATAATACATACATATATATATATATATAGAGAGCACATAATACATACATATCTATATCTAGAGAGAGAGCACATAATACATACATATCTATATCTAGAGAGAGAGAGCACATAATACATACATATCTATATCTCTCGAGAGAGAGCAACATAATACATACATATCTATATCTAGAGAGCACATAATACATACATATCTATATCTAGAGAGAGAGAGCACATAATACATACATATCTATATCTAGAGAGCACATAATACATACATATCTATATCTAGAGAGAGAGCACATAATACCATACATATCTATATCTAGAGAGAGAGAGCACATAATACATACCATATCTATATCTAGAGAGAGAGCACATAATACATACATATCTATATCTAGAGAGAGAGCACATAATACATACTATCTATATTAGAGAGCACATAATACATACATATCTATATCTAGAGAGAGAGAGCACTAATAACATACATATCTATATCTAGAGCGCACATAATACATAATATCTATATCTAGAGAGCACATAATACTACATATCTATATCTAGAGAGAGAGCACATAATACATACTTATCTATATCTAGAGAGAGCACATAATACATTACATATCTATATCTAGAGAGCACATAATACATACATATCTATATCTAGAGAGCACATAATACATACAATCTATATCTAGAGAGCACATTAATAGCATACATATCTATATCTAGAGAGCACATAATACATACATATCTATATCTAGAGAGCACATAATACATACATATCTATATCTAGAGAGCACATAATACATACATATCTATATCTAGAGAGAGAGCACATAATACATACATATCTATATCTAGAGAGCACATAATACATACATATCTATATCTAGAGAGCACATAATACATACATATCTATATCTAGAAGCACATAATACATATCTATATCTAGAGAGAGAGATGCACATAATACATACATATATATATATAGAGAGATCACATTATATACATATCTATATCTATAGAGAGAGAGCACATAATACATACATATCTATATCTAGAGAGAGAGAGCACATAATACATACATATCTATATCTAGAGAGCACATAATACATACATATCTATATCTAGAGAGAGAGAGCACATAATACATACATATCTATATCTAGAGAGCACATAATACATACATATCTATATCTAGAGAGCACATAATACATACATATCTATATCTAGAGAGCACATAATACATACATATCTATATCTAGAGAGCACATAATACATACATATCTATATCTAGAGAGCACATAATACATATCTAGAGAGAGAGAGCACATAATACATACATATCTATATCTAGAGAGAGAGAGAGCACATAATACATACATATCTATATCGAAGGATAACCAGAAAACAAAGATAATTTGATAATAGAAGTAAATTGGAAAGTTGTTTAAAGTTATCTTCTCTTAACACTTCTTTCCTCTCCAATCTCTCTCTGCATGTTTACCCTCTCAGAAGTAACAGTCTTACCACCAATGGGGTCCCTACAGCACTAGATGAATAACATATCCTTGCCTTTTCATGGATATTTATTATCCCTTTAGATAAACTTTTTAGTACATAGCCCCAAAATGTTTGATTGATAGAGAAGAGAGCACATAATACATACATCTATATCTAGAGAGAGAACACATAATACATAATACTCTATATCTAGAGAGAGAGAGCACATAATACATACATATCTATATCTAGAGAGAGCACATAATACATACATATCTATATCTAGAGAGAGAGCACATAATACATACATATCTATATCTAGAGAGCACATAATACATACATATCTATATCTAGAGAGAGCACATAATACATACATATCTATATCTAGAGAGCACATAATACATACATATCTATATCTAGAGAGCACATAATACATACATATCTATATCTAGAGAGAGCACATAATACATACATATCTATATCTAGAGAGCACATAATACATACATATCTATATCTAGAGAGAGAGCACATAATACATACATATCTATATCTAGAGAGAGAGCACATAATACATACATATCTATATCTAGAGAGAGAGAGCACATAATACATACATATCTATATCTAGAGAGAGCACATAATACATACATATCTATATCTAGAGAGAGAGCACATAATACATACATATCTATATCTAGAGAGAGAGAACAAAATACATACATATCTATATCTAGAGAGAGAGCACATAATACATAGATATCTATATATAGAGAGCACATAATACATACAGATCTATATCTAGAGAGAGAGCACATAATACATACATATCTATATCTAGAGAGAGAGCACATAATACATACATATCTATATCTAGAGAGAGAGAGCACATAATACATACATATCTATATCTAGAGAGAGATAGCACATAATACATACATATCTATATCTAGAGAGAGAGAGCACATAATACATATCTATATCTAGAGAGAGAGCACATAATACATACATATCTATATCTAGAGAGAGAGCACATAATACATACATATCTATATCTAGAGAGAGAGCACATAATACATACATATCTATATCTAGAGAGCACATAATACATACATATCTATATCTAGAGAGCACATAATACATACATATCTATATCTAGAGAGCACATAATACATACATATCTATATCTAGAGAGAGAGCACATAATACATACATATCTATATCTAGAGAGCACATAATACATACATATCTATATCTAGAGAGAGAGAGCACATAATACATACATATCTATATCTAGAGAGAGAGAGCACATAATACATACATATCTATATCTAGAGAGAGAGTACATAATACATAGATATCTATATCTAGAGAGCACATAATACATACATATCTATATCTAGAGAGAGAGCACATAATACATACATATCTATATCTAGAGAGAGAGCACATAATACATACATATCTATATCTAGAGAGAGAGAGCACATAATACATACATATCTATATCTAGAGAGAGATAGCACATAATACATACATATCTATATCTAGAGAGAGAGAGCACATAATACATATCTATATCTAGAGAGAGAGCACATAATACATACATATCTATATCTAGAGAGAGAGCACATAATACATACATATCTATATCTAGAGAGAGAGCACATAATACATACATATCTATATCTAGAGAGCACATAATACATACATATCTATATCTAGAGAGCACATAATACATACATATCTATATCTAGAGAGCACATAATACATACATATCTATATCTAGAGAGAGAGCACATAATACATACATATCTATATCTAGAGAGCACATAATACATACATATCTATATCTAGAGAGAGAGAGCACATAATACATACATATCTATATCTAGAGAGCACATAATACATACATATCTATATCTAGAGAGAGAGCACATAATACATACATATCTATATCTAGAGAGAGAGAGCACATAATACATACATATCTATATCGAAGGATAACCAGAAAACAAAGATAATTTGATAATAGAAGTAAATTGGAAAGTTGTTTAAAGTTATCTTCTCTTAACACTTCTTTCCTCTCCAATACATACATATCTATATCTAGAGAGAGAGCACATAATACATACATATCTATATCTAGAGAGAGAGCACATAATACATACATATCTATATCTAGAGAGCACATAATACATACATATCTATATCTAGAGAGAGAGAGCACATAATACATACATATCTATATCTAGAGAGCACATAATACATACATATCTATATCTAGAGAGAGAGCACATAATACATACATATCTATATCTAGAGAGAGAGAGCACATAATACATACATATCTATATCTAGAGAGAGAGCACATAATACATACATATCTATATCTAGAGAGCACATAATACATACATATCTATATCTAGAGAGCACATAATACATACATATCTATATCTAGAGAGAGAGCACATAATACATACATATCTATATCTAGAGAGCACATAATACATACATATCTATATCTAGAGAGAGAGCACATAATACATACATATCTATATCTAGAGAGCACATAATACATACATATCTATATCTAGAGAGCACATAATACATACATATCTATATCTAGAGAGAGAGCACATAATACATACATATCTATATCTAGAGAGAGAGAGCACATAATACATACATATCTATATCTAGAGAGAGAGCACATAATACATACATATCTATATCTAGAGAGCACATAATACATACATATCTATATCTAGAGAGAGAGAGCACATAATACATACATATCTATATCTAGAGAGCACATAATACATACATATCTATATCTAGAGAGAGAGCACATAATACATACATATCTATATCTAGAGAGAGAGAGCACATAATACATACATATCTATATCTAGAGAGAGAGCACATAATACATACATATCTATATCTAGAGAGAGAGCACATAATACATACATATCTATATCTAGAGAGCACATAATACATACATATCTATATCTAGAGAGAGAGAGCACATAATACATACATATCTATATCTAGAGAGCACATAATACATACATATCTATATCTAGAGAGCACATAATACATACATATCTATATCTAGAGAGAGAGCACATAATACATACATATCTATATCTAGAGAGAGCACATAATACATACATATCTATATCTAGAGAGCACATAATACATACATATCTATATCTAGAGAGCACATAATACATACATATCTATATCTAGAGAGCACATAATACATACATATCTATATCTAGAGAGCACATAATACATACATATCTATATCTAGAGAGCACATAATACATACATATCTATATCTAGAGAGCACATAATACATACATATCTATATCTAGAGAGAGAGCACATAATACATACATATCTATATCTAGAGAGCACATAATACATACATATCTATATCTAGAGAGCACATAATACATACATATCTATATCTAGAGAGCACATAATACATATCTATATCTAGAGAGAGAGAGCACATAATACATACATATCTATATCTAGAGAGAGCACATAATAAATACATATCTATATCTAGAGAGAGAGAGCACATAATACATACATATCTATATCTAGAGAGAGAGAGCACATAATACATACATATCTATATCTAGAGAGCACATAATACATACATATCTATATCTAGAGAGAGAGAGCACATAATACATACATATCTATATCTAGAGAGCACATAATACATACATATCTATATCTAGAGAGCACATAATACATACATATCTATATCTAGAGAGCACATAATACATACATATCTATATCTAGAGAGCACATAATACATACATATCTATATCTAGAGAGCACATAATACATATCTAGAGAGAGAGAGCACATAATACATACATATCTATATCTAGAGAGAGAGAGAGCACATAATACATACATATCTATATCGAAGGATAACCAGAAAACAAAGATAATTTGATAATAGAAGTAAATTGGAAAGTTGTTTAAAGTTATCTTCTCTTAACACTTCTTTCCTCTCCAATCTCTCTCTGCATGTTTACCCTCTCAGAAGTAACAGTCTTACCACCAATGGGGTCCCTACAGCACTAGATGAATAACATATCCTTGCCTTTTCATGGATATTTATTATCCCTTTAGATAAACTTTTTAGTACATAGCCCAAAATGTTTGATTGATAGAGAGAGAGCACATAATACATACATCTATATCTAGAGAGAGAACACATAATACATACATATCTATATCTAGAGAGAGAGAGCACATAATACATACATATCTATATCTAGAGAGAGCACATAATACATACATATCTATATCTAGAGAGAGAGCACATAATACATACATATCTATATCTAGAGAGCACATAATACATACATATCTATATCTAGAGAGAGAGCACATAATACATACATATCTATATCTAGAGAGCACATAATACATACATATCTATATCTAGAGAGCACATAATACATACATATCTATATCTAGAGAGAGAGCACATAATACATACATATCTATATCTAGAGAGCACATAATACATACATATCTATATCTAGAGAGAGAGCACATAATACATACATATCTATATCTAGAGAGAGAGCACATAATACATACATATCTATATCTAGAGAGAGAGAGCACATAATACATACATATCTATATCTAGAGAGAGCACATAATACATACATATCTATATCTAGAGAGAGAGCACATAATACATACATATCTATATCTAGAGAGAGAGAGCACATAATACATACATATCTATATCTAGAGAGAGAGTACATAATACATAGATATCTATATCTAGAGAGCACATAATACATACATATCTATATCTAGAGAGAGAGCACATAATACATACATATCTATATCTAGAGAGAGAGCACATAATACATACATATCTATATCTAGAGAGAGAGAGCACATAATACATACATATCTATATCTAGAGAGAGATAGCACATAATACATACATATCTATATCTAGAGAGAGAGAGCACATAATACATACATATCTATATCTAGAGAGAGAGCACATAATACATACATATCTATATCTAGAGAGAGAGCACATAATACATACATATCTATATCTAGAGAGAGAGCACATAATACATACATATCTATATCTAGAGAGCACATAATACATACATATCTATATCTAGAGAGCACATAATACATACATATCTATATCTAGAGAGCACATAATACATACATATCTATATCTAGAGAGAGAGCACATAATACATACATATCTATATCTAGAGAGCACATAATACATACATATCTATATCTAGAGAGAGAGAGAGCACATAATACATACATATCTATATCTAGAGAGCACATAATACATACATATCTATATCTAGAGAGAGAGCACATAATACATACATATCTATATCTAGAGAGAGAGAGCACATAATACATACATATCTATATCGAAGGATAACCAGAAAACAAAGATAATTTGATAATAGAAGTAAATTGGAAAGTTGTTTAAAGTTATCTTCTCTTAACACTTCTTTCCTCTCCAATACATACATATCTATATCTAGAGAGAGAGCACATAATACATACATATCTATATCTAGAGAGAGAGCACATAATACATACATATCTATATCTAGAGAGCACATAATACATACATATCTATATCTAGAGAGAGAGAGCACATAATACATACATATCTATATCTAGAGAGCACATAATACATACATATCTATATCTAGAGAGAGAGCACATAATACATACATATCTATATCTAGAGAGCACATAATACATACATATCTATATCTAGAGAGAGAGCACATTAATACATACATATCTATATCTAGAGAGCACATAATACATACATATCTATATCTAGAGAGAGAGAGCACATAATACATACATATCTATATCTAGAGAGCACATAATACATACATATCTATATCTAGAGAGAGAGCACATAATACATACATATCTATATCTAGAGAGAGAGAGCACATAATACATACATATCTATATCTAGAGAGAGAGCACATAATACATACATATCTATATCTAGAGAGAGAGCACATAATACATACATATCTATATCTAGAGAGCACATAATACATACATATCTATATCTAGAGAGAGAGAGCACATAATACATACATATCTATATCTAGAGAGCACATAATACATACATATCTATATCTAGAGAGAGAGCACATAATACATACATATCTATATCTAGAGAGAGAGCACATAATACATACATATCTATATCTAGAGAGAGAGAGCACATAATACATACATATCTATATCTAGAGAGAGATAGCACATAATACATACATATCTATATCTAGAGAGAGAGAGCACATAATACATACATATCTATATCTAGAGAGAGAGCACATAATACATACATATCTATATCTAGAGAGAGAGAGCACATAATACATACATATCTATATCTAGAGAGAGAGCACATAATACATACATATCTATATCTAGAGAGCACATAATACATACATATCTATATCTAGAGAGCACATAATACATACATATCTATATCTAGAGAGCACATAATACATACATATCTATATATAGAGAGAGAGCACATAATACATACATATCTATATCTAGAGAGCACATAATACATACATATCTATATCTAGAGAGAGAGAGCACATAATACATACATATCTATATCTAGAGAGCACATAATACATACATATCTATATCTAGAGAGCACATAATACATACATATCTATATCTAGAGAGAGAGCACATAATACATACATATCTATATCTAGAGAGAGAGCACATAATACATACATATCTATATCTAGAGAGAGAGCACATAATACATACATATCTATATCTAGAGAGCACATAATACATACATATCTATATCTAGAGAGCACATAATACATACATATCTATATCTAGAGAGAGCACATAATACATACATATCTATATCTAGAGAGCACATAATACATACATATCTATATCTAGAGAGCACATAATACATACATATCTATATCTAGAGAGCACATAATACATACATATCTATATCTAGAGAGCACATAATACATACATATCTATATCTAGAGAGCACATAATACATACATATCTATATCTAGAGAGCACATAATACATACATATCTATATCTAGAGAGAGAGAGCACATAATACATACATATCTATATCTAGAGAGAGAGAGCACATAATACATACATATCTATATCTAGAGAGAGAGAGCACATAATACATACATATCTATATCTAGAGAGAGCACATAATACATACATATCTATATCTAGAGAGCACATAATACATACATATCTATATCTAGAGAGAGAGCACATAATACATACATATCTATATCTAGAGAGCACATAATACATACATATCTATATCTAGAGAGCACATAATACATACATATCTATATCTAGAGAGCACATAATACATACATATCTATATCTAGAGAGAGAGAGCACATAATACATACATATCTATATCTAGAGAGAGAGAGCACATAATACATACATATCTATATCTAGAGAGAGAGAGCACATAATACATACATATCTATATCTAGAGAGAGCACATAATACATACATATCTATATCTAGAGAGCACATAATACATACATATCTATATCTAGAGAGAGAGCACATAATACATACATATCTATATCTAGAGAGCACATAATACATACATATCTATATCTAGAGAGAGAGCACATAATACATACATATCTATATCTAGAGAGCACATAATACATACATATCTATATCTAGAGAGAGAGAGCACATAATACATACATATCTATATCTAGAGAGCACATAATACATACATATCTATATCTAGAGAGAGAGCACATAATACATACATATCTATATCTAGAGAGAGAGAGCACATAATACATACATATCTATATCTAGAGAGAGAGCACATAATACATACATATCTATATCTAGAGAGAGAGCACATAATACATACATATCTATATCTAGAGAGCACATAATACATACATATCTATATCTAGAGAGAGAGCACATAATACATACATATCTATATCTAGAGAGCACATAATACATACATATCTATATCTAGAGAGAGAGCACATAATACATACATATCTATATCTAGAGAGCACATAATACATACATATCTATATCTAGAGAGCACATAATACATACATATCTATATCTAGAGAGAGACCACATAATACATACATATCTATATCTAGAGAGAGAGAGCACATAATACATACATATCTATATCTAGAGAGAGAGCACATAATACATACATATCTATATCTAGAGAGAGAGCACATAATACATACATATCTATATCTAGAGAGCACATAATACATACATATCTATATCTAGAGAGAGAGAGCACATAATACATACATATCTATATCTAGAGAGCACATAATACATACATATCTATATCTAGAGAGAGAGCACATAATACATACATATCTATATCTAGAGAGAGAGAGCACATAATACATACATATCTATATCTAGAGAGAGAGCACATAATACATACATATCTATATCTAGAGAGAGAGCACATAATACATACATATCTATATCTAGAGAGCACATAATACATACATATCTATATCTAGAGAGAGAGAGCACATAATACATACATATCTATATCTAGAGAGCACATAATACATACATATCTATATCTAGAGAGCACATAATACATACATATCTATATCTAGAGAGAGAGAGCACATAATACATACATATCTATATCTAGAGAGAGAGAGCACATAATACATACATATCTATATCTAGAGAGCACATAATACATACATATCTATATCTAGAGAGAGAGCACATAATACATACATATCTATATCTAGAGAGAGCACATAATACATACATATCTATATCTAGAGAGCACATAATACATACATATCTATATCTAGAGAGCACATAATACATACATATCTATATCTAGAGAGCACATAATACATACATATCTATATCTAGAGAGCACATAATACATACATATCTATATCTAGAGAGCACATAATACATACATTTCTATATCTAGAGAGCACATAATACATACATATCTATATCTAGAGAGAGAGCACATAATACATACATATCTATATCTAGAGAGAGCACATAATACATACATATCTATATCTAGAGAGAGCACATAATACATACATATCTATATCTAGAGAGCACATAATACATACATATCTATATCTAGAGAGCACATAATACATACATATCTATATCTAGAGAGAGAGAGCACATAATACATACATATCTATATCTAGAGAGAGAGAGCACATAATACATACATATCTATATCTAGAGAGAGAGAGCACATAATACATACATATCTATATCTAGAGAGAGAGAGCACATAATACATACATATCTATATCTAGAGAGAGCACATAATACATACATATCTATATCTAGAGAGAGAGCACATAATACATACATATCTATATCTAGAGAGAGAGAGCACATAATACATACATATCTATATCTAGAGAGCACATAATACATACATATCTATATCTAGAGAGAGAGAGCACATAATACATACATATCTATATCTAGAGAGCACATAATACATACATATCTATATCTAGAGAGAGAGCACATAATACATACATATCTATATCTAGAGAGCACATAATACATACATATCTATATCTAGAGAGAGCACATAATACATACATATCTATATCTAGAGAGAGCACATAATACATACATATCTATATCTAGAGAGAGAGAGCACATAATACATACATATCTATATCTAGAGAGAGAGAGCACATAATACATACATATCTATATCTAGAGAGAGCACATAATACATACATATCTATATCTAGAGAGCACATAATACATACATATCTATATCTAGAGAGAGAGCACATAATACATACATATCTATATCTAGAGAGTGAGCACATAATACATACATATCTATATCTAGAGAGAGCACATAATACATACATATCTATATCTAGAGAGAGAGCACATAATACATATATATCTATATCTAGAGAGAGAGCACATAATACATACATATCTATATCTAGAGAGCACATAATACATACATATCTATATCTAGAGAGAGAGCACATAATACATACATATCTATATCTAGAGAGAGACTAGCGATAGTGAAATAAGTGTTACCAACCTCTGGTGGGCAGTGGGAGCTAATATGCCCGAGAGGTTGAGGCTAGAATTACCGTAGTAGGCACTAATAGGCAAAGACTAAGAAAATGCTAAAGGACCCTTCCAAGCATGCAATGTACAATGTATTGCAATGTGCTTTGCTTTAGCCTAGATGCCTAAAGAAAAACTAATTTTGCATGTGAGGTTTTACTACTCTCTGCTTTCAAGACTTCCCAGCTTTATCAGTAACTTACACTCTCTTTGACTGAGATAGACTGCAGCCCCTCATACGTAAAGCTTGCATTCTGTTTTACCAGCACTATATCTTAGCATGCATTAAAAGGGACGTGACACCCAAAAATGTTCTTTCATGATTCAGAGAGAATACAATTTTAAACAACTTTCCAATTTACTACTATTAAAAAAATTGCTTCATTCTTTTTGTATCCTTTGTTGAAGAAGCAGCAATGAACTACTGGGAGCTCACTGATTTGGGAAAACCATTGACATGATTCATATATGAGCAGCCACCAATCAGTAGCAGCTGAGTCTACCTAAGTATCCCTTTCAACAAATGATAGAGAGAAAAAAACAAACAAATTAGATAAGACGTAAACTGGAAAGTTGTTAAAAATCACATAAGAAAAATATATTGTGTTTTATGTCCCTTTAATGGCAGAGTTCAGAATTACTGTGCAGTAGCCGGTCAAACAGCAAAAGCTGTTGTGCTTATTGAAGTAGCTTTGCATGCAATTGTCTGCCAATGGTTTTCAAGTCTTATGTCATTGTAAATAACCCATGGCATGTGCACTACATACATTTTGATTTAAAAATAAAAAAATACAAATTCGATTGTTTCTTTATTGGTGCAGTACTACCTTCAGAAGCTCTGTGGGAACCAATATGGATCTTAGTTACATCTGCTAAGATCATCAACCTCAGGGCAGAAATCTTCTTCCATATCTACCTGAGGAAAATAGTACTCACCGATACCAATTTAAAAATAAAAAACTTCTTGATTGAAGAAACTAAAACTAGCACCTCACTTTACCTCTTCCTATTACTAACACAGGCAAAGAGAATGACTGGGGGTGGAGGGAAGGGAGGAGCTATATATACAGCTCTGCTGTGGTGCTCTTTGCCACTTCCTGTTAGCAGGAGGTTAATATCCCACAAGTAAGGATGAAATCCGTGGACTCGTCATATCTTGTAGAAGAAATTGACTCAGAACATGGTGATTTAATACTCCTTAGTGACAGGAGACCAGACATTGCGAACGGATATCACTTCATCAAGCCCTTCCGGCTCATTAACATTTTCTTGAATAGCGAAGTAACTACTAAAAGTGATATAAAACCTTGTTTCAACCTGTGGTTAAAAGTACTGGATTTAATCTATAATATGTAAACCGGTAAACTGCCTCCCAAAAAGTGACTCCCTCTTAGGTACTGAATGAGAAAAAGAGCTAAATACAAGCTAATACCTTCAGGAACACACATTTGTTGGATTTACAATATAAATATTTCTCATATACCTTAACAGTCCATGCAAGCTGTAATATGGAAACAAAATATTAGCAATCTGGAACAGCCTTGGTTGTAATGCCACTAAATTTTATAGTAAATGCAATATAGCTAGCAAGTGTGTTTACATATAGTTATAAAATCAATTGGCAAAGTTGTTATAACCAGGAGACGCTTGTATAGCCAACAAATTATAATTATAGTTTGAGAAAGAAAGAAAATAAGTGTCAGATATAAAGGGCCACAGAGATGAAATGTGTAAGGTGTTCTACACCCAAGAAAGCCACAATGAAATGATCCTGATAATCAGTGAATGTGAAGTTAGATGCAGAAATGTGGTAACATGATTACATCTCTTTTTTCTAATGTGACATTTAATGTGACATTTAAGAACTGTGTGCGCATTTCTGTTTATTTCTTTATTATTTGCTCTAATATTTCCAAAGATTTGCTCCAACTGAATTCAGTTAAAATGAATGTTAGAATAAATTCCTTTATATCTGATACTAGTTTGTCACTTTGATATATTAGCGATTGCCTCTATTTAAACTTAAAGTGAATGTAAATTTTGATGATAAAGTGCCCGGTTTTTAAAAATTCTATTAAAAACAATGGCACTTTATTTCATCAATATTTACATTTCACTCGTGTTGTTAAAATACCTTATAATCTTGACAGCCGCTCCAGCTTCCCCCGGTCATCTCAAGCCTCTTCCTACGTCAGAAATGAAGGATCGGTCATCTTCCAATCACGGCTTCTCCCCCGGGGGAATCAGTGTCTGATTCAACGCTGTGATTGGAGGAAGCCAGATTCCTAATTTTAGACCCAGGAAGAGGCACTGCAGGTACTTAAATAGGTGCCAAGGTGTACACAGTTGTACACAGGAACAGCATCCAGGATGAAAAAGCAACGCGTGGTGATGATGTCATCGCCGCACGCTCTGAAGCACCGCCTGCGTCTATGGCAACAAGTCATCACCGCTGCGTCTATGGCAACAGCCATAGAGAGCGGCGGCATGACAACAGATTCTTTTTAAAATATTAGGCATAAGCTTGTATATCATACATGACTAATGTGATTATATTAGAGCTATTAAACCAAAAACAATTCTTTCATCAGAGCATGGGATTTTAAACAACTTGATAATTCACTTCTATTATCCTACCCATTCGGCTGTCCTGAAACCTTAGCTACTTCCTATATGGGATCCCATCATTTAAATAAATTTAAATTTTTACTTGTTTATACATCTGAACTCTGTTTAAATACTGGTGCACAGGCCATGACAGGATATGTACATATGCTGCAGAAAAAATGGTAACTTACACTCGTGCACATTTCATTTGACCTTTCTATCCATTTAAACGCAGATTTGCTGTTCCGCTAATGTCTCTTTAAAAATGAACTATTTTGATGGGGGGCAAATAATTCCACAAAAAAATCTATTTAAAAGTTCTTGAACCTTTTTTGGGTGCAGTGTGTCTTTTTGTTCTTATAGGCAGTATCACTATTGAATAACTGACCAATTTATTAAAATATTTTTAATATTAAAAATTGTTTAAATGCATTTTTTTTTAATAATATTGTATTCTGATACTTAATAAAGCTGTTTTAAAAAAATTTTTTTTACCTTTGGGACCTGTCTTTTTAAATTGTTGATGCATAATGACGATTATCCTAACATAGTGACGGAATAATCTAGATTTTATTACAGACGAGTATTTTGCAATAACTTTTTTCCTTAATTAATCCAATGAGGTTACAAGTACATGTTATGCAATATATAAACAGCCAATCAGATAACATCCAAATGTATAAGTAGATGCTGGTACAATATCTAATCCTCTTTTCACTTTGCTGAACAGAAAATTTATTGCTTATTACATTAGGAAACCTTTGTCCGAAAAGTAAAAAAATATTTTAAGAGCAGAATGTCCAAGACCTGAACTGCCTAGTTCATCCCAAGCTACACCTGAGATTGATCTTAATTTGCTAAAATTTATAGGTCCAAAAAATTTAAATATCCGCAAAGGTCCTGACAGTTTCTTAAAGGCCTGTCAGGATAAATTATTGGACACTCTAGGCCCAGTCACTAAACTAAGTTGACCCTACAGTAATTAAACAATGGGTTTAACGTCTGGTATATTTGTTAGGTGACTAACACAACTTTGTCTTGTCAAAGAAGACGTATTTCTTTTTTATGACACGATGAGTCCACGGATCATCTTAATTACTAATGGGATATTCACCTCCTAGTCAGCAGGAGGAGGCAAAGAGCACCACAGCAGAGCTGTTAAATAGCTCATCCCTTCCCTCCCACTCCAGTCATTCTCTTTGCCTATCTTAGTGATAGGAAGAGGTAAAGTGAGGTGTGAGATTAGATTCTTCAATCAAGAGTTTGTTATTTTAAAAGTAATACAAGATGGTGCTGCTTTGTTCAAGGGTGTAGCCATAGTCCATATCAGTCTCTTCAGTAGAGCTTTGGTGGCTTTAGAGCAATGGGAACTTGTGGGACATAATTCTCACTGCACCTCTCATGAATTTTATGCTGCCCTGTTTATGGAAGTCTGAGAGAGGAATACTCAGTACCTTTTTATTTCCACAGGCTAATGTGAGGACCTCGCAAGCCAGGTGAGATGCCTTGCTGTCGGGCATTTGTCAGGTGAGTGCTAACTTTTATTATTTCTGGGGGAAACATTTCTCAGAAAAAGTGGGCACTTCATTATGAATGAAAGGGCACAAGTTTAAATAGCTCTTGATTCTCTGGGAACATATTTTCTCCTTTCTGGAGGAAGTTTTTTGACAGTAATGTAGGCACTGGGGCTGAGATTGCTGCTGACTATTTATCTCTGGCGGTTCCATTCTCCCGGCAGTTAAACTTATAATAGACCGATCGGGAGATTATTAGTTAGATGCCCACGATGGGCGGGGCTAACCTGTGGCGGTAAATGTAGTCATTACGCGCCATTTCTATTTCTGACTTACGGAAGTGTCATAACAGGCTGTCTAAGAGCACGCTAGTTCTGGAGAATACCCGTTCCTATGAGCGGATCTTGACTTACAGAAGTGACATAACAGACTAAGAGAACGCTAGTTCTGGAGAATACCGTATCTATGAGCGGATCTTAACTGTGATCGTTTTCCTGCTGGACTGCGGATCGTTCTAGTTGCTAACGGAATTATCTTCTAAGTGTCCCAGGGCAGGTAGGCACCTCAGCATAGCGCTGAGGTGTAGAAGTGTTTATTAACTCTTTTCTAAGTACCCGTTTTTCAGCATTCTGCAGTTCACAGTAAAATAGTTACGTTTTAAGTTTTAAAGTGACAGTAAAGTTTTTTGTCAAAATTGATTTTAGTTTTAAAATTGCTATTTTGATTACTAGACTGACCCATTTAGAGTAAAAATGGACCAAGAAGCTTTGCAAAATGTCACCTGCTCGTTGTGTTTTGATGCCAATGTTGAGAGGACTTTAAGTTACAGAGATAAAAAATTTCCTGAGCCAACATTTTCTAAGGATGATGCTGGTAAGGAATCCATTGACAATGTTCAATTTATGCTGCAGCTTTCTCCTAAAACGTCCCAAATTTTACCGCCCTCACATGCAGTACCCGGCGTATCCTCTTTAGCTCCAGTTGGGGTTACTTTAAAGGACATCGCTTCTCTCATGTCTTCTGCAGTCTCAGATGCGTTGTCTGCTTTTCCTATGTTGTAAAGAAAGTGCAAGAGGTGAATTAGACATTCAGTAAGCGAGGTTTCTGACGCTGTTGCTATTGCGGATGCCGCCTCCCAGAAGCCTGAGGAGGAGGATACCGTAGTACCATCTGAGGGTGAAATTTCAGACTCTGACGGTGTAATTCCTCTTACTGATTCTGAAGTTGTATTCTTCAGGTTTAAGCTAGACCACCTCCGCCTGCTACTTAAGGAGGTTTTAGCTACTCTGGACGACAACGATTCCACGGTCGTTGTTACTCCCAAGAAATCCCCTATATTTAAAAAGATGTTTCCCATAGCCGACTCGGTTAAGGAGGCTTGGCAAACAGTCTCCAAGGTGGAAGGATCTGTTTCCACCCTAGCTAAGAGAACTACTATTCCCATAGAGGATAGTTGTGCTTTCAAAGATACTATTTATAAAAAAAAAAAATGTACACCAGGGCTTACAATGGCAGCCAGCTTTGTGCATTGCTACCGTCACTAGTGCGGCGGTGTATTGGCTTGATGAGTTGTCTGAAGCAAGAACAGACTAGAAACTCCTCTGGATGAAATCCAGGATGGGATAAAAGAGCTTTAATTGGCTAATTTCTTTATTACGATAGCTTCCCTTCAAGTTATCAAACTGGGAACTAAGATTTCAGGATTCTCTGTTCTAACTCACAGAGCCTTATGGTTAGAACCTTGGTCTGCAGATGTGTCCTCGAAGTCTAAGCTTTTAGCGATTCCTGACAAGGGGAAGACCTTGTTTGGGCCTGGCTTGACGGAAATAATCTCAGACATCATGGGCGGTAAGGGTCTTCTCCTCCCTCAGGACAAGAGAAACAAACAAAAGGAACGACAAAGTGATTTTCGATCCTTTCGAAATTCTTCCTCTTCCTCCTCCAAGCAAGAACAGACTTTCATTCTTCGCTCAGGCTTGGGTTTGAGATGTTCAGGATCCCCGGGGAATAGAAATAGTGTCCCAGTGATACAAACTAGAGTTTTCCTCCCAGAGGCAGGTTTCTGCTTTCAAGATTATCTATAGACCAGACAAAATGAGACATTCTTACACGGTAATCAGGGAACTTTCCGACCTGGAAGTGATTCAGGAACAGGTTCTGGGATTTTATTCCAATCTGTTCGTGGTTCCAATCAGGCCAATTTTAGATCTGAAGAGTCTAAACAAATTTCTCAGAAGACCGTCCTTTAAGATGGAAACTATTCGTTCCATTCTTCCTTTGATCCAAGAGGGTCAATTTATAACTACAGGGGATTTAAAGGACGTGTATCTGCATGTTCCCATTTACACGGATCATCACAAGTTCCTAGGGTTTGTCTTTCAGGGCAAACACTTCCAGTTTGTGGCTCTTTCTTTCGGCCTTGTCACAGCTCCCAGAATTTTCAACAAAGGTTCTGGGATCACTGTTGCCGGTGCTTCAGTTACAGGGCTTTGCAGTGGCGCCTTATCTGGATAACATCCTAGTCCAGGCTCCATCCTTAAAACAAACAAGACCCCACACGGAAGGTAAATTTAGAAGAGAGTTCCTTAGTTCCCAATACAAGGGTAACTTCTTAGGAACCATAATAGATTCCCTGTCTATGAAGTTTTTTCTGACAGAAGTCAGAAAATCAAAGACTATCGATACTTGTCTAGTCCTCCAGTTCACTGCTCGGCCATCAGTGGCTCAGTGCTTGGAGGTAATCGGGCTGATGGTGGCGGCAATGGACATCATCCCGTTTACTCGGTTTCACCTCAGACCTATGTAGTTAAGCATGCTCAAGCATTGGAACAGAGATTATGCAGATTTGTCTCCTCGAATAGGAGACCTGGGATTCTCTTCAATGGTGGTTGTCTCTGGATCATCTCTCCCAGGGGACCTGCTTTCGGAGACCATCTTGGGTGATTGTGACAACAGACAACAGCCTTTTAGGTTGGGTGGCAATCTGGGGCTCCCTAAAGGCTCAGGGAGTTTGGACTCTGTCAGTCTGTCCTTCCTATAGACATCTGATAGCGATCTTCAATGCTCTTCTGACCTAGCTCCAGTTAGCTTTGGTCCGGTTTATCAGGTTCCAGTCGGACAACATATCTTCAGTGGCTTACATCAATCATCAGGAAGGAACGAGGAGTTCCTTAGCGATGACCGAGGTATCCAAAATAATCCAGTGGGCGGAAGCCCACTCTTGCTGTCTGTCGGCGATACACATCCCAGGGGTGGACAACTGGGAGGCGGATTTCCTGAGCAGGCAGACCTTTCATTCTGGGGAGTGGGAACTCCATCTGGACGTGTTCTCCAATCTAATTCTCAAGTGGGGTCAGCCGGAATTTGATCTCATGGGCTTATCTTTACACCCATTAATATACATGATACGGTTCGAGGTCCAGGGAACCTCAGGCGGAAATGATAGATGCTCTGGTGGTTCCTTGGACCTTCAGTCTAGCATACCTATTTCCTCCGTTTGCTCTTCTTCTTTGGGTCATTGCTCGAATCAAGCAGGAGAGGGCATCAGTGATCCTCATTGCACCGGCTTGGCCTCGCAGATTTGGTATGCAGATCTGGTGGACATGTCATCTCTGCCACCCTGGAGACTTCACCCAAGTCTAGTTTCTCTGAAGCTATTGCTTGGAGATGGAACGCTTAATTTTATTCAAGCGGGGGTTTTCTGACTCGGTCATAGAGACCATGATTCAGGCTCGCAAGCCTATAACTAGAAACATTTACCATAAGATTTGGTGTAAATTACTCTATTGGTGTGAATCCAAGGACTACTCATGGTGTAGAGTTAGGATTCCTGGAATTTTGTCATTTCCCCAAGAGAGTTTGGAGAAAGGGTTTATCAACGAGATCCCTAAAGGGTCAATTCTCTGCCTTATCTATTTTGTTACACAAATGTCTAGCAGATGTCCCAGATGTACAATCATTTTGTCAGGCCTTAGTCAGGATCAGGCCTGTGTTCAAAACAGTTACTCCTCCATGGAGTCTTAATTTAGTTCTCAAAGTTCTTCAGGGGGCTCAGATTGAGCCTATGCATTCCTTAGATATTAAGTTATCATCTTGGAAGGTTTTATTTCTTGTTGCTATTTCTTCTGTTCGTAGAGTGTCAGAGATATTGGCATTGCAGTATGAGTCTACTCACCTTATTTTCCATTCAGATAAGGTAGTTTTACGTACTAAATTAGGATTTCTTCCTAAGGTTGTGTCAGGGTACAGGTAAATGACATACATATATATATATATATATATATATATATATATGTATGTCAATAGGACAGGGAAATGTGTTTATGTATGAAACCATATTTTTACCAGATATTACTGAAATAGGGTTGAAATTCTGATGTCAGGATTTGATTCACAAAACCCCCACAAGTTAAATAAACATTCCAGGATTCAATTGCAGACAGGATATCTCCAGAGACATTTCTAGCTAGGGTATGAAAATGAAGTCCATACCAGATTTGTAATTTTAAATTTCACTTTGACACTAAAGCATTTGCTCTTTAGTTGGAAGTGCAAAAATCCAGAGCACTCTGTACCCCATGCGGTGAATGAAGACGAAGAGTCTGGGAACTGTCTTTAAGGTAGGAGGAGATTTGGGAGAAAGAGCAGTGGGGGTTAAAGAAATGGCCTTTAACAGCTGTCTGAGTGACCCTGTGAACTAAAGGCACATTTTAAGATGTAACTTTGAATTACAACAAATAAATTATTAATTTTTTTATGTAGCCTCAGAATGTATTAAATATAGAAATTTGGGAAATTGTCAAATTCTCTATTATTACATGGGTATTTACTAAACTTGGCAGAAACACATATTTTAATTTATACTCTTGGGAACCATTGTTAAAAGACAGCATAGAAATTAATACATGTGTGTGCATATATAGAACATAATTTTTTTTATTTTTCAGATGGACCATAGAGGAAGTCATGCAGGCAGAACTGGTTGGAGATGTAAAACATGCTGAATTTGCATGAATGCCATATCAGGATTTTAAATGCCATTAATTTCAAAATAATTAGCCGTATTAAATTGCTTTAATATAATGTTAGACACATAATATAACATATTTGGTATCAGAATAATCAGAAAAATTATCTGATACTACCCATCTATAATTGGGGTTGTATGTGATTGATGCAAAAAGTTATGGTCTGATTAAATAATCATTTTATGAGAATAAGTTGTTAAAAATGTTGGTTAAATGTATTGCTGTGTTGTATGTCTACTGCCCCCAAGTGGCCAGAATCCAGTAGGACAGTTAAGGGAATTAACTGTTCAAAAGATGCGTTTCCATGGTGAACATGTTCAGCTCCGTTAAGGGCCAATCCGAGACAAGGTTTCTTTTTGGGAGTTTCCAATCTTACCTATGATGGAAAGCTTATATAAGTAATGCAAGAGGGAGACAAAGGACAGATTGTGCTAAGCTAACTTGTAACTGGGTGCTGGGCGTGAGATACCATTTACACTGGCAAAGCTAATAAACCTTTTCTCATTGATTGCAAAAATCTACTTATTAATTTTCTGAGGTGAGAAAATTCCTATTAAGGAACACAGGATATCGATTGGCATTCATCTTGGTAATGTATTAAGAGATTACTATATCAAATAAATTTAAAGAGCCGTTTGGCTTTTAAGCTACTATTTCATAGCCTATGTATTGTTAAACATATTTCTTTAATGCTAAATTGTTTTTATCTGTGCAAAACATAGAATAAGTATATATATATATATCTTAGAATTGACTTTAATTATTAGTAACTGTTTACAGTAAAATATATGTATTTTAGTATCCTAATTAGAATTGTGTTAAAGTAAATTGTGGTTAAATAACTGAGTGTATTGCTTGAATGTTAGCAGCTAAATATCTTAGAATCTCATTGTGTTAACTGAATGAAAGGCTATTTTTAAATAAGGCTGGTTTTTAAAAGGTAAACTTTTCTGGGCTTTGTAAGAAGTATAGCATATTTTAATAGTTTTTAAACGTGTATAATTTTGACTCATATTTTAATTCTTACAAATAGAGATAGATATATATATATATATATATATATATATATATATCTCTATCAATGTGTTCATAGTTATTTACTAATAATAAAGAATTCAGATATTTATATTAATTTTATTGTCTTAGCAAATGTATGTTTGATTGTGGGTTTTAGTTTAAAGAAAGATTGTTAAATATATCAGTTATAACCCTGCTATATACCAACATATTATTTGGAGAGTAAATGCTAAGATTCTTATAAATATACTGACATATTATATGGAGGCACTGCGTGAGATATTATAAATATTTATCATATTGATATAGTATATTTGTGGTAAATAGAAATTATTATAGAAGAGAGAAAAATTTTCATATTTCAAATTGATAGTTTGAAAATATAGAACTTTTTTGAAAATTGAAATATTGATTTTCATGTTCAAGATTGATTATTTTGAAATATTATTAAAAATTAATTTTTTAAAAATTAATAAAAATATTAATTTTTCATATTTCAAAATTCATAAAAATATTAATTTTTTATATTTCAAAATTAATCAGAAATATTGATTTTTCATATTTCAAAATTAATAAAAATATTAATTTTGTCATATTTCAAAATTGATATTGATATTTTAAAAATATATATATATATAAAAAATCTTATTAAGTACAACACTCAAATAACGATGTCTTCAGCAAAAAGTAATGCTAGCGTTTCTGTACAAGATGAAATTGTGCCCTCCCCAAAATACTCTGTCCATGAAGTGGTTCAGGAAAAAATGCTCAAATTAGAAGCCATGAACCACATCATGAATAGACTTGACATTGGGGATGATGTCTCCATGTATATTTATGGGTGTAAAGATAAGGCCAAAGATTTAGTTAGAGACATGTGGTTTGAAGATGGGGAATTATACCAAATGTTACTGCAACTTAATAAATGCATGGAACTTAGGGGACGTGATGAATTAATTTTCTAAACTTGGCCGATCCTAATGTATTTGAGCTGTGAGATGTCTAACCAAATGGCAGGACAAGACAGACAAATAGGACGGCTAAGAGATGAAAATGATTCATTACGAGAATTTCAAGATGCTTTTATTCAGGCAAAGGTAGAGGTTTTCCACGCTAGCCAAAAAGCTTCTGACAAATAAATATAATCAGGAATTAGTGGCTGATTTTAAAGCTTTCGAAGAAGAATATAAAAAATGCCAAGATGATGATGAAATAAAACTCTAAAAATTAGATACCGTGAGGCTGAAAGAGGGTATGAACAGGCAATAGATAAATTAAAGAGACAAATTAGCAGTTATAAGGACTGAGACAGAAATGAGTTTCAAGATACCAGGTGGGAAGATAGACAAAGATACCCAAACTATAGCCCTAATTTAGGCCCCTGAGGTAACTTTTTCCCCTAGGCAATTACCTAACTCTGGGGGACCAGAAAATTATTACGCCTCAGATGAAAGGCACCCTAACTCAAACAATAAGTCCCCAGTAAGATCCAGTGATATACCAAATAAAGTGTATGACACCCCACAATAATTAAATTCCTAAAGAATACAGTACGCCCATTTTCCAAAGGGGGGTCCACTTCCATAATTGACCACTTAGAGGCCTTTGAAAACGCTTTATCTATAATGAGTGTTACAAGTGAGCAGTTAAAAATTGAATTTCTACCCTGGGTATTTGAAAGTAAACATCACAAATTCTTTGTTTCACTAAAGGATATGAATATTCATTCCTGGGGGAAACAAAACGACAATGCAGGAAAGAATGCGGGCAACATCGCACTAAAACTGCTGTGAAAATAGCTGTATATGGTTTAAAATGTAGTGCGAATCAAAGTCCAATCGAGTTCCTTTCTGTATTGAAGAATGCGTACAGCATGGCTGAAGATTATCCCATATTTGAAGGCTCAGAATTTGTGAATCTATTTTTTGAAGCACTGCCCACACCCATCAAAATTAACTTAGCTAGAGATTTTGATGAGAAATGCTCATTGGAATGGCTGATCAAAGAGAGTACAAAGTTATACTCTATTCAGCAGTCCGGAGAATAGGGAGATAAAAGGGAGAAAAAGCCCAATCCTAAAATAGTGGCCGAAACTAGGGTGTCACCTAACCCCCTAAATTTGGAGTCTAAAAAGAAAACCTATGCGGAAGTGGCCAGAGAAAACAAGCCATCTCCACTTTACCCCTCCCCCAAAACAGGCTGAGGGGAGAGACTATAATCAAAGTGGGGGGCATACTCAGGCGAATAATTACACCCAAAGAGAATACCCACAGAATAATTGGTACCCACGCAAAGGTAGATACAATAGATGGCGAAGGTATTCTCAGGATAACCAGACACCCCAAGTAAACAATGCTCCCCAAAATAATAATGCTGAAAAAAATTGCACCCCAGGGGCAACCACGCCAGGATATAAATAGTGGCTCTGATTCTGAGGGGAACCAATGGTCCAAGAATCATTATTATGGGGCATCAAGGGATAGGCCCAGGAGTAGGGGTAACTTGTACAATCAAGAAGATCAGCTTAGTACCCAGCTAATTCGGTTGAGCGAACAAGTCGCTAATATGAGTAAAAAAACTTACGGCTCAGCAAACGAACAATACTTTTTTAGGGGCACAGCCAGTGGCCAGCAGTGGGCCACAGGCACAGTCATAGACACTGCGGTATCACCTGAAAGGGAGGGGAGAGATATGCGAAATAAAATAACTGTCAAAAATGGTACTAATCATGTTCTCTCCCCACAGACTGGAAACTGACGATTTAGTTGTGATGACAAGCAACCTCATCCAGGAAAAATTTATAAATCTCTTCCTTTGCAGCACTCTCCTAACCTTATTTCCACAGATGCGATACACAAGAATCCAGCCGACCCTATCATGGAGGGAACCAGTAGGTACGAAGTTCCTTCCGCGCGGGAAAACATGGCGGATTCAGGCAACACGTGGCGAAGCCCACAGATGTATGATAATACCAATTTTATGTGTGAAATGATAGAAACTGCAGGGAGATATTATGTATTAGCTGAGCTGCAAGGTTCAGTCTCCAACCCTATCATGGGATTAATTGATACTGGGTCTCAGGCAACTATCTTATCCCACAGGTACTACACGCAGCTAAATGAGCCAACACCCCACAAACCTAAAATAAAAGAATTTGATGGTTCTCTAATAGGAGTTGGGGGTGACTCCCTAAAAGTTTACGGTACTGCCTGGTTTAAATTTAAACTGGGGAACAGAGTTATAAGACACCCTGTCATTATAGTAGATCTGCCAACTGATTGTTTAATTATTAGTAGTGATATCCTGAAGCGACTAAGCACCATAATTGATTGCATAAATAATGTAATTTGGTCACAAGTTAAAAGGCCTATCAATTATGAGAAACCTGGTATATCTCACCCCCGACCCAACTGTCACGTGGTGGAAGAGAAACCAGATGCTGTGGAGATTAATTTCAGGAATAACTCTGTACCTGAAATCACTATTTTACAGATAGATGATCAACTCCTTTAAGTGGCTCTGATGGTAATACTTTTAAAATTTTGCCTGGAAAGATAGCGAATATTGCCTTAGATGGCGATATATTAACCATATCTCTCCACAAGGGGGATCATAAAATCCCTAAGGGGGGGCACGCTCAATACCTCGCAGGGATTGAAAGAGTTAAAGAGGATCTATTTATCCCTATACAAGTGCATGACCTTGGCACAACAAAATATGCTAAATTGAACTTAAAACAGGAAGCTAGCTATATAAGCGAAGGCTTGTTAGCACAGATAGCTGAACCTAAAGTGATTAAATATCTTTCTCCCCAAGGCCACTGTGTCCACAACCTGGATAACAGGTTTAAAAGCTATAACATCACAGCTAAGTGCTTATTATCTGTCTCTATAGGTAATAAGTCAGTGAAGCACCTGTTTTTAGATTTAAATACTCCCCATAATCAAATATACATTGGCAATGATATATTACATAGATATGCCATACAAATAGATTTGATTAACTCTTGCCTCTGGAGCAGGTTAAAGGGGGACCCTGAAGTATTTCAGGATGAAAATGCAGCCCTGAAATCAAACCAGCAATTGCCATATGCTGTGAATATGCAGGTGTCTAACGATGTTGTAAATCCTGCAGGGGCTGATAAATTTCTTTTACCCTTACAGGTAAAGAGAGGTCAGAAATTAAAAACTTCTGAAACACTGATTTGCCTCTCCCATAGAATACAAAATCTGGGTGTTACTATGGCCCACACTCCTTTGGTGAATATTGGAACTATTTCAATACATGTTATGGTACATAACATGACCCCACAGGATATAACATTATCCAAGGGAACTACCATAGGATACGCACTGGAATCAAGTTATTACACTTTTTGATTCCAAAATAATGTAATTGGGCTAATACCTGAAGGATACTTATCTGAAGAACAATTAATAGAACAATCCTTTGCATCTATGCCAGAGGGTCTATTTAATATTCAGTCTATTTATCCCTTCAGCTCAGAGGAAGGCATCTGTAAAATTAAAGAAGCTTCTCTAGTATTTGATCAGCCGATCAAACAGTAAGATTCCCCAATTCCCAGAGTCATGGGGGCAATGTAAATTATAATCAAGGGGATCTCACCTCTAGATTGGAAGAAGCCTATGAGATAGGACAGCCTGAAATCTTTCCAGGATTTCAGCAAATGGTCAAAGAGGAAATATCCTTAGCTAATGGCAGTTCCAGCAATAATGAACGCCAACTGCTGTGAGAACTCCTGTTGGAGTACAAGGATATTTTTGCTAGGGATTCTTACGACTGTGGTACTACAGACTTGCACATTGCAAGAATACAAACAGATCCCAATGCACCACCTGTATTTGTCAAACAATACAGACTTCCTTTAGCCTCATATGATTCTCTTGCAGAAATCATAAGGAATTTGGAAGAAAGAGCTATTATCAGACAGGTGCACAGCTCATATAATAATCCTATTCTAGGTGTACTTAAGCCCAATGGACAATGGCGTTTGTGTGCTGATTTAAGACAGCTAAACAAACGAGTGTACATGTCTGGTTGGCCTGTACCATACACATTGACCAGTTCCTTGCACAGATGCATGGATCCAAAATATTCACTGCCATTGATTGTGCGCAGGGATGTTGGACCATAAAGGTACATGAGGAGGACCAGTATAAGCTGGCATTCTCATTCCAAAAAGTCCAGTATGCATTTCAAAGACTTCCTTTTGGATACATAAATTCTGGACATGAATTTGCTGTATTCATGCATAAGGCTATGCCTGATGCACTGGAGAGGGGGACCTTATCTTATGTTGATGATGTTTTGATCAAAAGCACAGACTTTGAAAAACACATCGCAGAGCTTAAACACGTCCTCAGCCAACTTAAAAGGGCAGGTGTCAAATTATCCCTACAGAAAGCTCAATGGCGCTACACTCGTGTAAACTTCTTGGGACATGAAGTTACTTCTGAAGGACTAAATCCTCAGAAGAAAAAGGTGGAAGCTATAGTAAATTCTAAAAACCCAACTAACTTAAAGGAATTAAGATCCTTCCTGGGAATGATGAATTATTCTCGCAAATTCATTGATAATTATGCAGAGTTAGCTAAGCCACTACTAGTTCTTCTAAAGAAGGATGTGAAATGGCACTGGAGTGAGTCTCAAGAGACAGCCATAAAAGAGCTGAAAAGAAAACTCACTCAAGCACCTTGCTTAGCGTACCCTGAAGGAGGTAAACCTTTCTTCTTAGAGACAGGTTACACAGATGTAAGCATGAGTGCTGTGTTATACCAAAAGCATGATAATTTAAGCAAAGCCATTGCTTATGCGAGCAAAACTCTATCCCCAGTAGAAATAAAATTTAGCGATTGCGAAAAAGCCCTCTTATCTACTGTATGGGCTCTACAAAATTTCCGCAGCTATATACAGGGTGAGAAAATTATTGTAGAAACGGCCCACCACCCTTTGCTATATTTGCAAAGTGAGAGAATAAGAGATGGGAATTTGTCTAATAGCTGCATAACAGCGTGGACTCTTTGCTTACAAGGCTGGCCTTTAGAAATTCGCTACAAGCAGAATAAAAAGAATCCAGTGGCACAGGGGCTCGCTGAGCTCCATGACTGTACTGCTAGAGATCCTGGGGAAGAATTATCAGAAGATGATATCCTGGAGGAACAATTGCTTTCCCCATATAAAATGTACAATGAGGACCATTGTCAAACATTACCTTGGGTGTATGTTGATGGTTGTTCTTACCATGCCACTATTGATAATGAGCGCAATTAGTCGCTGGCATTGGTATAACTTGGGCAAATGGATTCTCAAATATATCTATAGGTTTCAACATTGGACCAAGATCCAGTCAAGTTGCGGAACTCACTGCTGTTCTAAAAACCATTGAAATGGCTATTGAACATAGTATTTATGAATTTGTGATCATAACTGACTCAAATTATGTGTGTGACAGTTTTGTTGAATACCTGCCAACTTGGAAAAGAAATGGTATGCAGAAAAGCAATAACAAACCAGTCAAGCATGGCAAGTTGTTCTGCGAGATTGAAAATCTGGTGGTATCCAATGATTTAACCATACACTGGAAAAATACCAAAGGTCATTCCAGGGTTCTAGGTCCTGATAAGGAAGGCAATGATCTTGCGGATTCATTAGCCAAACAAGGAGCCATAACTGGAGAACTCCTTAATATTGAATGCTTAATGGGTGCGATTCAGGTAGAAGCCATTACCAGAAACCAGGCAAAACAACAGAGTGAGCCTAACTTGGTACAATGGAGTCAGGATTCTCCTAGTGAGGACCTGATCACTAGTCAAAAAGAAGACCCCATTGTAGGCATCTTCTATAAACACATAGAAGATCCTGAAAACAACCCCATCTCAAAAGATGATTGTATTGACAAAGAAAATCTTAGAATCTTAAAGGGACAGTCTACACCAGAATTGTTATTGTTTTAAAAGATAGATAATCCCTTTTTTACCCATTCCCCAGTTTTGCATAACCAACACAGTTATATTTATATATTTTTTACCTTTGTGATTATCTTGTATCTGAGCCTCTGCAAACTGCCCCTTTTTCAGTTCTTTTGACAGACTTGCAGTTTAGCCAATCAGTGATAGCTCTCAGGTAACTTCACGTGCATGAGCACAGTGTTATCTATATGAAATTCATGAACTAACACCCTCTAGTGGTGAAAAACCTGTTAAAATGCATTCTTAAGAGGCAGCCTTCAAGGTCTAAGAAATTAGCATATGAACCTCCTAGGTTAAGCTTTCAACTAAGAATACCAAGAGAACAAAGCAAAATTGGTGATAAAAGTAAATTGGAAAATTGTTTAAAATTACATGTCCTATCTGAATTATGAAAGTTTATTTTGGACTAGACTGTCCCTTTAATGAAATCCAGATCACAGTTCAAGTTACAGGATGGTTTGTTAATTAGAACCTCCAAAACTGGCATCCAGCAATGGATAGTACCCACCAAGTTCAGAGGTCTAATGCTTCAACATGCCCATGATGCTCCCACATCTGGTCATCGTGGTGCCAAACTCACGTATGAAATATTACGTGATTACGCTTTTTGGCCACACATGTTGAAAGATGTTCAAACCTACTGTCAAGGGTGTTTAATCTGTCCACAGTTCCAACCCACTGCGCCAACGCATAGAGCACCATTGCAGAAAAGGGGGATGGTAATGCCATGGTCAGATATACAAATTGATTTTATTGGTCCAGTAACTAGGTCATCAAGAGGTAACAAATACATGTTAACAGTGACATGCCTGTTCACTAAATGGGTAGAGTACATTAGTGCACCTAACAATAATGCTGAAACATGTGCAGCATTGTTCATCAACCACGTATATTCTAGATTTGGTTTGCCCCAAAAAATCGAATCAGATCGGGGAACCCACTTCACTAGCGAAGTGATGACCAAAATGTGGAAAATACTAGGGGTAAAAAGAAAGCTCCATATTGCTTATAGAGCTGCCTCAAGTGGTGGTGTAGAGCATTACAACCAGTCCATTGTTAAAATCCTCAAAAGGTTTGTGAGTGAAACGGGTAAGGACTGGGATGTAAAATTACCTCTAGTCTTAATGACATTAAGAGCAACTCCAAGTAGTGCTACCAAGATGTCACCTTTTGAACTGATGACTGGTAGAAGAATGGTTCTACCTCAGCATCTGCTGTACCGTACATCAGACCAAAACTTGATAAACGCAGCCAATACACATCAATATGTGGAGAACCTAAGAAAGCACCTGCAATATGCCTTTGCATTTGCTCAAAGGAATTTAGAAAGAGCCGCAACTGCCACTAAAACCTATTATGATCTCAAAACGTCCAAAAAGGAATATGAAATAAATGATAAGGTTTATCTTTATAACTTTGGAAGAGATCAGGTTAGGGAGAAGAAATTTCTTCCCTCATGGAAAGGTCCTTTTGTCATTACTGACCAAATATCTCCAGTGGCCTATAAAATACGGATCTCCAAAAATGAAAGTTTAATAGATAAATGGGTCCATATCAATCAATTGCGGGCATGTCATCCTAGGTCCCAACTACAAGTCATAGAGGGAGAATGAAGTGTCATATCCCCAAATGAAATAGACATAATGTAGCTTAAAGATGCCTAGCTGATGAACATGAAGGCTCAAAAATGACGGACTTTCTACTTAAGAGACTGTCTATAATGCATACAATCGACATCCTCAGCGAGTACCACTGACTTTGATCCAATTCAAATACATGTGTCCTACATATATTTAAATTTGAAAGGGGGAATTATGTCAGGGTACAGGTAAATGACATATATATATATATGTGTATGTATGTCAATAGGACAGGGAAATGTGTTTAGGTATGAAACCATATTTTTATCAGATATTACTGAAATAGGGTTGAAATTCTGATGTCAGGATTTGATTCACAAAACCCCCACAAGTTGAATAAACATTCCAGGACTCAATTGCAGACAGGATATCTCCAGAGACATTTCTAGCTAGGGTGTGAAAATGAAGTCCATACCAGATTTGTAATTTAAAATTTCACTTTGACACTAAAGCATTTGCTCTTTAGTTGGAAGTGCAAAAATCCAGAGCACTCTGTACCCCATGCAGTGAATGAAGACGAAGAGTCTGGGAACTGTCTTTAAGGTAGGAGGAGATTTGAGAGAAAGAGCAGTGGGGGTTAAAGAAATGTCCTTTAACAGCTGCCTGAGTGACCCTGTGAACTAAAGGCACATTTTAAGATGTAACTTTGAATTACAACAAATACATTTTTTTTATGTATGCCTCAAAATGTATTAAATATAGAAATTTGGGAAATTGTCAAATTCTCTATTATTACATGGGTATTTACTAAACTTGGCAGAAACACATTTTAATTTATACTCTTGGGAACCATTGTTAAAAGACATCACAGAAATTAATACATGTGTGTGCATATATAGAACATAATTTTTCTATTTTTCAGATGGACCATAGAGGAATTAATACAGGTAGAACTGGTTGGAGATGTAAAACATGCTGAATTTGCATGAATGCCATATCAGGATTTTAAATGCCATTAATTTCAAATTAATTAGCAGTATTAAATTGCTTTAATATAATATATTTGGTATCAGAATAATCAGAAAAATGATCTGATACTACCCATCTATAATTGGGGTTGTGTGTGATTGATGCAAAAAGTTATGGTCTGATTAAATAATCATTTTATGAGAATAATTCAGTTGTTAAATGTATTGCTGTGTTGTATGTCTACTGCCCCCAAGTGGCCAGAATCCAGTAGGACAGTTAAGGGAATTAACTGTTCAAAAGATGCATTTCCATGGTGAACATGTTCAGCAAAAAAACAGGCTATAGAGATGGCTCCGTCAAACAAAGATTCATATATCTGTAATATGTTTCTAGTAAAAAAGAAAGAGGGTTCTTTTCGCCCTGTTATAGACCTGAGGAACCTCAATTGCCATTTAGAATACAATCATTTCAAGATGGAGGGAATTCCTCTCCTCAGGGATTGTCTTCTTCCCAAAGATTGGTTAGTTCGTCTAGACCTGAAAGATGCATATCTTTCCATTCCTATTCATCATTCTTTTAGGTATTTTTTAAGATTTCTTTGGAAAAAACAACCTTTGGCAATTTACTTGCCTTCCTTTTGGACTTTCTTCTGCTCCATGGGCATTTACAAAAATCCTTCGTCCTGTAGTTGCTTGGCTGTGGATGAGGGGTGTTTGCTTATAATTTATTTAGACAACATACTCATGCTGCAAGATTGTCTTTCTTTAACATCTCATCTCAATTTAGCGAAAGATCTTTTTCAGAATTTAGGGTTTGTTATCAACTGCAACAAATCGGAAATCAATCCTTCCCAGTCTCTAAATTTTCTGGGGTTTCTAATAGATTCTCAGTCTGCAACTTTGAGTCTTTTAGACAAAGTCAAGAAGATAAAGAAAGAAATTTCATCTGTTCTCAAGAAAACTCAAATTCCTATTTGGACTTTAGCCCGTATAGATGGTCTTCTATCGGCATCCATCCAAGTTATTTTTCCAGCTCCCCTTCACTACCGGGCTCTTCAGAGACTGAAGATTTATTATCTTCAACAAGGTTTTTCTTATTTTCAAAAGATTTCTTTGTCAGAAGACGCAAGAACAGAATTGTTATGGTGGTTAGCCAATTTAGAGGCTTGGAATAGGAGAGCCATTTTTGGGTGTTCTCCCGAAATAATTTTGGAATCAGACGCCAGCAATTCTGGGTGGGGAGCCAGATTTGGTCCCCTCATTACTGGAGGTAAATGGACTTCAGAAGAAAAGAACCTTCATATAAATTGTTTAGAACTGTTAGCAGGTTCTTTTGCTGTCAAAAGTTTTGTTCGTTCTGACCGTCCAATTTCTGTCTTACTCAAGGATGGACAATATTTCTGCTGTCAAGTACCTCAACCGTTTAGGTGGCACTACATCAAAAATATTGTCAGATTTAACATTGGAATTTATCCATTCTTGTTTGGATCACAATATTCACATACAAGCAGAATATATTCCGGGTCAGAACACCAACATGGCAGACTGGGGTTCTTGTTACCTCCAAGATTCCAGCGACTGGAAATTGAATTCCAAGATTTTTCAAATTCTGTCTTACTGCAGAGGTCCCTTTTCCATAGATCTTTGCCTCTCGCCTGAACCACCAACTGACTCCCTTTTTCAGTTGGAGACCAGACCCCCTAGCTTTAGAGACAGATGTGTTCCTTCAGAAATGACCAATTCTAGGATCTTTTTGATTCCCTCCTTTTTTCAATGACTCCTCGGACAATATATTTTGTCAGGAGGAACCTCCTTTCAATCCTTTTAATAACTCCTTGGTGGTCAGCCCCGTCCTGGTTTCCAGCCCTTCTGGAGATGTCTTGCCTTCCTCCTCTCCAACAATATCTTCTCTTGGACCCGATGGGACAGCCTCACAACCTGGTCATTCAAGAATCCTTACATCTAATTGCTTGGATGATTTCAGGGGATCCTGGTCATTCAAGGGACTTTCGGAAGAAGCTAAAACTCTACTCAAAGAATCCTGGACACCAGGAACCAAGACATTATACAAATATGCATGGCTCAAATGGTCTAATTGGTGCAGTCTGGATCCCTTTTCAGCTCCTGTGAATGAAGTCAATTATTTGACGTCTTGTTCAAAGAGGGATTTGCATACAGATATATTAATGTAGCACGATCTGCACTCTTGGCAGGGCATTACCCTTTAGCTAATATTTCTATTGGTCAGATCACTTCTGTTAAAGGATTACTTTCTGTTATAATTTTTAAGCTAAACAACTAACATATTAAAGTTAATAAACATTAATTAAAACCTACTGACCTATATTTTCTCCAAAACAAAGTTTCATAACGTTCTAAAAGTTATATCTTATTCGCCGATGATGTCACTTTATCCTGCCCACTATTTTCAGCACTGAGTGTTCAAAATACTTAAACCAATAACTTTGTGTTTAAAGCGCCATTTTGAAACCTAGGTATTGTAAACGGATTGGTACAGAGCAAAGGATACCCACGGAGTGGGTTTGGAAAACAATTAAATTTGCAGACAAGATTTCTGATATACGGTAGAGATATGTTAATGAAATGCTATTGATAAAAAGCGTATTTGGGGTAGTTAGTTAGTAACAGGCATAGAAAATATTTACTTACAGTGGCCCTTTAAAAAAACTTCTTAAAGCAGTCAAAAAAAACAACCTCCAGTTTCTAAACATTCTTATTTTTGGGATGTAGATTTACTTAATTTGTTTAATAGCTGGCCTCTTAATAAAAATCTCGCTCTTAAACAATTAACCTGCAAATTAGCTACCTTACTATGTTTACTTTCCTGTAAATTGTTTCAGATGTGAGAGCTGAGATTACACCTTGAAGGGAAAACATTTTAGAATTGTAATCTTTTCTTTATCCAGGAGAAATAAATCTCTCTCGTCCTCTATCCTTATTTCTTTGAGTTCCCTAAATTGTGTGTGGTTTCAGGTTTGAAAGACTATGAATCTAAAACTTTACCTTTTAGATAGTCTTCTTCCTGTCAACTTCTTATTTCTTTTCTTCCTCATATACCGGTCACTACTACCACAATAAGTAGCTGGGTTAAGTAGATTATGTCTTTAGCTGGTGTGGAAGACAAGTTTTCAGCTCATTCTGTTAGAGGAGCTGCCGATTCTAAAGCCTTTGTTAAATCTGCTTCATTACAAGAAATCCTTAGTGCAGATTAGTCCTCTGATTCTGCATTTCGTCAGTTTTATTTTAAACCGATCACTTAGATTCCACATCATCTCGTCATAATTAATTCGGTTTTAAACTTGCAAAATAGGAGTCTATGTCCTTGTAATAAAATGATTATCCTAAAATAGTGACTGAATAATCTAGATTTTATTAAAGAGACAGACTAGTATTTTCCCTCCCTTAGTTTATATGTATTATTTATATTTTGTACACGTTTTCTCTCCCAAGTGAATGAGGATTTATTATATATCTGATATGTTTTCTTTTCAGCCCCAAACACTGCAAATTCAAGATTCCAGTAATGATCAAGCTTTGGTATCATGTTTCCAGAGGAAATTCTTCTCTTCATCATACTGACCTCCGACCACTTCAGACTATTTCATCTCGTCTTGGGAAGCAATTTCTTTTCATAAAGTTTTGTGTTTTTCACCATTCTGTTTTGCATATATTTCTGAATTTTGTTTTATTTTTATTCCTACCTTCATGTAAGCAGCAAAGTTAAAAAAGGATTAGATATTGATTAGAGGATTAGATATTGTACCAGCATCTACTTATACAATTGGATGTTATCTGATTGGCTGTTTATATATTGCATAACATGTACTTGTAACCTCATTGGATTAATTAAGGAAAAAATATTCTTCTCTATTAAAATCTAGATTATTCCGTCACTATGTTAGGATAATCGTCATTATGCATCAACAATTTAAAAAGACAGGTCCCAAAGCTCACATGCCAGTAAGTTGTACAGCAGCATTCTAAAAGGAATTATTTTTTTTTTTTTTTTAAAACAGCTTTAAAAGGGCCAGTAAACCTACAAAATGTTATATAATTCTGCACATAGTGCAGAATTATATAACCTATTAGCAGCAGCTTTATAAAACCTAATATTCCCTGTGAATTTTTATTTATTTATTTTTTTTAAAAAAAAGCGTTTTTCAGACCCGCTCTGTGCTCTTCTGAGCGGGTCTGTTTTTATCACAGAGCGCATCTGGTCACCTGTCTAGTCACAGCGCCATTATACTCAGTGTAGCTCACTCCTGCTCTGACAGCAGGAGCGAGCTGCACTGAGTATAATGGCGCGGTCGGGCCGGGCTGTGACTAGACAGCTGACCAAATGCGCTCTGTGATAAAAACAGACCCGCTCAGAAGAGCACAGAGCGGGTATTAAAAACGGTCTTTTTTTTATAAAAATTCACAGGGAATATTCAGTTTTATAAAGCTGCTGCTAATATGTTATATAATTCTGTACTATGTGCAGAATTATATAACATTTTTTAGGTTTACTGGCCCTTTAAGTATCAGAATACAAATGTTACAAAAACCAAGTACATGATATTCCAATTTTTTTAAATATATTCAACACTTCTTATATGAAAAAAAAATACATTTAAACAATTTTCAATATTAAAAATATATTTTAATAAATTGGTCAGTTATTCAATAGTGATACTGCCTATAAGAACAAAGACACTGCACCAAAAAAAGGTTCAAGAACTTTTAAATAGTTTTTTGTGGAATTATTTGCCCCTCCCATCAAAATAGTTCATTTTTAAAGAGACATTTGTGGAACAGCAAACCTACATGTTTAAATGGCTATCAAACAAGGGAGAATATGTTGACTCACTCTAATCAAATGAGTGTGTAACCAAGCAGTGTAGTATGAGGAAAAGTGCTGCACAAGACGTGGTGCAGTATTAGTACAACATGGTAATCAAAGTCACAACACTTGTCAAGTGGTGGATGCGTTAACCCCATTTGGTGAGATAAAGTAAAGCACTCCAGTCACGTACCTCTCAGTCTTCGGTGCCGATCCAGAGTGTGCATACACTGGCGAACCAGGCACTCATCCGGTGAAAAGGCAGAATTACCCGTCGTGAGCGGCTCCTGTGTGTAATAGATATGGCCGCAGGTAATCAGCTGTCCATAGCCGTTATGCTGGGTGCAGGAAACTCCCCTCATGTTTTCCTTATTTTACTATCCTTGTTAGTCTTTTCTACATTGTTTCGTCTAATTTATGTTGCATTTTTTTTTTTTTTTTTTTTACAAATTTTCTCTTTATTATGGCACATATTTCATTTTTTTTATATTGTTGCTTTTATTTTGCATATGCCTCAGCCCAGATGCCTAGTTTTTTTCCGCTATTTCCCCCTAGCCTAGCTTTTCTGCTCTCTGACTTTCTATTGCAGATTGCTCGGTCTGGCACATCTAGCTGCACTTCCCGTCTTTAACTATGTATTAATTTTGAATTAATAAACTTTTCTGTATCATATCTGCTTTAGTTGGGTTTAAAAAAAAAAAAAAGTTGTGTCCTCCGTGGCGCCTAAGTACCTGCAGTGCTTACATGCACTACCCAAGTATAGGTGTTACTTGTTGTTCTCCTAGGTGTTATTGTTGCTGAACTCTGCTTATCTGACCACTCTGCCTGTCTTACCCCTATACTGTTGTAATTTCCCTTTGTTGCTTACTCTTGCCTGTTCCTTCTATTGGTTTACCACTGAAATGCTATACGGCAGGATTTCCTTTCTATTGCAGCTAAAGACTGCCCTGCCTACTGTGAGCACTGCTTACCTCATTTTACAAGCTCTCTGCTCTGGGATATTTCCTATAACTCCACTTGACGCCGGGGTAAGAAGACTACTGGCCAAGTTTGGTTTGATAGAGGAATATCCCATGAGCATTACATCTGTTACCATTAGCAACTTGTATTTAAACACAACCTAGCTGTACATCGCACCAGCAACTTACTGCAAACCATTAGCCTTCAGATATTTACAAGACACAGTAATTATAACATCACAGGAATATAATGCAAATAGAAATTATTTTATTATTCAAAGATCAAATCACAAATACATGAAGAGGCTTTAGAAAACCAGTCTCCTTCCCACCTTAGTACGATTTTATTTTTACGCTCCCCTATGCCCCACATATCCCCAGGCGCATCTTACTCAGCCATATTAAAAAGGGACAGGGAAGCCAAATTAAACTTTCATCATTCAGATAAAGCATGCAATTTGAATCAACTTTTCAATATTCTTCTGTTATAGAATTTTCTTCTCTCTTGGTATCGGTTGTCAAAAAGCATACGTAAGGTGGCTCAAGAGCAGTAGTGCAGTACTGGGAGCTAGCTGCTGACAGCACATATATACCTCTTGTCATTTGCTCACCTGATTTGTTCAAATAGCTACCAGTAGTGCATTCCTGCTCCTTCAAGAAAGGATACCAAATGATTGAGGCGAATGTAATAAAAATTGGTAAGTTATTTAACCCCTTAACAATGGCCAACGTACTTTGTACACCGGCCAACTGTAGCACCCCCAAGGCTGTAGGAGAGTGCTTATCGCCAACGGCACGCATCAGGCTCCTACAGTCCTGGAAGATCGTGCGACATACAAGGTGTCACTGACGTGAAGGGTGTGGGGGTGTAAAAAAAAAAAAAAAAAAAAAAGTTATACTCCCATGTGAATCATGAAAAACTTTGGGTTTCATGTAGATTAAGCTACTAGATTGTCACCAGCATTTTTTGTTTTTTAATCTTCTACAGAGCACGGCTTGAGGTTTTACTGTACAGTCTATAGAGCACCATTAAACATCTGCTCTCTCCTCAGTCTCCTTTACCCATTCAAACAGGCAGCCCAGGTGATAGAGCCTCTGATTGACTGCCTTATCTAACAGATAAGACTAGAGACCTGCACATAATGTACACGACTTAGTCTCCAACATCCAGTATCTCTTAAAGGGATATGAAAGATCAGAATATAATATATTTAGCTACTGTAACTCCTTTTCCTTTAATTTAAAGGGACAGTAAAATCAAATGGACTGGACAGAGTTTTAAATTTTAAACAAAGTTTCAATTTAATTATTTTATCAATTTTGCTTAGTTTTCTTGGCATCCTTTATTAACCACTTCACACAGTTAGAAAGTTCCATGCCACCCTAACAGTGCTGGGCCTAAAAGACGTAGAACGGCATGGGGCGTCCTGCAGCCTCCCCCTTTTACGCAAGCTGTAATCGGAATGGGAGGCGTGCCTAGAAGCGTAGGGATCCCCCCCATGATCCGATCCAGACCTTGAAATCACGTGATCGCATGATTTCATATTTACATCATCACTTTAATCCTGGCACAAAGGGGTTAAAGAATAATCCAAGATGAGCACAGAAGTGTGCACATGCCTCTAGCCATCTGGTAGCAGTGTTTGCTCAACTCTATTAATTGTGGGTTTTCCCAGTCTGAGAAATGGAAATGCACACTGCGTAATATGGGCATTAACAGAAGGGATAACATAAGATACAAGAAATAGAAGTTTCACAAACATAACCGTGGCTAGTCTTCACTACTCCAGAAAACAAGTCTGTATTGGCTCCTCCAAATAAGGCACCCGGGGACCTACTGAAATACAACTGCAGCAAACAAATGTATTCAGAATTTTACACATACAGTCGATCGGTTAATTGCAAGACTACAGAAAGCTGTTTTTTCTTCCTTCCACTCTTACCTCAATCACACTACTCTCCCTATTTCTGATCCTTCCCTCATTTTTTACAACATCCCAATATCAGTTCTCTAATCAAGTTACACCAGGGGTTATCAAACCTGTCCTCAGACCTCCCTAACAGGCCATATTGTCCGGATTTCTGAAGTGGAGCACAGGTGAAATAATCAGCTGATTAGTAAACTGTTATTAACCTGCGCTCACCCTAGGTAATCCTGATAATCTAGCCTGTTAGCGAGGCTTGAGAACCTGTTACACCGGCTCTCTGAACTTTACTCATCTCTAAATTTCTTCCCTTAGCTTATTGCAAATCCAAATTTATCAGCAGCAGCAGCAATTGTCACTTATTTTTATTCTTCACTGAGGCCATTTTATTCAGGCAACTGCGTGACTTGTTTCTTGTGATGTTGCATTGACGATTAATCCTGGGTATTCCGTTAAATTTAATTCAACAAAGTCCTAAAAAAAAAAAAAAAATTCAAATTAAGATTTGTAGATTTTTTTTTTTTAACCTAATTTGTGGAAGTCAAAATTTTACAGAAACTAAATTACAACATGTTAGCCTTTTATAGGGTTAAAAAAAAAATTAAAAAAAATACAATAATCCAAATAAGGACCTGTAACACGCAAAATTAAAAAGGGACAGTCTACACTGATTAGACTTATCGTTTGGTATCCCTCGGCCCCAGATTAGTGCGTACTACATTACAAGTAGATTTCATTTTTTCGAAACAGGCATAAACAAGTATGTTTTACATCATTAGCCGTGATAACAAAAAAAAAAAAAAATTGTTGCCCAACTCCTGTGACCTCATCATGCCCTATGGGGTTTCTCTATTAACTCTTAAAGGAACAGTCTACACCAAAATTGTTATTGTTTGAAAAGATAGATAATCCCTTTATCACCCATCCCCCAGTTTTGCACAGCCAACATGGTTATATTAATATACTTTTTACCTCTGATTACCTTGTATCTAAGCCTCTTCTGACAGCCCCTTATCACATGGCTATTTATCTACTGACTTGCATTTTAGCCAATTAGTGGTGTCATGTACAACTAAACGGAGAGAGCACAATGTTATCTATATGACCCACATGGATTAGCAGTCGTTTGCGGAAAAAAAGCATGTGATAAGAAGTTGTCTGTAGTGGCTTAGAAACAGGCAGAAATTCATGTTTAAATGTTATAAAGTATATTAAAGGGATAGTCAAGTCAAAATTAAACGTTCATGATTGAGAGAGCATGCAATTTTAAGCAACTTTCTAATTTACTCCTATTAATTTTTGTTTGTTCTCTTTGTATCTTTATTTTAAAAATAAAAAATTTAAGTTTAGGAGCCAGCCCATTTTTGGTTCAGCACCTGGGTGGTGCTTGCCGATTGGATGGCTATATTTAGACACCAATCACTACCCAGGTGCTGAACCCAAATGAGCCAGCTCCCTGGAGGCAGAACTTTTTTTCACTTTCTGTGATGAGATTCGTTTTGTGAAAACTTTTCTGCAGGCCATTTTTAAATAAAATTCAATTTTAAATTAGGCAGTTACACTAAAGCACCAGTTTAATTGCAATGTATTGGTTAACTAAAGAATAAAACCATTGTTAATGTTTTATAATATAGTGTAGTAGTTTAAAATTGCATTGCAAATTAGCTGCAGACAAAAAAAAAAAAAAAAAAAAAAAAAATAATAATTGTAAAATGTCTCTTGAATAAATTTGTTTCCTTTACTCTTGGTCTAACATAGAAATTTAGTAATAAAAAGGTGCAATGCTCATAAGAATGTCTTACATTCAGAACAGCCAGCTTTGCAGACTGGAAAAGGCTAGGGGAGGGTTTGAAAAACTCTCAGAGCCAGTAAATAATTAATGCACTGCTGCTTTACAGTGCTACTGCAGATTTGACTGTTAACTTCAAACAGCACTCAGCTATCAATGCACTGTGTTCTGGAACACAAACAGTGCAGCCAGAACACAGCTCTGTTTGAAGAACAGAGCTGCAAAGTTAAAGCACTATGTCTAACAGTTTGTGCATGGGTTCTGTTCTTTCTGCAGACATGCTGCATTTTCTGCGATGACATCTCAGATCACTATGTTCTGCCTTGGGGGCCAGCTCCTATGCTTACATCCCTGCTTTTTAAAATAAAGATACCAAGAGAATGAAGAAAATTTCATAAGAGTAATAAGAAAGTTGCATGCTCTATCTAAATCATGAAAGTTTAATTTTGACTAGACTATCCCTTTAACATAACAATGGTGGTTGTGCATAGCTGGGGAATGGGTAGTAGAGGCGTTATCTATCTTTTTAAACAAGTTTTGGGTAGACTGTCCCTTTAAATGTGTCAAGTAATGCAGTGCTTGACGAATATGTTCAAAAATTAGGAGCCAGTAAGAATATTTAGAAACCAGGCATATTTTTAGGAGCCAGACAGTTGGATATGTATATAGATATATGGAGAATAACCCAAAAGGTTAGGAGCCAGGGGTAAAATTCTAGGAGCCAGTGGCTCCCAGGTTTGTCAAGCCCTGAAGTAATGATTCATGCACGTGGCACGGTGATTAGATAAAAATGCACCCTTCTCGGTTACCATGCCACAAAGAACATTTCACACAGCTCTGTGAAATAATTATTGCTTCAAGGAGATGGTTCCACAGAGCTGTGTGTGAAATGTTCTCCTTTGTGGTCTGCAGAAACTAACTAAATGGCGTAGTAACCGAGATGGGGAGTGAAATTCCAGTAGACTTATAATGGAGTTAAGAAGGTTAGATCAGCAGAGTGATGAGTTTAGCTACAGCTATTCTCATGTCTGCACACAACACTGCCCATAGCCCATTACAGAGAGCTCTAGCAGGAGGGCTGGCTGTAAGCACGCTAGTTAGGGAGTGAGGGTAACTAGCTCTCTGGTGTGTATGACATCTACATGTGCAGTGAAAGGACTACAAAGTTTTCCCTCATTTTTACCAGTTATAGAAGCAAAATAGCTAATGCATTTCAATTACAAACGTTGCTTACATCAAAAACTTTAAATCAGCCCATACTTTTCTGTATACTATCCCTTTAACATAATGATTAAATACCACAGGATAATGCATAATAGGTCTCAGACTACTTTACAGCACTGTTTCTTTCATACAGTTCAAATGAACTCAGATTGCGCAGTGGGCTAGTCATCACAGACCTACTGTAATAAACAAAATGCATAATATCCAATTTCCTAATACAATCTAAAGGGGCATTTCAGTCAATTTAAAGGCACATTGATGAATTACATATTTGAATAAAAACCTAATTTGCAATATAGATGTATTAGCAAACATTGTTCTAGTAAACATCACTGTTTAAGCATTAACATTTGTCTCTGCATGTTAATGTGAAGCTTAGCTAGATATTCTCAGTGCACCAGCATTATAAATACTACAGCTGCTCAGTGCACTAGTGGGGTTGTTCATGTCAGCAATTAAATTGGGTCATTAACAGAGGATACAGGCACCTTAGGCTCTGGGCAAGTGCTGTGTTTAAAATGCTGGTGCATACTTAACCCCTTAATGACCACAATGTACCATGTACATCAGTCAAGGTTTTCTTGTTATTAAAGGGATATTATACACTCATTTTTTCTTTGCATAAATGTTTTGTAGATGATCTATTTATATAGCCCATAAAGTTTTTTTTTTTAAATAACATTGCTCTGATTTTCAGATTCCTAACCAAGCCCCAAAGTTTTAGGAGAACACCGACGTATACCTACTCCAGCTTGCTCCTGTTTGTGTAAAAGGTCTACATATGCAAAGTAAGGGGGAGTGTCTTATTTGCCACTTGCAGTGGGCTTTCCAGCTACCTTTTCAACAGAGCCAAACTGACAGCTTCTAAGTACGTTTTTAAACAGTTTTATACTGGATTTTTATATCAGTATCTGTGCATCTTATTCTTTCTAGTAGTGTCTATTACATGCAGTTATATGAAAATGAGTGTATACTGTCCCTTTATTAGAGCAGGTCCTCCCCAGGACCTATTTAATGGGCAGCCCACTAAGCAGATTTTACTTAAAGTGCCATAAAAACATTTTACCTGCATTTTCATAGAAGATACAACTGAAGTAAAACAGAGTGTGTGTGTGTGTGTGTGTGTGTGTGTGTGTGGGGGGTGCTTTCCTCCCCCCCCCTTATCAGTGTCCTACTCCATACCTTGTGGTTTAATTACATATTCAAGCAAGTGGGGGGTTGAGGTTTGGTAAGCTCTGCTATCTAGTATCTACTGAAAAAAGGATAATGTTTTTTGTAAAAAGTATTCACTTAGCCACCAATCAGCAAGCGCTACCAGGATTCTGAACCAAAAATGGCCGGCTCCTAAGATTTACATTCCTGCTTTTCAAATAAAGATAGCAAAAGAAGAAAAATAGGAGCAAATAAGAAAGTTGCTTACAACTGCGTGCTCTATCTGAATAATTAAAAAAAAAATGGGTTTAGCTAGAATCCCTTTAAAATACTGGCGCACTTATAAAATCTAGCTATGCTTCTTGTGTAGAGAAAAAGGTTAGCACAATTCATGTACAAGACGTAATTTATCTATGTGCATTTTAATTTTGGCCAAAATGTCCCTTTAATACATTTACTCTTCACAAGCTCACACTTACTGTATAGAGGGCTGATAAGTAATGGTGTGATCGGACAGGCCGCGTTATATCACTATAGTTATTAGTTACCTGTTTAATATACTCATGCTTTATTGCCTAATGAGCACATATATACTGTATATAAAATGCTCTTAGCAATAAGCCCAGCTAAAGCTGAGAGTTAGGCAGATGGCTACGAACACAAATACACGGACGCGCACCTATATGATAAGCAAACTGGAGGCGATTCAAACTCGAATAGAAACAAAAAGAAACATAATAAAATCACCAGTAAACTCGCGGCCGTGGACTACACTGTTCCTACGAGCGGTCACTATGGTGGTACAGGTGTCCGCTGGGCCTAGAACCAGCACAACAACTATAGAACTTACCAGATAGCAGGAGAGCGGGCGGGAAGAGAAGGAACTGGGTGAAAGGTTGACGACGATAATGGCGATTTCATGAGGAGGGCGGTAGCACAGTTTGAGTTAGGCGGGGCTGAGCAATAACACTACCACTAGCTGCGAGTCTTTTAGTGTCGGTAGTGCTGAGGGCGGGTCTAGGCCTCAGCTCGGGGAGGTGTCTGGGACGCCCTCAGGAAAGTCACCACAATCGGAACATTGTAGAAGGCGGTCTGAGGAGGGGCGTGTGAGGTGAAGGGAACGTTGTTTGCCCTCTCACGAGTTGTTAATGAGGCTGTGAAGGAGAACAGGCCGCTTGACCTTATCCTGTACTGCAGCCCCAGATCTCAACATGTCTCTGCTCAGAGGTAACTTCATGGCCACCAGAGTTGTGCACAGCTGTAAAGGAGTTATAGGGTGTTACATTATACAGCATCAGGGAACTGGATATTAATATAGTCCCATGATGCGGTGTATCATTCATGTTACATGTGTTGTGTGTAATGTACAGAATAACCCGAAATGTAGACTCAAATCTTAGAGGGTTTCCCAGTCTGTTTTATGTGATAAAGTAAAAATATTATTCGGTACCACAGAGTAAATACACATTTGGTTGCTTGTGTAGGGTCCTCTCTCTGTCGGTATTTTACTGGTGTGACCACTATGTTTACCATTTGTTTATTGTTTGAGCCAAATTAGGTAATGTGGAATAAATATACAGATAAAACCACTATCTGTCTGCAACTTCTATTTACTTGAAGTCTTTTTTTTAAAGGTCATGGTCATTTTAACTAAATATTATCAGCTTTTGTTAAACAGACATGAGTTGCAATAAGAAAAGGCTAAAATGCATTCTTTCTTTATTGCACTATTTCTTGCCTAAAACTTTAGTTAAACTCATAGTTAAAGACAGCTCTGGATCGGCAATGTACTGTCAATCCTGTAAACACTGCCAGTGATTGGTGGCTATGCACAAATGCATTGCTTGATTGGCTCAGTGGCTGTTTTAGACTCTAAAGCAGCAGTACATTTTAACCCTATTGTGTTTTTTTTTGTGTCTTTTTTTTTTTTTTAATTCAAGGTATTACTAAGAAATAGTGCAACAAGAAAATGCTCAAATGCATTGGAAAATATTATTTTTGCAGCTTAAAGTCCCTTTAATTTAAAGGGACAGTCTACTCCAGAATTCTTATTGTTTATAAAGATAGATAATCCCTTTATTACCATTCCCCATCTTTGCATAACCAACACTGTTCAAGAAATATACTATTTACCTTTGTGATTACCTTGTATCAAAGCCTCTGCAGACTGCTCCCTTATTTCAGTTCTTTTGACAGATTTGCATTTTAGCTAATCAGTGCTGACTCATAAATAACTCCACAGGAGTGAGCACACTGTTATCTATATGGCACACATGAACTAGCGCTGTCTAGCTGGGAAAACTGTCCAAATGATCTGAGAAAAAAATGCCTTCCAGGGCTTTGAAATTAGCATATGAGCCCAACTAGGTTTAGCTTTCAACAAAGAATACAGAGAGAATAAAGCAAATTTGATGACAAAAGTAAATTGGAAAGTTGTTTAAAATTGTATGCCCTATCTAAATCATGAAGGTTTAATTTTGACTTGCCTGTCTCTTTAAATAACAATGGCCCACAAAGGTGGTGCAACCCTGCTTGTGCTCCGGCAGATTTTTTTTGTTTTGTAACCCCTTAACGACCACGACATACGCTGTACATTGCTGGTCCTTAAAGTGAATGTCAATTTTGATGCTAAAGTGCCCGTTTTTTAAAAATTTGATTAAAAACAGGGGCACTTTAATTCATCAAAATTTACATTTCACTCCTGTTGTGAAAAAAACTATCCATCATTTCTGACGTCAGAAATGGCTTGCAACGACTGGAGGAAGCTGGAGCGGCTGTCAAGATTAAAAGGTAAGTTTTTTTTTTCACAACAGGAGTGAAATGTAAATTTTGATGAATTAAAGTGCCCCTGTTTTTAATTAAATTTTTAAAAACCGGACACTTTAGCATCAAAATTGACATTCGCTTGAACTTTGAAAGCTATTATGTCTGCTTTTGTTTTTCTCTACTGAAACTGTTACATTGTGGAATTTTAATATTTTGCCTAATGTTATTTTTCTGTTACATTTTGCGAGATGTCTCATTCTGATCCTGACTCTGTTACTGTAGAAACTATTGTCTGCTTATAATAGCGTGGGTCTTGCGTGCCACAAGCAGCAAGACCTCGTTTCTCCAACATTGGTGTGTCTGGTCCACTGCGTCATCCATAACTTGTGGGGAATATTCTCCTCCCCAACAGGAAATGGCAAAGAGCACAGCAAAATCTGTCCATATAGTCCCTCCCAGGCTCCGCCCCCCAGTCATTCTCTTTGCCGCTCTGAACAAGTAGCATCTCCACGGAGATGGTGAAGAGTATGTGGTGTTTAGTTGTAGTTTTTATTCTACTATCAAGAGTTTGTTATTTTAAAATAGTGCTGGTATGTACTATTTGCTCTGAAACAGAAAAAGATGAAGAGTTCTGTTTGTGAGAGGAGTATGATTTTAGCAGACAGTAACTAAAATCAATTGCTGTTCCCACACAGGACTTTTGAGATGAGATAACTTCAGTTGGGGGGAGCAGTTGGCAGACTTTTCTGCTTAAGGTATGACTAGCCATATTTCTAACAAGACTGTGTAATGCTGGAAGGCTGTCATTTTTCCCCTCATGGGGATCGGTAAGCCATTTTCTTAGTCTCAAACAGAATAAAGGGCTTAATATGGGCTATAAAACTGGTAGACACTTTTATGGGCTAGATCGATTGCTTTATTTAGGCATTTTATACAGTTTGATGTTGAAATTCACACTTTATATCTTTGGGGAACGTTTTTTTACGTCAGGCACTGGTTTAGACACCTTCTCAGTCAGGAAGGGCCTTCTCTGTAGTAGGCAGAGCCTCATTTCGCGCCGTTACTGCACAGTTACTTTTGAGAGCAATACATGCAGCTGCATGTGTGTGGGTCTGGAATTAGTTGAAAAGGTTCCTAGAAGGCTTCATTTGGTATCGTATACTCCCCTGGGTTTGGTGAAGTTGCAGCAAAGGCTGGGGCTGGGACTGTAAGGGGGTTAAAACTGTAAAAGGCTCCGGTTTCCACATTTTAAGGGTTAACAACCTGAAATTTGGGGTGCAATGCTTTGAATGCTTTAAGACACTGTGGTGAAAATTTGGTTAAAATTGAACAATTCCTTCATAGTTTTTCACATATTTAGTAATAAAGTGTGCCCTGTTTAAATTTAAAGAGACAGTAACGTTTTTGTTTTAAAACGGTTTTTGTACTTTATTGACAAGTTTAAGCCTGTTTAACATGTCTGTGCCTTCAGATAGACTATGTTCTGTGTGTATGGAAGCCAAAGTGTCTCCCCCTTCAAATATGTATGATAATTGTGCCATAGCGTCCAAACAAAGTAAGGACAGTACTGCCACAGATAGTAAAGTTGCCCAAGATGATTCATCAGATGAAGGGAGTAGACATAGTTCTAAATCATCTCCTTCTGTGTCTACACCAGTTTTGCCCACGCAGGAGACCCCTAGTATTTCTAGCGCGCCAATGCTTGTTACTATGCAACAATTGACAGCATTAATGGATAACTCCATAGCAAATATTTTATCCAAAATGCCTGCACTTCAGAGAGAGCGCGATTACTCTGTTTTAAACACTGTAGAGCAGGAGGGCGCTGATGATAATTGTTCTGTCATACCCTCACACCAATCTGAAGTGGCTATGAGGGAGGTTTTGTCAGATGGGGAAATTTCTGATTCAGGAAGAATTTCTCAGCAGGCAGAACCTGATGTTGTGACATTTAAATTTAAATTAGAACATCTCCGCGCACTGCTTAAGGAGGTGCTATCTACTCTGGATGATTGTGACAACTTGGTCATCCCAGAAAAATTGTGCAAGATGGAGAAATTCCTAGAGGTCCCGGTGCACCCCGACGCTTTTCCAATACCCAAGCGGGTGGCGGACATAGTGAATAAGGAGTGGGAGAAGCCTGGCATACCTTTTGTCCCTCCTCCTATATTTAAAAAATTATTTCCTATGGTCGACCCCAGAAAGGACTTATGGCAAACAGTCCCTAAGGTCGAGGGGGCAGTTTCTACACTAGCCAAACGCACGACCATTCCTATTGAGGACAATTGTGCTTTCAAAGATCCTATGGATAAAAAATTGGAGGGTTTGCTTAAAAAGATTTTTGTACAGCAAGGTTACCTCCTTCAACCTATTTCGTGTATTATTCCTGTCACTACAGCAGCGTGGTTCTGGTTCGAAGAACTAGAAACGTCGCTCAGTATAGAGACTCCGTATGAGGAGGTTATGGACAGAATTCACGCACTTAAGTTAGCTAATTCCTTTATTTTAGATGCCGTTTTGCAGTTAGCTAGATTAGCGGCGAAAAATTCAGGGTTTGCAATTGTGGCGCGCAGAGCGCACTGGCTAAAATCTTGGTCAGCGGATGTATCTTCCAAGACAAAATTGCTTAATATCCCTTTCAAAGGTAAGACCCTCTTTGGGCCAGAGTTGAAAGAGATTATTTCAGATATCACTGGGGGTAAGGGCCATGCCCTCCCACAAGATAGGCCTTTCAAGGCTAAGAATTTTCGTTCCTTTCGCAATTTCAGGAACGGACCGGCCTCCAACTCTGCAGCCTCTAGACAAGAGGGTAATGCTTCCCAAACCAAACCAGCTTGGAAACCAATGCAAGGCTGGAACAAGGGTAAACAGGCTAAGAAACCTGCTGCTACCAAGACAGCATGAAGGGGTAGCCCCCGATCCGGGACCGGATCTAGTAGGGGGCAGACTCTCTCTCTTTGCTCAGGCCTGGGCAAGAGATGTTCAGGATCCCTGGGCACTAGAAATAGTCTCTCAGGGTTATCTTCTAGAATTCAAGGAACTACCCCCAAGGGGAAGGTTCCACATCTCTCGTTTATCTTCAAACCAAATAAAGAGACAGGCATTCTTACATTGTGTAGAGGACCTGTTAAAAATGGGAGTGATACACCCAGTTCCAACTGTGGAACAAGGACTGGGGTTTTACTCAAATCTGTTTGTAGTTCCCAAAAAAGAGGGAACCTTCAGACCAATTCTGGATTTAAAGATTCTAAACAAATTTCTCAGAGTGCCATCGTTCAAAATGGAAACTATTCGAACAATTCTACCTACCATCCAGGAGGGTCAGTTTATGACTACCGTGGATCTAAAGGATGCGTATCTACATATTCCTATCCACAAAGATCATCATCAGTTCCTAAGGTTCGCCTTTCTGGACAATCATTACCAGTTTGTAGCTCTCCCATTCGGGCTAGCCACTGCTCCAAGGATTTTCACAAAGGTACTCGGGTCCCTTCTAGCGGTTCTAAGACCAAGGGGCATTGCAGTGGCACCTTACTTGGACGACATTGTAATACAAGCGTCGTCTCTTTCGAAGGCAAAGGCTCACACAGACATCGTTCTGGCCTTTCTCAGATCTCACGGGTGGAAGGTGAACATAGAAAAAAGTTTCCTGTCTCCGTCAACAAGAGTTCCCTTCTTGGGGACAATAATAGATTCTTTAGAAATGAAGATTTTCCTGACAGATGTCAGAAAGTCAAAGCTTCTAAACGCTTGTCAAGTTCTTCACTCTGTTCTACGGCCTTCCATAGCCCAGTGCATGGAAGTAGTAGGGTTGATGGTTGCAGCAATGGACATAGTTCCTTTTGCGCGAATTCATCTAAGACCATTACAACTGTGAATGCTCAAACAGTGGAATGGGGACTATACAGACTTGTCTCCAGTGATTCAAGTAGATCAGAAGACCAGAGACTCACTCCGTTGGTGGCTGACCCAGGATCACCTGTCCCAGGGAATGAGCTTCCGCAGACCAGAGTGGGTCATCGTCACGACCGATGCCAGTCTATTAGGCTGGGGTGCGGTCTGGGATTCCCTGAAAGCTCAGGGTCTATGGTCCAGGGAAGAGTCTCTTCTCCCGATAAACATTCTGGAACTGAGAGCGATATTCAATGCTCTCAGGGCTTGGCCTCAACTAGCAAAGGCCAGATTCATAAGATTCCAATCAGACAACATGACGACTGTTGCTTACATCAATCATCAGGGGGGAACAAGGAGTTCCCTGGCGATGAGAGAGGTGACCAAAATCATCAAATGGGCGGAGGATCACTCCTGCCAACTATCTGCGATCCACATCCCAGGAGTGGAAAACTGGGAGGCGGATTATCTGAGTCGTCAGACCTTCCATCCGGGGGAGTGGGAGCTCCACCCGGAGGTATTTGTCCAATTGACCCAATTATGGGGCATTCCGGACATGGATCTGATGGCGTCTCGTCAGAACTTCAAGGTTCCTTGCTACGGGTCCAGATCCAGGGATCCCAAGGCGACTCTAGTGGATGCATTAGTGGCGCCTTGGACCTTCAACCTAGCTTATGCATTTCCACCGTTCCCTCTCATTCCCAGGCTGGTAGCCAGAATCAAACAGGAGAAGGCCTCGGTGATTTTGATAGCTCCTGCGTGGCCACGCAGGACTTGGTATGCAGACCTGGTGAATATGTCATCGGCTCCACCATGGAAGCTACCTTTGAGACAGGATCTTCTAGTACAAGGTCCATTCGAACATCCAAATCTAGTTTCTCTCCAGCTGACGGCTTGGAAATTGAACGCTTGATGTTATCTAAGCGTGGGTTTTTGGATTCTGTGATAGATACTCTGGTACAAGCCAGAAAACCTGTGACTAGAAAGATTTACCATAAATTATGGAAAACGTATATCTGTTGGTGTGAATCCAAGGGATTCTCATGGAATAAGATTAAAATTCCTAGGATCCTTTCCTTTCTCCAAGAAGGTTTGGATAAGGGATTATCAGCGAGTTCTCTAAAAGGACAGATTTCTGCTTTATCTGTCTTGTTACACAAATGACTGGCAGCTGTGCCAGATGTTCAAGCTTTTGTTCAGGCTTTGGTCAGGATCAAGCCTGTTTACAGACCTTTGACTCCTCCTTGGAGTCTAAATTTAGTTCTTTCAGTTCTTCAAGGGGTTCCGTTTGAACCCTTACACTCCATTGATATCAAGTTGTTATCTTGGAAAGTTCTGTTTTTGGTTACTATTTCTTCTGCGAGAAGAGTTTCTGAATTATCTGCTCTGCAGTGTAATCCGCCCTATCTGGTGTTTCATTCAGATAAGGTTGTTTTACGTACTAAACCTGGTTTCCTTCCAAAAGTTGTTTCCAACAAGAATATTAACCAGGAAATAGTTGTACCTTCTTTGTGCCCGAATCCAGTTTCAAAGAAGGAACGTTTGTTACACAATTTAGATGTAGTATGTGCTTTAAAGTTCTTTATTTTTGAAAAAAAAAAAAAAAAAAAAAAAAAAAAAAAAAGTTTTATTTTACAGATAAGAAAGTTATACATCGTAAATGCACTTTTGTTAGGGTTACAATTCAATATGGCTTTACAGCTGTGTGGGTTGTACACATACAATGCTGTAAACAAATAAGCATGTAGTGATAAAGGTAATAAACAATAAATCATATAGTAACATATTAAACGAATAAACAACATAAACAACACATTGTGCTTCCTGTTGTCCCTCATGTTTTCCCCCTCCAGTATCTCGAGGTCAGTTTCCACCTCTTCTGTCAGTATCTAGTGTCATATGTTTTGGTGTTTTATATCCTATTGGTATCAAACTTATTCCTCAAGTATTCTTCCCATAAAATCTTAATCTGTATGTACTTGTCTAACCTTCGTTGTTTAAGGTAGTGGTATTCCTCTAGCTGTATAGTGCGATTGCACTCCTGAACCCATAGCGCAGTGGTCGGGATTATAGAACTTTTCCAGTTCTTGGCTATTAGTTTCTTGATGCTGTTACTTGCTATGTTAAATAATTTAGTTTGTTCTGAGGTGAATTTTTTGGGGACTATGTGAAACAGCCACAAGAGTGGGTCTACTGGTAAGGCTTTATCTAGTAACTTTGAAGTTTCCTTTGTGATTTCATCCCACATTGGGGTTATTTTAGGGCAAAGCCACCAGATATGTGCCATATGGCCGATTTGATCATGGCACCTCCAGCAGAGGTTGGAGGCTTCTCTGAATATTTTCTGGCATCTTGATGGAGTAAGATACCATCTATGGAGAATTTTCAGGTTTAACTCAATGAGGTTACTAGATGTGGCAGATCTCTTAATGGCTATAAATATCTTAGAGGCGTCAATGTGTGATATCTGAATTCCCAATTCCTCCCCCCATCTATTGATGAAGTGAGGGGTGTGACCTGGTGAATTTTGTTTCAGTAGTGCATAAATCATTGATAAGGTGTGTTTTGTAGGAGATTCTTTATGGCATAAGGACTCGAATGTCGTTAGTGGCCTCAACATATTCCTTTTATGCGGATGTCCTGACAGGTAATTGTAACACTGCATATAAAAATACCAATCTCTGAAACAATTAAAGCCTTGTTCGGTTAGGGCCGTTCTAGGGAACAACTGAGTTTCAGTACCCAGGTGGCACATCATCAATTCCCTGTCCGGTTGTGTGTCATTTTTTATCTTTGCTACTAGGCCAGGGGCGAATTCTTTATTAGAGATGAAAGAGGTAAGGGGAGAGTAGGTGGACGAGATGTTGGGGTGCTCTACTAGTATCTTTTCCCATATCAGCATGGTCTCCTGTACTGTGTGTGCGACGTATATCTGGGGTGATCTATTAATTGATGGTGTCCAGCATCTTGTGCCTAAGTGCAATGTACCAGCTATGTCATGTTCGAGGCGAACCCAGATTTTAAAGTTAAAGTTAGTATACCAGTCCACTATTCTCTGTAAGTGTGTGGCCTTCCAGTATGCGACGAGGTCAGGTACCCCCATTCCCCCGTTATCTAGTGTCTGATACATGTCTTTCCTATTGATCCGTGCGTGTCGTTTGTTCCATATAAATTCAAATATTTTAGTTTGCAGGGACGTAAGAAAAGTGCGTGGAAGGGCTATGGGTAGTGTCTGTATGATATATAATATTTTTGGCAGGATACTCATCTTAATGGCACTGATCCTGCCTATCCAGGATAGAGGTTTTCTACGCCAGGAAGACAGGGTGGATACTATTGATGATTGAAGTGGTAGGAAATTTGTCTCGAATATTTGGGTAATCTTTGGGGTTAAAAATATCCCTAGATATTTCAATTTGCTTTTTTGCCACTTAAATGTACATATACGTGAGATAGGTATTAAATCCCCTTCTGGTATGTTTATGTTTAGGATTTCTGATTTATTCTGGTTGATAAGAAAGTTTGAAATCTTTCCAAATGCATCTAGCTGTTTCAATAATCCTGGTATAGATTGTCTAGGGTTCGTCAAGAAAAAGAGCACGTCATCTGCATATAGAAGCATCTTATGTTGATGTCCCCTAACCTCAACTCCCTCAATGTCTACCGTGTGTCTAACCTTAAGTGCCAGCATTTCTATTACACAGGCAAACAGGAGCGGGGACAGCGGACATCCCTGCCTGGTTCCGTTAGATATCTCAAATGGGGCTGATAAAGATCCGTTTACCCGGATTCTAGCTGTCGGACAATGGTACATTGCGAATACCCTATCTACAAATGTCTCGCCAAGGCCCATTCTCATAAGGACCACCCGGAGGAACTGCCAGTTGACCCGGTCGAACGCCTTTTCAGCATCCGTGGATATTACCACAGTCGGAACACCGCGATTATTAACATAATCTATCAAATTAAGGGCTCGTACAGTGTTGTCTTTGGCTTCCCTTGTGGGAACGAAGCCCACTTGATCAGCGTGGATTAAATTTGGGAGTAAGGCGTTCAACCGGGTCGCCAGCAGCTTGGCATATATCTTCACGTCGGTGTTCAGTAGTGATATCGGTCTATAGTTCTCGACTCTCGAGTGGTCCTTACCTTCCTTTGGGATTAGTGTTATGTGTGCAGCAAGGGAATTGCTAAGGAATGGTTCTTTACCGGAGATGGAGTTAAAGAGGGTCAGCATGTGTGGGGCTAGAATCTTACTGTATTTTTTATAGTAGTAGTTAGTGAAGCCGTCTGGGCCAGGGGCTTTTCCGGTCGGTAGGTCTTTTATGGCCAATAGGAGTTCTCTCATATTGAAGGGGGAATTAAGGGATTCTTTTTGTTCCTGGGTGATCTGTGGTATGTCAAAGTCCCTGAGGAAAGATTCTATGAGGTTAATATTAGTTGCGTCAGTAGGGGGAACAGTTGGTAAGTTGTAGAGGGACTCATAGTATGTGCGAAATGTCTCTGATATGCTAGAAGTAGAGTATACCATGCCTTTCCCTGGTCCACTGATAGACATAATATATGAGCGGTGAGTCCGTCGTTTCAATTTGCGTGCTAACAATCTACTACATCTGTTATCACTGTCATAATAAGTTTGTTGTAGTTTGAGTGCAAGTAGTTTGCAATCTCTGTCTAAAAGGGTGCCAACTATTTCCCTCTGCGTCTGTAAATCCTTTTTCAATGTTGTGTCTGTCGGTGTTTTTTTAAGTTTCTCCTCAGTCATAGTAATGTTATTCAGTGCGGTCTGTAGTGCGGTGCACTGTTGTTTATGGTTATGGGACTGTATGCTGATAAGATCCCCTCTAAGTGTGCTTTTATGTGCTTCCCATATAAGTCTAAAATCATCTATGGATGCTACATTTAGTTGAAAGTATTCCTGCAGACGATTCTCTATTTTTTCTTGGTATAGTGGGTGGTCTAATAAATTATTGTCTAATTTCCAAAGAAATGTGGAGTGTGGAGCTGAAGGCCATTCAATAGAACAGGTCACCATAGAGTGATCCGTCCAGCCTGTGGGGGTTATCGCCGACCTTATTGCCATGGACAAGCAGGACACGTCTAAAAGGATGTAGTCTATGCGGGAAAATCGGGAGTGTGGAAAGGAGAAGAAGGTATATTGGCGGTCTACCGGGTGATGTATCCTCCAGGTGTCGTGTACTGCTAGGTCTCTAATATGTTGTTTGATTCTATAAAGAACCCGGTTTGGTGTTGAGGAGAGCCCAGTTGATGTGTCTAATGCTGTGTTGAGGGAGACATTAAGATCCCCTCCTAGTATCAATAGACCCCTTTTAATCTCAGGTATGGCATCCGAAAGGCGTTTGAAAAAGATGTCTTGCTGGGTGTTAGGGGCATATACACAGGCCATTGTGACTATTGTGTTATAGAGTTTGCCAGTCAAGATTAAATATCTGCCCTCTCGATCTCGTGTTAAGCTAAATAGAGTAAAGGGTATACCCCGTTTAATTAAGATTCCCACCCCATTAGTTTTACTATGGTTCGATGCGAAGTATGCCTCTCCAAACTTGTAACTAAATGTTTTGGGTTCTTTCTTGTGAAGGAAGTGGGTTTCCTGCAGCATTATGATATCCCCCTTGTTATCTTTAAAATCCTTAATAGCTATACTTCTTTTGTTTGGGGAATTAAGACCCTTAGCATTAACTGTTATGATGTGCAACTGCGCGTTATTGGGAGCCATTATATGTCAGTATGATCACGATCTGTCGCTTGGTAGTGGGGCTAGTGTCCAACTGTTGAGAATGGGGAGTAGTTGTCAGAGTGAGGAGCAATACCATATAAGTCAGTATGCAGGTATTAGAAGGTGTATGTGTGATTATGTAAGCACAATGTGTAAAACAAAAACAAACATCAAAGGTAACAACAACAAAAACAAAAGTTAACGAGTAAACATTAGAACATGTAAACACATCGCCGGAGCGACTGAGGGATAGTCCCTCCGGCAAAACAGTTATCCTAATAGGATGTGGGGTCAGCCGGGTACTTAGGCCCAGGCAGATGTGGAATTATTTAACATCCATTGAAAGGATGATATAAATGGGTAATAGTAACATGGTTCATATATTTTTGCACAATGGAAATGGCCTGGTTATGACAGGTTAAAACTATACATATAACATAACTACTTCATATAGTCACTAGAATTGTCCTTGTGGGCGGTTCAAGCAAATGAATGCCTACAGTTATCATTGTAGTAAGGCCACATGTTAAGGTTTTTGTTTTTTTTTTTCCCTAGGAAATGTGCTCACCTCGTGCTAAGTGCAGTTGTTGGTACCTACAATTTATGTAAAATAAACAACAACAGATAATAAAGGCATGACAAGTAATTTTTACACCAATCTCACCCAACCATGGACCTTGGGAGACAATTAAGTCCTTCAATAATACATCATGAGTTCAGTCTGTCTTTCCTCTTCTTATAAGCAACTTTGTGCCATTGTGTCCCTGCCAAGATATGTGGTGGTGAAGCTGTTTTGTCAGGAGGCTTCTCAGATAGTTGAGGCGGCTGGATTGACAGGCCCAAGCCCTTAGAGAAGGACTCCAGGTCTTGAGGCCCTCTGTAGGTGTGAATCTGGCCTTCCTTAGATACCATCAAACTAAAGGGAAACCCCCAGCGATACTTGATATCATTCTCTTGTAGTGCAGTGGTGATAAATCGGACGTCTCTTCTACGTTGTAGAGTGCTTGGGCATAGGTCTGGGTAAATTTGTAGGGTATGATCCAGATACATTATTTTCCTCAGTTGTCTCGATTTGGACCAGATTTCCTCCCTGTCAGTGAATCTCAGAAATTTAAGAATAACATCCCTAGGGGGTGCACCAGTTGGTGGAGGTGGGCGCAAAGCCCAATGTACTCTTTCCAGTTCCATATCAGGTATATCTGGGTCCCCCATCAGATGGTGAAAGAGGTTCTGCATATATTCTCTAAGTTCAGAGCTTTTTATTGACTCTGGTATACCCCTCACTCTTAAGTTAGACCGCCGACTGCGGTTTTCGAGATCCTCAATTCTTTCTTGCATTGTCTCTATTTGTGAGGATTGAACGTTGGCATGTGTATCTAGGCTCCCCACCATTTCAGAGATGGTAGTTTGCATGTCTTCTACTTCCTCTACTCTGCACCCTAAGGCGTTTATGTCAGTTCTCATGGAGGTAAGCTCTTTGGTTATTAATGCCTTTAGTGAGGCAAAGTCCTCTTTTGATGGCAGGTTAGCAATGTCTTGTTTTAGTTGTGTAATATAAGAGGTAGCTATCTGTAATTCTGCAGCGCTTGATAAATCATGAGGGATCTCAGTAGTATTTGCAGTCTGATGTGCAGGGTTGGCTGCTGTGTCTGGCAGTTGAAAAAATGTGCTCACAGAAACTGGCACGTTGGTCTGGCTTTTCGTGAGCTTCTCCCCTTTATTCAAGCGTTTAGTCGTCATGTTTTACTTAAGTAATAGAGAGTGTTCAGCTGACCTGTATGCCCTTTCCCAGGGTTATTGTTTGGAGGAGGAGATATTAATAATTCAAGTTGTTAGTGATGCCCCATTAAAGGTTTACGGTCAGATGTGGTGTGCATTTGTGATGATTTACTGAGAGCAGGTTGTACGCTCCACACCATGTTACGTTAATGCTATTCAGGGTCTTATGTCTTCGGATCGGTGCTTTATGCCCTCCTCTCCTATCATAGAGAGGCCCATTTAATCATGCATGCGTTCGAGGTAACTTTTAAGTTTGTGGGCGTTATACTTCTTTTTCTGACGGTGCTAATATATAACATAAATGGCCCTTTATCCCACTGTGCGGTCGTTATGTGTTGTGGTTCATTTGTTTCAGCTTACCTCCATATATGAGCTGAGTCTGAGAGGGGCTCCGGTATCTGCGTCCGCATGGCTCGCACACGGCCCTTTCCAATATGGCGGCGGTCGTTTTTCCTTTGCGGCTAAGTAACGGTCCGTTTTTAGCTAAGTCGCATTTCAAATTGCCTTCATGCCATGGCGGTTAGTGTCCCCACATATTTAGGCGCCTGTGTACCACTTTGTAAGGCGATTCTTGCAGGTATATAGTCCTGGGTCTTTTTCCCCAGCACGGAGCTGATTCACGCTGCGGCCATTTGCCTGCACGGCCGAGCTCCGCCCCTTGTGCTTTAAAGTTCTATTTAGAAGCAACAAAGGATTTCAGGCAAACGTCTTCTCTGTTTGTCGTTTATTCTGGCAAGAGGAGAGGTCAAAAGGCTACTGCTACCTCTCTTTCCTTTTGGCTGAAAAGCATCATCCGATTGGCTTACGAGACTGCCGGACGGCAGCCTCCTGAATGAATCACAGCTCACTCTACCAGGGCTGTGGCTTCCTCATGGGCCTTCAAGAACGAGGCTTCTGTTGACCAGATATGTAAGGCAGCGACTTGGTCTTCTCTGCACACTTTTGCCAAATTCTACAAATTTGATATTTTTGCTTCTTCGGAGGCTATTTTTGGGGGAGAGGTTTTCCAAGCCGTGGTGCCTTCTGTTTAGGTAACCTGATTGGCTTCCTCCCTTCATCCGTGTCCTAAAGCTTTGGTATTGGTTCCCACAAGTTATGGATGACGCCGTGGACCGGACACACCAATGTTGGAGAAAACAGAATTTATGCTTACCTGATAAATTACTTTCTCCAACGGTGTGTCCGGTCCACGGCCCGCCCTGGTTTTTTCATCAGGTTTTGATAAATTTCTTTCTTTAACTACAGTCACCACGGCACCCTATAGTTTCTCCTTTTTTTCTCCTGTCCGTCTGTCGAATGACTGGGGGGGGCGGAGCCTGGGAGGGACTATATGGACAGCTTTTGCTGTGCTCTTTGCCATTTCCTGTTGGGGAGGAGAATATTCCCCACAAGTTATGGATGACGCCGTGGACCGGACACACCGTTGGAGAAAGTAATTTATCAGGTAAGCATAAATTCTGTTTTTTTACCTCCCTCCCTCCTCCTGGTTCTTAAAACAGCAACCGCCATAGAAAGACCAGTGTAATTAAGGGTTTAAATGAGCCTCCATCTCAAACCTATCCTTAGGGTTTGCAGTGTTTGTGCTCTGTGTAAGCTTAGACATCATTTAAAGGGATATTCTAGTGCAAAAATTGCCTTCTCAAATTACTTAAAGTATGCAGTTTTTGCATACTCAGTTGTACAACTATGCTAATCACCGGCTGTGTCCAATTTAGCAGCTGCAGTATTTGTGGCTTGGAGTGGGATGTGATCTTTGTGTTTTACCAATAGAGCTGAAGCCTCAATAGTGTAAAAATTGCATGATCTAACAAATCAGAGCAGGGCTTGACAAACCCAGGCACAAGGGAGTCACTGATGCCTTAAAATTAGGCCCTGGTTTATAGTCCCCAAGACACCTGTGAGTGCTCTCCCACTTGCCCCCAGTCTGCCACCACCACCAGTCACACCTAAAAGTTAGCATATGTGTGTAAATAATAAATAAATAAATATATATATATATTTTTTACACACACACATATATGTGCGTGTATATAAGTTTGTCTATGAATATACTATAATAAATAAAAAAATAATAATAAATATATATATATATATATATATATATATATATATATATATATATATATATATATATATATATATATATATATATATATATATATATATATATACAGGGAGTGCAGAATTATTAGGCAAATGAGTATTTTGACCACATCATCCTCTTTATGCATGTTGTCTTACTCCAAGCTGTATAGGCTCGAAAGCCTACTACCAATTAAGCATATTAGGTGATGTGCATCTCTGTAATGAGAAGGGGTGTGGTCTAATGACATCAACACCCTATATCAGGTGTGCATAATTATTAGGCAACTTCCTTTCCTTTGGCAAAATGGGTCAAAAGAAGGACTTGACAGGCTCAGAAAAGTCAAAAATAGTGAGATATCTTGCAGAGGGATGCAGCACTCTTAAAATTGCAAAGCTTCTGAAGCGTGATCATCGAACAATCAAGCGTTTCATTCAAAATAGTCAACAGGGTTGCAAGAAGCGTGTGGAAAAACCAAGGCGCAAAATAACTGCCCATGAACTGAGAAAAGTCAAGCGTGCAGCTGCCAAGATGCCACTTGCCACCAGTTTGGCCATATTTCAGAGCTGCAACATCACTGGAGTGCCCAAAAGCACAAGGTGTGCAATACTCGGAGACATGGCCAAGGTAAGAAGGGCTGAAAGACGACCACCACTGAACATGACACACAAGCTGAAACGTCAAGACTGGGCCAAGAAATATCTCAAGACTGATTTTTTTAAGGTTTTATGGATTGATGAAATGAGAGTGAGTCTTGATGGGCCAGATGGATGGGCCTGTGGCTGGATTGGTAAAGGGCAGAGAGCTCCAGTCCGACTCAGACGCCAGCAAGGTGGAGGTGGAGTACTGGTTTGGGCTGGTATCATCAAAGATGAGCTTGTGGGGCCTTTTCGGGTTGAGGATGGAGTCAAGCTCAACTCCCAGTCCTACTGCCAGTTTCTGGAAGACACCTTCTTCAAGCAGTGGTACAGGAAGAAGTCTGCATCCTTCAAGAAAAACATGATTTTCATGCAGGACAATGCTCCATCACACGCGTCCAAGTACTCCACAGCGTGGCTGGCAAGAAAGGGTATAAAAGAAGAAAATCTAATGACATGGCCTCCTTGTTCACCTGATCTGAACCCCATTGAGAACCTGTGGTCCATCATCAAATGTGAGATTTACAAGGAGGGAAAACAGTACACCTCTCTGAACAGTGTCTGGGAGGCTGTGGTTGCTGCTGCACGCAATGTTGATGGTGAACAGATCAAAACACTGACAGAATCCATGGATGGCAGGCTTTTGAGTGTCCTTGCAAAGAAAGGTGGCTATATTGGTCACTGATTTGTTTTTGTTTTGTTTTTGAATGTCAGAAATGTATATTTGTGAATGTTGAGATGTTATATTGGTTTCACTGGTAAAAATAAATAATTGAAATGGGTATATATTTGTTTTTTGTTAAGTTGCCTAATAATTATGCACAGTAATAGTCACCTGCACACACAGATATCCCCCTAAAATAGCTATAACTAAAAACAAACTGAAAACTACTTCCAAAACTATTCAGCTTTGATATTAAAGGGCCATAATACCCAAATGTTTAAACACTTGAAAGTGAAGCAGCATAGCTGTAAAAAGCTGATTAGAAAATATCACTTGAACATCTCTATGTAAAAAAGAAAGATATTTTACCTCAAAAGTTCCTCAGTAGCCACCTCCCATTGTAAAGGATTTCTAAGCAGCATTTTAGTGTGTTTGTCCTGGGACATCTGAAGGGACTAGCATCGTGCACTCTCATATTATTTCACCAATCAGGTAAAGGAAGCTTACTATGAAATCTCATGAGAGTTAAGTCAAATCTCATGAGATCACAGTAAGAGTTCATGACCTCAGCACTGCTGATGCTGATTGGCTGCTGTTCATTTCTTCATTTTTTTTATTTTTTTACCTGCAGCTGGGAGCAGGTGAAGTATAACTTTTTCCACAGAATTTACTCTGCTGAGCTGAGGAAATTGTGAGGTAAAATATCTTCCTTTTTTACATAGAGATGCTCAGGTGATATTTTCCTGTCAGCTTTTTACAGTTATACTGCATCAGTTTCAAGTGATTTAGCATATGAGTATTATGTCCCTTTAATTAGTTTTTTGGGTTCATTGAGAACATGGTTGTTGTTCAATAATAAAATTAATCCTCAAAAATACAACTTGAATAATAATTCTGCACTCCCTGTATAGATAGAACAAAACAGATATCCGGACAAGATGCTCAAAAAACAGGTTCTTTAATGTGAAGTAATAGCGTATAAAAACAGCAGCTCTGCAAATACACACACACACACATATATATATATATATATATATATATATATATATATATATATATATATATATATATATATATATATATATATACAAAAGCTCAAAGGGTATATGCACTCTCACCACCGTCCTACAACTGCCAGGGTGCTCGTAGGGAGTATATAACAAAGGAACAAAGTGAAGCACTTGCTGGACTTCGAATATCTGTGTAAAATAATTTTATTCGTGAGGTTTCGGGACCTCAAACGTCCCTTCTTCTGACAATCCAAAAGTGCAAATGAACAAACTTATAAAGGCCTGTAGGCCCCTCCCTTACTCAGGTCACCAATCCCTGGAGACCGTGTGCAAACAACAGGGGGCTATACCATATAGGTAACCCAATTGTGAATCAACTACAATTCTATTAAACCCGTCATATATAAACAAACTAACATATGTGTTTATAAACATGTTAGTTTTTTTTTTTATATGACGGGTTAAATATATGTTTGTTCATTTGCACTTTTGGATTGTCAGAAGAAGGGACGTTTGAGGTCCCGAAGCGTCACAAATAAAATTCTTTTACACAGATATCCAAAGTCCAGCGAGTGATATATATATATATATATATATATATATATATATATATATATATATATATATATATATATATATATATATATATATATATATATATATATATATATATATATATATATATATATATATATATATATATATACATATATACATATATACATACACACATACATACACACATAGCCCAGAATTAGACCATGTCATTTTTTTGCACTAGAATATCACTTTAAATAAGGGATGGATAAATAAAATAAACAAATTTTTTTTTTTTGTTGCCCCAGAAAAAAGTAGAACTAAGTAGGTGTACTTATGGTGACATGAGGATAAAGAGGAACTAAAAATGTGTGCTTTTTGGGTACCCACTAAATCTTGCCCACTGCCATTGGATATTTTTAGGAAATATTTTATTATTTGTGTGTTTAACAGCCATAAATGTATATGCAACCCTTTAAAGTGACAGTAAATGTTGCCACAGAGTGTTCATGATTAAAATCAGCAGTTGCAATAATGTACAAAAGCTATCTAAACAGTCCTGAAATGTAGTGGTTTATAATAAAAATGTTACCTAATAAGTCCCCTGCCACTGTTGCTCTCAGCCGCCTGGCAGGGATGCTGTTTTTTTTTTTTTTTTTATTAGCAGCGAGTGGTTCTGTCTATCAGAAGGCGATCGCTTTCATTACATTATCGGCGGCATTCTTAAAGGGTCATGAAACCTCACATTTTTCTTTCTCGATTCAAATAGAAAATGCTGTTTGAATCAACTTTAAAATTTACTTAATGCTTAATTCTCTTAGTGTTCTTTGTTGAAGGGAGCTGTAATGCACTACTGGGAGCTATCTGAGCATATCAAGTGAGCCAATGGTAAGAGGCATATATGTGCAGCCACTAATCACCAACTAGCTCTTAGTAGTGTATTGTTGCTCCTGATCCTACCTAAGTATGCTTTTCAAGCAATACCAAAGAGCAAAGCAAATTAAAAAAATATTTCTGTCTGAATCATGAAGGTTTAATTTTTATTTTACTGTCTATAAATATTACTTATTTTCTTTGTGTTCTTCTTTATGGTGTGGTTTTAGTTCTATTGGTTAATCGGTATATACCATGTATTTAGTGATGAACTACCACACCAGGCATCTTTAAAAAAATAATAATAATATATATATATATATATATCTATCACAGACACGGAGGAAGACAAAACAGAAAGGTCTTGCGTGTTTTACGCCCTCTAGTGGAGCTTATTCATTCCTTCTTTTTTTTTTCTTGTTGCAACTTTGATATATTCCAGTCCCTGCAGGTTTTCTTTATTTACAAGGTATTTGAAGGTACACTATAATTTGTATTAATTGAAAAAATAAACAACCCTTTGGGTTCCTATGTTTTTATTATTTGAATGCTTATTTAGTGAGCAAAATATGTTGATTTTTGGATTACTTAGTATGATTTTCTCTCTATTTTCACATTCGATTGAAATCTCTAAACCGGTAGTAAAGTCAAAATTAAACTTAAATGGATAGAACATTTTAAACAACTTTCCATTTTACTTCTATTATTTATTTAGCTTAGTTCTCTTGGTATTCTTTGTTAAAGAGTAATCCTCTTTGCACATGTCTAGCACTCTGATAGCAGTGCCTGCAATAATGTTTATAGCAGTGTTATACATAGTTGCAAACTCTGCTGCCATAGAATACAAAAGACATGTGCAATATCCTATATATATGCCATTGCTGTTTTTAATGGAATAATTAAAGATGAACTTTTTATCTTACTGATTCTGGGATTCCTTTTGTGTTCCTGTTCCAAGATCCTATAAACCTACTCTTCAACAAAGGACACAAAGAGTACAAAGCAAATTTGATAATAGAAGTTAATAGTTTGTTTCAAATCGCACGCTTTATCTAAATCATACAAGTTTAATTTTTGCAACTTGCATACCACAAAGTGTATACTATGATATGCACTCCGTACTATGTGATTCTTTTTCTTTCATGCTTTTATATTTCCGAACCCCTTTGTGCCAGTGTTCTGTCGAAATTTTGCTCCCTTGTCGGAATTTGCTATCTTTATGTGCGCATGCTCAGAAATAAGTAATCGCACTCCACATATGATTGACAAGAATGTCTGAAATGTGGTTACATAATTAAAAGCATGTGCAGTTCAAGGTAGCAAATTTCAACGGCGGTCTCATTCAATGTTTTTAACATCACATAATATGCACATTGTACTTTTTATTTTATTTTTTACAGCAGGGTCCCAATGCGTGGCAAGTACAATGTGCATATTAAATGTTGTATGAGGTTAGAACGCCGTCGAAATTTGTTGCCCTGAACGGCTCATGTCCGTGGATGCCGCCTTAACAATGAAAGGGAGGATAATTGGGCTGCTCATCGAAATTTGCTACCTAACAATGTGGGCATGCTTTTAATTACATAATCACATTCCACACATTGTTTTCAAACAGGTGGAGTGCGATTACGTAATTCTGAGCATGCACTCATGAAGGAAGCAAAATTTAACAGGACAACGGTACTATAGTGTTAACATAGGAACAAAGTTCTGATTTAAACACTATTAGTAAAAATGAAATCATGCGATTGCATCAAGGCTGGTATAGGATCATGGGGGGGGGCAGCCTATGCAGCTAGGCATACTCCCAGGCCGATTCTTATCTACATCAAAGGGGGAAGCTGCAGGACGCTGTAGAAGGTAGGATGTTAACTGTGTTAAAGCCTGGTGTGTGTCAACGTTCTAATGGCGTGAAGGGGTTAAGTAAACAGATGTTCTAATTCCTTGTCCACTCTTCAGCAAAAGACAACCTTTGCTTACTCTTGGTACTATGCTAAAGTTTGTTTAGGATTACAGTATTCTCCACTGGAAATTCTGCCAGCTGGGTGGGGGCAGTGTAATATTTTCCAATATTATAATCTTTTCTGCTATCCAAAGCACAAATGAATTCAATAATTTAACATAAATGCCCTGGGGGGAACACTGGATTATAAAGAGTTGTGCATGTGCCGTTACATTTCCATACAAGCATTTGTACAGTGCCATGAGTATGCACAGGATTTTTGATATGGAATGGGCAAAAAGGGCACAACCTTGCAAATGAGAGATTGGGTGTGCTACACTTACTAATGGGGGTGCATAGTACCACCTTGCACAACCTTAGAATCACCACTGTTCAAGTGAATTAAGTCATGTAAGTACGGGACATCGGCAAGACAGTACAAGGGCATTCTAATAAGTTCTGAGAAAAACAAGTAGCCCTTCACAACACACTTCCCATTGATCAAAAACTCTCTGGCACAGAGATGAATCGCGCAAAATCTTTGGGGGCTTTTTTGAACATTATTTTGTAATGTATCCTTCACACTCCCAACCCTGTATAGCTAAACAGTTCAGTTAAAGGGACAGTTTACACCAAAATGTTTCTTATTTAAAAAGATAGATAATCCCTTTATCACCCATTCCCCGTTTTTGCATAACCAACATTGTTATATTAATATACTTTTTACCTCTGTGATTACCGTGTATCTAAGCCTTTGCAGACAGCCTCCTTATCTAAGTGACTTTGACAGACATGCAGTGTAGTCAATCAGTGCAGACTCCTAAATAACTTCACGGGAGTGAGCACAATGTTATCTATATGACACACATGAACTAACACTGTCTAACTGTGAAAAAGTTTCAAAATGCTCTGAGCGAAGAGGTAGTTTTCAACGGTTTAGAAATCAGTTTGAGCCTAGCTAGGTTTAGCTTTTCAAAAATACCACCAAGGGAACAAAGCAAATTTGATGATAAAAGTAAAATGGAAAGTTGTTTAAAATTGCATGCCCTATCTGAATCATGAAAGTTTTTAGTTTTGACTAGACTGTCCCTTTAATACAATTATTTGAGGGACCTCACAGCACTGACAAGGCTTCTTAGACCATCTTGCCAGAGCAAAGAACTTTTGATCATCGGACTCTTGTTCACTTATTCACGTTATATTTGGGGAATAATCAGTTAACCTTTGGAATTGCTTATCTGAAGTACAAGGGTTAGTTATAATTCCACTATATACATGCACCATATGTTTTATGCATTCTACACTGAAATATAGAAGTAAAACCCTGTTTTTGTTGCAAACTTCAATCCCTTTTAATCGGTTACCCACTCCTTAGAACTAACAAAATCCTGCTGCAAATTGCTTTTTAAATTATCTCCATAGCAACAGTTTGAGAGACATTGCACTTTGCGTTACTTCCCAAGTGAAGCACAAAGGGCAATCTGTGGCAGCATCACAATCCTGTTGCAATCTCTTGACCTGTCAGTAAACTCTTGAAAAACATTTTTTCATTGCACTTGCCCTGTGCAAAGTATTATCAACAAGGCAGTCCAACACTCAGGCCTAGATTTAGAGTTCGGCGGTAGCCGTCAAAACCAGCGTTAGAGGCTCCTAACGCTGGTTTTGGCCGCCCGCTGGTATTTGGAGTCAGTGATTAAAGGGTCTAACGCTCACTTTACAGCCGCGACTTTTCCATACCGCAGATCCCCCTACGCCATTTGCGTAGCCTATCTTTTCAATGGGATCTTTCTAACGCTGGTATTTAGAGTCGTTTCTGCAGTGAGCGTTAGAGCTCTAACGACAAGATTCCAGCCGCCTGAAAAAAGCAGGAGTTAAGAGCTTTCTGGCTAACGCCGGTTTATAAAGCTCTTAACTACTGTACCCTAAAGTACACTAACACCCATAAACTACCTATGTACCCCTAAACCGAGGTCCCCCCACATCGCCGCCACTCGATTAAAATTTTTAACCCCTAATCTGCCGACCGCCACCTACGTTATACTTATGTACCCCTAATCTGCTGCCCCTAACCCCGCCGACCCCTATATTATATTTATTAACCCCTAACTTGCCCCCCACAACGTCGCCGCAAGCTACTTAAAATAATTAACCCCTAATCTTCCGACCGCAAATCGCCGCCACCTACGTTATCCCTATGTACCCCTAATCTGCTGCCCCTAACATCGCCGACCCCTATGTTATATTTATTAACCCCTAATCTGCCCCCCACAACGTCGCCGACACCTACCTACACTTATTAACCCCTAATCTGCCGACCGGAGCTCACCGCTATTCTAATAAATGTATTAACCCCTAAAGCTAAGTCTAACCCTAACACTAACACCCCCCTAAGTTAAATATAATTTTTATCTAACGAAATAAATTAACTCTTATTAAATAAATGATTCCTATTTAAAGCTAAATACTTACCTGTAAAATAAATCCTAATATAGCTACAATATAAATTACATTTATATTATAGCTATTTTAGGATTAATATTTATTTTACAGGTAACTTTGTATTTATTTTAACCAGGTACAATAGCTATTAAATAGTTAAGAACTATTTAATAGTTACCTAGTTAAAATAATTACAAATTTACCTGTAAAATAAATCCTAACCTAAGATATAATTAAACCTAACACTACCCTATCAATAAAATAATTAAATAAACTACCTACAATTAACCTACAATTAACCTAACACTACACTATCAATAAATTAATTAAACACAATTGCTACAAATAAATACAATTAAATAAACTATCTAAAGTACAAAAAATAAAAAAGAACTAAGTTACAGAAAATAAAAAAATATTTACAAACATAAGAAAAATATTACAACAATTTTAAACTAATTACACCTACTCTAAGCCCCCTAATAAAATAACAAAGACCCCCAAAATAAAAAATTCCCTACCCTATTCTAAAATACAAATATTACAAGCTCTTTTACCTTACCAGCCCTGAACAGGGCCCTTTGCGGGGCATGCCCCAAGAATTTCAGCTCTTTTGCCTGTAAAAAAAAACATACAATACCCCCCCCCCCAACATTACAACCCACCACCCACATACCCCTAATCTAACCCAAACCCCCTTAAATAAACCTAACACTAATCCCCTGAAGATCTTCCTACCTTGTCTTCACCATCCAGGTATCACCGATCCGTCCTGGCTCCAAGATCTTCATCCAACCCAAGAGGGGGTTGGCGATCCATAATCCGGTGCTCCAAAGTCTTCCTCCTATCCGGCAAGAAGAGGACATCCGGACCGGCAAACATCTTCTCCAAGCGGCATCTTCTATGTTCTTCCATCCGATGACGACCGGCTCCATCTTGAAGACCTCCAGCGCGGATCCATCCTCTTCTTCCGACGACTAGACGACGAATGACGGTTCCTTTAAGGGACGTCATCCAAGATGGCGTCCCTCGAATTCCGATTGGCTGATAGGATTCTATCAGCCAATCGGAATTAAGGTAGGAATATTCTGATTGGCTGATGGAATCAGCCAATCAGAATCAAGTTCAATCCGATTGGCTGATCCAATCAGCCAATCAGATTGAGCTCGCATTCTATTGGCTGATCGGAACAGCCAATAGAATGCGAGCTCAATCTGATTGGATCAGCCAATCGGATTGAACTTGATTCTGATTGGCTGATTCCATCAGCCAATCAGAAAATTCCTACCTTAATTCCGATTGGCTGATAGAATCCTATCAGCCAATCGGAATTCGAGGGACGCCATCTTGGATGACGTCCCTTAAAGGAACCGTCATTCGTCGTCTAGTCGTCGGAAGAAGAGGATGGATCCGCGCTGGAGGTCTTCAAGATGGAGCCGGTCGTCATCGGATGGAAGAACATAGAAGATGCCGCTTGGAGAAGATGTTTGCCGGTCCGGATGTCCTCTTCTTGCCGGATAGGAGGAAGACTTTGGAGCACCGGATTATGGATCGCCAACCCCCGCTTGGGTTGGATGAAGATCTTGGAGCCAGGACGGATCGGTGATACCTGGATGGTGAAGACAAGGTAGGAAGATCTTCAGGGGATTAGTGTTAGGTTTATTTAAGGGGGTTTGGGTTAGATTAGGGGTATGTGGGTGGTGGGTTGTAATGTTGGGGGGGGGGTATTGTATGTTTTTTTTTACAGGCAAAAGAGCTGAAATTCTTGGGGCATGCCCCGCAAAGGGCCCTGTTCAGGGCTGGTAAGGTAAAAGAGCTTGTAATATTTGTATTTTAGAATAGGGTAGGGAATTTTTTATTTTGGGGGTCTTTGTTATTTTATTAGGGGGCTTAGAGTAGGTGTAATTAGTTTAAAATTGTTGTAATATTTTTCTTATGTTTGTAAATATTTTTTTATTTTCTGTAACTTAGTTCTTTTTTATTTTTTGTACTTTAGATAGTTTATTTAATTGTATTTATTTGTAGCAATTGTGTTTAATTAATTTATTGATAGTGTAGTGTTAGGTTAATTGTAGGTAGTTTATTTAATTATTTTATTGATAGGGTAGTGTTAGGTTTAATTATATCTTAGGTTAGGATTTATTTTACAGGTAAATTTGTAATTATTTTAACTAGGTAACTATTAAATAGTTCTTAACTATTTAATAGCTATTGTACCTGGTTAAAATAAATACAAAGTTACCTGTAAAATAAATATTAATCCTAAAATAGCTATAATATAAATGTAATTTATATTGTAGCTATATTAGGATTTATTTTACAGGTAAGTATTTAGCTTTAAATAGGAATCATTTATTTAATAAGAGTTAATTTATTTCGTTAGATAAAAATTATATTTAACTTAGGGGGGTGTTAGTGTTAGGGTTAGACTTAGCTTTAGGGGTTAATACATTTATTAGAATAGCGGTGAGCTCCGGTCGGCAGATTAGGGGTTAATAATTGAAGGTAGGTGTCGGCGATGTTAGGGAGGGCAGATTAGGGGTTAATACTATTTATGATAGGGTTAGTGAGGCGGATTAGGGGTTAATAACTTTATTATAGTAGCGCTCAGGTCCGCTCGGCAGATTAGGGGTTAATAAGTGTAGGTAGGTGTCGGCGACGTTGTGGAGGGCAGATTAGGGGTTAATAAATATAACATAGGGGTCGGCGATGTTAGGGGCAGCAGATTAGGGGTACATAGGGATAACGTAGGTGGCGGCGGTTTACGGAGCGGCAGATTAGGGGTTAAAAGTGTAATGCAGGGGTCAGCGATAGCGGGGGCGGCAGATTAGGGGTTAATAAGTGTAAGGCTAGGGGTGTTTAGACTCGGGGTACATGTTAGAGTGTTAGGTGCAGACGTAGGAAGTGTTTCCCCATAGGAAACAATGGGGCTGCGTTAGGAGCTGAACGCTGCTTTTTTGCAGGTGTTAGGTTTTTTTTCAGCTCAAACAGCCCCATTGTTTCCTATGGGGGAATCGTGCACGAGCACGTTTTTGAGGCCGGCCGCGTCCGTAAGCAACTCTGGTATCGAGAGTTGCATTTGCGCTAAATATGCTCTACGCTCCTTTTTTGGAGCCTAACGCAGCATTTGTTTGAACTCTCGATACCAGAGTTAAATTTATGGTGCGGCCAGAAAAAAACCCGCGGAGCGTTAACAGCCCTTTTACCGCCAAACTCCAAATCTAGCCGTCAATGTGGGTAGATCAAAAATGGCTCAGGCTTGATGTGTTTTTTTTTTTTTTTTTTTTTTTTAAGGTTTGATGCTGGTTAGAACTGATTTTAAGTGGCAAGTTTTACTGTTTCCATGGAACTGATAGTAAGTGAAAGGAAACAAACATATCTTGCAGATACTAAGGACCACATTAGTACAAGACCCAGGGTAACTTAAAGTGAATGTAAATTTTGATGGTAAAGTGCCCGGTTTTTAAAAATTCGATTAAAAACTGGGGCACTTTAATTCATCAATTTACATTTCACTCCTGTTGTGAAAAAAACCTTACCTTTTAAACTTGACAGCAGCTCCAGCTTCCTCCGGTCATCACAAGCCATTTCAGATGTCAGAAATGATGGATAGGTCATCCTCCAATCACAGCTTCCCCCCCCTCCCGGGGGAATCGGTGTCTGGTTCAATGCGGTGATTGGAGGAAGCCGGATTCCTCATTTTAGACCCAGGAAGAGGCTTTGCGACGGGTGGAGGAAGCTGTAGCTGCTGTGAAGATTAAAAGGTAAGTTTTTTTTGTTTTGTTTTTCTTTGTTTTTTTTTCACAACAGGAGTGAAATGTAAATTTTGATGAATTAAAGTGCCCCTGTTTTTAATCAAATTTTTAAAAACCGGGCACTTAAGCATCAACATTTACATTCACTTTAAATGTAGTGCATTGTTTTATGGCTAGATAGTGTAGTTTTCCTTGCAATCATTTCATAGTGCTTCTGTAATTATTACATTTTGCTGTAGTAGCCTTAATTCTCCCTCTTGTGTGTTTAGGTATTTTTGTTGTTGCTGCAAAAAGAACCCCGTTTGGTACATATGGAGGTCTGCTGAAGGATCACAGTGCAACAGATTTAGGTGAGATTGCAGCAAAAGCAGCTCTTGCTGCTGGGAACGTATCTCCTGAAATTGTGGACAGCGTCATATTTGGAAACGTTGCTCAGGTATGATCATTTTTTTCTTTTTATTGTTTTGAATGTAGTCAAGTATGAAAATGAAGGATTCTTTTCCTTCATGTATAGTATTTTATAGTACATAGCATAAACCAAGCCTCCACTTGAGATACAGGTTGTTTGGTTTAGGGACATTTGACTTAATCTTTATGACTTTGTCTTAATTGTATTCTTGACATGTCATTGTATAGGCCATGTTTAATTGGTTCCTCCTCCCATCCTATAGTTGCCCGACTGATTCTAACACTTTTATATTTAGCTGCCTTGTAAACACTACGTTTTCATAAAAATACATTAAACTGTTAAAGTGATGGTAAATCCTAGCGTTTTTGAAATGCTAGAATTTACCAGTGGTACAAATAAAGAAAACTTACAATCATTAAGTATAAAAATCTTAAAGGGACATGAAACCAAAACTTTTTCGTTCAGTATTCAGATAGAGAATGCAATTTTAAACAACTTTATAATTTACTTCTATTATCTAATTTGTTTAATTCTCTTGGTATCATTTGAAGGAGCAGCAATGCACTAATGGTTTCTAACTGAACTCATAGGTGATCCAATCATAATCAATACATATATGCAGCTACCAATCAACAGCTAGAACCTAGGTTCTCTGCTGCTGCTGAGCTTTGCTAGATAAAGCTTTCAGCAAAGGATAACAAGAGAAGGAAGCAAATTAAATAATAGAAGTATAATGGAAAGTTGTTTAAAGTTGTATTCTCTATCTGAATCATGAAAGAAAAAAAATTGGTTTTCATGTCCCTTTAATGCTGAAAGTTCCTTTATTTAAAGTGAGTTAATGTCGAGCTAAGAGCCTAAGCTAATGCTGATTGACCCGCACAGCTATTGGCTAACAGGTGAAAATGTCACCTCATTGAAAAAAATAGCATTTCCTTCTAAATACAGGGAGAGTCCACAGCTGCATTAATTACTTGTGGGAATACAGAACCTAGCCACCAGGAGGAGGCAAAGACACCCCAGCCAAATGCTTAAATACCTCCCCCATGTCTCTTATCCCCCAGTCATTCTTTGCCTTTTGTCACAGGAGGTTGGCAGAGAAGTGTCAGAATATACGGAGTAGTTCCTTATGGAGGGTAGTACTCTTCGAGATGGGACTGGAGTTTTAAGTAGTCTTGTCAGCCTCTCAGTGAGAGCATTGATGAAAGTTAGAGTCTGGAGATGCAGGGAGAGTCTTTCTGCGAAACCTTCCAGACTCATATTAACAGCTCCTTAAGCAATCAGTGTTGACGAGTTTCGTTGCCTGCTTTCTTCACTCAAGTCCATGTCAGAAGCTCTGCTACAATCTGTCAAACTTGAAGGACCGTGTTGCTGTTCCACGGCATAGATTCCGGTAAGATCATTTCATTTTTTACTCACATGTTAACGATAGAAGACAGGGTCTCAGTGGGACTCCTTTTATCTTTATGGAATCAAGGGTTAATATCTCCTGAGGGGGATAATTGAACAGTGGGGTCTTGTTAATCATGTTTTTAATGTAATTTTGACTGCGTATGTGTAGGAGACATGTTGGGCTCATAGGCTGATATGGAACATACAGGTTACAGAGCTGCGCAGTTTTATTAAGCTTGCACGCTTTTCCTTAGCAGGGGCGGTCCTGCATGAGGCACCATGTGACTAGGAGTAGTCACGTCTTGTTTTCCATTTCCGATCCCTGACCGAGGGCTGCGGAGAAGAGTTCATTTCTCTACCTGTCTGGGTCATAGGCGGTGGTGAGTGCCCCAGCCATTGGGGGTTTAAGGTGCTAGTTGTTTTTTTGGATACAAATTTTAATTAGAATTATGGAGGATTCTGATATTCGAGAGTTTTCCTCTTATACAGATTTTAACACCTGCGTATGTTGTGAGGAGGCCTGGGTAGAAAAGCCCGCTCAATTATGTTCCGTATGCCGCAATAGGGTGTCCTCTTCAAACAATGTTGAGATGTTAGAGACCACTGAGCCGTCTACCTTTGAGGATTCCTCGTCCCGTGAGGTGCGTTCTCTTGAATCTTCTCCTGCACATGCAGTTCCCCTAAGTATCATTACTCCTTTGTCTGAGGGAGACTTTTTTTCCACCGGAGGTTACTGCGCGTTTTCGCATTGCCATCTCTATGGCTTTAACGAGTTTGCCTCATCCTGCCACGTGCAAGCAAAGGGTTAATCCGTTCTCTCCTACCCATGGGCCGTCGTGTAAAAGGACGATTGTGCCCGATCAGTCATCTGGGGATGCGGTTCCCTCTGAGGCTTCAGAGATAGAACCTCTGGGGTTGAAGTCGCCTGGTTTGACTACTCCGACTGAGGAGGATTTGGCATTTAGATGGAGAGTGGCACGCCTACGTTTACTTCTGAGAGAGGTTTTGGCGATGTTAAAGGTTCCCAGTCCTGATCCGTCAGGTGGATCTCAGTCCTCTAATTCAGATAACGATCTTGATTAGACGAGTGGAGAGGGTTGGATCCTCTTCTTTATCCTATATATGTATATAGTTATGGAATCTCTGTTCGGGGTGATGTTTCTCTCTATTATCTAGAGATAAGAATTAAGCCTCAGAGCTTATTTTCCTTATTTTGTTTATTCTCAGTTTTTTTATGACAAGACGTGTTGTACCCTTGATGACGGGCAGGACCTGTCCTAGTTAACAGTTAAGTTTGTTCTTCCCTTCTGCTATAGAGAGGGAGCTCTTTCTAGTTATTCTGGTCCAGGCAGAGCAGGTCCATCTATACCGAAGGACAGGCAGGACCTGTCTTAGGTTCCTCTGGATAGGCACTTGATGCTGCATCATATGGGTCCAAGGTCTTAGAGGCCGGAGTTGAGTTTTTCATTCCGTCTTTCTGGACTAGGTGACTTTTTGAGTCTTGTCCCAGTACTCTTCTCAGTGTCAGTACACTGTTGGTGTCTGGTCCAATAAGCGGAGGGGTTTCCCGTCCTCTTTGGCCAGATGATTTTAAGCAGAGCTTATTAGATCTCTTTGTTCAATGAAAATACATGGTTCTCTCTACCTGGATTTAGGAAGAAGGATATCTTTCCTGTCTAGAGCAGTCCAGGATAACCTGGTGGTTATCTAGGAGGTCTATTTAGAACTGGCTGTGGCTCAACATACAAAGGCCCCAGGTTCAAATCCCCGCACAGCCTTTTAAGGCTTTACATCTAGAAGGTGGATGGTTCAGATCCAGCTCCTGATGCTGGATGTCCATTTAAAACATCCTTGATTAAGCAGGTTCGGTTCTTAGGGACCATTCTTTTTCCGGAACCTCGCTGGGATCCTAAGGTTTTTTTTTTTTTTTGGATCTGGGGTTTAATGTGGCAGTAGCCTGTTTATAGATGTTGCGGTGGCTCCCGAGTCTTGGCGGTCCTGGTTTTGCAGTGTCTGCCAGTAGACCTTTTGGGATTTGCTTCCTGCCGGTTACATCCTCAGAGGTGGACCTAGACCTGAGTCCTGGTGTTGGCACCAGGTTGGATCCTTTGGATGTGCCTTGGTCTTTCAGACAGGAAGGTTTGTTGCCCTAGAGTTTACGAAGTTAGTATTTCTTCATCGGATTCTGTCCTCCAATTATTCTTCATGCCTCGTTGGCGCTGTGGTGGGGAGGGATGGATTCAGCCCAGGTCGAGTCTTAACGGTCCTTTTGGATTACGGTTTGGGGAATTGCTCTCCAGTGTTCGGTCCAGATCTCCCGGTGTTGGGGATTTTTATCCTAGTCCCCCGGGGCAGTTTTGTCTTGGTCTCTTCCTCGTTAGCAGGGTGAGAGTGCCCTGAAATAGTATAACAGTTAGAGCAACAGCTTAAGACTTTGACAACTCAGGCTGATTCCCATTACAGGATAATACATTCTACCAATCTCGAATTGGTGGTGGACGGAGGGCCACTAGGGCTCTTGGCAGCAATCCATTCTCTGAGCGTGTTCTTCCAGAACGGAGGTGCCTTACGAGCATACGTTTTGATCTGATTAGCCAGAGTTTTTCTAATGTGCTTCTGAGGAAAGCAGATTGAGTTTCTCAGCTGAGGTCCTCTGGACTAAGTGACCTAGGGGACTAGTTCCCGGGCTAGCAAGCTGTAGACTTGGAGTTTGAATCCTGCTGTGGCAGTTTTCTTAATCTGAGAAGGTCTAATCGTAACCTTCTTTTTGGCCTTGTCACTCTTTTTCAAAGATGGCTTGATCCTATCTGGAGTGGGTGTCAGAGAGACTCTTGCTCTGTTTGCCCGCGAGTTCATAATCAGAGGCTCGCTGCCATGAGAGTTCCCTTGTTGCAGGGATCTTCTGGGTCAGGGTCTCTTTGCGTATTGGGATCTTTTCTTACGGGTCGATTTGCGAGGGGTCGCTGGGACCTAGCCGAGAGAAGGTGTTTCTGAAGGTTTTCAGCCCTTTCCTTCAGCTCGTACCTGGTCCCTCGTCACCCATTTTAGGTGTGGAGGACTTCCTCTTTTTTGTCGAGAGGAGCTAGCTTGTCCTAAGTCGATCCTGGAGCATTCTTCTTCCCTTCTAGAGGCGCTGGTGAAGGGCTTGTCAAACTACTTCTTGTTCGAACCTGTGGGTTAGCTTAGATGCCTGACTAGCGGAAGGTTGCAGTTTCCAGCTGCGATTCCTTTCTCTGGTATGTGTTTTCGCAAACAGTTTTTGCTCTCTGTTTGTGTTCCATTTCCAGAGGTAAATTGTTTCACCAGGTGTTCAGTTGTTTTTGCCAGGGCTCTGCCTGCGGCCTGACCGGCAAGTCAGTTCCTTGCTCCTTTTTTGGGGTTGGAATTATCGTTCAGGAGTTACATCGGGTTTTCCTTTGTACCTGTACAGAAGGTGGTCTTTGAATTCTTTTTCGAGGACTTGTTTCGTCTGTAGATTGTTTTCCTACGTGTCATAGTTTCCGTGTTGCAATTTGCAATACGTTCTTTCTTATTATTAGACTAGGAGCCAAGATGTCTGGTTTCTCTGCCCAAGCCCGTAGGGCATTGTGGCAAAAATCTTGGTCATTTTATGTTACCTCTAAGTCCAAGCTTCTGGCGCTTCTTTACAAGGGTAAGACCTTGTTCGGACCTGGTCTGGCAAAAATAATTTCTGATATTACTGGTGGAAAAGGGTCTTTTCTACCGCAAGACAAGAAGAACAGACTCAAAGGACATCAAAGCAATTTTCGTTCCTTTTGGAACTTCAAAGATCAAAAGTTTTTCTCTCATTCTTCCAAGCAGGAACAGTCCAAGTCTTCTTGGAAGCCCAATCAGTCTTGGAATAAGGGAAAGCAATCCAAGAAACCCTCAGCTGAATTTAAGTCAGCATGAAGGGTCGGCCCCGGTCCGGGATCGGATCAAGTGGTGGGCATACTTTCCCTGTTTGGTCAAGCGTGGAGACGAGATGTCCCAGATTCTTGGACTGTGGACATAGTATCTCAGGGTTACAAAATAGAATTCAAAACTTTCCCTCCCAGGGGAAGATGCTGCCTTTAGAGATTATCTGCAGTCCAGGTAAAAAGAGAGGCATTCTTGTACTGCGTTCAGGACCTTTCCTCCCTAGGAGTGATTGTTCCAGTTCCAGTAAAGGAACAGGGTCTAGGATTCTATTCAAATCTGTTCGTGGTTCCCAAAAAAGAGGGAACCTTTCGACCCATTTTAGACCTAAAGTGTCTCAACAAGTTTCTCAGGGTGCCGTCCTTCAAAATGGAAACCATTCGTTCCATTCTTCCTTTGATCCAAGAGGGTCAGTTCATGACGACCATAGAACTGAAGGATGCATATCTTCATGTTCTCATCCACAGGGATCATCGCCAATTCCTGAGATTCGCCTTTCTAGACAAACACTTTCAGTTTGTGGCTCTTCTGTTTGGACTTGCCACAGCTCCCAGAATTTTCTCAAAGGTTGTGGGGGCTCTCTTGGCAGTGATCAGGTCTCGGGGGATTGCAGTGGCGCCATACCTGGACAACATATTGGTTCAGGCGCCATCTTGTCAGCAAGCTAACTCTCGTACAGAGATCTTGTTGTCTTTTCTACGTTCCCACGGTTGGAAAGGGAATCTGGAAAAGAGTTCCCTTGTTCCAGCTACAAGGGTGGTTTTCTTAGGGACCATAATAGATTCCCTATCTATGAAAATGGAGGTCAGAAAATCCAAAATTCTCTCCTCTTGCCTCTCTCTTCAGTCTACTGTTCGGGCCATCAGTGGCTCAATGTATGGAGGTAATTGGTCTGATGGTCGCTTCCATGGACATCATTCCCTTTGCTCGATTCCATTTGAGAGCTCTGCAATTATGTTTGCTCAGACAATGGAACGGAGACCATTCGGATCTGTCTCAGAGGATGGACGTAGACCAGTCAACAAGAGACTCTCTCCCGTGGTGGCTTTCTCCGGACCATCTGTCTCAGGGAACATGCTTCCGGAGACCTTCCTGGGTGATTTTGATCACGGACGCCAGCCTGCTAGGCTGGGGAGCAGTCTGGGACTCGTTAAAGGCGCAGGGACTATGGACTCGGGAGGAGTCTGCTCTCCCCATAAATATCTTGGAGTTGGGAGGGATTTACAGTGCTCTGATGGTCAGAAGGCTACTTCTCCTTCTCTTTCCCTCTGGTTGAGAAGTATGATTCGGTTTGCTTATGAGACTGCTGGACAGTCTGGCCTAAGAGAATGACAGCTCATTCCACTAGGGCTCTCTCCTTTTCTTGGGCTTTCAAAAATGAAGCTTCTGTGGAACCGATTTGCAAGGATGCAACTTGGTCCTCTCTGCATACTTTTCCCAAATTTTACAAATCTGATACTTTTGCCTCGGCTTAGGCCTGTTTTGGGAGAAAGGTTCTTCAAGCGGTGGTGCCTTCTGTTTAGGTCTGCCTGTCTTGTTCTCCCTCCCTGTTCATTCTTTGTCCTCTAGCTTGGGTATTGGTTCCCATTAGTAATTGAATAACGTTGTGGACTCTCCATATCTTAGGAAAGAAAACAGAATTTATGCTTACCTGATACATTTCTTTCTTTCTGGATATGGAGAGTCTACGACCCCACCCTTTATTAAGACAGTTATTTTTGACTAAACCTCAGGCACCTCTACACCTTTGTGTTATTCCTTTTCCATTTCCCTTTGTTCGAATGACTGGGGATTATTGGTAGGGGAGTGACACTTAACATCTTTGCTGTGGTGCTCTTTGCCTCCTCCTGCTAGCCAGGAGTGATATTCTCCACTAGTAATTGAATGACGTAGTAGACTTTCCATATCCGGAAATAAATAAATTTATCAGTTAAGCATCAATTTTTTTTTTTTCACACATCCCTTTGAAACCTTTCCCAAAGCTCTGAGCATACAACTACAACACCACAAACCTGGGTGCCAGGGACTAATTTTTAAGGTGCCAGTGATGCCCTGGCGTTAAGGTTTGTTCAGCCCTAAATTAGTGCATGTAATTTTTTGACTATAACGCCATCTAATTATGTGTTTATCCCTTTTTGTTCTGGGCAAGTAATGGTGCAATAACAAAATGATCACACTATAGTGTTATTGTTGCTCTTTTATGTCCCATCAAGTTTCATTTAACGTTGTCAATCTCTGCATAAAACTATTTTTAATGTTTACATTTTTTTTTGTTTATTTTTTAAATATTTTAGTTTTACAGAACTCTTCTAGATATTTCTCTTGGCCGCTGATTCTTTTTAATAATGCAAATAGTTTTAGGATTACAAAAATAACATTAGTGTGTTGGGATTGAATTAAATAACTTTTTTTCTGTACATAATAATTGAAATTGTACACTAGCTGCCAATAGGAATCATAGCTCCAATAATACAGTACATGGTTCCTTTGAGCATTTTAAAATTGATGTAGTTTATTTGTCTTCTGTACTAAAAGGAACCGTCTCTAAAATGGTATTCCTTATTTATCCTTTAATTACATGTAATGGAATATTTAGTCCCACAAGAGCAAATGTAAATTAACGTTGCACAATGATGCATGTTTGCGCTTTAGTAAAAAGCTATTTCATGTAATGTTGTTTTCAAGTAGATAAATCTATGTAAATAGCATTAAGTTGGGGGGGGGGGGGGGGCTGTAATGCTTGTAACGGTTAATGTGATTATTATTCCAGACCTCAAGCGATGCCATTTACTTAGCCAGACATGTTGGGCTTCGAGCTGGCATACCTATCCCCGTCCCAGCTCTCACAGTCAACAGGTTGTGTGGTTCTGGCTTCCAGTCGATTGTCAACGGTTGTCAGGTAATTCACATTTGAATTATGTTAAAGTGAAGGTCCTTTTTGATGAATTAGTGCCCGGTTTTTAATAATCCTATTAAAAAAAAAAAAGGGCACTTTAATGCATCAAAATTGACATTTCACTGTTTTCTTCAAAAACTTACCTTTTAATCTTGACAGCCGCTCCAGCACTTCCTCCGCCCGTCGCAAGCCGTCTTCACGGGTCCAAAATGACGAATCCGGCTTCCTCCAATCACAGGGTTGCATCAGGCCAAGATTTCCCGGGGGGGGGGGGTTGAAGCTGTGATTGGAGGAAGCCTGATTCGTCATTTCTGACGTCTGCACAGGCTTCTGACAGCCAGGGGAATCGCTTGAGCGGCATTCAGGATTAAAAGGTATGTTTTTGAAGAAAACAGTGAAATGTCAATTTTGATGAATTAAAGTGCCCTTGTTTTTAATCTGTTTATTAAAAAACAGGCACTAATTCATCAAAATGGACCTTCACTTTAAGTTTGATCCTTACTGTTTGAATTAACAACTAACAAACATCGAAAAAATGAAGAATTAGATCCTTTTTTTTTTTTTTTTATTGAAACGTACAAAGTTTAATACAAAACAAGTGATTTAGAGTTACATACATGTACATTTGTAAGGTTTACGATGATAAAGATGTACAATAAAACGTATTAAACAAAACAGAACATTGTGTGTCTTGTCTTATACAATCATTTATATCAGATATCACAGTCAAATCTCATTAAAGTAGTTTATTCTCACTATTGTTGTCGTGGTGCTAGTTCCATGAAAGTATTTGTTACAAAAAATACTTAAAGTGAAAGTAAAGTTAGCTTATATGGAAGATACTAATAGAGAGCAATCATATCAAATATTAAAGTTGCTAAGTTTTTATTTTTTATAATGTAGCATGTTTTATATTATTTATCTATTTACCGATCACATTTTCTACTGTGTTCCTCCGCCCCCTCGCCTTCTTTCGGGTTAGTGTGTGCTTTACACTTCAACTGACACAGCCGTCATTCACGTCGTCATACGTGCTCGTACCCGACATGGATAATTTGGCGCATGCGCAGTATGACCCGAAGCTCCATGTACCTGTAAATAATGACGACAGAAGGATTCCCTTTCTCTATGTGCATGCGTCTAATGAGAACGCGCTTGAAGAGCCAGAATGAGATCGCAGTTAGCCGCATGCGTGGGCGTTATACCAAGCGCTCGAGACACCAATGGGGGAACCAATCGGTTAGATACCGATAGTTTCGTCACCGCAACAGAAATATTTTTTTTTTTGCGGGTGGAGGAACACATAATAAGTTGTACACAGTAATCAAATGAAAAAGGTATTTTGACATTGAATCTTACAAAATGATGAATGAAACTGCACCTTATTTTTAATGTTATATCCAAATATTAATAGTGCAATATGTAACTTTACTTTCACTTGAAGTAGACTAGATTGTTACTCAGCGTACTCTGTCTTGTAAGCGGTGTGGGGGGGGGGGGGGCTAGAGCGGTAAGGAGGTCCTAAGGTATAGTTAGATGGTGGGGATCTATGGGGAGGCTGCTTTGAATTTGGTTGACAGGTACTCCAGAATTAGATCCTTTTAGCTTAATATTGGCTAACATGTCATCACTTTTCCTAAACTTCATCACTGCATTCTCATTTAGTTTTTACTAAAAAATCACTATCCTTTCTACTACCAAAGTGTGCTAATTACAGAAATCTGTAAATTGCCATATTAGAAATTTTGTTTGGCTACACCAGATTCATTAGCAAAAAAGGTTTTATTTTTTTTATCAGCAACATAGTGTTCTCTAAAATTAGTGAGTTCACCTGAATCTTTTACTGGGCATCTAGTTATAGTTTGTATACAGTGTAAAGATTCTTCTTCTGGAACGCTTAATCATTTTATTTCTCATCTAATTAAAACTCTGGATCTCTGTTTAATCACTTGTATGTATTGAAAATAGGACAATTAGAAAAAAGAGTCTCTGATATTTACATTTTGGAATGAGAGATAAGTGAAATGTAATCCTAGCTGCCCATAGGCAGAGAGACAGGAATTTTCACACTATTTTGTTAGAACTATCTTATCATTACAATTATTTTACAAACCAATGGTTGTGTGGTGTAATGTACATATTAGGTACACCTATTGGTCTGTTACATAGTGGTAATGATGATCTTAATCAAAGATTAAGGGCCTGATGATTTAAAGCTCTCTGGTCTGATGAGTTTCATCATATTTTAGCTTGTGAGCTGTTTATCTTGCTATACATTTTTGGTCATTGGGCCCTAAGTGTCTTACACATGTTTGGGTGGTTCCTGACTTTCACTCATTCTGTCTTTATAAAATTGTAAATTGATGTGCTTAACAGGAAATCAGCCTACGGGAATCTGATATTGTTCTGTGTGGGGGATCCGAAAGCATGAGCCAGGCCCCATATGCTGTCAGAAACATTCGATTTGGAACAAAGTTTGGCGCAGACCTCAAGGTATTGACATTATAATTAAAATCTCCATTTTTTTAAAGTAATAAAACAAATTATATTTCCTTTAACCTTTTACATGTATCTTATTGTTTTAATCATTTGACCCACAGCAGTAAATAACATGAAATTCACTTTCATAAGAAAATAAAAACAAATAATAAATAAATAAAAATCTGAGCTGTGTTTAATGCTTCTTGCATTTAGTAAAGGGACATCATACTGTAACATAGTCTAATCTCTTTCCTTTTTTGCCTGCTGTAGTGTATGCAGTGTTGTTTATAAATAGATCATTCACCATTTATTTTGTCATTTAAAAACATTTCATTTACCTGTGGTATCCCCCACCTGTACTTAAGTATTGGCTATAAAAATGCTATGTAAACATAGCCATTAGAAGAAATTACACATTCTCAGTGGTTCTTCAGAATGTAAAAACCAGGTGCTAACAACCAGAATTATATAATCTAAAAAAATCAAAAGAAAAAGAGTTTTAACATTACTCCTTCAAGGAATATTAAGGTCACGCACTGTTATATATTATTGAAGAAATAAATTTAGAATGTATATAAAGTTATGACATCTTGACATATACAACAGTTATTTGATAAAATCGCTTAAATAAATGTACATCTTATATGTAGAGAATACACTAGTACCAGTTTGTATATATGGGGCTAAAAATATAACCTGAGCAAGTAAATATCCAAAAACGGTTAATCAGCTGACATAAACCTGATGAATATATAAAGTGTAGACATTATCCTGTTGAGATATTAGTCTCAGTTCAAAACACCATAAAGTTCACACCGCTGTGTGCAAAATAAGTTAGTATGTTTACATATACATTAGTGGTACCTCAATCCACTCACATCATCAGTGGGATCTTGTAAAGCAAATTTGTAAATAGGAATACATTAGCAAGAATTTTTTAAATAATTAAAATTACATGCTATTTTTTGGCTTTACTGTTCCTTTAACCTACTTTTTGCTTTTGAATATACATTAACTGTTTACTTCCTATTATGCATTTACATCCAGTTTTTACATATGTCTAACTATTTGTTGTTCTTACATGCAGGGGGCGGCATTGCATAAGCAGTTCACAAGAACTGTTTGTGCAGTGATAAATGCAGACAGCGTAGGCTGTCGGCATTTATCGATGTAGAGTATCATGTCCGCTCGCACATTAATAAATCGGCCCCTATATGTGTATTTCAAGTAACATAGTTGTATTTATATCCAGGTGAAACCCACAGCCAGTGTGAAAGAATTGTTCTTTGACTCTCATCATCCTGCTTTCTGTGACATGCAGAAGTTAGACTAAATAAACATCGGCTAGATTACGAGTTGTGCGTTAGGGTAAAAAAGCAGCGTTAACAGGTCCTAACGCTGCTTTTTACACCCGCTGCTATGACGAGTCTTGCAGGTTTAGGGGCACCGCACACTTCTTTGGCCTTACCGCAAAACGACTTACGTAAACTTCGTAAAGTCTTTTTTTTTGGGACTTCCATAGCGCCGGTATTACAAGTCTGTCCTGGGAGGCCAAAAAGTGAGCAGTACACCCTCTACCTCCAAGATCTGTAACGCATTCTAAAGTCAGTAGTTAAGAGTTTTATGGTACAACGCCGTAGCATAAAACTCATAACTAAAGTGTTAAAAAGTACACTAACACCCATAAACTACCTATTAACCCCTAAACCGAGGCCCTCCCGCATCGCAAACACTAAAATAATTTTTTTAACCCCTAATCTGCCGCTCTGGACATCGCCGCCACTATAATAAACGTTTTAACCCCTAAACCGCCGCACTCCCGCATCTCAAACACTAGTTAAATAATATTAACCCCTAATCTGCTATCCCTAACGTCGTCGCCACCTACCTACATTTATTAACCCCTAATCTGTCGTCCCCAACGTCGCCACCACTATATTAAATGTATTAACCCCTAAACCTAACCCTAACCAGAACACCCCCTAACTTAAATATAATTTAAATAAATCTAAAGAAAATTACTATAATTAACTAAATTATTCCTATTTAAAACTAAATACCTATAAAATAAACCCTAAGCTAGCTACAATATAACTAATAGTTACATTGTAGCTATCTTAGGGTTTATTTTTATTTTACAGGCAAGTTTGTATTTATTTTAACTAGGTACAATAGTTATTAAATAGTTATTAACTATTTAATAACTACCTAGCTAAAATAAATACAAAAGTACCTGTAAAATAAAACCTAACCTAAGTTACAATAACACCTAACGCTACACTATAATTAAATACATTTACTAAATTAAAAACAATTAAATAAATTAAATTAGCTAAAGTACAAAAAAAAAAAACACTAAATTACAGAAAATAATAAACAAATTAAAAGATATTTATACTAATTACACCTTATCTAATAGCCCTATCAAAATAAAATCTAGCCGCATGTTTCCTAACAACCAATTTATCTAGGAAACTTCTGCATTTAGAATTTGGTAATCATTAAATGTCAGTAATAAAACCATATTACTTCAAACTTATAATTACCCCTCAATGATACAGAATTGTAATCAACATTTTTTTCCCCCCAAGCAATCAATATTTTACTAGGTTAAAAAAAAATGTATTCTTAGGAAATTATTCCATTTTCTAATGTTTCTAAACACCCCCAAAATTTGCTTTTTTTCGGTCCTCAACCACACCAATTAGCACGAATCTCCTCCTTTTCTATGGGCGCGTGCTCATATCTGTGCAGACGCTCCTTACTGTTTGATTGCTATGTCACACGGTAGAAGAGAAGGCGTTATTCAGTAGCAACTAGTAAACCAGCTCTGCTACCATGTACTTAATACAAGCAGAGGCCTAGTAAACGTGGAACACAAAGCTTTTACTTTTTAAATGGAACCCAAGAATGAAATATTAAACCACCACATATTGTACTATTCAAGATACACATTATACACAATGCCGACTGAATTGGTATTTAACTAGGGTATTCTAGTACTAAGTTAACTGCTTTTAAGTTCATACATTGTGAACCCTTTATGACATTTGACAAAGGTGACAAACGTTAAGTTTTATTTTAACTAAGACCAGTTAGTGCCTTTACTTTTTGGATGGTTTACTATGATATTACTGTAAGGGCACCGTGGCAGCTGCAATATTTGTGGGACTGTGCAAATCCTTTTTGGAATTCTTTATATATAAAGGGACTTGAAACTCAGAATTTTTCTTTCATGATTCTAATAGAGTATACAATTTTAGACAACTTTCTAGTTTACTTCTATTATTTAATGTGCTTCTTTCTCTTAATATCCTTCATTGAAAATATTACCTAGTTATGCTCAGCAGTTGGGAGCAAGCTGCTGATTGGTGGCTGCTAATATATGCATGCTTTCATTGGCTTGCAGATGTGTTACGCGAGCTCCCAGTAGTGCATTGCTGCTCCTTCAATAAAGGATACCAATTTGTTAAAAGTTGTTGAAAGAAAAAATCTTGGGTTTCATATTTATGTTATATATTATATTTAATATTTTATATATATATTATAGTGGTCTGGGCTACTATTAGTTTTTTATAGAAGTATACGTACAAAACCTACCATCAGTATACATTTTCACACTTTATCTACTTTTATAGCAAAAGCTATTTACATGAGAAATACGCTTTCCCATTTACTTTAGCTACCACTGAGCTATGTACTTGAATAAAGATGCCGGCTCTGAGTTTAATTAGCATTGCATGAACTTCCTACACTGTGCACGTTATATTCAAGGGCAGGGGCATAAATGCATTTTTCATTAAAGGGACACTGAACCCAAATGTTTTCTTTTGTAATTCAGAAAGAGCATGCAATTTTAAGCAACTTTCTAATTTACGCCTATTATCAATTTTTCTTCGTTCTCTTGCTATAATTATTTGAAAAAGAAGGTATCTAAGCTTTTTTTTTGGTTTCAGTACTCTGGACAGCACTTTTTTTATTGGTGGATGAATTTATCCACCAATCAGCAAGGACAACCCAGGTTGTTCACCAAAAATGGGCCGGCATCTAAACTTACATTCTTGCATTTCAAATAAAGATACCAAGAGAATGAAGAAAATTTGATAATAGGAGTAAATTAGAAAGTTGCTTAAAATTTCATGCTCAATCTGAATCACGAAAGAAATTTTTTGGGTACAGTGTCCCTTTAAGCAAATATCTTCTAAGCCCTGCAAAACATAACCTGTGCATTTACCTGTGTTTGGATTAACTATGGATTTGATTGTGATTTAAAATTACTATAGTTTTCCTTTTAAAAATTCCTTTTAACAAGCATATTTTATTTCTTCCTTTTAGCAGTTGTTGTGGTATTGTGTAGTTATTGCTATTGATGTTACATACTTCTATGATTTCTAGCTAGAAGATACCCTTTGGGCTGGACTTACAGATTCTCACATTAAGACTCCAATGGCTATAACGGCTGAGAATCTCGGTGAAAAATATAACGTCACCAGACCAGACTGTGACAAATATGCCTTCCAGACACAGCAGAGATGGAAAGCTGGTGAGTGATATGTTTTTGTGTTTCTGATAAATGACCAGTTGTAGAAAGGAACCAAGACTAAAGGGGAATCTGGGTATTATTATTTTTCTTTATTGCATCTAATATCCCACAAAAAATATACATTGCACATATGTCTTAATCTAGGAACTATCTCCCTTACATTGCACATATGTCTTAATCTAGGAACTATCTCCCTTACATTGCACATATGTCTTAATCTAGGAACTATCTCCCTTACATTGCAGATATGTCTTAATCTAGGAACTATCTCCCTTTTGGTGTGGTCTCCAATGCCACTGTTGTCGGCACTTGTTAAAGGGACCCTACTCAATGTCATACATAGGGAAGGACAGCAACTAAACATGTTTATTTACTCTCAGCTAGATTATGAGTTTTGAGCGCTATAGGGATTTTAACGACCACAACAAAAGCAGCGTTATTTCACCTCCCTATAGCGCTGCTATTACAGGTTTAAAAAAAGCAGGCTTGTGTGGGCGATATGGTGCGTTGAGCTCCATACCGCACCGTAATCAAGCGCTTCTTTGACGTGCTTGTGCACGAATTCCTTATAGACATCAATGGGGAGAGCTGGCAAAAAAAAAAGCCTAACACCTGCAATCGCGGAATGAAAAGCTCCGTAACGCAGCCCCATTGATGTCTATGGGGAAAGAAATAGGTTTAAACGTAACTAACACCCTGACATAAACCCCAAGTCTAAACACCCCTAATCTGCTGCCCCCGATATCGCCACCACCTACATACAGTTATTAACCCCTAATCTGCCACCATCGATATCGCTGCCACCTACATAAGTTATTAACCCCTAATCTGCTGCCCCCGATATCGCCGCCACCTACATACAGTTATTAACCCCTAATCTGCCGCCCCCGATATTGCTGCCACCTACATATAGTTATTAACCCCTAATCTGCCACCCCAACATCGCCGCCACCTACATAAAACTATTAACCCCTAATCTGCCTCTCCCGATGTTGCCGCCACTATACTAAAGTTATTAACCCCCAAACCTCTGGCCTCCCACATCACTACCACTAAATAAATCCATTAACCCCTAACACTAACCCTAACACTCCCTAATGTTAACATAATTAAAATAGAGCTAAAGTTACAATTATTAACTAAATAATACCTAAATATAAACTAAATACAAACTTACCTGTGAAATAAAACCTAAGCTATCTACAATATAACTAATAGTTATATTGTAGCTAGCTTAGGTTTTATTTTTATTTCACATGTAAGTTTGTATTTATTTTAACTAGGTAGACTAGTTAGTAAATAGTTATTAACTATTAATAACTACATAGTTAAAATAAATACAAACTTACCTGTGAAATAAAACCTAACCTGCCTTACACTAAAACCTAACATTACAACAACAAAAATAAACGCTAAACATAACTAAATTACATAAAAAAACAACCACTACATACTTAACAAGATGGACAGCCGAGTTACATACTGACTTAGACACAGAGTCTTGGAGACAATGTTTCCGCCATACACACTCTTCTTCCATCTCCTTAACTATATCCGAACTGAACTATAAAATACTAGCCAGGTGGTATTTAACCCCACAACGCCTGAGGGTTATATACCCTACCGCCTCCTCCAGTTGCTGGAGGAGATGTGGAGAGGAGGGTACCCTAACTCATATTTGGTGGTCCTGTCCAAACCTAAGTGACTTTTGGAACCAAGTAGAGAGGCACATATATAAAGTCTTGAGTGTAAATGTCACCCTCTCCCCACAACTCATCCTTCTCAGTCACATCCCTAAGCTCTCCTGTGGTTACCGCAAGAAATTGCTTCTTTTAATGTTGTCCTGTGCTAAGAGATTAATCCCCAGACTGTGGAAAACACGTGAGATACCCACTATCGCCCAATGGAAGTCTGAAGTAAATCACGTCCTTACATTAGAAAAGATGCACTACTGCTACCTAGGTAAGCAGGACATGATTTCTAACATTCAATTTATCTGGGAGCAGGGGACCCACGACCAAACATAGGCCGCTTATCCAACAACTTTCATGTAGAGCTAAGAATCTTATGTCACTCACTCTTTGGGGCTCCAGAGACATAACCATAATCTTCCTACACCTACAATACGTTAAACCAGATGGAATATTCCCTTCCTTATTAAACCCTATTACCCCATTTCCCATCCCATTTCCTTAACTGATCCTTCTGAACCTTTTTCTTTTTTCGGTCAACTACAACTATCTATGTTCTGTTATGACTCATCTGTATCCTTAATTAATCTTGAAAATACTTATGAAAATTAGGTCATTGATTGTTGATGGCTATCATTTTAGCAAACTGTTGTTATGCGGTTATCACAAGAAATATAACTATACCACCTGTTTATCAATGTACCGATTTTCAATAAAAATCATTTAAACACAAAAAAACAACCACTAAATTACAAAAAATAAGAAACAAATTATCAAAAATAAAAAAGTATTACACCTAATCTAATAGCCCTATCAAAATAAAATAACCCCCCCTCCCAGCCTACAATAAACTACCAATGGCCCTTAAAAGGGCCTTTTGTGGGGCATTGCCCTAAAGATATCAGCTCTTTTACCTGTAAAAAAAATAGAAACCCCCCCCCAACCAACCCCCCCCCCCCAAATAAATGATGAGAGCTCAATCCTATTGGCTGATTGGAACAGCCAATAGGATTTTAGCAGCTCTAATACGATTGGCTGATTGGGTATTTTAGCAGCTCTAATCCTATTGGCTGATTGAAATCTTTCAGCCAATAGGAATGCAGGGAACGCCATCTTGGATGACGTCACTTGCATTGAAGTTTCAGTTTATGGCGGTGACCATATGAAGAGGATGCTCCGCACCGGATGTCTTCAGGATGGACCCGCTCCGGATGGATGAAGATAGAAGGCCGTCTGGATGAAGACTTCTTGCCGCCTGGATGAGGACTTCGCCAGCTGGATGAAGATGGAAGAGGCCGCCCCGATGAAGACTTCTTGCCGCATGGATGAGGACTTCGCCGGCTGGATGGATCCTTCAAGCGGGACTTCAAGAACTGTAAGTGGATCGTCGGGGGTTAGTGTTAGCTTTTTTTTTTTTAAGGGTTTTTTGGGTGGGTTTTATTTTTAGTTTAGGGTCTGGGCATGTAAAAGAGCTAAATACTCTTTTAAGGGCAATGCCCATACAAATGCCCTTTTCAGGACAATGGGGAAGCTTAGGTTTTTTTAGATAGTTATTTTATTTGGGGGAGTTGGTTGTGGGGGTGGTGGGTTTTACTGTTGGGGCTGTTTGTGTTTTGTTTACAGGTAAAAGAGCTGATATCTTTGGGGCAATGCCCCACAAAAGGCGCTTTTAAGAGCCATTGGTAGTTTATTGTAGGCTAGTTTTTATTTTATTTTGGGGGGGCTTTTTTTATTTTGATAGGGCTATTAGATTAGGTGTAATTCCTTTTTATTTTTGATCATTAGGTGTAATTTATTTTATTATTTTTGATGATTTGTTTCTTATTTTTCGTAATTTAGTGTTTGTTTTTTTGTAATTAGATACTTTTTTGTAATTTTTTAGAGTAGTGTTAAGATTTTTTTAATGTTTAGTTTAATTTAATTGGTAGTTGGTTTAATTGTAGTTTAATAATTATCTTAGTTTAATTGTTAGTTTAATATTAATTTATTTAATTTGACAGGTAAGTTTTAATTTAAGATAGGGAAATTGTAATTTTAATATAAAGCTAGGGGGGCGTTAGGTTTAGGGGTTAATAGTTTATTTTAGTATATTTAGTTGTGGGGGCTTTCGGTTTAGGGGTTAATAGTTTATTATAGCGGCAGTGTGGGCAGACGGCAGATTAGGGGTTAATTATTTTTAAATAGTGTTTGCGATGTTGGAGGGCAGCGGTTTAGGGGTTATTAGGTTTATTATAGTGGCGACGATGTCGGGGTGCGGCGGAATAGGGTTAATACATTTTAATAGTGGCGGCGATGTCCGGAGCGGCAGATTAGGGGTTAATAACTTTATTATAGTGTTTGCGATGCGGGAGGGCCTCGGTTTAGTGGTTAATAGGTAGTTTATGTGTGTTAGTGTACTTTTTAACACTTTAGTTATGAGTTTTATGGTACAGCTTTGTAACGTAACACTCATAACTACTGACTTTAGATGGCGGTACAGATCTTATGGTTATAGAGTGTACAGCTCACTTTTTGGCTTCCCAGGCAAACTCGTAATACCGGCGCTATGGGAGTCCCATTGAAAAAAAACTTTTTAAAAAGTGCGATACTGACGTTGCGTGACGGGCTAAAAGGTGTGCATTACACCTATACCGACAAGACTTGTAATAGCAACGTTAGGGAAAATGAAGCGTTATGGGCCATAACGATGCTATTTGACTCATAACGCAAAACTCATAATCTAGTGTTAAGCATGAAATAAGCTATTTAATTTGAAATGTATGCAGCTGTATCATTTGTGTACTTTATGCTAGCGCACATTGGCTTGTTAAAGCTTATTGGATGAGAGCGGTAGTAGCATTAGTAGGAAATACCAATCAGCCATTAGCATTGGTAGGAAGTACATATCTGATGCTGGTATGTTAGTTTAAATGTACGGTATTTAGCTTTCCCTCCATATTTTGTCAGGAAAAAAAGGCAAAAAAGTCTGCTTTTTTTTTAAATGTTTCATTTTGTCATATGGATGACAGAATGTAGGGTCCTTTTATATAGTATGTAATTTGCATGTCTGTGCAGTACCAGCACCTCATAACATTCTTTGGGAAAAAAAAAAGAACCATCAATTTGCAACCCGACGAGCACAAAAATCTTAATTCTAGCTGAATTAACTCTCAAGCAGGAGCGTTAGTTTGCACTCCACTTGTAATCTGGCCCATAATATTTAAAAGAAAAGTTACAATCTAAAATCTCAGTCTTAATAAGCTCTTTTAAAATGCAGGCACGTCAATGTGCAAATCTAATCCTGCAGGCTCCAACTTTTGTTATTAATGTGTCCAATATGTTTCTGATGAATCTAATTTTAAGAATTTTTTACCAGCTTTGCCTGTTCTCATTGTATGTAGCCTCTCCAAATGATGACATAATATGACATCATGTCAAATCTGGCAGAAGGTACTAAGAATGAGAAGGAATCAAACATACTTCCTCATTCAGAAAACTAGTGAAGAGGTACATATATGGACAGCTATGAGACCTACTCAAATAGTATAGAAAAAAGTACATACCTCTTCCTGCTACCTTCCACACTCAAGTCATCAATTGTTAAAGCTTTTATAACTGTATTGTCATATTGAAATCCTTGCAGTCCTGTGTTTTCTTCTGTCAGTTATTGCAGGAATTAATTGCTGCTAAATCAGAAAATAACCTTCAATTTACTCCATTTGGACATTTTGGGAAAAAAATGCTTGTTCTGTATCCACTATAGTTCACTGTAGTATAGGACTAAAAAATTGCAGTTTTACCCACAATTAAGTCACAATCCTCTCTGCCTGTCTTCTGTTAGATTTTGTGTTCTAAAATGCAAATGAAGTCTGTTTTTATTTAAAACAACAAATGATTACAGTACCGTACGGAGGGTACTAGGTAAACAAAAGTTTGATAAATTATATAAAACTGCTTTAAACGTTGCATAATAAAGCTTTTTATTATGACATGTAAATATTGCCTACATTACATAAGATATTGTTGTTTACAATTGGTCCTATCCCCTCTCCAAGCTGTCCTATTTTACAGATGGAAATATACAAATATTCTGAAATCCAAACCCTTTTCAAGTCCCTAACAGTTTAAAAATACAATATTTTTTAGAAATCACAACAAATCAAAATGAGTGAAAACTGTTTTTTTTTTAAATAATTTTTATTTTTTATAATTCTGGATTTGGAGATTTGAACCTGAAGTTGTAGTGCTTAATAAAAGCAATTCTTGGTTATGATTTTTGTGTAAACTGTCCTTTCATACATCATTGAGACTTGTCTTTATCAGGCATAACAATCTAAACAGCTTTTACTTTTTTTTTTAACCATTTTTGAATGTGCTTTTTCATACTCGTGATAAACTAGAAATGTCAGATTACCGTAACACTGTATTTTCCATGCACAGCTCAGGATGCTGGGTATTTCACTGCTGAAATGGCACCAGTTGAAATTAAAACCAGGAAAGGTGCTGTCAAAATGGAACAAGATGAACATCCCCGGCCTCAGACTACCCTAGAACAGATGGCAAAGCTTCCTTCAGTGTTCAAGAAGGATGGTATGGTGACCGCAGGAAATGCATCGGTGAGAAATATAAAGAAATGTCGTATTTTCATTTTCTAAATGAATTAGAATTTGTAAAATAATTTTTCATACCAAGAAGACGGGCACGGAGGTAAAAGAAAACTCTTTTATTGTAATCTAAATAATAATAATGTTTCATGGCTTTTGTAATTTTGCTGTATGTTGTGTAGGAACTGTAGGGATACTGGCCCATTTTTGGTTCAGAACCCTGGGAAGTGCTTGCTCATTGGTGGCTACATTTATCCACCAATCAGCAAGCTTAAAATTGCCTGCTCTATCTGAATTATAAAGAAAAAAATTTGGGGTTCAGTATCCTTTAAACATGTTTAAAGAGAGAACAGTATTTTTAAAAAAAATTAAAAAATAATGTATTGACAATAAAATTTCTTGTCCTGACACAGCCAGCTTTTTTACACTGAATATCAGAGCCATTTTTCCAGCATATATGCACATATAAACACACACACATATATATATATATGTATATATATAAAAACACACCTAAATATATATACACATCACCAGCAAAAAGATTATGACTCACTGAAGGCTCAGAAGATGGGTTAGCATTTTTAGCAATAATGTATTTTTTTAATAAAGGTGTGTACATTGTGTTTTTTATTTAGACATAATGCTGTTGCACACTTAATAGACTAGGTCTAGAACTGAACCCGCAATGTCTACGAGGTATGCCTCTATATATTGAAATAAATATTGGATTTGAAGTTACATAGTGAGTTTGGGCTTAACGTGCAAGACTGTCCCCTTTAATTTGTGGGTATTTATATTTAAAAGAAAAAAGATTATAAAATACGACAGACCCAGTTAAGAAATTTCAACTAGACCCACAAAGCACCCCTGTGCAGCCCACTAGCAGAGGCAGGAACACTAATTGTACAATAAGAAAATGAATATGTTATGGTTTTTTTGCATGTGCAGTGTATTTATATTACAATTTATACTGTGCACCTTAAATTGCCTTAATTGCACAATTTCAATAAGAACAGTATTTTTTGCCGAACAATTTCATTTAAAATGTAATGTGTTTTTAAACAATACAAAATTTTACTGCATAATTTAAATTTATTTCAGTAAGTTATTTATTCTTTCTATATGATTTTAAAATTACAATTTATTGTGAGTCCTACTATAATGCATGCAGCTCCTTCACATACTTAAAAACAGATAACACCCCTTTGCAAGACACACTGTTCACAAGGTAAAAACTGCCTTTATAGAATTAGAACAGGGGTTTCATAGTACTGGAGAGATTTCTCATAGAATCTCAGAAACCCTGAGAGCTTTACAGAATTGGCCCCTCTGTATGACAATTGCTGTAATTCCTAACGGTATAACAACTGCATGCAATATTTTTGTTAAACCCTTTAAATTAAAGCTGAAAGTCTGAACTTCAGTGCAATCTTGATTGCTTCATTTTAAATTAATTGTGGTAATGTACAGAGCCAAAATTATAAAAATTGTGTAACTGTCCAAATACTTATGGACCTAACTGTTCTCAGTTAAGATGTACCAGTGTTTGCTGATGACACAAATTTCTTCCTTAGTTCTTAATTACCAGAGTTTTAAACAAGACTCATGCTAATTTAGGTAAATTGTTATGGCTCTTCCACTAAATCAATAACTCTGTATGAGTATGAAACCTATTTCGGAGACAAAGAGGAAGAAAATTTATAAAGGGATCAGCAGTTTAGCACAGAACACAAAAATAATTATTTTCCAGTGTAATTTGCAGGGGCTGTATCTTTGTCACGTATTACATGGAGTGAGTTGCTACTGGTGTAATATAACTATGATGCCTTCTCTGCATGCTGACATTTCTCACTCTTTTATACAAACACACTCTAGTATTTTCTTGATCATAACCAAACTATTTTCTCCTTATCACTGCTTAATATTCAGTGCATCATCTGAATGCACTCAAAGATATCTTCTTAGCCTCACTATGCTTGTATACAACAGCACCTCTACCATTCAGCTTGCACACAAACCAAACTTTATTACCAGATGTCCATCATCTGATACGGGGTGAAACATTGGAGGCTCTGGCTTGTTTCTCTGTTGCTTAGTGTTGCAGATGATTGCTATTTTAAAACTGGAAGGGCGTACAGTTAATAATTTTCTAGCCTTTCCTTGGAAGTAAGTTCTCCTCCTTTCTTTAGACATTGGGCTTATTTAGTAGCAAGATGCACACGCAAGAATAGTAGGTAGACTTTTAAAGGCTGCTTTTTTGTGTGTGATTTCTTTCTAATGACACGGTGAGTCCATGGATCATCATCAATTACTGTTGGGAATATCACTCCTGGCCAGCAGGAGGCAAAGAGCACCACAGCAAAGCTGTTAAATATCACTCCCCTACCTACAATCCCCCAGTCATTCTCTTTGCCTGTAGTGCAAGGAGGAGGTGAAGTTTAGGTGTCTGATGAGAAGTTTTCTTCAATCAAGATTTTATTTTTTTAGCAGAGTAAGCTTACTCTGTTCTTTTCAGGGTCTAGCCTAGTCCCACATCAGTCTCTTCAGTAGGGCAGTGGTGGCTTTTGAGCACTTGAGAACTTGTGAGGTAAATCCTCACTGCGGTTTATCAAGAATCTGCTGCCCTAACTAGAAAACCTGAGTAGGTTTTACTCAGTTTTTCTCTCTTCTCAGGTCCATGTGAGGTGCTGCACCCTCTCAACCCAGGTGAGCTGTCCTGCTGCCGGACAGCACTTTCAGGTAAGTGCCATTTTAATTTTCTTCTGCAAGGAGATTGCTGGCACTTGTTACAGCTAACAGATGTCTTATTTAATATAGGACTTTATTAAACCTTCATGTTTGGGGTTTCTTTTAGGCAGTTTGGGCTTTGAGACTGTGAGGTAATTTATGGTGGCTCAGTGTGTTATAGTAGTTTTTATACTTTTGGTCATGGAGACTACTGTTGTAAGCCGTTTTTTTCGGCAGTTAGGGCTCTGTAACTTTTCTGTATTTGAAAATGAGCTGCAGGACAGGTAGGTGAGTTCTATTTGGTTTGTTGCCCTAACACACATTTCTATTTAAAGACACAGTACACATTTATTTTTTTATTTTCAAATAAAGAATTTTTACACTTTATTCTTATTTATTACATAAGATGGATCAAGAGGCGCTCAAACCATTATCCCAGGCGAAGTTGCTGCTTGTCAGTTATGTTTTGATGCTCAGGTGGAACCCCCAGTTCCTTTTTGTTCCTCATGCATTGAGATAACTTTGTTATAGAGATAAAATATTTGACCATGAGCCACCATTATCCCAGGCAAATGCTGTTCAGGTGTCTCCTGTTGCAGATATGCCGCAGCTTTCTCCTCAAGCGTCCCAACTTTTTTTCAGTCTCCACATACAGTGCCCTGTGTTTCCTCTTGCAATCCTGTAGGATTGTCTCTACAAGACATTGCTTCCCAGGTATCCCTTGCCGTATCTGAGGCCCTGTCAGCTTTCCCATGTTGCAAGGAAGGCGTAAAAGGAAATTTTAGGAAACAGTTAGTAAGGTTTCTGATCAAGTTCTGGCCATCCAGAGTGTCCCTTCCCATAAGGCTGAGGAAGAAGACATGTTGGAAACATCTGAGGGGGACATCTCAGACTCAGACAGTGTAATTCCTTCTTCTGGTGCTGAAGTGGTATCCTTCAGATTTAAGCTAGAACACCTTTGCTTATTACTTAAGGATGTTTTGGCTACTTTGGACGACTCTGACACAACTATTGTAGTCAATCCTAAAAGTCTAGTAAATTGAACAAATACTTTGATGTTCCCTCCACGGTGGAGGTTTTTCCGGTTCCTGACCGTGCTGCGGAGAGTATTGCTCGAGAATGGGAAAGACCTGGTATTCCCTTTTCTCCATCTCCTATTTTTTTTTTAAAATCATCTTTATTGAACTCCAACAGGTTTATACATTTTCAATTATTTCCAAAACAAAGAATAAACAGTCAAAAAACATCAGCAAACAAAACGCAAAATATTATGAATTAAATTCCATTCTGTCATTCCTTAATGGTTATAATTTCTCTGTTGGAGTATATTTATCCCCATTTTTTTCCCCCTTTCCCTCCCCTCCCCCCCGCCCATCTCCTATTTTTAAGAAGATGTTTCTATAGCGGATTCTATTAAGGAGTCATGGCAGATGGTTCCTAAGGTAGAAGGAGCGATCTCCACTTTGGCCAAGAGGACTACTATTCCCATAGAGAATAGTTGTTCTTTTAAGGATCCAATGGATAAAAAAAAAATTGGAGGCTTTACTAAAAAAGATGTATGTCCACCAGGGTCTACAATGGCAACCTGTGGTGTGTATCGCCACTGTTACCAGCGCTGCGGCTTACTGGATTGATGCATTGTCTGAATCTCTTCAGACGGATACCCTTCTTGATGAGATTCAGGACAGGATTAAGGCTCTCAAGTTAGCCAATTCCTTCATTACAGATGCTTCCTTACAGGTTATTAAACTGGGAGCCAAAATTTCTGGTTTTGCGGTCCTAGCCCGCTGGGCCTTGTGGTTGAAGTCCTGGTCTGCGGATGTTTCATCTAAATCTAAGCTCATGGCTATTCCTTACAAGGGTAAGACCTTGTTTGGACCTGGTTTGACAGAAATTATCTCAGATATTACTGGAGGGAAGGGTTGTTTTCTTCCTCAAGATAAAAAGAATAAGCAGAAGGGACGTCGGAGTAATTTTCGTTCCTTTTGTAACTTTAAAGGCAAGTCTTCCTCCCCTTCCTCCAAGCAAGATCAAGCCAAGCCTGCCTGGAAGCCCAACCAGTCCTGGAATAAGGGAAAGCAATCTAAAAAGCCTTCAGCTGATTCCAAGTCAGAATGAAGGGTTGGCCCCCGACCTGGGAGAAGATCTTGTAGGGGGCAGACTCTCTCTTTTTTCCCACGCTTGGATAAGAGATGTACCGGATCCCTGGGCATTGGACATTGTCTCCCAGGGATACAAATTAGACTTCAAATCTTTTCCTCCCAGAGGCAGGTTTCTCCTCTCCAGATTATCTGTAGACCAGATAAAAAGAGAGGCGTTCTTACATTGTGTCAAGGACCTTGGCGCCCTGGGGGGTAATAGTTTCAAGTTCCCTTTCAAGAAGGGGGTCTGGGATTTTACTTGAATCTGTTTGTAGTTTCCAAAAAGGAGGGAACTTTTCGACCAATCCTAGATCTAAAGTGTTAACCAAGTTTCTCAAAGTGCCATCCTTCAGATGGAGACTATACGCTCCATTCTTCCCTTGGTACAAGAGGGTCAGTTCATGACAACCATAGACCCAAAGGATGCATACCTTCATGTTTCCCATTCATAGGGATCATCACAGGTTTCTGAGATTCGCCTTTTTTTGACAATCATTTCCAGTTCGTGGTCCTTCCATTCGGCCTTGCCACAGCTCCCAGAATTTTTTCAAAGGTTCTGGGGGCTCTTTTAGCTGTGCTTCGATCTCGGGGCATTGCAGTGGCACCTTATCTGGATGACATTCTGGTTCAGGCGCCATCTTTTCAACAAGCAGAATCTCATACGGAGATCTTGTTGTTGTCTTTTCTTCGATCCCATAAGGGTCGTATATTTGGGAACCATAATAGACTCCCTATTAATGAAGATTTTTCTGACATAGGTCAGAAAAAGAAGAGATTTTCGACTCTTGTCTTGCCCTTCAGTCCTCTCCACGGCCGTCAGTGGCTCAATGTATGGAGGTAATCAGTCTGATGGTGGCTTCTATGGACATCATTCCATTTTCTCGATTCCATCTCAGACCTCTGCAGTTATGCATGCTCAGACAATGGAACAGGGACTATACAGACCTGTCTCCGCGTGTAGATCTAGATCAGGCGTAAATAGACTCTCTTCCGTGGTGGCTTTCTCAGGGTCATCTCTACCAGGGTACTTGCTTCCGCAGACCCTCCTGGGTGATTGTGACCACGGATGCCAGCCTTCTAGGTTGGGGAGCAGTATGGGGCTTGTTGAAGGCCCAGGGCTTATGGACCCAGGAGGAGTCGGTTCTGCCCATAAACATCTTGGAGCTGAGAGCAATCTTCAATGCTCTTCTGGCCTGGCCTCAGTTAGCCTTAGCCCGGTTTTATCAGATTCCAGTCGGACAACATAACCTCGGTGGCCTACATCAACCACCAGGGGGGAACCCGGAGTTCCTTGGCCATGACAGAGGTGGCCCGAATTATTCAGTGGGCGGAGACCCACAACTGCTGTCTTTCTGAGATCCACATCCCAAGAGTGGACAATTGGGAAGCGGATTTTCTGAGCAGACAGACTTTTTATCCCGGGGAGTGGAAACTTCATTCGGATGTGTTTTCCCAGCTTGACCCTTAAGTGGGGGGCAGCCGAGTTGGATCTCATGGCTTCTCGACAGAATGCCAAACTTCCAAGATACGGCTCGAGGTCGAGATCCGCAGGCATTTCTGATCGATGCTCTGGCAGTTCCTTGGAACTTTCAGTCTAGCATACCTGTTTTCCTCCGTTCGCTCTCCTTCCAAGAGTCATTACTCGAATCAAGCAGGAGAGGGTGTCTGTAATTTCTCATAGCCCTGGCGTGGCATTGCAGGATTTGGTATGCATTCCTAGTGGAAATGTCATCCTTTCCACCCTGGAGACTGCCTCTGAGGAAGGACCTTCAACTTCAGGGTCCCTTCCTTCATCCTCGTTTCTCTGAAACTGACTGCTTGGAGATTGAACGCTTAGTTTTAATCGGTCATTGAGACCTTGATTCAGGCTCGTAAGCCTGTGACTTGCAGGATTTACCATAAGATCTGACGTAAATACTTGTGTTGGTGTGAATCCAAAGAATACTCTTGGAGTTAGAGTAAGGATTCCTAGGATTTTGTCCTTTCTCCAGGATGGTCTGGAGAAGGGTTTGTCGGCAAGTACTCTGAAGGGTCAGATTTTGGCATTGTCTATTTTGTTACATAAGCGCTTAGCGGATGTGCCAGACGTGCAATTGTTTTGTCAGGCCTTGGTTAGAATTCAGCCTGTGTTTAAATCTGTTACTCCTCCATGGAGTCCTAACCTTGTTCTTAAAGTATTACAACAGGCTCCGTTTGAGCCTATGCATTCTTTAGATATTAAGATGTTCTTGGAAAATTTTGTTTCTTGTTTCTATTCCCTCTGCTCTGAGAGTTTCTGAACTCTCTGCTTTACAGTGTGATTCCCCTTATATTATATTTCACTCTGATAAGGTGGTTCTGCGAACTAAGTTTGGTTTCCTGCCCAAAGAATATTAATCAGGAAATTGTTGTACCTTCTTTGAGTCCTAATCCTTATTCTCACAAAGAACGCTTGTTGCATAATCTGGATGTTGTGCGAGCGCTAAAATTTTATTTGCAGGCAATTAAGGGTTTCGTCAGTCTTATGCATTGTTTGTTTGCTTTTCTGGGAAACGCAAGGGTCAGAAAGCTACGGCTACTTCACTTTCCCTTTACCTGAAGAGAGTTTATTCGCTTGGCATATGAGACTGCTGGACAGCAACTTCCTGAGAAAATCACAGCTCATTCCACAAGGGCTGTTTCTTCTTCCTGGCCCTTCAAAAATGAAGCTTCTGTTGAACAGATTTGCAAGGCTGCAACTTGGTCATCTTTGCACACTTTTTCCAAATTCTATAAATTCGATACTTTTGCCTTGGCTGAGGCTTCTTTTGGGAGAAAGGTTCTTCAAGCAGTGGTGTCTTCTGTTTAGGTTCCTGTTTTGTCCCTCCCTTATCATCTGTGTCCTATGGCTTGGGTAGTGGTTCCCAACAGTAATTGATGATGATGATGATGATGATCTGTGGACTCACCGTGTTATTAGAAAGAAAACAAAATTTATGCTTACCTGATAAATTTCTTTCTTTCTTGACATGGTGAGTCCATGGCCCACCCTGTATTCAGACAGTTTCTTTTAATATAAACCTCAGGCCCCTCTGCACCTTGTGTTACTTCCTTTCTCTCCTTTCCCTTTGGTCGAATGACTGGGGGATTGTGGGTAGGGGAGTGATATTTAACAGCTTTGCTGTGGTGCTCTTTGCCTCCTCCTGCTGGCCAGGAGTGATATTCCCAACAGTAATTGATGATGATCCGTGGACTCACCGTGTCAAGAAATAAATACATTTATCAGGTAAGCATACATTTCATTTTCTTTACTTACCATTTTTTAGGGTGTCAGTGATGGAGCTGGTGTTGTGATCTTAGCCAGTGAAGAAGCTGTCACAAAACACAAGCTAACTCCTCTAGCCAGGATTGTAGCCTACCATGTGTCTGGATGTGACCCCAAGATTATGGGCATAGGTAAATAACTTTTCCTCGTATTTGTTTATAGTTCATTTTTGTAATATGATAAAACGGACTATGTGAAACTACCATAAACAAAGGGAAGATTAATGATTATGCAATGTATAATGTATTTTTTTATTTTTTTACATCAAACTTTTCTTAATTCCTATTCAAATAAAAATTGTGTAAAATTATTCCCCCGAAATCCTGTGTGTTGCTGGATAAAGGGAGAAACTGAAATAATGCAAAAGTTGTAACTTGTTTGTTTGTTCAATTTTATTTATCTTATGCAGTATTTCAGTTCCTCCCTTTTTATCCAGTAACACAAAACTATTGGAAATCCCCTTGTGGAACGTTACAAATATATATATATATATATATATATATATATATATATCATATTGTATCCTAATAGCTATATCTAATCAATACTATTTTGTAGGTCCAGTTCCTGCTATCACTGAAGCTCTGAAAAAGTCAGGACTGTCCCTCCAAGAAATGGACCTTGTGGAGGTAATGCCATGTCTGTGACTAGCTGATGTTTGTTTTTAAGCACTTGTTTTATACATAATGCTTTAATGAATTGTCTCTGCTGCTGCCTTAGGTATTTAGTGAAACTATTATCTACACTATATCGCCAAAAATATGTTAACCCCTGCTAATTATTGACTTAAGGTGTTTCAGCTACATCCATTGCATAACAGGTGCATAAAATCCAGTACATAGCCATGAAATCTCCATATACAAACATTGCCAGTACAATGAATTGCACTGAAGCGCACAATCACTTTAAAAGTGGCACTGTCATAGGATGCCACATTTGTCACAAGTCAGTTTGTAAAATTTCAGATCTTTCTTGGTCAACTGTAAGTGCTATCATTGTGAAATGGAAGCTTCTAGGAGCAATAACAGCCCAACCATGAAGTGGTAGACCACAAAAACTCACAGAGCAGGGCTGCCGAGTGCTATAGCGCATAGAAATCACCTGTCATCTGTTCCATCACTCACTGCAGAGTTCTAAGGAACATCAGCTAAATAACTGTTCTTCTGGAGCTTCATGAAATGGCTTTCCATAGCCGGGCAACTTTACACAAACAATGCCAAGCGTCGCCTTGAGTGCTGTGAAGCAGACTGCCTCTGGAGCTGTCGAAAAGTTTTCCCTGTAGTGATGATTCAAGCTTCACCATCTGCCAGTCTGATAGAAGAATCTGGGTGTGGGTAATGCCAGGAGAATGCTTACCTACTGGAATGCATAGCGCCTACTGTAAAGTTTGGTGGAGGAGGGAAAATTGTCTGGGGCCTGTTTTTTATGTTTTGGGCTAGGCAAAACAATTTTTAGACATCCTTCCTGTTCCATCAAAGTGAGGTCCATGAAAACATGGTTTGACGAGTTTGGTGAGGAGGAACTAGAGCCCTAACCTCATCCCCATTGAGTACCTTTGGGGTGAATTGGAATGCCAATTGCAAGCCAAACTGTCTGTGTATGTGTGTGTGTGTGTGTGTATATTATATATATATTACAAATATATTGCTTATCTAAATTGCATTAGGCTAAGAAAATGAAGGCTAATTGAAGAAAAAACAATTTTATGGAAAACTTGTTTTAATATATATTCTTCATATTTTTGACAGGTCAATGAAGCTTTTGCTGCCCAGTATTTGTCTGTGCAGAAGGTTCTTGGTCTTAACCCTGAGAAAACCAATGTAAATGGTGGCGCAATTGCTCTGGGACACCCTCTAGCAGCATCAGGCTCCAGAATTACCTCTCACCTTGTACATGAGTTGAGGTATGTACGGGTACGACTAGGAATGTAAATAAAACACCGGAGAGGTGCGGAATTGTAGCAGTTAGTTGAAGGGGGCCCACAAAATTAGTTATTTTATGAAACATAATAAAGAAAAGCTGTTTCTTATAAATGTCCTCATTGATTTAACTCTGCCATTCTGATATGAGAATTTAATGATGTGCTGATAGTCAGCTTTTACAAAATATAAAAGGTTTAACAAAATGCACTTTGAAAAGTATAAACAAAGCATCAAATGATGAAGAAAATCAAACATAAAATAATTGTCCAAATCATCCTATATTTTCACAAAAAGTATTTTATTTTAACCTTGCACAGCTATCCACAGTAATTGCATACCTGCCTGTTACTTGAAAAAGAAATCTCTCAGTTCAACAACAAAACAAGGTTACTGGTTGCTGCCAATTGATTAAGGAACATTTTTATTTGTTTTTTGGGACATCCATCTTTTAAATGAGGAGTCTTTTATTTATTTTTTAGGAGATGATGTGAAAAGTATTTAGATTCACCTATGCTGCTTTAAGCAGTGTGGATTGGATTTAAAGGGACAGTAAAGTCAAAATTAAACTTTCATGATTAGGATAGAGCATGTAATTTTAAACAACTTTCTAATTTACGTCTGTTATCAAATTTGCTTTGTTCTCTTGGTAATTTTTATTGAAGAGTAAAACTAGGTAAACTCATAAGAGCTCAGGAGTGTGCACGTGTCTTTAGTGCTCTATGGCAGCAGTGTTTTGCAACTGTATAACAAAGCTACAAATAATGTTGCAAAACACTGCTGCCATAGAGCACTAAAGACACGTGCACACTCCTGAGCTCTTATGAGTTTACCTAGTTTTACTCTTCAATAAAAGATACCAAGAGAACAAAGCAAATTTGATAACAGACGTAAATTAGAAAGTTGTTTAAAATTGCATTCTCTGTCTGAATCATGAAAGTTTTTAATTTTGACTTTACTGTCCCTTTAAATAACTAGTCAGTAAGCCTTAATTTAAATCATAGTTTTCTACATAACTCTTATTTTTAGAATTGTAACTTTTCAGATTGTTTTTCCAATTACATCAGAAAATTACTGATTTAATTAAATGCCATTATAAACACATTGAGAACTATCTCCAGTTTAATAGGTTCATCATGCAGCTGTTTTCAGCTTTACTTTATTGAAAGGCGACAAATAATCATTACCTTAAAGGGACACTGAACCCATTTGGTTTTTTGTGTGGTTCAGATAGAGCATGCAATTTTAAGCAACTTTCTAATTTACTCCTATTATCAATTTTTCTTCGTTCTCTTGCTATCTTTATTTGAAAAAGAAGGCATCTAAGCTTTTTTCTTGGTTCAGGACTCTGGACAGCCCTTTTTTATTGGTGGATAAATGTATCCACCAATCAGCAAGGACAACCCAGGTTGTTCACCAAAAATGGGCCGGCATCTAACTTACATTTTTGCATTTCAAATAAAGATACCAAGAGAATAAAGAAAATTTGATAATAGTTGTAAATTAGAAAGTTGCTTAAAATTTCATGCTCTATCTGAATCACGAAAGAAAAAATTTGGGTTCAGTGTCCCTTTAATAATAACAATTTAAAGTTTTATTTAGCTAAAGAAAAATAATTTTTACCTGAATAACCATTGAATTGTTTTATTTAACTAAAACAAAACCATTATAGGTTTCACTTTAATTTTTAATGCTTGCCTCATTCCTCCTCACACCTAGGTCATTGTGCAGATCTATTCCACTCCAATTTATAATTTTAAGGGCAATATTAAAACAAAGTTACTGAGAGCTCAAAAATATATACATTTGTTTTCTATATTATGAAGAACATGATAGGAGAAATAACAAACTGATAAGTTAGGTGAGTAACTAGCACTGCTGATATTTCTCTGGAGCATTCTGAGTTGTACGGCTAGTGTTACTGATTGGATAAGAGGTTGGAACAGCATTGCTCTGTGGTACTTCTACTTGTGTTTAACCCCTTTCCTGTGAGCATTAGCAGGAAGCGCACCTCAGCCAGTGTGCATTAGCAGGAAGTGCACCTCAGCCAGTGAGCATTAGCAGGAAGTGCTCCTCATCTTCTGGTAACGACTCAATTTACATTGTGCTGGTATGATACAAGCCCCCATTTGTTCTCTGAGCAGCTGCAGTATTTAATATGCTGGTGCACTGAGTATGTAGCAATGCTTCACATGCTAACACTAAAACAGTGATAAAAAAATGCTAACACGAAAACATTGATAACTTTTACTATAAGCAATTTTTTGCCAACCCTCAACCAATAAATATTAGCCAGAAGTACAACTCAGCCAATGAACATTAGCAGTAAGTGCACCTCAGCCAATGAACATTAGCAGGGGGTGCACCTCAGCCAGTGAGCAATTAGCAGGAAGTGCACTTCAGCCAATGAGCATTAGCGGGAGGGGCACCTCAGCCATTGAGCATTAGCAGGAAGTGCACCTCAGTCAGTGAGCATTAGCAGGAAGTGCACCTCAGTCAGTGAGCATTAGCAGGAAGTGCACCTCGGCCAGTGAACATTAGTAGGAAGTGCACCTCAGCCAGTGAACATTAGCAGGAAGTGCACCTCAGTCAGTGAGCATTAGCAGGAAGTGCACCTCAGTCAGTGAGCATTAACAGGAAGTGCACCTCAGCCAGTGAACATTAGTAGGAAGTGCACCTCAGCCAGTGAACATAGTAGGAAGTGCACCTCAGCAGTGAACATTAGCAGGAAGGTGCACCTCAGTCAGTGAGCATTAGCAGGAAGTGCACCTCGGCCAGTGAACATTAGTAGGAAGTGCACCTCAGCCAGTGAACATTAGCAGGAAGTGCACCTCACTCAGTGAGCATTAGCAGGAAGTGCACCTCAGTCAGTGAGCATTAGCAGGAAGTTCACCTCAGCCAGTGAGCATTAGTAGGAAGTGCACCTCAGTCCGTGAACATTAGTAGGAAGTGCACCTCAGCCAGTGAGCATTAGTAGGAAGTGCACCTCAGCCAGTGAGCATTAGCAGGAAGTGCACCTCAGCCAGTGAGCATTAGCAGGAAGTGCACGTCAGTCAGTGAGCATTAACAGGAAGTGCACCTCAGCCAGTGAGCATTAGCAGGAAGTGCACCTCAGCCAGTGAGCATTAGCAGGAAGTGCACCTCAGCCAGTGAGCAATTAGCAGGAAGTGCACCTCAGTCAGTGAGCATTAGCAGGAAGTGCACCTCAGCCAGTGAGCATTAGTAGGAAGTGCACCTCAGCCAGTGAACATAGCAGGAAGTGCACCTCAGCCAGTGAGCATTAGCAGGAAGGAGCACCTCAGTCAGTGAGCATTAGCAGGAAGTGCACCTCAGTCAGTGAGCATTACTAGGAGGTGCACCTCAGTCAGTGAGCATTAACAGGAAGTGAACCTCGGCCATTGAGCATTAGCAGGAAGTGCACCTCGGCCAGTGAGCATTAGTAGGAAGTGCACCTCAGCCAGTGAGCAATTAGTAGGAAGTGCACCTCAGTCCGTGAACATTAGTAGGAAGTGCACCTCAGCCAGTGAGCATTAGCAGGAAGTGCACCTCAGCCAGTGAGCATTAGCAGGAAGTGCACCTCAGCCAGTGAGCATTAGCAGGAAGTGCACCTCAGCCAGTGAGCATTAGCAGGAAGTGCACCTCAGCCAGTGAGCATTAGCAGGAAGTGCACCTCAGCCAGTGAGCATTAGTAGGAAGTGCACCTCAGCCAGTAAGCATTAGCAGGAAGTGCACCTCAGCCAGTGAGCATTAGTAGGAATTATAGTGCACAACTGATATTGCTGCATAAATTTCAATTTAAACAGCGTTTGCATTGCTTTTTGTTGACAAAATACATTTTCACTATGCTTAAACGTTCTTTAACCCCTTAATGACCGCAGCACTTTTCCATTTTCTGTCCGTTTGGGACCAAGGCTATTTTTACATTTTTGCGGTGTTTGTGTTTAGCTGTAATTTTCCTCTTACTCATTTACTGTACCCACACATAATTATATACCGTTTTTCTCGCCATTAAATGGACTTTCAAAAGATTACCATTATTTTCATCATATCTTATAATTTACATAAAAAACATTATAAAAATATGAAGAAAAAATGGAAAAAAACACACTTTTTCTAACTTTGACCCCCAAAATCTGTTACACATCTACAACCACCAATAAACACCCATGCTAAATAGTTTCTAAATTTTGTCCTGAGTTTAGAAATACCCAATGTTTACATCTTCTTTGCTTTTCTTCTGTTATGTGTGATCAGTCGAACGGGTCATCATTACTTCTGGGATATAACTCCTCCCCAACAGGAAATGCAAGAGGATTCACCCAGCAGAGCTGCATATAGCTCCTCCCCTCTACGTCAGTCCCAGTCATTCTCTTGCACCCAAACGACTAGATAGGATGTGTGAGAGGACTATGGTGATTATGACTTAGTTTTTATGACTTCAATCAAAAGTTTGTTATTTTAAAATAGCACCGGAGCGTGTTATTACTTCCTCTGCAGAGTTTGAGGAAGAATCTGACAGAGATTTTATACTATGATTTTAACCGGAGTCGTTAAGATCATATTGCTGTTCTCGACCATCTGAGGGAGGTAAAGGCTTCAGATCAGGGGGACAGCGGGCAGATGAATCTGCATTGAGGTATGTGGCAGTTTTTATTTTCTGAATGGAATTGATGAGAAAAGCCTGCCATACCGTTTAAATGACATGTATGTATACACTTCAGTATTCTGGGGGATGGTATTTCACCGGAACTACTGTGTTAAAGGTCACTAATCCTTTTAATAACTATTCTCATGTTAAACCGTTTTTGCTGGAATGTAGAATCGTTTACATTGCTGAGGTACTGTGTGAATAAATATTTGGGCATATTTTTCCACTTGGCAGTTTTTTGCTTTAATTGTGACAGTTTCGTTTCTCTTCACTGCTGTGTGGGAGAGGGAGGGGGCCGTTTTTGGCGCTCTTTGCTACGCATCAAAAAATTCCAGTCAGCTACTTTTATATTTCCTGCATGATCCGGTTCATCTCTGACAGATCTCAGGGGTCTTCAAACTTCTTTGAAGGGAGGTAAATTCTCTCAGCAGAGCTGTGAGAATTCTTATAGTGACTGTGTATAAAAAACGTTGTTTTGTTTTCTTATGTACAAATTTAATTAGTGTTGTTTTTTTTTTACTTATGGGAACAAACCTTTACTAAAGTTGTGTTGTTTTAAAGTTTGATGCAATAACTGTTTTTCAGTTCATTATTTCAACTGTCATTTAATCGTTAGTACCTCTTTGAGGCACAGTGCGTTTTTTTTTGCTAAAAAAGATTATAACCAAGTTGTAAGTTTTTTTGCTAGTGTGTTTAAACATGTCTGACTCAGAGGAGAGATATCTGTGTCATTTGTTCCAATGCCAAGGTGGAGCCCAATAGAAATTTATGTACTAACTGTATTGATGCTACTTTAAATAAAAGTCAATCTGTACAATGTGAACAAATTTCACCAACAGCGAGGGGAGAGTTATGCCGACTAACTCGCCTCACGCGACAGTACCTGCATCTCCCGCCCGGGAGGGGTGCGTGATATTTTGGCGCCTAGTACATCTGGGGCGGCCATTACAGATAACATTACAAAGATATGGCTACTGTTATGACTGAAGTTTTGTTCTAAATTACCTGAACTAAGAGGCAAGCGTGATCACTCTGGGGTGAGAACAGAGTGCGCTGACCAATGCTAGGGCCATGTCTGATACTGCGTCACAGCTCGCGAGAGCATCGAGGCGGAGAGCTTCATTCTGTGGGTGACGGTTCTGATCCAAACAGATTGGACTCAGATATTTCAATTTTAAATTTAAATGGAGAACCTCCGTGTACTACTAGGGAGGTCTTAGCAGCTCTCAACGATTGTAACACTGTTGCAATACCATAGAGAAACTGTGTAGGTTTGATAAATACTTTGCGGGTACCGGCGAGTACTGACGTTTTTTCCTATACCTAAGAGACTAACTGAAATTGTTACTAAGGAGTGGGATAGGACCCTGTGTGCCGTTCTCACCCCCTCCAATATTTAGAAAGATGTTTCCAATAGACGCCACCAACTCGGGACTTATGGCAAACGGGTCCCCAAGGTGGAGGGAGCAGTAGGTTCTACTTTAGCTAGAGCGTACCACTATCCCGGTGGAGGATAGCTGAGCTTTCTCAGATCCAATGGATAAAAAATTAGAGGGTTACCTAGAAAATGTTTGCTTCAACAAGGTTTTATATTACAACCCCTTGCATGTATCGCGCCGATTACGGGCTGCGGGGCAGCTTTTTGGATTGAGTCCGCTTGAAGAGAACCTTAGTTCCTCTACGCTAGACGGACATTACGGACAGGCTTAGAGTCCTTAAACTAGCTAATTCTTTCATTTCCGGAGGCCGTAGTACATTTAACCAAACTTACGGCTAAGAACTCAGGATTCGCCATACAGGCACGCAGGGCACTGTGGCTAAAATCCTGGTCAGCTGATGTTACTTCTAAGTCCAAATTACTTAATATACCTTTCAGGGGCAGTCCTTATTCGGGCCCGGTTTTGAAAGAAATTATCGCTGACATTATCGGGAGGTAAGGGCCACGCCCTACCTCAAGACAAGGCCAAAGCGTAAGCTAGACAGTCGAATTTTCGTCCCTTTCGGAATTTCAAAACAGGAGCAGCATCAACCTCCACTGCACCAAAACAGGAAGGAGCTGTTGCTCGTTACAGGCAAGGCTGGAAGCCTAACCAGTCCTGGAACAAAAGCAAGCAGGCCAGGAAACCTGCTGCTGCCCCAAAGACAGCATGAACCGAGAGCCCCCGATCCGGGACCGGATCTAGTAGGGGGCAGACTCTCTCTCTCGCCCAGGCCTGGGCAAGAGATGTTCACGATCCCTGGCGACTAAGAGATCATATCTCAGGGATTACCTTCTAGACTTCAATTATCTCTCTCCCAAGAGGGAGTTTTCATCTGTCAAGAGTTGTCAACCAAACCAATAAAGAAAGAAGCGTTTCTACTCTGCGTACAAGATCTGTTAACTAATGGGAGTGATTCCATCCAGTTTCCGTGGTCGAACCAAGGACAGGTTCTACTCAATACCCTTTGGTGGTTACGACGGAAAAAAGAGGGAACTTTCAGGCCAAGCTTAGATTTAAAGACTCATAAACAAATCCTAAGAGTTCCATCGTTCAAAATGGAAACTATTCGGACAATCTTACCCATGAATCCAAGAGGGTCAGTACATTGACCACAGTGGATTTAAGAGGGATGCTTACCTTCACATACCGATCCACAAAGATCATCACCGGTATCTAAGGTTTGCCTTCTTAGACAGGCACTACCAGTTTTGTAGCTCTTCCATTCGGATTGGCTACGGCTCCAAGAATCTTCACAAAGGTTCTGGGTGCCCTTCTAGCGGGTACTAAGACCGCGAGGATTTCGGTAGCTCCGTACCTAGACGACATTCTAATACAAGCTTCAAGCTTTCAAACTGCCAAGTCTCCATACAGAGTTATTCTGGCATTTCTAAAGGTCGCAATTGGATTGGAAAGTGAAACGAAAAGAAGAGTTCTCTCTTTCCTCTCACAAGGGATGTTCCATTCTTGGGGACTCTTATAGATTCTGTAGAAATGAAGATTTACCTGACAGAAAGACAGGTTAACAAAACTCTCAAAAATGCATGCCGGCGTCCTTCATTCCATTCAACACCCGTCAGTAGCTGAATGGAATGAAGGTGATCGGCTTAATGGTAGCGGCAATGGACATAGTACCTTTTGCACGCCTACACCTCAGACCGCTGCAATTATGCATGCTAAGTCAGTGGAATGGGGATTACTCAGATTTGTCCCCTACTCTGAATCTGAATCAAGAGACCAGAAATTCTCTTCTATGGTGGCTTCATCGGCCACACCTGTCCAGGGGATGCCATTCAGCAGGCCAGACTGGACAATTGTAACAAACAGACGCCAGCCTACTAGGTTGGGGCGCTGTCTGGAATTCTCTGAAGGCTCAGGGACTATGGAATCAGGAGGAGAGTCTCCTTCCAATAAACATTCTGGAATTGAGAGCAGTTCTCAATGCCCTTCTGGCTTGGCCCCACGTTAATAACTCGGGGGTTCATCAGGTTTCAGTCGGACAACATCACGACTGTAGCTTACATCAACCATCAGGGAGGGACAAGAAGCTCCCTAGCAATGATGGAAGTATCAAAGATAATTCGCTGGGCAGAGTCTCACTCTTGCCACCTGTCAGCAATCCACATCCCGGGAGTGGAGAACTGGGAGGCGGATTTCTTGAGTCGCCAGACTCTTCATCCGGGGGAGTGGGAACTTCATCGGAGGTCTTTTGCCCAAATACTTCCGACGTTGGGGCAAACCAGAGATAGATCTCATGGCGTCTCGCCAGAACGCCAAACTTCCTCGCTACGGGTCCAGATCCAGGGATCCGGGAGCAGTTCTGATAGATGCTTTGACAGCACCTTGGAACTCAGGATGGCTTATGTGTTTCCACCCTTCCCGCCTGCTTCCTCGATTGATTGCCAAAATCAAACAGGAGAGAGCATCAGTAATTCTAATAGCACCTGCTTGGCCACGCAGGACTTGGTATGCAGATCTAGTGGACATGTCATCCTGTCCGCCTGGTCTCTACCTCTAAGACAGGACCTTCTGATACAGGGTCCATTCAAACATCAAAATCTAACTTCTCTGAAGCTGACTGCTTGGAAATTGAACGCTTGATTTTATCAAAACGTGGTTTTACTGAGTCGGTTATTGATACCCTGATTCAGGCTAGGAAGCCTGTTACCAGAAGGATTTACCATAAAATATGGCAGAAATACCTATACTGGTGCGAATCCAAAGGTTACTCCCTGGAGTAAGGTTAGGATCGCTAGGATATTGTCTTTTCTACAAGAAGGTTTAGAAAAGGGTTTATCAGCTAGTTCATTAAAGGGACAGATTTCAGCTCTGTCCATCTTTGTTACACAGACGTCTGTCAGAAAATCCAGACGTCCAGTCCTTTTGTCAGGCTTTAGCTAGGATCAAGCCTGTGTTTAAAGCTGTTGCTCCACCATGGAGTTTTAAAACTTAGTCCTCTTAACGTTTTTACAGGGTGTTCCGTTTGAACCCCTTCATTCCATTGATATAAAATGTTATCTTGGAAAGTTCTGTTTTTAATGGCTATTTCCTCGGCTCGAAGAGTCTCTGAGTTATCAGCCTTACATTGTGATTCCCCCTTATCTGATTTTTCACTCAGACAAGGTAGTTCTGCGTACTAAACCTGGGTTCTTACCTAAGGTAGTCACTAACAGGAACATCAATCAAGAGATTGTTGTCCCATCCTTGTGTCCAAATCCTTCTTTCAAAGAAGGAACGTCTTTTTACACAATCTGGATGTAGTTCGTGGCCCTCAAGTTCTACTTGCAGGCAACTAAAGATTTTCCGCCAAACTTCTTCCTTGTTTGTCGTTTACTCTGGACAGAGGAGAGGTCAAAAAGCTTCTGCTACCTCTCTCTCTTTTTGGCTTCGTAGCATAATACGTTTAGCCTATGAGACTGCTGGACAGCAGCCTCCTGAAAGAATTACAGCTCACTCCACTAGAGCTGTGGCTTCCACTTGGGCCTTTAAGAATGAGGCCTCTGTTGAACAGATTTGCAAGGCTGCAACTTGGTCTTCGCTTCATACTTTTTCCAAAATTTTACAAATTTGACACTTTTGCTTCTTCGGAGGGCTATTTTTGGGAGAAAAGGTTCTTCAGGCATGTGGTTCCTTCTGTATAATGAGCCTGCCTATCCCTCCCGTCATCCGTGTACTTTTGCTTTGGTATTGGTATCCCAGAAGTAATGATGACCCGTGGACTGATCACACATAACAGAAGAAAACATAATTTATCTTACCTGATGAAATTCCTTTCTTCTGTTGTGTGATCAGTCACGGCGCCCGCCCTGTTTATAAGGCAGGTAAATATCTTTTAAAATTATACTCCAGTCACCACTTCACCCTTTGGTTACTCCTTTCCTCGTTGATTCTTGGGTCGAATTGACTGGGGACTGACGTAGAGGGGAGGAGCTATATGCAGCTCTGCTGGGTGAATCCTCTTGCATTTCCTGTTGGGGAGGAGTTATATCCCAGAAGTAATGATGACCCCGTGGACTGATCACACAACAGAAGAAAGGAATTTATCAGGTAAGCATAAATTATGTTTTTTGGTGCAAGTTATAGGGCCATAAATACAAGTAGCCACTTTGCTATTCCAAACCACTTTTTTTTCAAATTAGCGCTAGTTACATTGGGACACTAATATCTTTCAGGAATCCTGAATATCTATTGGACATGTATATTTTTTTTTTCAAAGGACATTCCCAATTATTGATCTAGGCCCATTTTGGTATATTTCATGCCACTATTTCACCGCCAAATGCGATCAAATAAAAAAAATTGTTCACTTTTTCACAAATTTTTTCTCACTGAAATTATTTACAAACAACTTATGCAATTATAGAATAAATGGTTGTAAATGCTTCTCTGGGATCCCCTTTGTTCAGAAATAGCAGACATATATGGCTTTGGCTTTGCTTTTTGGTAATTAGAAGGGCTGCTAAATGCCTACTGCGCACAATACGTGTATTATGCCCAGCATTGAAGGGGTTAATTAGGGAGCATGTAGGGAGCTTCTAGGGTTAATTTTAGCTTTAGTGTAGTGTAGTAGACAACCCCAAGTATTGATCTAGCCCTATTTGGGATATTTCATGCCACCATTTCACCGCCAAAATGCGATCAAAAGTAATAAAAAAACGTAATTTTTTTCACAATTTTAGGTTTCTCACTGAAATTATTTACAAACAGCTTGTGCAATTATGGCACAAATGGTTGTAAATGCTTCTCTGGGGGGATGCCCTTTGTTCAGAAATAGCAGACTATATATGACTTTGGCGTTGCTTTATGGTAATTAGAAAGTCGCTAAATGCTGCTGGCGCATCACACGTGTATTATGGCTAGCAGTGAAGGGGTTAATTAGTAGTTTGTAGGGAGGCTTGCAGGGTTAATTTTAGCTTTAGTGTATAGATCAGCCTCCCACCTGACACATCCCACCCCCTGATCCCCTCCCAAACAGCTCCCTTCTCTCCCCCACCCCCACAATTGTCCCCCAGCCAGTCCTTAAGTACTGGCAGAAAGTCTGCCAGTACTAAAATAAGGTTGGTTTTTTTTTTTTTTTTAAGGAAAAAAAAAAAAAAGCATATTTACATATGCTGTGTTTAGGATCCCCCCCTTACCAACCCCCAACCTCCCTGATCCCCCCCAAAAACAGCTCTCTAAAGCCTCCCTCTCAGCTTATTGGGGGCCATATTGGTACTGGCAGCTGTCTGCCAGTACCCAGTTTGAACAATCAAATGTTTATTTTTTTTTTTTTTTTTTATTTTTTTTACTGTAGTGTAGCTCAATCCCCCCCCCCCCCCCCACGGACCAACCCCCCACCACCTAAATCACACCTAAGGGCTTTTTTTATAGATTTAAATTTTGTCCCACTTTTATTGTTTTGGGACACATTTTTTCCGTAGTGTAGCGGTTCCCACCCGCTCCCACCCCCTGCACGCGCCCCCCCCCCCTCGTGCACGTGCGCGCGGCCACCGCGCACTTACCCGCCCCCACGATCCCCGCCGCCCCCCTCCACATGGACCAGCGGCCATCGATGGCCGCCACCCCACCTCCACACACCGGCTCCCCACCCACCAACGATACCGGCCCATCGATGTCCGTGCAGAGAGGGCCACAGAGTGGCTCTCTCTGCCATCGGATGGCCGTAAAAGGTTATTGCAGGATGCCTCCATATCGAGGCATCACTGCAATAACCGGAAAGCAGCTGGAAGCGAGCAGGATCGCTTCCAGCTGCTTTCCACACCGAGGACGTGCAGGGTACGTTCTCAGGCGTTAACTGCCTTTTTCTGAGGACGTACCCTGCACGTCCTCTGTCGTTAAGGGGTTAAGTAAATGTGATGGCTATAAACTGTGTAACCAATCATTTGATAGAAGAGACTATTTCTTATATGATGAGTTGTTAAAGGAACAGCGTATAGCAATTTTCAAATAACTATGTAATAGACACTTCTATAAAGAAGACTGATACTGATCTAAAAATCCAGTATAAAACCTTTTAAAAACGAAGCTCTCAGTTTAGCACTCCTGATGAGGTTAGGCTGGGACACCCAGTGAAAGGGACTGGGAAAACAATAAGAGCAGACACTCCCCGTCCCCACCTTCCCTGCATATGAAAAGACAGATAACATAAACAGGAGCCAGCAGAAGTCTGTAAATGCATGTATGCCTCTGACATTGTGGGGCTTAGTTAGGAGTCTGAAAATCAGCATAATGTTATAAAAAAAATAAGCAAAACTATACATTGTTACAAAAACATTCCCAGGTGAGCTATATAAATGGATCATCTACATTCTACAAAACATTTATGCAAAGAAAAATATAGTGTACAATGTCACTTTAAGTGTGTATATTTACAAGGTAATTTTGGTAGAGAGTGTGATGCAGTTTCCTTGAGTAGTTGGTTTTATTTTACTATAATTGGCCTTTACTAATAGATAACATTTTACTATTTTGTCACTAACCACAGGATCTCTACAAGGTCATGTTACCCTGAAATGAGAGGAATCCATTCTCTTCCACATTTGAAATTACAGGGGTGTCAATTTAAAAAATGTAAAAGAAATACACAAGTTTAGTACACTTGAATCTTAAAAATGTCCTCTCTCCTCTTTTTATATTATATATACAGTATATATATTAATGAGTCAAGTAGTACTCTTTTAGAGCAGTATCAATGGTATATGGATGTATATTTAAATCAAATAGAGGAATAGTTCAAGAACAATTATTTTTGTTTAAAGATACAAATCCTTTGTTTCTTGTATCTGTGAAAGTTTTATCTTTTCATTGTTAATTTGATCTCTTCCAGACGTCGAAATGGAAAATATGCAGTGGGATCAGCCTGCATTGGAGGTGGCCAAGGTATTGCCGTTATCCTTGAGAATGTGGCTTAAACACGTGGAAAAAAGAATATCTGTTAAACTGATGTCACAAACTGTGCTTAGTCCAAGGAGTAAACATCTTCTAATTTTGGTTTTGTTTGATATACTGTGCTGTGGATAATACCGTACAGCCACTAGCTCGCTCTTTGCTTATGCAATCCTGTTTGACAGACAAACGCTTTTAAAGGATATAAAAGTCAAAATTAAACTTTTTATGATTTTTGTTTTAAAAACTTTCCCAAATTGTTTCTGTTAGCAAATTTAATTGGTCTCTTGGTGTCTCTTGTTGAACAGCATTCATAGGTAGATGTGAGCATGCTTGTATGGCAGAGTGCCAAAGACATGTGCATGCTCATAAGGCTACCTAGGTATGCTCATCAAAAGGAGGATACAGAGGGAACAAAGAAAATTTGAAAATAGAGCTTGAAATTTTAAGAAACTTCCCATTTACTTCTATTTGGAATTATGAAGGTTTTTAATTTGGCTTTTATGTCTCCCAATTGATCAGCCCCGTAGTGAGAACTAATGCAATGTATTTAAGTAAAGCAAATAGGAATACCTTGTGCCCTTTTCTTGGACTTTCCTGTACATTGATTTATTCAAGATGTACTAAAAATCTGCAGCTTTGAATAAGGGGTTATAAAGGGTTCACATAACTATCCACATATTTCATATTTTGAATTCAGGGATTTATTATGCTGTCTCCATCCTTCTCTACTGGGACTTTCAGAGAAGAACTTGCCCACTGAAATTATTTATATACTACTTGTGCAATCATGACACAAATTATTGTAAAATGTTCTCTGGTATCCCCTTTTGTTCAGAAATAGCAGTCATACATGGCTTTGCTTTTGGTAATTAGAATGCCGCTAATTGCAGCTGCGCACCACACCTCTATTATTCCTGACAGTGAAGGGGTTAATCAGGTAGCTTGTAAGGTTAATTTTAGCTTTAGTGTACATATTACCCTCCCATCTGATCCCTACCTTATCCCTCTCTCTCACACACACCCTGGTCACCACCGTCTTAGGTACTGGCAGACAGTCTGCCAGTATGCATTTTAGTTTTTTTTGTTTTTTTTTTAAAAAATTATTATTATTTTATCCTCTTCCACCTCCCTGATCCTCCCTCTACTTGTGGCCATCTTTAGTACTTGCAGCTGTCTGCCAGTACCCTATAAAAGCAAATGCCTGGAGCTCAGGAACTCCAGCTGCTGGTGCTTCCTGCAGCTTGGATGTATATATGTATATGTCATGCGGTACGATAGGCAAAGTACCGCATGACTTATATATACGTTGTATGGGGTTAAGAGACACTGACCAATTAAGTGTGATTAATAAATCTTCCTTTAGCTTTATTTCTCTTTAGGTCCTATTCGTTCTATGAAAACCTTTGTATGTGTCTGCATTTGATCCTTTTGAGATTGCAGATACTTCATAGATGAATATAACCCACATGGCAAATAATTGTATAATAACATATAGTTGGTCACCTGTGATTATCAGCCCAGAAATGCACACAGGGGGTTTAATGCCTTTGGATTGCATAGTTAGACTAGTTTTTATGTTCAGTTGTATGTATTTAATTCAGATCGGCACTTTTATTTCCCCCACATTCACATGCCGTGTCCTTTTACGTTTAGAGTCTAATAAACAACCCTATTGGCTGTTTTTTTTTTTTACTTTGTTTAGCTGCAAAAAGCTGCAGCTGAATACAGTGAGAGATGAACAAATCAAGTACCGCATCCTCAGTATGTCTTGTTAATGTAGCTCAGGGAAGTCAAGTCTTCAAGGGCTTTTAAAACGGGCCAAATTTCAGGATCAAATTCATTTGATCCCTTTAATCCTCAAGAAGAGAGTGTCTGAAAGCTTGGCTTTATTGTTGAGTCAGACACCCTTAATCCAATACCACTGACATGTATTATCTAATGTTTTTATTTTTTATGAAAACTGTGAAGACCTACTAAAGGCATTAGTTTAAAAAAAATAGGGCTTTATCACTGTACATGTGCCTTTATTAACAAATAAAATGTTATTAAATTAATTTGTCTTTTTCTTTTTTTAAGCTTTTAGCATATTACATGAATATGGAAGTTACAAGTGAAATTTTCATTATTCAGATAGAGCATACAATAAAAAGAAAATGCTTTCCAATTTACTTCTGATTTCAAATTTACTTCTTTATCTTGGTGTCCTTTTTTAAATTTAGCTTTCTTTCATATAGGTGGCGAGAGTCCATGATTTGTTACATATGGGATATACTTTCCTACCAGGAGGAGGCAAAGTTTCCCAAACCTCAAAGCCTATAAATACCCCACCCACCTCACTTATATCTCAGTTTCAACTTTGCCTCCTTTGGAGGTGGTTAAAGTATGATGTGCTTCAGTGTATATTGAAGTCTGTTTTTTCATCAGAGTACAGTATTTGTCAGAGGGAAGTAAAGGGAGTATTGCCTAAGGTTAACATGTTTCTACCTCTGTATATACCTTTATTTTCAGCTATATGTAAACGGGTCACAGAGATTAACCTCCTGCCTCCCTTTATAGTTCTACACATACTCCCATATATGTTCCTCTGCTGATATGTTTCAGCACTGGTTTGCCTGTCTGCTTTCTGTGGACGAGTGTCTTTCACCATTATTACGTTAAGTATTTTTCTTTTTTACAAGACACTCCTAGCTAATTTGGGCACCTTTTTTGTTTTTTAAAAAAAGTTTATGCTTTATATATAGTGTTATACTGCAGCCCGGGGACAGAACTGTTTTCTTTATTTGATATTACTCTCTTATAAAGAGTTTGTATATGTTTAAGATTAGATTTTTTATACCGCTAATACTTTTAGGTTCTTTGCTATAGTATATAAGAATTACAGAATATCACACGTATCAAACGATGCTTACCTTGGCGCTTGCATTCATTACTTTTGGGAATTTAGAACCTGGCCACCAGGAGGAGGCAAAGACACCCCAGCCAAAGGCTTAAATACTCCTCCCGCGTCCCCCAGTCATTCTTTGCCTTTTGTCCCAGGAGGTTGGCAGAGAAGTGTCAGAAGTTTTCGATAGTCTCTTATGGAGGGTAGTACTCTTTGGCATGGGACTGGAGTTTTTAAGTAGTCCTGTCAGCCTCTCAGTGAGAGCATGAGTGAAAAGGAGAGTCCGGAGATGAAGGGATAGTCTTTCTGGGAAACCATACCGACTCATATTAACAGCTCCACAAGCAATCAGCGTTGACGAGTTTCGCTGCCTGCTTTATTCTCTCAAGTCCATGGTAGAGGCGACGCTACTATCTGTCACACTTGAAGGGCCGTGTTCCTGTTCCACGGCGTAGATTCTGGTAAGATCGTTTCATTTTACTTTCATCATGGATGTATTGTAATTTCAACTGTTTATCCGAGAGGGGCTATAACCTTTCGGGATAATTTTAACATAAGGTCTCAGTGAGGCTCCTTTTTGTATCTAGGAATCAAGGGTTAATATCTCCTGAGGGGGATTTTTAAACGGGGGTTTATAATCATGTTTATGTGATTCTGTCTGCTACTGTGTAGTGCTGCTTCGGCTCATGGCTATTTTGGAACATAACGGCCTATGTCTAGTGACGTGGCCTTTTCGGTTGTGCGCGCTTTTGCATGGACTGCGCGGTTTACCTTGTGAGCAATGGGAACTTGTGGGACATAATTCTCACTGCGCCTCCCATGTAATGTATGCTGCCCGATCTCTGAAAGCCTGAGTAAGATTACTCAGTCTTTATCTTTTTCACCACAGGTCAATGTGAGGGAGAGGAACTCTCAAACCTGGTGAGCTGCCTTGCTGTCTGGCAGATTTAAGAGGTAAGTGATGACTTATTCTTCTGGGTCTGGGAAGAAAAAAGAACTCAGAAGAAGTTGTAGCACTTTATTTACTTGGGACTAAATACTCCTATGGATAAAAGGAGGGGACTTATTTAGGCAGCACTTTATGCAGGCACTGGGGCTGAGTATTGAGGTGGTTTCACTGCTCCCGGCGGCTTAACTTTAGTATAAGATGCCGACCGGGAGATTCCTTTTTTTTAGATGCCCACGATGGGCGGAGCTATGTGAGGCGGCAATTTGTGTTGCGTGCCACTTTTTCTGCACTTCCTGATTCGGGAGGAATGAGAGCGTAATAAAAATATTTCTCAGAGTGTAAAGACTTGCGTTTTGGACTGGACAGCGGTTCGTTGTTATCTACAGCTGAGTTCCGGATCGTTTGCTGAGTGGATTGTAGCGTGTCAGCAGGGCAGGTAGGCACCTCAGCAAACTTAAGCTGAGGTGTAGAGGTTATCTGCAGTATTGTGTAGCTATTTAGTGCTCTCTGCATAGAAAAGTAAAAAAATTTACGTTTTAAAATTTAAAGAGACAGTAACGTTTTTTTCCTGTTTTAATTTTTATTAAAACTTAAGCTTTTTATTTGATAATTTGATGCATTGTGAGTCAGAATGGACCAAGAGGCCTTGCAAAATGTCACTTGTTCCTTATGTTTTGATGCCAATGTGGAACTAAATTACAGGGATAAACTTTTTTCTGAGCCAGCATTTTCTAAGGCAGATGCTGTTCAGGAGCCTAATGACAATGTTCAATTTATGCCGCAGCTTTCTCCTTAAACATCCCAACTTTTACCGCTCACACGTGCAGTGCCCTGCACTTCCTCTCTGACTCCTCCTGGAGTTACGTTGCAAGACATCGCTTCCCTCATGTCCTCTGCAGTTTCTGATGCGTTGTCTGCTTTTCCCATGCTGCAGGGAAAGCGCAAGAGGAAAAATAAACATTCAGTGAGCGAGGTTACTGACGCAGTGGTTGCTATTTCGAATGCCCCCTCCCAAAAGCCTGAGGAGGAGGATACTTCGGTAGCATCTGAGGGTGAAATCTCAAATTCTGAAAGTGCAATTCCTCCGGCTGATACTGAAGTTGTATCTTTCAGGTTTAAGCTAGAACACCTCCGTCTGCTACTCAAGGAGGTTTTAGCTACATTGAACTACAGCGACACCACGGTTGTAGTTAATCCTAAGAAATCCAGTAAGCTAAACAAATATTTTGATGTACCTTCCTTGGTGGAGGTTTTTCCTGTACCAGATCGAGCTACTGAGATCATTGCAAAGGAATGGGAGAGACCGGGTATCCCTTTTTCTCCATCCCCTATATTTAAAAGGATGTTTCCCATAGCAGACTCTATCAAGGATTCGTGGCAAACAGTACCCAAGGTGGAAGGGGCCATTTCCACTCTGGCCAAGAGGACTACTATCCCCATAGATGATAGTTGTGCTTTTAAGAATCCTATGGACAAACAATTAGAGGGGTTACTCAAGAAGATGTATGTGCACCAGGGTTTACAATGGCAACCTGCAGTGTGCATTGCTACCGTCACTAGTGCGGGGGCATACTGGTTTGATGCGTTGTCTGAATCAAATAGGACAGACACTCCCCTTGAATAGATTCAGGATAGGATCAAGGCCCTTAAGTTGGCCAATTGCTTTATTACGGATGCTTCCCTACAGGTTATTAAACTGGGAGCAAAAATTTTGGGTTTTGCTGTGCTAGCCCGCAGAGCTTTATGGTTAAAATCTTGGTCTGCGGATGTGTCATCTAAGTCTAAACCTTTGGCGATTCCTTACAAGGGAAAGACCTTGTTTGGACCGGGTTTGATGGAAGTAATTTCTGACATTACGGGAGGAAAGGGTAATTTTCTCCCTCAGGATAAGAGAAACGAACAAAAGGGATGTCAGAGTAATTTTCGTTCCTTTCAAAATTTCAAGGGAAATCCTTCCACTTCCTCTTCCAAGCAGGAGCAGTCCAAACCTTCCTGGAGACCCAATCAGTCTTGGAACAAGGGAAAACAATCCAAAAAGCCTGCTATTGAATCAAAAACATCATGAAGGACCTGCCCCCGATCTGGGACCGGATCTTGTAGGGGGCAGACTTTCCTTCTTCGCTCAGGCTTGGGATCGAGATGTTCATGATCCCTGGGCGGTGGACATCATGTCCCAGGGATACAAACTAGAGTTCAAGAACTTTCCTCCCAGGGGCAGGTTTCTGCTTTCAAGATTATCTGTAGACCAGACAAAAAGAGAGGCGTTCTTACACTGTGTACGGGACCTCTCCGACCTGGGAGTGATAGTTCCTGTTCCAATGCAGGAACGGGGTCTGGGGTTCTATTCCAATCTGTTCGTGGTTCCCAAAAAAGAGGGAAGCTTCAGACCAATTTTAGACCTTAAGAGTCTAAACAAATTCCTCAAAGTACCGTCCTTCAAGATGGAAACTATTCGTTCCATTCTTCCTTTGATCCAAGAGGGTCAATTTATGACAACCGTGGATTTTAAGGACGCGTACCTGCATGTTCCCATCCACAGGGACCATCACAAGTTTCTAAGGTTTGCATTTCTATACAAACACTTTCAGTTTGTGGCTCTTCCATTCGGCCTTGCCACAGCTCCCAGAATTTTCTCAAAGGTTCTGGGATCCCTGTTGGCGATGCTCCGATTGCGGGGCATTGCAGTGGCGCCTTATCTGGACGACATCCTGGTCCAGTCGCCAAACTTTCAACAAGCAAGAGCCCACATGGAAATGTTGTTATCTTTCCTGCGATCTCACGGATGGAAGGTACATTTGGAGAAGAGCTCCTTAGTTCCAAATACGAGGGTAATCTTCTTGGGAACCATAATAGATTCCTTATCAATGAAGATTTTTCTGACAGAAGTCAGGAAATCAAAGATTTTCGATTCTTGCCTAGCGCCTCAGTCCTCTCCTCGGCCATCAGTGGCTCAGTGCATAGAGGTAATCGGTCTGATGGTAGCAGCAATGGACATCATCCCGTTCGCCCGTTTCCACCTCAGACCTCTGCAGTTAAACATGCTCAGTCAGTGGAATGGAGATTATGCTGAGCTGTCTCCGCGAATACAGCTGGAGCAGGAGACAAGGGATTCTCTTGGTGGTTGTCTCAGGATTATCTCTCCCAGGGAACCTGCTTTCGCAGACCCTCTTGGGTGATTGTGACAACAGACGCCAGCCTTCTGGGATGGAGAGCAGTTTGGGGCTCTCTAAAGGCTCAGGGAACTTGGACTCAAGCGGAGTCTGTTCTGCCCATAAACATTCTGGAGCTGAGAGCAATCTTCAATGCTCTTCTGGCCTGGCCCCAGTTAGCCTCGGCCCGGTTCATCAGGTTCCAGTTGGACAACATAACTTCAGTGGCTTACATCAACGCGGAGTTCCTTAGCCATGACAGAGGTAGCCAAGATAATTTGGTGGGCGGAGACCCACAATTTCTGTCTGTCGGCGATCCACATCCCAGGGGTGGACAACTGGGAGGCGTACTTCCTGAGCAGGCAAACCATTAACCCGGGGTAGTGGGAACTCCATCCAGAAGTGTTTTCCAGCCTGATTCTCAAATGGGTCAGTCGGAATTGGATCTCATGGCATCTCGGCAGAATGCCAAGCTTCCGAGGTATGGGACGAGGTCAAGGGACCCTCAGGCTGTACTGATAAGATGCCCTGGTGGTACCTTGGAATTTCAGTCTTGCATACCTATTTCCTCCGTTCGCTTCTACCTCGGGTCATTGCTCGAATCAAGCAGGGGCGGGCGTCGGTGATCCTCATTGCACCAGAATGGCCCTGCAGCATTTGGTATGCAGAGCTGGTGGACATGTCATCTTTTCCACCTTGGAGACTTCCGTTGAGGAAGGACCTTCTACTTCAAGGGCCCTTCCTTCATCCAGATATAGTTTCTCTGAAGCTGACTGCTTGGAGATTGAATGCTTAATTTTATCCAAGCGGGGATTTTCGGAATCTGTCATAGAGACCATAATTCAGGCTAGTAAACCTGTGACTAGAAAGATTTACCACAAGATATGGCGTAAATATATATGTTGGTGTGAATCCAAGGGCTACTCTTGGAGTAGAGTTAGGATTCCTAGAATTCTGTCCTTTCTCCAAGAAGGTTTGGAGAAGGGATTATCGGCAAGTTCCCTAAAGGGTCAAATATCTGCCTTGTCTATTTTGTTACATAAACGTCTGGCGGACGTACCAGATGTGCAATCTTTTTGTCAGGCCTTGGTCAGGGTCAGGCCTGTGTTCAAACCAGTTACTCCTCCCTGGAGTCTTAATTTATTTCTTTTTCAAGGGGCTCCGTTTGAGCCTATGCATTCCTTAGATATTAAGTTGTTATCTTGGAAAGTTTTGTTTCTTGTTGCTATTTCATCTGCTCGAAGAGTGTCAGAGCTCTCGGCATTACAGTATGAGTCTCCTTATTTTTCATTCGGATAAGGTAGTTTTACGTACCAAGTTAGTGTTTCTCCCTAAAGTAGTTTCTGACGGGAACATTAATCAGGAGATTGTTGTTCCTTCTTTGTGTCCTAATCCTTCTTCTCAGAAGGAACGGCTTCTGCACAATCTGGACATGGTACGTGCACTAAAATTTAATTTACAGGCGACTAAGGATTTTTGTCAGTCTTCTGCCTTGTTTGTGGTTTTCTCTGGAAAGCGTAAGGGACAGAAAGCTATGGCTACTTCTCTTTCTTTGTGGCTGAAGAGTATCATACGTTTTGCCTATGAAACTGCTGGACAGCAACTTCCAGAGAGAGATACGGCTCATTCCACAAGGGCTGTTGCTTCCTCATGAACATTCAAAAATGAAGCTTCTATGGAACAGATTTGCAAGGCTGCAACTTGTTCCTCTCTTCACACTTTCTCCAACATAGGTGTGTCCGGTCCACGGCGTCATCCTTACTTGTGGGATATTCTCTTCCCCAACAGGAAATGGCAAAGAGCCCAGCAAAGCTGGTCACATGATCCCTCCTAGGCTCCGCCTACCCCAGTCATTCTCTTTGCCGTTGTACAGGCAACATCTCCACGGAGATGGCTTAGAGTTTTTTAGTGTTTAACTGTAGTTTTTATTATTCAATCAAGAGTTTGTTATTTTGAAATAGTGCTGGTATGTACTATTTACTCAGAAACAGAAAAGAGATGAAGATTTCTGTTTGTATGAGGAAAATGATTTTAGCAACCGTAACTAAAATCCATGGCTGTTCCACACAGGACTGTTGAGAGCAATTAACTTCAGTTGGGGGAACAGTGTGCAGTCTCTTGCTGCTTGAGGTATGACACATTCTAACAAGACGATGTAATGCTGGAAGCTGTCATTTTCCCTATGGATCCGGTAAGCCATGTTTATTACGATCGTAAATAAGGGCTTCACAAGGGCTTATTAAGACTGTAGGACTGTTTCTGGGCTAAATCGATTCATTATTAACACATATTTAGCCTTGAGGAATCATTTTATCTGGGTATTTTGATATAATAATATCGGCAGGCACTGTATTAGACACCTTATTCCTTAGGGGCTTTCCCAAAGCTTAAGCAGAGCCTCATTTTCGCGCCGGTGTGGCGCACTTGTTTTTGAGAGGCATGGCATGCAGTCGCATGTGAGAGGAGCTCTGATACTTAGAAAAGACTTTCTGAAGGCGTCATTTGGTATCGTATTCCCCTTTGGGCTTGGTTGGGTCTCAGCAAAGCAGATACCAGGGACTGTAAAGGGGTTAAAGTTTGAAACGGCTCCGGTTCCGTTATTTTAAGGGTTAAAGCTTCCAAATTTGGTGTGCAATACTTTTAAGGCTTTAAGACACTGTGGTGAAAATTTGGTGAATTTTGAACAATTCCTTCATGTTTTTTCGCAATTGCAGTAATAAAGTGTGTTCAGTTTAAAATTTAAAGTGACAGTAACGGTTTTATTTTAAAACGTTTTTGTACTTTGTTATCAAGTTTATGCCTGTTTAACATGTCTGAACTACCAGATAGACTGTGTTCTGAATGTGGGGAAGCCAGAATTCCTATTCATTTAAATAAATGTGATTTATGTGATAATGACAATGATGCCCAAGATGATTCCTCAAGTGAGGGGAGTAAGCATGGTACTGCATCATTCCCTCCTTCGTCTACACGAGTCTTGCCCACTCAGGAGGCCCCTAGTACATCTAGCGCGCCAATACTCCTTACTATGCAACAATTAACGGCTGTAATGGATAATTCTGTCAAAAACATTTTAGCCAAAATGAACCCTTGTCAGCGTAAGCGTGGCTGCTCTGTTTTAGATACTGAAGAGCATGACGACGCTGATATTAATATCTCTGAAGGGCCCCTAACCCAGTCTGATGGGGCCAGGGAGGTTTTGTCTGAGGGAGAAATTACTGATTCAGGGAACATTTCTCAACAGGCTGAACCTGATGTGATTGCATTTAAATTTAAGTTGGAACATCTCCGCATTCTGCTTAAGGAGGTATTATCCACTCTGGATGATTGTGAAAAGTTGGTCATCCCAGAGAAACTATGTAAAATGGACAAGTTCCTAGAGGTGCCGGGGCTCCCAGAAGCTTTTCCTATACCCAAGCGGGTGACGGACATTGTTAATAAAGAATGGGAAAGGCCCGGTATTCCTTTCGTCCCTCCCCCCATATTTAAAAAATTGTTTCCTATGGTCGACCCCAGAAAGGACTTATGGCAGACAGTCCCCAAGGTCGAGGGAGCGGTTTCCACTTTAAACAAACGCACCACTATACCCATAGAGGATAGTTGTGCTTTCAAAGATCCTATGGATAAAAAATTAGAAGGTTTGCTTAAAAAGATGTTTGTTCAGCAGGGTTACCTTCTACAACCAATTTCATGCATTGTCCCTGTCACTACAGCCGCATGTTTCTGGTTCGATGAGCTGATAAAGACGCTCGATAGTGATTCTCCTCCTTATGAGGAGATTATGGACAGAATCAATGCTCTCAAATTGGCTAATTCTTTCACCCTAGACGCCACTTTGCAATTGGCTAGGTTAGCGGCTAAGAATTCTGGGTTTGCTATTGTGGCGCGCAGAGCGCTTTGGTTGAAATCTTGGTCGGCTGATGCGTCTTCCAAGAACAAGCTACTAAACATTCCTTTCAAGGGGAAAACGCTGTTTGGCCCTGACTTGAAAGAGATTATCTCTGATATCACTGGGGGTAAGGGCCACGCCCTTCCTCAGGATCGGCCTTTCAAGGCAAAAAATAGAACTAATTTTCGTCCCTTTCGTAAAAACGGACCAGCCCAAAGTGCTACGTCCTCTAAGCAAGAGGGTAATACTTCTCAAGCCAAGCCAGCTTGGAGACCAATGCAAGGCTGGAACAAGGGAAAGCAGGCCAAGAAACCTGCCACTGCTACCAAGACAGCATGAAATGTTGGCCCCCGATCCGGGACCGGATCTGGTGGGGGGCAGACTCTCTCTCTTCGCTCAGGCTTGGGCAAGAGATGTTCTGGATCCTTGGGCGCTAGAAATAGTCTCCCAAGGTTATCTTCTGGAATTCAAGGGACTTCCCCCAAGGGGGAGGTTCCACAGGTCTCGGTTGTCTTCAGACCACATAAAAAGACAGGCGTTCTTACATTGTGTAGAAGACCTGTTAAAAATGGGAGTGATTCATCCAGTTCCATTAAGAGAACAAGGGATGGGGTTCTACTCCAATCTGTTCATAGTTCCCAAAAAAGAGGGAACGTTCAGACCAATCTTAGATCTCAAGATCTTAAACAAGTTTCTCAAGGTTCCATCGTTCAAGATGGAAACCATTCGAACTATTCTTCCTTCCATCCAGGAAGGTCAATTCATGACCACGGTGGATTTAAAGGATGCGTATCTACATATTCCTATCCACAAGGAACATCATCGGTTCCTAAGGTTCGCATTCCTGGACAAACATTACCAGTTCGTGGCGCTTCCTTTCGGATTAGCCACTGCTCCAAGGATTTTCACAAAGGTACTAGGGTCCCTTCTAGCTGTGCTACGACCAAGGGGCGTTGCGGTAGTACCTTACTTGGACGACATTCTGATTCAAGCGTCGTCCCTTCCTCAAGCAAGGGCTCACACGGACATCGTCCTGGCCTTTCTCAGATCTCACGGATGGAAAGTGAACGCGGAAAAGAGTTCTCTATCCCCGTCAACAAGGGTTCCCTTCTTGGGAACAATTATAGACTCCTTAGAAATGAGGATTTTTCTGACAGAGGTCAGAAAAACAAAACTTCTAGACTCTTGTCGGATACTTCATTCCGTTCCTCTTCCTTCCATAGCTCAGTGCATGGAAGTGATCGGGTTGATGGTAGCGGCAATGGACATAGTTCCTTTTGCGCGCATTCATCTAAGACCATTACAACTGTGCATGCTCAGTCAGTGGAATGGGGACTATACAGACTTGTCTCCGAAGATACAAGTAAATCAGAGGACCAGAGACTCACTCCGTTGGTGGCTGTCCCTGGACAACCTGTCACAAGGGATGACATTCCGCAGACCAGAGTGGGTCATTGTCACGACCGACGCCAGTCTGATGGGCTGGGGCGCGGTCTGGGGATCCCTGAAAGCTCAGGGTCTTTGGTCTCGGGAAGAATCTCTTCTACCGATAAATATTCTGGAACTGAGAGCGATATTCAATGCTCTCAAGGCTTGGCCTCAGCTAGCGAGGACCAAGTTCATACGGTTTCAATCAGACAACATGACAACTGTTGCGTACATCAACCATCAGGGGGGAACAAGGAGTTCCCTAGCGATGGAAGAAGTGACCAAAATCATTCTATGGGCGGAGTCTCACTCCTGCCACCTGTCTGCTATCCACATCCCAGGAGTGGAAAATTGGGAAGCGGATTTTCTGAGTCGTCAGACATTGCATCCGGGGGAGTGGGAACTCCATCCGGAAATCTTTGCCCAAGTCACTCACCTGTGGGGCATTCCAGACATGGATCTGATGGCCTCTCGTCAGAACTTCAAAGTTCCTTGCTACGGGGCCAGATCCAGGGATCCCAAGGCGGCTCTAGTGGATGCACTAGTAGCACCTTGGACCTTCAAACTAGCTTATGTGTTCCCGCCATTTCCTCTCATCCCCAGGCTGGTAGCCAGGATCAATCAGGAGGGGCGTCGGTGATCTTGATAGCTCCTGCGTGGCCACGCAGGACTTGGTATGCAGATCTGGTGAATATGTCATCGGCTCCACCTTGGAAGCTACCTTTGAGACGAGACCTTCTTGTTCAGGGTCCGTTCGAACATCCGAATCTGGTTTCACTCCAGCTGACTGCTTGGAGATTGAACGCTTGATTTTATCGAAGCGAGGATTCTCAGATTCTGTTATCGATACTCTTGTTCAGGCCAGAAAGCCTGTAACTAGAAAGATTTACCACAAAATTTGGAAAAAATATATCTGTTGGTGTGAATCTAAAGGATTCCCTTGGGACAAGGTTAAGATTCCTAGGATTCTATCCTTCCTTCAAGAAGGATTGGAAAAAGGATTATCTGCAAGTTCCCTGAAGGGACAGATTTCTGCCTTGTCGGTGTTACTTCACAAAAAGCTGGCAGCTGTGCCAGATGTTCAAGCCTTTGTTCAGGCTCTGGTTAGAATCAAGCCTGTTTACAAACCTTTGACTCCTCCTTGGAGTCTCAATTTAGTTCTTTCAGTTCTTCAGGGGGTTCCGTTTGAACCCTTACATTCCGTTGATATTAAGTTATTATCTTGGAAAGTTTTGTTTTTAGTTGCAATTTCTTCTGCTAGAAGAGTTTCAGAATTATCTGCTCTGCAGTGTTCTCCTCCTTATCTGGTGTTCCATGCAGATAAGCTGGTTTTACGTACTAAACCTGGTTTTCTTCCAAAAGTTGTTTCTAACAAAAACATTAACCAGGAGATTATCGTACCTTCTCTGTGTCCGAAACCAGTTTCAAAGAAGGAACGTTTGTTGCACAATTTGGATGTTGTTCGCGCTCTAAAATTCTATTTAGATGCTACAAAGGATTTTAGACAAACATCTTCCTTGTTTGTTGTTTATTCAGGTAAAAGGAGAGGTCAAAAAGCAACTTCTACCTCTCTCTCTTTTTGGATTAAAAGCATCATCAGATTGGCTTACGAGACTGCCGGACGGCAGCCTCCCGAAAGAATCACAGCTCATTCCACTAGGGCTGTGGCTTCCACATGGGCCTTCAAGAACGAGGCTTCTGTTGATCAGATATGTAGGGCAGCGACTTGGTCTTCACTGCACACTTTTACCAAATTTTACAAGTTTGATACTTTTGCTTCTTCTGAGGCTATTTTTGGGAGAAAGGTTTTGCAAGCCGTGGTGCCTTCCATTTAGGTGACCTGATTTGCTCCCTCCCTTCATCCGTGTCCTAAAGCTTTGGTATTGGTTCCCACAAGTAAGGATGACGCCGTGGACCGGACACACCTATGTTGGAGAAAACAGAATTTATGTTTACCTGATAAATTACTTTCTCCAACGGTGTGTCCGGTCCACGGCCCGCCCTGGTTTTTTTTTAATCAGGTCTGATAATTTATTTTCTTTAACTACAGTCACCACGGTACCATATGGTTTCTCCTATGCAAATATTCCTCCTTAACGTCGGTCGAATGACTGGGGTAGGCGGAGCCTAGGAGGGATCATGTGACCAGCTTTGCTGGGCTCTTTGCCATTTCCTGTTGGGGAAGAGAATATCCCACAAGTAAGGATGACGCCGTGGACCGGACACACCGTTGGAGAAAGTAATTTATCAGGTAAACATAAATTCTGTTTTTTCAAAATTCTATAAATTTGACACTTTTGCCTCAGCTGAGGCCACTTTTGGGAGAAAAGTTATTCAAGCAGTGGTGCCTTCCGTTTATGTTCCCTGTCTTGTCCCTCCCTTTATCATCTGTGTACTCTAGCTTGGGTATTGATTCCCAATAGTAATTAGATGATCCGTGGACTCATCGTGTTATTAGAAAGAAAACAAAATTTATGCTTACCTGATAAATTTATTTATTTCTTGACACGATGAGTCCACAGCCCGTCCTGTTCTTTAGACAGGGTGTTAGTATGTTATTGTCATGAACCAAGCCTCCAGACGAAAAAGAAAAGGTCTGGGAGGCATTCTGCTAAGAAGGGCTGTGTGGGGATTTGAACCTGTGGCTCTGTGGTTGCTATTTCTGTTTGCTTACATGTTGAGCCACAGCCAGTTCTAGCAATAGCATGGATCTTAAAAGATCTGATAAATAACTATTTGCCTTACTTGTTATTACACCTGTGCAACACACAGGTGTTCTCAATTCTGGAATTAATCAGAACCAACCCTGTGCAAAACCTCCCTATTAAAGGATGGCTTTTAGTCTGCATTTTTGTCTTCACATTGGATCTGTTTTGTCAAGTCAGAACCTGTTTCCTGTATTTCTTTGGAGAAAGATTTCCTTTGCACCTGTTTACAAGGTATTACCAGGAGAAAGCCTTTACCTATAAACCTGTTACCAATCTTCAAGTTTGTTTCCTGCCTTGTGCATTTCCTGGACTCAGCAATTACAAGGAGAGAGACTTTACCTTTAACCCTGTTACCAGTTTGCAAGTTGTTTCCTGCATTGTGCAATTCCTGCACTCAGCAATTACAAGGAGAGAGACTTTACCTTTAAACCTGTTACCAGTTTGCAAGTTGTTTCCTGCCTTGTGCAATTCCTGGACTCAGCAATTACAAGGAGAAAGACTTTACCTTTAAACCTGCTACCTGTTTACAAGTTCCAGGGGGGGTAGACAAAATGAGGAGTGATATACAACAATTGGAGGATTGGACAAACGACTGGGATCTAAAGTTTAACACAGCAAAGTGTAAAATAATGCATTTAGGGAAGAAAAATCCAAATGTTAATTACAGACTCAATGACACTTTACTGACTGTTACAGACGAGGAACAGGACTTGGGAATTATTATTTCAGATGATTTAAAACTTAGTAAACAATGTAGTAAGGCAGCGAGTAAGGCTAGCAGAATGCTTGGATGTATTGGTAGAGGTATTTGCAGCAGAAATAGTAAGGTTCTTATGCCACTTTATAGATCATTAGTTAGGCCTCATCTTGAGTATTGTGTGCAGTTCTGGAGGCCATATCTTCAGAAGGATATTAACAAACTTGAATCTGTGCAAAGGAGGGCTACCAAAATGGTACATGGTCTAAAAAATAAAACTTACCAGGATAGGCTCAATGATCTAAATATGTATAGCTTAGAGGAGAGAAGGGAAAGAGGTGATATGATAGCAACTTTCAAGTACATTAAAGGGTTTAGTAAAACTGAGGCTGTGGGTATTTTACATAAAATGGAAAATTCAAGAACAAGGGGTCATGAGCTCAAGCTAAAGGGTAGTAGATTCAGGAGTAATTTGAGGAAGCACTTCTTTACAGAAAGAGTGATTGATTTATGGAATAAACTTCCTCAAGAGGTAGTAGCAACAAACACTGTGGGGGACTTTAAAAATGCATGGGACAAGCATAGGGCTATCCTACGAACTAGATAAGTTTATACTGTTAGGTAAGGTGGGGCAGACTTGCTGGGCCTATGGCTCTTATCTGCCGTCAATATCTATGTTTCTATATCTATGTTTCTAAGTTGTTTTCTGCCTTGTGCAAATCTTACATTTCAGTTATTACCAAGAGAAAGACTTTCCTTTTTGAATCTGCATCTCTGCTTACTAGTTTTCTTTATTTTCACTCCTGCTGTATGTGGTCTTAACATACCTGAGTAGCATATTTAAATATTCTACAAGTATTTGCTTAAACAAAGTATTTTGTTGTTTAAATAAATTTGTTTTCATTTTCAATCAGTATGGCTTCTACTAATCTTCCTTTAAAGCAACTGTTCCAGACAATGAGGCTCTCACATGATATCCTGAGACAGAACATGACAGTTATAAACTTCAGACACCTCTGCACCTTGTTACTTCCTTTCTCTCCTTTACTTTGGTCGAATGACTGGGGTGGGAGGGAAGGGAGGTGATATTTAACAACTTTGCTGTGGTGCTCTTTGCCGCCTCCTGCTGGGCAGGAGTGATATATCCCAATAGTAATTAGATGATCCGTGGACTCATCGTGTCAAGAAAGAAATACATTTATCAGGTAAGCATAAATTGTGGTTTTTGACAGGTTTTATATGCTTATTCTGCTTGGTGCACTATATTTTATTCACAAACAGCCAAAAGTGTTTTTTTCATTATACAAATACCCAGGCTTTTCACTCTTAATTCGGAGACTCTGTGACTAGATGTCAGCTACAACAGTTGAGACCTGCTTCTAAATTTATTCTAATCTGATTTTCAGTTTCCCTCCTCTCTCTTCTCTCTCAAATGTTCCAGTATATGACAGGTCACTCAAATCTGTAGGAATTGTATACTTCAAAATTTTCATACATATCAGCTGCAACAGTCTACTGTCCAGAGGGAACTCCCCCTGTGCTTGACACTCATTGGGGAATCTACTGTTTTCACTCTTGAAGCTAAAAATTAAATATACAAAATAGTGACTGTTTGTTTAATGACTGTACTCAAACTAAGCGTAAGCATAAATCTGGGATTTTAACTCAGACACCTGAGGTAAATGTGCAAAATATTTCTTGTGCTGATAACCTAAGGTTCAGATTTGATAACATCCTCTCAAAAGGTATTTTTTTTTAATATATATAAGGACCTATAGTCGGCTGTACACCATAGCACATTCTTGTGGATTTGCAATGTATGCAATTTTTTACAATATGTGCAATTAAATATTGTACTAAACATGATAACATATGGTGCCATTATCATTTATTATAACTATCTGCACTATTAATACTTATTTATAAGTCAATTAAGCATTGTACTCCCATCATTTCCAGGGAATGTAAACAGATCAAAAAAAAATTATGTCAGTCTGCATTTATATTCTGTAATGTACATCATGCAGATTATGTACACTATTCTGTTAAACAAATAATAATTTTTACATAGAACTCCTGTCTCTGCTATGTACACAGTTCTTTAGTATATACGTATCCCTCTAGGTATATAGATTTTATTTATTGTACATTGCATGTTTATTTCCTATTGTAGTTTGCAGGATTTATCTGTATTTTAATACAACATACACATGTATACATATATCTATACACAAACATACATATACACTCAAATATATCTATACACACACATATGTACACACAGGTAAATTCCGGGACTTTTTTTTTATTGGCAAATGGTAAAAAAACTATTTTATTAGCGTATTTTCCTCAAATTATATATGCAGTGTATTTGGTATGGGTTTATGGAATGATGGAGGGCTAAGATCTATTCATATCTCTTTTATACCTATATTATGTGTAATTTATATGCACAAAGGTTCTTTCATGCAGATACTGAATATTAATCATTAATATTTTCACTATATGTAGAGACCCTTTAGAGATAAGATCTATTGATATCTCTTTATACCTATGTTATGTGTAATTTATATACACTAAGGTTCTTTCATGCAGATACTGAACATTTGTTTGATTTGAACATTTGTTTTATTCCATTGTATGAGTGATTTATATGTATGCACATACATTTATCATGCAGACACTAAGCATTAATTATTATTTGTATTAACTATGCACATACTCTGTGAGTATACACTGTCTCTACTTACTCTGGACATGGATGTATCTAATGTGTTCCGGTTGGCCTATATGTGCTGCTCCTTTAGTAAATAAGGCCACATAACTACATTTGATGCTTATGTCATGTACAGATTTTTTAAACGTTGTATAATCTTATTGCGGTCCTATCTAAATGCTGTCTATGATCTTTATGAGCGGCAACATTTACAAAAAGATTTGGAGGATAGGGGCATAATTAATCCTAGCACCTGTGTAACCTCAGGATCAAGATATTTTACCACAATCTGTTTATTATCTAAAGGGATTTACAATCCTGTCCTGGATTTCATATTCCTAAACATATTGATCAGTATTCCCATATGAATAATGGAAACATGCACCACGGTTTTTCCCTTAATCAAAGGGTCACTTTATGACTATTATAGACCTCAAGGATTCTTGTTTGCACATCTCTATACATGGGAATTATTTTCATTTCCTGAAGTTTGTATATCTCAAAAATGCTAGTTTGCCACTCTCTGTGGGATACAATTTTGCCGGTGAGCAGAAATCAGGACATTTCAGTTGCTGTTGCTTCTCATCTGGCTGATATCTAGTGCAATCTTTTATTTGTTTTCCTGTCAGAACTTTACATTATTAAGATTCAGAGGGTGTGTCTCCTCCTACAATAAGCTCCATCCATTGGTAGCTCAGTGCATGGAGGTGGTGGGTCTTATGGTAGCTGCTTCAGTCACAGTTTCTTTAGCTCCCTCTTCAGTCGAGACCCCTATAATGGCTAAGCTACCTCAGTGGTCAATGAATTATCTAGATTTGGCACACAGATTGCTTTGAATTTCTCTCTTAGTCAATCTTTTTCTTAAAGTGATTGTCAACTTTCACGAATGAAAGCCCTGTTTCCTCTTAAGGACATGACGAGCCCACGGATCATCTTCATTACTTATGGGATATTCTCCTCCTGCCTGCAGGAGGCGGCAAAGAGCACTTACAGCAAAGCTGTTAAATAGTCCCTCCCTTCCCCTCCAACCCAGTCATTCTCTTTGCTTGCGTTAGTAATAGGAGATGGCAAAGGTGTTAGAGAAAGATTCTTTAATCAAGAGTTTGTTGTTTTTAAGTAGTGCCAGAATGTACTACTTTGCTCTGGGGTGTAGCCTAGACCAAATCAGTCTCTACAGTAGGGCTTTTTGGCGGCTTTAAAGCATTAGGAACTGGTGGGACATAATTCTCACTGCGCCTCCTAAGATATTGCAGCCCCATTATAGATAGCCTAAGCGCATGGTAACTCAGGCTGATCTGCTTCCACAGGGCTATGAGAGGGAGAAATAGGATCCTCTTACACCTGATGGACGACCCTGCTATCAGGCAGCATGGAGTTAAGTGCGATTTGTTTTTCATTCTGGAACTACAGGCAGAGGGATTATGGCACTTTACTTCTCCTAATTTTTACACTTATGATAAGCTACTAGTGCAGCTCCGGGACAAAACTCCTCTTATTAAGATATAGGGGTTGTCTTTTGGCAAAATCAGTATGTACAGGCACTGGGGAGACTGATTTTATTAATTTTTACTACATGTTATGTATTTTAGTATGGATGCCGGGCTAGATAGTTATTTGATGTACGTCCACGATGGGCGGGGCCTATTTCCGCGCGCTTCCTCATTCTGGTTGCTATCCGGGCTGAGAAGTCGCATGGAGTTCTACTGCTGCATGGCTACTGTTTATAAAATATTTGGTCAGGTGGTAGTAGTGCTCCCGGCAAGCGGTGTTTTCTGTTTTTCCTCCGGTCCTCTGATATCAGCATCCGGTTGGTCCTGGGAGGTCGATCGCTTGTTTGGTGGCAGGTAGGCACCTCAGCAGGCTGCTGAGGTGTAGATGTGTTTGGAACAGCATTCATTTCATGTTTTTTTTTTTTTGCTATATTATAAAAACGGCAGTAAAAAATTTTGGGTTTAAAATTTAAAGGCACAGGTTGATTAATTTCATAACGGTCTAAGTTAATTTTTTCCATCTCAAATTTACTTGTTGGGGATTTACCTTTGTTGGCTATCCCTTGGTTCTGTCTTAAAGTCACAGTTGCATATATTTTTATAAAAAATGTTTTTTGATTTTATGTGAGAGATGGATACTGAAGCTGATCAATCTGCTCTTTGCTCTATGTGTTTGAATGCTCAGGTTGAACCCCCTATTCCTTTTTGTCCCTCATGTGTTAAGAGGACCTTGAGTTACAAAGAGAGGATTTTTCATGAGCAAGTCTCTTCTAAGGCGGATGCTTCTCAGGGGTCTCATGATGAGATTCAAAGTATTTCGCAGCGGTCTCCCCAAATGTCCCAAGAGAGCTCGCCCGCTCAAGCAGTGCCCTGTACTAATACTTTAGCTTTAAATATTTCCTTAATGGATATAGCTAAGGTAGTGTCTTCTTCTATTTCTGATACATTATCTGCCTTTCCCATGTTTCAAGACAGACGTAAGAGAAGGAGTGACCATGGAGTCAGTAAGGATACTGATGCACTGGTGTCATTTTCAAATTTACCCCCTCAAGAACATGAGTTGGAGGGTTCGGAGTCTTTATCTGAAGGTGAAGTTTCTGATTCTGGAAGTTCTGCACCTTTTTCAGATTCGTAGGTGGTTTCTTTCAGGTTTAAGTTAGAACACCTCCACCTGTTACTCAGGGAGGTATTAACAACTTTAGATGATTGTGACTCTACAGTAGTAGTGGCTCCTGAAAGGTTTTGTAAGATGGATAAATATTTTGAAACTCCCTCGTATTCAGATGTTTTTCCGATACCTAAGAAGACTTTGGAGATTATTTCTAAGGAATGGGACAGACCAGGTATTCCTTTTTCTCCATCCCCGGTCTTTAAGAAAATGTTTCCTGTAGTGGACGCAAAAGGAAAATTGGCAGACAGTCCCTAAGGTGAAAGGAGCTGTTTCCACCCTGGCTAAACGTACGAATATTCCTATTGAGGATAGCTGTGCCTTTAAGGATCCTATGGACAAGAAGTTGGAAGGATTACTTAAGAGGATTTATACTCATCAGGGGTTATTGTTGCAGCCTACTGCATGCATTGCCACGGTTACTAGTGCAGCAGCTTATTGGTTTGAAGCTCTTTCTGAGTCTCTCAGACATGAGACCCCTTTGGAAGAAATCCAGGATAGGATTAAGGCACTGATGCCTTTATTACTGATGCTTTGTTGCAAATTACTAAGTCTGCAAAGACTTTGGGGTTTTCTATCTTGGCCCGCAGAGCCTTGTGGTTAAAACCCTGGACTGCGGATGTGTCTTCCAAGTCTAAGCTTCTGACAATTCCGTACAAGGGAAAGACCTTGTTTGGACCTGGCCTAAAGGAAATTATTTCCGATATCTCTGGAGGTAAGGCTCAACTACTTCCTCAGGATAAGAGAAACAAGCAAAAGGGACGTCAAAGTAATTTTCATTCCTTTTCGAAATTTCAAGAGTAATTCCTTTGTTTCCTCCGCCAGACAGGACGGAAACTTTACCCAGCCTAAGCCTACTTGGAGACCCAACCAGTCATGGAACAAGGGGAAACAATCCAAGAAGCCTGCTGCTGAATCCAAGACAGCATGAAGGGCTTGCCAGCGATCCAGGGCCGGATCTGGTCGGGGGCAGACTATCTTTTTTTCGTTCAGGCATGGGTAAGAGATGTTCAGGACCCCTGGGCTATAGAGATTGTGTCCAGGGGATACAGACTGGAGTTCAAAACCTTTCCTCCTCGGGGAAGGCTTCTCCTTTCAAGGTTATCTGCAAACCAGATAAAAAGAGAGGTGTTCTTATGTTGTGTAAGAGACCTCTCCTCCATGGGAGTAATTGCTCCAGTTCCTACTCAGGAACAAGGAGAAGGTTTTTATTCCAATTTGTTCGTAGTTCCCAAAAAAGAGGGAAATTTCAGGCTAATCTTAGACCTCAAGAGTCTAAACAAATTTCTCAGAATCCCATCATTCAAGATGGAGACTATTCACACTATTCTACCCTTGATCCAGGAGGGTCAATTCATGACAACGGTGGACTTAAAGGATGCATATCTCCATGTTCCTATTAACAAGTGTGATGAATCTCCTGTACTAAGTACTGGTCACATATATTAAGTGAGTTGTTGCTCTAGAGTGTGCAAACCCTGGAAATACCCGAGATATCAGGGATGAGACACTGTGAGCGGTTTTAATAAACAGTAATTGATGTACTGTAATGCAGACTTCAAAAGAAATCATGTGGAACTCAGAGCAAAGTAACTATCAATCTCTTACTAGATAGTATAAAGATTTAGAGCAGTCACAACGTCTGGTAGTAGTGTAGTTGAATACAGGCAGTTTACCAATTGTTAGAGTAAAATACGTTGGTTCTTAGGTCCGTCTTCACACACACACACACACACTCGTTCTATATATACATCCATTTAGAAATACATAAGTTTCAGCAGTAACAAGGTCTCCACAGCATACAATATAAGTCCAGCAATTGTGGTTAGTGTCAGCGCTTAAGGGACAGTTGATTCGTAATGTTACAATTACCTTGGGAAGAAGCAGGCAGTGTACTGAGAAAGGTGCCGAAAACAATAAGGGTTCGTTTTACCTGCAATGCTATGCAGCGCTTTGTGCGGCTGCTTGATGCGAGTGTATGTGTGACTCACTTCCGGTCTCCCGAGGGTAGGTCTCCGATCAGCTGTGGGTGGAATAGCTGAGGCTGCCTGACAGGTGCGGTGGATAACAGCAACGGGTAAGTTCCGATAGCACGAATGTGGGTATCAGCGTGAGAAGCACGTTCACAAATACTGGAACTGGAAGTACTAAGTAAATGGTTAATATACCAACAAAGAAGAACTAAGATAATATGTTGACCTGGAACAGAGGCATATACGTTGTGGCTGAATAGCTGTATAGCTTCAATAATCAGGCAAGGAAGTGATGCAAAGGGAAGCCTTATAAAGGGTCAGAGGGTAGGAAGAGATATACCTTAAAGGTATATCACAACAAGGAACATCACAAGTTCCTAAGATTTGCATTTCTGAACAAACATTTCCAGTTTGTGGCTCTTCCATTTGGGTTGGCCACAGCACCCAGAATTTTCACAAAGGTTCTGGGGTCTCTTTTGGCAGTCCTAAGACCACGGGGCATTACAGTAGCGCCTTACCTGGACTATATTCTAATCCAGGCGCCATCTTGCCATCAAGCAAAGTCTCATACCGACATTGTCATAGCTTTCCTGAGATCTCACGGGTGGAAGGTGAGACGAGGGTTACCTTTTTGGGAACTTTAATAGATTCTGTTCAAATGAGGATTTTTCTGACAGAAGTCAGGAAATCAAAGATTATAGATACCTGTCGAGTACTCCAAACCACTCCGAATCCATCTGTGGCCCAGTGTATGGAGGTAATCGGATTGATGGTAGCGGCGATGGACATCGTCCCATTTGCTCGGTTCCATCTCAGACCTCTTCAGCTGAACATGCTCAGACAGTGGAATGGAGATTATGCGGACTTGTCTCCTCCAATAGTCATGGAGAAGGAGACAAGAGACTCTCTTCAATGGTGGTTGTCTCTGGATCATCTTTCTCAGGGAACCTGCTTTCACAGACCTTCCTGGGTGATTGTGACAACAGACGCCAGTCTTTTAGGATGGGGAGCCGTCTGGGGTTCTCTGAAGACTCAGGGAGTGTGGACCCAGGTGGAGTCTCTTCTTCCTATCAACATTCTGGAACTGAGAGCGATTTTCAATGCGCTTCTGGCTTGGCCTCAGTTGGCCTCGGCCCGGTTCATCAGATTTCAGTCGGACAACATAACGACTGTCGCCTACATCAATCATCAGGGAGGAACGAGGAGTTCCTTGGTGATGTCAGAAGTATCCAAGATCATTCAGTAGGCGGTGAACCGCTCTTATCATCTGTCAGCGATCCACATCCCAGGGGTGGACAACTGGGAGGCGGATTTTCTAAGCAGAGTGGGAACTTCATCCGGAAGTGTTCTCAAGTCTGATCCTCAAATGGGGTCAACCGGAGTTGGATCTCATGGCATCTCGACAGAATGCCAAGCTTCCGAGGTACGGGTTGAGGTCCAGGGATACACAGACGGAACTGATAGATGCTCTGGCAGTTCCTTGGTCCTTCAAGCTAGTATACCTGTTTCCCCCGTTTGCTCTTCTTCCTCGGGTCATTGCTCGAATCAAACAGGAGAGGGCTCCGGTGATCCTCATCGCTCCTGCCTGGCTTTGCAGGACTTGGTATGCGGACCTGGTAGACATGTCGTCTCTACCACCCTGGAGACTTCCGTTGAAGAAGGATCTTCTCATTCAAGGTCCCTTCCTTCACCCAAATCTAGTTTCTCTGAAGCTGACTGCTTGGAGATTGAACATTTGATTTTGTCAAAGTGAGATTTTTCTGATACGGTCATTGAGACCTTGGTTCAGGCTCGTAAGCCGGTAACTAGAAAGATTTACCATAAGATATGGCGTAAATATCTTTATTGGTGCAACTCTAATGGCTACTCGTGGAGTAAGATTAGGATTCCGAGAATTTTAGCCTTTCTCCAAGAGGGATTGGAGAAGGGTTTGTCGACTAGTTCCTTAAAGGGTCAGATTTCGGCTTTGTCGTTGTTACTACATAAACGTCTGGCAGAGGCTCCAGATGTTCAATCTTTCTGTCAGGCTCTGGTCAGGATCAGACCTGTATTTAAGCCTATTGCTCCTCCATGGAGTCTTAATTTGGTTCTTAATGTTCTTCAAGGGGTTCCATTTGAACCTATGCATTCCTTAGACATTAAACTTCTGTCTTGGAAAGTTTTATTTCTGGTTGCTATTTCTTCTGCTCGTAGAGTGTCCAAGCTATCGGCATTGCAATGCGCTTCTCCTTATCTAATTTTTCATGCAGATAAGGTTGTCTTGCGTACCAAGTTGGGTTTTCTTCCTAAGGTAGTTTCAGATCAAAACATTAACCAGGAGATTGTTGTACCTTCATTGTGCCCTAATCCTTCTTCTCAGAAGGAGCGTCTTTTGCACAATCTTGATGTTGTTCGTGCTTTGAAGTTTTATTTACAGGCGACGAAGGATTTTCGGCAGTCTTCTTTATTTGTTGTTTTTTTGGTTGAGGAGCCGCTGGGAAGCAGCCTCCTGAGAGGATTACGGCTCATTCTACTAGAGCTGTGGCTTCTTCATGGGCATTCAAGAATGAAGCGACTGTTGAACAGATTTGTAAAGCTGCTACACTTTTTCTAAATTCTACAAATTTGATACTTTTGCCTCAGCTGAGGCGGCTTTTGGGAGAAAGGTTCTTCATCTTGTCCCTCCCGTATCATCTGTGTCCTCTAAGCTTGGGTATTGTATCCCATAAGTAATGAAGATGATCCGTGGACTCGTCATGTCCAAGAGGAAACAAATTTATCAGGTAAGAATACATTTTCTTTTTTTTAAAAAACTATTAAAAACAGGGGCACTTTCATTCATGAAAGTTTACATTGAAGCCGTTCTTTTAAAATACTTAACTTTTATTCCTAGCAAGCGTGGAACACAGTAGCAGCGATTCATCCGCCTCCAGGTCGTCTCTTATGTCAGAAATTACAAATCCGGCTTCCTCCAATAACGGCTCCCCCCAGAACAAAACATTGCCTGAGGTCACGCCGTGATTGGAGGAAGAGGGATTCGTTATTTCTGAAGTAAGAAAGAGACATTCACTTTAAGGACACAAAGTCTCTATTTGTCCTTTGGGACATGCTTCCTTCGTCAGTCTTGGTCTATTGTACCAATGAACTCTGGTCTCTAAGGCTGGGGGGGGGCGGTCTGGGTTTCTCGAAGATTGCAATAAGTTTGGTATCACCTTGAGGCATTGTTGCTAATCAACATTCTGGAACTTCAAGCGATCTTCGGGCTATTCATTCCTGGCTTCTATTGAAGGAGGAAATGTTTATCTGTTTCCAGTTGGACATCATCTAGGCGGTGGCCTACATACGCAGGTTTACCCCAGTCCACTGGCCATGCAGGAAGTGTCTATTACTCTGTCTTGGGCAGAGAGGAATTATCAATCCCTATTGGCAATTCACAATTCTAGTGCGGAATCTGTTGGCGCTCTACAATTAACCGATGATAAAAATAATACCATGTGTGAACTACTGGGGAGGTGGATCATTCCAGCAGTCGATCGGTCCATTTCATAGAGTTGTCTCTCCATAGGACATTTTTGATCGCTTATTGATCCAATGGGCTCACAGGATGTAGACCTAATGGCCTCTCACTTAAATCTGACACTTCTAAGCTATTGTGGAAGATCAAAAGATCCTAAGACATAGTGTGGACAAAATGCTTTTGCTTTCCATGGCTTTTTCCCTCTAAGACAGAATCTGTTGTCTCAAGTTTCTCTTTACTCAAATCTCTATTTTAGTGGTGTGGAGTTTGAACGCCTAGTTTTGGAACATAGAGATTTATTTAATTTGATCATTGAATCTTTGATGCAGGCCAGTGATTTAACACAAGATTGGACAACATATTTTAAGTGGTGTTCTTCTAGAGTGTTTTCTTGGTATCGATTTTAATGCCTAGAATGCTTCATTTTTTCTGCCCTTGACAATGGTTTGTCTATTATTTTCTGCTTTATCTCTTTTTTCTTTCTAATGGCATTGAGAGTCCACATAATCTATTCATAACCAGAGCATTGAAATATCCCTACCACTTCCCCTACCCTCTCAGTAGTTCTTTGCCTCTTCATAGAGGTAGGCAGAGATAAGAAGTGCTCTGCAGGAATCTAATCTAAGTATACCCTCAATGGATTGTTTCCTTCAAGAGAGTGTCAGGGGAATACCTGGTGACCATGTAATACTCTTCGGAGAGTTTTGGATTTCTCAGTTCATGGGCGTCGCAGGGAAGTTCACATGCCTCTCATAGTGAGCAGTTACTGTAACCCCTTCCCAGTCTTATGGTGTTAGTAACACTACAATTCCTTTTTTGACAGGACTGCCTGGAAGCCTCCCTAGAAACAGCAAGGGTAAGTGCTACTTTGAGTTTATTTGAGAAGCCTCTTCCTTCACAATATGCACTAGTTGTGTATATTTAGCGGTCAATGCCATAATACGTGAGGGTCGTTAAAAAAAAACTGGCCCCTACTTGATCCTGCAGCAGTAAGGGTTAAGGAATTTTCCTGCCGCAGGACTATAAGTGCTCTCAGACCCTTTTCTCTACATTTGACTGCGCAGTTTCAGCAGCTACTGGCATCGGTGGTGGTAAGACCCCTCAAACAGAAGTATCTTAATCCATAGTGCCTTTATTAGATAAATTTGCTCACTGTGGGATAAGTGTTCAGTGGGGATATTATAGGGACAGTCAACACCAGAACTTTTGTTGTTAAAAAAGAAAGATCCCTTTATTACCTATTCCCCAGTTTTGCATAACAAACGCAGTTATAATAATACACATTTTACCTCTGTAATTACCTTGTATCTAAGCTTCTGCTGACTGCCCCCTTATTTTATTTATTTTGACAGATTTGCATTTTAGCCAATCAGTGCTCACTCCTAGGTCACTTCACGTGCATGAGCTCAATGTTATCTATATGAAACACATGAACTAATGGCCTCTAGTGGTCAAAATGCATTCAGATTAGAGTTAGTCTTCAAGGTCTAAGAAATTAGCTTATGAACCTTTTAGGTTTAGCTTTCAACTAAGAATACCAAGAGAACAAAGCAAATTTGGTGATAAAAGTAAATTGGGAAGTTGTTTAAAATGACATGCCCTATTTAAATCATGAAAGTTTTTTTTTTTTTTTGACTTGACTGTTCCTTTAAGCTACTCTGTGTAGGTAGCTCCACCATTTTTCCTCTGCATGTTGGATCTGAGAGTGGATGCATATAAAAGGTGTAAAATGGAGATTGAACTAAATGAAACTAATCAGGAAGTGGAATTGGTTACTATTTTTTGATAATAATTAATGCTTTGCAAGATTCAGTTAGTTTGCCCTCCTGCTTAACTTTGCAATACATGTTTAGCATATTTGCTACAGTCTCATTCCGGGGGCCCTAGTGACCTGACTACAGCATTATTCTCGCCCAGTACTTGTGTCCAATCACAGTCAATACCATCTACTCAAGTATGCCCACAATAGCCGGTTTTACAACCCCAGCTGGGGTCACCTAATTCTCAAAATATTGTTTGGAATTCTGCTCCTCTACCTCAAACTGAGGTTAGCCCTTTCCCTCATGACTTTGTGACCCAATATTAGTCTGCTGTATCTGCAGCTCTGAGCGCCATGCCACATACAGGTAAAAGGAAGAGAAAAATTAAGCCTTCCTCTGCACCAGTACTGATTCGACCTCTGCTGCCATCAGCTGCAGGTATCTCATGATGATGAATCCTTGTCGGCAGTCTGATAAAGATACTGAGGATACTTCATTAGATTTAAGGTGGAACACCTAAGATACTTACTCAGAGGGTCCTTAACACCTTAGGGGTGTCTGAAACTAAGCCTGTGGAAAATAAACAGGTTCATAAATTTGATATTATATTTAAACCTAAAATAAGGCCCCCTGATGTTTTTTCCAGTTCCTTCCCTTGTTGCTGACCTCCTTTCTAGGGAATAGAAAAAACCTGGTATACCTTTTTCTCCTCTAAATAAAAAAAAAAAAAGAAGTTATTTCCTGTCCCTGATTCTCTTTTGGAAATATGGTGTAAGAGGATGGTGCTTTTCCCACCCTGGCTAAATGTACCACATTTCCTCTGGAGGACAATACGTCCTTTAAGGTTCCTATGGATAGAAAATTAGAGAGATATCTTCGGAAAGTTTTCTTGCAAGGCGGTTTGCTTGTCCAACCTGAATTCCTCAATTTGTGATGCCATTTATCTCTATGCCAAGAACTCTGTCTTCACCATGTTAGTTAGAGAGTTCTCTGGCTAAAGTCCTGGTCAGCAGACATGGTTTCTAAATCTAGGTTACTATCTTTGGCCTTTAAGGGAAGATCTCTATTTAGCCGGACCTAGATTTCATCCCTTATACTGTCATTGGCGGAAAGGGTGCCTTTCTACCCCCAGATTGAGAAATCTAGAACTAAGGGACTTCCTATAGGATATTTTTGCCCCTTTCGTCCGAACAAGACACAAAGTAGTACCTCAACAGCCAAGTCTGAAACGCCCAGGAACACCTGGAAACCTAAGCCTGTGTGGAACTAGAACCAACAGCCCAAGACATCGACTCCAGACAACAAGTCAGCATGTAGGGTCAGCCCCAACCTAGGTTCAGGTCAAGTACGGGGCAGGTTATCTCTGTTTCGAGAAGTTTGGGCGCAGTCCATTCAGGATCCTTGGGTTCAGGACATTGTATCTAATGGTTACGAAATAGGTTTCCAATTTCGCCCTCCAAGGGGCAGGATTCTCTTATCAAGGATCTCGGAGAGGCCGAAAAGAACATTCTTCCTGCGCTGTGTAGAAGATTTGGTATCTATGGGAGTTCTTGTCCCCGTGCCTCAGGCAAAGAGGGTAAGAGGGTTCTATTCAAACCTCTTCACCGTTCCCAAAAAGGAGAAAACTTTCCGTCCCGTCTTAGACCTGAAGTGTCTCAACAAATTTGTAAACTATCTGGTCCATTCTTCCTCTGGTGCAGGAGGGTCAATTCAGGAACACCATAGATTGGAAGGATGCATACCTTCACATTCCATATTACCGAGATCATTACCAATAACCAAGTTTAGGCTTTCTGGACAAGCATTACTAATTTAAAGCTCTTCCATTTGGTTTAGCTACAGCTCCCAGGATCTTTACAAAGGTTCTAGAGGCCCTCCTTGTGTAGTCAGACAGGGGATTGCTGTGGCGCCATACTTGAACGACATCTTGGTTCAGGCGCCGTCTTTACATTTAGTGACATCTCTCACAGAGTGGTTACTCTGGTATCTTCGGAAGCATGGATGGAAATTAAATCTGGAAAATTTCTCTGACTCCCAATATGAGAGTAAACTTTCTAGGGATCATCATAGATTCTATCAGCATGCATATTTACCTCACAGATCAACGCAGAAAGAAGCTTCAGGCTGCATTCCGTCTACTTCAATCCATTGCTTGGCCTTCGGTGGCTCAATGCATATAGCTGGTAGGTCTTATGGTTGTGGCTTTGGACGCTATTCCTTTTGCTCGCTTTCAATTGAGACCTCTACAGTTATGTATGCTCAGGCAATGGAATGGGAATCATTTAGATCTGTCTCAGGGTATATCTCTGGATACGGAGACAAGAAAGTCTCTTTACTGGTGGCTGTCTCAGGAACTCATTCTCCAGGGCATGTGCTTTCTGCTCCCATCCTGGGAGATCTTAACAACCTATGCGAGTTTGACAGGCTGGGGTGCTGTGTGGGGTTCTCTGAGAGCTCAGGGAACCTGATGACCAGAAGAAGCGATGTTGGCTCGTTTCTCAGATGTTCCAGCTATTGCTAGAATTGGACCGGTTTTCAAACCTATTGCTCCTCCATGGATCTTTAATTTTGTTCTTAGAGTTCTTCATCAGGCTCTGTTTGAGCCTATGCATTCTATTGATATTATGTCACTATCTTTGAAGTATTATTTCTGTTAGCTATTTCCTCTGCTCGTAGAGTTCCAGAATTGTCTGCCCTCCAGTGTGATCCGCCTTATCTGGTATTCCATTCAGGTAAGGCTGTACTTACAGGTTTTTACCTAAGGTTGTTTCAACTCACAATATTAATCAAGAAATTGTTGTTCCTTCTCTTTGTCCTAATCCTTTTCCTCCAAGGAGAAGTTGTCCATAATCTGGAAGTTGTTAGAGCTTTAAGTTTTATTTTCATTCTTCCAAGGAATTTCGTCAATCATCTTCCTTTTTTTATCCTGTTTTCTGGTAAGTGCAAGAATTAGAAATCCACAGCTGCTTCTCTATCCTTCTGGCTCAGAAGTTTTGATTTGCATGGTTTATATAGAAGTGGGTCAGCAGCCTCCATCCCGTATTACAGCACATTCTACCCGTGCAGTGTCTACGTCCTGGACCTTCAAGAATGAGGCCTCAGTTGAACAGATCTGAATTTACCAAATTTGATGTTTTTTGCCTCAGCAGAGGCATCTTTTGGGAGAAGGGTTCTTCAAGCGGTGGTGCCTAGTATTTAAGTACTGCCTTTCCTACCTTTCCCTCCCTAAAATTTTTGCGGACTCCACATCTCGGGTATTGGTTATGAATGGATTTCATGGACTCTCACTGTCATTAGAAAGAAAATATAATTCTTATGCTTACCTGATAAATTATTTTCTTTCTTGGCAGTGAGAGTCCACGAACCCGACACTGACATAGTGTTTTTTCACTATTAGACCTAGTAAGGGGCTAATAAGGTAGCGTTCGCCTCTTAACTAAAAAAAAGGGATTCAAGAGTATTACAGCTCTTTCTTCAAGAGCAATTGCAGCATCATAGGTTTTTGAAAGATTATGCTTCTTTGGAGCAAAGCTGCAACATGTCTTATATGCATACTTTTTGCCAGAAAAATAGTCTGACCCTTTCCATAACATAGACCATCGGCTTGGGTATTATTCCCATATGTTATGTGAGGACTGTGGACCATCATCATTTTACGAAAGAAAAAAAAAATGATGCTTACTTGATCCTTTTCTTTCGGAAAGATGATGATGAGCGACAGTTCTAATGACACCTCTATATATACCCTGCTTTGCCTTTCCTACCTTTTTTTCCTATTCTCTTCTTGGCTATACGTAAAACTTAGAGAAATGGGAGGTGGGAGGGTTTTAAAGCTCTTGTATGGGTTCTTGACATCCTCCTAGTGGCAGGAAATATATCCCATATGTTATGGAGGACTGTGGACCATCATCATTCCGAAAGAAAATAATTTATCATCAAAGCATATATTTTTTTTCCATTAGCATTTCCAAAGTAAATGAGAGAAGGGAAGAGATGGGAGGGTGAGATGGGAGAAGCATCATAAGAACAAAGAATGACGATAGACTGAATGAAGTATTAAAAAGCAGTTCCAAAAAGTAAAGTTAATAGTAAAGATAGTGCGGCATTGTGCAAAATATAGTTATAGTTGTCTTGCTGTACCTCCTAAAGGGATATGAGACCCAAAAATATTATTTTGTGATGCAGACAGAACATACAATTTTTTAAAAGTTTCCATTTACTTCTATCATCAACTTTCCTTCGTTCCCATGGTATTCTTTGTTGAAGAAATACCAAAGTAGGTATCTGGAGCACTATGTGGCAGGAAATTGCGCTGCCATCTAGTGCTCTTACAAATGGATAACATTCTGGCAAAACTGCTGTCATATGGCGCTCCAGACACATGCACACTCCTGAGCTTAGTTCCCTGCTTTTAAACAAAAGATACCAGCAGAACAAAGAAAATGTGAGAATAGAAGTAAATTAGAAAGTTATTAGAAATTGCATGCTCTATCTGAATCATGAAAGAATTTGTTTTGGTTTTAAAAACGTTTTAATTAGTGCAGGGAAAACAACCTACTACAACAGCAGTACAACAAATACTACAACTAACAGAAAGCTATACTGCTATATATGCCTTTCTTTTATATCACAAGCATTATAGATATAGGTTCACTTGGAATCATTGGCGTACAGGTGAGACGGCTTGGAAAGGTGAATGTTTTGGCTCTGGTACAACAGACAGTCAAGAGCAGGGTGTTTTCCTGTATTCCAATTCCTCACATACCTTGGGGGTCAGGTAAGACGCAAAGAATGGCTGCTTTGGAGAAGTTTTGGCTGTTTCCTCTGCCGCTACCCTCCCACAGCTCAGGTGAATGCTCCACCAACCCACTGCCACTCCCATTGTTTAGGATCTGCCTATAGACACAAAGGAAACATCCACATACCATTATGATCAAATAAATAATTTGACTTTCACACAAATATACAAAATATTACCTGGCACCTTTTTTTGAGCACATGATACCAGTAAAATCCTGGCTGAAGGTACCCTATTAAATTTATATGCAGAATTGTCTACAGTGGCAAATCCCAAACTCCCCTTATATTTGAAAAAGCCATTTATACTATGTGAAGACATTTGGAATGTGAAATATTAATATTTTTATGTTGGGTTAGCACACAACTTTTTACTTTCAACTTGTAAAATGAGCACAACCCGACGAGCACAAAAAGTTTACTTCTAGCACAGTTAGCGCACAAGTGAAAGTGCTAAATAGAGCTCCACTCCCCTATTGCCATTTAAAAGGGAACCAGATTCCATGAGTGGGCTAAAAAAGGAGAACAAACCTCAAGGTTACATTAAGAACGGATCCACAAGATAATTGCAAAACTTGAACCATTCACAAAAAATTATGTTTTAAATGCCTAGCTGCACTAATAGCCTTATAGCTACTAAGCAGTTTCGTCATCCTCATTTCAACAGGACATAAAACATTTCATTTTGTAAGATGTAGAACCACATATTATATACATAATTATCCGTAAAAAATATTATGTGGGCATGGCTTACCACAGGATGACTATAAGACAAGCTATATAGGACACAGTGAGTTCAGTGATTCAGGAGAAATGTGAGGAAGCATTTATTTTCAGAAAGGGTGGTGGATTCATGGAATAAACTTCCAATAGAGGTGGTAAACACTAAGACTGTAAAATAATTAAAAATTTGCCTGGGACATGCATAAGGCTATCGTAAGAAAATAGTAATATGTAATATGGGTAGACTTGACGGGCATTTTTGGTTCTTATCCACCGTCAAACTCTATGTTCCTATGAGTTTCCAAACATTTTTACAAAGTGGCCATATGGTGGCATTTATTCCGTTTGGACACTTTACATACCAAAGAACTTGCCAATGCCAGGCCTGGAGTTTTTTTTACATAGATTGCCAAGACATTTACAGTGAATCTAAAACATAATCCTGGAATGTTTACATATACAATGGCCAGGAGTATATACAGAATGACTTGTTGTGTCTTTTTGCTTCTCATTGGGTATTTATTTCCATTAGAGACACATTTCATGGTTTTGAAAGAACCTTGGATAACACACTGAGTACAATAGATGAGTAAAAAGAAACTCTTGTACAATTTTTATCAAGACTAGGCCTGCTGTTGGTTAGGCCTGCTGGTAAACTTGACCCATGTCACTTAAGCCTCACCCATTGCTATAATAAAGATCATCTCTATGAAGTCTCTGGGCTATAGTTACATAATCAGTTGGAGTTCTACCATTAAAGTGACTGAAAAGTAAAAGCCGAGCCCAGGTAGCATGTCAGACCTTGGTCTCCAAAAACTGCATTTGTTTATGCCTAGGGCTGTGTAGCACATTCCATTGTACAGGTTGTGCACAAAGCAGTGTGCTTAGGATCATTATCATGCTGAAAAATAAAACAATTCCGAATCAGGCGCTTTCCAGAAGGAATGGCATGATGAATTAGAATTCAGTTTAAATTACAAAATCAACATTAAGTGCCCAGTCCTACCTAGGACTACTGAAGTTGGTATAGTAGTATATTTGATACCATTAGGTATGTGTTCTGATAACACTATTTAGCACCAATTTATTTGGTAATATCTATTACTCTTATAAATCTTATTAATAATTCCCTTGCAACAAGCACTAATAAGAATACATGATACGAGATATTGGTTTTCATGGTTACACACTATACAGCACATTGAGGTGATTGTTTGCCCCTATCTCTGCTTTTACACACGTAGGACACATGACCAGTGATACACGTAGCAATATGCATCACTTATGGTCATTAATGGAGTTCTATTGATTGCACATGGGAATACACTGAGCTGTAAGGGGCTGGGTTAGTATTTATAGAGCTGCTGTTTGTCTGAGGTAGGGGATTATTAACCCTTTGAGTGCTAAGCACTTTCCCACCTGGGTGCTAAGGTTTTTTAAAGGTTTTTTCATTTTTATTTTTACAAATAAAGCAAGGACCTCCAAAGTAATATTTTCTGAGATATTACCAGTGCCGTGTGCTAATTCAGTAAGGCAGAAGGAGTTAAGGTCTGTTAATTCATGGCTAAAGACATGGTGTAAAAATGAGGGGTTTGACTTTTTAGAACACTGGGCTGATTTTTCACTAGGGTACAATTTGTACAGTAAGGATGGATTGCACCTGAATGACATGGGTGCAGGTGTGTTGGGGGAAAGGATGGTAGCACGTTTAGAGAACCTTTTAAACTAGGCAAAGGGGGGGAGGGTCAGTTAGAACACAATAGAACAGAGAGATCAGTCTGTGAATATGACAATCCCTTAATATCTCAAGGAAGGGATGACTTAAGAAATGTCACATTAGAAAATATAAAGGAAAGCACACCAAGTAGCAGCAGAAAGCACATGAAAATTAAATGTATGACAACAAATGCAAGAAGCATGACAGGTAAAATGGGGGAGCTGACGCTCTTAGTTGCAGAAGAGGACTATGATGTTATCAGTATAACTGAAACTTGGTGGGATGATTCACATGACTGGGCAGTTAACTTAGAGGGGTATACATTATTTAGGAGGGACAGGAATAATAAAAGGGGTGGAGGAATCTGCATGTATATTAAACCTAACCTTAAACCTACAATAAGGGAAGATATTTATGATACAAGTGACAATGTAGAGACCCTGTGGGTTGAAATAAAGAGTGGGGGGAAAAATCCTAAAAAAATATTACTAGGAACATGCTACAAGCCTCCCAACATTAGTGACCCGGAGGAAACTCAACTACTAATGCAAATAGGTAAGGCTGCTAATAACAGTGCTGTAATTATGGGAGATTTTAACTACCCTGATATAAACTGGGCCAATGAAACTAGTAATTCAGCTAAGGGGGATAGATTTTTAAATGTTCTCAGGGATAACTTCTTGTCACAATTAATAGAGGAGCCAACTAGGAGTAAAGCTATATTGGATTTAGTGCTATCAAACAATACAGATATAATATCAAACATAGAAGTTAAAGAACATTTGGGTAACAGTGATCATAACATGGTCACATTTGAAATCTATTTTCAAATGCAGTGTTTTAAAGGCTTAACTAAGACTTTTAATTTCAAGAAAGCAAAATTCAACGATTTAAGGAAATCATTAAATAATATAAATTGGGACAATGTATTTTCTAATAAAAATACAGAGAATAAATGGATAATATTTAAAAATGTGTTAAATAAATATACATATCAACACATACCATATGGTTATAAAAGTAAAAATAAAAAAACAAAGCCATTATGGCTAAATAAAAATGTGTTAAGAGAAATTAGGAAAAAACGTAGGGCATTTAAATTATTAAAAGAAAATAGTACAGACTCAGCATACAATATTTATAAGGAATGTAACAAAGCATGCAAAAAAGCAATCAAATTAGCCAAAATTGAAAATGAAAAATTAATTGCTAAGGATTCTAAGTCTAACCCTAAAAGGTTCTTTAAGTACATAAATAGCAAAAAATCTAAGAAGGATAATATAGGTACATTAAAATGTGTGGAGGGTAGCATGATAAATAATGACAGGGAGAAGGCTGAGGTACTAAACCAGTTTTTTTCTTCAGTATACACAAGAGAAGAACCATTGAATGATACTTTTGAACATAATAGAACATGCCAGTCCATACCACTAACTGGGTTTTGTTTAGAGGATATCAGGAAAAAACTGGAAAATATTAAGGTAAATAAAACTCCAGGCCCAGATGGAATACACCCAAGGGTGTTGAGGGAACTTAGCACTGTTATAGACAAACCTTTACTCTTAATTTTTCAAGACTCATTATCCTCAGGCATGGTACCCCAGGATTGGCGTAAAGCTGATGTGGTGCCACTCTTCAAAAAGGGAAGCAGGGATGATCCAGGAAGCTATAGACCAGTTAGTCTGACATCAATAGTGGGGAAGATATTTGAAGGGATTATAAGGGATTATATTGATGAGCATATTCGTGTAAACAAGATTATGAGTTCTAATCAGCATGGCTTTAGGAGAAATAGATCATGTCAAACTAATCTGATTAGATTCTACGAGGAAGTAAGTCAAAATATAGATAAAGGGGAATCAGTGGATGTGATATACTTAGATTTTGCAAAGGCATTTGATACAGTGCCACATGAGAGATTAATGCACAAAATTAAGGGACTGGGAATAGCTGAAAATGTTAGCTCATGGATAAATAACTGGATAAAAGATAGGGAGCAACGAGTAGTAGTAAATGGATCATACTCAGATTGGACAAAGGTAATCAGTGGCGTCCCCCAGGGATCAGTACTGGGCCCTGTTCTTTTTAATATTTTTATAAATGACTTGGAGCAAGGATTAAATAGCGACATCTCTATTTTTGCAGATGATACTAAGTTAAGTAAGGTCATAAGGTCAGAGCAGGACGAACTGTCTTTACAAAGGGATTTGCTAAAATTAGAACTATGGGCAAGTGAATGGAAAATGAGATTTAATACGGAAAAATGCAAGGTTCTACATTTTGGAAGTAAAAATAAGCAGGCTACGTATTTTTTAAATGGGACAAGACTTAGCCAAACACAGGAGGAAAGGGATTTGGGAGTAGTAATAGATAACAAGCTAAAGATGGGTGCACAATGCAGGGCAGCGGCTTCAAAGGCTAATAAGATACTAGCATGTATTAAAAGAGGTATTGATTCAAGGGAGGAAAGCATAATTCTGTCATTATATAAAGCCCTGGTAAGACCTCACCTTGAGTTTGGAGTGCAGTTCTGGGGACCAATTGCTAAAAAAGATATTGCAGAACTAGAAAAAGTTCAGAGAAGGGCCACAAAGCTAATAAGGGGATTGGAGAAATTAACCTATGAGGAGAGGCTAGCCAAACTGGGTCTGTTTTCTTTAGAAAAAAGGCGCTTGAGAGGTGACATGATTACTTTATATAAATATATTCAAGGCCCATATACAGAGATGGCAGAAGCTCTGTTTATTCCAAGAAAATTGTTTCTGACAAGAGGTCATAATTTAAGGTTGGAGGAAAGGAGATTTAATCTCCTGCAACGGAAACGTTTTTTTCACTGTGAGAGCAATAAAATTGTGGAACTCATTACCAAAGGAGGTAGTGAATGCCAATACCATAGATACATTTAAAAATAGTCTGGATAAGTTTCTGTATACTAACAAAATTCATGGATATGATTGCTAGTATTAAATGGGTCACATTTTAATGGGGTTATTTAAGCTTAACTGGAGCTTTTTGTAAGTATTTTAGATTTGTATAGGTTGAACTCGATGGACTTCAGTCTTTTTTTCAACCTTATCTACTATGTTACTATGTTACTATGTAAATATTTTTTTTAAACTTTTTTTTAAATTTATTTCAGATCCCCAAGACTTACACTGTTGGAAAGGTTAGGAGATTACCCTTCGAACGGTGGGTCTTGGGGGTCTGTAGCTGCTTAGATGCCTGAGATACAGGCTTCTAAGCAGGGTTCATGCAGAAGAATATTGCTTTTTATGTAGTGAGGTACATGCTTATTATATGTTGAGGTAAAAGTGGATCATGCTGATCATGCTATTGGTACATTGAGCTGTTAGTACAGATCAGTTAATTAAATGAAAACAAACTAAACTTTGTGTGCGCCATATATGATACAGAGTTGGAAATTTGTGCACACATTGTTTCAGAGTTCATGCAAAGGAATATTGCTTTTTATGTAATGAGGTAACAGTAGATCATGCTGAGAGTATAGCACTGCATTATGTGTGCATATTTGCTAATAAGTAGCTTAAAGAATATTGCTTTTTTATGTAATAAAGTGACATTAAAACATGTTGATATTGCTATTGGTTCATTGAGATGTCAATACAAATGAGTTAATTGAATCAAAACAGCTTAACTCTGTGTGCGCCGTGTAGAATATATAGTTGGAGGTTTGTGCACACATTGACAAAATGTATTACTTATCATTTCTGCATGAAGCAGGAATAGATAGATATAGCTCCCTCCACCTTAGGGACCGTTTGCCAAGAGTACCGGACGGTGTCAACTATGGGATACATTTTCTTAAAATTAGGAGAAGGTGAGAACGGGATACCCGGTCTTTCCCATTCCCGCGTAATAATTTCCGATATTCTCTTAGGAACCGGAAAAACATCAGAGTAAGCAGGCACTTCTAAATATTTGTCCATCTTACACAATTTCTCTGGTGGAACCACAATAGAGTCACAGTCATCCAGAGTCGCTAAAACCTCCCAAAGTAACAGGCAGAGGTGTTCAAGCTTAAATCTAAATGACATTATGTCCGAGTCCGTCTGAGGTAACACACTTCCCGAGTCGGAAAGTTCCCTGACCCCCAATTCAGATCCCTGTGAGGGTACATCAGAAATAGCCATCAAAGCATCAGAAGTCGCAGGGATCAGAGTGGCCTCTGTCCTACTGCGTTTGCCCTGCAATACTGGCAACTTGGACAAAACCTCTGTAAGGGTAGATGACATAACTGCAGCTATATCCTGCAGTGTAAATGAAGTGGACGCGGTTGAAGAACACAGCGTCGCTTGGGTGGGCGTTAAAGGTTGTGACGCTTGGGGAGAAAGAAGCGGCATACCCTGATTCTCCTCAGTCTGAGAATCATCGTTAGACATATTTGCATTAAAGAAAATCTGTTCTTTACATTGTAAGGCCCTTTCAGTACATGAGGGACAAAAAGTAAGAGGGGGTTCCACATTGGCATCTAAACACATAGAACATGTACTTTCCTGAAGTTCAGACATGTTAAACAGACTAGCAATAGCAATAATAGTCGTTCTTTACTTGATATAATGAACTCTGAAGTCAAAACATATACTAACGAAAACATATGCTAACTAAAAAGTGTACTGCGCCTTTAAATAATAAAAGCGCAACAATTTTTTTGTTATCAGACAAAACAACGTTTGCAGCAATAAAAAAAAAATGCCCTTATGTGCCCAAAATAGCTTAACAATATTGCACCATTTGTTAGGTTATGTTATATATCAATTTATATCAATTTTATTAATTTATATCAATTCAGGCCCCTGCACCTCGCCACAGCTCTGCTGCGGCGCCTACTTGCCCCCAGATCACACTGAAGAAACGTTTTCAAGTCTCTCTGTACCCTACGAGTACAAAACTGAGCTAGGCCCCACCGGAGCCTCAGAACCTTGCTGCCGATCCGGAAAACACACTGCGCGGCTGAGCGCGCGAAAATAGGCCCCGTCCACCGTGGGCGTAACTCTTAGCCTTACCGAGACCCGCATGGGTAGATAAAATAACATGTCGGTCCTCCAACTATATTAAAGCCATGTGCCCCTCTTATAAACACTCAACACAATAAGCGCCTCAGTGAATATTGACTCCTTCCAAGCCAGTTATATCTTAACTACAGCCAGCAACCGCAGCTCCCAGCATCAGCCCACACATTAAATTTAAAGTGAAACACCAACACACTATTAAATAAGTAAAATTAAAGGGAATTCCAGGTACACCATTTCTCCTATAGTGCATACTGATTACCCCTCCCCAGTTAGGGAAAAATGTCAGCCTGTTCTGATGTATCAAGTCTCCCCAGAAATAAAAGACTGAACATGCCTCAATGCTGCTTGTAGCATGACACAGTTCTCCACACTGAAGATGTTTCTTTACACTACCTTCAACTGCTCTGTGGGAACCAGCATGAATCTTAGATAACATTTGCTAAGATCATCAACATCAGGGCAGAAAAATAAAATGTCTCCACTCCTCTTGGGAAGTTATAGACTGACGATTTCTCCTTGAGAAAAATAGTACTCACTGGCACCATTTTAAAATAAAAAACTTCTTCATTGAAGAATCTAAACTAACACCTCACTTTACCTCTTCCTATCACTAACACAGGCAAAGAGAATGACTGGAGTGGGAGGGAAGGGAGGAGCTATATATACAGTGCCACTTCCTGCTGACCAGGAGGCGTAATCCCATAAGTAAGGATGAAATCCGTGGACTCGTCATATCTTGTAAAAGAAAGCAATATTCTTTAAGCTACTTATTAGCAGTGCTATACTCTCAGCATGATTTACTGTTACCTCATTACATAAAAAGCAATATTCTTTAAGCTATTTATTAGCAAATATACACACATAATGCAGTGCTATACTCTCAGCATGATCTACTGTTACCTCATTACATAAAAAGCAATATTCTTTAAGCTACTTATTAGCAGTGCTATACTCTCAGCATGATCTACTGTTACCTCATTACATAAAAAGCAATATTCTTTAAGCTACTTATTAGCAGTGCTATACTCTCAGCATGATTTACTGTTACCTCATTACATAAAAAGCAATATTCCTTTGCAAGAACTCTGAAACAATGTGTGCACAAATTTCCAACTCTGTATCATATATGGCGCACACAGAGTTTAGTTTGTTTTCATTTAATTAACTGATCTGTACTAACAGCTCAATGTACCAATAGCATGATCAGTATGATCTACTTTTACCTCAACATATAATAAGCATGTACCTCACTACATAAAAAGCAATATTCTTCTGCATGAACCCCGACATGGGTTATAAATATTTATGCCCTTTATCATAACACACTGATGCACAGTCATTACTCTTAGTTATTGGGTTTCTAGAAAGAACATAGAAAATCTACACATTTCCCTACCAATTCCAATTAAATTAAAATTCTTTGTAACACATTATGTTGAAGTGTGCACAAACCTCCAACCCTGTATCTTATACGGCACACAGAGAGTTAATTTGTTTTCATTCAATTAATTGATCTGTATTGACAGCTCAATGTACAAATAGCACACATTCCTGCTCCATGCAATGAACCAATCTGAAGCACGGTAGGAGGGTTTAGTAACCCCATAATAGCTTGAGTCAAACGGCACGCCGGACCCCCTCTGAGGAAGCGTATAAGTGAAACGCGACAGAGTGAGGGGCTTCGTGTTTATTTTAACTGCACTCTGTAAATTTCAGACTAACTACTAAATTGATATCTTTATTTGTTGTTGTAACATTTGTTGAAACATTTGGGACATATTGTGGGAAGGATGGGGAAGGGATTTATAGCATATTTAATGTAAAAAAAGTGGCTTATCTGCCCTAATATAGGGCAATACAGGACACAGCTCCTAAATAGAGGCTCTTACATTTACCTACTATCATTGATTTTTCCCCTCCTCCTCCTCATATGTGATAAACAACCTAAAATCAGCAACATTGAAATACTTTATACAAGTCACAGTTACAGAGTTGTGTTTTTAACTATTTTTCTGGCACGCTACAACTAGTAAAAGTTAAATTTTAAGTGGAAAAATATAAATTTATGAGTAGAAAGAGCATACTTTTCCCTATTCTCTTAATAGGTGTTTTTTTTTCTTTGATTTAAATGTTGTATTATGCTCTATGCACACTCCCAGCCAGTTGCCTCTTTCTATATTATAGACAACGGGCGCGATCCAATATCGATCGCAGTTTGCGGCGCAAGCGAGGGAACCGGCGTCGCCCGCAGTTTCAGCTCGCAACTCGAGCCATCCCATATAGGTCGCCGTCAGATGCTAACGTGCCGTAAGTCTCACAAACCAGCGATGTCCAGAAATCTGCGTAAGTACAAATTTCTGGCGTCGCCAGTGACTTGCGGCACGTTAGAAACTGCCGGCGCCTATAAAACCTGACTAAAGTTTAAAACACCCGCACTGTCTAACACGCCTCCCTAACATAGCCCGCACTGTCTAACACGCCTCCCTAACATAGCCCGCACTGTCTAACACGCCTCCCTAACATAGCCCGCACTGTCTAACCCTCTATCCGCTATCCCCCCTCACTAGCCTAACAATAAAAAAGCTATTAACCCCTAAACCGCCGCTCCTTTACCCCGCCGCAACCTAATAAAGTTATTAACCCCTAAACCGCCGCTCCCGTACCCCGCCGCCAGCTATATTATATCTATAACCCCCTAAAGTGAGCCCCTAACACCGCCGCCATCTATATTAAAATTATTAACCCCTAATGTAAGCCCCTTACACCGCCGCCATCTCTATTAAAATGATTAACCCCTAATTTAATCTACCTACCCCCGCCGCCAGCTATATTATCTATATTAACCCTAAGTATATTATAGTTAATATAGGTATTACATTATATATATTAACTATATTAACCCTAATTATATTAGGGTTAATATAGTTAATATAGTTACTATAGTATTTATATTAACTATATTAACTCTATCTAACCCTAACTAAATTTATATTAAATTAATCTAATTCATTTATAAACTAAAATATTCCTATTTAAATCTAAATACTTACCTATAAAATAAACCCTAAGATAGCTACAATATAATTAATAATTACATTGTAGCTATGTTAGGGTTAATATTTATTTTACAGGTAAATTGTTAATTATTTTAACTAGGTATAATAGATATTAAATAGTTATTAACTATTTAATATCTACCTAGTTAAAATAATTACCCAATTACCTGTAAAATAAATCCTAACCTAAGTTACAAATACACCTACACTATCAATAAATTTAATAAACTACAAACATCTATCTAAAAATACAATTAAATTAACTAAACTAAATTACAAAAAAAAACAAACACTAAATTACAAAAAATAAAAAAAAGATTACAAGATATTTAAGCTAATTACACCTATTCTAAGCCCCCTAATAAAATAATAAACCCCCAAAATAAAAAAAATTCCCTGCCCTATTCTAAATTCAACAAATTTCAAAGCTCTTTACCTTACCAGCCCTTAAAAGGGCCTTTTGTGGGGCATGCCCCAAAGAATTCAGCTCTTTTGCATACAACAAATACAATACCCCCCCCCCCATTACAACCCAGCACCCACATACCCCTATTCTAAACCCACCCAGACCCCCCTTAAAAAAGCCTAACACTACCCCCCTGAAGATCTCCCTACCTTGTCTTCACCACACCGGGCCGAACTCCTGATCCGATCCGGGCGATGTCTTCCTCCAAGCGGCAAAGAAGAATTCTTCCTCCGGCGATGTCATCCTCCAAGCGGCAAAGAAGAATTCTTCCTCCGGCGACGTCTTCCTCCAAGCGGCAGCAAAGTCTTCATTCTTCCGGCGGCATCTTCAATCTTCTTTCTTCGCTCCGCCGCCGCGGAGCATCCATCCCGGCCGACTGCTGAACTTGGAATGAGGTACCTTTAAATGACGTCATCCAAGATGGCGTCCGCCGAATTCCGATTGGCTGATAGGATTCTATCAGCCAATCGGAATTAAGTTAAAAAAATCTGATTGGCTGATTGAATCAGCCAATCAGATTCAAGTTCAATCCGATTGGCTGATCCAATCAGCCAATCAGATTGAGCTTGCATTCTATTGGCTGATCGGAACAGCCAATAGAATGCGAGCTCAATCTGATTGGCTGATTGGATCAGCCAATCGGATTGAACTTGAATCTGATTGGCTGATTCAATCAGCCAATCAGATTTTTTTAACTTCATTCCGATTGGCTGATAGAATCCTATCAGCCAATCGGAATTCGGCGGACGCCATCTTGGATGACGTCATTTAAAGGTACCTCATTCCAAGTTCAGCAGTCGGCCGGGATGGATGCTCCGCGGCGGCGGAGCGAAGAAAGAAGATTGAAGATGCCGCCGGAAGAATGAAGACTTTGCTGCCGCTTGGAGGAAGACGTCGCCGGAGGAAGAATTCTTCTTTGCCGCTTGGAGGATGACATCGCCGGAGGAAGAATTCTTCTTTGCCGCTTGGAGGAAGACATCGCCCGGATCGGATCAGGAGTTCGGCCCGGTGTGGTGAAGACAAGGTAGGGAGATCTTCAGGGGGGTAGTGTTAGGCTTTTTTAAGGGGGGTTTGGGTGGGTTTAGAATAGGGGTATGTGGGTGCTGGGTTGTAATGGGGGGGGGTATTGTATTTGTTGTATGCAAAAGAGCTGAATTCTTTGGGGCATGCCCCACAAAAGGTCCTTTTAAGGGCTGGTAAGGTAAAGAGCTTTGAAATTTGTTGAATTTAGAATAGGGCAGGGAATTTTTTTTATTTTGGGGGTTTATTATTTTATTAGGGGGCTTAGAATAGGTGTAATTAGCTTAAATATCTTGTAATCTTTTTTTTATTTTTTGTAATTTAGTGTTTGTTTTTTTTTGTAATTTAGTTTAGTTAATTTAATTGTATTTTTAGATAGATGTTTGTAGTTTATTAAATTTATTGATAGTGTAGGTGTATTTGTAACTTAGGTTAGGATTTATTTTACAGGTAATTGGGTAATTATTTTAACTAGGTAGATATTAAATAGTTAATAACTATTTAATATCTATTATACCTAGTTAAAATAATTAACAATTTACCTGTAAAATAAATATTAACCCTAACATAGCTACAATGTAATTATTAATTATATTGTAGCTATCTTAGGGTTTATTTTATAGGTAAGTATTTAGATTTAAATAGGAATATTTTAGTTTATAAATGAATTAGATTAATTTAATATAAATTTAGTTAGGGTTAGATAGAGTTAATATAGTTAATATAAATACTATAGTAACTATATTAACTATATTAACCCTAATATAATTAGGGTTAATATAGTTAATATATATAATGTAATACCTATATTAACTATAATATACTTAGGGTTAATATAGATAATATAGCTGGCGGCGGGGTAGGTAGATTAAATTAGGGGTTAATAATTTTTATATAGGTGGCGGCGGTGTAAGGGGTCAGATTAGGGGATAGATAAGGTAGATGACAGCGGTGTAAGGGGTTCTAATTAGGGGATAGATAAGGTAGATGGCGGTGGTTTTAGGGGCTCACAGTAGGGGGTTAGTTTATGTAGATGGCGGCGGGGTCCGGGAGCGGCGGCTTAGGGGGTAATAACTTTATTAGGGATTTCGGGGGGGGGGGGGGGGTGGATCGCGGTTGACAGGGAGATAGACATTGCGCATGCGTTAGGTGTTAGGTTTATTTTAGAAGATCGCAGTTGACAGGGAGATAGACATTGCGCATGCGTTAGGTGTTAGGTTTATTTTAGCAGCCAGTTTAGGGAGTTACGGGGCTCCAATAGTCAGCGTAAGGCTTCTTAAGGCTGCTTTTTGTGGCGAGGTGAAAATGGAGTAAGTTTTCTCCATTTTCGCCACGTAAGTCCTTACGCTGCATATTGGATACCAAACTGCGCTGGTTTGGTATACCTGCCTATGGCCCAAAAAACTACGGGCGACGGCAGAAATATACGCGCGTAACTTCTAGGTTACGCCGTATATAGGATACCAAATCAGCGTAAATATTGGCGTCGCCGGCTTTTGCGGGCGACGCTTTATATCGGATCGACCCCAACAAGGTCAGCTGGGAGACATTAGCATTTTTGCCTTTTCCTTCAATTCTGGGATCACTTCCCTTTGTTTTGTTACACACACACATCTATCTATATACATACATACACACATCTATCTATATACATACACACACACATCTATCTATATACATACACACACACATCTATCTATATACATACACACACACATCTATCTATATACATACATACACACATCTATCTATATACATACATACACACATCTATCTATATACATACATACACACATCTATCTATATACATACATACACACATCTATCTATATACATACACACACATCTATCTATATACATACATACACACATCTATCTATATACATACACACACACATCTATCTATATACATACACACACATCTATCTATATACATACATACACACATCTATCTATATACATACATACACACATGTATCTATATACATATATACATGCACACATCTATCTATATACATACATACACACATCTATCTATATACATACACACACACATCTATCTATATACATACACACACACACATCTATCTATATACATACATACACTCATCTATCTATATACATACATACATGCACAGTACAACATACAAAAAGTGACAAAAATCACTAAAGTTTGCTAGTCAAGTGTTAATAGTTACTAGTTCATTTAATGTTAAAGAAAGGAAATGTTTTTCACTTGTCTGCTGCATTTTATTTTACTCATACATGAGAAGTGGGCTAGTGGATATTTAATTTCACATGTGGAGTAACTTTCTGCTTTAGTACAAACATGGGAGATAGGGGCACAATGTGATGACATCAGCTGTCACTGGTAACTGAGGTGCTCTATGAATCTTTAATCCATCTTTATTATCCATTATAACACTTTCTACTGCAAACTGCTCCGTGGAAACAATAACACAGTGTTATCCTCACAGAGCAGAGTTAAATGCACAATATCAAATGTAATATTATTATTTGTAATATAGTTATTGTTAATTCCCTTGTATCTGCAGATTATTAATTTACCACAAGATGGCACCATCAACATCCCATAAGTCTGCTTTTTCCGTAAACTAGAGGTAGGCTTCCTGGTTTTTCTCAAACTAAAGATTTGAAAAAGCCAATTAAAAATACATTTGTTTTAAGATCAAACTGTTCTTACCTCCTCTAAATTTATCTTTTTATTTTGAACAAATATGCTGGTGCTTATTAAAAGCATTGTGGTTTTATTTGTGCTGCTTCTGTATGAGTGGCCCTTATGTTTAACTGGGAGGAGCAATAAAATGCAGAGGCATTATCAGCAGAAACGTGCAGATGTGGATCCATGATAAAAAATACATATACTGAGATTGTGTTAAAGTGCACAAAAGAAGGATATAATGTCCACGGGTCTTCTGGGTAAGTGTCACAAACCAGAGCTATGACTTAACTCTTAGTAAAGAAAGCCCATGATAAACCTTTAGGTATACAGAGTGGACAGGAGAGACTTCCAGCAGGTTAAAAGTATTTATTTCACAATAAGAATTACTCGGGTAATACAGACTTAAAAAAGAGAATACAGTTGCATAAATTTAGCAATTTCAGTAGCAGTAGTTGCACAGCTAGGTCGCGTGACTAGTGCTGCTGATTGGATCAGCAGGCGTTTGTACTCAGGACCAGCAGTTCTCTGCGGCTCATGAGTAGTACTTTAACTATGTGTTTAACCCACACAAAGAGGTTAACTGACATTGCAGTGTCGCCAGTGAATAAGATAATGTAATTTCTTTCACTATAATGACCCTTTAAACACAATTAATGTCAATTCCAGATCAGTTATACACATTATTTTGCCACTGATTGGGTCAGCAGGCATGTTCAGCACTGACTTTAACTATGTGTTTTAACCAGGGTCACCAGATCTGAGGAAACAAAGGGACGACGACACACAACATTTAAAAAAAGAAAAGGATTAATTATTATACTAGGTTTCGGTTGTAGCATTTATTTTATGTTAAATTATTAATGAATATAACAGCTGTCACAATTATCACTGCTATTAATTAACAACTTGGCGGCGCTATACAAATAAATGATGATAATAATAATAATAACTTCACATACAAAATTGCTGATAACATACACATAACTGGTGATTTTTTAAGTCGGTTAGTCAGAAGACTCCATTTATGTAGGGCCATTTTCATTTTATAGTGTTTCTTCTATCTCCCACACAGCCTAACACATTTAGTAATATAATATTTACAACAGATATCACTTTACAATAAAGTACATTAGCAGTTATTATTAACCATAAACTCACAGAGTAATGCCTCTACTGTTTAACCATGTCTTTGCCGTTCAACTGCCCTCTCTCTGCAGATCGATTCTCTTTCCTGCTAAACTCTCTCTTTGCTCAAAAGCTGTTGCCCCCACTCCCAATCAGCCACCACCAAAAAGGCATACAGACTTCTCTCGCCTCCTTTTACACGTCTACCAACACAGCATGCTGAGACCTGTAGTTCTCCTGCTGCAGAGCTGCTAACAGCTGCAGATATTGCATTTCATAGCACTGCTAAGAAAATAAAAATAATACCAGCGCAAGAGTTGCTCATATATAATAAAATAAATGAAATAAGTAAACAGTACACAATAAAAAAAAAAAAAACAGGACTTTTTGGTGTCAATTCAAAAACTTCTGAGCAAAAGAACAATGTGTTAAAAATGGGACAATCCTGTTAAGAATTGGATATCTGGTCACCCTAGTTTAAATCTTTTGCAGGGGTTATGCACACAGTTCTGTGCAAGCAATAATTAAATGCTTTAGTATATTAGATGCTTTTTTATGTACTTAGATTACATTTGGCTTAAGCAATTCCTGAGAGATTTTTCACAACCTGTTTTCACTACACCTATTACAACATCACTTTCTTTGTAAGTTATAAGCTTGTATGAGAAAGATGTTTATTCCGCACATCTAGGCAATTCTTTCTTAATTAAACATTGTGTAATGCAGGTTATTTCTGTAATTTAGTTTCTGTAATATTAGGTACCTGAAATATAGCCTATCCATAACTAAACCGCATTGTTAGCAAGAGTATTCATTATTTTGAGTTATGTTAAATATTTAGGGCTAGATTACAAGTAAAGCGGGTTATAGCGAAAACTCAGCTAGGACTTTAATTTTTGTGCTTGTCAGATTGTGCTGGTATTACACGTTCAAAGTAAACTTTTTTTCTCTAGCAGTAACCCAAATTGTAGAAATTGGAACATCGCATTTTCCCATTCCCCCATAGAAGTCAATGGCAAAAACACCCGACTCTTGCACAAATACCATGACATATTCTCATTAGCGCCAACTAGGGTTGCACCGATACAATTTTTTTAAGAACAAGTACAAGTACCGATACTTTTTTTCAAATACTTGCCGATACCAATTACCGATATTTTATTTTTTAATGTCATGTGACAATTTTTCAAGCACAATACAGACTAATAATTTAAGATAGCTTCTTTATAATTATGAAGAACTGTAACTCAAAAGACATGAAATAGTAAAAGTTGTATTTGCTAGTTGTCACAAAGTTGTAAAAACTCACAGAAATTTCACAGAACATGTATATAAATAAAAATAGAACAATAAAATATATTAACAATAACAACAATACATAACAAATGTAAAATCACAACCAACCAAAAGTGCAATACAGTTAAAAATATAAAAGTGCACTGTTTAATCATGGGGAACACCACTATAGGATAGATTACATTGACTGGTAAGATTTACCAGTGCTCTCATTACATGTGCAACTCCATTAAAGTCTATGGAGTTGGAGCTGTGAACAGTGCATTGGTAAAGCTTACCAATCAAATGTAATCTAAATCTAGTCCTATAATTGTAGGATGAGTGTTCATAGGAATTAACTTAATATGTCCTATGAACACTCTTCCTGCAATTATATAAGCTAAGGTTGTTCCTCTAAGTACAGTATGTTTTGAGCGTAATTGTGCAAGATGAGAACTAGCAGTATAACAGGTAATCTAACAAATAGAATACATTTTTCAAAAGTTAGCGGCAAGTTCTTTTTAAGAAACAGAAAGATATTTTTGGGCCATTAAATCTCAGTTTATTAGCTGCCCAGTACTTCACTGGTTTGTCTGAACGAGGTACAGTGATCTCTCCCAGGTAGGCTTCCAGCTGTATAGTAGCAGCTTTTGGAGCACTGCTCTCAGACGTACAATAAAACAATTAACAGCAATTTTTATTGGCAGAGCAGAAGTTAACAATGTTTAATTAAGTCTACACTCTAGTTTAAAATGAAATGGAAACATGAAGTTTGAAAAACAGTCACAAGATGGCGTATGGGTAAGATCTGGAGGTATAAGTTTAAGTATCAGTGCATTTGCACGAGTACAAGAACTGGTGCAAGTACTTGGTATCGGTGCAACCCTAGCGCCAACCACATGAAATTATGAATATTTCATATTCCAATGTTCTTTACATAATGGAATATGTTCTATTTATTCATAAATAAATATTTCTACATATCTGATGTTTTTTTTAAATCAAATATATATATATATATATATATATAAATACATAGAACATATTCTGCTATGTACAGAACATTAGAATGTGAAATATTTACAGTAAATACATTGTTAAAACCTTTGTTAAATATGAATATTGCATAAATATGCTTTTCCATGTTTTCATCTACTTAATGGCAAAGAGCTCTAATGCACTTAAATTTATGTCTATATGTGTGTACATATATATTTTTGTATTTATATGTGTACATATATATTTATGTATTTATATGTGTACATACAGTGGGGCAAAAAAGTATTTAGTCAGCCACCAATTGTGCAAGTTCTCCCACTTAAGAAGATGAGAGAGGCCTGTAATTTTCATCATAGGTATACCTCAACTGAGAGACAAAATGTGGAAACAAATCCAGACAATCACATTGTCTGATTTGGAAAGAATTTATTTGCAAATTATGGTGGAAAATAAGTATTTGGTCAATATCAAAAGTTCATCTCAATACTTTGGTATATATCCTTTGTTGGCAATGACAGAGGTCAAACATTTTCTGTAAGTTGTCATACACTGTTGCTGGTATGTTGGCCCATTCCTGCATGCAGATCTCCTCTAGAGCAGTGATGTTTTGGGGCTGTCGCTGGGCAACACAGACTTTCAACTCCCTCCAAAGGTTTTCTATGGGGTTGAGATCTGGAGACTGGCTAGGCCACTCCAGGACGTTGAAATGCTTCTTATGAAGCCACTCCTTCATTGCCCGGGCGGTGTGTTTGGGATCATTGTCATGCTGAAAGACCCAGCCACGTTTCATCTTCAATGCCCTTGCTAATGGAAGGAGGTTTGCACTCAAAATCTCACAATACATGGCCCCATTCATTCTTTCATATACACGGATCAGTCGTCCTGTTCCCTTTGCAGAGAAACAGCCCCAAAGCATGATGTTGCCACCCCCATGCTTCACAGTAGGTATGGTGTTCTCTCTCCTCCAAACACGACGAGTTGTGTTTCTACCAAACAGTTCTACTTTGGTTTCATATGACCATATGACACTCTCCCAATCCGCTTCTGGATCATCCAAATGCTCTCTAGCATACTTCAGATTGGCCCGGACATGTACTGGCTTAAGCCGGGGGACACGTCTGGCACTGCAGGATCTGAGTCCCTGGCGGCGTAGTGTGTTACTGATGGTAGCCTTTGTTATGTTGGTCCCAGCTCTCTGCAGGTCATTCACTAGGTCCCCCGTGTGGTTCTGGGATGCTTGCTCACCGTTCTTGTGATCATTTGACCCCACAGGGTGAGATCTTGCGTGGAGCCCCAGATCGAGGGAGATTATCAATGGTCTTGTATGTCTTCCATTTTCTAATTATTGCTCCCACAGTTGATTTCTTTACACCAAGCTGCTTGCCTATTGCAGATTCAGTCTTCCCAGCCTGGTGCAGGTCTACAATTTTGTTTCTGGTGTCCTTCGACAGCTCTTTGGTCTTCACCATAGTGGAGTTTGGAGTGTGACTGTTTGAGGTTGTGGACAGGTGTCTTTTATACTGATAACAAGTTCAAACAGGTGCCATTAATACCGGTAATGAGTGGAGGACAGAGGAGCCTCTTAAAAAAGAACATACAGGTCTGTGAGAGCCAGAAATCTTGTTTGTTTGTAGGTGACCAAATACTTATTTTCCACCATAATATGCAAATAAATTCTTTCCAAATCAGACAATGTGATTGTCTGGATTTGTTTCAACATTTTGTCTTTCATAGTTGAGGTATACCTATGATGAAAATTACAGGCCTCACTCATCTTCTTAAGTGGGAGAACTTGCACAATTGGTGGCTGACTAAATACTTTTTTGCTCCACTGTATATATTTATGTATTTATATGTGTACATATTTATTTATGTATTTATATGTGTACATATATATTTTTTTATATGTATCTATGTCTGTAAATACATATATACACAAATAAATACATAAATATATATGTACACATATAAAGACATACACACACACACACACACATATATATATATATATATATATACACATACATACATATCCATCTTTAGACATGTATATGTATCTCAATATTAAAGCCCTTCTGCGCTTTATTTTCTCTAACACCTGAGATCTCATATCTTTGAGCCCTTATAACTTTTGTGTGCAATATTTTTTGTGAATCATTTATATTATAAAGTGATTTTTGAAGTGTTTTGTGCAACTTTTTAATTTTGCGAAAAAGTTAACCACAGCTCTGAGATCGCAGTAAGGATTTTTTGCGTAAACTTCTAATATCAGCGCAATGAAACAGGGCCGCAAACCCTCGTGAAAACCCTTGCAACATCGTTTGCCCTCCACTTGTAATCAAGCCCTTAGTATTTTTTTAATCTAATTTTTCTTTTTTATGTAGCCTGTCTTATTGTGATTACTTCATCACCTCATCATATGATCCCATAATACGTGATTATAGTTGAAAGGAAACAAACAGCTTTCATTACAATTAATCAGTTCACATAGAGTTAACCTTTTCCTGTCCTCCATGCTTGTGTTCACCTATATAGATATGTTTGGATGTGCTGTGCACGTCTCCACCGTCTGCAGTATTCTCTGTACTTAGTGCAGGACCGACAGATCTGGATATTGAAGACGTGCTTGTGTTCTTTTTCTGAAACCAAGCTCTCCCTTGTAGTAGTTTAAAGACAGCCTTGACATTGAACTCTATTTGCACAGCTTGCTGGTCAGGCTCTGCTGATTTACAAAAGAAAAGCACTCAGCTCTGTGAATAAGTAGCAGGAACCTGCTAGCTGCCAAAGCGGGCAGCAGTGCATTATTGCGTAGCATTTTGCAGGGGATAAGCAATTGTACGCTCTTTCATTGAAAAGCGTTAGAAGTGGCCGGATCTGACTACTAGGTGAAAGAGAAAAAAAAATTAAGTTTTGTATTCAAATAAGAAATTGAAAAGCAAATAAACACAAAGCTTTAGAAATCCGTGGCATAAAGTTGCGTCTAGAATGTGCACCTGTATAATACATAATAGAATGTCATTAAACATTAAAACATTTGGCAATTTTTACTGCATCAGTATATTTTACAACTGTATTAGGTTTATTTGAGCTCATATTACAAATTAAAAGTAAATGCGATCGCTTGAGCTCATTGCAATTTATGCTAGAATGACTACCGTATCCTCAGAGCTCTGTGTGTGTATATATATATTAAGTGCATTATATAAGTGCATTGGAGCCCTTTACAGTGAAGTAGATGAAAACATGTAAAAAGCATATTTATGCAATATTCATTTCTAATAAAGGTTTTAACTATATTTTTTACTGTAAATATTTCACATTCCAGTGTTCTGCCCATAGCAGAATATGCAAAACAGAAAGCTAAGCAGTCTGCCAGGAACAAACAGCAGCGCAATAGCTTGTTCTATGGCCCGGGTTGCCACCTGGGAGTAGCTTCTTTCTGCACAATTGTGCTTTTCACAGAGGAAAACTTTCCTGTACAATATCAGTCTGTAGTATATCAGTCTGATCCCGCCTAACAAGGTCAGTCCAGCCCCAAAATACCAGGCAATTCCTCTCTGAAGAAGGAAACTGCAACCCCAGACGATCGTTTGGGCCTTGTCAGTGAGGTGCAGCCATATCCCTCTAAGCACATTGGGCAAAGAGTCCACGTCTGGTTCCCCCATCACCCTTAGGGACACTATCCCCAGGGTCATATTACATATGCAAAACAGAAAGAGAAGCAGTCTGCCAGGAATGAACAGCAGCTCATTAGCTTGTTTTATGGTCCAGTTGTCACTTGGGATTAACTTCTTTCTGCCCAATTGTGCTTTTCACAGAGGAAATCCAGGGTCATATTACATATGCAAAACAGAAAGAGAAGCAGTCTGTCACCCAGGGTCATATTACATATGCAAAACAGAAAGAGTAGCAGTCTGCCACCCAGGGTCATATTACATATGAAAAACAGAAAGAGAAGCAGTCTGCCACCCAGGGTCATATTACATATGCAAAACAGAAAGAGAAGCAGTCTGCTACCCAGGGTCATATTACATATGAAAAACAGAAAGAGATGCAGTCTGCTACCCAGGGTCATATTACATATGCAAAACAGAAAGAGATGCAGTCTGCCACCCAGGGTCATATTACATTTGCAAAACAGAAAGAGATGCAGTCTGCTACCCAGGGTCATATTACATATGCAAAACAGAAAGAGAAGCAGTCTGCTACCCAGGGTCATATTACATATGCAAAACAGAAAGAGATGCAGTCTGCCACCCAGGGTCATATTACTTATGCAAAACAGAAAGAGAAGCAGTCTGCTACCCAGGGTCATATTACATATGCAAAACAGAAAGAGATGCAGTCTGCCACCCAGGGTCATATTACTTATGCAAAACAGAAAGAGATGCAGTCTGCTACCCAGGGTCATATTACATATGCAAAACAGAAAGAGAAGCAGTCTGCCACCCAGGGTCATATTACTTATGCAAAACAGAAAGAGATGCAGTCTGCTACGCAGGGTCATATTACATATGCAAAACAGAAAGAGAAGCAGTCTGCCACCCACCGTCATATTACATATGCAAAACAGAAAGAGATGCAGTCTGCTACCCAGGGTCCTATTACATATGCAAAACAGAAAGAGAAGCAGTCTGCCACCCAGGGTCATATTACATATGCAAAACAGAAAGAGATGCAGTCTGCTACCCACCGTCATATTACATATGCAAAACAGAAAGAGAAGCAGTCTGCCACCCAGGGTCATATTACTTATGCAAAACAGAAAGAGAAGCAGTCTGCCACCCAGGGTCATATTACTTATGCAAAACAGAAAGAGATGCAGTCTGCTACCCAGGGTCATATTACATATGCAAAATAGAAAGAGAAGCAGTCTGCCACCCACAGTCATATTACTTATGCAAAACAGAAAGAGATGCAGTCTGCCACCCAGGGTCATATTACTTATGCAAAACAGAAAGAGAAGCAGTCTGCCACCCAGGGTCATATTACATATGCAAAACAGAAAGAGAAGCAGTCTGCCACCCAGGGTCATATTACATATGCAAAACAGAAAGAGAAGCAGTCTGCTACCCAGGGTCATATTACATATGCAAAACAGAAAGAGAAGCAGTCTGCCACCCAGGGTCATATTACATATGCAAAACAGAAAGAGAAGCAGTCTGCCACCCAGGGTCATATTACATATGCAAAACAGAAAGAGAAGCAGTCTGCCACCCACCGTCATATTACATATGCAAAACAGAAAGAGAAGCAGTCTGCCACCCAGGGTCATATTACATATGCAAAACAGAAAGAGAAGCAGTCTGCCTCCCACCGTCATATTACATATGCAAAACAGAAAGAGAAGCAGTCTGCCACCCAGGGTCATATTACATATGCAAAACAGAAAGAGAAGCAGTCTGCTACCCAGGGTCATATTACATATGCAAAACAGAAAGAGAAGCAGTCTGCCACCCAGGGTCATATTACATATGCAAAACAGAAAGAGAAGCAGTCTGCCAGCCAGGGTCATATTACATATGCAAAACAGAAAGAGAAGCAGTCTGCCACCCACCGTCATATTACATATGCAAAACAGAAAGAGAAGCAGTCTGCCACCCAGGGTCATATTACATATGCAAAACAGAAAGAGATGCAGTCTGCTACCCACCGTCATATTACATATGCAAAACAGAAAGAGAAGCAGTCTGCCACCCAGGGTCATATTACTTATGCAAAACAGAAAGAGAAGCAGTCTGCCACCCAGGGTCATATTACTTATGCAAAACAGAAAGAGATGCAGTCTGCTACGCAGGGTCATATTACATATGCAAAACAGAAAGAGAAGCAGTCTGCCACCCACCGTCATATTACATATGCAAAACAGAAAGAGATGCAGTCTGCTACCCAGGGTCCTATTACATATGCAAAACAGAAAGAGATGCAGTCTGCTACTCAGGGTCATATTACATATGCAAAACAGAAAGAGAAGCAGTCTGCCACCCAGGGTCATATTACATATGCAAAACAGAAAGAGATGCAGTCTGCTACCCACCGTCATATTACATATGCAAAACAGAAAGAGAAGCCGTCTGCCACCCAGGGTCATATTACTTATGCAAAACAGAAAGAGAAGCAGTCTGCCACCCAGGGTCATATTACTTATGCAAAACAGAAAGAGATGCAGTCTGCTACCCAGGGTCATATTACATATGCAAAATAGAAAGAGAAGCAGTCTGCCACCCACAGTCATATTACTTATGCAAAACAGAAAGAGATGCAGTCTGCCACCCAGGGTCATATTACTTATGCAAAACAGAAAGAGAAGCAGTCTGCCACCCAGGGTCATATTACATATGCAAAACAGAAAGAGAAGCAGTCTGCCACCCAGGGTCATATTACATATGCAAAACAGAAAGAGAAGCAGTCTGCTACCCAGGGTCATATTACATATGCAAAACAGAAAGAGAAGCAGTCTGCCACCCAGGGTCATATTACATATGCAAAACAGAAAGAGAAGCAGTCTGCCACCCAGGGTCATATTACATATGCAAAACAGAAAGAGAAGCAGTCTGCCACCCACCGTCATATTACATATGCAAAACAGAAAGAGAAGCAGTCTGCCACCCAGGGTCATATTACATATGCAAAACAGAAAGAGAAGCAGTCTGCCTCCCACCGTCATATTACATATGCAAAACAGAAAGAGAAGCAGTCTGCCACCCAGGGTCATATTACATATGCAAAACAGAAAGAGAAGCAGTCTGCTACCCAGGGTCATATTACATATGCAAAACAGAAAGAGAAGCAGTCTGCCACCCAGGGTCATATTACATATGCAAAACAGAAAGAGAAGCAGTCTGCCACCCAGGGTCATATTACATATGCAAAACAGAAAGAGAAGCAGTCTGCCACCCACCGTCATATTACATATGCAAAACAGAAAGAGAAGCAGTCTGCCACCCAGGGTCATATTACTTATGCAAAACAGAAAGAGATGCAGTCTGCCACCCACGGTCATATTACATATGCAAAACAGAAAGAGAAGCAGTCTGCCACCCAGGGTCATATTACTTATGCAAAACAGAAAGAGAAGCAGTCTGCCACCCAGGGTCATATTACTTATGCAAAACAGAAAGAGAAGCAGTCTGCCACCCAGGGTCATATTACTTATGCAAAACAGAAAGAGAAGCAGTCTGCCACCCAGGGTCATATTACTTATGCAAAACAGAAAGAGAAGCAGTCTGCCACCCAGGGTCATATTACATATGCAAAACAGAAAGAGAAGCAGTCTGCCACCCAGGGCAATATGTTCTAAGCATTTAAAAATAGATATTCCTATATATATCTGTATATATCTATCCGCAGGGTTTTTGAAAAATTTGCCCAAGTGCTAGTGGTCCCATGAAATATCTTAGTGGTCCACTTTTTTAACTTCATATTTTCCTATCAGGGGATGTATAAAATTGCAATACGCTGCTAAACACCTGTATTATACTTTTGAATTAATAATAAACCACTACTTGTACACATTTCTACCCTTCTAAATAATATAAACTTATTCTCTTAAATCTTGACAGCTTGTTTTCTCGGTTATATTCCACACAGAGCATGTGCATTGTTTATCTCAGAAAATGCAGTTAAGCCCACAGTAAGAGATAAACATATATTTATCAGGAGAGCATAAGCCCCCTTGCCCTATCTCTTCAGCAGTATTTAATATATAAATGCTCCAATTAAGCACATTTAATAGTATCCTGTTAGATAGTTTTCTTACTGATCAGTGTCCTTTACAAAAAGAACTACAAGAAGAAAACTAACACACCACATGGACATAACTATTAACAATGGTGACCCAACAATAAAACCACACTATAACAATGTCAGTAGTTTGCTTGTTGCTTTATTTCTTTCATACAGGTGGTGAGAGTCCATGATCCTTTACTCTTGAGAATTACTCTTCTATACCACTAGGAGGAAGCAAAGATTCCCAGACCACAAGAGCGCTGTAAAACCCCTTCAACCTCACACATACCTCAGTCTTTACTTTGTCTCCATTGGAGAATGAAGATGTGCATGTGATTCTTCAGAGAGAGGGGTTTTCAGTTTAGAATGAGGTCTGGTTTCCCCTTAGAGTACAGTGCTTTTCATAAACCCATAATTGGTTGCAGGGATTTGTCTTTTCCCTCCCTTTATGGATCAATATATATATTTCTCTTGTAAGGTGTATCCAGTCCACGGATTCATCCATTACTTGTGGGATATTCTCCTTCCCAACAGGAAGCTGCAAGAGGATCACCCACATCAGAGCTGTCTATATAGCTCCTCCCCTAACTGCCACCTCCCAGTCATTCTCTCTCGACAAGGGAAGCAGCTAGAGAGATGTGGTGCATTAATGTAGTTTATCTTCAATCAGTTTGTTATTTTCAAATGGTACCGGAGTTGTACTATTTTAGCCTCAGGCAGAAAGTTGAAGAAGAGTCTGCCTGTGGTCTTTGATGATCTTAGCAGGTTGTAACTAAGATCCATTGCTGTTCTCACACATAACTGAAGAGATGGGTAACTTCAGCTGGGGGAAGAGCGTGCAGGGTCTCCTGCTCTGAAGTATGTGCAGTTTTAATTTTTTCTAGAGAGATGATAAGCTAGAAAATGCTGACAATACCGGATTTATTTAAGGTAAGCCTGATTACAGTGATTTAATAACGACTGGTATCATGCTTGCTGTAAAGAGTAATATTTTAATTATTTACTCACATTACTGAATAGATATAACGTTTGCTTGGTGTATAAACGTTTATTTCATATTGGTGATAAAACTTTATTCTTCGGCCCAGTTTTTCCACATGGCTGACTAGATTTTGTCTAGGGATAGTTTTTTAAGGCCCTCTCACTGTGAGTACAGGTTGGGAGGGGCCTATTTTCCATTAGTTTTTGCAGCTTGAGACATCCAGCTTCCCTGAAGGAGTCCCCTGAAAATATAGGACCTCTGTAAGGGGTTTTTGTGCCTTCCAAAGTCATTATATGGGCAGGTAGGGTCACAGTAGAGCTGTGGCAGTTTGTTGTGACTGTTTAAAAACGTTTATATCGTTTTTTTGATCCGGTTTTGAAACTAAGGGGTTAATCATCCATTTGCAAGTGGGTGCAATGCTCTTTCAGCCTATCATACACACTGTAAAAATTTCATAAGATTTACTGTTTTTTCCACTGTTTTGCAGTTTCTGTGATTGTTTTTTTCTCTTAAAGGCACAGTACCGTTTTTATTTTTTGCTTGTTCACAGTTATTAAAGTGTTTTCCAAGCTTGCTGGTCTCATTACTAGTCTGTTTAAACATGTCTGACATAGAGGAAACTCATTGTTCTTTATGTTTAGAAGCCATTGTGGAACCCCCTCTTAGAATATGTACCAAATGCACTGATTTTACTATAGATTACAAAGACCATATTCTGGCTTTAAAAAATTTATCACCAGAAGAAATTGACAAGGGGGAAGTTATGCCGTCTAACTCTCCCCACGTATCAGATCCTATAAATCCCGCTCAGGGGACGCCAAGTACATCTAGCGCGCCCATCGCGTATACCTTGCAAGACATGGCGGCAGTTATGAATCATACCCTTACAGAGGTATTATCTAAACTGTCAGGATTGCAAGGAAAGCGAGACAGCTCTGGGACTAGAATAAATACAGAGCTCTCTGACGCTTTAGTAGCTATCTCTGATACACCCTCACAATATAATGAAGCTGAAGCAGGGGAGCTTCAATCTGTGGGTGATTTTTCTGATTCAGGGAAGATACTTCAATCTGATTCTGATATGTCTACATTTAAATTTAAGCTTGAACACCTCTGCGTATTGCTCAGGGAGGTTTTAGCAACTCTGGACGACTGTGACACTATTGTAGTCCCAGAGAAATTATGTAGATTGGATAAATACTATGCAGTACCTACTTACACTGATGTTTTTCCAATCCCTAAAAGGTTTTCTGAAATTATTACTAAGGAATGGGATAGACCAGGTGTACCATTCTCTCCCCCTCCTGTTTTTAAAAAAATGTTTCCAATAGACGCCGCTACACGGGACTTATGGCAGATGGTCCCTAAGATGGAGGGAGCAGTTTCTACTCTAGCTAAGCGTACCACTATCCCTGTCGAGGACAGTTGTGCTTTTCTAGATCCAATGGATAAAAATTAGAGGGTTACCTTAAGAAAAATTTTATTCAACAAGGTTTTATTCTCCAGCCTCTTGCATGCATTGCCCCAGTCACTGCTGCCGCGGCTTTCTGGTTTGAGTCCCTAGAGGATGCTCTACAGGTTGAAACCCCGTTGGAAGATATTATTGACAAACTTAGGGCCCTTAAGCTAGCCAATTCATTTGTTTCTGACACCGTTGTTCATTTAACCAAGCTAACGGCTAAAAATTCAGGTTTTGCTATTCAGGCACGAAGGGTGCTATGACGTAAATCCTGGTCAGCTGACGTGACTTCAAAGTCTAAACTTCTCAACATTCCCTTCAAAGGACAGATCCTATTCGGGCCTGGACTGAAGGAGATCATTTCTGACATCACTGGAGGAAAAGGTCACGCCCTTCCTCAAGACAGGTCCAACAAATTAAGGACCAAACAGTCTAGTTTTCGGCCCTTTCGAAACTTCAAGAGTGGCGCAGCTTCAACTTCCTCTAACACAAAACAAGAGGGAACTTTTGCCCAGTCTAAGCCGGTCTGGAGACCTAACCAGGCTTGGAACAAGGGGAAACAGGCCAAGAAGCCTGCTGCTGCTTCTAAGACAGCATGAAGGAGCAGCCCCTGATCCGGAAACGGATCTAGTAGGGGGCAGACTCTCTGTCTTCGCCCAGGCTTGGGCAAGAGATGTCCAGGATCCCTGGGCATTGGAAATTGTGTCCAAGGGCTATCTTCTGGAATTCAAAACCTCTCTCCCAAAAGGGAGATTTCATCTCTCACTTTTATCTGCAAACCAGATAAAGAGAGAAGCATTCATACATTGTGTTCAAGACCTCCTAGTTATGGGAGTGATCCACCCAGTTCCGCAGGAGGAACAGGGACAGGGCTTTTAATCAAATCTGTTTGTTGTTCCCTAGAAAGAGGGAACATTCAGACCAATCTTAGATCTCAAGATCTTAAGCAAATTTCTCAGAGTCCCTTCCTTCAAGATGGAGACTATTTGAACCATCCTTCCTATGATCCAGGAGGGTCAATACAGGCACTACCAGTTTGTGGCTCTTCCCTTCGGGTTGGCAACGACACCAAGAATCTTTACAAAGGTTCTAGGGTCCCTTCTAGCGGTCCTAAGGCCGCGTGCTATAGCAGTAGCCCCTTACTCAGACGACATTCTGATACAGGCGTCGACTTTTCAAGTTGCCAGGTCTCACACGGACATTGCTCTGGCATTTCTGAGGTCGCATGGGTGGAAAGTGAACGAAGAAAAAGTTCTCTATCCCCTCTCACAAGAGTTTCCTTCCTAGGAACTCTGATAGATTCTGTAGAAATTAAGATTTACCTGACAGAGGCCAGGTTGTCAAAACTTCTAAATTCCTGCCGTGTTCTTTATTCTACTTCTCGCCCTTCAGTGGCTCAGTGTATGGAAGTAATCGGCTTAATGGTAGCGGCAATGGACATAGTGCCGTTTGCCCGCCTACATCTCAGACCGCTGCAACTCTGTATGCTCAGTCAGTGGAATGGGGATTACACAGATTTGTCCCCTCTACTAAATCTGGATCAAGAGACCAGGGATTCTCTTCTCTGGTGGTTATCTCTGGTCCATCTGTCCAAGGGTATGACCTTCCGCAGGCCAGATTGGACAATAGTAATGACAGATGCCAGCCTTCTGGGCTGTGGTGCAGTCTGGAACTCCCTGAAGGCTCAGGGCTTGTGGACTCAAGAGGAGACACTCCTTCCGATAAACATTCTGGAACTAAGAGCGATATTCAATGCTCTTCAGGCTTGGCCTCAGCTAGCATCACGACTGTAGCTTACATCAACCATCAAGGGGGAACAAGGAGTTCCCTAGCAATGTTGGAGGTTTCAAAAATAATTCTATGGGCAGAGGTTCACTCTTGCCATCTATTAGCTATCCATATCCCAGGAGTAGAGAACTGGGAGGCGGATTTTCTAAGTCAACAGACTTTTCATCCGGGGAAGTGGGAACTCTATCCGGAGGTGTTTGCACAGTTGATTCAACTTTGGGGCAAACCAGAACTGGATCTCATGGCGTCTCGTCAGAACGCCAAGCTTCCTTGTTACGGGTTCAGGTCCAGGGATCCCAAGGCAGCGCTGATAGATGCTCTAGCAGCGCCTTGGTCTTTCAACCTGGCTTATGTGTTTCCACCGTTTCCTCTGCTCCCTCGTCTGATTGCCAAGATCAAGCAGGAGAGAGCTTCGGTGATTTTGATAACTCCTGCGTGGCCACGCAGGACTTGGTACGCAGATCTCGTGGACATGTCATTCTTTCCACCTTGGACTCTGCCGCTGAGGCAGGACCTTCTACTTCAAGGTCCCTTCAAACATCCAAATCTAATTTCTCTGCGTCTGACTGCTTGGAGATTGAACGCTTGATTTTGTCAAAACGTGGTTTTTCCGAGTTGGTCATTGATACCTTAATTCAGGCTCGAAAGCCTGTCACCAGGAAATCTATCATAAGATATGGTGTAAATATCTTCATTGGTGTGAATACAAGGGTTACTCATGGAGTAAAGTCAGGATTCCCAGGATATTGTCTTTTCTCCAAGAAGGATTGGAGAAGGGATTGTCAGCTAGTTCCTTAAAGGGACAGATTTCTGCTCTGTCTATTCTTTTGCACAAGCGTCTGGCGGATGTTCCAGACGTTCAGGCATTTTGTCAGGCTTTAGTTAGAATCAAGCCTGTGTTTAAACCTGGTGCTCTGCCATGGAGTTTAAATTTAGTTCTTAAAGTTCTTCAAGGGGTTCTGTTTGAACCTCTGCATTCCATAGATATCAAGCTTTTATCTTGGAAAGTTCTGTTCTTGGTAGCTATCTCCTCGGCTTGAAGAGTTTCAGAGTTATCTGCCTTGCAGTGTGATTCCCCTTATCTGATCTTCCATGCAGATAAGGTAGTTTTGCGTACCAAACCTGGGTTTCTTCCTAAGGTGGTATCCAATAAGAATATCAATCAAGAGATTGTTGTTCCGTCACTGTGTCCTAATCCTTCTTCAAAGAAGGAACGTCCATTACACAATCTTGACGTGGTTCGTGCTTTAAAGTTTTATTTACAAGCTACTAAAGATTTTCGTCAAACATCTGCATTGTTTGTTGTCTACTCTGGACAGAGGAAAGGCCAAAAGGCTTCAGCAACTTCTCTTTCTTTTTGGTTAAGAAGTATAATCCGCTTAGCTTATGAGACTGCTGGCCAGCAGCCTCCTGTAAGAATTACAGCTCATTCCACTAGAGCGGTGGCTTCCACATGGGCCTTTAAAAATGAGCCTTCTGTTGAACAGATTTGTAAGGCGGCGACTTGGTCTTCGCTTCATACTTTTTCTAAATTCTACAAATTTGATACTTTTGCTTCTTCGGAGGCTATTTTTGGGAGAAAGGTCTTACAGGCAGTGGTGCCTTCCGTTTAAGCGCCTGCCTTGTCCCTCCCTTCATCCGTGTCCTATAGCTTTGGTATTGGTATCCCACAAGTAATGGATTAATCCTTGGACTGGATACACCTTACAAGAGAAATCAAAATTTATGCTTACCTGATAAATTTATTTCTCTTGTGGTGTATCCAGTCCACGGCCCGCCCTGTCATTTTAAGGCAGATGTTTTTTAATTTTTAAACTACAGTCACCACTGCACCCTATAGTTTCTCCTTTCTCTTGCTTGTCTTCGGTCGAATGACTGGGAGGTGGCAGTTAGGGGAGGAGCTATATAGACAGCTCTGCTGTTGGTGATCCTCTTGCAGCTTCCTGTTGGGAAGGAGAATATCCCACAAGTAATGGATGAATCCGTGGACTGGATACACCACAAGAGAAATAAATTTATCAGGTAAGCATAAATTTTGTTTTTGCACGTCGGGTTTACGCTTATCTGGCTAGCGCACATCCCTTTAGTCTACTATAGTTTTTCCTGCGCGTTTGGTTTCACCTGTCGGGTTAGCGCACGTCCCTTTAGTCTTCCTATAGTTAACCCACACGTTGGTTTACGCACGTCGGGTTGGCATACGTTCACTCTGTTATGCATGTGTCGGGTTTTTGCTGCGCATTTTCTCATGATCTCCAGGGAATGGTCTAAGCTAGGTATTTCTTTTACTCCTTCTGCAAGGTTTAAACGTTATATCCTTTACCTGCTGCTAATCTAGATTTATGGGAAACAGTTCCCAATGAGGAGCATAGAAAGGGCCTTTTACATACAGGTTATATTCTCAAACCAGCTATTGCTATTGCTGATATAGCTGCTGCTTCTACTTACTGGTTGTCTAATCTTTCAGAGCAGTTTTCTGATGACTTTCATTTCTGATGATGCAAATTTATTGGGTTTGCTTCAGAGTACAAATTCTTTTATTTGTAATGTTGTTTTTTGATATTACGAAAATGAATGTCAAAAGTATTACTTTAGCAATTTTTGCCAGGAAGGCCTTATGGATTAAATCCTGGTCTGCTAATATGGTGTCTAAATCTAGATTATTGACTCTTTATTTTCAGGGAAAACATTTATTTACTATTATTTAGTTACTAGAGGTAAAGTGGGCTTTTCTTCCTCAAGACAAAAACTCTAGAGGAAAATCCAAAGCTTATAATCGTTTTTGTTCCTTTCATCACAATAAGGAACAGAAAACTGACACCTCTGCTCAAAAGCAAGGTTCCTCAGGTTCAGTCTGGAGACCTAATGCTAACTGGAAAAAGTCAAAGCAGGGTAAAAGATCTTTCCCTACTTCCAAAACTGCATGAAGGTGCGGCACCCTATCCAGAGGTTCTGGTTGGGGGCAGATAAAGCTTCTTTTTAGGAGGCTTGGTTTCAGTCTGTTCCAGATCCCTGGGTTCGGAATAGACATGTGCAACGCTAGAAGTTTAGTTTTGTTTTCATTAGTTAAATAAATAATTTCATTTAGGCAAATTAGTTTAGTTAAGTTTAAAAAAAAAAAAAATGTTTCTGCAAATTAATTATGTTAAATTAAATCGTTTTTTCGGATCCATTCTTTATTCATATTCATTATTCTATTCTGAAGTTTAGCATAGAATAATGCATATGAATAAAGAATGAATCAGAAAAAACGAAAGGATCCGAAAAAACGATTTAACTTAACACCACTAATATGCCGCCGATTGCCAAAACAAAATGATCTAAAACCGCCTCCGCCACCACCCACATTGCAGAAACTAAATAAACTATTAACCCCTAAACCGCCACCCCCATATCGCTGACACTAACTAAACCTATTAACCCCTAAACCTCCGCCCCCCATATCGCCGACACTAACTAAACCTATTAACCGCTAAACCGCAGTTTCCCAACATCACCGAGACTAACTAAACCTATTAACCCCAATATCGCAGTTCCCCGACATTGCTGACACTAAAACACTAAATAAACCTATTAACCCATAAACCGCTGCGCCCCCCCCACATCGCCGACACTAACTAAACCTATATACCTCTAAATCGCCATTCCCCCTACATCGCCGACACTAGCTAGAACTATTAACTCCTAAACCGCAGTTCCCCGACATCGTTTACACTAACTAAAACACTAAATAAACCTATTAACCCCTAAACCGCCATTCCCGAACATTGCCAACACTAACTAAACCTATTAACCCCTAAACCGCCGTACACCCACATCGCCATCACTAACTAAAACACTAACTAAACCTATTAACCCCTAAACCGCTGCCCCCCACATTGCAAAAACCTAAATTAAACTATATTGACCCCTAAACCTAACACCCCCTAACTTTAACATAATTAAAATAGACCTAAATTAAAGTTACAATTATTAACTAACTACCTATTTAACTCTGTTTAGTTTGTGAACTAAATACAGTTGTTTGTTTTTTAAGAAGAACTGTGTGCTGTGTTAAGTAAGTACATGATTTCTATTTGATGTGCCAGAACCCCTCATAAATAGTTTCTAAGGCACATTCCACCAAATGTTATTGTGTGTGCATTGAGTCATAAAGCCAGTCAAACTGTCAGCAGAGGGCATGACACAAAACAGTGCCTCAGTCCCAGAAACTGATAAGGTCAATAAAGGGACATGGGTATAATGTATATATGTGTTTAAAACATGTTAGGACATTAAATGAAGGGGAAAATGGCTACTATGTCATATTTTATATCAAATTGATTCTCCCAATGAAACTAAGAGAGTGCCTGTGTGTATATATGAAAATAGATTTACCTAGCAGAAATTATAATGGGTTCTATAATTTCAGGCATATAGTTTATGTTCTACATGGGAGGCTGCTACAGCGTGAGTGACCATCTTCTCTTGCCCATCTCCTTGGGGCAGACTTATAAGCTAGGAAAGTATTAGGTCTGTTATTTTCTTCATTTTATTCTAACCTGTTTGCTGTGTGTAATTTTATTTGTAACAACTTTTTATTAATAATGCATTGTGCATAACATATTTGGCATAATAAATAATTCCTTTATTAAGCTTTAGCCTTTGTCTAATAATTGAACCATGTTACTGAAAGGACTGGAGTATTAGAACTGTATATTTTAGGTTATTTTCTGCTAAATTGTATTCTGAGAGTTAATGTGTAAGTCTGGGTTTTTTCTTAGGATTTTCCCTTTAATAAATCATAAGTGGTGGCAGCTTAGATATTGTAGTTAGTTTAGTGTGGGTGGCATTAAAGGGGAGTTTGGGGCATTTCTTTTAAGTCTAGTACAGACTAGAGAGTGTTGTTAACCCTTGCACCCACTGAACTAAATCACAAGCTTGCCTGGTGTGGCTAGATTGTGATATATTAGTGACATTAGAAGGGGTCTGATAACCCTTTTTGTGTCAAACAAGTGACTGGCGCATGGTTGGTTAACCTTGGTCGTCACATGCATAAAGAATGGATCCGAAAATTCGGAAACTGATTTATTACATTTCGGAATTTTTCGGAATTTTAGTTATGGTGCCGATTTGGAAATTCGGATTCATTCGAATCTCCGAATTGGCCAAAATTCCTCTGAAACCAAATTCAGCCAAAACGAATTGCAAATCTCTTGTTCTGAATATTGTTTCTCAGGGATATCGAATAAGATTCAGAACAAGGCCTCCCAGAGAAAGTTTTTTTCTGTCCAATGTTCCAAGAAATCCTGTAAAAGCTCAAGCTTTTCTTCAGTCTGTCTCAGATCTGGGAGATATGGGAGTGATTGTTTTAGTCCCTTTGCAGGAACAGGACATGGGATTGTATTCAAATCTCTTTATTGTTCCAAAGAAGGAAGGTACTTTCAGACCACAACGGTTCTGGGTTCCCTTTTGTGTGTGATCAGTTCTCAGGGTATTGCAGTGTTTTCATACCTGGACGACATCTTGGTTCAAGCTCCAACTTTTCCTTTATTGGTATTTCACACCAACCGACTTTTGTTGTTTCTTCAACAGCATGGTTTGAGGGTCAGTTTTCCAAAAGAGTTCTTTAGTTCCTCAGACAAAGGAAACTTTCTTGGGTTTTCCAATAGACTCAGTATCCATGAGTCTTTCTCTAACAGAGCATAGAAGGGTAAAATTGGTGTCAGCTTGTCTAAACCTTCAGTCTCTCTCGTTCACTTCAGTGGCGCTGTGTATGGAAGTACTAGGTCTAATGATTGCAGCCTCAGATACAATTCCATTTGCTCGATTTCACATGAGGCCTCTTCAGCTTTGTATACTGCGTCAATGGTACAGGGATTATACTCAGCTGTATTTTTGGATCTCAGTACAAGTCAGTCTCTAACTTGGTGGCAGGATCATCAGTTTATTATTCAGGGGGCTTCTTTTGCTCATCCTACCTGGACTGTGTTCACTATAGATGCAAGTCTTTCAGGTTGGGAAGCTGTTTGGGGGTCTCTGACAGCACAGGGAATCCTCAGGAGGCGAGGTTAACAATAAATGTTCTAGAGCATGCAATTTTCAGGGCCCTTCAAAATTGACCTCTGTTGAAAAAGGAGTCTCATCTCCATTTCCAGACAGAAAAGGCACATCAGTAGCTTATGTTAACCATCAGAGGGGAACTTGCAGTTCCCTGCCAATGATGGAGGTGTCTCGGATTGTCTCCTGGGCAGATGCCAATTCTTGTCTAGTCTCTGAAATTCACATCCCAGAAGAGAACAATTTGTCTCTACAATCAGGAGAGTGGTCCCTTCACCAGGATTTATTCAATCATATTGTGGATTCTTTGTGAGGTCCAGGGATCCTTAGCAATTTCAGCCTGCTTATCTGCTTCCACCTCTGGTTCTTCTTCCCAGAGTGATTTGCAAGATAAGGCTAGAGAAGTCATCTGTAATCCAGATTGCCTCAGCTTGGCCTTACAGGATTTGGTATGTGGATCTGGTTCAGATTTCCATTTGCCCTCCCTGGCCTCTTCCTCTGCGGTCAGACTTTCTGCCCAAGGTCCTTTTTTTAAACAGATCTCAAGTCTCTAAACTTGATGGCATGGGAATTGAACACTTAGTTCTGAAACATAGGGGTTTCTCTGATTCCGTTATTGAAACCCTGATTCACGCTCGTAAGCACATTACTAGAAAAATCGATCACAAGGTCTGGAAGGCCTTTATTTCAGTCTAGATAAGGGCAGATTTCTGATCTTTTATTTTTGTTAGACATAAAGATGTATAATGTTCCTGATGTTCATAGTTTTGTTTAGGCCTTGTATTGCATATTAAACCTGTTATCAAGCCTATTTCTCTTCCATGGAATCTTAACCTAGTGTTAAGAGTCTTGCAGGCTCCTCCTTTTGAACCTATGCATAAATTGTTTAAATAGATAGATAATCCCATTATTATCCATTCCCCAGGTTTGCACAGGCAACATGGTTATAATAATATACTTTTTACCTCTGTGATTATCTTGTATCTAAGCCTTTTCTGACAGCCCCCTTATCACATGGCTGTTTATTTATTATCTATTGACTTATTGACTTGCATTTTAGCCAATTAGTGCAGTGTCATGCACAACTCAATGGGAGAGAGCTCAATGTTATCTGTATGGCCCACATGAACTAGCAGCCTCCTGTTATTAAAAGCTAATAAAAAAGCATGTGATAAGAGGCTATCTGTAGTGGCTTAGAAACTAAACTTTCTTGGAAAGTGTTGTTTCTTTTGGCTATTTCTTCTGCTAGAAGAGTTTCTGATAGATAATCCCTTTATTACCCATTCCCCATTATCTGCGCATTCTTGTAAACCTCCTTATCTGATTGTTCATCAGGATAAGGCTGCTTTTACGGACGTCATTTCATTTTCTGCCTAAGGTTGTTTCCTCTGATAACTTTAGCAGAGGGATTGTTGTTCCTTCTTTGTGTCCTAATCCTAAGAAGTTTACTGAAATATCTTTGCATTATTTGGATGTTGTTAGGGCATTGACATATTATGATGCTACTAAGGATTTTATACACATTTCTAGTTTGTTTGTTCTTTTTTTTTCTGGTCCTAGGAAAGGTCAGAAGGTATCTGCTATTTCTTTAGCCTCTTGGTTAAAACTTTTGATTCACAAAGCTTATTTGGAGGCAGTTCAGCCTCCACAGCAGCAGATTACTGCTCATTCCACTAGGTCAGTTGTCACTTCTGGGGCTTTCAAGAGTGAAGCTTCAGTTGATCAAATTTGCCAGTCAGGTACTTGGTCTTCTTTGCATACTTTTACTAAATTTTACCATTTTTATGTTTTTGCTTCTTCTGAAGCAGCCTTTGGTAGAATAGTTCTTCAGGCAGTTGTCTCAGTTTGATTTTTTCATGTGTTTGCTTATTTTAAGTGCATTTAAAAGGAGAAAATAAATTATATTATTGGGGTTGTGGATTTATTTTTCTCAGTAAAAAAAAACAAAGATGTTTTTAAATCCCTCCTTTTATGTTATTACTTGTAGACTCCACAGCTTGGGTATAAGGGGGGAAGAGAGACACAGAAGGAGGGGAAGAGAGACACGGAAGGAGGGGGAGACACAGAAGGAGAGGAAGAGAGACACTGAAGGAGAGCAAGAGAGACACTGAAGGAGAGCAAGAGAGACACTGAAGGAGAGCAAGAGAGACACTGAAGGAGAGCAAGAGAGACACAGGAGGAGAGCAAGAGAGACACAGGAGGAGAGCAAGAGAGACACAGGAGGAGAGCAAGAGAGACACAGGAGGCGAGCAAGAGAGACACAGAATGAGAGGAAGAGAGACTCGGGGGGAAAGAGAGACACAGAGGGGGGGAAGAGAAACATACAAGGGGGGAGAGATGGGGATGGGGAGAGAGAAAAAGGTAAGAGAGACCACATATATGTCATTTAAAGATAATTAATAAACCGACGGGCTCCAGTCCTTACCTTGTGAGCCACGGTCCACCACTAGCCCCTCAGTCTCCACATATTGCAGGACAGGCTGTATGTTTTAGCTGCAAGCCTAGGACTTACTCACCGTTAAGACTACACCTTGCACAAACATTCCGGTTAAGGCCAGTTTCATTAATTTTATATTAAAATATATATATATACAAAATCATTTTTTTTGCAGCATGATAGGCTTTAATTCCGACAGTGGCTCCGGGCCCTCTGAGTGCCATGGTTTCAGTAGAGACGGAGGTTCCGTAGTTCCTAGGCACCACATCTACCGCCTCACTTTCTGCCCTGCGCCGCAAGGAGATCTAGACTACAGGTAGATGTGGTGCCTGTGATCTATGGAAATGTCTGTAGATATATCATCGGAAGTGAGAGCTGTATAATCTTCTGCATAACTTTGTGCTGTAAACAGAGTCTATTTCCTCAAATACCTGTAAATCCATGATTCTAAGGGGCGCTACACAAGCCCCCACCCCCCAGCTCCACCCCTCTCTTTAAGCAGCCAGCTTGCGTGCGGCAAATAAATGTAAAATAACAAACAAAATACAAACATCTTTCCCCCAACAAATTCTTAAGATGTCTTGGACCACAAGACGACTGAATTTTTCAAGCGCTGTCTATATCTATATATAATTAAATATGAATAGGTGCCCTGTTAACAATGATCCCTCACGCACAACTAACAAGGGTCATTAGGAATAACAGCAATGCCAGCAATCAACTTAAACAACTTGATGTGATGACCAAGACATTCTTGGACAGGGAATACCAACCTAAATTGATCAAAAACGCAAGAGATAAATGTACTGACTTGGATAAGAGAAATGAGAAGGTAGAAGAGTTAACCGGTCCACGTATGACATTCACAACCAAATACTCTCCTGTTACAAGGATGGTTGGAAGAAGCTTAAGACAATATCAGAAAAGATGGTTGGAACTCTCTTCATATGATAAAACAAAACAGCTTTATTGAAACAAAGTTAAAAAATTCCAGAACCACCAGCACAAAAATACAGAGAACCGCTGCTCAACCCTCACACACCCCCTATGTGACCGGTGACATCACACACTACGCTTAGGATACTGACATCGGATACCGACACTGGAAGCAACAGTAAGGAACCAAGGTATACATAGTGAATAATTCCACACCGGAGCTGTGGTTCACGCATCTCCTAGAGGTCACGGTTCAAGTTGTAGCGGTTCCGAGAGTATTGGCAAGTTCGACCGGAGTGGGGTAAGAGTGTGTAGGATCTTAATAGCTTTTTGTCGTTATGCTCCTTCTCTGTGTGGACATACCTCTATCATTGGAAGTTTCAGTTTAGAGATTTTTATGTTTTCATTGGCTTTCACAGTTTATGCATCAAGGTTTTGCATCACTTTTCAGTGATGGACTTTTCACCAGGGAATTTCGCTTTGTTTGAAGCTTAAGACAACATTGGCACATTCTACAAAGTGATCCGAATCTCCCACACAATTGGGCTCCAACAAGCGTTGGTTATAAACGCAACACCAGTTTGAGAGACCTGGTAATGAAGACTGACCCTACTCATAGTTACACTGAAACATCATGGTTACAACCCAAAAAAACAGGCTGTTTTCGCTATATTGGATGCACAACCTGCAACTCCATGATTCCAGGAACAACATTTGGGCACCCCCATAAAAGGAAAATTTTATGTCGGGAAAACTTCCGATGACATACGCACCAGAATGGCAAACCACAGGTCAGCCATTAGAACTGCAATCAAGAACAAGAAAAGTGACCAGCCGGTCGCCAGGCACTTCATGGAAACTGGACACAGTACAACAGACCTGCAATTTGTACGTATCAACCATGTGCCCCCCTCAGACATCGGGGTGGCAGGAACAAAATCCTGCTTCAGGTTGAAGCGAGATGGACTTACCGTCTCAACACACTACAGCCAAACGGATTGAATTCTATGCTGGACTGGCATGGGATTTCCATAGCACCGGTATTACAGGTTGTGAGGTGAGGCTAAAATGCTTGCGTTATGCTCTATACCAACACGATCCATACCGCCCTCTGAAAGCAGTAGTTATGGATTTTGTGTAACAAAATGTTTCACAAAACTCATAACTAAACTGTTAGATAAGTACACTAACACCCATAAGCTACCTATTACTGAGGCCCTCCTGCATCGCAAACACTATTTAAAAGGTATTAACCCCTAATCTGCCGCCCGCCCACCCACCCACATCCCCGTCACTATAATAAAGTTATTAACCCCTATTCCGCCGCTCCCTGACACTGTTGCCACTAACTAAACCTATCAACCACTAAACCGTCAGCCCCCCGATCGCCGCTACTAAATAAACCTATTAACCCCTAAACCGCCAGCTCCCCACATCACCACTAATAAATTAAACTATTAACCCCTAAACCTAACAACCCCCAAACTTTATATTAAAATTACAAAATCCCTATCTTGAAATAAATAAAAACTTACCTGTGAAATTAAAAACCTAAGTTTACTCTAACAATTAACCTAAGATAACTATTATACTAAACTATTATACTAAAATTAAAATAACTACCAATTAAAGAAACTAAATTACACATTAAAAACCTAACACTACTAAAACAATTTAAGTCTAAAATTACAAAAAATTTAAAATACTAAATTACGAAAAATAACAAACAAAATTATCAAAAATAAAAACAATTACACCTAATCTAATAGCCTTATAAAAATAACCCCCCCAAATAAAAACACCCCCTAGCCTACAATAAACTATCAATAGCCCTTAAAAGGGCCTTTTGTAGGGCATTGCCCTGAAGAAATCATCTCTTTTACCTGCAAAATAATACAAAGACCCCCCCAACATTAAAACCCACCACCCAACCAACCCCTCAAAATAAAAAACCTAACTCTAACAAAAACCTATGCTACCCATTGCCCTGAAAAGGGCATTTGTATGGGCATTGCACTTAAAAGGGCATTCAGCTATTTTGCATTGCCCTGAAAAGGGGATTCAGTTATTTTACATAAAGCCCAAACGCTAATTTATAAAAAACAAAACAAAAAAAACATCAAAAAAAGGTAGAAAAAAAATAACACTAACCCCTAAAGATCCACTCACAGTTTCTGAAGTCCAGACATCCAGGCGGCGAGAAGTCTTCATCCAGATAGCATTTTCTATCTTCATCCCAACGGCATCTTCTATCTTAATCCCGGCGGCGTGGAGCGGATCCATCCTTGAAGACATCCGGCGCAGAGCGTGCTCTTCATACGGTCACCGCCGTCACTGGATCTTCAATGCAAGGGAGCCTTTTCAAAATGGTGTCCCTTTCATTCCTATTGGCTGATTTGATTCTTGAAATTCAAATCAGCCAATAGGATGAGTGCTACTGAAATCCTATTGGCTATTCAAATCCACCAATAGGATGAGAGCTAATGAAATTCTATTGGCTATTCAAATCATAGCGCATAGTAACACTATTTTGAATTTTGTATTTTATAACAGTATAGAGACCACCTTATTAGCCTTATTTTAATTTCTATTATCACAGACTGCAATATAAATTAGGAATATCTCTACCCTTGGCATTATGGAAACACATATGGATATAGAGCTACTACTTTAGACTCACTATATGGGCTAATCTTAGAGTCTGCGAACCATTGCCTGTCAAATTTGTACCCATATCCAATGTGTTATGGTGCCTTCATTTCTGTACATTTACTCTTTATGTGTCCTTGTTAGTTTCCCCAGTGCTTTCCCCTTTTTTAATTCACTAGGATCGACATACATTATATGCTTTTACACATAATTCCCAGCATATTATTGCTCCATCTGAAGGTGTATGCCTATAATCAGTAGGCAACTGTTAGCTATTAGTATTCCCCCTACCCTTGACTGGTCTCATTACACTGCTTAGTTTACATTCCCACGAGACCCGGGCGTCACGTAGTGACGTCACTTCACCACTCGATCAGACGGATAGTATCCCAGGCATGGTAGACACGATACAGCTATAATCAGAGGTATACCACTATTCAAGGTACTCTATATATGCTCCATATGCGTTATTTCCGACACTTAGTGAGTAGGCAATCTGGCCATACTGTTTAAATGGTTACTGAAATATATGGATCATTCTAATAATGGTTACTCTTCTGACTGTTTTGAACAAAACCTTATAGGCTTATGCTTTAATTTCTTTCCTAAGATATGGTGAGTCCACGGTGTCATCATTTACTGTTAGGAATATCTCTCCTGGCCAGCAGGAGAAGGCAAAGAGCACCACAGCCAAGCTGTTAAGTATCACTCCCCTTCCCACAACTCCCAGTCAGTCTCTTTGCCTTGATGCATGGAGGAGGTGAAGTTTTGGTGTCTGCAGAAAATTGGATTTCTTTACTTCAAGCAAGATTTAGGAGTTGTGGCAAACGGTGCCTAAAGTAGACTACTTCTATTTCTATTTCTACTCTGGCTAGGAATAGTACTATTCCTATTGAGGATAGCTGCAACTTTAAGGCAAAAAGCTGGAGGCTTATTTGGAGAAAATGTATGTTCATCAGGGTCTCCAATGGCAACCTGCAGTGTGTATTGCCACTGTGACAAGTGCAGTATCCGATTGGTTCGAAGCCTTGTCTGAGTCTCCACCTTTAGAGGAAATTCATGATAGGATTAAGGCTCTTAAGCTGACAATTTCCTTTATCACTGATGCTTCCATGCAGGTCATTAATATGGGAGCCAAAATATCCGACCTTGCTGTGCTGGCGCACAAAGCATTGTGCATGAAATCTTGGTCAGCTGATGTTTTCATCCAAGTCTAAGCTTCTGGCGATTCCTTACAAGGGTAAGACCTTGTTTGAACCTGGTCTGACAGAAATTATTTCTGATATTTCAGGTGGAAAAGGATCTTTTCTCCCACTAGACAAGAAGAATAGACCGAAAGGACGTCAGAGTAATTTTCGTTCCTTTCGTAACTTCAGAGGAAAGTATTTCCATACCTTGTCCAAGCAGGAACAGTCTAAGTATTCTTGGAAGCCCAGTCAGTCTTGGAACAGGAGAAGCAATCAAGAAGCCCGCAGCTGACTCTAAATCAGTAAGAAGGGTTTGCCCCCCAATCCAGGAGCGAATCAAGTGGGGGGCAGACTTTCTCAGTTTTCTTAAGCATAAATACGAGATGTCCCGGATCCCTGGGCTGTGGACTTAGTATCTCAGCGTGACAAATTAGAATTCAAGATTTTTACTCCCAGGGGCAGGTTTCACCTCTCAAGGTTATCTGTAGACCAGATAAAAAGAGAGGCGTTCTTGAAATGTGATATAAGATCTTCTTTCCTGGGAGTGATTGTTCCAGTTCCAGTACAGGAACAGGGTCTAGGTTTTATTCCAATCTGTTTGTGGTTCACAAAAACTTTTAGACCTAAATTGTCTAAACAAGTTTCTCAGAGTACCGTCCTTCAAGATGGAGACTATCTGCTCCATTCTTCCTTTAGTGCAAGAGGATCAGTTCATGTCGACAATAGACCTAAAGGATTCACAGGGATCATCACAAATTTCTGAGATTTGCCTTTCTGGACTAACACTTTCAGTTCGTGGCTCTTCCGTTTGGCCTTGCCACAGCTCCCAGAGTATTCTCAAAGGTTCTGGGGGCTCTCTTGGCAGTGATCCGGTCTTGATGAATTGTAGTGGCGCCCTACCTGGATGACATTTTGGTTTAGGCGTCATCTTTTCAACAAGCAAGATCTCATACAGAGACCTTGTTGTCTTTTATACGTTTACACGGATGCAAAGTGAATCTGGAGAAAAGCTCCCTTGTTCCTGCTACAAGGGTAGTTTTCTTAGGGACCATAATAGATTCTCTATCGATAAAAAAAAATTCTGACAGAGGTCAGAAGATCCAAAATTCTTTCCTCTTGCCTCTTTCTACAGTTTACTGTTCGACCATCAGTGGCTCAATGTATGGAGGTAATCGGTCTGATGGTGGCTTCCATGGACATCATTCCCTTTGTTCGATTCCATTTGAGAGCTCTGCAGTTGTGCATGCTCAGTCAATGGAACGGAGGTCATGCGGATCTGTCTCAGAGGATAGATCTAGATCAATTGACAAGAGACTCTCTCCCGTGGTGGTTTTCTCAGGAACTTCTGTCTCAGGGCACCTTCCTGAGTGTTTGTGACCACGGACGCCAGCCTGCAGTCTGGAACTCGTTAAAGGTGCAGGGAATTTGGACTCGGGAGGAGTCTGCTCTCTCCATCAACATTTTTGAGTTGAAAGCGATATACAATGCCCTAATAGCTTGGCCTCAGTTGTCCTTAGCCCAGTTTATCAGGTTCTAGTCAGACTCAGTGCCCTACATCAACCACTAGGGAGGAACCCAGAGTTCCTTAGCCATGAAGGAGGTGGATCAGATTGTTCAGTGGGTGGAAGCTCACAATTGCTATCTTTCATCCGCATTTCAGGGGTGGATAACTGGGAAGTGGATTTCCTGAGCAGGCAGATGCTTCTCTCATGGAGTGAGAACTCCATCTGGATGTGTTCTCCAGCTTAACCCTCAATGGGGGTGCCGGAGTTGGATCTGATGGTGTCTTGGAAGAGCCAAGCTTCTAAGGTATGGTTCAAGGTCAAAAGATCCACAGGCCACTCTGATAGATGCTCTGGTGGTCCATTGGGATTGCAGGCTGGCATACCTGTTTCCTCCATTTGCTCTCCTTCCACGAGTAATTGCTCGTATGAAACAAGAGAGAGTGTCAGTGATTTTAATAGCCCCTGGCCTCGCAGGATCTGGTATGCAGACCTAGTAGCCATATTGTCTCTCCCACCCTGAAGACTGCCACTGAGGAAGGACCTTCTGATTCAGGGTTCCTTCCTTCATCCAAATCTAGTTTCTCTGAAGCTGACTGCTTGGAGATTGAACGTTAAGCGTGGATTTTCTGAGTCGGTCATTGAGACCATGTTTCAGGCTCGCAAGCCTGTTACTAGAAAGATTTATCATAAGGTATGGCGTAAATATCTTTATTGGTGTGAATCCAAGGGCTACTCTTGGAGTAGGTTCAGGATTCCTAGGATTTGGTCTTTTCTCCAGGAAGGTCTAGAGAAGAGTTTGTCAGTCAGTACCCTGAAGGGTCAGATCTCTGCATTATCTATTTTGCTACATAAGCGTCTGACGGTCTGCATTTTTTTTGTCAGGCCTTGGTCAGAATCAGGCCTGTGTTTAAGTCTATTGCTCCTCCTTGGAGCCTTAACCTTGTTCTTAAAGTTTTACAGCAGGCTCAATTTGAGCCATTGCATTCCATAGATATACGTTGTTATCTTGGAAGGTTTTGTTTCTTATTGCTATCTCTTCTGCTCGGAGAGTCTCGGAACTCTCAGCTTGAAGTGTGATTCGCCTTATCTTATTTTTTATGCCGATAAGGCAGTTCTACGTTCTAAGTTTGATATTAATCAGGAAATTGTTGTTCCTTCTCTATGTCCTTGTCCTTCTTCTCATAAAGAACGTTTGTTGCACAACTTGGATGTTGTGCGTGCTTTAAAGATTTTATTTACTGGCGACTAAGTATTTTCACCAGTCTTCTGATCTGTTTGTTTGTTTCTCTGGGAAACGTAAAGGTCAGAAAGCTACTGCTACTTCTCTTTCTCTCTGGTTGAGAAGTATAATTCTTTTTGCTTATGAGACTGCTGGTCAGCAGCCTCCTGAGATAATTACAGTTCATTCTACGAGAGCTGTCTCCTCTTCTTGGGCTTTCAAAAATGAAGCTTCTGTTGATCAGGTTTGCAAGGCTGCAACTTGGTCCTCTTTGCATACTTTTTCCAAATTTTTCAAATTTTATATTTTCGCCTCGGCTGAGGCTTCTTTTGGGAGAAAAGTTCTTCAAGTGGTGGTGCCTTCCATTTAGGTCTACCTGTCTTGTCCCTTCCTAGTCATCTGTGTCCTCTAGCTTGGGTATTGGTTCCCAACAGTAAATGATGACACCCTGGTCTCACCATATCTTAGGAAAGAAAACAAAATTTATGCTTACCTGATAAATGTATTTCTTTCCAGATAGGGTGAGTCCATGGCCCCACCCTTTTATTTAGACACAGTTATTTTTTTACTAAACTTCAGGCACCTCTACACCTTGTGTTACTTCTTTTTTTTCTCCATTTACCCTAGGTCGAATGACTGGAGGTTGTGGGAAGAGGAGTAATACTTTACAGCTTGGCTGTGGTGCTCTTTGCCTCCTCCTGCTGGCCAGTAGAGATATTCCCAACAGTAAATGATGACACCGTGGACTCACCATATCGGGAAAGAAATACATTTATCAGGTAAGCATAAATTTTGTTTTTTAATTTTTTTCTTTTCCCTTGTACAAACTTGCATCTATATTGCACTTAATGCTTTTTACATTGTTGTTAATTGATATTTATACACGGCTATGATATAACCATTTGTGACTTAGCATGTTCACATGATATATCAACACTGTGGTTGCTATGGCAACTTTTTTGGCATTTTTTTAATAAGGGGGAGGGGTTTATGATATTCATTGTTTGTGTATAAATTGTTGCACTGCACATTGTCACTTTGTCTGAGGAAGGGGATACGTTCCCCGAAACGTCACACTAAAAAAGGCACTTATTTAAAGACCAGGGAGTGCAAGCCTGCTTTGTTTATTTTATTTATATATATATATATATATATATATATATATATATATATATATATATACATATATATATATATATATATATATATATATATATATATATATATATATATTGTACCAAAATACCATCAGATGTATATAGAAATATTTATTTATGAATAAAAAGAACATATTCTTCTATGTGAAGAACATTGCAATGTGAAATATTCATATTTTCATGTTGGATGAGAATATGCAATCTAGTTTGTGCGCAAGAAAAGTGTGAGATTTTTTTTACATTTTTTCCCCCCCACTTATTTGATTTAGTTCACTTTAAAGGAATAATAGGTTATCACACTCACGATATTCTAGGTTCAGGATTTTGCACTCGTTCTGGTTAACGTGCAAGCAAAAACAGTTTACTTTCATCTCATAATACGAGCGCAATCTGATGAGCTCAAAAAGCTTACTTCTAGCGCAGTTGACGTGTGACTTGTAATCTAGTCCTAAATACATTTCATGCAACTCCCTCAAGTTATGGCTGCCACCATTTTGGAACCTAAGTTTCAAGGCAGGTATCTGGAAGAGAGTTGCTGCACACGTAAAAACACTTCAGCACTGAAATGCAGTGAAAGATTGTAACATGGCAGCAGGCGGCAGCCATGACTAAAGAGAGGCGGGAATAATCTCAATACGATGCTTATAAAATGTATTTAGTGTTTAATCCCTTTAAAGCTATGTTTTATACATGCATCAGAAATTAATCGTAATATTGCTAAAGTTATGCATCAAAAATAAATATTTGAAACGCATTTTTTTTCAAGTAAAGTTTGCATTGTATTGCAGTCTGTGTACAGCCTCCTCCTTTATAAGCTCCTAAGGGCTCGATTTATCACAAGAGAACCTGCAGTCAGTATTTATCAAGCAGCGGTCATCAGACCAATGCTTCCTAGCCTCTCCTCTTCTTCCTAGCCTCTTCTCGGCCGACCGGGGAGATTGACAGCTTCTGTCCGCGCTTGATTGGCTGTGCGTGGGCGGAATTGCACGCAAGCGTAAAATAGCGCTTGAGTGCAATCTTATATTCCGGCAGTGGATTGCTGTCCATCAGAGGGAGCTGGGGAGGACATTAGCGTATATGTCTGCCGCTGTCTGCCCCAGCTTGATAAATCAAGCCCTAAATGTTGTAATCTCATCTCGGTTAAGATGACCAATTAGGGACTGTTATAAATGTTCTGCGCATATCATCCAATCACTGTGCAGCATGAAGGAAGGTCAGAAACCACACCCACTTGTGTATTTTTTTTTTTTGAGTATAGGGTTTTACTTATTCTCTAATTAGCGCTCTAGCCATACGGCACTCACACACTTTTTTTTTTTTTTTGCTGTTTGTAAAATTGTAGAACAGTTCAAACCATTAGCTCACGAATAAAATTACTATTAAAGTGGGAGGCCAGAGCACAGGGTATTTGAATTTCAGCCTTATATTAAAAAGTAAGTTTCAGCCCATCTTCACTACAAATGATGAATTAAATCTAAAATATTGCTAACATTCCGAATCTGTTTATACAAAGGGGAAAGTCTACCATCACTTTAAATGGGCATTTGAGACATAAAAATCCCAAAATAAAATGTTATAAAACAATTTATTATTATGTGATTGCTTGCATATAGCTGTGTTTAACCGCTTCCAAGATCCACCAGAACAATAGAAATAATACTAAATAAATAATAAAAAAGGCTTAATCTTACTAGCTTTGTTTTCTTGGTACCCTTTGTTGAAAAGCATACTCGGGCTCAGGAGCAGCAGGGTACTTCTGGAAGCTAGCTGCTGATCGGTGGATGCACATATATGCCTCTTTTCATTGGCTCACCTGATTTTTCCAGTTCCCAGTAATACATTGCTGCTCCTTCAGCAAAGGATACAGAGAGAATGAAGCAAATTTGATAACAGTAGTATATTGAAAAGTTGTTTAATGTATGCTCTATCTGAATCATGCAAATGGTTTTCATGTCCCTTAAGAGTGGTATAAAGAAAAGGGATTGCTAGCAAGATGTTTAGCATTATAGTGACTTGTCAAGCCTTAGACCTATGGGACTATGGGGCCGATTTATCAATGTCTGGGGAACATGATCCGCTGTAGCGTAGAAATGTCCGCCAGACATTGCTCAATGCCGACAGCATACACTGTCACTGCTTATGCAATGCCGCCCCCTGCAGATTCGCGACCAATCGTTTGCGATCGGGCAGATTGATGTCCGCAGCCTTAGAGGCAGCGGACGAGTTAAGGATCAGCGGTCTTAAGACCGCTGCTTCTTAAAGGGATATTCCAGCCAAAATTGGAAACCACATGGGTGCATTTCGGTATTGAACAGAAGCAATTTTGTAATATACATGCATTAGCAAAAATGCTTCTAATAAAAGCTATAGCTTTTTCAAAAGTGTATTTAAGTATGCACCATGCACCAGCATTTTAAACACAACACTTGTTAGGAGAGCTTCAGGTGCTTGTACCATCTGTAATGACTCAATTTGTTAATTGCTGACATGATGCAAGCCCACCTGTCACTCTGAGCAGCTGCAGTATTTAAAATGTGGATGCAGTGACAATATCTAGCTATGCTTCACATGCACTTGCAGAGAAAAATGCTAACACTAAAAAAGTGATAACTCTTAATAGATGCATTTTTGCCAATACATTTATATTGCAGATATGTTTCTATTAAAAAATGCAATACATCTATGTGCATTTATATGTTGACTGGAATGTCCCTTTAACTCCTCTTTCCAGCGAGCCTGAAGGCTTGCACGGCAATGGGGATTCAGGGCCATTCGGCCCCATTGTATCGTAATATAACGAGCACAATCTGTGGATGAGAGAGCAATAATAATCCTGTTTTGTTGTTGTTTAATAACTTAGCTAAGCTAATATTTGAGCATATACTGGAATACATTACACTACATCTGGCACTGATGTAACGTCTCTGCTTCTGCTCTCTGAAAAGAACTTACTTCTGTTCCAACATCTTGCAAACTAGACCAGAGATTGGATGCTGGAGAGTCAGCCCATATCACACCGCAGAGAAACCTGAGATCCTATTCAGCCTGAATGTCAACTGCTATTAAGTAGTATGAATAGTTTTTGGCAGTTAAAAGAGGCTATTTAGTTATTTGCTGAGCAATATTTAGTGTTAGACGTATATGGTCTCAGTAAAAAGGGAATATTTTTTACACCATATCAGCTGCCCAGGGATGTTCAAGTCATTTAAGCAATTATAGGTTTGTTCTGAATTATTAGTTAACCTTTGCAGAAGAATGCAGAGTGGAACTTAGAGCTAAGAGCTAATAAATATATAGGTCATTGTTACGAGAAGGAATCAAAGTAACTTAGCGTAAAACATTCAGGCTGGTAATCACATAATCTAATAATGTCTTGGCTGAGTGGCTCTAGTACAGATTTTTTTTTACATTTATTTATATATTTGGTATTTGCAAGACTTCCTTTAAAGTACTTTTACCATTTTTTTAACACGTCTTTAAAGGTTAGCAGACATGAAAAGTGAGTGAACTCCTGTTGGACTTATGTGCGCAAATCTGACAGTACACTAATTGTTCATGTGCGCCAAACATGAGTTATCTTAAGGCGCGTTATGTACTTATTGAATACAAAATATTGAGAAATATTAGTAATGTAAATAATTATAGATGTGCTAAAATATTCTAAAAAAATACACATATATATATATATATATATATATATATATATTACACTATCTATAATAATTACATTTTTTACAGTATCTCATATCATTAATGTTTAATTTTCACTAGGCTGTGTCTTTATATATATATATATATATATATATATATATAAATTTGTATTTTTCTTAGCGACCTGTGATGTTTTAATCCCTTGTAGTTTTACCCTTCACTTTTACCAGTATAGAAAAGGCTGATTCAGTAACAATATTCCATTCGTTATCGTAAAAATATATAGGTATCTTTATTAAAATGCCAATAGTAAAAAAGCAATAACCAATATTTCATTAGCTTTTTATAGCAGGTAACCGTAATGATCAGGATAATAGTTAATAGGGAAGCAAATCATAAGCAAAGTTCCTAAACTGATAACACCCATGGTTCTGAATAACAACTGTATCATGCGGTGTTAAAGTAGACAAATTCAGCTGGAGAGTTCTTCACACAATGAGGCCGAATTATCAAATGTCTGTCAGACCTGATCCGACAGTGTGGATCAGGTCCGACAGACATCGCTGAATGCGGAGAGCAATACGCTCTCCGTATTCAGAATTGCACAGCAGCTCACAAGAGCTGCTGGTGCAACGCCGCCCCCTGCAGACTCGCGGCCAATGGGCCGCCAGCAGGGAGGTGTCAATCAACCCGATCGTACTCGATCGGGTTGAATTGTGGCGATTCCTGTCCGCCTCATCAGAGCAGGCGGACAGGGTTATGGAGCAGAATTCTATCAGCCAATCGGAATCGAAGGGACGCCATCTTGGATGATGTCACTTAAAGAGATATTCATTACGAAGAAGCCGTCGTTAGAAGAGGATGCTCCGCGTCGGATGTCTTGAAGATGAACCCGCTCCGCGCCGGAAGGATGAAGATAGAAGATGCCATCTGGATGAAGACTTCTGCCCGTCTGGAGGACCACTTCTGCCGGCTTCGTTGATGACATCTTGCCGCTTGGCTGAAGACTTCTCCCGGTAAGTGAATCTTCGGGGGTTAGTGTTAGGATTTTTTAAGGTTGTATTGGGTGGGTTTATTTTTTAGGTTAGGGCTTTGGGCCTGCAATAGAGCTAAATGCCCTTTTCAGGGCAATACCCATCCTTTTCAGGGCAATGGGGAGCTTAGGTTTTTTTAGTTAGTATTTTATTTGGGGGGTTGGTTGTGTGGGTGGTGGGTTTTACTGTTGGGGGGGCTGTTTGTATTTTTTTTTACAGGTAAAAGAGCTGATTTCTTTGGGGCAATGGCCCGCAAAAGGCCCTTTTAAGGGCTATTGATAGTTTAGTTTAGGCTAGGGTTTTTTATATTTTGGGAGGACTTTTTTTATTTTGATAGGGCTATTAGATTAGGTGTAATTAGTTTAATGATCTGTAATTTGTTTTTGTTTTTTTGTAATTTAGCTAATTTAATTTATTTAATTGTATTTAATGTAGGTAATTTATTTAATTGTAGTGTAGTGTTAGGTGTTAGTGTAACTTACAAATCCCAATACAATAAGACAGCGCCACACTACTCAGTATGTGTTTCAGCACCTACTGAGGTAATGTCAAATAATGTATATAAACATTAAATACATAGACAAACACATAAAAGGATAAGGTACCAAATATATGAGAACGTCAAAGTCAATGGTACTTGTAGGAATAGTCCGGTTCCAAATCAAATAGAGGGGTTGCAGCTCCTTCCTTGCCAAAAGGTGTCTGTTCCCAGGCTTTAGAAAAAAAGTATGTTGAGGTGTATTTCTCTGGAAGAGAAAGGAGAAAGAGCGCATCCACAATCTAAGTGCAGTAAGTAAGTTCACACTTTATTGAAAGATAAAACATATATAGATTTACACTCACAAGAATGCCCTCAAACATATGAGGTATGTCTGTTCCTTAAAAGATATGCACAAGGTATTACTCCAGCACCGGTGATCCTCCTTGTTGTCCCCCTCCGTGTCAGCCAATATTGCAATATAAACGGATATCCCTGGGGACTAAGCTAAGTAATAATGCTGTGAGTAATATAGTGTATAGAGGAGATCGTGTGAATGTGCGTTAGGAAAACAAACTATATTAGCCGGCTAATAGTTTGTTCCAAGCATCAATCACATTCCCTTCTCCTCACACGTCAGATTATGGGCGTGGCCTTACGCGTTTCGCGGGCTCCTCCCGCTTCGTCAGAGGCTATGTTAGTGTAACTTAGGTTAGGTTTTATTTTACAGGTAAATTTGTATATATTTTAGCTAGGTAGTTATTAAATAGTTAATAACTATTTAATAACTATTCTACCTAGTTAAAATAAATACAAACTTGCCTGTAAAATAAAAATAAACCCTAAGCTAGTTACAATGTAACTATTAGTTATATTGTAGCTAGCTTATGGTTTATTTTATAGGTAAGTATTTAGTTTTAAATAAAGGAATAATGTAGTTAATTATAGTAATTTTATTTAGATTTATTTAAATTATATTTAAGTTAGGGGGTGTTAGGGTTAGGGTTAGACTTAGGTTTAGGGGTTAATAAATTTAATGTAGGGGCGGCGAGGTTGGGGGTGGCAGATTAGGGGTTAATAAGTGTAGGTAGGTTGCGGCGACATTGGGGGCGGCAGATTAGGGGTTAATAAATATAGTGTAGGTGCCGGCGATGTCCGGAGCGGCAGATTAGGGGTTAATAAGTATAATGCAGGTGTCGGCGATGTCGGGGGCGGCAGATTAGGGGTTAATAAGTGTAAGATTAGGGGTGTTTAGACTCGGGGTTCATGTTAGGGTGTTTCATTTCCCCATAGGAATCAATGGGGCTGCGTTACTGAGTTTTACACTGCTTTTTTGCAGGTGTTAGACTTTTTCTCAGCCGACTCTCCCCATTGATGTCTATGGGGAAATCGTGCACGAGCACGTACGACCAGCTCACCGCTGACTTAAGCAGCGCTGGTATTGGAGTGCGGTATGGAGCTCAATTTTGCTTTACGCTCACTTCTTGCCTTTTAACGCTGGGTTTGTAAAAACTCATAATACCAGTGCTGCAGGTAAGTGAGCGGTGAGACAAAACTGCTCGTTAGCACTGCATAGCTACTAACGCAAAACTTGTAATCTAGCCGAAATATTTTCTTTTAGTTCTATTATAAATGTAAACGTTAACATCTTTTTTCACCTCCCAAAATATTTTTACTTGTTTAACTGCTGCCCTGTCATGTGGGGGGCTGTTTAACTGCTGCTCTGTCATGTGGGGGGCAGTTTTTTTCTTTAACACTAGGATGGTTAATACCATTGGCTGGTGAATCACTGAACACTGTATATTTCTGTGTCTCTTCATTTTACTCACAATACTAAGCTATATTTAAAGAGCTAAAAAGAAATAATTATATCTGTAGAACCAGAAGGTCATGTAATAATGCTATTTATATATGAAATTCCAGAAACAAGCAGGTGGGGAGACCAAAATCTCTACTTCTCAACAGGTTACTTAATGTGAGTACAAATATGCAGTATGGACATCCACCAAGAGCACAAGAGAGGATAGATGATCTTCTGGCTGGGATATATGTTTTTTTGTGCTTGGGCAGTAAAATAGCCTGTAATTCTGTTCCCTTTAATGCTGCATAATAATTATTGTGTAGAATTAGTTAGTACAGTGTAGTGGTTTTTGTATTTGTACAGAATTTGTAATATTTTTAGTGTGAACATATAATTCAGAATTCATTTTATGAGGCCGAATTATCAAGCTGTCAACTGTGCTGCATTCGCCGGCACCAATACACTCGCCTAACATTGCGGCCGCGGACCTGAATACGATCGCAATATTTCTCAAAAAAGCCTGCAAAAAGCCGCGCACCAAGTACGGGGCAATGAGCAGCGGACTGTTGTTAACTAACAATCATCAATCTCGCTGCTATTCGGCTTTTTCCCAACTTTATTTATACCCTGTCACTAAACACCGCCACTATACTAAAATGTTTAACCCCTATCCCGCCGCTCCCGGACCCCGCAGCAACTTTAATAAAGTTATTAACCCCTATCCCGCCACTCCCGGAGCCCACCACAACTTTAATAAAGCTCTTAACCCCTATGCTGCCGCTCCCAGACCCCGTCACCACCTAAATAAATGTATTAACCCCAATGCTGCCGCTCCTGGCCCCACCGCCACCTAAATAAATGTATTAATCCCTAAACCCCCACATCACTACCACTTACTAAACCTATTAACCCCTAAACCGCCAGCCCCCCACATCCCCATAAACTAAATTAAGCTATTTACCCCTAAACCTAACAAGTCACTAACTTTACATTATAATTACCTCATTCCTATCTTATAATACATTTAAACACCTTTAGAATTGAAATAAACTATATTAAACTATTAATTAACCTACCCTAACTATTATACTAAAATTACATTAAACTATATTAAACTATTAATTAACCTACCCTAACTATTATACTAAAATTACATTAAACTATATTAAACTATTAATTAACCTACCCTATTATACTAAAATTACATTAAACTATATTAAACTATTAATTAACCTACCCTAACTATTATTCTAAAATTACATTAAACTAAAAATTAAATTAACTATATTACATATTTAAAAACCTAACCCTACTCAAATTATTTAAATTTACTATTAAAAATTACTAAATTACAAAAAAATAACAACTAACAAAAAATAAAAAAACATAGTATCAAAAATAAAAAAGAATTACACCTAATCTAAGAGCCATATCAAAATCAGAAAGCCCCCCCCCCCCAAAAAAAAAACCCTAGCCTACAATAAACTACCAATGGCCCTTAAAAGGGCCTTTTGCAGGGCATTGCCCCAAATAAATCAGATCTTTTACCTGTAAAAATAAAATACAAACACCCCCCAAAAGTAAAACCCACCACCCACACAACCAACCCCCCAAATAAAACCCTATCTAAAAAACCTTAGCTCCCCATTGCCCTGAAAATGGCATTTGTATGGGCATTGCCCTTAAAAGGGCATTTAGTTCTTTTACTGCCCAAAGTCCCTAACCTCAAATTAAAACCCACCCAATAAACCCTTAAAAAAACCTAACGCTAACCACCGACGATCCACTTAGTTTTCGAAGACCAGACATCCATCCTCATCCAAGCGGCAGAAGTCCTCAGCGAAGCCAGCAGAAGTCTTCATCCAAGGGGGCAGAAGTCTTTATCCAGACGGCATCTTCTATCTTCATCCATCTGGCGCAGAGCGGCACCATCTTCAAGACATCCGGCGTGGAGTATCCTCTTCTTCCGATGGGCAACGACGAATGAAGTTTCCTTTTAAGGTACGTCATCCAAGATGGCGTCCCTTACATTCCGATTGGTTGATAGAATTCTATCAGCCAATAGGAATTAAAGGGGAAAAATCCTATTGGCTGTTGCAATCAGCCAATAGGATTGAGCTTTCATCCTATTCGCTGATCCAATCAGCCAATAGGATTAAGCTTGCATTCTATTGGCTATTCCAATCAGCCAATAGAATGCAAGCTGTGCTTTTTTATTTTTTGTAACTTAGTTGTTATTTTTTTGTAATTTAGTAATTTTTAATAGAAGATTTAAATAATTTGAGTAGGATTAGATTTTTAAATATGTAATATAGTTAATTTAATTTTTAGATTAATGTAATTTTAGTATAATAGTTAAGGTAGGTTAATTAATAGTTTAATATAGTTTAGTGTAATTTTAGTATAATAGTTAGGGTAGGTTAATAATTAGTTTAATATAGTTTAATGTAATTTTAGTATAATAGGGTAGGTTAATTAATAGTTTAATATAGTTTATTTTAATTCTAACGTTAAGTTTTAATTTATTATAAGATAGGGATGTTAATTTTTAATGTAAAGTTAGCGGGTTGTTAGGTTTAGGGGTTAATAGCTTAATTTAGTTTATGGCGATGTGGGGGGCTGGCGGTTTAGGGGTTAATAGGTTTAGTTAGTGGTAGTGATGTGGGAGGCCAGGGGTTTAGGGGTTAATAAATTTGATACAGTTGCGGCGGGGTCCGGGAGAGGCGGGATAGGGGTCAATACATTTATTTAGTTGTGGCGGGGTCCGGGAGCAGCGGGATAGTGGTTAATACATTTATTTAGTTGCGGTGTGCTCAGGGAGCAGCGGAATAGGGGTTAATACTTTTATTTAGTTGTGGCGGTGTCTGGGTAGCGGCGGAATAGGGTTTAATAACATTATGTAGGTGGCGGCGATGTTGGGGAGGCAGATTAGGGGTGTTTAGACTCGGGGGTTATGTTAGGGTGTTAGGTGTAAACTTTACTGGTTTTCTACCATAGAAATCAATGGGATATAGGGCAGCATCGAACATAAGCTTTCACTGCTTTCAGACTCCCATTGATTCCTATGGAATCTGCGGCCTCCAGGGTGGCGGATTGAAAACCAGGTATGCTGGACCGGAATAGTGGCGAGCGTACCTGTTAGAAATTTGCTAACTTGCAAAAGTTGTCAGATAGTGCCGAATTTGTATTTGGAACATATGTAATGACATAAGCATCGATCTGTATCCGATTGAGACCAGTGGATCTTATGTTACGTTGCAAATTTAAACTTTTGCCGGTCTGTAGGCTTTGATAACTAGTTCGAATCAGGCTCGCCTCAATTACGCTGCGGAATTCCAGCATATTTGCGGTTGATGGCTTGATAAGTATCCCTCTATGACTGTAACTAATGTAATTGTCAACTAAATAATGTCAGTTCAAATTGTTTTTCAGTGGCATACAGACATATCCTGTGAAAACCGTGCACCAGTATTCAAACACTATCCCTGCTCAGAGAGTAAACGCTGGCTTCTATGAAAAAATGTATGTCTTTTAAAGCCATACACACCATTGCCAGCTCTTTGAGAATGTGTGGTGTTTGAATACTAGTGCACAGGCCATCACAGGATATGTGCGTATGCCACTAAAGCATTTTTCTAATTGAAGTATATTGCAAAAATACATTTACTTCAAACTGAAATGCAGCCATGTACATTTCATTTTTTACCTTTCTATCCCTTTAATGACATAAAACACTCTAGCAAACATTAATCCACATTTATCAGCCATATAAGAAAACTAGTCTCGTTGTTTTTTACTAGGATTTTTTTTTTTTCACTTGCATGGTCCGTAGATCTGATCTATGCATTAGGCAGGTCTGCGCAATAAACGTGATTACTAATAGTAAATACATAAAAAAAATTGTTATTCCAGCAAGATCAGATGGACTGACAAACTCAGTGTAACTACAGGTTGACTTAAAGGGACAGTTCACCCAAAAATTTTCTCCCATTTAAATTATTCCCAATGATCCTCTTAACCTGCTAGAGTGTATTAAATTGGTTACAAGTAGCTCCTTTACTCCTATTTCAGCATTTGAAATAGCTGATTCAGCCTGTGGAATCGCCACCTACACTGAACAAATTAATACTGGAGTATAGCCTAAGTATACACAGCCAACAGAAGAGATTACACTCTCAGTGGGATGCAGGATAGTTAAGTAATATTGAGCTTTGGTGTTCCAGCCAAATAAAAGATAAGGAAGCAAGTCTGTTTACACAAACTTAGAACATAATGAGATCTGATATCACCTTTAAGTTCAACCCATTGTAATAGGCTGTGGTTTCAAAGCACAAAATCAGCTACTTCATGTACACAAATAAGTATGAAAATGCAATTTCTCAAATATTTTATACTCTGCAGTTGGTATAACAAGTCATTTAAAATACATTAATGGAAAAACAATTTTACAGTGTACTGTCCCTTTAATGCTAAACCATTTGAAAGTGATGCAGCATAACTGTAAAAAGCTATCACCTGAACATCTCTATGTAAAAAAGTGAAGATATTTTACCAGACAATTTTTTCAGCTCGCCAGAGTAAGTGCTCTGTAAACAGTTATACTTTAGCTGCTGTTTAGCTGCAAGTTGAAAAAAAAAAACAATTGCCCAACAACACCAGCAGTGCTGAGGTCATGCTTTGCTTTGCTGTGATCTCATGAGATTTCACTGAAATCTTGTGAGATTTCATAGTAAACTTCCTTAAACTGAAAAGGAAAATAACATGACTGTGCCTGCACATGCCAGATGCACACTTCATTGCAAGGGGTGGGAATACTTAGGACATTTTAAAGTAAATATCTTCCTTTTTTACATAGAGATGTTCAGGTGATATTTTCTAGTCCGCTTTTTACAGCTATGCTGCATCACCTTCAAGTGCTTCAACATTTGGGTACCATATCCCTTTAAGATTGATCTAAATATTATGTTTATGTACTTGGAATTTTGTTATAAATCTATGATGATCCCATAACTCCCAACATTTTCCAGAGGCTTCCTGATACTTGAAGCTGACAGGTACTAGGGTGAGACTCAATGTGTTGTGGCCAGGGATTTGTAGAGCCAGGGTAAGACAGCTAAGCAGAGGATCCAGCCCTTAACCATCCCTCAATATGTGGGACAGTTGGGAGTTCTGAAAAGAGCTTCATGGGGCTCCATGTACTAACCGGTGGGCGGACAGCTTCTCAACTCACAAAGCTGTCCACCCATCTTCGCTACACACGGCCAGTGAATCTGTTGATCCGCTTGCCTGTATGTATCATTACACACTCAGCGGGGGGTCTTTTTTATTTTAATAGGGCTCTTAGATTAGGTGTAATTCTTTTTTATTTTTGATACTGTGGTTTTTTATTTTTTGTAACTTAGTTGTTATCTTTTTGTAATTGAGTAATTTTTAGTTTAATGTAATTTTAGTATAATAGGGTAGGTTAATTAATAGTTTAATATAGTTTAATGCCATTTTAGTATAATAGGGTAGCTTAATTAATAGTTTAATATAGTTTATTTTAATTCTAAAGGTAAGTTTTAATTTATTATAAGATAGGGATGTTGTAATTTTAATCTAAAGTTAGCGGGTTGTTAGGTTTAGGAGTTAATAGCTTAATTTAGTTTATGGCGATGTGGGGGGCTGGCGGTTTATGGGTTAATAGGTTTAGTAAGTAACAGTGATGTTAATTAATTTGTTTTGTTGCGGTGGGCTCCGGGAGTGGCGGGATAGGGGTTAATACATTTTATGTAGGTGGCAGCGATGTCGGGGTGGCAGATTAGGGGTGTTTAGACTTAGGGGTGTTTAGGGCTTATGTTAGGGTGTTAGGTGTAAATGTTACTGGTTTTCTACCATAGAAATCAATGGGATATCTGGCAGCATCGAGCATAAGCTTTTGCTGCTTTCAGACTCCCATTGATTCCTAAGGAATCCGCGACCTCCAGGGTGGCGGATTGAAAACCAGGTACGCTGGGCAGGAATAGCCGCGAGCGTACCTGTTAGAAATTTGATAACTTGCAAAAGTTGTCAGATAGTGCAGAATTTGTATTCGGAACATCTGTAATGACGTAAGCATCGATCTGTGTCGGATTGAGACCGGCGTATTGTATGTTACGTCACAAATTTCAACTTTTGCTTTGATAACTAGGTCGAATCAGGCTTGCCACAATTACGCTGTGGAATTCCAGCGTATTTGCGGTTGACGGCTTGATAAATATCCCTTATAGAGAGAACAATGGAAAATTATAATTGTATTACTTAACTATCATGCCCCCCACTGAGAGTGTAATCTCTTCTGCTGGCTGTGCTTACTTAGGCTATTTAATAGAATAAACTCCAGTATAGAAACTTTCAGTATAGGTTGGGATAACACAGGCTAAATCATCTATTTCAAATGCCAAAATATGGGTAAAGGAGCTACTTGTAAACAATTTAAAACACTTCAGCAGGTAAAATGAATCATTGGGAACAATTTAAAAGGGAGAACATTTTTGGGTGAACTGTCCCATTAAGATTATATTGAATCAAACTTCATTCGAATTTTAAAATCATAGTCTAAAACATTACACTGTGTGTCCTAATGTCAGCATCTTTAACACTAAATTCACATATACATACTTTTAAAGTACAATACACAATGTAACAAATGGCACTTACAAATTTTGAGTGATCAATGACACAAGTATCGAGCAATTTTATACGTTAGCGATAGTTTAAAATGTATTTTTTAATCAAATTGGCTGATGTCATAAATCATGTGATTATGCATATTCCAATCAAAAGTGGTTGAAAAAAATCACTAGTGTGTGGGTTGTTTAGGAGTTTGCATCATAATTGGTGCGAAAAGTGTTTGCGTCAAATTTGGTGCCGAAGTGGAGAGTGAGAATTGTATTATATACCTTAAACATGATCCAAATAGATTTATAAAAAATAAATAAAAAGGAAGTTAGCTATATTATGTTGTGTATTTATTTAATTTTTATCTCTATATCCATTAGTGCAAGAAGTTTTGGGCAAAACTTTGCACCAAATTTGGAGAAATAATATTGTCCCCTTGCTTTGTAATGAGAGACAAAGATGTAACATAATCCATAAGTAGTAATGTATTTTTAATTGTTATCCCTATATCTATTAGTGCACCAAATGTTGAGCAAAAATATTGTTTGATTTAGAGAATGTATACAATTTTAATAACGTTTCTAATTTACTTTTATTATGTAATATACTTCATTCTCTTGCAGCATCGAACATAAGCTTTCTGTGTTTTCAGACTCCCATTGATTTCTATGGCATCCGCGGCCTCAAGGGTGGCGGATTGAAAACTAGGTACGCTGCGTCAGAATAGACTTGAGTGTACCTGTTAAATGTTTGATGAATTGGGAAAAGGGTCAAATAGAGTCAAATGTGAATTCGAAACATCTGTAATGACGCAAGCATCGATCTGTGTCGGATTGAGATTGCGGGAGCGTATATTTTGTCACACATTTCAACATTTGATGATCTTGACACTTTGTTAACTATGGCGGATCAATCTCACGTCAAATACGACACGGGATTCCAGCATCTTATCAGTTGACGCTTTGATAAATATTCCCCTATGTCTCTTACAATATTACAGACTGAAATCAGTATAATAAATAAAAAAAAAATCAGAATTGTACAAGCAATTTACAATATATGTGGGCAGAAGATTTTTCTCAGATTAAACTAAAAATAAACATGTGTGGGTTTTGGCTGATTAAAACTTTCTAGATAAACCTTCAGTGTACTGGAAATGCCATTGTTAAGAAATTATACTACACATTTTCCTCTGAAAAGTAATACTTGTAGTTGAACTTATAGCATGGTATATTTAATATGTATTAAAGGGACATTTATACACCAATTGTCATAAAACTGCATGTAATAGACACTACTATAAAGAAGAATATGCAGATACTGATCTAAAAATCCAGTATAAAACCTTTTAAAACTTACTTAGAAGCTCCCAGTTTAGCACTGTTGGTGAGGTTAGACTGTAACACCAATTGAAAGGGGCTGAAAAAGCAGGAAGAGCAGACACTCTCCCCGCTCCCCCTTCCCTGTATATGAAAAGAAAGATTACACAAACAGGAGCAATAAGGAATCTGTAGACTTCAATCTACATATGATACTTAGGGGCTTGTTTAGGAATCTGAAAATCAGCACGCTATAAAAAAATAATGAAAAACTATACATTGTTACAAAAACACTCCCAGATGGGCTATATAAATGGAACATTAACAAAACATGTATGCAAAGAACAATCTAGTGTACAATGTCCCTTTAATGAGGAAAAAAACTTTAATGGATCTTAAAGAGACATTATACACTAGGGGCCCGATCCGAAACGCAGAGTCGCCCGCAAAAGCCAGCTACGCCAAATTTTGCGCTGGTTTGGTATCACATATACGGCGTAACATAGAAGTTACGCTCGTATATTTCACCCTTCGGCCGTAGTTTTTTGGCCCATAGAGTGAAATACTAAACCCGCGCAGTTTGGTATCCAATATACAGCGTATATATATATACAGGTGAAAATGCAGTAAGATTTCTCCATTTTCGCCACAAGACGTGACGAAAATGGAGAAATCTTACTCCATTTTCACCTCACCACAAAATGCAGGCGTAGTAAGCGTTACTCTAAGTATTGGCATGCGCAATGTCTATCTCCCTTTCAACCTCAATCCCCCGCCGCAATCCCTAATAAAGTGTTTAACCCCTAAACCGCCGCTTCCGGACCCCGCAGCCACCTACATTATATGTATTAAAAGTACCAAATAACAAAATGGTAATAGCGTGCGCCTTGTGCAATGGATAACTAACTATTAGCTGACTCGATATCTCAGGAATGTCTCCCACATATGACACAGCCAGTGGACACTGTTTGCATGTGTAGCTCTACCAATGACCCTACTAATGATCAAATAAGCTTTTATGTGACAATAAGTTTGAGTGCCAAGCAGTACAGTATATATATATATATATATATATATATATATACACACACACTGTGTGTGTGTGTGTATATATATATATATATATATATATATATATATATATATACACACACACACACATACACACGGTATATACACACACACACACACACATATATATATATATATACACACACAAACAATATATATATATATATATATATATATATATATATATACACAGTGTGTGTATTGTGTGTGTGTGTGTGTGTATATATATATATATATATATATATATATATATATATATAATAAAACAACCTTGGGGACAAAATAGGAGATGTTTTGAAACATGTAAATAATAAACATAAGGCTATTTCACTCATTGTCCCTCAGCTACATTTGAAGTGTGTGTATTTGAGCACCTACAATCTGACACACATTTTACACTGATCACTGCAGATAAAGCAGGCACAATGCACACTTGTTTTGTGTGACCTGCAGTGGGGAAACCAACGAATTCCCAATTTGCTTCTTTATCTGTGGCTGTCGGGATATAAAGCACAATAGGGAAGGGATACTACTCTCACACACACATTGGTTATACGGCTGTGTTTTCACAAAATTACTTCTGCCTTCCCTCTCACTGACTGTTAGCTTCTCCCAGCACTTCCTGCAGAGGTCTGATGATGTCATCATCTCACTTCAGCTCTGTAGTAAGTGGGCTAGCAGGAGGAGGGGCATTGCAAGCCCTAGGTTAACTGTGAGAGCACCAGCAGGGAAATCAACTTTATTTGTTATCTGGTTGTAAATAGAGGAGAGTAAAGAGATTAGCTGGGCCCTCCAGTGGCGGATCTCCAGGGTCCAGTGACTGCAAATGGTTGATGCAACATTTGGGGCCCTGGACGTTCCGTCACTTATAAAATGTAAAAAAAAAAAATATATATATATTTTAAATCACTTCTTTTGCCCTGGGCGGCACAGCATTCCATTGGGGGGGCATTGCCCCCCAATGCCCCCCTTAGAGACGACCCTGTACGCATTACCCCCTAATGTGAGCCCCCTACCCCGCCGCCACCTACATTAACTCTATTAACCCCTAATCTGAGCCCCCTACCCCGCCGCCACCTAATTTAACTATATTAACCCCTAATCTAATCCCCCTACACCGCCGCCACCTATATTAAATATATTAACCACTAAACCTAAGTCTAACCCTAACACCCCCTAACTTAATTATTATTGAAATAAATCTAAATAATATTAATATTATTAACTAAATTATTCCTATTTAAAACTAAATACTTACCTATTAAATAAACCCTAAGATAGCTACAATATAATTAATAATTACATTGTAGCTATTTTAGGGTTTATATTTATTTTACCGGTAACTTTGTATTTATTTTAACTAGCTACAATAGCTATTAAATAGTTAATAACTATTTAATAGCTACCTAGTTAAAATAATTACCAAATTACCTGTAAAATAAATCCATTACACCTAACACTACCCTATCAATAAATTAATTAAATAAACTACAATTATCTCAACTAAAATACAATTAAATACACTAAACTATATTACAAAAAAACAAACACTAAATTACAAAAAATAAAAAAATATTACAAGAATTTTAAGCTAATTACACCTAATCTAAGCCCCCTAATAAAATAAAAAAGCCCCCCAAAATAATAAAATTTCCCTACCCTAAACTAAATTAAAAAAGTATTCTATTGGCTATTCTAATCAGCTAATAGAATTACAGTAGCTCTTATTCTATTGGCTATTCAAATCAGCCAATAGAATTAAAGTAGCTCTCATCCGATTGGCTGATTTGAATTTGAAGGCTCAAATCAGCCAATAGGAATTCAAGGGACGCCATTTTTAATTGCGTACCTTGAATTCCTATTCACTGTACGGCGGAGATCGTATGAAGAGGATCCTCCACGCTCCATGGCTCCGGTCTTCAGTTCCAGCATCACCGATCTTCAGTTCCAGCATTGCCAGTCTTCAGTTCCAGAGTGGACAGTCTTCAGCTCTGCAGTCATCGGTCTTCAACTCCTCCGCTCCGCGCCGGCTGGTTCCTGGAAGAAGAAGATGTCGCCGCTTGGAAGAAGCCTTCTCCTCCTGGAACAGGACCTTCTCCGCCGGTCTTCAGGACAGGTAACGACCACTTGGGGGTTAGACTTAGGTTTTTTTAAGGGGGGATCGGGTGGGTTTTAGAGTAGGGGTGTGTGGGTGGTGGGTTGTAATGGGGGGTTTGTTCTTTTTTTTACAGGTAAAAGAGCTGATTACTTTGGGGCAATGCCCCGCATAAAGCCCTTTTAAGGGCTGGTAATAGAGCTGTTTACTTTTTTAGTTTAGGGTAGGGAAATTTTATTATTTTGGGGGGCTTTTTTATTTTATTAGGGGGCTTAGAATAGTTGTAATTAGCTTAAAATTCTTGTAATATTTTTATTTTTGTAATTTAGTGTCTTTTTTAATTTTATTATAGTTTAGTGTATTTAATTGTATTTTAGTTGAGATAATTGTAGTTTATTTAATTAATTTATTGATAGGGTAGTGTTAGGTGTATTTGTAACTTAGGTTAGGATTTATTTTACAGGTAATTTTGTAATTATTTTAACTAGGTAGCTATTAAATAGTTATTAACTATTTAATAGCTATTGTACCTAGTTAAAATAAATACAAAGTTACCTGTAAAATAAATATAAACCCTAAAATAGCTACAATGCAATTATTAATTATATTGTAGCTATCTTAGGGTTTATTTTATAGGTAAGTATTTAGTTTTAAATAGGAATAATTTAGTTAATAATATTAATATTATTTAGATTTATTTCAATAATAATTAAGTTAGGGGGTGTTAGGGTTAGACTTAGGTTTAGGGGTTAATATATTTAAAATAGGTGGCGGCTGTGTAGGGGGATCATATTAGGCGTTAATATATTTAAAATAGGTGGCGCGGTGTAGCTGGATTAGATTAGGGGCTAATATATTTAAAATAGGTGGCGGCGGTGTAGGGGGCTCAGATTAGGGGTTAATAAATTTAATATAGCTGGCGGCGGTGTAGGGGAATCATATTAGGGGTTATTAAATTTAATATAGCTGGCAGCGGTGTAGGGGAATCATATTAGGGGTTAATACATTTAATGTAGCTTGCGGCGGTGTAGAGGGATCAGATTAGGGGGTAATACATTTAATATAGCTGGCGGCGGTGTAGGGGGATCAGATTAGGGGGTAATAGAGTTAATATAGGTGGCGGCAGTGTAGGGTGATCAGATTAGGGGGTAATAGAGTTAATATAGGTGGCAGCGGTGTAGGGGGATCAGATTAGGGGGTAATACATTTAATGTAGCTGGCGGCAGTGTAGGGGGATCAGATTAGGGGGTAATAGAGTTAATATAGGTGGCGGCAGTGTAGGGGGATCAGATTAGGGTGTAATAGAGTTAATATAGGTGGCGGCGGTGTAGGGGGGTCAGATTAGGGGGTAATATATTTAATGTAGCTGGTGGCGGTGTAGGGGGTCAGATTAGGGGGTAATACATTTAATGTAGATGGCGGCGGGGTCCGGGAGCGACGGTTTAGGGGTTAATATATTTATTATTAGGAGTGAGAGGAGGGATTGCGGATAGAGGGGTATACGTGTCGGGCTATTTTTGGGAGGCGTGTTGAACAGTAACGGGAGATTTTAGATAGTTGTGCTTATTTTTTAATACAATTGTGCTGATTTTCAGATGCCTAACGAAGCCCCAAAGTGTCAGATGTATACACGTGTTTACAGACCACTGCTGGCTTCTGTTAGTCTAATCTGTAAGGTTTTATACTGTATTTCTAGATCAGTATCTGTGCATATTATTCTTTATAGTAGTTTCTTTTACATGCAGCTATATGAAAATTGGTGTATACTGCCCCTTTATATAAAGTAGGGCTGATAATAATATAATTTATGTTTACATTACAGTAATACTGAGTATAGCAGAGTACAACATGTACTAGAATTTTGTAATAGCCTAATTATTTGACAGTCTTGATTTATTAAAACTTTCTTTATCTGGGAGGATTTTTGCCGTTAAGGCTGCATCATTTTCAAGTTATTTAGCAAATAAGTATTATGTCCCTTTAACTGAGCTTTAATAGTAAAATGTATTTGCACTATTTAAAGAATTCCTTTATCTACAAAATAAGAAATGGTGGGAATATTTTCTTCATTCAAAAATGGCCCTTTTTAAACATCACATAGAAGTGAAAACTCAATATCTAAATAGGAAATAGGAAATTATTATTTTCTGTTTTGATTCTTGAATAAAAACATAATTTATGTAAGAACTTACCTAATAAATTAATTTATTTCATGGTGGCGAGAGTCCACGAGCTTGTGACTGATGGGATATACATTCCTACCACAAGGGGGCAAAGTTTCCCAAACCTCAAATGCCTATTAATACACCTCCCACCTCACTCATACCTCAGTTTTAAAAAAACTTTGCCTCCTTAGGAGGATGTGAAGCATGATGTGCTTGATTCTTAAGGAAAAGGCGCTTCTAAGTATATTGAAGCCCAATTCCTCTCTACAGTGATTATCTGAGGGATGTGAAGGGAGTATTGCCTGATGACACTATGGGGCATATTTATCAATGTGCGAGCGGACATGATGCGAAGTAGCGTATCATGTCCGCTGCACATCGATAAATGCTGGTGCAATGCTGCGCCCTGCAGATTTGCTGCTAATCGGCCGCTAGCAGGGGGTGTCAATCAAGCTGATCATATTCGATCGGGTTGATTTCTGTCCGCGGCCTCAGAGCAGGCGGACAAGTTATGGAGCTTGATAAATATGCCCCTATGTTTTCACCTATGGGAAATCTACTCATTAGGCTCTCTGTAAATTCGGTCGCAGGGATTCATCTGCTGCCTCCCTTTACAGATCAACGTTATATTCCTCCACCATTACCTCTGCTAATATGTTTCAGTACTGGTTTGGCTGTCTGCTATGTTTGTGGAAGGGGTGTCTTAAGGTAAGTATGAACAATTTTCTGTTAAGACACTCTCCGCTATGGCTTTGGCACTTTTTATATTTTATTGGTATATTATAATATATTTCAATGCCTTGGGACAGACTTTATTATATTAACTTCTAATAAGCAAGTTTATATAATAGAATTATATATTCCTTTTTTTTTTATTAAGAAAGTTAAGAGATAACAAGAATGCGCAAAAACTCTGCGAACAAGATGAATGACATATAGACAGGATACATCATTAAACATATTACAGCGGTTAGCTATTCACGTCAGTTAGAGGTGCGGTTGTCAAATAATTTTATAACAAGAACTAAGCAAAGACTTCTAACAACCTAAAATATGATAGGTGGGATAGCATAAATAGACAATAATCCCGTATATCTCTATATTCACGTCACAAAGATGTCACATTTCTAACTTAACTTTTCTCAGTTTCCATTTAACATCTTAATATACCATAGCTCTCATAGTTTATTAGAACAGAAGAGGAGTAAGAGGTGAGGGAGGCAATAAAGGAGGTAGTAAAGAGGGGGGGTAGTGGCTCGGGGGGGGGGGGAGATGGGAGTGTACATCTACCGGTTTCAATTTCAGGGGGGGATTTTTCGCTCAAGGGAGACCAAATCTCGTAATAGAAGTCCAATTTGTCTAGCATTGAGTAAGAGTATGCTTCCATTCTTAGGAGGAAGTTAACAGTTGCTATAATCTGTGCAATGGAGGGGGGAGTGGGGAGTTTCCAGGCTTTCGCAATTTCCAGCTTAGCAGACATGAGTATGTAAATGGTCAGAGATTTTTGCGCGGAGGATAGAGTCAGAAAGTCTAGATGAAGAAGACATGTTTGTGGGCCTAGTGCGGGGGTAATGTCTAAAGAGTGCAAGATGTCAAAGATCTGGGTCCAAACTGATGTTACCTTAGGACAAAACCACCAAATATGAGCTTGTGTTCCTATTTGGCCACAGCCCCTCCAGCAAGTGGGAGAATGAGTGCTGTATATCTTGTGTAAAGCGGCCGGAACCAAGTGCCAGCGGACCGTAAGCTTATAATGCAGTTCCTCCAGGGTCGTACAGTGCAGTAACTTCTTAGTAAAGATTAGTTCTCTATGCCAGGAATCAGTGTCAGCCATGAAGTTTAATTCCTTCTCCCAAGCTATGTGTTGAGAGATTTTGTGTTGAGAGGAGGGGTTGAGTAGAATGTCGTAATGGAAGGAGAGAGTGCCTTTAAGTTTATGGGTTTGTGACCATCTCTGCTCCCAAACTGTGACTGCTCTAAAGTTCTTCTTAGGGAATCCCCAAGATCGTACTATTGAGCAAAGCCGAAAGGTTTCAAATCTCAGTGTCGTTGGAGTGTGTCATTTGCAACATACTGCAATATGGGATAATTCATTAGTGTGGTCATATAGATCCGATATATAGGTAGCATCTAGATTTCTCCAGCTGAAGATGTGGGATTCAGGAAGGCAAAAGAGGGCACTAGCAATAGTTTGTCTCGGGGAAGGATGAGGGGCGACCGCGGGTAGATGTCTGATTTGTTCCCAAAAACGCAGAGTATCCATGATCACTGGGTGGGAAATGTGGAGATTTTTCCAGCAGTGAGACGGAATCCAGGGCAAATCTAATAAACGTAAGCCTGTGGGAGGAGAGATCGCTCAACCTCCCTCCAAGAGGCAAGGCACTCAGAGTGGCAGAATTATATATTCTTAACCTCCGGTTAGGAGTAATTTATAAGGAGCCCAATTTTTTTGCACTTACCTTAATGAGTATTCTTTGAAACATGTGCGTGACCGTACACCCTAGTGCATTTTTATGACGCCACACGTCGCGTCTTCATTATGCACATTTTTTCACGACAACATTTTTGCACATTTTTCCCGGCTTTAAAAGTCCACCCCTTCCTTCACTCTGTGCCCAAAAGAAATTTTCAGGCTATAAGCATCATTTTTATTAGATTTTTTTAAAGATTTATTGCAGTAAATATACTGATACTATTTTTTTAGATATCTAATTTATCTGCTTGCTGGTTTAAACTTTACTTAGCAGGCTTGTTTCACATTCCTCAAAAGCTTAATTTTTTTGAAATTTTCATATACTTATTTTGCAAGTTTTATATTATTTTCCTTTTTTTTGCAAACATGTCACAGTCTGATCCTGTCCCAGAAGTTACCATACGAACTAAGTTGCCTGAGCATGGTTCTACCAAAGCTAAGTGTGTTTGATGTAAAAAAGGCTGATCTCAATTCTTCAGCTCAATTATGTGGCTCTTGTTTTCAGAAATGATTACATGCTGATAATGTTTCTATGAGTACTAATACATCCACTGTAATTCCATCTCAGTCTAATGTTAAAGGCATTCCTGCAGAAATGAAAGATTTTATTGTGGCAGCCATAGAGAAGGCTATGGAGCCGATTTATCATATGTCGGGCGGACATGATCCGCTGAGCTTATCATGTCCGCCCCGATATGGCTGAATGCCAACAGCATATGCTGTGGGCATTTATCATTGCACAAACAGTTCTGGTGAACTGCTTGCGCAATACTGCCAGGGAGTGTCAATCAACCCGAAGGCTCGTGCGGAAACAGCTGCATTGGGGCCCGATTGACCGCTTGGTGAATCAGCCCCTATGACTGCTATATTGCCTTCAAATAAGCGTAAGAGGACTTTACAAGGTTTTCATAAGTCCTAGTGAATTTTGTACTGACCAACAGCATACTCATGTATCTTCTACTGATGAGGGTTCTTCTGATTCAGAGGATCCTTTATCAGAGACAGACATTGATAAATCTTCCTTTTTATTTAAAATTGAACATATTCGCTCTCTTTTAAAGGAAGTATTATTTACTTTGGGTATTGAGGAGCCTAAACCTCCTGATGATAAATCTGGTAATCGTTTAAATTCTGTATTTAAAACTACTGTTATTACTCCTGAAATTTTTCCTATTCTAGACGCTATATCTAATGTGATTGCTAAAGAATGGTCTAAACCTGGTACTTCTTTCAACCCTTAATCAAGGTTTAAAATATTGTATCATTTGCCTGTTGCTAATTTGGAACTTTGGGAAACAGTCCCTAAGGTTGATGGAGCTATTTCCACTCTTGCTAAACGTGCTACTATTCCTATGGAAGACAGTACTTCTTTTAAAGACCCTTTACATAGGAAGCTTGAATCTTATCTTAGAAGGGCATATTTACATACTGGCTATATTCTTAGACCAGTTATATCTATGGCTGATGTTGCTGCTGCTTCTACTTTCTGGTTAGATAAAGTGACCTTGCTGAACAAAGGGCAGAATAGTCCTTATAGTCACCATCTTTAAAGTTGGGACTCTTACAAATTGATTTAAATTTTTTAGATCCAAACTTGGTCTGAAAGAATTTTCCTTCTTTGGGACAATGAAAAGATTTGAATAAAAATTCAACACCTGTTCCTGAGAAGGAACTGGGACTATTACCCCCAAGAGTTCTAGATCTGAGGCACAATTCAGAAATGCTTGGACTTTTATTGGAATCTTTGGTACATGTGTGAGAAAAAATCTTCCCATGGGAGGTCTTATTCTGAATCCAATTCAATACCCCTAAAAAATAAAATTCTGAATCCACTGATTGTGGACAGAGTCTGCCCAAAATTTTTGTAATAGCTTTAGTCTGCTCCCCACCAGAAGAACTGGATTGGGGGCCGCACCTTCATGCAGGTTTAGGGGCCGGATTTGGTTTCTTATATGGCTTGGATTTATTCCAATTTAAACATGGTCTACAATTAGAGCCAGAGGCTTTAGGGGAGGGAGCAGTTTTTTGTTCTCTAGTCTGACGAAAGGAACAAAAAGGATTAGTAGCTTTAAATTTTTCCTTAGATTTTTTGTTTTTGGGAAGAAACACTCCCTTTCCCCCAGTAATAGTGGAGATTATAGAATCCAATTGAGAACCAAAAAGGTTTTTACTTACTTTGAAAAGATTTAAGCCATACAGCTCCTCTAGTTAGAATAGCTAAAGACATCAATTTGACGTTGATTTTCAAAACATCAAAAATAGCATAAAAAATAAAATACTTTGCGTGTTGAAGTAAAAGTATAAAGTAAGATAATTCAAGTTTGGATCTAAAAAATTTAAATCGATTTGTAAGAGTCCCAACTTTCAAGATGGTGACTATAAGTACTAGTCTGCCCTTTGTTCAGCAAGGTCACTTTATATCCACAATAGACTTACAGGATGCTTACCTTAACATCCCAATCCACCCAGATCATTATCAATTTCTGATATTCTCTTTTCTAGACAAGCATTAACATTTTTTCGCTCTTCCATTTGGCCTAGCATCAGCTCAGAGAATATTCTCAAAGGTTCTCAGTGCCCTTCTATCTATAATCAGAGAGCAGGGTATTGCAGTGTTTCCTTATTTGGACGATATCTTGGTACTAGCTCAATCTTTTCATTTAGCAGAATCTCACACAAAACAATTATTGTCGTTTCTTTGAAAACATGGTTGGAGGATCAATTTACCAAAAAGTTTCTTGATTCCTCAGACAAAGATTACCTTTTTAGGTTTCCAGATAGATTCAGTGTCCTTGACTCTATCTCTAGCAGAAAAGAGACAAATGAAATTGGTTTCAGCTTGTCTAAACCTTCAGTCTCTATCATTCCCTTCAATGGCTATGTGCATGAAAGTTTTAGGTCTCAGGATTGCATGTTGCACCAATGGTTCAGGGATTATGCTCAGATATCACAACTGATATACTTAAATCCCAACACACAACTCTTTCTGACTTTGTGGTTAAACCACCACTTTAGTTTTCAAGGGGCCTCCTTTGGTTGTCTTACCTGGTCTGTGATCAGCACAGATGCAAGTCTTACAGGTTAGGGAGCTGTCTGGGGAACTCTGACAGCACAAGGAGTTTTGAATCCTCAAGTCTGATATATATGAGGGCTTAATTGTTATCCTGGGAGTCAGTAAAGTTCTCCGATTTGCAAACTACTTAAAACAATTTTTTTAATGTTTTTGTGTTCTGCACCGCTTCAACATTTAGTTGTGACACGTTGGGAACTGTTCCCCCGGAGCTGTGGAGATTCACTGGGAGGAAGAGGAAATAAGAAGATGCAGAGCCTAGAAAAGAAAGTATGGTTCCTGTCCCCTTGCTCTAACTTAGGTTTTAAGGTGCGTTATTGAAATATTTCATATAAAACATAATTTTTATTAAAAATTTTTTTAAAAATGATTAAACATACTGTAAAATATATAGATATATTCTATGGATTATTTAGAATATTTTACATTCCTATGTTCTTCACATAGAAAATAATGTACTTTTTAGTATTAAATATATATTTCTATATATATCTGATACTGTTCATGTAAAATAGATATCTTAACCTATATATCTTTAGGAATAGATATACAGGTATAGGTTTATACAGATATATGTAAAAACATGTATTTAAGAATAAATTTAACATATTCTGCTTTGTGAAGAACATTGGAATGTGAAATATTTAATGTCGGGTTTAGCGCTCTTGAATACAGTAGTTGGGTTAGCGTACGAGTATGGGTGTTAGAGTTTGTTTGCAGTACTCATACTCCTTTGACTTCTATGGGAGAGGAAGTTAACGTGGTTGCGATAAGTTTTTTTCCGTGCATCAGGTTGGCACTTACATGAACATCTTTTACTTTCAACTTCTAATACGAGCGCAACCCGATGCATGCAAAAAACCTTTGTCTAGCGAAGATAAATAGTGCTCCACTCATAATCTAGCCCACAATGTTCTTTAAACATAGCTCTTCCTGCTCTGTTTAAAGCTGTTAGAACTTAGTAGTGTCTTCCTCCCTTTGCTCACCTTCTTTCCCTTCCTCTCTCTGTCCCTCGCTCTCTCTCTCCCTCCCTCTTCTTGCTTTCTCTCTCCCTCCCTCTTCTTTCTCTCTCTCCTTCCATCTACTCTTTCACTCTTTCTCTCTCTTTCACTCTCTCTCTCTCCCTCTCCCTCTCTCACTCTTTCTCTCTCTCCCTCCCTCTTCTTGCGCTCTGTCCTTCCATCTACTCTTTCACTCTTTCTCTCTCTCTCTTTCTCTCTCTTTTTCTCTTTCTCTCTCTCTTTCACTCTTTCTCTCTCTCCCTCCCTCTTCTTGCTCTCTCTCCTTCCATCTACTCTTTCACTCTTTCTCTCTCTTTCACTCTTTCTCTCTCTCTCTTTCACTCTCTTTCTCTCTCTCTCTCTCTCTCTCTCTCTCACTCTTTCTCTCTCTCCCTCCCTCTTCTTGCTCTCTCTCCTTCCATCTACTCTTTCACTCTTTCTCTCTCTTTCACTCTCTCTCTCTCTCTCTCTCTCTCTCACACATAAGGGACCTCCTATTATGTCTTTCCTGTACCCCACATGACTTAAATGAAATACCATACTTGACAATAGATTACATGAAATAAGACACTCGACAACAGGTTAAATGGGCAAAAGACCGGTCACGGTCACATTTATAATCACATAAGCCTTTAAAACTAGGCCTATGTAAATATGCCAACTAGGCAACCAAAATACTTCAATAGGAGAACTGTAACAGTTCTTCGCTGGTGGCGGCAATGAACTAGCTAAAATTAACCCCTACTAACAGACGGCCAGGGCCCTACACGGTGTGTGCAGCGTGGCACGATTGCCACACCCAATTGGCAGAGAGAGAGAGCTGTAAGCTGAAAGAGGTATTTGCCTAAGATTCGTAGGGGGGAGTAACCCCTAGGTCGGCACCTAGTGAGTGTCACCTCCCCCATCCCATGACATCACTCATCTCTCTCCCTGCCCGCTCTCTGGGCCCTGACCGACCGCCAGCTAGGGCACATACAACCAGCCCAGTAAGGCGACCCCCCGGGACGAGTCGTAAAAACACGCTCCAAGAGGGTGGAAGACTAAATTACCCTCTGGTCTTAATGGGCTAGTTCAATTAAACCTACCCAAGCCAGGGTGAGCCCTAGACATTACCCTAAGCCACCACATCTTCATCCAGGGTCGGGTGGGCGGGAAAAATTCTTCCTTGAAGTCTGGAACCAGGAACAAAAGAGGGCTGGATTTACTGCAGTCATGACCTATAAAGGTAAGCAGAAACACTCGCCCCCCCCCCACTTGCAACAATGTAACATCTAGTACCTTCCAGACTTCAACTCAGTTATCCCTTAATTTTGTTACAGGCCCAGTAGAGGGCCCTCCACTTCCATAAGGGATAAACCTCCTATTACGTCTTTCCTGTACCCCACATGACTTAAATGAAATACCATACTTGACAATAGATTACATGAAATAAGATACTCGACAACAGGTTAAATGGGCAAAAGACCAGTCACGGTCACATTTATTATCACATAAGCCTTTAAAACTAGGCCTATGTAAATATGCCAACTAGGAAACCAAAATACTTCAATAGGAGAACTGTAACAGTTCTTCGCTGGTGGCGGCAATGAACTAGCTAAAATTAACCCCTACTAACAGACGGCCAGGGCCCTACACGGTGTGTGCAGCGTGGCACCATTAACACACCCAATTGGCAGAGAGAGAGAGCTGTAAGCTGAAAGAGGTATTTGCCTAAGATTCGTAGGGGGGAGTAACCCCTAGGTCGGCACCTAGTGAGTGTCACCTCCCCCATCCCATGACATAACTCATCTCTCTCTCTGCCCGCTCTCTGGGCCCTGACCGACCGCCACAAGAGTCAACCGCCTCTTGCCGCCACAACTGACAAGCTCTTACCATATATATTAAAAACTATAACAATAAAACTTTATCTTTTAAACATATGCATTCACACTACCAATAATAATGCTTTTCTAATATCCCCTAGAAAAATGTCCAAACCCACCTCCGTAAGGTGAACGCCATCAGGGCAATAGAGAGCTTTGTTGTCAGCCGTTAACTCATCATGCCTAATGGCAAAACCACCTAACGCCGTGACCGTCCGCCCCATCTCCCTATTCAGCTTCTTCCTCACGTTATACGCTGCCCTCTGATTCACAATATACCTCCAACGCAGTCGTGCAACTACGTTGGACCAACCAATCTGTACATCATTAAGCCAAGCACATATCCAGTGTATGTCCGAAGCCATCCTCCGAATCAAGTCCAAAACAGGAACGGACCCCATGTCGTTCCCCCCCAAATTCAGCACAATAATGTGAGGCTTTTCCCACCTCCTGTGTGCATCCTGAAGCAAGGTGGGTAACTCTTCCCATGTTAACCCCCTGCGCCCTAGCCACTGCACATTAGCTCTGGATGCTGCAAATCCCAATTGCTGCCCGTCCGGCCTCTGCAACGCCCTGATGGATGCCCAGTGCACGAAGGAATGCCCCACTATCCACACCCGTTTCGTGGGGGCATTCTTGCCTGAAAACATAGGATCCAAAACTGAGCCAACCATGACCTACAGTTGCTTTACCCCATACACCACAACTACCCCCAAATTCTGGCCCCTTTTATCAAAAACGTGCGGGACCCGGCCTAAAGGGATTCGCCCCCCAAAGGGCGTATATATGATTTAAAACGACCTGACTTCCAACGCCCTAATCTCTTGATACCTGATTCCGAAACACCACTGGTTGCCGCGCTAGTGGCCGCCCCGATCCAAAAGGAATGGGACGCAATTCTCAAAGGATCCAGCCCGGCAGCAGCCGCCGCCTTGGCCAGGACCCTTTAAAATTGAAACAACGATAACGCAGACCCATCTTCATGAATGAATAACTGACAAAAACCCCGTGGTCTAATCTGGCAATATTCACTGAAACTCCTAACCAGGCAACATTCAGGGAATTCGTGTTTTCCCAGCAAGAGCCAAGCTCCCTTACCTTCCGGATCCATCTTGGACCTAGGCACTAGAAGCAGCAGCCCATCGTCCGATGGCCGAACATGCTCCCATTGTATCCCACCATCCTTATCCATTTTCGATGCAGCCACAATTTTGCCGACCCTCAATGCCCCAGCCAGGGCAAACGAGAAGGCCGCCCTAAATAGTGACGCCTTGAACAGTGACGAGCACACTGACTGCAGTGTACCTATCAGTTCACACAATCTTAGAGGTGTAATGGGTTCTCTACGGTCTTTTCCACGCGGGGACATCCGCCCCCAACCCTTCATTACTTGTTTCACTAGAAATGACCGTGAATAATCCGCAATGCCGAACGTCTTATTGAAGAACGCGACGGCCGTTAGCCTGCTCTGAGCCGACAGCCTGGATAAGCCCTGACTATGTAACCCCGCAAGCCAATCAAGCACCTGTACCTGTGTAGCTGATTGTACGGTAAACCCCTGTTGGCCGGCGAAGCAGACCCACGATCTCCAGTGTTTCTCATATGCACACCAAGTCTTGGGAGCCAAGGACGCCCTTACTAGGGGAGGACACTTTCCCAGCCCCTGCCATCTGCCAAAGAAAAGGAGGGCAATTTAGACCGGTTCTCGCGGCCCCTGGCGCCACCCTCCTAAACTGATCCCATTGAAATCTGGACAGAGCATCTGCTACAACGTTTTTAACCCCCGGCACGTGCCGCGCCGTGAAACGCACGTTCAACTGCAAACAACGCAACACCAGGTGTCGTAAGTATGTAACCACCCTGGGAGATGACGCAGATAGCCGGTTTATGGCAAAGACAACGCTCATGTTGTCGGACCAAAAAACCACTGCCCGATTGGCCAGCCTCTGGCCCCAGAGTTCGACTGCCACAATGATTGGGAAAATCTCCAACAACGTTAGGTTTCTGGTTAAACCGGCCGAAACCCAATCCCCTGGCCACGGAGCCGCGCTCCATTCGCCATTGAAGTAAGCCCCGTACCCGAAACCGCCCGCCGCATCTGTAAATACATGAAGCGATTGACTGGACATAGGGCCCTCCTGCCAAATGCAGACGCCGTTGAATTTCTTTAGAAATTCCTCCCATACCCAGAGATCCTCTCTCATCTCCGCGGACACCTTAACCCTGGAACCCTTCCCCTTTGGGCCTTGCAGTTGACTCTCCAGCCTCCTGTTGAATACCCTTCCCATAGGTATAGCCCTGCCAGCGAAATTCAGGAGACCCAGCAACTACTGAAGTTCCTTAAGGGAAATTGACTCCACACTGCGCACGGACAAAACCACCTGCAACAGGCGGTCGACTTTGTCCCGTGGCAACCTACAAACCGCAGCTTCAGTATCTATTTCAATACCAAGGAAAGTAAGGCAAGGACAGGGACCTTGTGTCTTATCCTCTGCCAGAGGCACCCCGAATCTACCCATCATGTCTTGCATGATAACCATCATGCGTGAGCATTCGTCCGAATGTGCCCTACCTACCAACAGGAAGTCATCCAGGTAGTGGGCCACGGCCCCACCCCCAGATGCCCTTTGCACTACCCAGTGTAGAAAGGAACTAAAACACTCGAACAAGGCACAGGATAGCGAGCATCCCATGGGAAGACATTTGTCCACATAGAAAGCCCCATCCGCCTTCATGCCCATCAGCCTGAATGCCGACGGGTGCAGGGGCAGCAAACGAAAAGCTGACTCTATGTCCAGTTTCGCCATTAGAGCCCCCGCTCCCTTACCCCTGACGATCCCAAGAGCATCATCAAAGGACTGGTAGTGGACCGAGCTCATGTCTGGGTCGATGGCATTGTTCACCGACCCCCCTTTCGGAAACGACAAGTGATGTATAAGCCGAAACTTCCCTGTGTCCTTCTTGAGGACTGCCCCCAAAGGGGATACCACTAAATCAGGCAGCGGCCTAGCCTCAAAGGGGCCAGCCACCCTGCCCAAAGCCAGTTCTTTATTCAGTTTTTCCCGCACCACCTCCGGGAATTCATATGCCGACTTAAGGTTCCTGTGAACCACAGAACCCACAACGTCTCCCCCCCACCGGAATCCTAAACCCCTCCCTTATCCCCAGACCTGTGCAGCTGAGCTGCTTCTTGGTCAGGGTAATGAGCCAGCCAAGGCTCCATGGCTGGTAATCTAAGTGGGGTTGGGGCCCTTGTATCCAGGACCCCGACTGGATGCCGGCTTGTCAGCCCAGGCATTCTTCCGCTTGATGCAATCTGCCCCTGAATGTGGTCCGCTACAGAATTTGCAGATGTGACGAAAGGAACAACTAGCCCCTCTGTCACATTGCTTATCCTGGAATTTCCAGCATTCTCTGCCGCGCCGCTTCTGCCTCTGGGCCACTCTGCTGGCCCCTTGCCGAAGCCCAGGGGTGCTGCCCGCACCCCCTTCCAACCCCAATTTGGACCACAGGTCAATATCCTTAGTTCCAAAGTGCAGGAGGGGGTTACCCACCATTTTCCTGCGGAAGGCCATGTCGTACTCCCGCCAAGCACCTTCCTTAAACCTAGAGCGGATATCGTCAATGGTATCCTCGTATTTAAATAGATTATGACCCTGGGAGGGACACTTATCTACATAACACGTGGCCAGTACCCTAAAGCATCAATGCCACTCCTCAAATGTCTCTGGCCGCTGGACCTTCTTTGGTCCGGTGCCATCCGCCGCGCGTTCTCTGGCCCTACACGACTCAGGGGATAGTTAAAAAATGTTGACATAACGTCCATCTTGAATCTTTTTGACCACCTTAGATTTTAGGTGTCCATATAAGGAGTACACCAAACATGGGTATGTGTCCCCGTGAGACACCACTTTCCTGGACACAGGGGCTGCCTCCATGGCCGTAAACCCCATGGCAGACTCCTGCGCTAATGGAACTACGTGACTACTCTCCACTCTAGGAACCTTCCCTTTCACCTGCGCAGCAACCAGCTTTTTTTATCATTTTAAACATTTCCTTCTGCCCCTTTCCCACTAAGCCTAAATCACCCTCACTCTCAGATCCTGACCCACCAGAGGATGAACCCAGCTCTACATGTGCAGATGTGTGTAAGAGAAACTCACCGCTGGGGGCCAGTGGTGGCGCAGCTCCTGCAGGCGACTGCTGATGTCTGTCCTCTGTGGTAGCTGGCAACGAAGCTGCAATCGGCATCGTCCCTTGCCGTGGCGTAGATGCCATAGCTGGAACAGCCTGATCCATCTGGAAACCCTGTGAAAACAAGACATTTTGGGGAGTACTCCGCTTGGATGACTGGACCCCTGGGGGGTTCCCAACCTGATCCCCAGACAAAAATACACCAAGCGCTGCTGCAACTGCCCTCCTTATAATCTCCTCAGTCCCACTGGCAATCTGGCCCTGGGGCCCACTCACACTTTCACTGGCGGCAACCCGCCTCAGGCCTGGTGTCACCTGCCTATTAATATCCCTTGAAATGTTTCCCCCTGAGGCTGTACCTGCCACATCCAGATACTCAGTATCCCCATTTGTATCCCCCTATCTAGCCACAGTTATCCCCCTGTGGACCCCGGTAAGCAATCTGGCCTGATTAGCACGACCGGAATTAACACCTCTCCCCCTTTGCCGCAACAAATTAGCTCACCTGCCTCCAGGCGTTTTACCCAGTGCCTTACCAGACATACCACCAATGCGCTCTCTCACACGCGCCCCAACTGCCCCAGGTGCCCCCCCATCCGCACGGAGCCTCCCCAACTCACTAGTGTGTGCTCCGTGCGGTGACCTGCTCCTGACCGCTCCGCTGCATACTCTGAGATGTCACTCGGGGAGGATGCGCGCGACGCAACGCCGGAAGGGGCGGGGCTACGGCCCGACGCACGCCCAGGCACATGGAGAGCCCGGACCACGTGGGCGCCCTGCCCTCCGGCCTGCGCCACTGAACCTCCACCCAGACCTCCCGGGGACAAGTTCCCCACAAGAGCATGGGCCAGCGTAAGGACCGAGGCAAAGGCCTCAGACGGAAGAGCCTGAAGCTGCTGCCATGACGCCTGCCCGGCAGCAGCTTGGTCCGTTAGCGCCCTATCCCCCAGAGGGGGACCGGTAGGTGTATCAGCACAATCTAGGTGTGGGTAAAGGGATGTGAAGGAAGCCGGCTGCACTAAGGGACCCCTGGGTGAGGTATGTAAGACAGACCCCATAACCCCCGACTTGAGGAAGGCCCAGGCCCACTAACCAACTCAGGGACAGGAACCCCAGTAATACCAGGGGAGTTAAGCTGTAGGGAATGAGAGCCTGAGGGGGGGCCCTTGGATCCTCCCCTCGTGGTAGGCCTGCTCTGGACCCTGGGGGCTGACTTGGTTTTTTCAACTGGGGAAGGGGGTACAACATCCTCAGATGCTGATCCACTCTCTCTTGAAGCTCCCCTCATGCCTGGAACCTCCTTCACAACTTCTCTGTAGCGCTTTGGCGGCACAGACTTTCTCTTGGCACGCTCCATCTCCACAGAAAAATTCTTCCTTGAAGTCTGGAACCAGGAACAAAAGAGGGCTGGATTCACTGCAGTCAGGACCTATAAAGGTAAGCAGAAACACCCGCCCCCCACTTGCAACAATGTAACATCTAGTACCTTCCAGACTTCAACTCAGTTATCCATTAATTTTGTTACAGGCCCAGTAGAGGGCCCTCCACTTCCAGTCTTTCTCTCCCTCCCTCTTCTTGCTCTCTCCTTCCATCTACTCTTTCACTCTTTCTCTCTCTTTCACTCTTTCTCTCTCTCTCACTCTCTCTCTTTCTCTCTCTCTCTCTCACTCTCTCACTCTTTCTCTCTCTCCCTCCCTCTTCTTGCGCTCTCTCCTTCCATCTCCTCTTTCACTCTTTCTCTTTCACTCTTTCTCTCTCTCTCTCTCTCTCTCTCTCTCTCTCTCACTCTCTCACTCTTTCTCTCTCTCCCTCCCTCTTCTTGCTCTCTCTCCTTCCATCTACTCTTTCACTCTTTCTCTCTCTTTCACTCTCTCTCTCTCTCTTCTTGCTCTATCTCCTTCCCTCTACTCTTTCACTCTTTCTCTTTTCTCCAACATTGGTGTGTCTGGTCCACGGCGTCATCCATAACTTGTGGGAATATTCTCTTCCCCAACAGGAAATGGCAAAGAGCACAGCAAAAGCTGTCCATATAGTCCCTCCTAGGCTCTGCCCACTTCAGTCATTCTCTTTGCCGTTGCACAGGCAGCATCTCCACGGAGATGGTGTAGAGTATGTGGTGTTTAGTTGTAGTTTTTTATTCTACTATCAAGAGTTTGTTATTTTAAAATAGTGCTGGTATGTACTATTTACTCTGAAACAGAAAAAGATGAAGAGTTCTGTTTGTGAGAGGAATATGATTTTAGCAGCAGTAACTAAAATCGTTTGCTGTTTCCACATAGGACTGTTGAGATGAAATAACTTCAGTTCGGGGAAACAGTTAGCAGACTTTTCTGCTTAAGGTATGACTAGCCATATTTCTAACAAGACTGTGTAATACTGGAAGGCTGTCATTTCCCCTCATGGGGACCGGTAAGCCATTTTCTTAGTCTCAAACAGAATAAAGGGCTTAATATGGGCTATAAAACTGGTAGACACTTTTATGGGCAAGATCGATGGCTTTATTTGGGCATTTTATACAGCTTGATGTTGAAATTCACACTAATAAACTTTGGGGAACTTTTTTTTACGTCAGGTAGTGGTTTAGAGGGAGGCGGATTATAAGAGGGTAATGCTTCGCAAACCAAACCAGCTTGGAAACCGATGCAAGGCTGGAACAAGGGTAAGCAGGCCAAAAAGCCTGCTGCTGCTAACAAAACAGCATGAAGGAGTAGCCCCCGATCCGGGACCGGATCTAGTAGGGGGCAGACTCTCTCTCTTCACTCAGGCTTGGGCAAGAGATGTTCAGGATCCCTGGGCACTAGAAATAGTTTCTCAGGGTTATGTTCTGGAATTCAAGGAACTACCCCCAAGGTGAAGGTTCCACATGTCTCACTTATCTTCAAACCAAATAAAGAGACAGGCATTCTTACATTGTGTAGAAGCCCTGTTAAAAATGGGAGTGATACACCCAGTTCCAACCGTGGAACAAGGAATGGGGTTTTACTCAAATCTGTTTGTAGTTCCCAAAAAAGAGGGAACTTTCAGACCAATTTTGGATTTAAAGATCCTAAACAAATTTCTCAGAGTGCCATCGTTCAAAATGGAAACCATTCGAACGATTTTACCTACAATCCAGGAGGGTCAATTTATGACTACCGTGGATCTAAAGGATGCGTATCTACATATTCCTATCCACAAAGATCATCATCAGTTCCTAAGGTTCGCCTTTCTGGACAAACATTACCAGTTTGTGGCTCTCCCTTTCGGGCTAGCCACTGCTCCAAGTATTTTCACAAAGGTACTCGGGTCCCTTCTAGCGGTTCTAAGACCAAGGGGCATTGCAGTGGCACCTTACTTGGACGACATTCTGATACAAGTGTCGTCTCTTTCAAAGGCAAAGGCTCACACAGACATCGTTCTGGCCTTTCTCAGATCTCACGGATGGAAAGTGAACATAGAAAAAAGTTCCCTGTCTCCGTCGACAAGAGTTCCTTTCTTGGGGACAATAATAGATTCTTTAGAAATGAAGATTTTCCTGACAGATGTCAGAAAGTCAAAACTTCTAAACGCTTGTCAAGTTCTTCATTCTGTTCCACGTCCTTCCATAGCTCAGTGCATGGAAGTAGTAGGGTTGATGGTTGCAGCAATGGACATAGTTCCATTGGACATTACAACTGTGCATGCTGAAACAGTGGAATGGGGACTATACAGACTTGTCTCCAGTGATTCAAGTAGATCAGAAGACCAGAGACTCACTCCGTTGGTGGCTAACCCAGGACCACCTGTCCCAGGGAATGAGTTTCCGCGGACCAGAGTGGGTCATCGTCACGACCGACGCCAGTCTAGTGGGCTGGGGCGCGGTCTGGGACTCCCTGAAAGCTCAGTGGCTATGGTCTCGGGAAGAGTCTCTTCTCCCGATAAACATTCTGGAACTGAGAGCGATATTCAATGCTCTCAGGGCTTGGCCTCAACTAGCAAAGGCCAGATTCATAAGATTCCAATCAGACAACATGACGACTGTTGCTTACATCAATCATCAGGGGAGAACAAGGAGTTCCCTGGCGATGAGAGAAGTGACCAATATCATAAAATGGGCGGAGGATCACTCCTGCCACCTATCTGCGATCCACATCCCAGGAGTGGAAAACTGGGAGGCGGATTATCTGAGTCGTCAGACCTTCCATCCGGGGGAGTGGGAACTCCACCCGGAGATCTTTGCCCAGTTGACTCAATTATGGGGCATTCCAGACATGGATCTGATGGCGTCTCGTCAGAACTTCAAGGTTCCTTGCTACGGGTCCAGATCCAGGGACCCCAAGGCGACTCTAGTGGATGCATTAGTAGCGCCTTGGACCTTCAACCTAGCTTATGTGTTTCCACCGTTTCCTCTCATTCCCAGGCTGGTAGCCAGGATCAAGCAGGAGAGAGCCTCGGTGATCTTGATAGCTCCTGCGTGGCCACGCAGGACTTGGTATGCAGACCTGGTGAATATGCCATCGGCTCCACCATGGAAGCTACCTTTGAGACAGGATCTTCTAGTACAAGGTCCATTCGAACATCCAAATCTAGTTTCCCTTCAGCTAACGGCTTGGAAATTGAATGCTTGATTTTATCTAAGCGTGGGTTTTCGGATTCTGTAATAGATACTCTGATACAAGCCAGAAAACCTGTAACTAGGAAGATTTACCATAAAATATGGAAAAGATATATCTGTTGGTGTGAATCCAAGGGATTCTCATGGAGTAAGATCAAAATTCCTAGGATCCTTTCCTTTCTCCAAGAAGGTTTGGATAAGGGATTATCAGCGAGTTCTCTAAAGGGACAGATTTCTGCTTTATCTGTCTTATTACACAAACGACTGGCAGCTGTGCCTGATGTTCAAGCTTTTGTTCAGGCTTTGGTCAGGATCAAGCCTGTTTACAGACCTTTGACTCCTCCCTGGAGTCTGAATTTAGTTCTTTCAGTTCTTCAAGGGGTTCCGTTTGAACCTCTACATTCCATAGATATCAAAATGTTATCTTGGAAAGTTCTGTTTTTGGTTGCTATTTCTTCTGCTAGAAGAGTTTCTGAGTTATCTGCTTTGCAGTGTAATCCGCCCTATCTGGTGTTCCATTCAGATAAGGTTGTTTTGCGTACTAAACCTGGTTTCCTTCCAAAGGTTGTTTCCAACAAGAATATTAACCAGGAAATAGTTGTGCCTTCTTTGTGTCCGAATCCAGTTTCAAAGAAGGAACGTTTGTTACACAATTTAGATGTAGTTCGTGCTTTAAAGTTCTATTTAGAAGCAACAAAGGATTTCAGACAAACGTCTTCTCTGTTTGTCGTTTATTCTGGCAAGAGGAGAGGTCAAAAAGCTACTGCTACCTCTCTTTCCTTTTGGCTGAAAAGCATCATCCGATTGGCTTACGAGACTGCCGGACGGCAGCCTCCTGAACGCATCACAGCTCACTCTACTAGGGCTGTGGCTTCCACATGGGCCTTCAAGAACGGGGCTTCTGTTGATCAGATATGTAAGGCAGCGACTTGGTCTTCCCTGCACACTTTTGCCAATTTCTACAAATTTGATACTTTTGCTTCTTCGGGGGCTATTTTTGGGAGAAAGGTTTTGCAAGCCATGGTGCCTTCCGTTTAGGCAACCTGATTGGCTCCCTCCCTTCATCCGTGTCCTAAAGCTTTGGTATTGGTTCCCACAAGTTATGGATGACGCCGTGGACTGGACACACCAATGTTGGAGAAAACAGAATTTATGCTTACCTGATAAATTACTTTCTCCAACGGTGTGTCCGGTCCATGGCCCGCCCTGGTTTTTTAATCAGGTTTGATGAATTTCTTTCTTTAACTACAGTCACCACGGCACCCTATAGTTTCTCCTGTTTTTTTCTCCTGTCCGTCGGTCGAATGACTGGGGTGGGCGGAGCCTAGGAGGGACTATATGGACAGCTTTTGCTGTGCTCTTTGCCATTTCCTGTTGGGGAAGAGAATATTCCCACAAGTTATGGATGACGCCGTGGACCGGACACACCGTTGGAGAAAGTAATTTATCAGGTAAGCATACATTTGTTTTTTTTCTTTCTTTCTCTCCCTCCCTCTTCTTGTTCTCTCTCCTTCTCTCTGCTCTTTCACTCACTCACTCTCTCTCTCTCCCTCCTCTTGTTCTCTCTCCTTCTCTCTGCTCTTTCACTCTCTCTCTCTCTCTCTCTCTCTCTCTCTCTCCCTCTCTCTCTCTCCCTCTTCTTGTTCTCTCTCTTTACCTCTACTCTTTCTCTCTCTCTTTCACTCTCTCCTTCTCTCTCTCTCTCTCTCTCTCTCTCTTCTTGCTGTTATACAGGCCTTATAATCTGAGTGGATAATTATTTGTGTGGGAAATTGAAATTGTATTGCAAAGATATTTTAAAATTGATAATTAAATGTTTTGGGACAGATTACAAGTGGCGCACAGTTATTTTTTTTGCGTGAGTGCTAACTGCATTTAAAGTAAAAAAATAGTGCGGCCGAATTAGCGTACGTATTTCAAGTTTAAAGTAAGGGCGTGAGCGAAAGACTTTGGTGTGCTAACTTCAGGTAACTTCGCAACCACGCTAACTCCTTTCTCCCTATAGACTCTTTTATGGAGTGTGCTGAAGAAAGCCTTTTCTATTTTTTGGTTAATAAAAATAATAATAAGTTAAAATTAACAGGTGGTCTTTTTTCATCATCTCCTATTTGGTTTTTAACTTATATTGATGTTTTAAGTAAAACTTTTAACTACCCATTAAAGCTACTTTTTCTTTATTAATAACAGGAAAATAATAGTCAGAATCCTTAAATCCATTGTATTTGCTTGGTATAGGTGTAAAGGAATTTCCGGAGATTATCATTAGCACACAAATTTCAGCTGAACACACATTTTATCAGTCTATTAAAAAAGGGGTAAAACAAAGGAATATTTATGCGGAGAATGAATAAATCTAATAGTACATAGAATTCTATAAGCACTCAAATATCCATGAGTCAGCAGAGAAGAGATCTGTATAAGTTCAAAGGGAAATAACTCAAAAGCTTAAAATCTTACAGGCAGTTCTGAAAAGATCTGTAAAAACTGAATGGAAAATTAATTTGTGCTAAAAAAAATGAGACGACTGATGGGTAAACAATAAGAAAAAACATAGGTAAAGATGACATGCTTTGACTCATTGTAGGAAGGGTTAAGGGCACTTACACACGTGCAAAATATTTTTTATTATTTTTTGGGGGGGGGTTTTCCAACCTGAAATATTTACCTAAAATCAGTTTAATATTTAGTTGAAAAAATACTGCAGGTATTATTTGTGTACATCCTACTAATCCTAGTTAAAGGGGTAGGTTAGTCAAAATTAAACATTCATGATTCAGATAGAGCATGCAATTTTAAGCAACTTTCTAATTTACTCCAATTATCAATTTTTCTTCGTTCTCTTGCTATCTTTATTTTAAAAGCAGGAATGTAAAGCTTAGGAGCCGGCCCATTTTTGGCTCATCACCTGGGTAACGCTTGGCTACATTTAGACACCAATCAGCAAGCCACACCCAGGTGCTGAACAAAAAATGGGCTGGCTCCTAAGCTTACATTCTTGCCTTTTTCAAATGAGATACCAAGAGAACCAGGAAAAATTGATTATAGGAGTAAATAGAAAGTTGCTTAAAATTGCATGCACTATCTGAATCATGAAAGTTTAATTTTTACTAGACTATCCCTTTAAGAGGCACATGGTTTTGCAAGTGTGACAGGATAGGAACATGCATCATTCAAAAAATACATTTTAAAAAATCCCTCTTTTATATGAAGCAAACTAAAAGGTTGACTATAGTGTCCCTGTAAAGTAGGGAGGGTTGGCAATCTAACTGCTCAAATTATTAAATTATATAAAAGGGACCCTGCACTACTGTGTGTTTAACCCCCTGCAAAGAGGTTAAACACACATTAGAAGGGACCCTGAATAATTAGCGCTGCTGATTGGATGAATGGCAGTTTCCACTCAGGACCAGCAGTGCTCTGCGTACCTCAAGAGGTTCTTCTACTGTGTGTTTAACCATTTTGCAAGGGTTAAAACACAGCAGTGCAGGGTCGCTATTGTGCGATTGTTGTTAGTAGCGGACCTACTCAACAAAGGGCCCTGGTGCAAGATTTCTTTTGGGCCCCCCAAAGGTAACTTATTATTAAGAAATAGTAATAATATACATGTTGCTCTGTATAATGATTTTGAGGATAGACAGATAGATAGATATATAGATAGATATATAGATAGATAAGTAGATAGATAGAATGATGGATAGATGGATGGATGGATAGATAGATAGATAAGTAGATATATAGAATAATGGATGGATAGATAGATAGATAAGTAGATATATAGAATGATGGATGGATAGATAGATAGATAAGTAGATATATAGAATGATGGATGGATGGATAGATAGATAAGTAGATATATAGAATGATGGATGATAGATAGATAGATAGATAGATGGATAGACAGATCGATAGATAGATAAGTAGATAGATAAGTAGATAGATAGAATGATGGATGGATGGATAGATGGGTGGGTGGATAGATGGATAGATAGATAGATAGATAGATAGAATGATGGATGGATAGATAGATGGATGGATGGGTGGATGTATAGATAGATAGATGGATAGATGAACCTGCACTAATAAAAGTCTCCCCTGCATTAGGTTGTACACATTATGCACATGCCTATGTATAGACTGAATGCTAGGGCCCCCAGCACTTGGGCCCTGGTGCCAATGCACCTGCTGCACCAATGGTAGTTCTGTCCATGATTGTTATATTTTCCAAATGTGTGCATGATTTTCTTTTTCTTATTCCTGTATCCCCAAAATACCTTACATGAATACATATAAAATAAGCAAGAACATTCATATATGCTTAAACTATATTAAAGGGACAGTAAAGTCAAAAGTAAAAGTGTGTTACTGCTTCTTTAACAAAGGATACCAAGACAATGGAATAAAGTTATTAAAAGAAGTAAATTGTAAAGTTTTAAATTGCATGCTCTATATGAATAAAGAAATACAGAATTTGTATTTTATGTCACTTTAAAATCATTTGTAAGATTTGGCTTTCACTGGCTGAGAATAACTGCACTAAATCTGCTTTTTAACATTTTATTGCCAGGGTTGGCTCTTTAACCGGACCATGTAGTACCTTGGGAAGTTACAGGGGTGAAATATAATCACAGCCTCAGCTTTACTAAGCCCCTTATCATAAATAAAAGTTACTGCCACATCAGCTCTCGCCCTTTTCCCCTCTGTGTCAGACATCTCTAAACGCCATGTCACAGTCCTCTTCATGCTTTTCAAAAGATATGAGCCATTTCTCTTCCCTTGTGTTTGACTCAGGGCTGAGTTTTTGAGCAGTTGACCTTGAGCCTGTCACTTGCTATTCAGCTCACCCTGTATTCTGTTTTGCAAGCCTACCTTGTTTCTTGATTGCAACTTACCTGAATCCTGCTGTATCATCTGCACTTACCTGGTATCCTGTACCAGCCTTACCACTTGCATCTGCTGAGTCTCCTGTACTTGCTGAGTCTCCTGTACTTGCTGTAACAGAGACAACTTACCTAATCCTGCTGTATCATCTGCACTTACCTGGTATCCTGTACCAGACTTACCACTTGCATCTGCTGAGTCTCCTGTACTTGCTGAGTCTCCTGTACTTGCTGAGTCTCCTGTACTTGCTGAGTCTCCTGTACTTGCTGTAACAGAGACAACTTACCTTAATCCTGCTGTATCATCTGCACTTGCCTGGTATCCTGTACCAGCCTTACCACTTGCATCTGCTGAGTCTCCTGTACTTGCTGAGTCTCCTGTACTTGCTGTAACAGAGACAACTTACCTAATCCTGCTGTATCATCTGCACTTACCTGGTATCCTGTACCAGACTTACCACTTGCATCTGCTGAGTCTCCTGTACTTGCTGAGTCTCCTGTACTTGCTGAGTCTCCTGTACTTGCTGAGTCTCCTGTACTTGCTGTAACAGAGACAACTTACCTGAATCCTGCTGCATCATCTGCACTTACCTGGTATCCTGTACCAGCCTTACCACTTGCATCTGCTGAGTCTCCTGTACTTGCTGAGTCTCCTGTACTTGCTGAGTCTCCTGTACTTGCTGAGTCTCCTGTACTTGCTGTAATAGAGACAACTTACCTGAATCCTGCTGTATCATCTGCACTTACCTGGTATCCTGTACCAGCCTTACCATTTGCATCTGCTGAGTCTCCTGTACTTGCTGAGTCTCCTGTACTTGCTGTAACAGAGACAACTTACCTTAATCCTGCTGTATCATCTGCACTTACCTGGTATCCTGTACCAGCCTTACCACTTGCATCTGCTGAGTCTCCTGTACTTGCTGTAACAGAGACAACTTACCTGAATCCTGCTGTATCATCTGCACTTACCTTGTATCATGTACCTACTGTATCATGTATCTACTGTATCAACTGCAGCTGTCTGGTAATCTGTATTGGCTTCATCTGTATTGCCAGTTCTCTCCTGTTGTCATCTGTTCTTTAGTAACATGTAGCTGGACTGATCTCATGGTACCAGACATTTGGTCTGTCCTTGGACTCTGCTGTTGCTTTACACTTGGTAACTTGTAGCTAGACTGATCTCACAGTACCTGAACTTTGGTCTACCCTGTACTCTGCTCTTGCTTTACACTTGGCAACTTGTAGCTAGATTGATCTCATGGTACCTGACCTTTGTTCTGTCCTGTACTCTGATCTTGCTTTACCCTTGGTGCATGTAGCTAGCTAGAGTGATCTCATGGTAGACCTTTGACCTGTTTTTGGAATCAACTCTTGCTTTACCCCTTGGTACCTTGTAGCTGGACTGATCTCACGGTACCCGGGCCTTTGGTCTGTCCTTGTACTCTGCTCTTGCTTTACACCTTGGTACCTTGTAGCTGGACTGATCTCACAGTACCCGGGCCTTTGGTCTGTCCTTGTACTCCGCTCTTGCTTTACCCTTGGTGCATGTAGCTAGCTAGAGTGATCTCATGGTAGACCTTTGACCTGTTTTTGGAATCAACTCTTGCTTTACCCCTTGGTACCTTGTAGCTGGACTGATCTCATGGTACCCAGCCTTTGGTATTTTCTTGTACTCTGCTCTTGCTTTACACCTTGGTACCTTGTAGCTGGACTGATCTCACAGTACCCGGGCCTTTGGTCTGTCCTTGTACTCCGCTCTTGCTTTACCCTTGGTGCATGTAGCTAGCTAGACTGATCTCATGGTAGACCTTTGACCTGTTTTTGAAATCAACTCTTGCTTTACCCCTTGATACCTTGTAGCTGGACTGATCTTACGGTACCCAGCCTTTGGTCTATTTTTGTACTCTGCTCTTGCTTTACACCTTGGTACCTTGTAGCTGGACTGATCTCACGGTACCAGGGCCTTTGGTCTGTCCTTGTACTCTGCTCTTGCTTTACACCTTGGTACCTTGTAGCTGGACTGATCTCACGGTACCCAGCCTACGGTCTATTCTTGTACTCTGCTATTGCTTTACACCTTGATACCTTGTAGCTGGACTGATCTCACGGTACCCGGCCTTTGGTCTGTCCTTGTACTCTGCTCTTGCTTAACGCCTTGGTACCTTGTTGCTGGATTTATCTCCCAGTACATGACCTCTGCTCTATTCTTGATTTCAGTTTATCTTGTTTTATTTAAACCTTTAACTGATTTTGGTCTTCTTCATGTTTATTCCTGCACTTAAGTTCCAATCACCTAAACACTTACAAAGTGCTAGTAAATATGGTGTTAAATGGACATGAAACCCAAAACAATTTAAAAACGTTTCAATGTACTTCTTTTATCTAATTTGCTACTGGTATCCTTTGTTGAAAAGCATATCTAGATAGGCTCAGGAGTTGCCTCTTGTGATTGGCTTACCAAAGTGTTCAGCTAGCTCCCAGTAGTGCATTGTTGCTCCTTCATAAAAGGATACCAAGAGAATAAAGCAACATTGATAATAGAAGTAAATTAGAAAAATGTTTACAATTGTATGCTTTATGTAAATCATGAAATAATTTTTTTGGGTTTCATATCCCTTTAACTTTATGGACATCATGATCAAAGACTTGCTGGCATGGAGAGAAATCTTGCAAAATCTTTGGTGGCTTTCTTTGAGGATTATATTGAAATGTATATGTCTCTCCTTCACATACAGAACCCTGCATATATAGATAAACAGCTCTTACACTAACATTTACTTCTCTAAAAGTATTTAACAGTTGTGACAAGGCAACTATACAAGTCAACAATGATTTAACAGTATCTGCACTCACCTGTTACACCTGGAATGGGGATTCCAGTATGGAGGAAAATGTTAACAGCATACAGCACTCCTGTAATGCTTTATGCATGACTTTTATTAGTTAGTATAGTATTTGTTGTTTTAATGCTGAACTATGTCTATGTTAAAACAAGAGAGTGTTTATGATGGATATCCCATATAGGCAGTTATAATAAAGTAACAAAAGGTATATATAAATAAGTAACTACAATCCTTTACTTAAGAAAGTGACTCAAATATTTCATATTTAATATTCAAGTGATGTATAAATGAGTATCTTTGAACATCGTCTTTGAATTTTGCTATTTGGTTTCTCCAAAGTAAAATGTTTCTTATTAGAAAAAAAGACACCTTAAAATATTTTTTTTCTTTGATGCATTTAAATGTGGGTGCTTTAAAATATATAAATATATTACAATTGTTTTTTTAACATAGATGTTCATGTTCCAAATACCAACCAGGGGTCTTTCTAGTAATAAACATTTGGAGGGGGCAAACACTTGTTTACCCTGAAAAGCTCCAGGTTAGGAGGCTGGGGACCCTTCAATGAAATCGGGGTGTGTGGATGCGGAGTAGAGTAGAGTTGGTCAGTCTGGTGCTGTGGTTAGGGGGGAATAGACAGCAACAAACAATGACAATGCAACCTTAAAAATATTTTGCGGGGGGCGGAGCTAACCACCATCTGGAGTAGCTGTGTAGTAAGAGAGCTCCTGACTTTGTGGACTTTAAAAGTGATTTTAAGCCTATATATTACTACTTCTTGGCTATAAAGCTTTCTGGTACCTCCCGCAGAGAGCGGCCATACCCTAACGAGCAAAGAATTTTGAGACTTTTCGGCCGTTTCCTGCTCTCAGGCTGAAGCTCGACCTAATCTCTGCCCAGCACCTCGGGGACGCCCCGCAACTGCTCCGGAGGGTCGGGGATCCACTCAGGAGCAAAAGTTTACCGCAGACTCCCTAGTTTAGAGGTTGCACTGCCTCTCATATTCGTTGCCGGAGACTCCGTGGTAACACCTCATATCATCACTGCTCAGCCCTGCATTGGCCTCGACTTACTTATCCAGGAGATACCTACAGGACCGTTCCAGCTCCCCTCCAGACCAGTGGCGTCACTAGGGTTGGTGTCACCCGGTGCGGTAAGTCATGGTGTCACCCCCCCCCCCCCCAGAAAGCAGACAAACACAAAAACACAGGCAAACACACATACAAACACTCAGACACACTTAAACACATACTCAGATGCACACACAAACACTCGGAAACACACTCAGACACACACACAAAAACACTGAGACACACAAAAACTCAGACACACACATACAAAATATGTAAACTGCACTGCATTAATTAGGAAGCTCATGCCTAGAGCTGCTCCCTGGCTCAGCAGAACATCAAATGAAAGATAAACAGAGCACTCTAAAATAAATCACTTAAGAAAAGGTTTAGGCACGCAAACTATGAAAATTCTGCTCTCTGACTCTGTTCCAAGTCTGTCAGTGCACAGCCCTGGGCCGCATGTCACTGAGCAGTGAGCACAGATAGGCAGGCAGGTTTAGGCTAGCAGCGCAACTTTGCAAGCCCCACGGCACACCCACAACATTCATAGTGAAATTGGGCAGGGGAGGAGCAAAGAACAAACAAGCAAAAGCAGCCGGGAAAACTATTTGTTGAAATTGCAGCACTGGCTCAAGGGGCAAAAAAATTGTGTGTCTACAACTTCCCCAGTCCCACTAATGTTCACAAATGCCAGACTCTAATAAAATAATCTATGCATCTCAACATTGTATTTCTTTGAATTTCAATAAAATTTTTTGGTGTCACCCCCTGGAGGGTGTCACCCGGGTGCGGCCCGCCCCCCCCCGCCCCCCCCTAGTGACGCCACTGCTCCAGACCGCAGGATCTTCCACTTCTCACCTCCGGTAGGTCCCCGCTAACAGACTTCCCCCACTAAGGCCCGGCTTCCCTCAAAAGTTTTGTCGCGAAGTTCCGCCATCTTGCCGGGCGCCTTTCTTCTCCAAAGGGCCGAGGCCACAGTAAAGTTTGAGGCCTTCTCACAGGACCGCTTGCCGTCTCCGCCGGAGTAAGGTGCTACCTGACCTCAGGGAGCTGGCTCACCTTCCATAAGCCTTCACGGACTGGACACTTGCAGAGACCGACATCCGGATTTCTAGACCGCATACTATTTGACGGACATGACGCACATCTAGAGGTGAGGGGAGACCCGGAGGTACGGAGGGAATCGCAGGAGCGCCATTAAACATAAGGTTTGCTCTTCGGAGTAGCTTACACACCTTGGCCCTCCTCTTTAACACTGGGCTGCATAAATTATACCTAGCCGGTCCACAAGGTACTTTGGGGCCTAAGCTACCGGGACTTTGGGAGACCTCCTATAAAGTTAGCTGGGCCTACTTAGCTCCTACCATACGTTTGAATTTCCCTGAGGACCCCATAACCCCTCAAGTAATTGCAGAAAGTGAAGAAGGCCCTAGACAACCCTATAGGCCCCTTACATAAATAGACCTGCAATCAAGTTTATGAGGAAGACATATTACATATCCTCTGCTCATCTGGGGTCCCATCTCCTCATTGCTACCCCCATGGAGACATAGAGTTTTGTCTCATCAAGATCTATAAAGAATTTCACATCTTTGTGCCTCTAGGTCTACCATAAATCAAGATCCTTCTGACCTGGGCAACTTTAGTCCTTGTAATTAAAACTGGGGCCTGGGTTTGTGTAAATCTGAGGCCTATTTATTCATCGTTAGTATTTTACACCATATGAAACCCAGCCCTGTGTCCATCTCACACAGCAGAATCACATAGTGTTTCTGTGGTAGGGACTACCTCTCTGTGGACACTCTCAAATTACCTTCTCTTGTCCTAGATAAGTGTAAGACCCATTTGAAGGAGAAATTGTTTTGCAACTGTTAAATTCTTTTGCTGCTGCATCAGCTTGTGCTTCTCTGTTGCTCAGGCGCAGAGTGGAGTGTTTTATTTTTATATATATATATTTTTGCTTGCCTCATTCATACCTAATCTGATTATCTAATAATTTTAATTTGCAGGTCTTGCCTACAGTAATACTCATAACTGTAAGGGAGATAAGTGTTTAATTTTAGGTGCTATCCCCTCAAGACTCTCCCTTTCCGGCCTAGCTAAGCTAGGCTGGTCACTTCCACTTTCCTTTTTTCCCTTCCTTCTGGTCGTATCCCCTTCCCCTGAGTTGAGAGGGACTTTTGAGGCTAGTTCTGGTGTCCAGCACGTCAGTAAAAAATCTGTATTGTTTTCATAATGTAGCTCTCCTTATTAAGCGCTGCTCAGCCCCGCTCTAGCCATGTAATAGTTTGAACTGAAATTGTATATACATATGTGCTATTAACAACCCTTGTTTCCCTCAATCAGCGGTACATATTCTTTGAGCCTACAGTGGTCCTTTGCTCCGTTTATTCACGGTTTGGCTTTCATACTACAAAATGCCTCACTCAGTGAGGAAACATCTAAAGTCGAACCCTAAACCTAAGAAAACAGTATTTGATCATTTTGCGCACTCTACCAAGGAGACCCTACCTAAACCGAGTATTGAAATGAGTGAACCTGATTCCCAGGATGAGGAGTCACAATCAAGCTTGCAATCTGCAAACTTTATTACTGAATCATCTCTCAAGAAACTCCTAGCTACCCAGACTAGGTCCATTACCCAGGAGATCCAACGCAGCTCTGCGGAGCTAAAGAAGGAGATATCTGAAATTGGAGACAGAGTTGATGCGTTGGAGCGTAAGCAGGATGATCAAGCCATGGATCAATCTAACATTTTGACTTACGCTGAAAGCCTGGCAGAACAGATTTCGCAGTTGGAATCTAAACTGGCTGATGTGGAGGACAGATCGAGGCGAAACAACATAAGATTTCGAGGCGTCCCAGAGTCTGTATCTCCGGCAGATATACAAGGTTATCTTCAGGCTCTCTTTCAGGAACTGATCGGCACCCCAGATGGTCTAACCTGCACTATGGAGAGAGCTCACAGAGCCCTTCGCCCTAGGGCGGTGAGCTCGGACAAGCCGAGAGACATTATAGTATGTTTTCACAGCTTTTTATATAAAGACCGTTTACTACAAGCTGCTTACAAGAAGCCAAATCTCAGTGGCAGATTTGAAGGAGTCCAGCTTTTGCCTGACTTGTCTGCTTACACTCTCCAAAAGCGACGCCATTTCCAGCCAGTCACCTCTGTTCTATGCAAGGCCAACATTAGGTATCGATGGGGATTCCCCACCAGGCTCCTAGTAACTAAAGATAACCAGACTGTGGTGATTACCACACCTTCCCAGGGCCTGACTCTTCTTACCTCCTGGGGGCTACTGTTGGACCCCATGATTACACAGGCTCAACCCCAACCGGGCTTGAGAGCCTCAGCACCTGAATGGTCAGCCAAGGACCAGAGAGCAAAGGGACCCAAGATGCAACAATCATGAGAGCCTCACGAACATTCTGAGACCACCTCTTAAGCTCTATCAGAGGCCTAGTGGCCCTGAATATATAAGTATTAGTTTTTGTGACTCAGTTGAGTAGTAATTTTATCCACTCTAAATTTGGTACTGGATACAGTTACTAAAATGTCTTGAAGGTTACCAAACTTTTTTTTTTTTATTAAAATTTTTATTGAGGACATAACTTACAAATTTCCAAAACTAGAGTGCAACACAGATCAAAGTCACATACAACAATTCACATATACATTGTTATTGCATAACCAGAAGTACAGTGAAATTACAGAAGTATAAAGAAGTGTAAGGATTAGGGTATACTTTATAGTATGTTATATGTTAAACTTCTCAGTATATGGCTAGCTGTGGTGTCAAATAGGCACTTATTAACTATATTATCCTCGATTTTAATTTTAAGCGAAGAAGGTACAATAAACAAAGGTAACCCCTTCTTGCGAGTTTTAAGACTTATGAACATAAAATCCCCTTAAGGAAACTAATGGCCTCTCTTGGACCTCGAACCATAGCAAGTATTAATAGAGGGGTATAGTAGGGGTCACTGGTGAACTATGGGTCTACAGGGCCACTTTTGGACCCCTGATAAGTATATATAAGGTGATTGTAACTGATAAAGAAATTCCCATGCAAACTGTGGATTAGGTTTGATATTAGGGAATATAGTAACACATTGGAGCACAAATGCCTATACATATATACACACAAATATATGTACACATACATAGAAGCATAGGCTAATTACAACTAATGTCAAGATTATAGGAGACATAAACTGCATGAGAAAAAAAAACAAAAAACTCCTCCCTAAATGGATAGATCAGGTTAGAGCAGTCATAGTAGCTGCCCAGAGAGGGCATATTGCCAATAAATCACCATATGATATAGGTTCATTGAAATAATAGTTGCAGTGATGAGTTACTTATATGCTAAAAAAACTGAGGAAAAAAAAAACCCCATATACAAATTAAGCAGTTCATCTTTTAAAACCTGGAGGCTATATGAGACAAAGCAGGATAGGGACAACAGAATCGTAGCAATTCGCATAGAGCTGAGTGTAAGATTGTTATTATACAAAGCCGAATATCCGATTACCTATATATACCTTTTGTGATAAGTAAACTTTGTGGGTAATACGGTGGGGATCATGTTGCTACCGATATTCCTATAGAGGTTTAATCAACTTCCAGAGGGCGCTACAATCAGGGGGAAGGTCCATTGCTAGCTAAGATGTTTAACTATCCCTGTAAATCTATGGTTTCTGTTAGCATAAATATACTCACAAGTCTTGTTTGGGTTGAGTTTGTGGGGACCTAAACAGACAGGAAAAACTAACATGAAGGCCCCATGCGTGGGATTACTAAATCTCTACCACTTGGACAGCGGGTAGGGAAGTGTGCTAAAGGGGATCTGCTGGGAGAACCGGATGCAGTGTTAACAGATAAATGTTGCCCCTCAATAAACAGCTTAGAAAACAAAAACAGTAGCAAGTTCAAATAACTGCACAATATGCCACACATCGAGATATTGTTCAGACAGCTACTTTTAGGGTTATAGCACATGCAATATAGAACAGATCCTGAGGTATGTAGGGGTTCTCAGGCAATCGCTGTCGTAGGGCATAATTCCTAAGCAAATTTCAATGCAGTATATTATCCAGTGATTGTCTGACTCTATGTAGCAAGTGTCTTAGTGAGAAGTGATTTGGGCATTTTCATTTAGGGCAGCCCTCAATCAAATATCTGACATTTCCTGATGTGTACAGGAGTCCTCAGGTATGCCATAATGGGAGATGGTGCGTCTAACCTATTCCCGTTTTGTGAGATCTTAAGTCCTGTATCTTTGTAGTGTGCATGCTTTTTGCAGTTAGTCCACCACAGGGCTGGGGAGTAATGTAGCATTCCCCGAAGATTGCTGTGATCGCCAGTCCAGTTGTATGGCCTAACGGGAAGCTGGTTGCTGCCCCCAGATACTCAGGAGCGTCGCAGATGGAGCCCTTCTCCAGAGTGTATAGGTAAGGAGCTGCAGATGTAGCGGCATCCGTAAAAGCTACTGGAGGGCTGGCATAATTCCCCCAAGCATTTACTTCAGACCGGAGCGTCACTATTTCTGGGCCTGGGGAGTAGGTGGAGACCCGTCGAGTGTAAGCAACTCCGGGTTTTTCCCTTATATAGTAGGTGTCGGGTCATTGGGTGGATCCTCACTTTCACGGCTTAGTATGCTGGGACTAGTTGCGGATGCGTTGCGGCAGAGTATTGCCTCCGTCTCACTTGCAGCGATTGGATCCGAAACTGGGTAATCCTTTTTCGGAGGGGTCCTCTGTGGTAAGCGATTTGAGGGTAAATCAGATGGCTTCACTTCGAGATCGCTTGCGTGTACCGCCAGATCAGACGTGGCGTGTGAGGCTTTGTGAGAGACCTCGTACATAGATCCACTTAGATGATCGTCAATTTGAGTGAGGTGATAGTGTAGGAGATTCTCTAGTTCTCTAAGAAACTGTGCCTCCATGCTGGCTGTGACTGTTGAGAAGAAGTTAGCTGTGTGTAGAATCTTAGGTGATTGTAGAGCACTCAGGCCCTATGTAGCAGCAGTATCCCGAGGGTATACCACTGGGGGGTTTAGAATGAGGCCGTAACCTCAGAGTTAGCTCCGGATTGTTGAAGCAGGCAGCAAACCCTAATAAAAGAACATAGTTTAGGTGCTGTTTTTATCCTTAATCAAATATCTGCTGAATAGAGCCTAGATGGCTGCTGGTTCCAGAGATAATTTGTAGATATTAGGTGAATACTGGAGCATCTCACAACAGCACGACCTATCATGGCCGCCGCCCGGAAGTTCCCCCCGAAGGTTACCAAACTTTGTTTGTTCAATAAGTCGTTTGTTATCTTTTTCAGGTATGTTACCTGCTGTTCTTTAACCATTCAAGATTTAGCACTTAATGTTACGATGTTTTTAAAATTAGAGTTAAGCTCTTCTAGGGGCCTAGTGGCCCTAAATATATAAATACTAGCTCTTGTGACTCAGCTGTGTAGTGACTTTATCCACCCTAAATTTGGTATTAGATACAGTAACTAAGATGTGTGGAAAATTACCAAACTCTCGCCTAGATTTAGAGTTTTGTCGGTAAAGACCCATGTAGCTAGCGCACCCTTTAAACAACGCTGGTATTTAGAGTTGTCTGAGTGGCTGCGTTAGGCTCAGAAAAGGGTGCGTTGAGCCTAATTTAGCTCCACTTCAACCCTCAATACCAGCGTTGCTTACGGTAGCGGTAAGCTGGAAAAACGTGCTCGTGCACGATATCCCAATAGGAAACAATGGGGCAGTTTGGGCTGAAAAAAAACCTAACACCTGCCAAAAAGCAGAGTTCAGCTCCTAACGCAACCCCATTGTTTCCTATGGGGAAACACTCTCTAAGTCTGCACCTAACACCCGAACATGAACCCCCGAGTCTAAACACCCCTAATCTTACACTTATTAACCTCTAATCTGCCGCCCCCGCTATCGCTGACACCTGCATTTTATTATTAACCCCTAATCTTCCGCTCCGTACACCGCCACAACCTACATTATCCCTATGAACCCCTAATCTGCTACCCCCAACATCGCCGCCACCTATATTATTTTTATTACCCCCTAATCTACCCCCCCCCCCAACGTCGCCGCTACCTAACTACACTTATTAACCCCTAATCTGCCGACCGGACCTCGCTGCCACTATAATCAATGTATTAACCCCTAAACCGGCGCACTCCCGCCTCGCAAACACTATAATAAATAGTATTAACCCCTAATCTGCCCTCCCTAACATCGCCGCCACCTACCTTCAATTATTAACCCCTAATCTCCCGCCTGCACCGGCGCCGCTACTATAATACAATTATTAACACCTAAACCTAACTATAACCCTAACCCTAACACCCCCCTAACATAAATATAATTTAAATTAAACGAAATAATATTCCTAAAATTAAATTAATTATTCCTATTTAAAACTAAATACTTATCTTTAAAATAAACCCTAATATAGCTACAATATAACTAATAGTTACATTGTAGCTATTTTAGGATTCATATTTATTTTACAGGCAACTTTGTATTTATTTTAACTAGGTACAATAGCTATTAAATAGTTAATAACTATTTAATAGCTACCTAGTTAAAATAAGTACAAAATTACCTGTAAAATAAATCCTAACCTAAGTTACAAATACACCTAACACTACACTATCAATAAATTAATTAAATAAATGACCTACAATTAGCTAAATTAAAATACAATAAAATAAACTATTCTATAATACAAAAAAAAACAAACACTAAATTACAAAAAATAAAAAAGAATTACAAGAAGTTTAAACTAATTACACCTAAAGCCCCCTAATAAAATAAAAAAGCCCCCCAAAATAAAAAAATGCCCTACCCTATTCTAAACTACCAAAGTAATCAGCTCTTTTACCAGCCCTTAAAAGGGCTTTTTGCGGGGCATTGCCCCAAAGTAATCAGCTCTTTTACTTGAAAATAAAAATACAATACCCCCCCAACATTACAACCCACCACCCACATACCCCTACTCTAACCCACCCAAACCCCCCTTAAAAAACCTATCGCTAACCCCCTGAAGATCTCCCTACCTTAAGTCGTCTTCACCCAGCCGAGCCGAATTCTTCATCCAAGGTGCGCAGAGGAGGTCCTTCATCCGGTAGAAGTCTTCATCCAAGCGGGGCAAGAAGAGGTCCTCCATCTGGTAGAAGTGTTCATCCAGGCGGCGTCTTCAATCTTCATCCATCCAGAGCGGAGCCATCTTCAAAGGAGCCAACGCGGAGCCATCCTCTTCAACCGATGACTTCCCGACGAATGAAGGTTTCTTTAAGGGACGTCATCTAAGATGGTGTCCCTTCAATTCCGATTGGCTGATAAAATTCTATCAGCCAATCGGAATTAAGGTAGAAAAAATCTGATTGGCTGATGCAATCAGCCAATCAGATTGAAGTTCAATCCAATTGGCTCATCCAATCAGCCAATCGGATTGAGCTTGCATTCTATTGGCTGATCAGAACAGCCAATAGAATGCGAGCTCAATACGATTGGCTGATTGGATCAGCCAATCGGATTGAACTTCAATCTGATTGGCTGATTGCATCAGCCAATCAGATTTTTTCTACCTTAATTCCGATTGGCTGATAGAATTCTATCAGCCAATCGGAATTGAACGGACGCCATCTTGGATGACGTCCCTTAAAGGAACCTTCATTCGTCGGGAAGTCGTCGGTTGAAGAGGATGGCTCCGCGTCGGCTCCTTTGAAGATGGCTCCGCTCCGGATGGATGAAGATTGAAGACGCCGCCTGGATGAACACTTCTACCGGATGGAGGACCTCTTCTTGCCCCGCTTGGATGAAGACTTCTACCGGATGAAGGACCTCCTCTGCGCACCTTGGATGAAGAATTCGGCTCGGCTGGGTGAAGACGACTCAAGGTAGGGAGATCTTCAGGGGGTTATCGAAAGGTTTTTTTAAGGGGGTTTGGGTGGGTTAGAGTAGGGGTATGTGGGTGGTGGGTTGTAATGTTGGGGGGGTATTGTATTTTTATTTTCAGGTAAAAGAGCTGATTACTTTGGGGCAATGCCCCGCAAAAAGACCTTTTAAGGGCTGGTAAAAGAGCTGATTACTTTGGTAGTTTAGAATAGGGTAGGGCATTTTTTTATTTTGGGGGGCTTTTTATTTTTTTGGGGGGCTTAGATTAGATGTAATTAGTTTAAACTTCTTGTAATTCTTTTTTATTTTTTGTAATTTAGTGTTTGTTTGTTTTTTGTATTATGGAATAGTTTATTTTATTGTATTTTAATTTAGCTAATTGTAGGTCATTTATTTAATTAATTTAATGATAGTGTAGTGTTAGGTGTATTTGTAACTTAGGTTAGGATTTATTTTACAGGTAATTTTGTACTTATTTTAACTAGGTAGCTATTAAATAGTTATTAACTATTTAATAGCTATTGTACCTAGTTAAAATAAATACAAAGTTGCCTGTAAAATAAATATAAATCCTAAAATAGCTACAATGTAATTATTATTATTAATTATATTGTAGCTATATTATGGTTTATTTTATAGGTAAGTATTTCGTTTTAAATAGGATTAATTTATTTAATTTTAGGAATATTATTTTGTTTAATTTAAATTATATTTATGCTAGGGGGGTGTTAGGGTTAGAGTTAGGTTTATGGGTTAATAACTTTATTATAGTAGTGGCAACGTTGCAGGCGGGAGATTAGGGGTCAATAATTGTAGGTAGGTGGCGGCGATGTTAGGGTGGGCAGATTAGGGGTTAATACTATTTATTCTATTGTTTGCAAAGCGGGAGTGCGGCAGTTTAGGGGTTAATACATTTATTATAGTGGCGGCAAGGTCCGGTCGGCAGATTAGGTGTTAATAAGTGTAGTTAGGTAGCGGCAACTTGGGGGGGGGGGCAGATTAGGGGTTAATAAATATAATATAGGGGTCGGCGATGTTAGGGGCAGCAGATTAGGGGTTCATAGGTATAATGTAGGTGGCAGCGGTGTCCGGTCGGCAGATTAGGGGTTACATTTTTTTATTATAGTGGCGGTGATGTGGGGGGGCCTCAGTTTAGGGGTACATAGGTAGTTTATGGGTGTTAGTGTAAATTGTAGCTCAGTAGTTAAAAGCTTTATATTCACGCGTTAGCCCATAAAGCTCTTAACTACTGACTTTTTTTGGCGGTAGGATTCTTGTCGGTAGAGGGTCTACCGCTCACTTGTTCCAAGACTCCAAATACTGGCGTTAGGCAGATCCCATAGAAAAGATAGGATACGCAATTGGCGTAAGGGGATCTGCGGTAGCCTGGAGTGAGCGTTAGACCCTTTCCTGGCTGACTCTGGCGGTAAAAAGCAGCGTTAGGACCCCTTAACGCTGCTTTTGACAGCTAACGCCAAACTCTAAATCTAGCCGTCTGTTTGTTCAATAAGCTGTATGTTATCTTTTTTTAGGTATGTTACCTGCTGTTCTCTAACCACTCAAGTTTTAGCACTTAATGTTAAGATATTTTTGGACTTAGAGCGGGGCTGGCGTTATCTCTCTATCGCGCTAGCTCCTGAGCCTTAGGCTCCCCCCCATATTGAAGCCCACATTAGGGCTTGAGGTGGACTACTCCCACTGCTCTTGAGGCACTCCTTAGTGTCTCCTACTATTCCTCTTTCCTTACCCCCACTTTTCCTTCCACTTTTTCCCCCAGACTGAGAGACTTTGACCTTGTACACTTAGCCCCTAGGTGACCTAATTCATGGCTTGCTCCCCCTTAAGGTTTCTTACCCATAACATCAGAGGGCTTAACACTCCCTTCAAGCAAAGTCTTCTACTACGCTCATTAAAACATCATAACCCTGATGTCGCGTTTCTCCAGGAGATGCATTGTCTAGCAGATGAGCCGATTAGACTCTCCTCTAGGACGTACACGCACATAGAATATGTTCCCTTCACTAAAAAGGCTAGAGGCACGGCTATTCTCCTGCATAGGAGGCTTGCCTTTGAGCCCGTCCTGACCATCAAAGATCCACAGGCCAGATATGTTATCCTGATTTGTAAGCTTAATCATGTGCTATATACCCTAGTGTCTGTTTACCTACCCAACACACACAAACCTAAGTACCTGAAGCACATTCTCCATGTAATAGCTCAGTTTAAACAAGGTAGGGTTATTGTTTCGGGAGACTTTAACATGATCTGGGACTCGAAAGAAGACAGAAAATCCTCTGACTTGCACAAAACTCCTCCAGCTACAGAGCGACTTGCTGTCAAATTCCGTACTCTCATGACCAGTTCGGGTTACTATGACATCTGGAGGGCTACTCATTCTAGAGATCGAGACTATACGCACTACTCACAACCGCACCGACAATACTCCAGACTGGACTATATCTTTTCTACGGCAGACTCGCTTGACCTTATCACTAATGCTGCTATATCTCTATGCCCCTGGTCTCACCATGACTGTGTCACAGCTGATCTTATTTCTACTAACACCATACGCACTAGAGTCTCTTGGCGTATGCCCCATAACCTCTTGCATGACATCCCTTTTAGGGAAAGTTTGCGCACAGAAATCAAGCATTTTATATGTGCTAATGATAATGCCCAAGTTAGAGATGACACCCTGTGGGGCCCCGCCAAAGCGACCATTAGAGGGATTATGACATCAAAACAGGCCAACCTTAGAAAGCAGGCGGGACTTTCGCTATTGCAGGCTCACATAAAATTGAGGTCTTTAGAATCCCAAAACAGAGTCAAGCCCTTACACTCTTTAGCAGTTCAGATATCCGACCTTAAGAACTATATTTCACAAATAGAACTCAGGAGAACCCAAGATAACCTAACTAAGCCAAAACAATTGTATTATTATAAGGGTAATAAGGCGGACACCCTTCTGGCCAATAAACTCAGAAACAGAACCAGCGCCTCACGTATGCATAGCATCGCTACGGCAGACTCCCTTCTCAAAATCCCTTTGCAGATAGGAGAGGCATTTGCTGAGTACTACTCCAATCTTTACAATATAGATAAGTCTGAAAATCCCCAATCGGCCTCATTGGAGAAGGTGCGCGAGTACTTAAAGGCCCTGAATCTTCCGTTTCTCTCACCTGATCAAAGAGATTCTTTAACTTCCCCGTTCTCCATCAGGGAAGTGCAACAAGTAATTAAGAACTCAAAGTCTTTTAAATCGCCAGGCCCGGATGGCTTCCCAGTACATTTTTATAAAATTTACACCCATGAACTCTCCCCTCTGCTCCTTAGACTTTATAACCTAGCCTGGAATGAGGGTATGTTTAAGAAAGAATTCTTGGAAGCCACCATCATAACAATCCTAAAACCTAACAAAGACCCTACTCTCTGCGCCAGCTATAGGCCAATTTCATTAATTAACTCCGACATAAAATTCTATTCAAAACTTCTAGCCAACCGTATTGCTAACCTACTTCCTCACTTGGTTAACCCAGACCAAGTGGGATTTATCCCAAAAAGGGAGGGGCCGGATAATACCAGGAGACTATTAAACATTATGGGCCTCTCCTCCAGTCTTCATAAGCCTTTGGCTATCATTTCATTAGACGCCGAAAAGGCCTTTGATCGGGTGAGATGGCGGTTCTTGTGGGAAGTGCTTGAAAACTTCCGCTTTCCCAGCAACCTTATTGGAGCAATAAAGGCCTTGTATTCCACCCCTTCTGCCTCGGTAAGGGGCCTTGGTTTTCAAACTTCCCCATTCACCATATCTAATGGGACTAGACAGGGTTGTCCTTTATCGCCCCTGCTCTTTGCGCTAGCCATTGAGCCTTTAGCCGAGCAGATTAGAACTGACCCTCATATGGGTGGGATTACCCTCTGCGGCACCAGGCACAACATTGCTTTGTTCGCAGATGACATTACCCTTTTCTCGTCCGACCTCACAACCACTCTCCCTAGACTCCTGCAAATAGTGGAAGAGTTTAATGCTCATTCTTACTATAAATTGAACATATCCAAAATGGAGATATATACCCAAGGCTTTGGGAGCTCGACGCTAGTTCCGCTAAAAACTAAATACCCATTCCACTGGACGGAATCGTCAGTGATGCATTTGGGAGTTAAGCTCTCTAGTGATCTGCCCCGAGTCATCAGGGACAACTACCTCCCATTACTATCGGAACTTCGCTCCCTCAATAAGGGCTGGAATCTGTCTCACGTTTCGTGGATGGGGAGGATAGCTGCCTTGAAAATGTCCTTTCTTTCATGTAATTAGCAAGAGTCCATGAGCTAGTGATGTATGGGATATACATTCCTACCAGGAGGGGCAAAGTTTCCCAAACCTCAAAATGCCTATAAATACACCCCTCACCACACCCACAAATCAGTTTTACAAACTTTGCCTCCTCTGGAGGTGGTGAAGTAAGTTTGTGCTAGATTCTACGTTGATATGCGCTCCGCAGCAGGTTGGAGCCCGGTTTTCCTCTCAGCGTGCAGTGAATGTCAGAGGGATGTGAGGAGAGTATTGCCTATTTGAATTCAATGATCTCCTTCTACGGGGTCTATTTCATAGGTTCTCTGTTATCGGTCGTAGAGATTCATACTCTTATATATATACCATTACCTCTGCTGATTTTCGTTTCAGTACTGGTTTGGCTTTCTACAACATGTAGATGAGTGTCCTGGGGTAAGTAAGTCTTATTTTCTGTGACACTCTAAAGCTATGGTTGGGCACTTTTTTTATAAAGTTCTAAATATATGTATTCAAACATTTATTTGCCTTGACTCAGGATGTTCAACATTTCCTTATTTCAGACAGTCAGTTTCATATTTGGGATAATGCATTTAAATATATCATTTTTATCTTACCTTAAAATTTGACTTCCCTGTGGGCTGTTAGGCTCGCGGGGGCTGAAAATGGTTCATTTTATTGCATCAATAATGTGGGCGTCAATTTTTGTCTCCACTTTATTTAAGTCTCGTTATTTTTTGCTTCTGGTTGCTAGAAGCTTGTTCACTGGCATTTTTTCCCATTCCTGAAACTGTCATTTAAGGAATTTGATCAATTTTGCTTTATATGTTGTTTTTTCTATTACATATTGCAAGATGTCACACGTTGCAACTGAGTCAGAAGATACTACTGGAAAATCGCTGCCTGGTGCTGGAACTACCAAAGCTAAGTGTATCTGCTGTAAACTTTTGGTAGTTGTTCCTCCAGCTGTTGTTTGTATTAAATGTCATGACAAACTTGTTAATGCAGAAAATATTTCCTTTAGTAAAGTACCATTACCTGTTGCAGTTCCATCAACATCTAATGTTCAGAGTGTTCCTGATAACATAAGAGATTTTGTTTCTGAATCCATCAAGAAGGCTATGTCTGTTATTCCTCCTTCTGGTAAACATAAAAAGTATTTTAAAATTTCTCTTTATACAGATGAATTTTTAAATGAACATCATCATTCTGATTCTAATGATTCTTCTGATACAGAGGATTCTGTCTCAGAGGTTGATGCTGATAAATCGTCATATTTATTTAAAATGGAATTTATCCGTTCTTTACTTAAAGAAGTCCTAATTGCATTAGAAATTGAGGATTCTGGTCCTCTTGATACTAAATCTAAACGTTTAGACAAGGTCTTTAAATCTCCTGTGGTTTTTCCAGAAGTTTTTCCTGTTCCTGGTGCTATTTCTGAAGTAATTTCCAGAGAATGGAATAATTTGGGTAATTCATTTACTCCTTCTAAACGTTTTAAGCAATTATATCCCGTCCGACAGATTAGAGTTTTGGGACAAAATCCCTAAAGTTGATGGGGCTATTTCTACCCTTGCTAAACGTACTACTATTCCTACGGCAGATGGTACTTCCTTTAAGGATCCTTTAGATAGGAAAATTGAATCCTTTCTAAGAAAAGCTTATCTGTGTTCAGGTAATTTTCTTAGACCTGCTATATCATTGGCTGATGTTGCTGCAGCTTCAACTTTTTGGTTGGAAACTTTAGCGCAACAAGTAACAGATCATGATTCTCATAATATTATTATTCTTCTTCAGTATGCTAATAATTTTATCTGTGATGCCATTTTTGATATTATCAGAGTTGATGTCAGGTTTATGTCTCTAGCTATTTTAGCTAGAAGAGCTTTATGGCTTAAAACTTGGAATGCTGATATGTCTTCTAAATCGACTCTACTTTCCCTTTCTTTCCAGGGTAATAAATTATTTGGTTCTCAGTTGGATTCTATTATCTCAACTGTTACTGGTGGGAAAGGAACTTTTTTACCACAGGATAAAAAATCTAAGGGTAAAAACAGGGCTAATAATCGTTTTCGTTCCTTTCGTTTCAACAAAGAACAAAAGCCTGATCCTTCATCCTCAGGAGCAGTTTCAGTTTGGAAACCATCTCCAGTCTGGAATAAATCCAAGCCTTCTAGAAAAGCAAAGTCAGCTTCTAAGTCCACATGAAGGTGCGGCCCTCATTCCAGCCCAGCTGGTAGGGGGCAGATTACGTTTTTTCAAAGAAATTTGGATCAATTCTGTTCACAATCGTTGGATTCAGAACATTGTTTCAGAAGGGTACAGAATTGGTTTCAAGATAAGACCTCCTGCAAAGAGATTTTTTCTTTCCCGTGTCCCAGTAAACCCAGTGAAAGCTCAAGCATTTCTGAATTGTGTTTCAGATCTAGAGTTGGCTGGGGTAATTATGCCAGTTCCAGTTCTGGAACAGGGGCTGGGGTTTTATTCGAATCTCTTCATTGTACCAAAGAAGGAGAATTCCTTCAGACCAGTTCTGGATCTAAAAATATTGAATCGTTATGTAAGGATACCAACATTCAAAATGGTAACTGTAAGGACTATCCTGCCTTTTGTTCAGCAAGGGCATTATATGTCTACAATAGATTTACAGGATGCATATCTGCATATTCCGATTCATCCAGCTCACTATCAGTTTCTGAGATTGTCTTTCCTGGACAAGCATTACCAGTTTGTGGCTCTGCCGTTTGGCCTAGCTACAGCTCCAAGAATTTTTACAAAGGTTCTCGGTGCCCTTCTGTCTGTAATCAGAGAACAGGGTATTGTGGTATTTCCTTATTTGGACGATATCTTGGTACTTGCTCAGTCTTCACATTTAGCAGAATCTCATACGAGTCGACTTGTGTTGTTTCTTCAAGATCATGGTTGGAGGATCAATTTACTAAAAAGTTCATTGATTCCTCAGACAAGGGTAACCTTTTTGGGTTTCCAGATAGATTCAGTGTCCATGACTATATCTTTGACAGACAAGAGACGTCTAAAATTGATATTAGCTTGTCGAAACCTTCAGTCACAATCATTCCCTTCGGTAGCCTTATGCATGGAAATTCTAGGTCTTATGACTGCTGCATCGGACGCGATCCCCTTTGCTCGTTTTCACATGCGACCTCTTCAGCTCTGTATGCTGAACCAATGGTGCAGGGATTACACAAAGATATCTCAATTAATATCTTTAAAACCGATTGTAAGACATTCTCTGACGTGCTGGACAAATCACCATCGTTTAATTCAGGGGGCTTCTTTTGTTCTTCCGACCTGGACTATAATCTCAACAGATGCAAGTCTTACAGGTTGGGGAGCTGTGTGGGGGTCTCTGACGGCACAAGGGGTTTGGGAATCTCAGGAGGTGAGATTACCGATCAATATTTTGGAACTCCGTGCAATTTTCAGAGCTCTTCAGTCTTGGCCTCTTCTGAAGAGAGAGTCGTTCATTTGTTTTCAGACAGACAATGTCACAACTGTGGCATACATCAATCATCAAGGAGGGACTCACAGTCCTCTGGCTATGAAAGAAGTATCTCGAATTCTGGTTTGGGCGGAATCCAGCTCCTGTCTAATCTCTGCGGTTCATATCCCAGGTATAGACAATTGGGAAGCGGATTATCTCAGTCGCCAAACGTTGCATCCGGGCGAATGGTCTCTTCACCCAGAGGTATTTCTTCAGATTGTTCAAATGTGGGAACTCCCAGAAATAGATCTGATGGCTTCTCATCTAAACAAGAAACTTCCCAGGTATCTGTCCAGATCCCGGGATCCTCAAGCGGAAGCAGTGGATGCATTGTCACTTCCTTGGAAGTATCATCCTGCCTATATCTTTCCGCCTCTAGTTCTTTTTCCAAAAGTAATCTCCAAGATTCTGAAGGAATGCTCGTTTGTTCTGCTGGTAGCTCCAGCATGGCCTCACAGGTTTTGGTATGTGGATCTTGTCCGGATGGCCTCTTGCCAACCGTGGACTCTTCCGTTAAGACCAGACCTTCTGTCGCAAGGTCCTTTTTTCCATCAGGATCTCAAATCCTTAAATTTAAAGGTATGGAGATTGAACACTTGATTCTTGGTCAAAGAGGTTTCTCTGACTCTGTGATTAATACTATGTTACAGGCTCATAAATCTGTATCTAGAGAGATATATTATAGAGTCTGGAAGACTTATATTTCTTGGTGTCTTTCTCATCATTTTTCCTGGCATTCTTTTAGAATTCCGAGAATTTTACAGTTTCTTCAGGATGGTTTAGATAAAGGTTTGTCCGCAAGTTCCTTGAAAGGACAAATCTCTGCTCTTTCTGTTCTTTTTCACAGAAAGATTGCTAATCTTCCTGATATTCATTGTTTTGTACAAGCTTTGGTTCGTATAAAACCTGTTATTAAGTCAATATCTCCTCCTTGGAGTTTGAATTTGGTTCTGGGGGCTCTTCAAGCTCCTCCTTTTGAACCCATGCATTCATTGGACATTAAATAACTTTCTTGGAAAGTTTTGTTCCTTTTGGCCATCTCTTCTGCCAGAAGAGTCTCTGAATTATCTGCTCTTTCTTGTGAATCTCCTTTTCTGATTTTTCACCAGGATAAGGCGGTGTTGCGAACTTCTTTTGAATTTTTACCTAAGGTTGTGAATTCCAACAACATTAGTAGAGAAATTGTGGTTCCTTCATTATGTCCTAATCCTAAGAATTCTAAGGAGAAATCGTTGCATTCTTTGGATGTTGTTAGAGCTTTGAAATATTATGTTGAAGCTACTAAGTCTTTCCGAAAGACTTCTAGTCTATTTGTCATCTTTTCCGGTTCCAGAAAAGGCCAGAAAGCTTCTGCCATTTCTTCGGCATCTTGGTTGAAATCTTTAATTCATCATGCCTATGTCGAGTCGGGTAAAACTCCACCTCAAAGGATTACAGCTCATTCTACTAGGTCATTTTCTACTTCCTGGGCGTTTAGGAATGAGGCTTCGGTTGATCAAATTTGCAAAGCAGCAACTTGGTCCTCTTTGCATACTTTTACTAAATTCTACCATTTTGATGTGTTTTCTTCTTCTGAAGCAGTTTTCGGTAGAAAAGTACTTCAGGCAGCGGTTTCTATTTGAATCTTCTGCTTATGTTTTCATTAAACTTTATTTTGGGTGTGGATTATTTTCAGCAGGAATTGGCTGTCTTTATTTTATCCCTCCCTCTCTAGTGACTCTTGCGTGGAAAGATCCACATCTTGGGTAGTCATTATCCCATACGTCACTAGCTCATGGACTCTTGTTAATTACATGAAAGAAAACATAATTTATGTAAGAACTTACCTGATAAATTCATTTCTTTCATATTAGCAAGAGTCCATGAGGCCCACCCTTTTTGTGGTGGTTATGATTTTTTTGTATAAAGCACAATTATTCCAATTCCTTATTTATATGCTTTCGCACTTTTTTTCTTATCACCCCACTTCTTGGCTATTCATTAAACTGATTTGTGGGTGTGGTGAGTGGTGTATTTATAGGCATTTTGAGGTTTGGGAAACTTTGCCCCTCCTGGTAGGAATGTATATCCCATACGTCACTAGCTCATGGACTCTTGCTAATATGAAAGAAATGAATTTATCAGGTAAGTTCTTACATAAATTATGTTTTCTACCTCGACTCATATACTTGTTCCGTTGCCTCCCGATTAGAGTTCCCAGACAAATTCTCCTGCAATTCCAAAGCGAACTCACCAAGCATATTTGTCAGGGTAAACCTCTGAGAGTGGCGCAGAAAGTGCTACAACTACCACGGATATGTGGTGGGTTGGGCTCTCCCTCGATAGTGAGATATTATGAAGGGGCAATGCTCACCCACATCTCACAATGGGGTGTTAAGCAGTCTACCTGCAAATGGCGCTCCATTGAACAGGCCTCGTTGCCCTACAACCTAAACTTACGCGACTTGATTTGGACGCCTCCACATTGCCATAGGGAACTGACTTTGTCGAACCCTATTATCCGGGAATGCTTATATTTCTGGGACAAAATTCGCCACTCTGGACACATTGCTCCACACCCCTCTCCCATCACCTCTCTACCTGGTTTACTGGCGGGACTGCAGGATACCCATCTACTGAAATGGGCTCAGCTTGGAGTTCATGTGGTCTCGGACCTTTGGCTCCCATCACCGAAGGATGGGTTTAGACCCATGTCTCAGATTGTTGCGGAAACGGTTTTACCGCAATACTTGAAGTTCGAATATCATAGAATTAAAAGTTTCCTGATTATTTGGGGCTTCAAACCTGCGTTGGCCCGCCCATTAACCTCCTGGGAGTCCACATGGAATCAAGGAAATAGACTTAGTAGACCCCTTTCCCGCCACTATACCCTTCTGGGCCTTAACCTGCAATCGTAAACAGCGGCCCACCTTTCTAGGTGGGAATCCCCTACTTGGCAAGTCATTCACAGGGGACACTTGGGGACACACCTTGGAACGCACTCAGAAAGCCATACATTGCACAACCTTATTTGAGACTTACTACAAACTGTTGGATCACTGGTATTACGTCCCCACCAGACTGGCTAAAATATTCCCTAGCACGTCTCCTTACTGCTGGAGAGGCTGCGGCCAGAGGGGTGATTCCTTACACATTTGGTGGGAGTGCCCCAAACTCCGACCTTTATGGAGCAGGTCTTTTCGGGTTCTTCCCAAATTGGGTATATCTCTGTGCAGTTCGCCGTCAGTTGCCCTCCTTCATATTGGTGTGCACACCCTTCCTAAGCATCATGCATACATAAGCATATACCTTTTTATGTCCATAAAACATTTAATAGCTTGCGATTGGAAGAAATAATCCCCACCTAGCTGGTCTAGAGTTTGTTCTTATATGGCGTAACTCTACACCATGGAGAAAGACATTTTCTATAAATTAGGTAACTCCGACCTCTTTGAGTTGACTTGGGCTGACTGGAAAGACTCTTATGACACAACCTGGAAACCAAATGTACTGTCCTCTGACTAATTAGACACATGAGAATGATGGATTCAGACTAGTGTACTTGATACTTGGCAGTTTTTTCGACCCCCTATTGTATGACAATCCCTTCCCCCTCCTCTCCCTCTTTCCCATCCCTATACTTTCTCACTTTACTTTTTTGAGACCCTAGAGTCTATTTCACGTAAGGTGATTGGTATCATAATTATTATATGATGTATGCCGTGCCCTTGGTACCCTTGTTTGTAGTGTATTGTAACCTCATACTTTGTAGGATTATGCTGTAATGGGGGCAGATTGGGCCCCCCTGTTGATAATTTATTTGTATGTGTTTGTTGTAACTATAATAAAGCTCTTTAAAAAAAAAACAAAAAAATATTTTGCACCCCAAAGTACTGCCACAAGTGTGTCTTTCTCAAACAAAAAAACTGTCCCTTATCAGCGTTGTGAGTTAAGCACAAATATGCATTTTCTATTAATTTCAGTATAAAATAGCTTTAACTTTACCTCTTTTGATGCAAAAGTGTTTTTAACTTTTATTTGCAAATCTTACACATGCATGATAGAAACTGTCTGTCCCTTTAAAGGAAACACTAGTATGAAATGATTATTGTGAACACTACTATTAGAATTCCTTGTAATGTACTACACATTTTCCTGTGAATAGTCAAGTATCTTGTTCTACCTTAATGAACAGATAATAAAACTTAGATCTGAATCAGGCACATACCTAAGAAAAGATAAAAATAAATTGCATTGCAAAAGACTGGAGGAAGCCAAACATTGAGGTGAGTAAGAATGACCTACTAATAATTTATCTTCACCATAAAGTCACTGGAATGAGTCTTCTGACATTGCTAAAGAAAAGTATGCTTTGTACTGTCTGTGTCCTTTGATGTGAATAAGAAAACTGCAAACCCTTCTGTGGTTTTTCATGTCTGTGATTCTCTTTCAGATAACAAGAACATAGATGATACCAGGGATACAAATATGTATATATATATATATATATATATATATATATATAGAGAGAGAGAGAGAGAGAGAGAGAGAGAGAGAGAGAGAGAGAGAGAGAGAGAGAGAGAGAGAGAGAGAGAGAGATTAGTTTTAAAGAAGAAATGCACAAATATTATTAAAGAAAATGAAAAAATACTCATTAATAATATTCATTCGCTTACTTAAATTTTATTTTTAGGGGTTAATACTTACCTTAGCGTACTCTACATGCTTTCCAGAGCACATTAAGGTATTGTAGCTATAGGTGAACTTGTAGCTTTGAACTTGTAGCTTTGAAACATTTACACTGGTTTAAACAAAAATTAATGTAAATGTTTAACGAAAATTCAGAATTTGTTTCATTTTAAACTAAACGAATAAATAATGCAGCCACAGAATATTTAGGTAAACAAATTTCCCTGAATATTCGGAAAGAAACTTTTGTCCGAAACTAAATTTTCTTGGCTGCACATCTGTAATATATATGTAGATCTATCTATCTATCTATCTATCTATCTATCTATCTGTCTGTCTATCTATCTGTCTATCTATCTATCTATATACTGTATATCAGGAAATATGTATCTGGGTTTGAAATATCACTAAATATTTATATATATTTCAAATCAAGTGAGTGCAAGCCTTATAGCCTTACTACTGTGTGTAAATTGACTTGCTATATAATCTGACCATAAAAAGTTTTGAGGAATATGAGTGCATTTCACAAAGACTATACACATTTTTTCATCTTTTTGCTTCTTTTATACAATTGTAGTAAGAATAACATGCTATTTGTAAAAAATATGAATGTATCCTCTTACATGTAAAATAGCAATTTACTTTTTCTGATGACAACAAGCTGAGGCAGGGATATACACACACAGGTAGGAATATCACAGATAGACACACAAATCAAGGGATAAACACACACATTAAAGGGACAGTATACACCAATTTTCATATAACTGCATGCAATAGACACTACTATAAAGAATAATATGCACATATACTGATATATAAACCCAGTTTAAAACCTTTTACAACCTTTTACAAACTTACTTAGAAGCTCCAAGTTTAGCACTATTGATGTGGTTAGTCTGGGACACCCACTGAAAGGGGCTGAGAGTAGACCCTATCCCCTCCTCTGCATATGGAAAGACCCATTATACAAACAGAAGCAATCTGAAGTCTGTATACATCAGTATACATCTAAAATTTTGGAGGCTGAAAATCAGCACAATGTTATTAAAAAATAGGCAAAACTATACATTGTTACAAAAACACTCCCAGATGGGCTATATAAATGTATCATCTACAAAAAAATGAATGCAAAGAAAAATCTAGTGTACAATATTCATTTAAAGGGACAGTCTAGGCCAAAATAAACTTTCATGATTCAGATAGAGCATGTAATTTTAAACAATTTTCCAATTTACTATTATCACCAATTTTGCTTTGTTCTCTTGTTGATTTATTAACTGTGCAGGTTTGGCCTGTGATACAGGGAGATTTCCCGGTGGGCAGCTGGGGTCCAAGTGGGACCAATGTACACATCTCACAAGGTTGCTGTGGACTTGCTGATTATTTGTCATGGGATTGGGATGTGAAACAGCTGGCCTAGAGACAAGTTTAAGGTGTGGGCAGGCATAGAGGCAAATCACAGAATACACACAGCACTGGTGCGTGTGACAATGGGGCCTCTGTAAAAAAAATCACAAAGGAGAACTCCCATTAAAACGTTGAAGGCCCAATCTCTATTATTTAAAGTATTTGTGGATGAGGAAGCTGCTCTGCACTAAGCATAGGCGCAGAGATAGTCAATCAAATGAATACATTCACTGACGTGACCCCTCCTGCTCAGAACAGGCTGAGCATGCTAATGACCAGGGTGCCTTGCATTCTTGCTCGCATTGCTGCCTCCATTTTGTGTTCATAAAGGAGAGATTCTAAGGGCCTGATAATCTAAAGGTCTCAATTATTTATAAATGCTTGCCAGTGATTATATTTCTCTGGTGGAAATCAGGGCTTTTATTAAAATACTGTACTCAAAACACTAATTACTCTGTAAGGAAAACCTATGCATATGAAAATAAGAGGTGCTCTGAAAGCAGGGTAATTTAAATTGTAAACATACTTTGTCCTTCATTGCAAATCTTTACATAGCAGAGAGCTCTCATTATTTCTATGGGGGACAGCTCACCATTCGCAGGGACAGCCCATTTTCTTTGATAATTGCACCAAGACTGTCCTTGCGAGGCTAAACCTGGTTTTTCATGTTTTTGGTAGCGAACGTTTGGTCATCAGGCACTAAGACTGGTCTGAAAGTGTGAGTTTACTGAAGCTTTGATAGAACCATATTTATGCAGTGATTGTGTCCTGTTAAAATCCCTATGACGATAAAATGTGCCCATTAATCAAGTGAGGGAAATAATGACAAGATGTGATTTACTTAAATATTTTAAAGGGACAAAAAACAATCGATAAAACTTCTGCATATTAAATCAATTATTTATATATAATATTATAATCATTTGTTTCCTAAGATATGGTGAGTCCACATAATCATCAATTACTAGTGGGAATATCACTCCTGGCCAGCAGGAGGAGGCAAAGAGCACCACAGCAAAGCTGCTATATATGTCACTTCCCTTACCCATAATCCCCAGTCATTCTCTTTGCCTGCGGTGCAAGGAGGAGGTGAAGTTTTGGTGTCTGATCTTCAATCAAGATTTTGTTATATTAAAAGCAGAGTAGGTTTGCTCTGATCTTTTCTGGGGTTTAGCCTTAGCCCACGTTAGTCTCTTCAGTAGGGCAGTGGTGGCTTTTAAGCAATTTGGAACTTGTAGGGTACAATCCCTTCTGCATTTTCCCAAACATTCTTGCTGCCCTATTAAGATAGCCTGAGTAAGTTTACTCATCTTTCGTCCACAGGTCCATGTGAGGAATAGCACCTCTCAAACCAGGTGAGCTGTCCTGGTGCCGGACAGTTGAATTTTAAGTTATTCTGGCACTTATTCAGCTTAAAAGCTGCTGAGACGTATATTTTCATTTTACTTTCTAGGAAGTTATTTTGTGGCAGCTAAGCAGGCTCTGTTTATAGAAGAGTTTTTTTTATTTCATTGGTGGCTCAGTTTAAAATAAACTGTTCTGTTTGGGGGTCCATGTGTTTTCTGCACTTTATGGCCCTGTTTTACTTTTCTATTTACAGTTACATTAGCTGGGACCGCCCCTGATCAGGCTGGTTCTGTTTCTGAGGCTGGCTGTGTGTTTTCGCGCTGTTTTTTAACTTCCTGTTAGCACTGCAGTATCAGACTCCGGAGTTGCTGTGCCTGTTATTATGGAGGCTCTGTAATCCTGGAAGCCTCTCTTTCAAGCCTTTCATTGTTTCCAGCAGTTACTGTGAGAACGGATCGTTTTTTCTTAGTTTGGCGCTCAGCAGGTCAGGTAGGCACCTCAGCAGGATTGCTGAGGTGTAGAGGGTGCCTGGGTCTGGTTGTGTTTTTCTGTTCCTTTTATTCTGACTTTATTTAAAGTAACAGTGCATTTTTCCCTTATATTTTATTTAAAATAAAAATAATGAGAATTTAATAAAATTTTAAAATAAAAAAAAAGATTTTTTTTTGTTTTTGTTTTTTCTCCATTCTCTTTGTGTAAGATGGGTCAGGAGGCCTTGCAGAATGTTACCTGTAGCTTGTGTTTTGATGCTCAGGTGGAACCCCCAGTTCCTTTTTGTTCCTCCTGTATTAAAAGAACTTTATGTTTTAGGAATATACTTTTTGATTCTGAGCCATCATTAGATAAGGCGGATGCTGTTCAGGTGCCTCCTGTACCAGATTTGCCGCAGCTTTCTCCTCAAGCGCCCCAATCCTTTTCATCTCCACATGCAGTGCCCTGCGTTTCCTCTCATGCTCCGTCTGGAGTTACTTTTCAAGATATTGCTGCCCAGGTATCCTATGCGGTATCTAAGGCGCTGTCTGCCTTTCCCATGCTGCAGGGAAAGCGCAAGAGGAAAGTTAAATAATCTATAAATAAGGTTTCTAATTTAACAGGGGTTAATCAGAGTGCTTCTTCTCAAAAGTTTGAGGACAAAGATACTTCAATAGCTTCTGAGGGTGAAATTTCAGACTCAGGCAGTTTTAATTCCTTCTTCTGATTCTGAAGTTGTTTCCTTCAGGTTTAAGCTGGAACACCTTCGCCTGTTACTTAAGGAGGTTTTGGCTACTTTGGACGACTCTGATAGGACTATCGTAGTTAACCCTAAGAAGGCTAGTAAGCTGAATAAATATTTTGATATTTCCTCTGCGGTGGAGGTATTTCCTGTACCTGACTGTGCTTCTGAGATTATTGCACGGGAGTGGGAAAGACCTGAGATTCCTTTTCTCCATCTCCAATTTTTAAGAAAATGTTTCCTCATGCTGACTCTATTAAGGAGTCATGGCAAACAGTTCCTAAGGTGGAAGGAGCAATTTCCACTTTAGCTAAGAGGACTACTATTCCCATAGAGGATAGTAGTTCTTTTAAAGATCCAATGGATAAGAAGTTGGAGGCTTTATTAAAGAAGATGTATATACACCAGGGTCTCCAATGGCAGCCTGCGGTGTGTATTGCCACTGTTACCAGTGCAGCAGCTTACTGGTTTGATGCTCTATTTGATTCTATTCAGACAGATACTGCTCTTGAGGAGATCTAGGGTAGCATTAAGGCTCTTAAGTTAGCCAACTCCTTTATCACAGATGCTTTTTTACAAGTTATTAAGCTAGGAGCTAAAATGTCTGTTTTTGCAGTTTTAGCTCGCAGGGCCTTATGACTTAAGTCCTGGTCTGCAGATGTTTCATCTAAATCCAAGCTCTTAGTGATTCCTTACAAGGGTAAGACCTTGTTTGGTCCTGGTTTGGCTGAAATAATTTCTGATATCTCGGGTGGAAAGGGTTCTTTTCTTCCTCAGGATAAAAGGAATAAACAGAAAGGACGTCAGAGTCATTTTTGTTCCTTTCGCAACTTTAGAGGTAAGCCCTCTTCCTCTTCTTCCTCTAAGCAAGAACAATCCAAGTCTTCCTTGAAGTCTGGTCAGTCTTGGAACAAGGGGAAACAGTCTAAGAAATCTGCATCTGACTCCAAGTCAGCATGAAGGGTCACCCCCCGATCCAGTTTCGGATCCAGTAGGTGGCAGACTTTCTTTTTTGTTCAAGCCTGGAAAAGAGATGTTTCGGAACCCTGGGCGGTGGACATCGTATCTCAGGGGTACAAGATAGAATTCAATACATTCCCCCCCCAGAGGCAGGTTTCTTCTCTCAAGATTATCTGTAGACCAGATAAAAAGAGAGGCGTTCTTAAATTGTGTCAAGGATCTTTCTGCCCTTGGGGTAATAGTGCCTGTTCCTCAGCAGGAACAGGGTCTGGGTTTTTACTCAAATCTGTTGTGGTTCCTAAAAAAAAGAGGGAACTTTCAGACCAATTCTGGATCTGAAGTGTTTAAACAAGTTTCTCAGAGTACCATCCTTCAAAATGGAAACTATTTGTTCCATTCTTTCCTTGGTTCAGGAGGGTCAGTTCATGACAACCATAGACCTAAAGGATGCTTACCTTCATGTTCCTGTTCACAAGAATCATCACAAGTTTCTGAGGTTTGCTTTTTTAGACAATTGCTTCCAGTTTGTTGCTCTTCCATTCGGTCTTGCCATGGCTCGCAGAATTTTTTCAAAGATTTTGGGGGCTCTTTTGGCAGTGCTTTGGTCTTGGGGCATTGCAGTGGCGCCTTATCTGGACGACATTCTGTTTCAGGCACCGTCTTTTCAACAAGCAAACTATCATACGGAGATCTTGTTGTCTTTTCTTTGCTCCCACGGATAGAAGGTGGATCTGGGAAAAAGTTCTCTGGTTCCAGCTACAAGGGTAGTTTTCTTGGAGACCATAATAGACTCCCTATTAATGAAGATTTTTCTGACAGAAGTCAGATAGTCAAAGATCTTCAATTCTTGTCTTGCCCTTCAGTCCTCTCCTCGGCCATCAGTGGCTCAATGTATGGAGGTAATTGGTCTGATGGTAGCTTCCATGGACATCATTCCGTTTGCTCGGTTCCATCTCAGACCTCTGCAGTTATGCATGTTAAGACAATGGAACAGTAACTATGCGGATCTGTCTCTGCGAATAGATCTGGATCAGGCAACAAGGGTGGTGGTTGTCTCATGAACACCTCTCCCAGGGAACTTGCTTCCGCAGACCTTCCTGGGTAATTGTGACCATGGATGCCAGCCTTCTAGGTTGGGGAGCAGTCTAGGGATCATTGAAGGTTCAGGGTCTATGGACTCGGGAGGAGTCAGATCTCCCCATAAACATCCTAGAACTGAGAGCGATTTTCAATGCTCTACTGGCCTGGCCTCATAACATTAATGGCGTACATCAACCACCAGGGAGGAACTCTGAGTTCCTTGGCCATGAAAGAGGTGGCCCGAATTATTCTGTGGACAGAGACCCAAAATTGCTGTCTATCCACGATCCACATTCCAGGAGTTGACAATTGGGAAGCAGATTTTTTTGAGCCAACAGACTTTTTATCCAGGGGAATGGGAACTCTATCCGGAAGTGTTTTCCAGTCTGATCCTCAAATGGGGCAACCGGAGCTGGATCTCATAGCATCTCTGCAGAATGCCAAGCTCCCGAGGTATGGCTCGAGGTCAAGGGATCTTCAGGCTTTCTTGATTGATGCCCTGGCGGTCCCTTGGAACTTCAGTCTAGCATACCTGTTTCCTCCGTTCGCTCTCCTGCCAAGAGTCATTGCCCGGATCAAGCAGGAGAGGGCGTCGGTGATTCTCAAAGCACCCGCATGGCCTCGCAGGATCTGGTATGCAGACCTAGTGAAAAGGTTATATCGTCCTCCTTGGATACTACTTTTGAAGAAGGACCTTCTACTTCAGGGTCCCTTCCTTCATCCAAATCTAATTTCTCTGAAGCTGACTGCTTGGAGATTGAAAACCCACGCTTAGATAAAATTAAGCATTCAGAGTCGGTCATTAAGACTTTGATCCAGGCTCATAAGCCTATGACTAGAAGGAATTACCATAAGATATGGAGTAAATATCTGTATTGGTGTGAATCCAGAGGCTACTCTTGGAGTAAAGGCAGGATTCCTATGATTTTGTCTTTTCTCCAGGAGGGTCTGGAGAAGGGTTTGTCAGCTAGTACTCTGAAGGTTCAGATTTCTGCGTTGTCTATTTTGTTGCACAAGCGTTTGGCGGATGCGCCAGATGTGCAATTTTTTTGTCAGGCTCTAGTCAGGATCAGGCCTGTGTTTAAACCTGTTTCTCCTCCCTGGAGTCTTAACCTTGTTCTTAGAGTTTTACAGCAGGCTCAGTTTGAGCCTATGCATTCCTTAGATATTAAGATGTTATCTTGGAAGGTTTTGTTTCTTGTTGCTATTTCTTCTGCTTGGAGAGTTTCGGAACTCTCGGCTCTGCAGTTTGATTCTCCTTATCTTATTTTTCATTCTGATAAGGTGGTTCTACGTACTAAGTTAGGTTTCCTACCTAAGGTTGTTTCGAACAGAAATATTAATCAGGAGATCATGGTTCCTTCTTTGTGTCCTAATCCTTCTTCTCCTAAGGAGCATTTGTTGCACAACCTAGATGTTGTGCGTGCTTTGAGGTTCTATCTTTAGGTGACTAAGGACTTTCGTCAGTCTTCTGCTTTGTTTGTTTGTTTTTTCTGGGAAGCGCAAGGGTCAGAAAGCTACGGCTACTTCTCTTTCTTTTTGGCTTAAGAGTATTATTTGTTTGGCCTATGAGACTGCTGGACAGCAACCTCCTGAGAGAATCACAGCTCATTCCACAAGGGCTGTTTCTTCTTCCTTGGCATTCAAAAATGAAGCTTCTGTGGAACAGATTTGCAAGGCTGCAACTTGGTCTTCTTTGCATACTTTTTCAAAGTTTTAAAGATTTAATACTTTTGCCTCGGCTGAGGCTTCTTTTGGGAGAAAGGTTCTTAAAGAGGTGGTGCCTTCTGTCCAGGTTACCTGTCTTGTCCCTTGCTAATCATCTGTGTCCTCTAGCTTGGGTATTGATTCCCACTAGTAATTGATGATTCCGTTGACTCCCCATATCTTACGAAAGAAAACATAATTTATGCTTACCTGATAAATTTATTTCTGGATATGGTGAGTCCACGACCCTCCCTTTGTTTAAGACAGTTATTTTTTCTCAACCTCAGGCACCTCTACACCTTTGTGTTATCTTCTTTTTCCATTTTCCTTCGGCTGAATGACTGGGGATTATGGGTAAGGGAAGTGACATATATAGCAGCTTTGCTGTGGTGCACTTTGCCTCCTCCTGATGGCCAGGAGTGATATTCCCACTAGTAATTGATGATTCTGTGGACTCACCATGGCCTCTAGTTATCAACGTGTCTACTTTACCTGCCTTCGCCGGCCCAATACGCCCGCCTAAGCTCGCCTACCATCATCGCCGCGGACATGAAAAATTTCGCCAAAGTTATCAATAAATCTGTCAAAAGGCCGAGCACCAAGTACGGGGCGATGAGCAGCGGACTGTGATACTTATCACTCATCCGATCTCGCTGCTCTTCGGCTTTTTGACAGCTTTATTGACAAGCTGTCACTAAGCACTCACACTAACTATACTGTTCTACCCCCTATACCGGCGCCCCCGGAGCCCCCCACAACTAAATAAAGTAATTAACCCCTAAACCGCCGCTCCTAGACCCCACCGCAACTCTTATAAATGTATTAACCCCTAAACCACCACTCCCGGACACTGCCGCCACCTACATTATACCTAGTAACCCCTATCCTGCCCCCCCTATTCCGTCGCCACCTATAATACATTTATTAACCCCTATCCTGCCGATCCCGGACCCCGCTGCAACTAAATAAATAGTTTAACCCCTAAACCGCCGCTCCCGGACCCCGCCGCCACCTATATTAAACTTATTACCCCCTAATCTGCCCCCCCTACACCGTTGCCACCTATAATAAATTTATTAACCCCTATCCTGCCCCCCCTACACCGCCACCACTGTTTAAAAATTATTAACCCCTAAACCTAAGTCTAACCCTAATCCTAACACCCCCCCTAACTTAAATATTAATTAAATAAATCTAAATAATATTTCTCTTATTAACTAAATTAATCCTATTTAAAACTAAATACTTAACTTTAAAATAAACCCTAATATAGCTACAATATAAATAATAATTATATTGTAGCTATCTTAGGATTTATTTTTATTTTACAGGCAACTGATCGGAACAGCCAATAGAATGCGAGCTCAATCTGATTGGCTGATTGGATCAGCCAATCGGATTGAACTTCAATCTGATTGGCTGATTCAATCAGCCAATCAGATTTTTCCTACCTTAATTCCGATTGGCTGATATAATCCTATCAGCCAATCGGAATTGAAGGGACGCCATCTTGGATGACGTCACTTAAAGGTACCGTCATTCGTCGTTAGTCGTCAGGAAGAAGAGGATGGCTCCGCGTCGGCTCGTCTGAAGATGGCTCCGCTCCTCTCCGGATGGATGAAGATTGAAGACGCCGCTTGGATGAAGACTTCAATCGGATGGAAGACTTCTTCAGCGCCGCCTGGATGATGACTTCAATCGGATGGAAGACTTCTTCAGCGCCCCTTGGATGATGACTTCTGCCGCTGCGGATCTCCTCTTCGGTTCCATCGGTGGTCGGCTGGCTGAAGACGGCTCAAGGTAGGATGATCTACAGGGGGTAGTGTTAGGTTTATTTAAGGGGGTTTGGGTTAGAGTAGGGGTATGTGGGTGGTGGGTTTTAATGTTGGGGGAGGGGGGTTGTATTTTTATTTTACAGGCAAAAGAGCTGTTTTCTTTGGGGCATGCCCCGCAAAAGGCCCTTTTAAGGGCTGGTAAGGTAATAGAGCTGGTAACTTTTTAATGTAGAATAGGGTAGGGAATTTTTTTATTTTGGGGGGCTTTGTTATTTTATTAGGGGGCTTAGATTAGGTGTAAGTAGCTTAAAATTGTTGTAATATTTTTTAAATGTTTGTAACTTATTTTTTTTTATTTTTTGTAACTTAGCTTTTTTATTTTTTGTACTTTAGTTAGTTTATTTAATTGAATTTAATTGTAGTTATTTGTAGGTAATTTATTTAATTAATTTAATGATAGTGTAGTGTTAGGTTTAATTGTAACTTAGGTTAGGATTTATTTTACAGGTAATTTTGTATTTCTTTTAGCTAGGTAGTTATTAAATAGTTAATAACTATTTAATAACTATTCTAACTAGCTAAAATAAATACAAAGTTACCTGTAAAATAAATATAAATCCTAAAATAGCTACAATGTAGGGTTTATTTTACAGGTAAGTATTTAGTTTTAAATAGGAATAATTTATTAAAGTATAGTGTAGTGTTAGGTGTAATTGTAACTTAGGTTAGTTTTTATTTTACAGGTAAATTTCTCTTTATTTTAACTAGATAGCTATTAAATAGTTAATAACTATTTAATAGCTATTGTACCTAGTTAAAATAAATTGAAAGTTGCCTGTAAAATAAAAATAAATCCTAAGATAGATACAATATAATTATTATTTATATTTTAGCTATATTAGGGTTTATTTTAAAGGTAAGTATTAAGTTTTAAATAGGATTAATTTAGTTAAGAGAAATATTATTTAGATTTATTTAATTAATATTTAAGTTAGGGGGGTGTTAGGGTTAGTGTTAGACTTAGGTTAAGGGGTTAATAATTTTTTTACAGTGGCGGCGGTGTAGGGGGGGCAGGATAGGGGTTAATAAATTTATTATAGGTGGCGACGGTGTAGGGGGGCAGATTAGGGGTTAATAAGTTTAATATAGGTGGCGGCGGGGTCCGGGAGCAGCGGTTTAGGGGTTAAACTATTTATTTAGTTGTGGCGAGGTCTGGGATCGGCAGGATAGGGGTTAATAAATGTATTATAGGTGGCGACGGAATAGGGGGGGCAGGATAGGGGTTACTAGGTATAATCCAAGCGGCATCTTCTATCTTCATCCATCCGGAGCGGAGCCATCTTCTTCCAGCCGACGCGGATCCATCCTCTTCTAACGACGCCTACTCGCCGAATGAAGGTTCCTTTAAATAACGTCATCCAAGATGGCGTCCCTCAAATTCCGATTGGCTGATTCTATCAGCCAATCGGAATTAAGGTAGGAAAAATCTGATTGGCTGATTGAATCAGCCAATCAGATTCAAGTTCAATCGGATTGGCTGATCCAATCAGCCAATCAGATTGAGCTTGCATTCTATTGGCTGATCAGAACAGCCAATAGAATGCAAGCTCAATCTGCCTGGATAGGATGAAGACTTCTGCCGCTCCGGATGTCTTCTTTTGGTCCATCGGTGCCCGGTTGGGTGAAGACGACTCAAGGTAGGGAGATCTTCAGGGGGGTAGTGTTAGGTTTATTTAAGGGGGGTTTGGGTTAGAGTAGGGGTATGTGGGTGGTGGGTTGTAATGTTGGGGGGTGGTATTGTGTTTTTTTTACAGGCAAAAGAGCTGATTTCTTTGGGGCATGCCCCGCAAAAAGCCCTTTTAAGGGCTGGTAAGGTAATAGAGCTGTTAACTTTTTTAATTTAGATTAGGGTAGGGTATTTTTTTTATTTTGGGGGGCTTTGTTATTTTATTAGGGGGCTTAGAGTAGGTGTAATTAGCTTAAAATTCTTGTAATCTTTTTTTATTTTTTGTAATTTAGTGGGTTTTTTTGTAATTTAGTTCAGTTTATTTAAGTGTAGGTACTTGTAGTTAACTGATTTAATTTATTTATTGATAGTGTAGTGTTAGGTTTAATTGTAACTTAGGTTAGGATTTATTTTACAGGTAATTTTGTAATTATTTTAACTAGGTAGCTATTAAATAGTAAATAACTATTTAATAGCTATTGTACCTAGTTAAAATAAATACAAAGTTGCCTGTAAAATAAATATAAATTCTAAAATAGCTACAATATAATTATTCGTTATATTGTAGCTATATTAGGGTTTATTTTACAGGTAAGTATTTAGTTTTAAATAGGAATACTTTAGTTAATAAGAGTTAATTTATTTCGTTAGAATAAAATTATATTTAACTTAGGGGGTGTTAGGGTTAGACTTAGCTTTAGGGGTTAATACATTTATTAGAGTAGCGGCGAGGTCCGGTCGGCAGATTAGGGGTTAATACTTGAAGTTAGGTGTCGGCGATGTTAGGGAGGGCAGATTAGGGGTTAATACTATTTATTATAGGGTTTTTGAGGCGGGAGTGAGGCGGTTTAGGGGTTAATACATTCATTAGAGTAGCGGCGAGCTCCGGTTGGCAGATTAGGGGTAAATAAGTGTAGGTAGGTAGCAGCAATGTTGGGGGGGGCAGATTAGGGGTTAATAAATATTATGTAGGTGTCGGCGATGTTAGGGGCAGAAGATTAGGGGTTTATAGGTATAATGTAGGTTGCGGCGGTGTGCGGTCGGCAGATTAGGGGTTAAAAATTTTTATTAGAGTGGCGGCGATGTGGGGGGACCTCGGTTTTGGGGTACATAGGTAGTTTATGGGTGTTAGTGTACTTTAGAGCACAGTAGTTAAGAGCTTTATAAACCGGCATTAGCCCAGAAAGCTCTTAACTACTGACTTTTTCCTGCGGATGGAGTCTTTTCGGTAGAGGCTCTACCGCTCACTTCAGCCAAAACTCTAAATACCAGCGTTAGGAAGATCCCATTGAAAAGATAGGATCTGCAATTGGCGTAAGGGGTGTTCTGCAGTATGGAAAAGTCGCGGCTTGGAAGTGAGTGTTAGACCCTTTCCTGGCTGACTCTAAATACCAGCGGGCGGTAAAAAGCAGCGTTAGGAGCCCTTAACGCTGCTTTTGATGGCTAACGCCAAACTCTAAATCTAGGCGTAAGATAACTGAAAATAATAAAACACATTACCAAAAAACAAAACAAAGCACTACCAAAAACACACAGTTATGCCTATACTAAAACTAAACACCCCAAAATAAAAAAAACTATACTAACACTAAAATACATTTTTTAAAGCAAATTCAAATCAGTCAATAGAATTGAAGCTATTTCTATTGGCTGATTTTGAATTTGGATATAAAAATCAGCCAATAGAAATCCAAGGGTATCCTTATATAAGGGTGTACCTCTTATTAAAAATTCACATGAAGAGGATGTCAGGGATGGAAGATCAGAATATGAGAAGAAAAGAAGATAAGACACAGATGAATGAAGACTTTCCCAATGGAGCAGCGGCAGTAGATAGATGAAGATGGACCACAGCCGCCGGGTTTAAGATAGAAGAGGACTGCTGCCAGGATGAAGATGGGCCCCCCGCTGCCAGGATGAAGATGGGCTCTGCCATGAAGAGCGATCACATAGGAGCTGGAGTGAAGCTGGTGAGTACAAACTTTGGGGTTTAGTGTTAGGATTTTTTTGTGTGGGCTTTCTTATTTTTAAGCTAGTATTTTTTTAAATATAGGATTCTTTTAGAATAGGGCTTTTTATTTTTTAAATCCTAAAAGTGCTATAATCACTTTAGGGCCATGCCCTACAAAATGCCCTTCTAAGGGCAGTCTTTTTTTAGAACTGTTTTTTTTTAGCTCAGTCCTCTTTCCATTTGACCAACCACTTTGCGCAGTCAGGATAAAATAAAAGCGCACCAGATCAGCGAGTGGGCTGATGGCCGAAGCAAAATGAAAAACAACAGGCAAGTTTATAAATAGGTTTCAACATTTAAAAAAAAAAAAAGATGTTTACAAATATGAACATTTATTTTAATTAAACTTCATACAAATGTTGACTGTCTCTTTAAACCGATACTGCCTCATTTGTGTGATATTAATGTAACTTACAGTAATATTAAACAAATAGGGCAGATTCAGGTTAAAATATTTAATAGGACATGAGATTCTCACCCTAATATATGTGGACTTTTTTCTAGAAATCAGTATTTCTGTAAGAAGTACATCATGTTCAGTTTTAGTATTTTTAAGTATGAATGCATGATTAAATAAGCATCAAACTGAATATCATGTGGAATTATTATGTTATAAAGTCTTAAAAGTCCATAAATAGTTTCCAGTCTTATAACCTGACCTTATTTCTTGTAGCTCTTTATATAATGAAATATAAGGGTTCACTGAGTTGAGAAATGATGTTTATAGAATCACAAAGTTAATAGTTATATCATCAAGTGGTTATAACAAAGGACCCGGTAATCTAAAGGTCCCCGGGAGGGCGAGATTATGTAAGATGCTCACCAGTCCTTCTATTTCCGTGGTGAAATGATCTTAAAGGGACACTGAACCCAAATTTTTTCTTTTGTAATTCAGAAAGAGCATGCAATTTTAAGCAACTAATTTACTCCTATTATCAATTTTTATTCGTTCTCTTGCTATCATTATTTGAAATAGAAGGCATCTAAGCTTTTTTTTTGTTTCAGTACTCTGGGCAGCACTTTTTTATTGGTGGATGAATTTATCCACCAATCAGCAAGGACAACCCAGGTTGTTCACCAAAAATGGCCCGGCATCTAAACTTACATTCTTGCATTTCAAATAAAGATACCAAGAGAATGAAGAAAATTTGATAATAGGAGTAAATTAGAAAGTTGCTTAAAATTTCATGCTCAATCTGAATCACGAAAGAAAATTTTGGGTACAGTGTCCCTTTAAGCCACTTTTTACCCTTAAAACCGGGGGGTCTCGCTAAGGGGCATATATTGCATTTTGGTATGGGGAGGAGATGCATACATTACTAAAGTGTACAATAAAATTAATATTTTTAAAATCTTACAAAACAAATAATTGAACCACTCACATAAAAACATGCAAGGAAAATATTGTATCTTATCAAAAAAGTAAAATTTGTATGTAAATGACTCAGGAATAAATTGTATTAAATATGCACAGCGTTAATCGTAATTTAATTACACTGGATGTGTAAAAAACGCACAGAAATGTGTACTTAGAAGTACAAAATACAAAGCATAATAGTTTTTTCTTAAAATGGGCTGAATATGGGTGTTCCGTGGGCATATATAAAATGAAAAGTGCTCTTGCAAATGTATAACATTTTTGCAAAACTGCTGCCATAAAATGCTCCAGAAATGGGCCGGCTTTTAATCATACGCCCCTGCTTTTCAACAAAACATACTAAGAGAACAAAAACAAAATAATAAAATAAGTAAATTATAAAGTTGTTTAAAATCACTTGCTCTATCTGAATCATGAAAATTTTGGTTTTATATACCTTTAATACCTTGTAAGCAGTGTTCACTCTAAGGCCAGTTTTGTGAGCGCTCCATCAGTGGAACAGTTAAAGTGACAGCAAAGTCATAATTTGACATCCATAATTTAGACAGAGCGTACAATTTTAAACAACTTTCCAATTTACTTCTATTATTTAATTTGTTTCCTTATATATATATATATATACTGATTGTCATTTCAACAAATGATACCAAGAGAATGAAACAAATGTGGTAATAGAATTAAACTGGAAAGTTGTTTAAAATTGTTTGTTCTACCTAAATCATGAAAAATAATTTAAACAAAAAATGGGCAAGATAAATAATCTAAGTAGATATTGCTAAGTTTTAATTACAAAGTGCCCCTACTGTCTGCTATATGGTGAGTAAGATCTATTGTAATTTTATTTGAACATAAGTTTAAAAGGTGTAGCATTGATTCTAGCATCCCTGCTTTTAGAATGACACATGCAAATGACAAAAGGACCAGCTAATGAGACAAGATAACAACAAAAATGCTACACAAATGAATCAGACATTTTTGGTTTTGTCTTGATCCCACGGCCCCTACAGGAAGCAAACATCAAATGAAGGAAGAACAATACAAAGTGAAGATCAATAGAAGTGTATTGTTATCAAACACATTTGTGCTACTTGACGATTGTTGCACCCTAGAGATATAATGAGAAGAGAGAATAGCAATTTATTTGGAATCCCAGTATCCCACACAGTGAGATGTGCTGGCAGCAGTCCAGAATGATTGTGTGTGTGTTACCTAGTAGCAATGGAAGACAATGAAGCCTTTATTTAACAAACGCTAAAAAGCTTATTTGAATCCAGTCCAGGTCCCAGGAGACTCAAGTAGGGGGTCAGTAGAAATCATGTACATTGGAGAGATTAATTACTTTAATAATGGAGGCTCAAAATATTTCTTGAACTAAAGAATCTTCCATCTTCAAACAGTGCCCTATTGTTTATTTAGAATAGACGGTCTGAGAACAATGTTCAAAGATGTGAAATGTTTCATTTGTATTGTAATAGAGGCTTTTTAATGTATTATTAGAATACTACAAATTAATTACATTTATGCATTTTTTTTAGTCTCCAATTCATATAGATTATTTTTTTTCACCAATGAAACGCAATTCAAGATCAAAATCTAGTATGTTCTTAAAATAAACGTATTTGATATAGATATTGTATATAATATTAACCCCAAGGGGCATATTTATCAAGGTCTGTCGGACCTGATCCGACAGTGCGGATCAGGTCCGACAGACCTCGCTGAATACGGCGAGCAATACGCTCGCCGTATTCAGCATTGCACCAGCAGCTCACAAGAGCTGCTGGTGCAACGCTGCCCCCTGCCGACTCGTGGCCAACAGGCCACCAGCAGGGGGGTGTCAGTCAATCAACCTAATCGTACTCGATCGGGTTGATTTCCGGCGATGTCTGTCCGCCTGCTCTGAGCTGCTGCTTCATAACTGCTGTTAAAAATATGGGCGTTGTACTTGGCGCCAATAATGTGGGCGTCATACTTGGCGCCAAAAATGTGGGCGTCATTTTTGTCTCCACCTCTTTCCACATTATTTAAATCTCACTTTTTCATTGCTTCTGGTTGCTAGAAGCTTGTTTATTTGGCATTTTTTCCCATTCCTGAAACTGTCATTTAAGGAATTTGATAATTTTGCTTTATATGTTGTTTTTTCTATTACATATTGCAAGATGTCTCAACCTGACCCTGGATCAGAATCTACTTCTGGAAAGACGCTGCCTGATGCTGGTTCTACCAAAGTTAAGTGCATTTGTTGTAAACTTTTGGTATCTATTCCTCCGGCTGTAGTTTGTGTTAGTTGTCATGATAAACTTTCTAACGCAGATAGTGTATCCATTAGTAATAATCCTTTACCTGTTGCTGTTCCTTCAACATCTAATGTTCAGGATGTCCCTGTTAATGTAAAAGAATTTGTTTCTAATTCTATTAGGAAGGCTCTGTCTGTTATTCCTCCTTCCAGTAAACGTAAAAGGTCTTTTAAAACTTCTCATATTTCAGATGAATTTTTAAGTGACCGCCATCATTCTGACTTATCTGTTTCTGATGAGGATCTTTCTGGTTCTGAAGATTCTGCCTCAGATATTGACACTGACAAATCTTCATATTTATTTAAGATGGAGTTTATTCATTCTTTACTTAAAGAAGTATTGATTGCATTAGATATGGAGTAGTCTAATCCTCTTGATACTAAATCTACTAAGCGTTTAAATTCGGTTTTTAAACCTCATGTAGTTATTCCAGAAGTTTTTCCAGTTCCTGATGCTATTTCAGAAGTAATTTCTAGGGAATGGAATAGTCTGGGTACTTCATTTACTCCTTCTCCAAGGTTTAAGAATAAAATTAGAATTTTGGGACAAGATCCCTAAAGTTGATGGGGCTATTTCTACTCTGGCTAAACGTACTACTATTCCTACAGTGGATAGTACTTCCTTTAAGGATCCTTTAGATAGGAAGCTTGAATCCTTTCTAAGGAGAGCTTATTTATGTTCAGGTAATCTTCTTAGACCTGCTATTTCTTTGGCTGATGTTGCTGCAGTTTCCACTTTCTGGTTGGAGGCTTTGGCGCAACAAGTATCAGACCATAATGCTTATAGCATTGTTAAACTTCTTCAACATGCTAATAACTTTATTTGTGATGCCATTTTTGATATCATTAGAATTGATGTCAGGTATATGTCTTTAGCTATTTTAGCTAGAAGACCTTTATGGCTTAAATCTTGGAATGCAGATATGACTTCTAAGTCAACTTTGCTTTCTCTTTCTTTCCAAGGTAATAAATTATTTGGTTCACAGTTGGATTCTATTATATCAACTGTTACTGGGGAGAAAGGAACCTTTTTGCCTCAGGACAAAAAATCTAAAGGTAAATACAGGGCTGCTAATCGTTTTTGTTCCTTTCGTCAGAATAAGGAGCAGAAGCCTGACCATTCCCCTAAAGGAACGGTTTCCGTTTGGAAGCCTTCTCCAGTCTGGAATAAATCCAAGCCTTTTAGAAAGTCAAAACCAGCTCCCAAATCCGCATGAAGGTGCAGCCCTCATTCCAGCACAGCTGGTAGGGGGCAGGTTACGATTTTTCAAAGATATTTGGATCAATTCGATACACAGTCTTTGAATTCAGAACATTGTTTCACAAGGGTACAGAATAGGTTTCAAGGTAAGGCCGCCTGTGAGAAGATTTTTTCTCTCTCGCATTCCAGTAAACCCAGTGAAGGCTCAGGCATTTCTGAAATGTGTTTCAGACCTAGAGTTGGCTGGGGTAATTGTGCCAGTTCCAGTTCTGGAACGGGGTCTGGGGTTTTACTCAAATCTATTCATTGTACCAAAGAAGGAGAATTCTTTCAGACCAGTTCTGGATCTAAAAATATTGAATCGTTATGTAAGGATACCAACATTCAAAATTGTGACTATAAGGACTATTCTGCCTTTTGTTCAGCAAGGGCATTATATGTCTACAATAGACTTACAGGATGCATATCTTCATATTCCAATTCATCCAGATCACTATCAGTTCCTGAGATTCGCTTTTCTAGACAAGCATTACCAGTTTGTTGCCCTTCCGTTTGGCCTAGCAACAGCTCCAAGGATCTTTTCAAAGGTTCTCGGTGCCCTTCTCTCTGTCATCAGAGAATAGGGTATTGCTGTTTTTCCTTATTTGGACGATATCTTGGTACTTGCTCAGTCTTTACATTCTGCAGAATCTCATACGAATTAACTTGTGTTGTTTCTTCAAAGACATGGTTGGAGGATCAATTTACCAAAGAGTTCCTTGATTCCTCAGACAAAGGTAACCTTTTTGGGTTTTCAAATAGATTCAGTGTCCATGACTTTATCTCTAACAGAAAAGAGACGTCTGAAGTTGTTTTCAGCTTGTCGAAACCTTCAGTCTCAGTCATTCCCTTCGGTAGCTTTGTGCATGGAAATTCTAGGTCTCATGACTGCTGCTTCGGACGCGATCCCCTTTGCACGCTTTCACATGAGACCACTCCAGCTTTGTATGCTGAACCAGTGGTGCAGGGATTATACAAAGATATCACAAAAAATATCCTTGAATCCCAATGTTCGATCTTCTCTGACTTGGTGGTTGAATCACCATCGTCTAATTCAAGGGGCCTCTTTTGTTCGTCCAACCTGGACTGTAATCTCAACAGATGCGAGTCTTTCAGGTTGGGGAGCTGTATGGGGATCTCTGACAGCGCAGGGGGTTTGGGAATCTCAGGAGGCGAGATTACCAATCAACATTTTGGAACTCCGTGCAATTTTCAGAGCTCTTCAGTTCTGGCCTCTTCTGAAGAGAGAATAGTTTATTTGTTTTCAGACAGACAATGTCACAACCGTGGCGTATGTCAATCATCAAGGTGGGACTCACAGTTCTCAAGCTATGAAAGAAGTATCTCGGATACTTGTATGGGCGGAATCCAGCTCCTGTCTAATTTCTGCGGTTCACATCCCAGGTGTAGACAATTGGGAAGCGGATTATCTCAGTCGCCAGACGTTACATCCGGGCGAATGGTCTCTTCACCCAGAGGTATTTCTTCAGATTGTTCAAATCTGGGGACTTCCAGAAATTCATCTGATGGTCTCTCATCTAAACAAGAAACTTCCCAGGTATCTGTCCAGATCCAGGGATCCTCAGGCGGAAGCAGAGGACGCATTGTCGCTTCTTTGGAATTATCATCCTGCCTATATCTTTCCGCCTCTAGTTCTTCATCCAAAAGTGATTTCCAAAATTCTAATGGAACGTTCATTTGTACTGCTGGTGGCTCCAGCATGGCCTCACAGGTTTTGGTATGCGGATCTCATTCGGATGGCCAGTTGCCAACCTTGGACACTTCCATTAAGACCAGACCTTCTATCTCAAGGCCCATTTTTCCATCAGGATCTCAAATCATTAAATTTGAAGGTATGGAAATTGAACGCTTGATTCTTAGTCATAGAGGTTTCTCTGACTCAGTAATTAATACTATGTTACAGGCTCGTAAATCTGTGTCTAGGAAGATTTATTATCGAGTCTGGAAGACTTACATTTCTTGGTGTTCTTCTCATAAATTCTCCTGGCATTCTTTTAGAATTCCTAGAATTTTACAGTTTCTTCAGGATGGTTTGGATAAAGGTTTGTCTGCAAGTTCTTTGAAAGGACAAATCTCTGCTCTTTCTGTTCTTTTTCACAGAAAGATTGCTAATCTTCCTGATATTCATTGTTTTGTACAGGCTTTGGTTCGTATCAAACCTGTCATTAAGTCAATCTCTCCTCCTTGGAGTCTTAATTTGGTTCTGAGGGCTTTACAGGCTCCTCCGTTTGAACCTATGCATTCTCTGGATATTAAATTTCTTTCTTGGAAAGTTTTGTTCCTTTTGGCCATCTCTTCTGCTAGAAGAGTTTCTGAGTTATCTGCTCTTTCTTGTGAATCTCCTTTTCTGATTTTTCATCAGGATAAGGCGGTGTTGCGGACTTCATTTCAATTTTTACCTAAGGTTGTGAATTCTAACAACATTAGTAGAGAAATTATTGTCCCTTCATTGTGTCCTAATCCTAAGAATTCTCTGGAGAAATCTTTACATTCTTTGGATGTAGTAAGAGCTTTGAAATATTATGTTGAAGCTACTAAAGATTTTAGAAAGACTTCTAGTCTATTTGTTATCTTTTCTGGTTCCAGGAAAGGTCAGAAAGCTTCTGCCATTTCTTTGGCGTCTTGGTTAAAGTCTTTGATTCATCATGCTTATGTGGAGTCGGGTAAGTCCCCGCCTCAAAGGATTACGGCTCATTCTACTAGGTCAGTTTCTACTTCCTGGGCTTTTAGGAATTAAGCTTCTGTTGATCAGATTTGCAAAGCAGCAACTTGGTCTTCTTTGCATACTTTTACTAAATTCTACCATTTTGATGTTTTCTCTTCTTCTGAAGCAGTTTTTGGTAGATTCTTCTGCTTATAATTTCAGTTTTTTTCATTATAAGATTAAAACTTTTTGATTTGGGTTGTGGATTATTTTTTCAGCGGAATTGGCTGTCTTTATTTTATACCTCCCTCTCTAGTGACTCTTGCGTGGAAGTTCCACATCTTTGGTATCTGCTATCCCATACGTCACTAGCTCATGGACTCTTGCTAATTACATGAAAGAAAACATAATTTATGTAAGAACTTACCTGATAAATTCATTTCTTTCATATTAGCAAGAGTCCATGAGGCCCACCCTTTTTGTGGTGGTTATGATTTTTTTGTATAAAGCACAATTATTCCAATTCCTTATTTTTGATGCTTTCGCTCCTTTCTTATCACCCCACTTCTTGGCTATTCATTAAACTGAATTGTGGGTCTGGTGAGGGGTGTATTTATAGGCATTTGAGGTTTGGGAAACTTTGCCCTTCCTGGTAGGAATGTATATCCCATACGTCACTAGCTCATGGACTCTTGCTAATATGAAAGAAATGAATTTATCTGGTAAGTTCTTACAAAAATTATGTTTTTTCAATGGGACTTCCATAGTGCTGATATTACGAGTCTGTCCTGGGAGGCCAATAAGTGAGCGCTACAGCCTACCCTGTCAAGATCACTAATGCATTTAAAAGTCAGTAGTTATGAGTTTTACACTACAACGCTGTAGCATAAAACTCAACTAAAGTGCTAAAAAGTACACTAACACCCATAAACTACCTATTAACCCCTAAACCGAGGCCCTCCCACATCGCAAACACTATAATAAAAATTTTAACCCCTAATCTGCCGCTCTGGACACCGCCGCCACCTACATTATATTTATGAACCCCTAATCTGCTGCCCCCAACATCGCCGACACCTACATTATATTTATTAACCCCTAATATGCCTTCCCCAATGTCGCAGACACCTACATTATATTATTAACCCCTAATCTGCCGCCACCAACGTCGCTGCCACTATATTAAAGTTATTAACCCCTAAACCTAAGTCTATTCCTAAACCTAACACCCCCTAACTTAAATATAATTTAAATAAATCTAAATAAATATTCCTATCATTAACTAAATTATTCCTATTTAAAACTAAATACTTACCTATAAAATAAACCCTAAGCTAGCTACAATATAACTAATAGTTACATTGTATCTAGCTTAGTGTTTATTTTTATTTTACAGGCAAGTTTGTATTTATTTTAACTAGGTAGAATAGTTATTAAATAGTTATTAACTATTTACTACTGTAACTACCTAGCTAACATAAATACAAAAGTACCTGTAAAATAAAACCTAACCTAAGTTACAATAACACCTAACACTACACTATAATTAAATACATTAACTAAATTGAATACAATTAACCCCTTAATGACCACAGCACTTTTCCATTTTCTGTCCGTTTGGGACCAAGGCTATTTTTACATTTTTGCGGTGTTTGTGTTTAGCTGTAATTTTCCTCTTGCTCATTTACTGTACCCACACATATTATATACCGTTTTTCTCGCCATTAAATGGACTTTCCAAAGATACCATTATTTTCATCATATCTTATAATTTATTGTAAAAAAAATTATAAAATATGAGAAAAAAATGGAAAAAACACACTTTTTCTAACTTTGACCCCCAAAATCTGTTACACATCTACAACCACCAAAAAACACCCATGCTAAATATTTTCTAAATTTTGTCCTGAGTTTAGAAATAACCAATGTTTACATGTTCTTTGCTTTTTTTGCAAGCTATAGGGCCATAAATACAAGTAGCACTTTGCTATTTCCAAACCATTTTATTCAAGATTAGCGCTAGTTACATTGGGACACTGATATCTTTCAGGAATCCCTGAATATGCCTTGACATGTATATATTTTTTTTTAGAAGACATCCCAAAGTATTGATCTAGGCCAATTTTGATATATTTCATGCCACCATTTCACCGCCAAATGCGATCAAATACAAAAAATCGTTCACTTTTTCACAAACTTTCGGTTTCTCACTGAAATTATTTACAAACAGCTTGTGCAATTATGGCATAAATGGTTGTAAATTTTTCTCTGGGATCCCCTTTGTTCAGAAATAGCAGACATATATGGCTTTGGCATTGCTTTTTGGTAATTAGAAGGCCGCTAAATGCCGCTGCGCACCACACGTGTATTATGCCCAGCAGTGCAGGGGTTAATTAGGGAGCTTGTAGGGAGCTTGTAGGGTTAATTTTAGCTTTATTCTAGTGTAGCAGACAACCCAAAGTATTGATCTAGGCCCATTTTGGTATATTTCATGCCACCATTTCACCGCCAAATGCGATCAAATAAAAAAAAAAGTTCCCTTTTTCACAAACTTTTTGTTTCTCACTGAAATTATTTACAAACAGCTTGTGCAATTATGACATAAATGGTTGTAAATTTTTCTCTGTGATCCCCTTTGTTCAGAAATAGCAGACACATATGGCTTTGGCGTTGCTTTTTGGTACTTAGGCCGCTAAATGCGCATCACACGTATTATGGCTAGCAGTGAAGGGGTTAATTAGGTAGCTTGTAGGTTAATTTTAGCTTTAGTGTAGAGCTTAGCCTCCCACCTGAAACATCAGACCCCCTGATCCCTCCCAAACAGCTCTCTTCCCTCCCCCACCCCACAATTGTCCCCGCCATCTTAAGTACTGGCAGAAACTGCCAGTACTAAAATAAAAGCTATATTTGGGCTTTTTTTTTTTAAAAAGAAAAGGCATATTTACATATGCTGCTCTGTAGGACCCCCCTTTAGCCCCCAAACTGACTGATCCCCCACCAAACAGCTCTCTAACTCTCCCCCTCTGTCTTAATGGCCGCCATCTTGGGTACTGGCAGCTGTCTGCCAGTACCCAGCTTAGAATAAAATTGGTGATTTTTAAATTTTTCCCCTTTTCTGTAGTGTAGCACCCTGCCCCACCAAAGACCAACCCCCCACCCCCTCCTAGATACCTTCGATTTATATTTTTTTCCCATTAAAATACCCCTTTCTCAAACTTTTATACAGTTATATTTTCTGTAGTGTAGCGTACTCGCCCGCCCGCCGCCCCCGTGCACGCGCGCGCCCGTGCGCGCCCCCATCGGCTCTGCCCCCGATCCCGCCCCCCTCTACATTACCCGGCCCATCGATGGCCGCCCACCCGCCTCCCAAGTCGGCTCCCACCCACCAACGATACCGGCCATCGATGTCCGGTGCAGAGAGGGCCACAGAGTGGCTCTCTCTGCATCGGATGGCCATCTAGCGTTATTGCAGGATGCCTCCATATCGAGGCATCACTGCAATAACCGGAAAGCAGCTGGAAGCGAGCAGGATCGCTTCCAGCTGCTTTCCACACCGAGGACGTGCAGGGTACGTCCTCAGGCGTTAACTGCCTTTTTTTTGAGGACGTACCCTGCACGTCCTCGGTCATTAAGGGGTTAAATAAATTACATACAATTAGCTAAATTAAATTAAATACAAAGTACAAAAAACCCCACTAAATTACAGAAAATAATAAACAAATTACAGATATTTAAACTAATTTCACCTAATCTAATAGCCCTATTAAAATAAAAAAAGCCCCCCCCAAAATAAAAAACCCCTAGCCTAAACTAAACTACCAATAGCCCTTAAAAGGGCCTTTTGCGGGGCATTGCCCCAAAGTAATCAGCTCTTTTACCTGTAAAAAAAATACAAACAACCCCCCCAACAGTAAAACCCACCACCCACACAACCAACCCCCCAAATAAAATACTATCTAAAAAAACTAAGCTCCCCATTGCCCTGAAAAGGGCATTTGAATGGGCATTGCCCCTTAAAAGGGCAGTTAGCTCTTTTGCCGCCAAAAGTCCCTAACCTAAAAATAAAACCCACCCAATACACCCTTAAAAAAACCTAACACTAACCCCCTGAAGGTCGACTTACCGGGAGACGTCTTCATCCAAGCCGGGCCGAAGTCCTCAATGAAGCCGGGAGAAGTCTTCATCCAAGCCGGCGAAGTGGTCCTCAAGACGGGCAGAAGTCTTCATCCAGACGGCATCTTCTATCTTCATCCATGCGGAGCGGGTCCATCTTCAAGACATCCGACGTGGAGCATCCTCTTCTGATGAAAACTAACGACGAATGAAGGTACCTTTAAGTGACGTCATCCAAGATGGCGTCCCTTAAATTCCGATTGGCTGATAGAATTCTATCAGCCAATCGGAATTAAGGTAGAAAAAATCCTATTAGCTGATGCAATCAGCCAATAGGATTGAAGTTCAATCCTATTGGCTGATCCAATCAGCCAATAGGATTGAGCTTGCATTCTATTGGCTGATTGGAACCCGCTCCGCACTGGATGGATGAAGATAGAAGATGCCATCTGGATGAAGACTTCTCCCGGCTTTGTTGAGGACTTCGGCCCGGCTTGGATGAAGACGTCTCCCAGTAAGTCGATCTTCAGGGGGTTAGTGTTATGTTTTTTTAAGGGTGTATTGGATGGGTTTTATTTTTAGGTTAGGGACTTTGGGCGGCAAAAGAGCTAACTGCCCTTTTAAGGGCAATGCCCATCCAAATGCCCTTTTCAGGGCAATGGAGAGCTTAGGTTTTTAAGTTAGTATTTTATTTGGGGGGTTGGTTGTGTGGGTGGTGGGTTTTACTGTTGGGCGGGTTGTTTGTATTTTTTTTTACAGGTAAAAGAGGTGATTACTTTGGGGCAATGCCCTGCAAAAGGCCCTTTTAAGGGCTATTGGTAGTTTAGTTTAGGCTAGGGTTTTTTTATTTTAGGGGGGCTTTTTTATTTTAATAGGGCTATTAGATTAGGTGTAATTAGTTTTTTTTTTTTACGTTGGTAAAACTTTTAGAGAACTTCGCTCTCGAATTTCTGAACACAGGGACGATATTAAAGACTGCAATATTGACAGCCCTGTGGCAAGACACTACGCGCAATTTCATGAATCAAAAACTGATGATTTGTATTTCATTGGAATTGAATCTGTAAAACTTAGCATGCGTGGCGGGGATATTGATAATATCCTACTACGCAAAGAAACAAAATGGATATACAAACTCAACACCTTAGCACCTCATGGCCTCAATGAAAAACTAGAGTTCGCTTCATTTTTAGGCTAATCCTCAGCGGATGTATGCACATATCTCTGTGTGTAATTATATGGTCTATGGTAGTATCAAAAATATTAATTGAATATAATGGCGTAATTGTAATACTAAAAAATACAATCCCTATCATGCAACCCAAACATACAAACATATATCAGTAATATAATAGATTAGATGAATAACAAACTTTTCTATTGTATCGAATGGAAGTATGAATGTATGAGTGTTTAATCACAAATGTATCCCTGTAAATAACCCCTTGCTGTTCTGATCTACAAGAAAGTAAAGTGTTGCGATAAGTATCAAAGCCGTCTTGAGTGACAGATCTTTCTGCTAATGGCAACAATTCCCTTTGCGGCCAAATTCCTATAAATCAGCACAGCTACTGACGTGACGTCAGCACCCGGAAGAAGCTCCATGCTGCTGTATTGAAAGGAGTGAAATGAGCTCTTAGACTCGTCGGTTTGCAGCACTCGTTCAGAGGACCTTTTGCCTGACTGTGGTCTACCCCTTGTCTAATCCAGAAGATTCAGCGTCTCAGGAGCTACGGTTAAGGGTAGAGCAACCACGTGAAAAAGACAGGTATTCTAATGAACTGTTATTTATCTGCACTATATATATGCCTGTGAAAAAGACGCGGCGAGGTTAAGCTCCCCTCGACTCCTGACGACCTCACGCTATTACTTGTACTTAGACACGAAGGGGTTAAGACTGTATTCACCTGGTCCGTGTATCTCTGGGGACACACACTACACTTTTGGATTACAAATATATGCAATCTATACATGCATTAATGTGATGAACATTTGCCTATTTTTGTATACTGGTGCACCAGTCTCCTTCACGGCCCATCTGTCATTTTTATGCATCCTTGATATCCCCTGTATGTATGTGACTTGTATGTTTGGATGTATGAATTCATATAGTGTAGTTTTATTAAACTCATTTGTATTTCAAGAATTCGCCTTTTGTCTCCTCTTTTATTGCATACAGTTGTGCTCTTTTTTGCCTAGACTTTTAGTAACCTGTATTTTAGGTTTCTACTCCCTTTTTCACGTTGTTACACATTAATAAATATAATGTAGGTGTCGGTGATGTTGGGGGCAGCAGATTAGGGGTTAATAAATATAATGTAGGTGGCGGCGGTGTCCGGAGCGGCAGATTAGGGGTTAATAATATAATGCAGGTGTCGACGATGTCGGGGGTGGCAGATTAGGGGTTAATAAGTGTAAGATTAGGGGTGTTTAGACTCGGGGTTTATGTTAGGGTGTTAGGTGTAGACATAAATTTTATTTCCCCATAGGAATTAATGGGGCTGCGTTAAAGAGTTTTACGCTGCTTTTTTGCAGGTGTTAGACTTTTTTTCAGCCGGCTCTCCCCATTGATTCCTATGGGGAAATCGTGCACGAGCACGTTACACCAGCTCACCGCTGACTTAAACAGCGCTGGTATTAGAGTGCGGTAATGAGCAAAATTGTAACGTCGGGTTTCTGAAAACTCGTAATACCAGCGCTGCATGTAAGTGAGCGGTGAGACAAAACTGCTCGTTAGCACCGCATAGCCTCTAACGCAAAACTCGTAATCTAGGTGAATGAATGGGAGATGCAATGAAACAAAAATATTGTGTCCCCTCTGTCGGTCTAAGGATATATAAGTATCAATCATTATCTGTCTACATATCTATATGTTTATTTAAAATAGCTATTTGTTATTTCTTTGTGTTTTTTATTTTCTGTTTGCCGTCAGTATGTACAGTTACTGGCTAAGTACTTGCCTTTTATACATTTTATTGTATACAGTCTCTGTTTATGCTGGATTGTTGGCTATATACTTATCTTCATGTGTGATAAGTGCCTAAATAATTGTTTTCCTTATATGGACTTGCCTTTTATTTTGGATCATAGATACTAGTGTATAACTTATTTGAATTTGGGGCTCCAGGCTACAGATGTGCCCTCATCAGGTGCCATAAATGGCAACATAAGCATCATGTTCTGTGCTTTTTAGATTGACTTTGGCAGGTCACAGAATAGTGACAGTCCTGTCACTACCAATAAGGGATCAGCTGGGATCATACTCCTTTCTTTCATGTAATTGGCAAGAGTCCATGAGCTAGTGACGTATGGGATATACAATCCTACCAGGAGGGGCAAAGTTTCCCAAACCTCAAAATGCCTATAAATACACCCCTCACCACACTCACAATTCAGTTTTACAAACTTTGCCTCCTATGGAGGTAGTGAAGTAAGTTTGTGCTTAATTTTCTTCGTTGATATGCGCTTCTCAGCATTTTGAAGCCTGATTCCTCTCAGAGTACAGTGTTTGTCAGAGGGATGTGAAGGGAGTATCACCTATTGATTGGTTTTCCTCACTGGAAATCTTTTCAAAGGTTCTCTGTTATTGGTCATAGAGATTCATCTCCTACCTCCCTTTTCAGATCAACAATATACTCTCATATTCCATTACCTCTACTGATACTGTTTCAGTACTGGTTTGGCTATTTGCTATATGTGGATGGGTGTCTTTCGGTAAGTATGTTTTCATTACTTAAGACACTCTCAGCTATGATTTGGCACTTTATGTATTAATATAAAGTTTTAAATATATGTATTGTACCTATATTTGCCATGAGTCAGGTTTATGTATATTTCCTTTTGCAGACTATCAGTTTCAAAATTGGGAAAATATTTAGGAAGTTATTTTTTCTTACCTGGGGTATAGTCTTTTTCGTCAAATTGACTGCTTTTTCATTTAAATTTCGCAGGCAAATTAGGTTCGCGAGGTCGCAAAATGCTGATATTTATTGCGTAATTTTTGGCGCGAGAATTTTTTTACGCAAAGGTACGTTAGGTGACACAAATTCGTCATTTCCGGCATCTTAGTTGACGCTAGTTTTCCTTGCAAGGTTGCATTACACCTAATTACACCTAATCTAATCCCCCTAACAAAATAAAAAAGCCCCCCAAAATAAAAAAGCTCTACCCTACACTAAATTACAAATAGCCCTTAAAAGGGCATTTTGCGGGGCATTGCCCCAAAGTAATCAGCTCTTTTACCTGTAAAAAAAATTACAAATCCCCCCCAACATTAAAACCCACCACCCACACAACCAACCCTACTCTAAAACCCACCCAATACCCCCTTAAAAAAACCTAACACTAACCCCTTGAAGATCACCTTACCGGGAGAAGTCTTCACCCAACTGGGCCGAAGTCCTCAACGAATCTGGCAGAAGTGGTCCTCCAGACGGGCAGAAGTGGTCCTCCAGATGGGCAGAAGTCTTCATCCAGACGGCATCTTCTATCTTCATCCATCCGGCGCGGAGCGGGTCCATCTTCAAGACATCTGACACGGAGCATCCTCTTCTTTCCACAGTGACTGAAAAATGAAGGTACCTTTAAGTGACGTCGTCCAAGATGGTGTCCCTTCAATTCCGATTGGCTGATAGAATTCTATCAGCCAATTGGAATTAAGGTAGAAAAAAATCATATTGGCTGGTGCAATCAGCCAATAGGATTGAGCTGGCATTCTATTGGCTGATTGGAACAGCCAATAGAATGCCAGCTCAATCTTATTGGCTTATTGGATCAGCCAATAGAATTGAAGTTCAATCCTATTGGCTGATTGCATCAGCCAATAGGATTTTTCCAACCTTAATTCCAATTGGCTGATAGAATTCTATCAGCCAATCGGAATCTAAGGGACGCCATCTTGGATGACGTCACTTAAAGGAACTTTCATTCTTCAGTCGCCGTGGAAAGAAGAGGATGTTCCGCGTCGGATGTCTTGAAGATGGACCCACTCAGCGCCGGATGGATGAAGATAGAAGATGACGTCTGGATGAAGACTTCTGCCCATCTGGAGGACCACTTCTGCCCGTCTGGAGGACCACTTCTGCCGGATTCGTTGAAGACTTCGGCCCGGTTGGGTGAAGACTTCTCCCGGTAAGGTGATCTTCAAGGGGTTAATGTTAGTTTTTTTTAAGGGGGTATTGGGTGGGTTTTAGAGTAGGGTTGGTTGTGTGGGTGGTGGGTTTTAATGTTGGGGGGGATTTGTAATTTTTTTTACAGGTAAAGAGCTGATTACTTTGGGGCAATGCCCCGCAAAAGGCCCTTTTAAGGGCTATTTGTAATTTAGTGTAGGGTAGGGCTTTTTTATTTTGGGGGGGCTTTTTATTTTGTTAGGGGGATTAAATTAGGTGTAATTAGTTTAAAAATCTTGTAATTTGTTTATTATTTTCTGTAATTTAGTGGGGGGTTTACTTTAGCTAATTTTATTTAATTGTATTTAATTGTATTTAGTTTAGGGAATTAATTATAGTGTAGTGTTAGGTGTAATTGTAACTTAGGTTAGGTTTTATCTTACAGGTAAATTTGTCTTTATTTTAGCTAGGTAGTTTATTAAATAGTTAATAACTATTTAATTACTATTCTACCTAGTTAAAATAAATACAAACTTGCCTGTAAAATAATAATAAACCCTAAGCTAGATACAATGTAACTATTAGTTATTTTGTAGCTAGCTTAGGGTTTATTTTACAGGTAAGTATTCAGTTTTAAATAGGAATAATTTAGTTAATTATAGTAATTTTATTTAGATTTCTTTTAATTATATTTATGTTAGGGGGTGTTAGGTTTATGGTTAGACTTAGGTTTAGGGGTAATTAACTTTAATATAGTGGCGGCGACGTTGGGGGCGGCAGATTAGGGGTTAATAAATGTAGGTAGGTGGCGTTGATGTTAGGGCCGGCAGATTAGGGGTTAATAATATTTAACTAGTGTTTGCGATGCGGGAGTGCGGCGGTTTAGGGGTTGATATGTTTATTATAGTGGCGGCTACGTTGGGGGCAGCAGATTAGGGGTTAAGAAGTGTAGGTAGGTTGAGGCGACATTGGGGGCGGCAGATTAGGGGTTAATAAATATACTGTAGGTGTGTTGGGGGCAGCAGATTAGGGGTTCATAAGTATAATGTAGGTGGCGGCGGTGTCCGGAGCAGCAGATTAGGGGTTAATAAATATAATGTAGGTGTCGGCGATGTCGGGGGCGGCAGATTAGGGGTTAATAAGTGTAAGATTAGGGGTGTTTAGACTCAGGGTTCATGTTAGGGTGTTAGGTGTAGACATAAATTTGATTTCCCCATAGGAATCAATGGGGCTGCGTTAAGGAGCTTTACACTGCTTTTTTGCAGGTGTTAGACTTTTTTTCAGCCGGCTCTCCCCGTTGATTCCTATGGGGAAATCGTGCACGAGCACGTTACACCAGCTCACCGCTAACGTAAGCAGCGCTGGTATTGGAGTGCGGTAAGGAGCAGAATTTTGCTCAACGCTCACTTCTTGTCTGGGTTGTAAAAAACCCGTAATACCAGCGCTGTCTGTAAGTGAGCGGTGAGCATAAACTGCTCTCTATAACTGTTAATCCCTCATGCTGATGCCTTGGGGTCACACTTGACTCAGGTCTCGAATGAAAAACAAATCCTGACCCTAATATTCATGGCTCTCAATAACACTGCTTCCTGTTATATATCTTGTTTTCAGATATTCTCCCACACGTCTTCTTCAGTCTGTTCCTAAGCACCTTCTTTCCTCCTCTGTTGCTACCTTCTCCTGTGTATAGGACATCTCTAGAGTGGCCCCTATCTTGTGGAACTTTCTGCCTCGTTTCACAAGACTCATCTCTAGTTTTCAAAGTTTCAAGTGTTCCTTAAAGGAACACTAAACACAAATTGCAAATGACATGATTTTGAACCTTCATTTGAGAATAATTTTAAAATTAAAACTGCAGCTTTAATTTGTCAAATGAGTATATTGTTTTATGTTTATTAATTTCACTGATTTCCCTTCCCCCATAACAAGAGAATTCTTGCTAACCAATTACAAACTAATACGTAGATATAGCACAAACTCTGTTTGCACATGTGCAGTTGAGAGAGACTGGGGAAGCCTGCCCTTATCTCTTTTCTTAAAGGGTTAGAAATTGTTGCAAATTGTATATAAATAAAATACCTATTATAATTAATATATTGAATGTAAGGAAATAAAACTATTTTTGTGTGAAAATGAAGCCTCTACATACCTTTGTATAAACTTTGAAAATCTCATAAAAGGAGCGGTAACGACCGCCCATAAAAAGAGGCAGAGTTTATGCAAAACCAAATACGGAGCCCCATCCAATGGTGAAGCAGCTGCGGACATTAATTTTAATATTTAAATGCTCTTATTTATGTGCATGCGCACTTGTAATGTAAGGGATATGCAAGCGCACAATGTATAGAAATGCACAGCGGCCATATTTTCTTTAACTATTGATGGTCCATACCATATAATAAAAAACTATTCAAAATGCTCCTTGGTCTAGGGGCACTTTGCATACTTACCTCCACCTCTCCTTCATCTATAACGTCCGCTTTTTCCTCTCTATGAAACTTCAGTGTAGCGGTGCAACACTCCTTCCGGCATCAACCTCACAATCCACGTGACCATTCGGTACTTGGGTCATGAATCTGCGCATGCGTTAGGCTGTGAGTTGTTATAATGCACATGCGGGCCACCATGATGTTTCTACCTAGGTAGAACATTGTTATAGGCCCCATTTACCGATTTCAACATTCAAAATTACAAGAAAACAATAGAAAAATTTAAACAAGTACCAATTACAAATAAATTTAACATATATAGATGTTTTAAGAGTGCTTAATTTTTTTTTTGAGTTTACTATCCCTTTAAGGTAGTTTAACACTGATTCAATGTAGTTACTATTGCAAAGAATGCTTCTCCTATCATGATTGTTGATGCCATACTGATAATCCACCTTTTACAAACGTGACTTCTGAGAATCTTAGGGGGGAGGATGAAGTAAACAAAAGCTTACATAAATTACCTAAAAGTGTTAACCCAAATCTCCCTGGGAGAAAGTAATACAAATTTAGATATATTTTACAAAAAAGGCAGCAAAATAAATAATGAATATACAGTATATTGCAATAATGTTGCACTTGCAGTATTTAAAGACTGTACTGTTCAGGGATATATACAATGTGCATTAACCTTTTCTTACCTTGGAGAGGTCCCTAAAATAATTTTAGAAAGGCAAATTTTATCTTGAGAGTTGTCTAGCTCTGCAGGGTTCTGGGTGTGAAGCAGATAGACTTACATTACAATATAATTCTCTCCATGCTTTCATCAGCCACTGTATGTCTGGTTGTGTTCTGGAGACCTGGAATACAAGGTTAAGCACATAGGAAAAGGGAACAGGCACACGCAACAATAACAATGCAATATACAGTAATAATTGTACAATGTCTTATTTGTTTGTGAAATATACAGGGAGTGCAGAATTATTAGGCAAATGAGTATTTTGACTACATCATCCTCTTTATGCATGTTGTCTTACTCCAAGCTGTATAGGCTCGAAAGCCTACTACCAATTAAGCATATTAGGTGATGTGCATCTCTGTAATGAGAAGGGGTGTGGTCTAATGACATCAACACCCTATATCAGGTGTGCATAATTATTAGGCAACTTCCTTTCCTTTGGCAAAATGGGTCAAAAGAAGGACTTGACAGGCTCAGAAAAGTCAAAAATAGTGAGATATCTTGCAGAGGGATGCAGCACTCTTAAAATTGCAAAGCTTCTGAAGCGTGATCATCGAACAATCAAGCGTTTCATTCAAAATAGTCAACAGGGTCGCAAGAAGCGTGTGGAAAAAGCAAGGCGCAAAATAACTGCCCATGAACTGAGAAAAGTCAAGCGTGCAGCTGCCAAGATGCCACTTGCCACCAGTTTGGCCATATTTCAGAGCTGCAACATCACTGGAGTGCCCAAAAGCACAAGGTGTGCAATACTCAGAGACATGGCCAAGGTAAGAAAGGCTGAAAGACGACCACCACTGAACAAGACACACAAGCTGAAACGTCAAGACTGGGCCAAGAAATATCTCAAGACTGATTTTTCTAAGGTTTTATGGACTGATGAAATGAGAGTGAGTCTTGATGGGCCAGATGGATGGGCCCGTGGCTGGATTGGTAAAAGGCAGAGAGCTCCAGTCCGACTCAGACGCCAGCAAGGTGGAGGTGGAGTACTGGTTTGGGCTGGTATCATCAAAGATGAGCTTGTGGGGCCTTTTCGGGTTGAGGATGGAGTCAAGCTCAACTCCCAGTCCTACTGCCAGTTTCTGGAAGACACCTTCTTCAAGCAGTGGTACAGGAAGAAGTCTGCATCCTTCAAGAAAAACATGATTTTCATGCAGGACAATGCGTCACACGCGTCCAAGTACTCCACAGCGTGGCTGGCAAGAAAGGGTATAAAAGAAGAAAATCTAATGACATGGCCTCCTTGTTCACCTGATCTGAACCCCATTGAGAACCTGTGGTCCATCATCAAATGTGAGATTTACAAGGAGGGAAAACAGTACACCTCTCTGAACAGTGTCTGGGAGGCTGTGGTTGCTGCTGCACGCAATGTTGATGGTGAACAGATCAAAACACTGACAGAATCCATGGATGGCAGGCTTTTGAGTGTCCTTGCAAAGAAAGGTGGCTATATTGGTCACTGATTTGTTTTTGTTTTGTTTTTGAATGTCAGAAATGTATATTTGTGAATGTTGAGATGTTATATTGGTTTCACTGGTAAAAATAAATACTTGAAATGGGTATAAATTTGTTTTTTGTTAAGTTGCCTAATAATTATGCACAGTAATAGTCACCTGCACACACCGATATCCCCCTAAAATAGCTATAACTAAAAACAAACTAAAAACTACTTCAAAAACTATTCAGCTTTGATATTAATGAGTTTTTTGGGTTCATTGAGAACATGGTTGTTGTTCAATAATAAAATTAATCCTCAAAAATACAACTTGCCTAATAATTCTGCACTCCCTGTATAAGCCATTGCGTCAGTATATCACTGCTCTGTTATATAATCATATACTAATAAAACAATCCAATAGTAGTAATATACAAAATAATATATACACCTGATCAAGAATACATAGACTAATAATGCAGTGAGAAACCAGTTTGCAGATAACATTTTAACAAAACAATGATGTACTAACACTTTTTTTAAGGTAGGTGACGCAGTTACATCAGGAGAGATACTGTACTCAAATTGCCTGTGATCTTACAAAAATCTCTTCTGCATTTGGTACCTTCCTTTTTTTTCAAATTTAAAGGGACATTTTTATGTTTTCTTAATAGTCGAGAAGTTAAAGTGACAATAAAGTAAAAATGAAACATTCATGATTCAGATAGCACATGCAGTTTTAAACAACTTTCCAATTTTCTATTATATTATGAAATTTGATTTGATCTGTTGTATCCGTAGTTTAAGAGTAAACCTAGATAGGCTAATAAGAGCTTAGGAGCGTGCACATGTCATTTGCAGTCTATGGCAGCAGTGTTTGCAACTATGTATAGCAATGCTATAAACATTTGTGCAAACACTCCCACCCAATGGCTAAAGACACATGCACGCTCCTGAGCTCACCTAGGATTACTCTTTAACAAAGGATGCCAATAGAATGAAGCCTAATTGATAATAGAAGTAAATTAGAAAGTTGTTTAAAATATCATGATCTATCCAATGAATTTAAGTATAGTTTTGACTTTACTGTCCCTTTAAAGCTCCTGTGAATGACAGGTGAGATATGTTAGTAATGCTTAGCCCAAGGGGATGCTTTTTTCTATTTTCACAAAGGAAGCAGTTTATTTTATAAATGCAATTTTATTGTTGCACATCATACAAGTAATTGCACGGATAATCAAAAGTAACTCTCTCTTGCACTGAAAGCACACAGTTTATACACAATTACAGAGCACACTAGAGGGCTTACACACAACCATTTATGACTACTGTTACAGTTGAGTCTCCTCTATAGGGGGAGTTGGGGCAATGCCCCATGCGTTTTTGGGGAAAAGGAAAGGAATAATCAAATGTCATTTTGGTGACAAAGATTTCTATTATTTATTTTTGTTTGCTTTCTAGGAAGGGTGGGTAATAATAATTAAAAAAATATGTAATAAACAAATAACATCTTGGATTTGCAAAGTTCTCTCAGACAGGGCATTTTTTGTAATCTGGCCTCTCTGAGAGAACATTGCACATGCTCCTTTTGTTCCTTTAAGTGATTTCTGAGGTCACTCTATCTGATAACATAGGGAACGTCTAGGCTCTGATGGTCTCCTAACCTCCCATTGGTTGTCAGGGGAGTTTGGTTACACATGTTTGTGGGGGTTGGCTTCTGCGGAGCACACTTGGCATCTGATCAGATTAAAGTGATGGTAAACTCTCCCCTTTATAAAACAGATCTGCAATGTTAGTGATATTTTAGATGAAGTTTAATTAATCAGTTGTACAGACAATTGGACAGAAGTCTAAGAGTTGGACACAGTCCTCCAATGGTCCTGACATGACCAGCATGACAGAATAGAACAAGACAGAATAGAAAAAGACTAGACAGAAAAGAACAAGACCAGACAGAATAGAACAAGACAGAATAGAACAAGACAAGACAGAATAGAACAGGACAAGACAGAATAGAACAAGACAAAACAGAATAGAACAAGAAAAGACAAAATAGAACAAGACAAGACATAATAAGAACAAGACATAGTAGAACAAGACATAATAGAACAAGACAAGACAGAATAGAACAAGACAAGACAGAATAGAACAAGACAAGACAGAATAGAACAAGAAATGATAGAATAGAACAAGACAAGACAAAATAGAACAAGACAAAACAGAATAGAACAAGACAAGACAGAATATAGCAAGACATAATAGAACAAGACAAGAGAGTATAGAACAAGACATAATAGAACAAGACAAGACAGAATAGAACAAGACAAGACAATAGAACAAATAAAAAGAGAGAGAGATGCACTCAGCTGAGACAGAACAAAAGCTGGAAAAACTTCCGTGCCTGTTCATTTTATTATAGTGTGTCACTCAGGGTGCATACTCTTTTAGCACACTATGCCCCTTCACAGAGAAAAAATATCCTGTAGCATATCAGTCTGACTCTGCCCAATGACAGTCCAGCGCCGAAATACCAGGCAATTCTTCTCTGAACAAGAGAAACAACAACCCCAGACGATCGTTTCGGCCTTCTGTGGGCCTCGTCAGTGAGGTGCAGTCGCATCTCTCTAAGGGCATGTGTGCAAGGAGTCTACGTCTGGTTTCCCCTTTTACTCTTAGGGAGACCCAAGAGCAATTTGCATAAATAAAAAGAGAGAGAGATGCACTCAGCTGAGACAGAACAAAAGCTGGAAAAACTTCCGTGCCTGTTCATTTTATTATAGTGTGTCACTCAGGGTGCATACTCTTTTAGCACACTATGCCCCTTCACAGAGAAAAAATATCCTGTAGCATATCAGTCTGACCCTGCCCAATGACAGTCCAGCGCCGAAATACCAGGCAATTCTTCTCTGAACAAGAGAAACAACAACCCCAGACGATCGTTTCGGCCTTCTGTGGGCCTCGTCAGTGAGGTGCAGTCGCATCTCTCTAAGGGCATGTGTGCAAGGAGTCCACGTCTGGTTTCCCCTTTTACTCTTAGGGAGACCCAAGAGCAATTTGCATAAATAAAAAGAGAGAGAGATGCACTCAGCTGAGACAGAACAAAAGCTGGAAAAACTTCCGTGCCTGTTCATTTTATTATAGTGTGTCACTCAGGGTGCATACTCTTTTAGCACACTATGCCCCTTCACAGAGAAAAAATATCCTGTAGCATATCAGTCTGACCCTGCCCAATGACAGTCCAGCGCCGAAATACCAGGCAATTCTTCTCTGAACAAGAGAAACAACAACCCCAGACGATCGTTTCGCCCTTCTGTGGGCCTCGTCAGTGAGGTGCAGTCGCATCTCTCTAAGGGCATGTGTGCAAGGAGTCCACGTCTGGTTTCCCCTTTTACTCTTAGGGAGACCCAAGAGCAATTTGCATAAATAAAAAGAGAGAGAGATGCACTCAGCTGAGACAGAACAAAAGCTGGAAAAACTTCCGTGCCTGTTCATTTTATTATAGTGTGTCACTCAGGGTGCATACTCTTTTAGCACACTATGCCCCTTCACAGAGAAAAAATATCCTGTAACATATCAGTCTGACCCTGCCCAATGACAGTCCAGCGCCGAAATACCAGGCAATTCTTCTCTGAACAAGAGAAACAACAACCCCAGACGATCGTTTCGGCCTTCTGTGGGCCTCGTCAGTGAGGTGCAGTCGCATCTCTCTAAGGGCATGTGTGCAAGGAGTCCACGTCTGGTTTCCCCTTTTACTCTTAGGGAGACCCAAGAGCAATTTGCATAAATAAAAAGAGAGAGAGATGCACTCAGCTGAGACAGAACAAAAGCTGGAAAAACTTCCGTGCCTGTTCATTTTATTATAGTGTGTCACTCAGGGTGCATACTCTTTTAGCACACTATGCCCCTTCACAGAGAAAAAATATCCTGTAACATATCAGTCTGACCCTGCCCAATGACAGTCCAGCGCCGAAATACCAGGCAATTCTTCTCTGAACAAGAGAAACAACAACCCCAGACGATCGTTTCGGCCTTCTGTGGGCCTCGTCAGTGAGGTGCAGTCGCATCTCTCTAAGGGCATGTGTGCAAGGAGTCCACGTCTGGTTTCCCCTTTTACTCTTAGGGAGACCCAAGAGCAATTTGCATAAATAAAAAGAGAGAGAGAGAGATGCACTCAGCTGAAACAGAACAAAAGCTGGAAAAACTTCCGTGCCTGTTCATTTTATTATAGTGTGTCACTCAGGGTGCATACTCTTTTAGCACACTATGCCCCTTCACAGAGAAAAAATATCCTGTAGCATATCAGTCTGACCCTGCCCAATGACAGTCCAGCGCCGAAATACCAGGCAATTCTTCTCTGAACAAGAGAAACAACAACCCCAGACGATCGTTTCGGCCTTCTGTGGGCCTCGTCAGTGAGGTGCAGTCGCATCTCTCTAAGGGCATGTGTGCAAGGAGTCCACGTCTGGTTTCCCCTTTTACTCTTAGGGAGACCCAAGAGCAATTTGCATAAATAAAAAGAGAAAGAGATGCACTCAGCTGAGACAGAACAAAAGCTGGAAAAACTTCCGTGCCTGTTCATTTTATTATAGTGTGTCACTCAGGGTGCATACTCTTTTAGCACACTATGCCCCTTCACAGAGAAAAAATATCCTGTAGCATATCAGTCTGACCCTGCCCAATGACAGTCCAGCGCCGAAATACCAGGCAATTCTTCTCTGAACTAGAGAAACAACAACCCCAGACGATCGTATCGGCCTTCTGTGGGCCTCGTCAGTGAGGTGCAGTCGCATCTCTCTAAGGGTATGTGTGCAAGGAGTCCACGTCTGGTTTCCCCTTTTACTCTTAGGGAGACCCAAGAGCAATTTGCATAAATAAAAAGAGAGAGAGATGCACTCAGCTGAGACAGAACAAAAGCTGGAAAAACTTCCGTGCCTGTTCATTTTATTATAGTGTGTCACTCAGGGTGCATACTCTTTTAGCACACTATGCCCCTTCACAGAGAAAAAATATCCTGTAGCATATCAGTCTGACCCTGCCCAATGACAGTCCAGCGCCGAAATACCAGGCAATTCTTCTCTGAACAAGAGAAACAACAACCCCAGACGATCGTTTCGGCCTTCTGTGGGCCTCGTCAGTGAGGTGCAGTCGCATCTCTCTAAGGGCATGTGTGCAAGGAGTCCACGTCTGGTTTCCCCTTTTACTCTTAGGGAGACCCAAGAGCAATTTGCATAAATAAAAAGAGAGAGAGATGCACTCAGCTGAGACAGAACAAAAGCTGGAAAAACTTCCGTGCCTGTTCATTTTATTATAGTGTGTCACTCAGGGTGCATACTCTTTTAGCACACTATGCCCCTTCACAGAGAAAAAATATCCTGTAGCATATCAGTCTGACCCTGCCCAATGACAGTCCAGCGCCGAAATACCAGGCAATTCTTCTCTGAACAAGAGAAACAACAACCCCAGACGATCGTTTCGGCCTTCTGTGGGCCTCGTCAGTGAGGTGCAGTCGCATCTCTCTAAGGGCATGTGTGCAAGGAGTCGACGTCTGGTTTCCCCTTTTACTCTTAGGGAGACCCAAGAGCAATTTGCATAAATAAAAAGAGAGAGAGATGCACTCAGCTGAGACAGAACAAAAGCTGGAAAAACTTCCGTGCCTGTTCATTTTATTATAGTGTGTCACTCAGGGTGCATACTCTTTTAGCACACTATGCCCCTTCACAGAGAAAAAATATCCTGTAGCATATCAGTCTGACCCTGCCCAATGACAGTCCAGCGCCGAAATACCAGGCAATTCTTCTCTGAACAAGAGAAACAACAACCCCAGACGATCGTTTCGGCCTTCTGTGGGCCTCGTCAGTGAGGTGCAGTCGCATCTCTCTAAGGGCATGTGTGCAAGGAGTCGACGTCTGGTTTCCCCTTTTACTCTTAGGGAGACCCAAGAGCAATTTGCATAAATAAAAAGAGAGAGAGATGCACTCAGCTGAGACAGAACAAAAGCTGGAAAAACTTCCGTGCCTGTTCATTTTATTATAGTGTGTCACTCAGGGTGCATACTCTTTTAGCACACTATGCCCCTTCACAGAGAAAAAATATCCTGTAGCATATCAGTCTGACCCTGCCCAATGACAGTCCAGCGCCGAAATACCAGGCAATTCTTCTCTGAACAAGAGAAACAACAACACCAGACGATCGTTTCGGCCTTCTGTGGGCCTCGTCAGTGAGGTGCAGTAGCATCTCTCTAAGGGCATGTGTGCAAGGAGTCCACGTCTGGTTTCCCCTTTTACTCTTAGGGAGACCCAAGAGCAATTTGCATAAATAAAAAGAGAGAGAGATGCACTCAGCTGAGACAGAACAAAAGCTGGAAAAACTTCCGTGCCTGTTCATTTCATTATAGTGTGTCACTCAGGGTGCATACTCTTTTAGCACACTATGCCCCTTCACAGAGAAAAAATATCCTGTAGCATATCAGTCTGACCCTGCCCAATGACAGTCCAGCACCGAAATACCAGGCAATTCTTCTCTGAACAAGAGAAACAACAACCCCAGACGATCGTTTCGGCCTTCTGTGGGCCTCATCAGTGAGGTGCAGTCGCATCTCTCTAAGGGCATGTGTGCAAGGAGTCCACGTCTGGTTTCCCCTTTTACTCTTAGGGAGACCCAAGAGCAATTTGCATAAATAAAAAGAGAGAGAGATGCACTCAGCTGAGACAGAACAAAAGCTGGAAAAACTTCCGTGCCTGTTCATTTTATTATAGTGTGTCACTCAGGGTGCATACTCTTTTAGCACACTATGCCCCTTCACAGAGAAAAAATATCCTGTAGCATATCAGTCTGACCCTGCCCAATGACAGTCCAGCGCCGAAATACCAGGCAATTCTTCTCTGAACAAGAGAAACAACAACCCCAGACGAGTGCATCTCTCTCTCTCTCTTTTTAATTAAGACAATAGAACAAGACAAAATAGAACAAGACAAGACAGAATAGAACAAGACATGACAGAATAGAACAAGACAAGACAAAAAAGAAAAAGACATAATAGAACAAGACAAGACAGAATAGAACAAGACAAGACAGAATAGAAAAAGACAAGACAGAAAAAGAGAAGACAGAATAGAACAAGACAAGACAAAATAGAAAAAGACAAGATAAGACAGAATAGAACAATACAAGACAGAATAGAACAAGACAAGACAGCATAGAACAAGACAAGACAAAATAGAAAAAGACAAGATAAGACGGAATAGAACAATACAAGACAGAATAGAACAAGACAAGACAGCATAGAACAAGACAAGACAAAATAGAACAAGACAAGACAGAATAGAACAAGACAGAATAGAACAAGACAAGACAGAATAGAACAAGACAAGACAGAATAGAACAAGACAAAATAGAACAGTATTTGGAGGGCCATGTCTACATATATATATATATATATATATATATATATATATAAAAATTTACCAGTCGCCACTGCTACAGTATATATATGTTGTATGCATATTTACAACACAAGAATGCCCTTACAAGCAATCTCAGACATTCCAGTAAAGACAACTGCTTTTATGTTATAAAAAGTAAAACCTACCAACAGCTAATAGAGGAAGAATTCATTAAGAAATATCTCATTAGCATCCCATCTCAGAATAGCTCATCCCAAGGTCCTCAGCACTAACACTATCCAACAGCAGTTGACCGTTTATGGTAGGCAATACGTCCATAGTCCCCGTTTTATACTTTGAAACAACATGACAGAAGTCTAAGAATTGGACACAGTACTCCAATGGTCCTGACATGACCAGCATAACAGAATAGAACAAGACAGAATAGAAAAAGACTAGACAGAAAAGAACAAGACAGAATATAACAATACAAGACAGAGTAGAAAAAGACAAGACAGAATAGAACAAGACAAGACAGAATAGAACAAGACAAGACAGAATAGAACAAGACAAGACAGAATAGAACAAGACAAGACAGAATAGAACAAGACAAAACAGAATAGAACAAGACAAAATAGAACAAGACAGAATAGAACAAGACAAGACAGAATAGAACAAGACAAGACAGAATAGAACAAGACAAGACAGAATAGAACAAGACAAGACAGAATAGAACAAGACAAAACAGAATAGAACAAGACAAAATAGAACAAGACAGAATAGAACAAGACAAGACAGAATAGAACAAGACAAGACAGAATAGAACAATACATAATAGAACAAGACAAGACAGAATAGAACAAGACAAGACAGAATAGAACAAGACATAATAGAACAAGACAAGACAGAATAGAACAAGACAAGACAGAATAGAACAATACATGACAGAATAGAACAAGACAAGACGGAAAAGAAAAAGACAAGACATAATGGAACAAGACATAATAGAACAAGACAATACAGAATAGAACAAGACAAGACAGAATAAAACAAGACAAGACAGAATAGAACAAGACATGACAGAATAGAACAAGTCATGACAGAATAGAACAAGACAAGACAGAATAGAACAAGACAAGACAGAATAGAACAAGACAAGACAGAAAAAGACAAGACAGAATAGAACAAGACAAGACAGAATAAAAACAAGACAAGACAGAATAGAACAAGACATGACAGAATAGAACAAGATAAGACAGAATAGAACAAGACAAAACAGAATAGAACAGGACAAGACAGAATAGAACAGGACAAGACAGAATAGAACAGGACAAGACAGAATAGAACAGGACAAGACAGAATAGAACAAGACAAGACAGAATAGAACAAGACAAGACAGAATAGAACAAGACAAGACAGAATAGAACAAGACATGACAGAATAGAACAAGACAAGACAGAATAGAACAAGACAAGACAGAATAGAACAAGACATGACAGAATAGAACAAGACATAATAGAACAGTATTTGGAGGGCCATGTCTACTTATATATATATATATATATATATATATATATATATATATATATATATATATATTCATGTATAGTGAGGTTAAATTATATTGCAGTAAGCTTACTTAGTTATTCTCTCCATCTAGTCAAGTTGGCATCTATTTGCAACAAAATGATGGAATAATAAGGTAATAAGGTACTACTCCTTCTTAACCATAAATCTAGAGGGTGCTTCTAACCCTTTAAATAGCTTACTAAGAATATGCAATTGCTTCACCTTTCTGAATCGTTTGTATTATTGTTTATTCCAATTTATTTGGTTTTAGGGTCCCTATCTAAGTTCTCGTAAACCTCCTTACTTGGTCTATTATATCTAAGCCCCTAACTTTCTAAAAGGTACCACCCACGGATGATATCTAAGCCCTAAATACAAGGTTAGCAACTTAGCAGCCACTAATACATAATTATATAGACATGATCAAAATAAAATGATAAAAAACATGGAATGATATTAGTTGGTAAGCTTTAAGTGATAGTGTACTCTGGTCTAGATAGACACATTAAGAGATATTTCATTAATAGTAAGCTGAGTATTTGCAAGAAACCACATAGGGTTAATATTAGATTTCATACTGGTATACAGCTTAATGTGGGAGTTACACCTTAGAAGTCAGGTCATTAGCATACATAGCCAGGCCTCACCTCAACTACCAATAATAAGTGAGGTGTGTCTATATAAACTAGAATAGGGCATTAGGGCAATCAACTGTCTATGATTAAGGCTCCATAGGAGCTGAAACGCGTCAGACGCCCCCCCCCCCAGCCCCCCCCCCCCCTCACGGCCTTGTTCATAGTCATCTCTATCAGCCTAGTTTCACTGAGCTTTTTACTTTTAATAAAACTCACCTTGCTTTGAGCCTTCGTCTGGACCTTCCTTCTTTGACTGCATTCTTAAGCGATGGAGATCGCTTCTACAGACCAGGCTTGGCGGTGAGTTAATTCCCTTGTTCACGGATGGTGATTCAGGATAGTGGGCTTTGCAGCGGACCGCAGGCAAGCGTAGAGTGCAGAGCAGCAGCGGTGACTTGGAGCAACAGGCATTACAACGGACAGCTAAAGAGTGTAAAGACACAGCGGTGACGTCATCAGCGGCGGACCGGGACTCACGGAGCGCGTGTACACGCTGAGGATCTGCACGGAAGATCTGCAGAGTAATGGCTTACAGAGTGCAGCAAATGGGACCAATAAGAGGACAGCATATCGGGTAAGGAGACACGGTTCATACCCTGTTGGTTTTTGCTACGCAGAGTACATGGAGCTTAGCATTTGAAATACAAGGGGGTTTATCTGTTTGCATACACACATAGAAACGAGTGATCCATAACCCATAAAAGTTGTATGTTAGTCTCTCTAAAATGGACATTGCTGTTACTATTGCCGTTTTGATGTTGGATAGTGGATGTCACATACCATTCCGCTTTGCCTAAACTGCCTATACTGGTATTTAAAGCTGCTGATTACTGCTGATTTTCCTTTTACCGGTTCATATATGTAAAACTGGAACTGTGCCTACAATAACCCTGTCTAAGAGAGTAATATCTGTATTAACCCGTTAGAGACTCAACCACTTTGCTAGCTTTTTTATTATTATTAATCACTTGCAGTCTCCGGGCACTACATTCAATATCTCTATTATCTAAAGCACCATCAGATTTATTATAAGACTGTTATAAGACTGTTCTAAGGGATTTACAGTTTTTTCCAAGGTTATCTTTATAAAAGCTATATCAATATTGGATTGATATTTAGCATTATCATCTTGGAAATAAGCTCACAACAGTGTTAATAGTGTAACTAAGGCAAATGGCTCAACAATTCTACTCGATGCAAATTGTGGCCAATTTAGAGGGCAACAGACCAAGTTTAGAAGAGACTTTTGAAAACAAACTGGATTTACTTGATATATGTGATGCCTTTATGTCTATGGAAAGAGCACTAATCAGTGAATATAAATTATGGTGGGACAAACGTTCATTGGAGAAATATATGTCACTGGCTATGATCCCTAGGTGGCTACGACTGAGAAAATATCCCACCTTCCTGGCCCCTGATGATAAATTCATCCAAGAATGGAACATAATACTATCAGAATGTTCACTAAGACTAATGGCACTCATAATCAAACACAAAGATATCAAGCTAGCTGAAGCTAGAGCACACATAGAAGATGTCCAAAAAGACCTTAATACATTTATGGAACATCCAGACTATCCCAAATTAGATGGCCTCTTACAGTCCACAGTGGACAAAGCCAAGAAAGAATCGGATACCATCAAGTTTAAAAAATATACCAGAGACACTGAGGATTATAAGAATCATAGGGTATATAATTGGAAATCAAAGAAATTCACTAGAAGAAACCAGGGAAACAAAAGAAACAACCAGGGCAAAAGAGATAATAAGACCCCCAAGAAAGTTTCCTTCTCAGATACTGATCCTGAGTCCAATGAGGACGATGACCTCCAGGGCTTTGTTACTTTTATGACCAGCGAGCAATCCTCTGATGAAGATGGAGGTGCATCCAGCCAAATGGCTATATCAGCTGAAACACATATAGCCCCCCCGATCTTGCCACCTCCAGATGCCATACCCTCCACATTAATGAATGAGCCAATGGGCTTACCTGTTTTACATAAAAACCCAGATCCCCCAAGACCACCTAGGGGTAATAAGTATAAAAAAGCCCAACAAACACCTAAGGTAGATTTTTTAGACAGAGCAGCAGGTTTTTCAGATTGCACAGGGCCAAGAAGAAGGAGGAGGAAGAGGCATACTCAGGCAAGGGCCTCAGAGAGAGCAATACAGGCTATGGAGGGGAAAACAGACCAACAAATACAGGGATCAAACATAATTAATCTATCAAGTGTGACACTGACTAGACCAGAGATAGAAGTCCTTAGTTTAGGCCTAAACTTTGTCCCCTCTTCTAAATTCAGTGTGTTTGACACACTGCTTGATATAAACAGGTTTATTCGTGGCTTAACTCTTAAAAATTCTATAAGGTTAATCCCACTACAGAAGTGATAACTCCTGATTTAGTTACAACCCCACAACACGACTACTTTAATATAACTGAAGCAAGTGATTTTCTGAACCTCTATGCATTGGAAAGGGAGGGCTTGAGTGAGCAATTTGGTATTGGTTCACATAATGGTTTTAAGCCCAAATCAGTGTTTTACCCTACACAATACAGAGGCCATGCTCTGGAATCGTTTCAGAAACGCATGGAGGAAGATCTCATTAAATTAGATTGTGAACAGAAGGAAATCAAAAACAATCTCACAAGGGAACAGAGATTGGCCTTAACTAATTTACAAAAGAGAGAGGACATCATAGTAAAACAGTCTGATAAGGGGGGCTCCGTAGTAGTGCTAGATCGATCTTATTATATCGAAGAAGCACAAAGGCAACTTTGGGACACTGAAGTCTATGAAAAGTTGCCAGGAGATCTCACACGGCTCTTTGGAGCGCTCCTTTTGGACTTGTTAGACGATGGTAGACACCTTGGTCTAATCGATGATGACACCTTTGAATTTCTACATGTTAAGAATCCTGTGGTACCTATATTCCATCACCTCCCCAAGGTACATAAATCCTTGGAGGAGGTGAAGGGACGTCCCATAGTCTCAGGAATAGGATCACTCCTTGAGAACCTGGGCAATTGGCTAGAATCCTTACTCCAACCTCTGGTATATCAACTGCCATCCTTCCTAAGGGACACAAATCATCTATTGAATATACTAAGCAATTGTACATGGGACTGCAATATGGGTTGGCTCATCATAGATGTTGTAGGGCTGTATTCAGCAATCCCCCATGACAAGGGTTTGCTAGCTACCCAATACATGTTTGATTTGTTTAGTGACTACTCTGCTGATCTGAAGGAATACATCCTTCAAGTCTTAAAATTTTCCCTGACACACAACTATTTTGAGTTTCTAGGAGACTTTTATTTACAAAAACGAGGTTCGGCAATGGGGGCCAAGTTTGCGCCAGCCTATGCAAATATTTTCATGGGCTGGTGGGAGCATCAATATATCTATACAGACTCCAACCCCTTTTTTGGCTCCATCATTGGCTATAAACGTTTTATAGACGACCTCCTAGTTGTGTGGTCAGGTACACAGACTGATGGTGAATCCTTTGTTAATTATCTGAATGATAATGAAACTGGATTGAAAAGACAGAGATTCCCTATTTGGACTTGATCCTAATAGGAATCCCGGGGGAAAACAGAGTGAGTACCTCACTATATGTTAGGCCCATATCTTCAAACACCTTTTTACACGCGAAGAGCAACCATCCCCCACATACCAGTTATGGTATAGCGAAAGGGCAATTTCTAAGGTTACGACGAAATTGCTCAGAGGAGGATGCTTTTCTAGCAGAAAGTAAGAAGCTTACTAACAAACTGTTAGAACGTGGCCATCACAGTGAAGTGGTACAAAAAGCTCTTAATGATGCCAGCCACAGCAACAGGGAGTCTCTCCTGGAAGTCAGGAGAAGTCCTAAACATACCAGACATAAACCAACATTTGTGACAAATTACAGTCCACAATACTACTCTATTTGTAAGATTTTACGTAGAAACTTGCCAATATTATTGGCGGATGATCTACTGAAGGATGAGGTAATTGATGGTTGCTTTTGCATAGCAAGACGCAATACCACTATTGGTAATCAAATTTCTCCCTCAATGACAAAAAAGTCTAAACCACAAAGTAGTTGGTTGTCACAAAAGGGACATTACAAATGTGGTAACAGTACTTGCAAGGCTTGTGGGTACGTCACTACAGTTAAGTATTTCCAATCCCTGACCACACAGAAGGTGTACTCACTCCTACAATGCACTAACTGCAGGTCCACCTATGTCTAATCTATGTAATCTATATGATTACATGTTCACTATGCCAGAAACAATATGTAGGGTGCACCTCACGTGAGGTCAGGGAGAGGATAAGAGCCCACCTGAACGATATTGAACGAGGTAATGTGACTACTGGAGCTTCCAAACACTTTGTGGAGGAACACAGTAAGGACGTAAGAGGTTTCACGTGGATGGTAGTTGATCAGATAAATAAAAAACCAAGAGGAGGGGATAGATCAAAAGACCTCTTTAAAAAGGAGGTCTTTTGGATCTTTACCCTAGGCAGTCAACAACCACTTGGTCTCAATATTGAGACGGACTTAATCAACTACTGGTAATAACTAATAGTTCTGGAATTTAAAACTAAGACCTTTACCAAAATTAAGAATAATTCTTCTTAATCACTCAAATTTCTCAATTTTTCAATTAATAGAGGGAAAGGACACTTCACAGATATATTCATGTATAGTGAGGTTAAATTATGTTGCAGTAAGCTTACTTAGTTATTCTCTCCATCTAGTCAAGTTGGCATCTATTTGCAACAAAATGATGGAATAATAATGTAATAAGGTACTACTCCTTCTTAACCACAAATCTAGAGGGTGCTTCTAACCCTTTAGATAGCTTACTAAGAATATGCAATTGCTTCACCTTTCTGAATCATTTGTATTATTGTTTATTCCAATTTATTTGGTTTTAGGGTCCCTATCTAAGTTCTCGTAAACCTCCTTACTTAGTCTATTATATCTAAGCCCCTAACTTTCTAAAAGGTACCACCCACGGATGATATCTAAGCCCTAAATACAAGGTTAGCAACTTAGCAGCCACTAATACATAATTATATAGACATGATCAAAATAAAATGATAAAAAACATGGAATGATATTAGTTGGTAAGCTTTAAGTGATAGTGTACTCTGGTCTAGATAGACACATTAAGAGATATTTCATTAATAGTAAGCTGAGTATTTGCAAGAAACCACATAGGGTTAATATTAGATTTCATACTGGTATACAGCTTAATGTGGGAGTTACACCTTAGAAGTCAGGTCATTAGCATACGTAGCCAGGCCTCCCCTCAACTACCAATAATAAGTGAGGTGTGTCTATATAAACTAGAATAGGGCATTAGGGCAATCAACTGTCTATGATTAAGGCTCCATAGGAGCTGAAACGCGTCAGCCCCCCCCCCTCACGGCCTTGTTCATAGCCATCTCTATCAGCCTAGTTACACTGAGGTTTTTACTTTTAATAAAACGCACCTTGCTTTGAGCCTTCGTCTGGACCTTCCTTCTTTGACTATATATATATATATATATATATATATATATATATATATGTCAGAATTCACCAGTCGCCACTGCTACATATTTACAACACAAGAATGCCCTTACAAGCAATCTCAGACATTCCAGTAAAGACAACTGCCTTCTATGTTATTAAAAGTAAAACCTACCAACAGCTAATAGAGGAAGAATTCATTAAGAAATATCTCATTAGCATCCCATCTCAGAATAGCTCATCCCAAGGTCATCAGCTCTAACACTATCCAACAGCAGTTAACCGTTTATGGTAGGCAATACGTCCATAGTCCCCCATTTTATACTTTGAAACATGACAGAAGTCTAAGAGTTGGACACAGTCCTCCAATGGTCCTGACATGACCAGCATGACAGAATAGAACAAGACAGAATAGAAAAAGACTACACAGAAAAGAACAAGACAAGACAGAATATAACAAGACAAGACAGAGTAGAACAAGACAAGACAGAGTAGAACAAGACAAGACAGAATAGAAGAAGACAAGACAGAATAGAACAAGACAAGACAGAATAGAACAAGACAAAATAAAACAAGACAAGACAGAATAGAACAAGACAAGACAGAATAGAACAAGACAAGACAGAATAGAACAAGACAAGACAGAATAGAACAAGACATAATAGAACAAGACAAGACAGAATAGAACAAGACAGAATAGAACAAGGCATGACAGAATAGAACAAGACAAGACAGAATAGAACAAGGCAAGACAGAATAGAACAAGGCAAGACAGAATAGAACAAGGCAAGACAGAATAGAACAAGACAAGACAGAATAGAACAAGACAGAAAAGAAAAAAGACAAGACATAATAGAACAAGACGGAATCGAACAAGACAAAACAGAATAGAACAAGACAAGACAGAATAAAAACAAGACAAGACAGAATAGAACAAGACATGACAGAATAGAACAAGACAAGACAGAATAGAAAAAGACAAGATAAGACAGAATAGAACAAGACAAGACAGAATTGAATAAGACAAGACAGAATAGAACAAGACAAGACAGAATAGAACAAGACAAGACAAAATAGAACAAGACAAAATAGAACAAGACATGACAGAATAGAACAAGACATGACAGAATAGAACAAGACATGACAGAATAGAACAAGACATGACAGAATAGAACAATACATAATAGAACAAGACAAGACAGAATAGAACAAGACAAGACAGAATAGAATGAGACAAGACAGAATAGAACGAGAAAAGACAGAATAGAGCAAGACAAGACAGAATAGAGCAAGACAAGACAGCATAGAACAAGACAAGACAGAATAGAACAAGTCCTTTACTGAGTTTCCAAGAAACACCAAGACGTGAGACAAATACATACATCTCCACCATAGGATGTCCAAATAGCTGATTGGCCTCTCTATATGGGGCATATTTCTCAGTCAATAGCCTTCCATCCCAGGCATTTTCCAGCTACAAAGTCACAATATAAATGTTCATCTGTCTAAGCTGTATAAAAAATCATTATGCTTTTGTTTAAGGGTAATGCTGCTGTTGTGGCAGTTAAACACTTGGAAAGGAGTAATCTGAGGAGTAAAAAAAAAGGAAAGATTAGTTACTAAAGGAGCTAAATTGCGGTCAAAATGTAATAGTGCACTGTGATCTACAGAAAACAAAGATGTCCTTGTTTAGTTTGTAGGAATTTAGTAAAATTCTAACAGCTGGACTGTTCAAAAAATAAGAGTAGTAGTGGACTAGTAGTGGACCTATTCAAAGGTAACTCAGTACTGAGTAATTATATACATGCACCCTTGTTTAATTATTTTGAGTGTGTATATATATATATATATATATATATATATACATATATACAGTATATATATAGTAAAAAGTAGATCCGCACTCACTGGACTTTGAAAAACAAAACGTGGTTTTATTGTGACGTTTCAGATATCAAACCGTCCCCTTCATCAGACCAAACAAAAGTGATAATAATGTGTGCCTATATAGGCCCATGGCCCCTCCCCCCGGAAGTGACATACAAAAACACATGTGATAATCACCATAGTAACATTAATTACAGAGTACTTTATGAAGTACATAAATGCATAATACAAAAAAGTGAATCATCAAATAAAATATGATGTGTGACTGTGATGGTTATGAGGAATCAACAAATACTATAAATGCATATGTTTGATACATAATGTAGGTACTGGGTAGCGATATTACTCCATAATCTATCATAATTTTCACAGTGTGCATATATACCTTTGTACATTTAACATGATCCTTATTATACATTAAAAATCATTGCTCACAATGACTCCTGTACTCTCAAAACTAACGTTTAGCCATATGTATAATGCAGTTCATGTCATGCTGATTAACGTTATATCTAATAGATTAGAGAGCTGAACATAGTTACGTTCTGTGTTTCCTCCATTACGGAACCAGTGCAAATGCACTTCCGTATTTGTTCATATTTCAAATAAGTAGCAGCCAACTCCTAGGGGGATCTGCCCCACAGCATTTATTCATAAGCATTGTTAAATATATTGATCTTATAGTTTACCTCAATCCTGTAGAGCAGTTTACAGTTTTCTGTAGCGTGTCCTCCATTACGTGGTGTGTCATCAAACACCTAACCAATGAGGAGTAACTAACCTCAGGGAGGATCCACCCCACACTAACTGCCAGCTGATCTCAGGCTCCATATATGCTAAAAAATAACAATGCAACTTTAGTTAGTATGGCAGTTATCTCAAAGGTGCAAGCATATAGTAGGTAATACATACTAATGAGGTGCAAATATAAACAATGTCAGGAATTGAGTGACAAAAACTATTCTGGACCTATCAATAGCATATTGTTATTATTACAATGTATATTAAACCTTATGATTTTATTCTGTGCCTAGCGCATCCTCAATATTGTTTATTTAGCCATGTGATAATTATTAATGCAAAAACATAAATAATTGGTGCTATATCTGCTTGAATACCAATATATGATATATATGTACAATTATATTTCCATATAGGGTCAATAGCTATCAGGTCATACATATGTGGAAACCATAATAGGATGATAGTGTGTATCTAAAACTAGCAATACTTACCACCACTACTCAGCAATGGTCATATTTATAAAAAAAACAATGCCAATCGAGAGTGGCATTCAGTCCATTGGGTTGAATAGTATTCAGGCGATGAATCCATCTGGCTTCACTTCTCAACAGTAGTTTCCCTCTGTCTCCCCCTCTCCTGAGGGGGGGTATATGGTTGATTAATCTGAACCGTAGGTCTGTTACTGAATGTTTATGTTCAAGAAAATGTCTGGCGACGGGCTGATCTGTCTTGCCCTTATCAATTGCTGCCCGAATGGCAGAACGATGGTTTGCAAATCTTGTGCGTGCGTCATCTTCGGTTTTCCCAACGTAATACATCCCACACGAACAATTTAGAAGGTATACAACAAACTTAGTAGTACAGGTTAGGTAGTATTTGATCCAAAATTGCTGATTAGTATGTGGGTGTTTAAATGAATTACATGGTATCATAGCATTGCAAGTAGTGCATGATATACACCTGAATGAACCTGTCTTTTTAGGCTGTAGCCAGGAGGTTGTAGTATAACAATGTGTTGGATCAGTAATTACTAGAGAGTCCGTTAAATTTCTCGCTCTTCTAAAGGCTACCCTAGGTTTTCTTGTGAAGGGTAACGTGGGGTCTGAGGAGAGGATGTCCCAATGTTTAGATACATTCCTAGGTAGAGTGTTCATCATAGGATTATATGTTGTAAATAAAGTCAGGTGATCAATGTCAGTTGATTTGGTATGTTCTACCAATAGATCCTCCTGTTGTACTTCCTGTAGTTGTGTTTTTATATCATTGATGAGCTTAGGTTTATAACCTCTTTGTATGAACCTCTGTTCCAGTTCTCTCAGTTGTTCATCCCTATGTATCGGCTCCGTATTGTTGTGTATGACACAAAGAATTTGTCCCTTGGGAACTGCTTCGACCATCCTCTTCGGATGACAGCTCTGTGAATTTCTGTCAGTCTCTTTTTTTAAAAGATTGGTGTTGAGTCGTCCATTGACTTTATAGATCCTCAGATCCAGGATATCCACTTGTTGGGAATGTGCTGTCAACTTCAGTCTAACCGGTAGGTCTAAGTTATTAAGATGTTGTAACCACAGATGGAGCTCATCCATTGTGTGTCCGCCTGGATGTCCGGACTTCAGAAACTGTAAGTGGATCGTCGGGGGTTAGTGTTAGGTTTTTTGAAACTTTTTTTCCTGTTTTTTTTTTTTTTTTAGATTAGGGTTTGGGCTTTATGTAAAAGAGCTGAATGCCCTTATATATGCACAAGATGAGATATTAATTATGCACATACAGCACAATTATAGAGAAAAAAAATGAATGTTTACTGCTTCTTTAAAGGGACATGAAACCCATTTTTTTTCTTTCATGATATAGAAAGAGCATGCCATTTTAAACAACTTTCTAATTTACTCCTATTATCTAATTTGTTTTATTCTCTTGATATTCTTTGCTAAAAAGCATATCTAGATAGGCTCAGTAGCTGCTGATTGGTTGCTGCACTTAGAAGCCTCATGTGATTGGCTCACCCATGTGCATTGCTTTTTCTTCAACTAAGGATATCTAAAATATGAAGCAAAATAAATAATAGAAGTAAATTGGATTGTCGTTTAAATTTGCATTCTCTTTCTGAATCATGAAAGAAAATTTTTGGGTTTAGTGTCCCTTTAAGTAAGCTGTAAGATTGACCAAGATACAAGTGGCAAAGTGATTACTTAGATCACTGCAGGAGTTCATTTTTATATGACCTTTATTTGTCCACAACTAAAATAGATCAGACAAACATACCCAAATGTGTGTTCAAGGTGTGCATCCCTGGAATACTCAGAAGAAACTGTACAAAAGGACAGATTTAAATTAGTTTTGAACATAGCCAGTTCTTTTGGGATTACATTATTTATTTGCTGATATATAATTTGTACACACACACATATAAATTCATTACTACAGAGCTAACTATTTACCCATCCATTGGAATGTATATAAACTCCTAGCAGATAACCAATTATTACATACCAAACAATCACATTTATCTCTGAACTCACTGAAAAAGTAGCATGTCAGTTCCTGAGACAGGTAGTAGGTGGCGCTAGAGACTACATATTCTCAGGTAAATCATGAAGACATGCTACAAATATAATATATATAAAGTTAAGTGAGTAAATGCAGGATGGAGGGAGGGGCTGTATTGGACAGATGTCCAATTTTGGGTGTGTCCCACAGTGTTCTGAGCACTTCATGCTACCTTAGGCCTAGATTTGGAGTTTGGCGTTAGCCGTGAAAACCAGCGTTAGAGGCTCCTAACGCTGGTTTTGGCCGCCCGCTGGTATTTGGAGTCAGTGATTAAAGGGTCTAACGCTCACTTTTCAGCCGCGACTTTTCCATACCGCAGATCCCCTTACGTCAATTGCGTATCCTATCTTTTCAATGGGATCTTCCTAACGCCGGTATTTAGAGTCGTTTCTGAAGTGAGCGTTAGAGCTCTAACGACAAAACTCCAGCCGCAGGAAAATAGCAGTAGTTAAGAGCTTTCTGGGCTAACGCCGGTTCATAAAGCTCTTAACTACTGTACCCTAAAGTACACTAACACCCATAAACTACCTATGTACCCCTAAACCGAGCTCCCCCCACATCGCCGCCACTCGATTAAAATTTTTTAACCCCTAATCTGCCGACCGCCACCTACGTTATACTTATGTACCCCTAATCTGCTGCCCCTAACCCCGCCGACCCCTGTATTACATTTATTAACCCCTAACCTGCCCCCCACAACGTCGCCGCCAGCTACTTAAAATAATTAACCCCTAATCTTCCGACCGCAAAGCGCCGCCACCTACGTTATCCCTATGTACCCCTAATCTGCTGCCCCTAACACCGCCGACCCCTATATTATATTTATTAACCCCTAATCTGCCCCCCTCAACGTCGCCGACACCTGCCTACACTTATTAACCCCTAATCTGCCGAGCGGACCTGAGCGCTACTATAATAAAGTTATTAACCCCTAACCCGCCTCACTAACCCTATAATAAATAGTATTAACCCCTAATCTGCCCTCCCTAACATCGCCGACACCTAACTTCAATTATTAACCCCTAATCTGCCGACCGGAGCTCATCGCTACTATAATAAATGGATTAACCCCTAAAGCTAAGTCTAACCCTAACACTAACACCCCCCTAAATTAAATATAATTTAAATCTAACGAAATTAATTAACTCTTATTAAATAAATTATTCCTATTTAAAGCTAAATACTTACCTGTAAAATACATCCTAATATAGCTACAATATAAATTATAATTATATTATAGCTATTTTAGGATTTATATTTATTTTACAGGCAACTTGGTAATTATTTTAACCAGGTACAATAGCTATTTAATAGTTACCTAGTTAAAATAATAACAAATTTACCTGTAAAATAAATCCTAACCTAAGATATAATTAAACCTAACACTACCCTATCAATAAATTAATTAAATAAACTACCTACAATTACCTACAATTAACCTAACACTACACTATCAATAAATTAATTAAACACAATTCCTACAAATAAATACAATTAAATAAACTAGCTAAAGTACAAAAAATAAAAAAGAACTAAGTTACAAAAAATAAAAAAATATTTACAAACATAAGAAAAATATTACAACAATTTTAAACTAATTACACCTACTCTAAGCCCCCTAATAAAATAACAAAGCCCCCCAAAATAAAAAATTCCCTACCCTATTCTAAATTAAAAAAGGTAAAAGCTCTTTTACCTTACCAGCCCTGAACAGGGCCCTTTGCGGGGCATGCCCCAAGAAAATCAGCTCTTTTGCCTGTAAAAAAAAACATACAATACCCCCCCCAACATTACAACCCACCACCCACATACCCCTAATCTAACCCAAACCCCCCTTAACCCCTTAAGGACCAGCGACGTACCCTGTATGTCGCTGGCCTTTTTTTGGGACTTGATTGTTTTATAGTGCGGTCTTGCCACCAGCGTTGAGACTGCTCTATTCCACAAAGCCTGCTGGAGGGAGGGCATTAATAGCGTGTTCTTGCTAGACTAGTGCTATTATGTCCTGAAAAAACCCTTAACGACCAGTGACATACAGGGTACATTGTGGTCATTAAGGGGTTAAATAAACCTAACACTAAGCCCCTGAAGATCTTCCTGATCAGAACAGCCAATAGAATGCGAGCTCAATCTGATTGGCTGATTGGATCAGCCAATCGGATTGAACTTGATTCTGATTGGCTGATTCCATCAGCCAATCAGAAAATTCCTACCTTAATTCCGATTGGCTGATAGAATCCTATCAGCCAATCGGAATTCGAGGGACGCCATCTTGGATGACGTCCCTTAAAGGAACAGTCATTCGTCGTTCAGTCGTCGGGCCGGATGGATGTTCCGCGCTGGAGGTCTTCAGGATCCTGCCGCTTCGCTCCGGATAGAAGACCATAGAAGATGCCGCCTGGATGAAGACTTCAATCGGATGGAAGATCCTCTTCTGCCCCGCTTGGATGAAGACTTTGACCGGATCATGGACATCTTCAGCCCCCCGCTTGGGCTCGGATCAGGACATCGGAGGAGCTCTTCAGGACGGATCGTTGAACCTGGATGGTGAAGACAAGGTAGGAAGATCTTCAGGGGCTTAGTGTTAGGTTTATTTAAGGGGGGTTTGGGTTAGATTAGGGGTATGTGGGTGGTGGGTTGTAATGTTGGGGGGGGGTATTGTATGTTTTTTTTTACAGGCAAAAGAGCTGAAATTCTTGGGGCATGCCCCGCAAAGGGCCCTGTTCAGGGCTGGTAAGGTAAAAGAGCTTTTACCTTTTTTAGAATAGGGTAGGGAATTTTTTATTTTGGGGGGCTTTGTTATTTTATTAGGGGGCTTAGAGTAGGTGTAATTAGTTTAAAATTGTTGTAATATTTTTCTTATGTTTGTAAATATATTTTTATTTTTTGTAACTTAGTTCTTTTTTATTTTTTGTACTTTAGCTAGTTTATTTAATTGTATTTATTTGTAGGAATTGTGTTTAATTAATTTATTGATAGTGTAGTGTTAGGTTAATTGTAGGTAATTGTAGGTAGTTTATTTAATTAATTTATTGATAGGGTAGTGTTAGGTTTAATTATATCTTAGGTTAGGATTTATTTTACAGGTAAATTTGTTATTATTTTAACTAGGTAACTATTAAATAGCTATTGTACCTGGTTAAAATAATTACCAAGTTGCCTGTAAAATAAATATTAATCCTAAAATAGCTATAATATAATTATAATTTATATTGTAGCTATATTAGGATGTATTTTACAGGTAAGTATTTAGCTTTAAATAGGAATAATTTATTTAATAAGAGTTAATTTATTTCGTTAGATTTAAATTATATTTAACTTAGGGGGGTGTTAGTGTTAGGGTTAGACTTAACTTTAGGGGTTAATCCATTTATTATAGTAGCGGTGAGCTCCGGTCGTCAGATTAGGGGTTAATAATTGAAGTTAGGTGTCGGCGATGTTAGGGAGGGCAGATTAGGGGTTAATACTATTTATTATAGGGTTAGTGAGGCGGATTAGGGGTTAATAACTTTATTATAGTAGCGCTCAGGTCCGCTCGGCAGATTAGGGGTTAATAAGTGTAGGCAGGTGTCGGCGACGTTGTGGGGGGCAGATTAGGGGTTAATAAATATAATATAGGGGTCGGCGATGTTAGGGCAGCAGATTAGGGGTACATAGGGATAACGTAGGTTGCGGCGGTTTACGGAGCGGCAGATTAGGGGTTAAAAAAAATATGCAGGGGTCAGCGATAGCGGGAGCGGCAGATTAGGGGTTAATAAGTGTAAGGTTAGGGGTGTTTAGACTCGGGGTACATGTTAGAGTGTTAGGTGCAGACGTAGGAAGTGTTTCCCCATAGGAAACAATGGGGCTGCGTTAGGAGCTGAACGCTGCTTTTTTGCAGGTGTTAGGTTTTTTTTCAGCTCAAACAGCCCCATTGTTTCCTATGGGGATATCGTGCACGAGCACGTTTTTGAGGCTGGCCGCGTCCGTAAGCAACTCTGGTATCGAGAGTTGCATTTGCGGTAAAAATGCTCTACGCTCCTTTTTTGGAGCCTAACGCAGCATTTGTTTGAACTCTCGATACCAGAGTTAAATTTATGGTGCGGCCAGAAAAAAGCCCGCGGAGCGTTAACAGCCCATCTACCACCAAACTCCAAATCTAGGCCTTAGTAAGCTGATACTTGTGGGACACTTAGGTCTTTAATGCTATCTTTTGAAAAAAAAAGTGTGAAATCACACTAGAGTTTTAGTGTCTTTTAAATTAATATATGTAATGTACAAATGGAAAGAGACAAAATTGTACTAGGTCCATAAAAATGATTATCCTATTAAATAAATGAAATTAATAAAAAAAAGAGATTTTATTAAAAGAAAAAAACTGGATAGGGTGGAGTTGAAATATTTTGTTACTTAATCTTTGTCTTTAAAGGGACAGTCAAGTAAAAAAAAAAACCTTTCTTGATTTAAATAGGGCATGTAATTTTAACAATTTACTTTTATTACCAATTTTGCTCATGGCATTCTTAGTTGAAAGCTAAACCTAGAAGGTTCATATGCATTTCTTAGACCTTGAAGGCCACCTCTAATCTGAAAGCATTTTGACAGGTTTTCACCATGTGTTAGTTCATGTGTTTTATATAGATAACATTGAGCTCAGGCACGTGAAGCTCCTAGGAGTCAGTCAGCACTGATTGGATAAAAATGCAAGTCTGTCAAAAGAACTGAAATAAGGGGGCACTTTGCAGAGGCAATCACCAGGATAAAAAGTATATTATTATAACTGTGTTGGTTATGCAAAACTGGGGAATGGGTAATAAAAGGATTATCTATCTTTTTAAACAACAAAAATTCTGGTGTTAACTGTCCCTTTAATAATAAATACTGTCTATCTTTCAGGGTGGTCGTCCTATCGATTTTAGCAAGACTGCAGTTAAGACACTGGAAGACTGCACATCACTTGTCTTTATTGCACGGCTTGTCATTCTGCTATATAAAGGTGGTTTAGCTTATATTGGGCATCTACATCTAACTCAATATGACATAAAAGTATAATTTACGTTCTTTCTAAATGTTTTCAATCCATGTTTACATTTACCAGAATTACATAGGCTTCTGTCTAAGATATTATGGATAAACGAACACTGAAATACTCCTGATTACAACAAACCATCCTTGACCTGTGATATCAGAGGCTTTTCAGAGCAAACATTATGCCTACTACTGTAGTGTAAATTATGTTACCACTTAAAGGGACAGTCAAGTCCAAAAAAAACTTTCATGTTTTAAATAGGGCATGCAATTTTAAACAACTTCCCAATTTACTTTTATCACCAATTTTGCTTTGTTCTCTTGGTATTCTTAGTTGAAAGCTAAAACTAGGAGGTTCATATGCTAATTTCTTAGACCTTGAAGACTGCCTCTAATCTGAATACATTTTGACCACTAGAGGGCATTAGTTCACATGTTTCATATAGATAACATTGAGCTCAGGCACGTAAAGTGACCTAGGACTGAGCACTGACTGGCTAAACTGCATGTCTGTCAAAAGAACTGAAATAAGGGGGCAGTCAGCAGAAGCTTAGATACAAGATAATTACAGAGGTAAAACGTGTATTATTATAACTGTGTTGGTTATGCAAAACTGGTGAATGGGTAATAAAGGAATTATCTTTCTTTTTAAACAACAAAAATTCTGGTGTTTACTGTCCCTTTAATATGTTTCCATATGGGAAATTGCTCTTTTAGGTATATTTGTGTATATGAAATAACTGTTTCTGCTAATTGGAAGCACAACCCAATGAAATGGGCTGAGCTTGTATTGAGAGCAGACCTAATTAGCTTATCTGTCTCATTATTTACACAAAGTCCCCCTTCACTTATTTTACTGTTTACTCAACCATAAATACACAGAGAGAACAATGAAAAATTTACATTTTAGTATTTCTTTGTCAAACCCCCTTCTGGGAGCATGATTTAATCTAAACCTTTTTGTTTTTATATAACTAGTACTTAAAACCACAGTTTATTCTAAAAAAATTCCCATCTTTAATTTGTTCCCAATTATTCATTTTTCCTGCTGGAGTGTATTAAATTGTATATTTTAATTTATATCAACATTTTAAATAGCTGATTTTGCCTGTGGTATTTCTTTTTTTTTCAAATTTTTTATTGAAGTCGTAAGTCAAAATTACATACAAGGTCCGTCCATAGACCAGAATAATACACAAATAAAGTATACATTAAACAGAAGCATTACGTAACATAACATACAGCTATAATGAGAGGAGATTGAGCTAAGTGAGCATTAAGGCTGTTTTAATAACTTCAAGGGTTTGCCTGTAAAATTATAGCTGTATGCCAATTGGTATTGGAGTCTACCAGGACGGGAATAAATGAAAAAATAAGGCCTTTAGATAGGTTCCTCTACAGTTTGGTAAACCGGACTGGACGGAAGAAAGTGGGACTTCTTTTTTATGTTAAGTCGAAGACCAGATGAAAACAAATGGCAACAAATGAAAATGCTCCCCCCAACGCCAGAGGGGTCACTCTTGGACCTAAGTAATCTAGTGAGGGTAAAATACAGGGTGGGAGCTTATGAATTGGTCCTTCTCAGGCTAAAGTATAGAGAGGGGAAAAGGAGTGAAGCGGGCAAGAGCCGCTCTTATTAGAAAAGAGGGAGGGGGGGACGGGCCGCCTGAGATGAGCATATTAGTATTGAGGGTGAGATGTTGGAAACATTCGGTTATGGGATCCAAGGATAGCTGTTAATGGGGGGAAATATTACAATATTATAGATAGATGTTTATATCAATATGAGATGGGAGACCTATCTAACTTATATATGGAATCAAATATACAATCTTGGAAAGTGCATAGTAGTTATGGCTCATGTAAATGGAGTAGGTATAGCACCAAGACATGCTCCGTTATAAAATACTCCTTGTACCCCTTTGGAGAGCTAGTAACTAAGGTAGATATACATGAGGAGATGAGATGAGTAAATACAAAACTTAAACACATAAGTTAAATAGTCATAGACCTGATAAACCGGCAAGTTATAGTCAGAAACCCTTATACAATATTGTTAAATGGCTAAAAACTCTTGGGCATGGTATGAATTAGGGTATCCTTGCTAAGCATTTGCAGCTAAGTAAGGAGGGTTTAAATAAATGCTGTGATAAGGAAGAGATAAAGTAGTAATAAGAACACAACAAGTACTGGGTTCATGGTTAAAGATTCAGCCTAGCTAACTATGTCCCACTAGGCAGAGTTAAGTATGAATACATGACTAGGATTATTTGTTTAATATCAGACCCATAGTTAAATGTCTCCTATAACGCACAACTTCTAAAATATATAGCTATATAAACATAAGGAGGAGGGTCTCTTGACAAAAAGTTAAACATCTGCGACCTGGCCAGGGCCACTAATATTATGTAGTATCTACCCAGATGTATAAACATACTGATATGACCTAGTATAAGAACAGTGCTATTCTTTCTTTAATGTGTCTCTATAAAGTAACAGCTTATGCTAATGTTTAGAAGGGACTAAGTGGGATATACACAGGAATAAATAGAATAAGGAATTGCTGAAGTGAATGAGATATGATAGACTACACATTCAGTATCCTTAACTGATACCCTGATCTAATTCATTCAGGACATTAGAGCACATATTACTAGGTATCTAGGGTTAAACAGTAATAAACATCATACTAAGAACTAAATCTAAATTTCGAACAGAATATTATTATCCTAAAAGGACAGTCCAGCTAATTGGCTAAAGTATCCGGTTTTATAACGGACCCTTGGGGATAACAAGAACATGCTCACTATGTTAAGTCTAATTGCTCAAGTCTAAGACTATTTTAAGACAACCGCAGGGGCTAGCCTTTAGGTATTGGCATGTTACCATATATTAAAGAGGAAAACCTAGGAGGTTGATAAGCCTATTTGAAATACCTTGTTTTCTCTCAAATAGAGTGGTATCAGGTATATATGGTTTCTTTACTCATAGGTTCTCAGAAATAGTTACAGGGGATTGACATATTTGCAATATGGCTAAAACCACAACCCATTTTAGCATATTCAGAATTTTACTAAGGAGTAGTATCTTGATAGATGACTCATACAATAGTGATCAGCTAGTATCAGCGTTTTGTTGCCAGGAACCTGAAAAAGGGAAAAAGTATGCAGGGCAAAGCAGCCCTGTGAAGACCATTCTTCGAGAAAACACTTATGGTATAATTATTCTTCAGGTCTGTAGCCCGTCGTGCATATAATATACTTTGCAACATAATGTTCTGCTCAGCCAATGTCTTAAACTTATATTATACCCTTCCCAAAAAGGACCCAGAGCTCTTGTCAAAGAATAATGAATGGAGAGTTTACTAACCAGTAACATAGAAAAACCTCTTTAGTCTGTTCTGGTTACATTTTAGATAAACATAAGCAGGTTGTATACAGATAAAAGTGAACAATAAGAAGCAAGAAAGTTTCAGTCTGACCTCTTTGGTAATATTAATACAGTGTGTAAAATAACAATTCAAAAAGTCCTAGAGAGGTTGTTTGTCTTAGTGGGCTGAATAGCATGCATGTACCTCCATTTCACCCTACTCCTGATCGACTCTGGCCTCGTATAGGATCCAAGAGGAGCAGTGGAGTCAGAGTTCCGGCATGTAAGAGTAACTCAGTGGGTCTCAGATATCCATAGCACCCGTTGTTGGTAAATTGTGGCCAAATTTGCAGAAGACGGTCTTCTGTAATTACTTCTCTAAAGGAAGCCGGCATTCTACAAAGTTGCAAAGAGTCTGCTCCAACAGGATCACAATCAATTCTGGACTGTGACCATTGCCCAGTTGTCGATTGCGCTCTGCTATCCAGACATGGCAATTCTCTGACTACCACCACAGGGGCTCTGTCTACAGGGCTACCTACCTCTGAAATGACAACCGGTGAGAGGCTAATTGTGGCCTGGGCAGCTGCTGCAGAGATGTTAAAGGCTGTAGCGAGTGAGTGGTCCGGAATTGTGTAAGGAAGTGTTTTAGGAGGTATGTCCCTGAACTCCAGTGAGTGTGTCTCAAGATCTGCATGACGCTTCTTGAGGTTAGACTGGGTTACTAAGGTGTCTCCGCAGGCAATCAGATTCCTTGGTCTAGAAGTAATCAGTATCTTAGATGTACCCGGAGTCTCAATGATTTCCGAGATGGCTGTCTGCTCTGTTTCAGACCAATGTAGGCTTGTATCTAGGGCTGCCAACTGGGAGGGCCGCTCTTGTATGGAGATATCCGTCCCAGAGAATTGCTTGGGAGTTATAAGTGCTGAAGGATGCATAGATTTTATCTCCTGTCTAAGGTCTAGGAGTTGTTCTTCCATTCTAGACTGTAAGTTCACTAAGGCCAGTATGATCACCGCCATGCTTGTGTAAGGGAGTCCACTGTTCTTGTGGCGTAGCTGCAAGAGATGGTCCGGTAGTGTGATCCCACGGTATAACTCACAGTTGCTGTGAACACTGGCCCTTTGGTCAAGTTAGATAGCCCACAATCATCACTTTATTAGCAAAATCAAATCTGAAACCCAGGAGCTGCTAAATAATGCGTCCGGTCTCATCGGCTGTTGGTTCCGCCCCCCTGCCTGTGGTATTTCTAAATATGAAAATGAAAGTTTCTATACTTAGGTATAGGCTATAAAAAAGCTGTGTAAACACAACCAGCAAAATAGAATGCAATCCCAGAGATAAGATAGGAAAGCATTGGTGCGTACAGTAAGTGATAATAGAAAGAGATCTGATTTCCCTGGAACCTCAACCCATTTTTATTGGTTTGTGGTGTCAAAGAACGAAAACCAGCAATTTCATATACAAAATTAATTTCTCATACATTTTATACTCTGCTACTGCTATAACAAGTCATTCGAAACACATTAAGGGAAAAACTGTTTTAAAGTATACTGTCCCTTTAAGTTACTAAAATTTTCAGTATTTTCAGCAACCAGCAAAATCAGCTATTTTAAAAGTAAAGGAAATATTGTGTTAACAATTTAATACACATCAGCAGGTAAAATAGATCATTGGGAACACATTAAAGGAGAGGGAGAAAAATGACAGGACACTGTCTCTTTAATATCACAGTTTTTATTCTTTATTTGAAAAGCACCCCCCTAAAGACATGTGACATGTAAATCCCCGACTAAATCTGCATGCCCAGGTTCTGTACTAAAGAAAGTAGAGAAACTCACTCAGTGACAAGGAACAAAAGTTGGAATAAAATCTATGCTTGTTCAGTAGGACAGTGCCACATATTGTGCAGTCTCTTTTAGGTCACTATTCCTGTCACTGGGAATCTTGTGAGCACAGAGCACTGTCTGGTTTCCTCTCTTAGAGTGATTACACCTTAAGTCCTTTACACATCCAAAAAAAAGAAAATAGAGAGAAGCAATCAGCTGAGAATGAAGAAAAACTGGAATGAAAATTGCATACTTGTTCAGTAGACAGGAGGCACTCAGGGTGTAGTCCCTTTTAGTTCACTTATGCCTTTGATAGATAAGAAATATATATCAGTATGTCAGTCTGAAACATAAAACAACTATGACCATTTATCACAACTCATACATGTTAATGTGTGACACCAACTGGCAGTTTTCTAACAAAACTATTCTCCCTGTGACCTTTTTGGTTCAGTTCAACAGTAACTGATACATATTATTAATATAATTTATTTTCATAGCAACCCATAATTCCATATCGCTGGGTACAAAAATAGGAGTTGTGGTAAGATATAAATACATAATCTAAACAAAACAAGTTAGTGCAGGAGGAGGGCAATGCTCTGAAGAGCTTACATTCTACAGGTTGAGGGCGCCTAAAACTATACAAGGTCTGAGACAGTCTGGTGGAGCAGGGTTGGAGGCTTTTTTAGGATTGGTGTGATTAATTAATGCTCGAATGTATCAGGAAGTGGTGAGAGACTGGTTAAAAAGATGGGTTAGGGCAGGGTTTAAAGAATCAGAGAGAGAGGGAAGAAGTTGTGAATGAATGGGTCAAGTGGACAGGTTGTAAGATGAGAAGATGATTGGAGTGTGAGGGTGGGTTCAAGTGTGTCAATTTATTTTTAAAATGATCAGTGATAATCTGAGCACTGAGACTGGTAGTGGGTGTTGGTGCAGGTGGACATAGGATGGAGTTATAGGGTAAAAACAGCCTTCTGGTGTTGGATTAATGAGTTGACACAAGGGACAAGAAATTGAGTTGTTTAGCGGGGTTAAAGGGACATGAAACATCAAATTTTTCTTTCATGATTCAGATATAACATACAATTTAAAACAACTCTCAGTTTACTTCTATTATTTAATTTGATTCATTCATTTGGTATCATTTGTAGAATAAACATCAATACATATGGGTGAGCAAATAGCATAAGGCATATATCAAATATCATCAGCTCCTGGACCTACCTACGCATGTTTTTTTAACAAAGGATACTAAGAGAACAAAACAAATTAGATAATTTAAGTACATTTGAAAGATTTTTAAAATTCAATGCTGTCTCTGAATCATGAAAGAATAAAATTGGGTTTCATGTCCCTTTAAGAGCAGAGTTGTATGTTCTGAGGATGAATTTATAATGGAGTTAATCAGGCTGGTTGTGGGATTTTCTTCACTGAGGTTTCCATTCAGCAGTCCGTGAACATCTTTATAGAGAGAGCGAGTCCGTATACTGTGCCATGGTTGTCGAGTGCATGATGCACAGTAAACGGTGAGGGCTTCAGCTTCGTCGAGTGTTGCGTTTAGTGCAGTATTTTATTGTAAGGCCACAAGGTTTAGGCAAGAGAGGGATGAAATGTTGAGTAGAGGTTTCATCTTAGAAGAAAAGTCTGGAAGATCTGAGTCATTTAAGTTCTGGTAATATAGCAGGTTTTGGAGGGCTGATGAGGATGCTGCAGTTAGAGTAAGAGAGATGTTTATAAGATGGTGGTCAGGGAGAGTAAAAAAGAAGTTGGAAAACTGGGAAATATCACAGAGATTAGTGAAGACCAGGTCAATGGAGTTGCCTTCACAGTGGGCTGGAGATGTGGTCCTCTGGGACTGTCCAAAAGAACTGGTAAGAGATAGAAGTGAAGGGTCATTACAATACACGAAATGCAGGATCCATGCTTCAAAGTGATCTAAAAATTGTGATGTTAGACCAGAAGGCTGATAGATAACAGTAACACAGAGAGCTACAGGGAAGAAGAGACGGATTGCGTGAACTTCAAAAGATGAGAAAGAAAGGGATGGGTTTAAAGGAATGCAGTGAAAGGTACAGTAGGGAGAAATAAGAATGCCCCCCCTTGTCTGGGAGTGTGACTGAAGTGCAGGCCACCATAGGACAGAGAGCCTGCAGCAGTTGTGTTGGGGGGGGGCAAGTTTCTATGAGGTATAGTGAAATGTACAGCTCATGAATAGAAGTGAGCTTGTTGTATATAGGGCCTGCATTCCAAAAGGCACAAGAGAATTGGGTTTTTTTAATGGAGGAGCAGTTGATGAGATTAAGAGGGTTACATTACATAGGATAGATTTTGGAAGTGTTAGTTGTGTTTGTGAGAAGAAAGAGACAAATGGGGGATGGGTTAGGTGAGATATCCTGCAAGGAGAAGGAAGATGGACAAGGAAAGAAGATGGGAGTGAGTCTTGTGTCAGTGTCTAAGCTTAGTGCCAGTGGAACACTGCTGGCTGAGGGATAAAGAAAGCAAAGGAGCTCATGTGAGTTGTAATTGGGGGAGGATAGAAGGGAAGGGGAGATATGAGTAGTCTGAAAAAGGAGGAGCCGATAAAGGCAAACAGGAGAAAGTGTAACTTTTTTTAACCTGACAAGGGAACTTTAGGGAATAGTAAAACAGTAAGTTAAAGGGACAGTAAACATCTTAAGAATTTTATATAAAATGTTTAGATATGTGCGGGGAGGACGGATCAATTTTACACATCTGGTGGCATTGCCCCTGTATATTGTCTTTTTGGAAGGGAGTTATGAAAAAGATGGGGGAAATCCTAAATCTAGACATCCCATACACACCTAACATTTTGCTATTTCTGTCTTTACCTAAAACACAAAGTGCTGCACATTTCTCTCTTCTGCTGATAATGATTACCAGTGCAAAAAAATTAATTCCGAAAAAATGGAAATCTCAAAATCCTCCTACCTTGGGGGACTGGTACACCCAGGTGGAGGAAATTTTGCACCTGGAAAGGTACCATTACCTGAAAACCCATAACCTCGTTACATATGAAATGATACTAGCTTTCTGGCGGGGCACAATTTAAATCAAATAGGATTATACCTACTCGGTTTGGTCGTTGATGGCTGTTTTCCTTTTTTTTTTTTTTTTTTTTTTTCTCCCTCTATTACCCTCCTAACCCCTAATTCCTTTTCTTCTTAAATACTTTCTATATCTTTGACTACATTGTCATTAGACTGGTACTATGATGATGTGACCTTACGTTTTGAAAAAATTATATAAAACTATGATTGCTCACTCCAAAGGTCAGTCCGGCGGACTGGGCGTAATATACTGCGAAGTGAAATTGTTTTATATCTTTGCTGCTGTTATAAACTTTTTGTTTATGTACCTATTGTATAACCGCATAGATATGTCATGTTTGCAACTATTCACTTCAATAAAGCCTTTTAAAAAAAAAAAAAAAAAAATGTTTAGATATGGGTAATGAAACAACTTTGCAATACATACTTCCATTAATTATTTTGCCCTCTTTTCATGCAATTTAACTCTGAAAATTCTCGGTGATAGCAACGCACCTGCTGACTTAACTCTGCTACATATATGTCACTAATTAACTTTGACAGTCACAGATAACAGCTGCAAAATAGTTCACTTTATTCTAACTTACTAACCAAGACTAGCCTTGTTGTCTGCAAATTCAAGCCCAGACTGGCTCTTCCAAATAAGGCAAATGGTGGGCTGAATTTGGCTACTGAGAAATCAATTGCAGTAAAGATGGTTATTTTGTTTTAAAACTGTGTATAGTAGGCTGATGTGGCTGATGACAACAGAAATGGCTTTGAATTACTAGTATGTGCATAAATTCTGGTTTTGCATAGATATTTGTGTGTTGCACTGTAACACTAATAGATCCGTGAGATTAACGGATGTTACAATATTGTGAGTGTACATGAGACACAGACTTAGTTTTACGTTATCATTGTATAAAGGTAACTTTTACAATAGACATAAATTGGATTTTTTTCCCCATTTGTTTTAATTGTGTCAAGTCATTTAAAGAGATCTTTTAGCATATTAGAACATATTTTGCATGGAAATGGTTAAGTAAAAGCTGTTTAAATTTAAGGTGGAACTAAAAGGAAATGCATGATTGTGTACAACTAAGTACTGAGACTTACTGGCTGACAGGGACAACTCCCACAGACACACCTATTTTTTTTTAAATAATCAAGTCACTGTAATACCTTTTGAAACATTCTCTTCTAGCTAGTACAAAGAACATTTCTGAGTATCGTGTCACGTAGGTAGGAAACACTTTTAACCAATAGGTGTGACTAAAGATACAATAAGCTGTAAAAAAAATAATATTTTTATGACTCATCAGTAAGGATAGGGGACTAAATATATTTTCTTCTACACTCATGAAACTTTAATTTTTTAAGATGCGTGCAAAAGTTTTATTGTGTTGAGTTGATAAAAGTGTTAAGAAATATCAGTTTAAAAATAGATAAAAGTCCTTTCTTTTTGCTTTTCCCTGGGCTATATACTTAATTCTGTACTATATCCATCCAAAATTCTGTCCTGCAAAGTAATTTGTCCGATTTAATCAATACCCTCTTACGGATTCCGCTTGAGGGAATGGGGATCTATAATATATATGAAAGAATTCAGTTTAAATATGTTAAAACATTTTTTGAATGAAAATTAAGTTTGTTAATGCTTTTCTTTTATATTTTGAAACTAATGTTTGTTTTTACATTAAGAACATGAAATAAAAAAGGTGAGAACACAAAATCTACTGGTACCAAGAAAATACAATTTTTTTTTAGTACAAGAATGTTTTAAAAAAATAAAAAAGCAAAGAAAATAGTTATACATTTAAAAATTGCCGTTTTTAGATGATGTAATAAAAAAAATACATTCATGTCCCTTTAAATCTTATTTTTCTGTGTTACAGCCAATAATTGTATAAATATTTTTTCAATTACTGTGTAAGGGTGAGAACAGGTGTTTCAAAATAGTATGTCATTAAAGGGACACTGAACCCAAATTTTTTCTTTCGTGATTCAGATAGAGCATGCAATTATAAGCAACTTTATTTTTATTTGAAAAGCAAGAATGTAAGTTTAGATGCCGGCCCATTTTTGGTGAACAACCTGGGTTGTCCTTGCTAATTGGACAGCACCAATAAACAAGTGCTGTCCATGGTTCTAAACCAAAAATGTGCTGGCTCCTTAGCTTAGATGCCTTCTTTTTCAAATAAAGATAGCAAGAGAACGAAGAAAAATTGTTAATAGGAGTAAATTAGAAAGTTGCTTAAAATTGCATGCTCTATCTGAATCATGAAAGAACAAATTTGGGTTCAGTGTCCCTTTAAGATAATATTAACCTCTTGGATGTCAAAATGAGCATCTTCTTTATCATACAAACAACAACAATCCTCAAACCTTCTAACTAATTATTGCTATTTAGAATGTCACTGACTAGACAAAGGCAAGATTCCGATAGTGGCATTTTCATGATGCTGCGGTTATGACAGTATATCAGAGGATTTATTTTTATGCAGATAATCCAAAATATACATTAGTGGCACATTCTTTTTTCTCCATACAGTGACATCATGTGTGCTTACCATAACATCTCGTGACACGTCTGATATATTTTGTTTAACAAAAGTGAAACACATACAAATAAATAAATATGAAGGAATGTTACTGTGAAAAACAACCCATAACTGCTATACTGTGAAGTAATACGCAATTTCTCACATGTATAACCTTGCAATTTAACTTTCCTGATTCAGATGGAGTGTGCAATTTTAAACAACATTCAAATTTTCTTCTAATGTGCTTTGTTCTTTAGTGTCTTTTGTTGAGAAGCATTCCTAAGTAGGTTTAGAAGCAGAATTGTGCTATTGGATGGTAGCTGCTGATTAGTGGCAGCCTCTTGTCAGGGGTAAAGGGGCCCAAAAAGGTTCTTCTTTTTATTGGCTCACTCATTGTGTTCAGCTAGCTCCCAGTAATGCATTGCTACTCCTTCAGCAAAGGATGCCAAGAAGCAAATTTAATAATAGAAGTAAATTTGAAAGTTGTTTAAAATTGTAGGAATCATGAAAGCAAAATGAGGAATTCCATGTCCCTTTAAAAGGATATTTTAAAACAAAGAGTCTATGACCCCTTTTTGTGCAACTTTTAATAGACTGTTTTTTCTAACCAGGGAATTGATTGCAAAGCGACTTAAACGCCCGGCACACCTCTGTGTTACTAAACGCTTAGCCAGCTGTTCATTAAGTCTAACTGAATATCTAGCTCCTGTTTGCAGTATGAGAAAAATGTAAGGCACACAGACCAATAACAAAAAGAACAATTAAAGGGACACTGAACCCAAATTTTTTCTTTTGTGATTTAGATAGATAATGCAATTTTAAGAAAACTTTCTAATTTACTCCTATTATAAATGTTTCTTCGTTCTCTTGCTATCTGTATTTGAAAAAAGAAAGCGTCTAAGCTTTTTTCTTGGTTCAGAACTCTGGACAGCAGTTTTTAAATTTATCCACCAATCAGCAAGGACAACCTAGGTTGTTCACCAAAAATGGGCCGGCATCTAAACTTACATTCTTGCATTTCAAATAAAGATACCAAGAGAATAAAGAAAATGTGATAATAGGAGTAAATTAGAAAGTTGCTTAAAATGTTATGCTCTATCTGAAACATGAAAGAAACAATTTGGGTTCAGTGTCCCTTTAAAGGGCTACTGTGAAGAAGAACCCTAAACTACCAATTGTAATATAAAAAACATAATCTAATAAAAAAAAATGCTTCATGCTATTGGCTGGTCGGCAAGAACTGTTCTTTGCTTTTAGGTTAGGTGTAGAAGGATTCCATTTAAACTACGCAATTGCACGTAACATTTTCATATCTCTTTCAACATTTTTCTGACTCAGAGCTTTACACAGTAGTTAACATCTCATGGAATGTTCCAGTGGTGGAAAGAAATGTTTGTGCATCAAGCTCTACAGCAGCATTTCCCAACTCCAGTTCTCAGGACCCCTAACAGGCCAGATATTCATTATATCTTAACTAGAGCACAGGTGAAATAATCAGCTGATCAGTAACCATGGTTACTAACCTGCTCTCACCCATCAGCTGATTATTTCGCCTGCACACACTTTCCGCTATAATGAAAACCTGGCCCGTTAGGAAAACTTGAGGACCGCAGTTGAGAAACAATGAATTAGAGTATGTGTTGTAATATTTTTGAATACTGCAATCCAGAATGAACAAATAACTAAAAATTAAGTTAAAAAAAAATGTATATATAAATGAACGCCTTTTTTTTCTCTCAGTTTGTGGTATTATACAAATGTTAATAAAATCCAGCTTGCATGTAATGATTTAAAGCAACATCTTGGCTAATCCTTGGTAATTTGTTATATAATTTTACTAGTAAGCAAATGGTTGTACAAAAGTGTTAAACACATACTTAAACATGGGTTCCTGAGAAGGCTGTTGAGTTATCAGAAGTGGCATACGCACATATCCATCACTTTCTTTGTCCTTATGGACAGCATGGGATTGCACCTAGTACTCAGTTTTCAGACACGTGGATAAATGCGCATTTCCCTAACAATAAAATTATCTAACAAATAAGGAGCTGGAAGAAACATTCTAAACATTAAAATCTGAATCTCTGTAATATTTCCAGTGTGGTTGCATAATTTAACACTACGTATATAGAATATTTATGTTTTCCTCAAGCCAAATATCTACACATGGTCTGATAAAAATGAATGAACTACATTTTGTAACCTTCTCAAATTTCAAGAATTGCTGTAAGGGAATATTAAGGAATGTGACGAGTTTCATACTTCCCATGCAAAGGGTTAGTAAAAGTCAATGAACTCGAATAAACCCATAGGTAACGTCTATACAGATTTGACCAATAGGAGTGAGACAAATTTAACTAGGAATATGAGGTGGTTTCTGGAGCCAATCAGAAGTTGTGTTCTCCTCTGAGTCATCCTGGGTTTTGAAACATAATTGCAAGTAAAGATAGAACAATGCTAATATTGTGGTTACTGTTAAGTTTTTTGTTTGATTTCTGAAACGGAAGAAAGAGATCTCATAAAGCTTGGGCACTCCCTGAAAATACATTATGTGAAACACCTGAGATATTGTAGAGATATAGCTCTGAGTTTAGTATATAAACATTTAGACAGCAGTGCAGTCTAGTGCAAGAATCCTAATCTTTCCACATCACACCAGAAAAAAAGTAGAATATAAAATATTTATATTATTTATATTTTACTTCTGTCTACAAAGGATCTGAAACACTCTGCTATGATAAGATTATCTAAACAGTCTCATTAGTACTATGAGGTCCTCAAAGAATTTTAGAAAGGCACATTTTAGCTTGAGAGCTATTTATCTGCAGGATTAATAAATTATACTATAAAACTCAGAAAAGCACAAAAGATTTTGTATAATTTTTTGCCATGATGGTGAGTTTTTGATCAGCAGGCCTTCAGTCTTAAAGAGACAGGAAATACACTGACCTTATAATGTAGATTAATTAATTATGCATAGAAAAATAAGTTTGCAATATAATTTTACTGTTTATTTTATCCCATTATCTCATTAACTCTAAAAATTGTGTGTTTTTCAGTTCAGGGAATTGGAAATACATATGACAGACGTCCCAAGTCTAAGCCTGCTATGCTGCATATCTGTCCCTAACTGGCCTTAGCAGAGGTGATCAGATAAGTTACTGCAAAATAATGACAGTAACTATTCTTGTGCACTCCATTAGCAAGTCTGAATAAATGTCTGTTTATGTCTCAGTAGTTATTTTTTTACCCAACATAATCATACTTAGTGCTTTTAAATAGGTATTTCAATTGGCTTGTGGACCATCAGGACTATAGCACCATTATACATTAAGATATTAGCATTACCACACTGGCTGAAGTAGTTTTATGGGCTAAAATGCATTTATATAAGGAATATTCAATAAGTGGGAGACAGACATCAAGGAGGAACTTCTCTGGCATGTAGCAATCCGCTGTCGGAATTTAACATTGCACACAAGCACTCCTTTGCACTCCCCGCACAGTAAGTCAAGCGCGGACAGGAGCTGTCAATCTTCCAAAGGGAGTCAAAGGGAGGAGAGGGCTTGAAATAAATTGAGGCCAAAGTATCTAATTAGTTCCAAAAACCAATAATTTTGTTTGGGGCTCAGATTCGCTTAAACCCCCCCCCCCAAAAAAAAACCAGTAGTACATCTTTCTGGTCTTCAGAACTCTCAGTTGAACTATCTCATTAGATTTAGGTATCTCCAACAGAGTGAAAAATACACTTAAAAGTTTTTCTGCAGTTTGTGGAATATAGGGGAAAGATAGCAGCAACATCAAGTAGCAACAGGCAAGTTCCACAGTTAATTAGACATTTTTCTACAGCAGAATCACAGGGCTTAAATACATTTGTTCAGAAGAAGGATGACAAAATGTTTCTTCCAATCCCATTGATTTTCAGACTTGAATAAAGGAAGCTTGGTCTTCTAGGACAGGTGATAACATTCCATTCTGTCCCAGAAGACAGGGCTAGATTTCTTAACGCTGTGGCGTACAGGGGCGTGTATACGCGCCTCTGTACGCCTCAGCTCGCCTGTGGCGGGGCGAAATTACCCGCAGGTATTCGCCATTGCATGCGAGCGAGGAGATTGAATTTCGCCACAATAGAGGTGGTGAAGATGTTAGGGAAGCAGCGTGACCGCTGCTTGATAAATCACGGTGAGCAAGTTCTTGAGAGAACTTGCAGCCGTAGAGGCTTGGTAAATCGAGCCCAAAGTTTCCTTTATTCATATGTTTAGCCTTGAAACTTCCATGGATGATTTCTGTCCTGGAGTTTTATATCAGGGGACTTTTCTTTATCATGAGCCTCAGACGTTGCAGCTAGTGGCCGAGCAACTGAGTGGAATATTTCAGATGAAATCATTTAAGCCAAAGCAAGGAAATCTTCTACAACATCCTTTTTGCATTTGGTAAAAATTTCACTGATCACAGCATCATGGACAAAAAAATCTCATGCATGACCAATTCCCAGTGCAAGATGTTAATAACTGACAGTTTTGGTTTCGCATAAGATTTGGATGCTGGTGATGAAAGCTTCTCTGTCAGCTTCTGCTATTAATGTAACATTCTGACATAACCAAAAAAATCAGTATGAAATAAACTAATCCATCTCAGTCCTCAAGTATCCATAACAGGGTTGTCATGTTTAGAGGAGAATTGTCTGGTATTTCGGGGCTGGGCTGGCCTTGTTAGGTTGGATCAGATTGATATACTTTAGGAAAGTTCTTCTTTGTAAAAAGCACAATTGGTACAAAAGAGGCTGCTCGAAGGTAGTAACTCGCCATAGAACAAGCTACTGAGCTGTTTATTTATGGTAGAGTGCTTGTCTTTCTGTATGTATAAGTATATCCCTAACAGGCTATGGATTTCTCTACCTGAGTACAGGTGAGTCATTCATAGTGATTAATACACTGGTCAGACACCCCAGCCAAAGGCTTAAATACCTTCCCCACTCCCCTCATCCCCAGCCATTCTTTGCCTTTCGTCATTGGGGTGCCAGGAAGGCACAGGGCAGGTGGAATTGGAAGGAGTCTCTTCTCCCGATCAACATCCCTGGCCCCTCCTGGGTTCGTCCAAGATCATCAGATTCCAGTCAGACAACATTACCTCGGTGGCTTACATCAACCATCAGGGGGGAACGTGAAGCTCCATAGCCAGGAGGGAAGTTTCTGGGATTCTGGAGTTGGCGGATGCCCACTACTGCTTGCTATCAGCGATCCACATCCCGGGTGTGGACAACTGGGAAGCGAATTTTCTTAGCAGACAGTCGTTTCATCCGGGGAATGGTCTCTTCACCCCGAAGTGTTTGCGGAGATTTGCAACAGTTTAGGGACTTCGGAGGTAGATCTCATGGCATCCAGGCTCAACTTCAAGCTACCCAGATACGGGTCGCGGTCCAGGGATCCCCAGGCAGAACTGATAGATGCCTTAGCAGTGCCTTGGGAATTTAACCTAGTTAACATATTTCCACCGTTACCTCTTCTACCTTGTGTAGTGGCACGCATCAAACAGGAGCAAGCGTTAACTATTCTGATTGCTCTGTCATGGCCGCAGAGGACGTGGTTTGCGAATCTAGTGGGGATGTTAACATATTTCCATCGTTACCTCTTCTACCTTGTGAAGTGGCACGCATCAAACAGGAGCAAGCGTTAACTACTCTGATTTCTCTGTCATGGCCGCAGAGGATGTGGTTTGCAGATCTAGTGGGGATATCATCGTCCCCTCCATGGAGGTTGCCCTGTCACAGGGACCTGCTGGTACAGGCCCCCTTTGTGCATCAGAATCTACATTCTCTGAGGCTGACTGCATGGAGATTGAATGCTTAGTCTTAGCCAGAAGAGGATTTTCTGAGAGGTTGATTGATACTTTCATTCAAGCCAGAAAGCCGGTCACCTTTTCGCATCTATGATCATAAAGTGTGGAGGACCTACTTACTCTGGTGTGAAACTCGTGGATATTCCTGGCATAAGATCAGGGTATCCAGAATTCTTTCCTTCTTCCAGGATGGTTTGGAGAAAGGACTTGCCACCAGTTCCTTAAGGGGACAGATTTTGGCTCTATCTGTGTTGTTACACAAGGAGCTCGCTGAGCTCCCTGATATACAGTCTTTTGTTCAGGCTCTGTCCAGGATCAGTCCTGTGTTTAGACATTCTGCTCCTCCTTGGAGTTTGAATCTGGTTCTGAAAGTTTTTCAGGGGGCTCCGTTCGAGCCTATGCATTCTCTTGACATTAAGACTATGTCTTGGAAGGTTCTTTTTCTACTGCCTGGCCATTGCTTCAGCACGCAGAGTGTCTAAATTAGCGACCTTGCAATGTGGGCCTCCTTACCTGGTTTTCCATGCAGATAAGGCTGTCCTTCGCACTGGACTGGGATTTCTCCCTAAGGTTGTGTCTGATCGCAACATTAATCAGGACATTGTGTTTCCTTCCTTGTGTCCTAAACCTTCTTCTTCGAAGGAACGGTTACTTCATAACTTGGATGTGGTTCAAGCTTTGAAATTCTATCTTCAGGGTACGAAGGATTTCAGATAAACTTCAGCTTTGTTTGTTGTCTATTCGGGGAAGAGCAAGGTGCAGAAGGCTTCTTCCATTTCCCTATTCTTTTTGGCTGAGGAGCATGATTCATTTGGCTTATGAGACAGCGGACATAAGCCTTCTCAGAGGATTACGGCTCACTCAACTAGAGCTGTGGCTTCTTCTTGGGCCTTTAAGAATGAGGCCTCTATGGAGCAGCTACCTGGTCCTCCTTACATACTTTTACAAAGTTTTACAAATTTGAAGTTTTTGCTTCGGCTGAAGCAGTTTTTGGGAGAAAGGTTTTGCAGGCTGTAGTGCCCTCAAAATAGGGTCCGCCTCCCTTTTTACCCTCCTGTTTTTTATTCAGTGTCCTCTAGAGCTTGGGTATTTGTTTCCCACAAGTAATGAATGAAGCTGTGGACTCTCCTAGTATTAGATGGAAAACTTAAGTTATGCTTACCTGATAATTTAATTTCCATCGTTACGAGGAGAGTCCACGGCTCCCGCCCGGTTCTCCGTTGGGCGGACCTAAATTTCTTTTGGTTTTTTTTTCTGGCACCATTTATACTCTGATATTTCTCCTACTGTTCCTTGTTCCCTCTGCAGAATGGCTGGGGGATGAGGGGAGTGGGGGAGGTATTTAAGCCTTTGGCTGGGGTGTCTTTGCCTCCTCCTGGTGGCCAGGTTCTGTATTTCCCACAAGTAATGAATGAAGCCGTGGACTCTCCTCCCACAGATGAAAATGAAATTATCAGGTAAGCATAATTTATGTTTCTGCACAAAAACTGTGCTTGCCCCTCACTTCCTATAGAGACCAAGAAGCAAATACTGTATCCTAGGCTTGCTTCAAAATGCTGCAATATACTTAAAGGGACACTCAAGTCAAAATAAACTTTTATGATTCAGAAAGAGCAGCCGTTTTAAGATGCTTTCCAATTTATTCTTTTTATATTCACACTTTCTGGGCAACAATCCTACTGAGCATGTGCACAAGCTCACAGTGTATACGTATACTAGTCTGTGATTGGCTGATGTCTGTCACATGATACAGAGGGCTGGAAAAAGGGAGAAAAAATAAATTTGTCAGAAAAAAAATCTACTGCTTATTTGAAATTCAGAGTAAGTGTTGCCCTGTCTTTTCAGTGTGTGCTTGTTAATTAAGTAATTCTACTGCATTGAGTGGTCCTTAAACCATCTATATATCAGAAAGTGATTGCTTATGACGTTATCAGAAAAAGCTTAAATACTTTTAAGATGCTGATATATATATTGGAGAATTTGAGCTGAAATAATAACTGAATTAGGCTATGTAAAAGATTAATGTGATTACTTTGGGGTAAATACTTTGATCTTTTTTCATTTCCTGCATATTTTTTCTTTTTACATAACAGCAGCTCATTTCCGATCATAAAGAAGCAGTTGAATATCACACGCAAAACTGTTTTTAATCACAACAGATAAGATAACCGCAATAAAAAAGGACATACAAATAATACACTTTAATGACACTATGTTTATCACTTCCTAACACTTTTTTGTCTCATAGTTTGGAGGTATTATTTAGTGTTTGCAGTACCAGTGCCCAAGACATCTCATGATCAGGTTGCTTAGAGGTCAATTTATCAAAGGCTTCGCCTGCCTTTGCACCCTGCGGTCTGTATTTATGAAGCAGCGGTCACCAGACCGCTGCATCCCTAACTCTTCGCCATCTCTTAGGTGGCGAATTTAAGTCTCCTAGGTCCCCGGGCGGTCGGGGAGATTGACAGCTCCTGCCCACTTGTGATTGGCTGTGCGCAGGCAGGGGGGCGGTGTTGCACAAGAGCACAAAATAGCGTTCTTGTGCAATGCTGAATTCCGGCAGCGGAATTCAGGCCGCTAGAGGCGGGCAGCTGCGGACAGAGGCGCATATGTACAATCGACCCCTTTGTATTCAGTTTTATGGGCTGATGTTCTATTTAAAAGGACAGTCAACACCAGAATTTTTTTGTTTAAAAAGATAAGATAATTCCTTAATTACCAATTCCCCAGTTTTGTATAAGCAACACAGTTATAATTATACACGTTTTACCTCTGTAATTACCTTGTATCTAAGCCTCAGCAGACTGCCCCCCTATTTCAGTTCTTTTGACAGACTTGCAGTTTAGCCAGTCAGAGCTGTCTCCATGGTAAATTCCCGTGCATGAGCTCAATGTTATCTATATGAAACACATGAACTAATGCCCTCTAGTGGTGAAAAACTATCAAAATGCATTTAGATTAGAGGCGGCATTCAAGGTCTAAGAAATTAGCATATGAACCTCCTAGGTTTAGCTTTCAACTAAGAATACCAAGAGAACAAAGCAAAATTGGTGATAAAAGTAAATTGGAAAGTTGTTTAAAATTACATGCCCTATCTGAATCCTGAAAGTTTTTTTTGGACTTGACTATCCCTTTAAAATTCAGCAGCAAAATGATATCACACTTACAGTGTGACAATATTTAAAATGTTACAATTAAAATGTTGATATTTCAAAACTAGTGCATATTTTTCAAAAGGTTAAATTTATTTTTAACCCTTTGTCTTTCAGAAGGGCTAAGGTGTTAACCTTACGTTAACCCATACAATTCCAAATGCCAACATTTAAATTGTGATATTTTGATCTGCAACATTTTACAAATATCGGGCTTAAAGGGATACTAAACCCAATTTTTTTATTTCATGATTCAGATAGAGCATGCAATTTTAAGCAACTTCTAATTTACTCCTATTGCCAATTTGTCTTTGTTCTCTTTTTGTATATTTATTTGAAAAAGCAGGAATGTAAACTTAGAATCATAACCATTTTTTATTCAGAACCCTGGGTAGTGCTTGCTGATTGGTGGCTAATCAGCAAGCGCTACCCAGTTGCTGAACCAAAAATGGGCTCCTAAGCTTCAAATAAAGATATTAAGAGAACAAAGAAAAATTGATCATTGGAGTAAATTAGAGAGTTCCTTAAAATTGCATGCTCTCTCTGAATAATGAAGAAAAAAAAAAGTGGATTTAGTAACCCTTTAATTACATTATTTGATGGTTATTAACCTTTTCAATGGCTTCCGATGACCAGTTTTCGATATCAGTGCAATCAAAATCGGACATTTTTGTTGTTTATTAACAGGACTTTTTTCATTATTGGTTTGGTAAAAAATGTCCCTAAACTTACCATGTGCCAGTCTTGTTTTACTGATCACAGTCCAAATTCCAATTACTTAATGACACATTTATGGAGCCTTATTTTTCACTTGAACTCAACTGCTAAAGAGACTTGATAAACCCTAAACAACCCTTTTATTGAATACGCCAAAAGTTTTCTAATGCAACTTTGGTTTTTCATATTCATAATAAACAATTAAATGATTCCCCGCCATACTGGATTACAACCTCACCAGATACAATCAATCAGACCCTTCAAACCCTAAACCACTATTTTCAGGAAGCAGTGATTTTGATCATCAGGGCTGTTAGCAAAATAAGCATTTTGGGATTGTGATCAATACATATCGAAGTTATGTAGATTGTGAATGACACATCATTATTATGACAGTGGCAAAACTTGTTCTATGGCTAGTTACCACCCAAAAAGCAGCCTCTTTTTGCTCAACATGTGCCTTTCGTAGAGAAGAACTTTCCTGAAGCATATCAGTCTGATCCTGACTTCACAGTACAGTCCAGCCCAGAAATACCAGGCAATCCATCTCTGAACGAGAGAAACAGCAGAACTAGAGTTGTACGTTTCGTAATTCTTTTATTAGAAAAATAATCATATATGCATATATACAAAATAAAATCATAATAACAAATGCAAACAAAATATCTCTTGTTACAAAACTAAAATATTGACCCAAATTTTTGTCATCAGAAAAAAATCAAAATACAAACATTAAACTTAAATAATCACACAAAATAAAATTAAACATATTTCAAATACACACAAAAACAAATTGGAGGGAAAAAACAAACAAACAAAAAAAAAACCCTAAATGATCCAATCCGTCCACTTCTTTGTCTTCCAGATGCCTTCAGAATCTAATTCCCCATATCGCCTCCTATCAAAAGAAAAATACAAAAACAACTTCCCACGGATCATACCCACACAATTACCTACAGTAACTACCTCTTTCTTAAAAATCAAAATATTACGCACATCCCACAACACCTCCTTCACACAACATGCCAACAACCATATCAATCTTGCTTTCTCCTTTTCCACACCACTTCCACACAAACCATACATCATCATATTAAAAGTAAAAAACTGCACTCCAGTCAAACCCTTAATCATCCTTTTCAAACTTCTCCAAACATCCCTAGCATACTCACAATTCCAAAACAAATGAATAACACTCTCGCTTTGAAAACAACCATCTCTAGGACACACTTCTGAAGCCACTAAACGACGCATTCTCTGAAAATCCCTTGTTGGAAAACACTTATGCACACTCATCCAACTAATATCTTTCTGCCTATTCATCAAATACTTATTACACACATTTTTCCATACCAACACACATTCATTTTCATTCAAACCCCCAATCAACTCAAGACCTTCCTTCTTCTCCAACATTTTCAACACCATTCTGTTTGCACACCACATCTCCCTACTAACATTCTCCAAACCATATTTTTTAATCCAACATTCCACCCTTACATAAAACCACGGAACAGCAAAACATACCGGTTTCTTTCTATCAATCTCAAATAAACCATATCGTCTTAAAACATTTCCACAAGCATACTTTACCATACAACCAGCCATGCTATCCTTACCACTCAGAACCACACACCTACTAACATATTTCACAGCCAAAAATCTCTCCACATTTGGAAAACCCTTACCACCAACATTCTTACTCTTAACAACAACATCTCTTTTCAAACGCTCCATACCAGAACTCCAGAAAAAAGAAAACAACACTCTCAAAATTCTCCGAAAAAACCTCTCAGGTGGCGGAAAAACTAACGCCAAATATAACATAATAGGGATCAAAACCGATTTAATAACTAACATTTTTCCTTCCAAAGATAAAGTCCTTAAAGACCAAAACTGAAGTTTTCTACTCACTTTATCAAAAACATTCTCCCAACTTTCCAAGCATTTCAAATCCACATCAAATTTCACACCCAACACCTCAATTGCACCTTCAGTCACAGGCCATCCACAGGAATCAATCTCCCTATCATTACCAAAAACTTTAACTTTACACTTATTCCAATTAACTCTGAAACCACTTGCCATACAAAAACATTCAACTAAAGTTTTCACCCTCCTCAAACCAGCCTGAGTCTCACATACCACACTCACATCATCCCTATACCCAATCACTTTTAAACACCTTCCATTACTACCAGGAACACTCACACCTCTAACTAATTTATCCTTCCTCAAACTAGTTAATAATGGCTCAATGACACATAAAAATAACACAGGAGACAAAGGACATCCTTGACGCACTCCAGATTTTACACAAAATTCCTCAGTCAAAAAACCATTAACCTGGACTTGACTCACAATATCACTATACAAACATTTAAACCATCCAATAATCTTACCAGAAAAACCTAAATGTTCTAAAACATGAAACATAAAATCATGCACTACCCTATCATACGCTTTTTCAAAATCCACAATAGCAACAGCAACAGACCTCATCCTCTCCCTCACATACCACAGTACATCACGTAGTAACAACAAACTTTCAGAAATCTGACGCCCAGGAACAGCACACACTTGCTCTTCACCCACAACCTTACCAATCACTCCATGCATTCTATTTGCCAACACCTTTGCAATAACCTTATAGTCAACATTCAACAACGTAATCAGCCTCCAATTCCTCAAATCTCTCTTATCACCCTTTTTAAATAACAAAACAATCAAACCTTTCCTCATTGAAACAGGCAAAACATTCATTCTAAAAACAAACTTAGAAACATCCAACATATCAACCCCAATCAAATTCCAAAAACAAGTATAAAATTCAACAGGCAAACCATCACAACCAGGTACCTTCCCATTCTTAAAACTCCTAACAACCTCTGCAATCTCATCCAAACTTAGATCCCTTTCTAACAAATCATTATCATATTTTTCCAACTTAACCTCAATGTTTTCCAACAACTCATTTTCCAATAAAACATCTCTTGTTTTTTCTTTATACAGCTCACTGTAAAACTCATGAACTTCATGCAAAACACCATCCGTACCATTAACTTCACACTCAAAAGCTTTCTTAAAAAAATATTTACTACAAGACTCATCCTTTTCCATTTTCTCCAATCTTGCCATAAAAACAATTTTCTTTCCTTTTTCATACATACACTTTTTAATTAACTTTCTGGCTTCAGCAATTTCCTCATGCACATCAATACCACAATTTCTCAATTCATACAAATACAACAACCTCAGATACCATTTATCATACAACTCCCTTTCCATTCTAGCTTTCTCACAGCCTTTCTTAATAAAAAACCTCTTTATTTCCACCTTCAACCATTCCCACCACATAAGCACATTACTAAAATCACATTTTCTTTCACGCCACCTTTCATACATCCAAACAAACTGACGCTTAAACTTCTCATCTTCTAACAAATCCACATTCAGTTTCCAAACACCCTTACCATACTTGATCTTCAAATCACAATTCACCTTACACATCAAAAGGGCATGATCTGTAAAGGGCATCCGCTTTAAAGAAAAATCATCAACACATAAAAATTTAGATAAAAAACAAAAATCAATTCGAGATTTTTTTTTTTTTTTTTTTTTTATTGAGGTTTAAACATTACATATACAGACAACAAGTGGTTCCACAGAGTATAGCATGAAAGAATAATTGTGTTTACATAAAATTACTATGCTGATGAATATAACTAAATAAAACCAACTGTAGATCACAATAACCTCTTTTTGAATATAATGTTATATCCCTTTACAAATCAAAACTTAGTAAAGAAGAGTTTCCCCTTATGAAACTATAACGGCCACTCTTGAACCGCTAACCACCCAGAAACAATTGAGATGGGGAATATGAGGGAATAAGAATGGTAGGGCCTCTTTTGGACCCATGTTTTTTCTCTTTAGAGTTGAGTATCATAATTATAATTATGAGGGAGCCATCATTGCTAATCTAGAGTGAGTAAGTAAATAATTAAATAAATGGGGGAAGATTTACCAGAAGGCGTTGTTACTGCACACAGAGAGATAGGACCAAATATCATAAAATATATAAACAAATATGACCAATTAAAGTTTACAGATAGGTGAGTGTCAAGGCAGCTACATTATATTAGGTGTCTTCCTAAAGACCGTATGCTTACATTCTATTGTAGGAGCATTAGACTGCAAGAATTTAGTAGCAGGCAAATCAGTCTTGTACTCATGTATTGACTCTAAACACCCCTCCTAGAGCTATGTGCATTAGATTAATCAGTCCTCATATACAGCCCAGTTAGGGTGTGTAATTAGACGCATACAAAAGTCCCCCACCATACTTAAAATAACTGGGAGCTTAGATCAGACATGGGGCTATGTACTTTGTTGCACTCTCTTATAATACTTTGTCTGAGGTTACTACTTAATTACGAGAGCTGGAGGCAAAGTTGTAAAGTCTACTTTTGGACCTCAAAAACTGTACATGATATTATGAATAAAACTATATAGTTGTTGTATTATAGGAAAATTGTATAATTCAAGTGTAATGAATCAGATGCCCATAAGTGAAATTTTAGCCTGAAAGTGGAGCTCAGTTATCAAACCATCCAATATGTTAGGCAAAAATAAGAAAGAAAAGTAAACTATATGCATTGTTACGGTTACCCTTAGTCTCGCTGAGAGATGGACCGCTTAGTAGCCTGGATCCCTATTGCTAAAGAGGGGAGAAGCTGCTTTCCATAGTATTCTATATGAGTCTCGCAAATATAGAATAATCTCCCTTAGCTGCAGTACAGCTAGGATACCCTTCTGCCCACAAAAACGAGTCAACGCTGCGATTGAGGGTCAAACAAGAACTCAGGACTGGGATGCCCAGCCTGCTTTTTATTAAGGTTACATGCACACAGGGCACTCCCAGGGGGAGAGGGGGGGAAGCACAAAATCCCCCATCACACATTTAGATAGAGAGCACTGTCCTTTGACAGGCCACAATAGGATTACAGTACTTAAGATAACAAGTTTACAAGTTCATCTTATCAATTAGCAGTCTGGCTCCAGAGGTGATTAGACAATAGTTTCTAAAAGCTGAAAAAAAAGAGTTAACTCTTTATGAAATGAAACTTGTTACAGTTTTCTTGGAGCCCTTCTTAGGCGCTGGCTTGCTGGTTCAGGCATTGCTGCTGGGAAATAAGCTCTTCACAACAGAATAACTAATGCTTCTGTAACATTGCTCCCTTTCTGTGGAACACTCTGGCAGACACGGTCTGACCCCTTTTCGGGGCAGACTAAGGCTGTCCAGACCGCTGGTTATGCGGGGCTGAGGTCGGTTTGTCTGGACAACCCGTCGGCGTTGCCATTCTGTTTCCCAGGTCTGTAAGTAATGGTGAAATTGAAGGTTTGCAACGATAAGCTCCAACGTAATAGCCTGCCGTTATCTCCAGAGACCCGGTTCAGCCACACCAACGGGTTATGGTCGGTGACCAGAGTGAACTCCTGACCATATAAATAGGGAGTCAATTTCTTTAATGCCCACACCAAAGCCAAACACTCCTTTTCGACCGCTGCATAGCTGACTTCGCGGGGCAGGAGCTTCCGGCTGATGTAGGCAACTGGATGCTCCCCTCCATCTTCGCCTACTTGGCTGAGGACAGCTCCCAGCCCGAACATGGAAGCATCTGTATGGACGATAAAACGTTTGTTAAGGGCTGGGGCCGCCAAGACAGGAGCGTTAATTAGAGCATTTTTGAGAGCCTGGAAAGCCGTTTCACAGTGGGGAGACCACAGGACCTGTCGAGGTAAGTTCTTCTTGGTCAAGTCAGTCAGGGGTTTGGCAAGTGTGCTGTAGTCTGGTACGAACCGTCTATAGTACCCTGCCGTGCCCAGGAAGGCTAGGACCTGAGTCTTAGTGATGGGGGTGGGCCAATTGGCGACAGCTTCTATTTTGGCCGGCTCTGGTCGCTGCTTTCCACACCCCACCCGGTGACCCAGGTACTGTACCTCGGCCATCCCAAAGTGGCATTTTTCTGGCTTCAGAGTCAGGCCAGCAGCCCGGATCTGATCCAGAACCATTCCCACATGAGCTAAGTGGTCCTCCCAGGACTCACTGTGGATCGCTATGTCGTCCAGGTAGGCGCAAGCAAAACTCTGGAAGCCATCCAGGAGCCTATCCACCAAGCGCTGGAATGTAGCTGGGGCATTCTTCATCCCAAACGGCATTACCCTAAACTGATATAAGCCGAATGGGGTGACGAATGCCGACTTGGGGATAGCCTCCGGGGCCAGGGGAATCTGCCAGTAACCTTTGCAGAGGTCAATAGTGGTCAGGTAATTTCCCCTGGCTATACGATCGAGTAGCTCGTCTACCCTGGGCATAGGGTAAGCGTCCGTCACGGTATTTTCATTGAGCCTCCGATAGTCTACGCAGAACCGGGTGGTCCCATCTTTCTTGGGCACCAAGACAACTGGGGAGGCCCAGGGACTATCGGAGGGCTCAATTACCCTGAGCTGGAGCATCTCATCGATCTCCTTCTTCATTCCTGTCCTAACTGCTTCGGGGATTCGGTACGGAGCCTGGCGCAAGGGAGCTTGTCCCGGAGTATCTACCTGGTGGGTGGTTAAAGTAGTGTACCCTGGCTTTGGGGAGAAGGTGAGGTGTTTGGACTGGAGGAGTTGGTTGAGCTGCTCCCTTTCAGTGGGGCTAAGTCGGTCCCCTATCTGAACCTGCGCCACTATACCTGTGGGGAGGCTCTTTTCTAATAGGTCTGGAATGGGTAAACTGTCGGGGTCTTCCTGAGGGGAACAACATACGGCCGTCACGTTCTCTGGTCGCTCAAAATATTCCTTGAGCATGTTTACATGGAATGTCTTTCTAAGATTGTTGTCGTGGCAGCTAGCTATCACATAAGTGGTGTCTCCCCTTTTCTCTACGATCTGGTAGGGACCCTGCCAGGACGCCTGCAATTTGTCTGTCTTCACCGGCTTAAGTACTAACACCTTTTGTCCTATGGTGAAGATTCTCTTTCGGGCCCCCCGATCGTACCATACTTTCTGTCTTCTCTGGGCCAACTGGAGATTAGCCCGCACGGATTTGGCTAATTGCTCCATTCGGTCCCTGAGTTCCAGCACGTATGGCACAATTGGGACACCGTCAGCCTCCATCTCTCCCTCCCAGTGCTCCCGGATCAGGTTTAGGGGTCCCCGTACCTTTCTTCCGTAGAGCAACTCGAAGGGAGAGAACCCTGTCATTTCCTGGGGCACCTCCCGATAAGCAAATAGGAGGTGCGGCAGGAAGCGTTCCCAGTCTCGGTATTCCTGAGTGAACGTCTTGAGCATTTGCTTGAGGGTCCCATTGAACCTCTCACACAGCCCGTTCGTCTGGGGGTGGTATGGGGAGCTTAGGAGGGACTTAATTTTGCAAACCTGCCAGAGTTGTTGGGTCAATTCAGCCGTAAATTGGGTGCCTCGGTCGGATAGGATTTCTTTTGGAAATCCTACCCGGGAGAACACCTGTACTAGTGCATTCGCTACCGTATCCGCTTGTATGTTGGATAGGGCGACAGCCTCTGGGTACCTGGTAGCGTAGTCCACTACGGTAAGAATGTATCGCTTACCGGAGGGACTAGGGGTAGCCAGTGGTCCCACTAGGTCAATAGCAACCCGGCTGAAGGGTTCCTCTACAATGGGCATATTTACTAGCTGGGCTTTAGGGTGATCGCCTCGCCTTCCTACTCGTTGACACACATCGCAGGTGTTACAGTAAGTTCTAACGTCAGCGTGCACCCCTGGCCAAAAGAACGTGTGAGTAATGCGGTGTAGGGTACGGGTAACGGCTAGGTGGCCTGCTAAGGGGATGTCGTGGCCTATTTTGAGGATTTCTTGACGGTATTTGTGGGGCACTACCAGCTGTCGCCTACGCTGTCCCCTTTTCTCTGTCCAGCGGTATAGTTTCCCTTTTTCCCATAAGAATGTTTCGTTATCTGCCCCGCCCCCTCCGGTCTCTGCTCGTTCCCGGTACTTTTGTAAGGTCGGGTCAGTCTTAGACTCTGCCTCGAAGGCATCTGGGGTGTCCCAGGGTATGGGGCCTAACCTGTCAGGCAAGGTCGGGGTAGGTCTTACCTGTGTCTCCCGCACTGGTGAGAGCTCTCGCTCCGTCCGGGCTTGGGCCCGTGTAGTCACTGGGTCCGCCTCGTTGTTGCATACTGGAGCATAGGCAGAAGTCATGGGGCCCAAATCGTTGCCCAGTAGTACTTCGGCAGGTAAATTATCCATTAGGCCCACGTTCACAGCCCCCTTTCCCGCTCCCCAATCAAGATGCACTTTAGCTGTTGGAATTTTGTACACATCCCCCCCCGCCACTCTAACGGCCACAGTCTGTCCGGATCGCTTGTGCTCTGGCACCAAATGACTCTGTACCAGCGTGATAGTAGCCCCTGTGTCTCGCAATCCCTCGGTAGATCGCCCCTCGAGCCATACCCTCTGCCGATGGTGCTGGCGGTTATCTGAGGCAGCATATACAGGGTCTGCCTCGTGAAGCGGCCCCACATATCCCTCCATAGGGGCCTCTTGGTTAACACAGAGGGCCCGGGCCGGACGATAGGACCCAGAGGGGTAATTGTAATTCCTGGGTGTCTGGTGCGTATTAAGGGGGCAGCTAGCCATGAAATGCCCTGGTTGCTTGCATCGGTGGCAAGTCGGTCTGGGACGCTCAGAGCTGTTATTGGGTGGTCCTGAGTGTCGGACGGGCCCTGTGGGCACCGGGGCTCGGAATTCAGCACGAGGGGGTGCACGGTAAACCTCTCTGGGTTCGACCCGTGCTGGAGCTCGGTAGTTCATGGGTTCGTGAAGACGGGAGTCATAATGTTCATCGGCCAATTTGGCTGCTTCTTCTAAGGTAGAAGGCCGCCTGTCTCGCAGCCATTCCTTCCCTTGCTGTTCCATGCCATTATCAAAATGTTCTAAGAGAAACAATTGTAAAATTTCCTCCCCAGTCACCGCTTTACTTCCGCTCAGCCAGTGATTTGCCGCTCTCCGCATTCGGTGCGCCCATTCCATATGGGTATCGTTAGGCTTCTTTTCCGTGCCCCGAAACTGTCGGCGATACGTGTCCGGAGTTACAGCGTACCGTCGCAACAGTGTCTCCTTAACTAGCTCATACTGTGTCACTTCCTCAGCACCCAGAGTACGAAAGGCTTCCAGGGCTCGCCCGGATAGTTTCCCAGACAATATCGTGGGCCACTCTCTGTTGGGAATCTGGTGCAGGGCACATTGCCTTTCGAAGTCCGCCAAATATTCATCAATCCCTGTCTTGCTCTCTAGGAAGGGTCGAAATGCCGCATAGGGTATCTTGGGCCTCCCAGCATTTTCGACAGGGATGATTACCTGCGGGGCTTCAGCATTGCGGTGTGCGTTCGCTAGGTTGAGTTCGTGGGCTCGAGTCTCTCGTATATCCTCGTCCGCCTCCGCCATCAACTGCTGTACCAATTCCATGGAGGGGTTCGGCCCGTATAATGAGAGCCTTTCCCGAACAATCCTGGTTATTTCGTCACTAATCGTGGTCGGTGTTTCCGCCATTGTGAAGCTCTGATCCAGTTCGGTCAATTCTGCGATCAGCTCTCTCCTCGGCCGGTTGCTGGCGTACCCCCCTCTGCTTTCAAGTAAATCCTTTAGGGTTGTACGCTTCAATTTTTCGTAAGCGCTCTCCATCCGTTCTGTACCTCTCCTAGGAAATCCAGGAAAATCCCGCCGCTGCCGCCAAATGTTACGGTTACCCTTAGTCTCGCTGAGAGATGGACCGCTTAGTAGCCTGGATCCCTATTGCTAAAGAGGGGAGAAGCTGCTTTCCATAGTATTCTATATGAGTCTCGCAAATATAGAATAATCTCCCTTAGCTGCAGTACAGCTAGGATACCCTTCTGCCCACAAAAACGAGTCAACGCTGCGATTGAGGGTCAAACAAGAACTCAGGACTGGGATGCCCAGCCTGCTTTTTATTAAGGTTACATGCACACAGGGCACTCCCAGGGGGAGAGGGGGGGAAGCACAAAATCCCCCATCACACATTTAGATAGAGAGCACTGTCCTTTGACAGGCCACAATAGGATTACAGTACTTAAGATAACAAGTTTACAAGTTCATCTTATCAATTAGCAGTCTGGCTCCAGAGGTGATTAGACAATAGTTTCTAAAAGCTGAAAAAAAAGAGTTAACTCTTTATGAAATGAAACTTGTTACAGTTTTCTTGGAGCCCTTCTTAGGCGCTGGCTTGCTGGTTCAGGCATTGCTGCTGGGAAATAAGCTCTTCACAACAGAATAACTAATGCTTCTGTAACATGCATAAACAACTCAGAATTAAAACATATGTACAAAACAGATCACCCCTCCCAGAACTATATGCATTAGACTATTTAGTCTTCATAGACAGCTCAGTAAGGGTATGCAATTAATGGCATATAGAAACTTCCAATATTACTTAGAATTACAGAGAGCATAGATCAGAAATGGGGTCTATACAATTTGTTACCTTCTCATGAAATACTTTCTCTACTATCACTGCTTCCTTATAAGAGCTAAGAGCAAAGTTGTGATATCACTAAGGGGGGGGGGGTAAATAGGCAGTATAAGTCCCCTGAGCATTTAATACCGTAAAGGTCCACCTAGCATATCTGCTTGAGGGATTTTCTTATATGAGCAGATCGATACAATAGGTATGAACCGGTAACTTATTTTTTTTGGACTGGTTTAGCTGCTCATTTATATCTGGCCATTTTAAAATTAACCAATTCCTAACTTGTGACGTCTCTGAAAAATGTTAGTCTTTATAACAAGTCGACTAATGCGTGAATAAGAGGAGAATAGGACAGTACTTATCCCCAGCGCTGGTATACAGGAGAAAGCCTTCCCTTTCAATCCTATAGACTGCACTACTCGCTCAGTACAGATCCTGAGATTCGTGCCGTCTGCCTTCACTTTTTTTTGTCAGGAACTTTCGGGTCACCTGCCTGTCGTGATAAGTTTAAGCGAAGTCGGGGCCCTACAACCTCGCTCTTCTCATGTTGTGAGACATCCATGACAACAAGGTAGGTGGCGTCTTGGGCTGTTTTGTAAGGCCTGCTCCATGGCCTCAAAGTTTTCTTTTGGGACTGACTCTCAGAGACAGGGCATAGTCCTCTGCCTATTTTGTCCCCGGCAGTTGATAAAGGTAGAGATCCATGGGGGATGACGATCTCAGAGTTTACGCACAAGACCTTTGCCGTTCCTTCTATCAGATAGGCATCCCGCAGAGAAATGCGCTCCGTCAGAATTGTGCTGTCACTAAGATAAGGCATAATGTTCACTCGGGAAGTAGTGAGCTCTGCCTTGCGGGTCTTTTCCTCTAGGATTCCAGGCTCCACAGTCAAATGCTCAAGGGTGTGTAGGGTTCTGTCATAATCCGAATGCACGGCATTAGTTAAAAGGGTAATCTCGCTGCTTGCTGTACCCACTCTGGAAGGAGCAAGGTTAGAACTGCCTTCTGGATGACGGTCAAAGTGCTGCCTCCCAAGTGGGTGCTGCCCGCAAATAATTTTGCACAACTCCGTCTCTAGGCTCCGGAAATGATCTTGTGTGAGCCGGATTAGCTCGGCTTCCCATCTGTCTATGGCCGCCTCCATTTGCGGGATATGGTTCAGATATATCCTCCTCAATGATAATGTCTGTGCAGATAGCCCCCAAGTAGCGATAAATTGGTCTCCCTTATAGAGCAAAAAGTGGCAGTCGTCAGTGACTGCTGTACCCAGCCAGAATGCTGGGGGGGGTTCTGAGGCTCCGTATTAGGCCGCCACCATAGGCCTCAAAGGTCCAGATCTGTGCTCTGCGGTCATTAATACACTGGAGTTTTAAGGCAGCAGGATCCGCAAGGGAACAGATGTTTAAAATAGCAAAATTTATTTAATAAAAGACCAGTGTTCCAGTAATAATTGGCAGATTATTAGGATCTCGGCAGGAGCTTCAGATGTTGCGACCATTCATGGCCGCCGCCCGGACACGCCCCCTCAATTCGAGATTTTATCCCACCACTAGCACTAAAGAAAGTAAAACCCTCCCCTGAAAAAGAAACAGACCCGAAGGCATCCTTCAAACCGAAAGATTTAAGCAAATCAAGTAAAAACTTCCCTGAGCTATCCACCCTACAATCACTCCCACCCTCTCTGTCCCCATTCTTAATAATACAATTAAAATCCCCAACCAAAAAAGTTGGCTCTCGACCTGGCAGAAAAAACTTTAAAGTTTCAAAATTAAGCAAACGTTCTACCCTATTTGGAGAAGCATATACATTAAACAAACGAAAAACAGTCCCACAAAAAATAAAACTAACCAAAAGTACCCGACCTGGGACAATATGAACTACATTAAGGATAGAAAAACTAAACCCCTTAAACAAAACTCCCACCCCCCCATTCCTATCAGAAGAACAAGACCATACTTTAGGACCATATTCCCAGTCAGCACATTTAGGATGTTCAGAGAGACCACATTCCTGCAAACAAAAAATATTTGCAGAACATACAGATAATAATTTTAAAATTGCAGCTCTCCTTGCTATAGTTGTCATACACTTGACATTAAGGGAAGAAATGGTCAGAAACATCACAAAAATAAATTAAAGAAAAACAAAAAAAGAAATAACATCAGGACTTCTTCTTTCCTTTCTTTTTCTTAGGACTCAAAGGAGATCCTTTAAATCTGCCTCTGTGACGTTCCGACCTCCTAGGCTCCCCCTTGCCAGCCTCATAACCAGTAACTTCAGCAAGTTGGTTCACATCTCTTTTATCTAGATAACCAACAGACGAGGCATCAGAAAAGTCACCTATACACTGGCTTGAGTCAGAAGGAATGTCTTTAGTAGAGACAGAAGGGAACTCTGAAATTAAAGAGTCAGCATCACTTGTAGTATCTGGATCTGCACCCTTAACTACAGGAAGATTCAAATCAGGACTCTCCCATCCATCAGAATCCGCATCTATTTTCCGCTTGGAGGCAGATTTTTTCCCTTCAGTGTCCATATCCTCCTCAGAACTAGAGGACACAACAGCAGACCAATCAATGTTCTCCCCTTCACCAAGAACAGCATCAGAAGCAGCATCACAAGATGACTCAGTGAAGAAAAAATTCTCTGTCCCAGGAACAGCAACAGTATCATCCACAGAATTGGGCAACAGGGCTTCAAGAACATCTGAAGCAGCTATCATATTAGATGTAGCAAGATCCACCTCATGAAGATGAGATTGGGCTTCCTCTACCTTCTCAGCCACAGGAACCACCACAGGAGCATCAGACACCTCTCCGACAGGGACCCCAACTGCAGATGTCTTACACAAAAGAGGTAATATAGAGTTCAATGCCTCATCAGAGGCCTCCTCCTCATTCACAGATGGCTCAACTGCAACTGAAGATCAGCATAGGAAGGCTTCACTCTATCAAGCCCCTGAAACATCATCAAAGGACACATCCTGCACAGATGACTTGAAGAACCACACAGGTCACAGGTCCGGCGTTTACTACAGTGGGCAACAAGATGATCCTCCTCACCGCAATTTCGACATCTGGCACCTGGGCAATTTTCAGCAATGTGACCAAACAGGTTGCAACTACGGCAAAAAAGAGGCATGTCATCATAGTATAGGAAACCTCTATTTCCACCAATGGCGAAAGTCTGTGGAGGGTGTTTCTTTCCACCAATACCTAATTCATCTGGCACAAACCGCACCCAGAACCTGAGCTTTCCATTGAAAGTCCCAAACTGATTCTTCAGCTTGCTACCTCCTTGAACATCATCAAAGTAGCGACAAAGAAACAGACGAATTTCCACATCAGTGACCCAAGGGTTGTACATATGTACTGTCACCGGGATTCTTCTCTCCCTCTGCACACAGGCAACACATTTCATGCCAATCAACTCTGGAGCAGCAGCCATATCAATAGTCCGTTGATAGCAGGTCTGTAAATAATGCTCATCAGTGAAAGCCACATCAAAAATCCCTCTTGAAGGGAATGACTGAACACAATGCAAACTTGCTCTTGGCATCTTCAAAACACCATCCAAAACCACCTGCTGGACAAGAGCCAAATCAATCTTCTCTCGATAGTCCTCAGAAATCAACACCCGAAGTGTATGGGGAACATTTGGCACATTGGTAGCCATATTTGCCCTATTGCCTCTTTTGGCTGGATTTCAGAGTGCCCCCCCAAAAGCAGCATGTGGCTGAAGTCCAGGGATGATGCCACAAGGCCAAGGGGACGGCCCTACTACCCAGTTGCTCTACGCCTAAGGAGTAGCCACCCCCCCAATAGCAGCAGGAGCCCAAACCCCAAAGGGAAAGGACCCCAGGCCGAAGGGGCAGGTCTCCAGGCAGCAAACCAAGACCAAGACCAAGCACAGAAAACTACACTTGATCCAAGCCAAAGGCCCGAGAAGCAACCTCAGCTGATCATTTCGGCCTATTGTGGGCCTCGTCAGTGAGGTGCAGCCATATCCCTCTAGGCACACTGCACAACGGGTCCACGTCTGGATTACCGCATCACACTTAGGGAGACTTCCCTAAGTGTCATAATTTGCATAAATAAAAAGAGAGAAGCGCTCAACCTGAAAATGAACAATAGCATAATAGCTTGTTCTATGGCTAGTTACCACCCAAGAAGCAGCCTCTTTTTTGATAAACATGTGCCTTTCAAAGAGAAGAACTTTCCTGAAGCATATCAGTCTGATCCGTCCAGTCCCGAAATACCAGGCAAACCCTCTCTGAACGAGAGAAACAGCAAAACCCCAGACGTACGTTTCGTAATTCTTTTATTAGAAAAATAATCATATATGCATATATACAAAATAAAATCATATTAACAAATGCAAACAATATATCTCTTGTTACAAAACAACTGAAATATTGACCCACATTTTTGTCATCAGAAAAAAATCAAAATGCAAACATTAAACTTAAATAATCACACAAAATAAAATTAAACATATTTCAAATACAGACAAAAACAAATTGGAGAAAAAAACAAAAACTAAACAATCCAATCCTTCCACTTCTTTGTCTTCCAGATACCTTCAGAATCTAATTCCCCATATCGCCTCCTATCAAAAGAAAAATACAAAAGCAACTTCCCACGGATCATACCCACACAATTACCTACATTAACTACCTCTTTCTTAAAAATCCAAATATTACACATATCCCACAACACCTCCTTCACACAACATGCCAACAACCATATCAATCTTTCTTTCTCCTTTTCCACACCACTTCCACACAAACCATACATCATCATATTAAAAGTAAAAAAACTGCACTCCAGTCAGACCCTTAAAACATCCTTTTAAAACTTCTCCAAACATCTCTAGCATACTCACAATTCCAAAACAAATGAATAACACTCTCGCTTTGACAACAACCATCTCTAGGACACACTTCTGAAACCACTAAACGACGCATTCTCTGAAAATCCCTTGTTGGCAAACACTTATGCACACTCATCCAACTAATATCTTTCTGCCTATTCATCAAATACTTATTACACACATTTTTCCATACCAACACACATTCATTTTTATTCAAACCCCAATCAACTCAAGACCTTCCTTCTCCAACATTTTCAACACCATTCTGTTTGCACACCACATCTCCCTACTAACATTCTCCAAACCATATTTTTTAATCCAACATTCCACCCTATTTCCACAAGCATACTTTACCATACAACCAGCCATGCTATCCTTACCACTCAGAACCACACACCTACTAACATACTAACATATTTCACAGCCAAAAATCTCTCCACGTTTGGAAAACCCTTACCACCAACATTCTTACTCTTAACAACAACATCTCTTTTCAAACGCTCCATACCAGAACTCCAGAAAAAAAGAAAACAACACTCTCAAAATTCTCCGAAAAATCCTCTCAGGAGGCGGAAAAACTAACGCCAAATATAACATAATAGGGATCAAAACCGATTTAATAACTAACATTTTTCCTTCCAAAGATAAAGTCCTTAAAGACCAAAACTGAAGTTTTCTACTCACTTTATCAAAAACATTCTCCCAACTTTCCAAGCCTTTCAAATCCACATCAAATTTCACACCCAACACCTCAATTGCACCTTCAGTCACAGGCCATCCACAGGAATCAATCTCCCTATCATTACCAAAAAATTTAAATTTACACTTATTCCAATTAACTCTGAAACCACTTGCCATACAAAAACATTCAACTAAAGTTTTCACCCTCCTCAAACCAGCCTGAATCTCACATACCACACTCACATCATCCATATACCCAATCACTTTTAAACACCTTCCATTACTACCAGGAACACTCACATCTGTAACTATTTTATCATTCCTCAAACTAGTTAACAATGGCGTCCTTGACGCACTCCAGATTTAACACAAAATTCCTCAGTCAAAAAACCATTAACCTGAACTTGACTCACAATATCACAATACAAACATTTAAACCATCCAATAATCTTACCAGAAAAACCTAAACGTTCTAAAACATGAAACATAAAATCATGCACTACCCTATCATACACTTTTTCAAAATCCACAACAGCAACAGCAACAGACCTCATCCTCTCTCTCACATACCACAGTACATCACATAGTAACAACAAACTTTCAGAAATCTGACGCCCAGGAACAGCACACACTTGCTCTTCACCCACAACCTTACCAATCACTCCACGCATTCTATTTGCCAACACCTTTGCAATAACCTTATAATCAACATTCAAAAACGTAATCGGCCTCCAATTCCTCAAATCTCTCTTATCACCCTTTTTAAATAACAAAACAATTAAACCTTTCCTCATTGAAACAGGCAAAACATTCATTCTAAAAACAAACTTACAAACATCCAACATATCCACCCCAATCAAATTCCAAAAACAAGTATAAAATTCAACAGGCAAACCATCACAACCACCAGGTACCTTCCCATTCTTAAAACTCCTAACAACCTCTGCAATCTCATCCAAACCTAGATCCCTTTCTAACAAATCATTATCATATTTTTCCAACTTAACCTCAATGTCTTCCAACAACTCCTTTTCCAATAAAACATCTCTTGTATTTTCTTTATACAGCTCACTGTAAAACTGATGAACTTCACGCAAATCACCATCAGTACCATTCATTTCACACTCAACCTTATCAAAAACACTAACAAAACCAGTCTTTCCTTCAAAAGCTTTCTTAAAAAAATATTTACTACAAGACTCATCCTTTTCCATTTTCTCCAATCTTGCCATAAAAACATTTTTCTTTCCTTTTTCATGCATACACTTTTTAATTATCTTTCTTGCTTTAGCAATTTCCTCATGCACATCAATACCACAATTTCTCAATTCATACAAATACAACAACCTCAGATACCATTTATCATACAATTCCCTTTCCATTCTAGCTTTCTCACAGCCTTTCTTAATAAAATCCTCTTTATTTCCACCTTCAACCATTCCCACCACATAAGCACATTACTAAAATCACACTTTCTTTCACGCCACCTTTCATACATCCAAACAAACTGACCTTAATCTTCTCATCTTCTAACAAATCCACATTCAGCTTCCAAACACCCTTACCATACTTGATCTTCAAATCACAATTCACCATACACATCAAAAGGGCATGATCCGTAAAGGGCATCCGCTTTAAAGAAAAATCATCAACACATAGAAATTTAGATAAAAAAACAAAAATCAATTCGAGGTTTTATCCCACCATTATCACTAAAGAAAGTAAAACCCTCCCCTGAAAATGAAACGGACCCGAAGGCATCCTTCAAACTGAAAGATTTAAGCAGATCAGCTAAAAACTTCCCTGACCTATCCACCCTACAATCACTCCCACCCTCTCTGTCCCCATTCTTAATAAGACAATTAAAATCCCCAACCAAAAAAGTTGGCTCTCGACCTGGCAGAAAAAACTTTAATGTTTCAAAATTAAGCAAACGTTCTACCCTATTTGGAGAAGCATATACATTAAACAAACAATCCCACAAAAACTAAAACTAACCAAAAGAACCCGACTTGGGACAAAATGAACTACATTAAGGATAGAAAAACAAAACCCCTTAAACAAAACTCCCACCCCCCCATTCCTATCAGAAGAACAAGACCATACTTTAGGACCATATTCCCAGTCAGCACATTTAGGATGTTCAGAGAGACCACATTCCTGCAAACAAAAATATTAGCAGAACATTCAGATAATAACTTAAAATTTGCAGCTCTCCTTGCTATAGTTTTCATACACCTGACATTAAGGGAAGAAATGGTCAGAAACATCATACATTTTTTTTAAAGAAAAACAAACAAACAGGAAAAAAAATTAACATCAGGACTTCTTCTTTTCATATTTCTTCTTAGGACTTTTAAATCTGCCTCTGACGTGCCGACCTCCTAGGCTCCCCCTTGCCAGCCTCATAACCAGTAACTTCAGCAAGTTGGTTCACATCTCTTTTATCTAGATAACCAACAGAAGAGGTATCAGAAAAGTCACCTATACACTGGATTGAGTCAGAGGGAATGTCTTTAGTAGAGACAGAAGGAAACTCTGAAATTAAAGAGTCAGCATCACTTGCAGTATCTGGATCTATACTCTTAACTACTGGTAGATCCAAATCAGGACTCTCCCATCCATCAGAATCCGCACCTTTTTTCCGCTTGGAGGCAGATTTTTTCCCTGCAGTGTCCATAGCCTCCTCAGAACCAGAGGACACAACAGCAGACCAATCAATGTTCTCCCCTTCACCAAGAACAGCATCAGGAGCAGGATCACAAGATGACTCAGTGAAGGAAAAATTCTCTGTCCCAGGAACAGCAACAGTATCATCCACAGAATTGGGCAACAGGGCTTCAAGAACATCGGAAGCAGCTATCACATTAGATGTAGCAAGATCCACCTCCTGAAGATTAGATTGAGCTTCATCCACCTTCTCAGCCACAGGAACCACCACAGGAGCATCAGGCACCTCTCTGACAGGGACCCCAACTGCAGTTTTCTTAAACAAAAGAGGTAATATAGAGATCAGTGCCTCATCAGAGACCTCCTCATTCACAGATGGCTCAACCGCAACTGAAGATGTTTTTTGTGCAACAACAGCGTAGGAAGGCTTCACTTTATCAAGCCCCTGCAACATCATCGAAGGACACATCCTGCACAGATGACTTTAACAACCACACAGGTCACAGGTCCGGCGTTTACTACAGTGGCCAACAAGATGATCCTCCTCACCGCAATTTCGACATCTGGCACCTGGGCAATTTTCAGCAATGTGACCAAACAGGTTGCAACTACGGCAAAACAGAGGCATGTCATCATAGTATAGGAAACCTCGATTTCCACCAATGGCGAAAGTCTGTGGAGGGTGTTTCTTTCCACCAATACCTAATTCATCTGGCACAAACCGCACCCAGAACCTGCGCTTTCCATTGTAAGTCCCAAATTGATTCTTCAGCTTGCTACCTCCTTGAACATCATCAAAGTAGCGACAAAGAAACAGACGAATTTCCACATCAGTGACCCAAGGGTTGTACATATGTACTGTCACTGGGATTCTTCTCTCTCTCTGCACACAGGCAACAAATCTCATGCCCACCAACTCTGGAGCAGCAGCCATATCAATAGTCCATTGATAGCAGGTCTGTAAATGATGCTCATCGGTGAAAGCCACATCAAAAATCCCTCTTGAAGGGAAAGACTGAACACAATGCAAACTTGCTCTTGGCATCTTCAAAACACCCTCCAAAACAACCTGCTGGACATGAGCCAAAACAATCTTCTCTCAGAAGTCCTCAGAAATCAACACCCGAAGTGTATGGGGAACGTTTGGCACATTGGTAGCCATAATTGTCCTATTGCCTCTTTAGGCTGGATTTCAGAGCGCCCCCCAAAAGCAGCATGTGGCTGAAGTCCAGGGACGATGCCACAAGGCCAAGGGGATGGCCCTACTACCCAGTTGCTTTACGCCTAAGTAGTAGCCACACCCCCAATAGCAGCAGGAGCCCAAACCCCCGAAGGGAAAGGACCCCAGGCCGAAGGAGCAGGTCTCCAGGCAGCAAATCTTTCAACCAAGACCAAGCACAGAAAACTGCACTTGATCCCAGCCAAAGGCCCGAGAAGCGACCCCAGACGATTGTTACGGCCTATTGTGGGCCTCGTCAGTGAGGTGCAGCCATATCCCTCTAGGCACACTGAGCAACGGGTCCACGTCTGGATTCCCGCATCACACTTAGGGAGACTTCCCTAAGTGTCATAATTTGCATAAATAAAAAGAGAAAAGCGCTCAACCTGAGAACGAACAATAGCATAATAGCTTGTTCTATGGGTAGTTACCACCCAAGAAGCAGCCTCTTTTTGCTCAACATGTGCCTTTCACAGAGAAGAACTTTCCTGAAGCATATCAGTCTGATCCTGACTTCACAGTATAGTCCAGCCCCGAAATACCAGGCAATCCCTCTCTGAACGAGAGAAACAGCAAAACCCCAGACGTACATTTCGTAATTCTTTTATTAGAAAAATAATCATATATGCATGTATACAAAATAAAATCATAATAACAAATACAAACAAAATATCTCTTGTTACAAAACTGAAATATTGACCCAAATTTTTGTCATCAGAAAAAAAATCAGAATGCAAACATTAAACTTAAATAATCACGGGGGGGCGGAGCCTGACAGCTAAGAGAGCAGACGTGTGGACCTGGAGCTCTCCTAATCAAACTGACTAAAAATGGCCAAACATTCAATTTTGTGATTATTTAAACTGTCCAAACACATAGTGAGTGAATACAAACACATCTGCTAGCTCCTTAAGGAATTGACTATGGATTAATGGACTGTGGAAACTATCTTAGTGAAACTGCGTTTTGAGGCCTTCAGCAACGAACTGGATTACAAAGCCAGGATCTCTGCTATTATTTACGAAGCAGTATCTTTCTAATATTGTATACATAGATCCGGAGGCTGCACTGTGCAAATTCGAAGACAGAGTTTGTGGGATTTTGGAGAAGCACTTCTCTAAGCTTAGCTTTGCAGTTGTACTGCTGCTTGAACAAATTCACCCCTTACATGGCAAAAATGGCGGCAGTGATCCAGGAGTCACGGAGACAACGAGTCTGATTCCCCTACATACGCGGAATAATTCTATACCTTCAGCAGTAGCTAATGCTTGGGCAGGAGTGTGTGAGCATGACCTCAGGTCAAATCTCGATGGATCACAAGTTAGCACGAGAGCGTCGGATACCTGCTGCAACTCACCGGATCTAGAAGAGACTGAAGCCGCAAAGTTAAGCCTGCCGATGGCGGACCCAAGAGGAGTGAAATCATGCAGCCTTCATAGTGTACCTTATTTGGGCGCTTTGTATTATCTATGGGAAGGTGCTCGTAGCTCCCCGATGCCCCAGTGTAATTATGTACCTGAGTCGGAGCAGTGTAACAGGAGCCTTCAGCAATGTGAGAGCGATGTTCTCTGTAGTGAGTATTTCACTTCTTTTGAATTTGTATACAATACACTACTACAAAAGGCTGGGGCAAGCCATCAGCTAGCGGCCATGATCCGGATATCGCACTTGCTATATTATTCAGAGCTCCTACTTGCCATCGCTCTCTCTGCAGACCACATTAGAAAGGAAATTGGCTGAATCGCCTTCTGCCCTATGTGCGACCTGCTGGCTACGCTTCAGAACTGGCATAGGCTTATTATCCCCAACTCCTAGCTTTTCTACTGTGTGACATTGGTATTAACTTTAACAAGGCAGCCCTCCATGATGCAGATTGCTGTCTGTTTATATTAACATTGCTTCCTGCAAACTCCTAGGTATATTGGTCGGGATGTTATGTGGTCCTGGTAGACATTATTCAACTCTGCTATGCCTCATCTCACCAGTTGTATGATCTAATATTGCCTATTTAATTTCACTGCTCTCCAACAAGTGAACCTTAGTACGCCATGTATATGGTTTATATTTACACAGCAGGACTGATACTATTTAGACCCCAAATACTATGGTGTATAGTGCCAGTTCATAATATTTTGTTTGATGTTGATATTGATGTTCTCTACATTATGTACATTTTGTTTAATGTGTTCCTGTTCATAATATAGTGTATTATGTTCTGGTATGTGGGGTTCCGTTTTATCTCTATGACAGTATGCTTATATTTGCTCGCAATGAGTCGTTGTTACAATCCTGTGCATGACATTGGAATTGTTTTATTCTCCCTTACTTACAGAGCATAACACTTGCTGCCTTATAATGTTTCCATTGCCTTGTGCTAACTCTTCTTTTCATACCGCTCCTCTGCGGTTGCCTCTGGGATACTGGCAGTACATTTCTTCAGGCATTGCAGTCATTTGTTTTACCCGTGTAACTAACTACCTGTGTGCTGCATATAGACTCTACTCTATACCAATCTTGTATATGTACATATCTAACCCCTATATTTTCTTTCCTGACAATAGTTTCCTGTCATACCTCTAATATTCTTATTTCTATGTTTAATCCATTTATGGGTGACATTGTACTTTAGTTCCCTTAGTTCTAATATTATATCCCTATTGAAGATTGCTTTACCTTAGCATGTTATTGTGTCCATGGATGAAAATGTCATTTTAATCTGCTAATTGTTCGGTTCTTTGATATGTTATAGCTATAAGATACATGCTTATGTATTTCAGATAGATACAGGTTGCTTGACTCTCATTAACCTACTCTTTCAGGCGAGTGACACACTAATAGCTCCTCCGTATGTGATGTGTCTGTTGCCGGGTGTAGGGCCCGCACCCGGCTGGCATGGTTTACCACTGTCAACATAGACATATGCCTGTTTCTACCGAACCGATATAGTCCACAATATTTTTAGCTGCTTTGGAGTTAAGTATTTTACTATTATGGGAATGCTTAGATTTAGTATATATTCACTACTTTTTAATTTCTATCTATTGGGTGTTTACCACAATTACACTGCATCCCCCTATTTTTTTTTTCAATTTACTTATATCCCTTACTATTAATGGTTGCAATCTTTAAGGCCTTTTATCCCCATAGTTATGTTGCATATAATCTCCCTACTAGATATTTGAGTTTTATTAACACATATGCCCATTATAATTGCCCATACAAGCTATCCACTCACAGACTCATAGAGTCCGCTGACAAAACCCTATTGTTATATCCCCCCCCCCCCCGCCCACCTCTATACCCTGAGATTTGTAATTAGTCTCAGTGGTTTGCCCGGTTTCTCTCGTTATATACCGCAAACAAAATCATATCAATCCTGTGGATTCTATTTCATTTCTGGTTATTTACGTGTAACAACATATTGAATGTATAGAATCCGTGACATTTTGTGAAAGAGAATAAGCCCTAGATTGAGCATTCATGACACATTTTTTTTGATTTTATGTATGATTGCTAACCAAGTTCTATATAGATATAGACAGTTTAAATTTGCAATCCTATCTGACTACGTTTAAATTTACAGGTAACTGTTCAATAACTGTTGGAAAAGCATTATAAAACAAAAAAGTACGAGGCTTTCATTTGATTGGGACTCTAACTATGACTTTACAACCGTTTATTTTTGCATCTTCTATTTTTTATGCTGGAAATCAACACCATTTATGTTACAGTTTCAGTTATTCTGTGATACTATTTAGTTCTTTTTTTTTGTATTATGTCTGTATGTCACAACTTTATTTGCCTCAATAAAAACTATTATAAAAAAAAAAAAACTTAAATAATCACACAAAATAAAATTAAACATATTTCAAATAAAGACAAAAACAAACTGGAGAAAAAACAAAAAACAAAAACAAAAAAAAAACGAAATAATCCAATCCTTCCACTTCTTTGTCTTCCAGATGCCTTCAGAATCTAATTCCCCATATCGCCTCCTATCAAAAGAAAAATACAAAAACAACTTCCCACGGATCATACCCACACAATTACCTACAGTAACTACCTCTTTCTTAAAAATCAAAATATTACGCGCATCCCACAACACCTCCTTCACACAACATGCCAACAACCATATCAATCTTGCTTTCTCCTTTTCCACACCACTTCCACACAAACCATACATCATCATATTAAAAGTAAATAACTGCACTCCAGTCAAACCCTTAATCATCCTTTTCAAACTTCTCCAAACATCCCTAGCATACTCACAATTCCAAAACAAATGAATAACACTCTCGCTTTGACAACAACCATCTCTAGGACACACTTCTGAAGCCACTAAACGAAGCATTCTCTGAAAATCCCTTGTTGGCAAACACTTATGCACACTCATCCAACTAATATCTTTCTGCCTATTCATCAAATACTTATTACACACATTTTTCCATACCAACACACATTCATTTTCATTCAAACCCCCAATCAACTCAAGACCTTCCTTCTTCTCCAACATTTTAAACACCATTCTGTTTGCACACCACATCTCCCTACTAACATTCTCCAAACCATATTTTTTAATCCAACATTCCACCCTTACATAAAACCACAGAACAGCAAAACATACCGGTTTCTTTCTATCAATCTCAAATAAACCATATCGTCTTAAAACATTTCCACAAGCATACTTTACCATACAACCAGCCATGCTATCCTTACCACTCAGAACCACACACCTACTAACATATTTCACAGCCAAAAATCTCTCCACATTTGGAAAACCCTTACCACCAACATTCTTACTCTTAACAACAACATCTCTTTTCAAACGCTCCATACCAGAACTCCAGAAAAAAGAAAATAACACTCTCAAAATTCTCCGAAAAATCCTCTCAGGTGGCGGAAAAACTAACGCCAAATATAACATAATAGGGATCAAAACCGATTTAATAACTAACATTTTTCCTTCCAAAGATAAAGTCCTTAAAGACCAAAACTGAAGTTTTCTACTCACTTTATCAAAAACATTCTCCCAACTTTCCAAGCCTTTCAAATCCACATCAAATTTCACACCCAACACCTCAATTGCACCTTCAGTCACAGGCCATCCACAGGAATCAATCTCCCTATCATTACCAAAAACTTTAACTTTACACTTATTCCAATTAACTCTGAAACCACTTGCCATACAAAAACATTCAACTAAAGTTTTCACCCTCCTCAAACCAGCCTGAGTCTCACATACCACACTCACATCATCCAATCTTCTCTCGAAAATCCTCAGAAATCAACACACAAAGTGTATGTGGAACATTTGGCACATTGGTAGCCATATTTGCCCTATTGCCTCTTTAAGCTGGATTTCAGAGCGCCCCCCCCAAAAGCAGCATGTGGCTGAAGTCCAGGGACGATGCCACAAGGCCAAGGGGATGGCCCTACTACCCAGTTGCTCTACGCCTAAGGAGTAGCCACCCCCCAATAGCAGCAGGAGCCCAAACCCCAAAGGGAAAGGACCCCAGGCCGAAGGAGCAGGTCTCCAGGCAGCAAACCAAGACCAAGACCAAGCACAGAAAACTGCACTTGATCCAAGCCAAAGGCCAGAGAAGCAACCTCAGTTGATCATTTCGGCCTTCTGTGGGCCTCGTCAGTGAGGTGCAGCTATATCCCTCTAGGCACACTGAGCAACGGGTCCACGTCTGGATTCCTGCATCACACTTAGGGGGACTTCCATAAATGTCATAATTTGCATAAATAAAAAGAGAGAAGCACTCAACCTGAGAACGAACAATAGCATAATAGGCTGCTTCTTGGGTGGTAACTAGCCATAGAACAAGCCATTATGCTATTCTTCATTTCAAGGTTGAGCGCTTCTCTCTTTAATTTATGCAAATTTGCTCAGTGTGCCTAGAGGGATATGGCTGCACCTCACTGATGAGGCCCACAATAGGCCGAAACGTACGTCTGGGGTTTTGCTGTTTCTCTCGTTCAGAGAGGGACTGCCTGGTATTTCGGGGCTGGACTGTACTGTGAAGTAAGGATCAGACTGATATTCTTTCCGGAAATTTCTTCTCTGTGAAAGACACTTGTTGAGCAAAAAGAGGCTGCTTCTTGGGTGGTAACTAGCCATAGAACAAGCTATTGTTTGTTTCCTGGTTGAGCGCTTCTCTCTTTTAATTTTTGCAAATTATAACACTAAGGGAAGTCTCCCTAAGTGTGATGCGGTAATCCAGACGTGGACCCGTTGCTCAGTGTGCGTAGAGGGATATGGCTGCACCTAACTGATGAGGCCCACAAAAGGCCGAAACGTACGTCTGGGGTTTTGCTGTTTCTCTCATTCAGAGAGGGATTGCCTGGTATTTCGGGGCTGGACTGCACTGTGAAGTCAGAATCAGACTGATATGCTTCAGGAAAGTTCTTCTCTGTGAAAGGCACATGTTGAGCAAAAAGAGGCTGCTTCTTGGGTGGTAACTATCCATAGAACAAGCTATTATCTTATTGTTCGTTTCCAGGTTGAGCGCTTCTCTCTTTTAATTTATGCAAATTATGAAACTAAGGGAAGTCTCCCTAAGTGTTATGTGGGAATCCAGACGTGGACCCATTGCTGAGTGTGCCTACAGGAATATGGCTGCATCTCACTGATGAGTCCCACAATAGGCCGAAACCTACGTCTGGGGTTTTGCTGTTTCTCTCGTTCAGAGAGGGATTGCCTGTTTTTTCGGGGTTGGTCTGTACTGTGAAGTCAGGATCAGACTGATATGCTTCAGGAAAGTTCTTCTCTGTGAAAGGCACATGTTGAGCAAAAAGAGGCTGCTTCTTGGGTGGTAACTAGCCATAGAACAAGCTATTATGCTATTGTTCGTTTCCAGGTTGAGCATTTCTCTCTTTTAATTTAGATAGTGGCAAAACTACAGTGGGCGCATTGTTTGCAACTGGGCACTAGAGGTCGGCCACTCTAAGGGGGCCCCAGCAGGTGTGACTTTGAAAAGTGGGTGCCTGCGTGCACCTTTGTCAGGGGGAGTGCACACAAGCTTTTTAAAAATGGAGGCGATGTGTGTTGTGCAGTGGCAGTGTACTGCCTGCAGAATCCCAGGCATGAGAGAGAGAGGCAAAGTCAGAGATGGAGCTGTAACCGGTAAGGTCAGCTGAGTAATCAGGCATTTGTGTTTAAACAGGGGTACATTTGCATATGCACTATATTTAGAGTGCAGAAGAGCGTACACTGCATATATATAATTGGAATGCATTTCTGTACTTTAAATATAGTGTATATGCACAACGTTAAGCAGTGAGAAGTTCTCAACTTTTGAAAACAGTCTCCCTAAGTGTGATGGGGGAAACCAGACGTGGACTCCTTGCCCAGTGTGCTTAGAGGAATGTGGCTGCACCTCACTGACAAGGCCCATAGGAGGCCGAAACGATTGTCTGGGGTTGTCATGTTCCTTGTTCAGAGGAGAATTGCCTGGTATTTCTGGGCTGGACTGACCTTACTTGGCGGAATGAGACTGATATACTTCAGGAACTTTTTCCTCTGTTAAAAGCACACTGGTCTAAAAGAGGCTGCTCCTTGGTGGTAAATCGCCATAGAACTAGCTATTGAGCTGTTGTTCATTCCTTGTAGAGTGCTTCTCTCTTCGTATGCAAATATATATATATATATATATATATATATATATATATATATATATAGGAAGTGGACCCGTTGCTCAGTGTGCCTAGAGGGATATGGCTGCACCTCACTGATGAGGCCCACAATAGGCCGAAACGTACGTCTGGGGTTTTGCTGTTTCTCTCGTTCAGAAAGGGATTGCCTGGTATTTCGGGGCTGGACTGTACTGTGAAGTCAGGATCAGACTGATATTCTTTCCGGAAAGTTCTTCTTTGTGAAAGACACTTGTTGAGCAAAAAGAGGCTGCTTCTTGGGTGGTAACTAGCCATAGAACAAGCTATTGTTTGTTTCCTGGTTGAGCGCTTCTCTCTTTTAATTTATGCAAATTATAACACTAACGGAAGTCTCCCTAAGTGTGATGCGGGAATCCAGACATGGACCTGTTGCTCAGTGTGCATAGAGGGATATGGCTGCACCTCACTGATGAGGCCTACAATAGGCTGAAACGTACGTCTGGGGTTTTGCTGTTTCTCTCATTCAGAGAGGGATTGCCTGCTATTTCGGGGCTCGACTATACTGTGAAGTCAGGAACAGACTGATATGCTTCAGGAAAGTTCTTCTTTGTGAAAGGCACATGTTGAGCAAAAATAGGCTGCTTCTTGGGTGGTAACTAGCCATGGAACAAGCTATTATGCTATTGTTCGTTTCCAGGTTGAGCGCTTCTCTCTTTTAATTTATGCAAATTATGACACTAATGGAAGTCTCCCTAAGTGTGATGCGGGAATCCAGACGTGGACCCGTTGCTCAGTGTGCCTAGAGGGATATGGCTGAACCTCACTGATGAGGCCCACAATAGGCCGAAACGTACGTCTGGGGTTTTGCTGTTTCTCTCGTTCAGAGAGGGATTGCCTGGTATTTCGGGGCTGGACTGTACTGTGAAGTCAGGATCAGACTGATATTCTTTCCGAAAAGTTCTTCTCTGTGAAAGACACTTGTTGAGCAAAAAGAGGCTGCTTCTTGGGTGGTAACTAGCCATAGAACAAGCTATTGTTTTTTTCCTGGTTGAGCGCTTCTCTCTTTTAATGTATGCAAATTATAACAATTAGGGAAGTCTCCCTAAGTGTGATGCGGGAATCCAGACAAGGACCCGTTGCTCAGTGTGCCTAGAGGGATGTGGCTGCACCTCACTGATGAGGCCCACAATAGGCTGAAACGTACGTCTGGGGTTTTGCTGTTTCTCTCATTCAGAGAGGGATTGCCTGGTATTTTGGGGCTGGACTGTACTGTGAAGTCAGGATCAGACTGATATGCTTCAGGAAAGTTTTTCTTTGTGAAAGGCACATGTTGAGCAAAAAGAGGCTGCTTCTTGGGAGGTAACTAGCCATAGAACAAGCTATTATCTTTTTGTTCATTTCCAGGTTGAGCGCTTCTCTCTTTTAATTTATGCAAATTATGACACTAAGGTTAAGTCTCCCTAAGTTTTATGTGGGAATCCAGACGTGGACCCATTGCTAAGTGTGCCTAGAGGGATATGGCTGCCCCTCACTGACGATCGTCTGAGGTCGCTTCTCGGGCCTTTGGCTGGGATCAAGTGCAGTTTTCTGTGCTTGGTCTTTGTTGAAAGATTTGCTGCCTGGAGACCTGCTCCTTCGGCCTGGGGTCCTTTCCCTTCGGGGTTTGGGCTCCTGCTGCTATTGGGGGGTGGCTACTCCTTAGGCATAGAGCAACTGGGTAGTAGGGCTGTCCCCTTGGCCTTGTGGTATCGTCCCTGGACTTCAGCCACATGCTGCTTTTGGGGGGGCGCTCTGAAATCCAGTCTAAAAAGGCAATAGGACAATTATGGCTACCAATGTGGCAAACGTTCCCCATACTCTTCGGGTGCTGATTTCTGAGGACTTCCGAGAGAAGATTGGTTTGGCTCATGTCCAGCAGGTTGTTTTGGAGGGTGTTTTGAAGATGCCAAGACCAAGTTTGCATTGTGTTCAGTCTTTCCCTTCAAGAGGTATTTTTGATGTGGCTTTCACCGATGAGCATCATTTTACAGACCTGCTATCAACGGACTATTGATATGGCTGCTGCTACAGAGTTGGTGGGCAAGAGATTTGTTGCCTGTGTGCAGAGGGAGAGAAGAATCCCGGTGACAGTACATATGTACAACCCTTGGGTCACTGATGTGGAAATTCGTCTGTTTCTTTGTTGCTACTTTGATGATGTTCAAGGAGGTAGCAAGCTAAAGAATCAATTTTTGACTTTCAATGGAAAGCGCAGGTTCTGGGTGCGGTTTGTGCCAGATGAATTAGGTATTGGTGTAAAGAAACACCCTCCACAGACTTTCACCATTGGTGGAAATAGAGGTTTCCTATTCTATGATGACATGCCTCTGTTTTGCTGTAGTTGCAACCTGTTTGGTCACATTGCAGAAAATTGCCCAGGTGCCAGATGTCAAAATTGCGGTGAGGAGGATCATCTTGTTGCCCACTGTAGTAAACGCCAGACCTGTGACCTGTGTGGTTCTTCAAGTCATCTGTGCAGGATGTGTCCTTTGATGATGTTGCAGGGGCTTGATAGAGTGAAGCCTTCCTACGCTGATGTTACAAAAAAAAAAATCTTCATTTACGGTTGAGCCATCTGTGAATGAGGAGGAGGTCTCTGATGAGGCATTGATCTCTATATTACCTCTTTTGTGTAAGAAAACTGCAGTTGGGGTCCCTGTCGGAGAGGTGTCTGATGCTCCTGTGGTGGTTCCTGTGGCTGAGAAGGTGGATGAAGCTCAATCTAATCTTCAGGAGGTGGAGTTTGCTACATCTAATGTGATAGCTGCTTCCTATGTTCTTGAAGCCCTGTTGTCCAATTCTGTGGATGATACTGTTGCTGTTCCTGTGACAGAGAATTTTTCCTTCACTGAGTCAGCTTGTGATCCTGCTCCTGATGCTGTTCTTGGTGAAGGGGAGAACATTGATTGGTCTGCTGTTCTGTCCTCTGATTCTGAGGAGGATATGGACACTGCAGGGAAAAAATCTGCCTCCAAGCGGAAAAAAGGTGCGGATTCTGATGGATGGGAGAGTCCTGATTTGGATGTACCAGTAGTTAAGAGTGCAGATCCAGATACTGCAAGTGATGCTGACTCTTTAATTTCAGAGTTTCCTTCTGTCTCTACTAAAAACGTTCCCTCTGACTCAAGCCAGTGTATAGGTGATTTTTCTGATGCCTCTTCTGTTGGTTATCTAGATAAAAGAGATGTGAACCAACTTGCTGAAGTTACTGGTTATGAGGCTGGCAAGGGGGAGCCTAGGAGGTTGGCACGTCACAGAGGCAGATTTAAAGGATCTCCTTTGAGTCCTAAGAAAAAGAAAGAAAAGAAGTCCTGATGTTATTTTTTTGTTTTGTTTTTCTTTAAAAATAATTTGTGATGTTTCTGACCATTTCTTCCCTTAATGTCAGGTGTATGAAAACTATAGCAAGGAGAGCTGCAATGTTTACGTTATTATCTGTATGTTCTGCTAATATTTTTTGTTTGCAGGAATGGGGTCTCTCTGAACATCCTAAATGTGCTGACTGGGAATATGGTCCTAAAGTATGGTCTTGTTCTTCTGATAGGAATGGGGGGGGGGGGAGTTTTGTTTAAGGGGTTTTGTTTTTCTATCCTTAATGTAGTTCATATTGTCCCAAGTCGGGTTCTTTTGGTTAGTTTTAGTTTTTGTGGGACTGTTTTTCGTTTGTTTAATGTATATGCTTCTCCAAATAGAGTAGAACGTTTGCTTAATTTTGAAACATTAAAAGTTTTTTCTGCCACGTCGAGAGCCAACTTTTTTGGTTGGGGATTTTAATTGTATTATTAAGAATGGGGACAGAGAGGGTGGGAGTGATTGTAGGGTGGATAGCTCAGGGAAGTTTTTAGTTGATCTGCTTAAATCTTTTGGTTTGAAGGATGCCTTCGGGTCCGTTTCATTTTCAGGGGAGGGTTTTACTTTCTTTAGTGATAGTGGTGGGATAAAATCTCGAATAAATTTTTGTTTTTTATCTAAATTTCTATGTGTTGATGATTTTTCTTTAAAGCGGATGCCCTTTACGGATCATGCCCTTTTGATGTGTAAGGTGAATTGTGATTTTAAGATCAAGTATGGTAATGGTGTTTGGAAACTGAATGTGGATTTGTTAGAAGATGAGAAGATTAAGGGTCAGTTTGTTTGGATGTATGAAAGGTGGCGTGAAAGAAAGTGTGATTTTAGTGTGCTTATGTGGTGGGAATGGTTGAAGGTGGAAATAAAGAGGTTTTTTATTAAGAAAGGCTGTGAGAAAGCTAGAATGGAAAGGGAGTTGTATGATAAATGGTATCTGAGGTTGTTGTATTTGTATGAATTGAGAAATTGTGGTATTGATGTGCATGAGGAAATTGCTCAAGCAAGAAAGATAATTAAAAAGTGTATGCATGAAAAAGGAAAGAAAATTGTTTTTATGGCAAGATTGGAGAAAATGGAAAAGGATGAGTCTTGTAGTAAATATTTTTTTAAGAAAGCTTTTGAAGGAAAGACTGGTTTTGTTAGTGTTTTTGATAAGGTTGAGTGTGAAATTAATGGTACGGATGGTGTTTTGCGTGAAGTTCATGAGTTTTACAGTGAGCTGTATAAAGAAAATACAAGAGATGTTTTATTGGAAAAGGAGTTGTTGGAAGACATTGAGTTTAATTTGGAAAAATATGATAATGATTTGTTAGAAAGGGATCTAAGTTTGGATGAGATTGCAGAGGTTGTTAGGAGTTTTAAGAATGGGAAGGTACCAGGTTGTGATGGTTCGCCTGTTGAATTTTATACTTGTTTTTGGAATTTGATTGGGGTGGATATGTTGGATTTTTGTAAGTTTGTTTTTAGAATCAATGTTTTGCCTGTTTCCATGAGGAAAGGTTTGATTGTTTTGTTATTTAAAAAGGGTGATAAGAGAGATTTGAGGAATTGGAGGCCAATTACGTTGTTGAATGTTGACTATAAAGTTATTGCAAAGGTGTTGGCAAATAGAATACGTGGAGTGATTGGTAAGGTTGTGGGTGAAGAGCAAGTGTGTGCTGTTCCTGGGCGTCAGATTTCTGAAAGTTTGTTGTTGCTACGTGATGTACTGTGGTATGTGAGGGAGAGCATGAGGTCTGTTGCTGTTGCTATTGTGGATTTTGAAAAAGCGTATGATAGGGTAGTGCATGATTTTATGTTTCATGTTTTAGAACATTTAGGTTTTTCTGGTAAGATTAATGGATGGTTTAAATGTTTGTATTGTGATATTGTGAGACAAGTTCAGGTTAATGGTTTTTTTGACTGAGGAATTTTGTGTTAATTCTGGAGTGCGTCAAGGATGTCCTTTGTCTCCTGTGTTATTTGTATGTGTCATTGAGCCATTGTTAACTAGTTTGAAGAAGGATAAATTAGTTAGAGGTGTGAGTGTTCCTGGTAGTAATGGAAGGTGTTTAAAAGTAATTGGGTATATGGATGATGTGAGTGTGGTATGTGAGACTCAGGCTGGTTTGAGGAGGGTGAAAACTTTAGTTGAATGTTTTTGTATAGCAAGTGGTTTCAGAGTTAATTGGAATAAGTGTAAATTTAAAGTTTTTGGTAATGATAGGGAGATTGATTCCTGTGGATGGCCTGTGACTGACGGTGCAATTGAGGTGTTGGGTGTGAAATTTGATGTGGATTTGAAAGGCTTGGAAAGTTGGGAGAATGTTTTTGATAAAGTGAGTAGAAAACTTCAGTTTTGGTCTTTAAGGTCTTTATCTTTGGATGAAAAAATGTTAGTTATTAAATCGGTTTTGATCCCTATTATGTTATATTTGGCATTAGTTTTTCCGCCTCCTGAGAGGATTTTTCGGAAAATTTTGAGATTGTTGTTTTCTTTTTTCTGGAGTTCTTGTATGGTTCGTAAGAGAAGAGAGGTTGTTGTTAAGAGTAAGAATGTGGGTGGTAAGGGTTTTCCAAATGTGGAGAGATTTTTGGCTGTGAAATATGTTAGTAGGTGTGTGGTTCTGAGTGGTAAGGATAGCATGGCTGGTTGTATGGTAAAGTATGCTTGTGGAAATGTTTTAAGACGATATGGTTTGTTTGAGATTGATAGAAAGAAACCGGTATGTTTTGCTGTTCCGTTGTTTTATGTAAGGGTGGAATGTTGGATTAAAAAATATGGTTTGGAGAATGTTAGTAGGGAGATGTGGTGTGCAAACAGAATGGTGTTGAAAATGTTGGAGAAGAAGGAAGGTCTTGAGTTGATGGGGGGTTTGAATGAAAATGAATATGTGTTGGTATGGAAAAATGTGTGTAATAAGTATTTGATGAATAGGCAGAAAGATATTAGTTAGATGAGTGTGCATAAGTGTTTGCCAACAAGGGATTTTCAGAGAATGCGTCGTTTAGTGGCTTCAGAAGTGTGTCCTAGAGATAGTTGTTGTCAAAGCGAGAGTGTTATTCATTTGTTTTAGAATTGTGAGTATGCTAGGGATGTTTGGAGAAGTTTGAAAAGGATGACTAAGGGTCTCACTGGAGTGCAGTTTTTTACTTTTAATATGATGATATATGGTTTGTGTGGAAGTGGTGTGGAAAAGGAGAAACAAGATTGATATGGTTGTTGGCATGTTGTGTGAAGGAGGTGTTGTGGGATGTGCGTAAAATTTTGATTTTTAAGAAAGAGGTAGTTACTGTAGGTAATTGTGTGGGTATGATCCGTGGGAAGTTGTTTTTGTATTTTTCTTTTGATAGGAGGCGATATGGGGAATTAGATTCTGAAGGCATCTGGAAGACAAAGAAGTGGAAGGATTGGATTATTTAGTTTTTAGGTTTTTGTTTTTTTTTGGTCTGTATTTGAAATATGTTTAATTTTATTTTGTGTGATTATTTAAGTTTTATGTTTGCATTTTGATTTTTTTCTGATGACAAAAATTTGGGTCAATATTTCAGTTGTTTTGTAACAAGAGATATTTTGTTTGCATTTGTTATTATGATTTTATTTTGTATATATGCATATATGATTATGTTTCTAATAAAAGAATTACGAAACGTACGTCTGGGGTTTTGCTGTTTCTCTCGTTCAGAGAGGGATTGCCTGGTATTTCGGGGTTGGACTGTACTGTGAAGTCAGGATCAGAAATTATATGCTTCAGGAAAGTTCTTCTCTGTGAAAGGCACATGTTGAGCAAAAAGAGGCTGCTTCTTGGGTGGTAACTAGCCATAGAACAAGCTATTATGCTATTGTTCGTTTCCAGGTTGAGCACTTCTCTCTTTTAATTTAGACAGTGGCAAAACTACAGTGGGCGCAATGTTTGCGACTGGGCACTAGAGGTCGGCCACTCTAAGGGGGCCCCAGCAGGTGTGACTTCGAAAAGTGGGTGCCTGCGTACACCTTTGTCAGGGGGAGTGCACACAAGCTTTTTAAAAATGGAGGTGATGTGTGTTGTGCAGTGGCAGTACAGATGTGTACTGCCTGCATAATCCAAGGCATGAGAGAGAGAGGCAAAGTCAGAGATGGAGCTGTAACTGGTAAGGTCAGCTGAGTAATCAGGCATTTGTGTTTAAACAGGGGTACATTTGCATATGCACTATATTTAAAGTGCAGAAGAGCGTACACTGCATATATATCATTGGAATGCGTTTCTGTACTTTAGATATAGTGTATATGCACAACGTTAAGCAGTGAGAAGTTCACAACTTTTGAAAACATTTCTTGTTTTTTTTTCAACTCTAAACCACTTTTATCCATTAGGTGTACATTGGCAAAACCAAAAGTCAAGCACAGGGGTCAAGTCGAGCAGTAATGCATGGGAACGGAGTTCCTGCACTATTTTTGCAGGAGGACCTAAGTTTCCTCTGGCCAGAGAACAGAAACACTTCAGTAAACACTACTGCTGCTTCTGGGAGGAGCTGGAGCATCTTCTGGTTAGAGGATAGTGAGATTCCCTAGTAATGGGCAGTAACACTTCCTACAATACACTTAATGTAAGACTGTCAGCTGTCCTGCTGTGTTATCACCCCTGTTATGAATAATATATTTTTTATCTTTTATTACACATGGTGCTTACATTTCTGTATGACTTGCTCTGGGATTATTTAGCTCCCCTCAGAAGAAATAGAACTATTGCACCTTAAATGGGTGAGACTCTGTGACAGAGGAGGATTCTCAGGCCCAACAGCAACCATTCAGCCCTTCATTGGATTTAATTTGCTTTCATTAACCAAAGTGTATAAATTATATACATATACTGTAAATACGGTGAGTGTGTATATATATATATATATATATATATATATATATATATATATAAATTTGCATACAAGAGAAGCGCTCTACAAGGAATGAACAACAGCTCAATAGCTAGTTCTATGGCGATTTACCACCAAGGAGCAGCCTCTTTTAGACCAGTGTGCTTTTAACAGAGGAAAACTTTCCTGAAGTATATCAGTCTCATTCCGCCAAGTAAGGACAGTCCAGCCCCGAAATACCAGGCAATTCTCCTCTGAACAAGGAACATGACAACCCCAGACGATCGTTTCGGCCTCCTATGGGCCTCGTCAGTGAGGTGCAGCCACATTCCTCTAAGCACACTGGGCAAGGAGTCCATGTCTGGTTTCGCCCATCACCCATAGTGAAACCTCCCCAGGGTCATATTAATTTTTATATGAAGATAGAAGTGCTCTACAAGGAACGAACAACAGCTCAATAGCTAGTTCTATGGCGATAACAATATTAATTGTCAGAGAGGGTGAAAGTCTTGGTGAGTTCCCACACTTTTTTTTGTAGGACTTGACCCCTGATCAAGCATATGAAAAAAAATCAGTACGTTTATGTGTGGCATTCCCTCTCTCTCTATTTGTTCTACCTCACTCTCTACCTTTGTACTTCCCCTCTCTCTCGCCATTTGTATTCCCTCTCTATCCCTTTGTACTTCTCAACTCTCTCTCCATTTGTACTCCCCCTTTTTCTCTCCATTTGTCCTACCTCTCTCTCTCTCTCCCTTTGTACTCCCCCTCTCGCTCTCCATTTGTACTCCCCTCTCTATCTCCCTTTGTACTCACCCTCTCTCTCTTCATTTGTGCCCCCCTCTCTCTCCATTTGTACTCCCCTCTCTCTCTCCATTTGTACTTCCTCTCTCCTTTTGTACTCTCCCTCTCTCTCCCTTTGTACTTCCCCTCTCTCTCCATTTGTACTCCCCCCCTCTCTCTCCATTTGTACTCCCTCTCTCTCTCTCTCTCTCTCTCCATTTGTACCCCCCTCTCTCTCCCTTTGTACTCCCCCTCTCTCTCTCCCTTTGTACTCCCCCTCTCTCTCTCCATTTGTACCCCTCTCTCTCTCCATTTGTACCCCACTCTCTCTCCATTTGTACTTCCCTCTCTCTCCCTTTGTACTCCCCCCTCTCTCTCCCTTTGTACTCCCCCTCTCTCTCTCCATTTGTACTCCCCCTCTCTCTTTCCATTTGTACTCCCCCTCTCTCTCTACTTGTACTCCCCCTCTTTCTCTCCATTTGTACTCCCCCTCTCTCCCTTTGTACTTCCCCTCTCTCTCCCTTTGTACTTCCCCTCTCTCTCCATTTGTACTCCCCCTCTCTCTCTCCATTTGTACTCTCTCTCTCTCTCTCTCTCTCTCTCCATTTGTACCCCCCTCTCTCTCCATTTGTACTTCCCTCTCTCTCCCTTTGTACTCCCCCTCTCTCTCTCCCTTTGTACTCCCCCTCTCTCTCTCCATTTGTACTCCCCCTCTCTCTCTCCATTTGTACTCCCCCTCTCTCTCCATTTGTACTCCCCCTCTCTCTCCATTTGTACTCCCCCTCTTTCTCTCCCTTTGTACTTCCCCTCTCTCTCCCTTTGTACTTCCCCTCTCTCTCCCTTTGTACTTCCCCTCTCTCTCTCCATTTGTACTCCCACCCTCTCTCGGCATTTGCACTCCCTCTCTCTCCATTTGTACTCCCCCTCTTTCTCTCCATTTGTACTCCCCCTCTCTCTCTCCATTTGTACTCCCTCTCTCTATTTGTACTCCCCCTCTTTCTCTCCATTTGTACTCCCCCTCTCTCTCCCTTTGTACTTCCCCTCTCTCTCTCCATTTGTACCCCCCTCTCTCCATTTATATTTACCCTCTCTCTCTCTCCATTTGTACTCCCCCTCTCTATCTCTATTTGTACTCACCCTCTCTATCTCTATTTGTACTCCCCCTCTCTCTCCATTTGTACTCCCCCACTTTCTCTATATTTGTACTCCCCTCTCTCTCTCTCTCTCTCTCTCTCTCTCTCTCTCTCTCTCTCTCTCTCTCTCTCCATTTGTACCCCCCTCTCTCTCCATTTGTACTCCCCTTCACTCTCTCCTTTTGTACTCCCCCTCTCTCCATTTGTACTTCCGCCCTCTCTCCATTTGTACTCCCCCCTCTCTCTCTCCATTTGAACTCCCCCTCTCCCTCTCCATTTGTACTTTCCCCCCTCTCTCCATTTGTACTCCCCCTCTCTCCATTTGTGTTTCCCCTCTCTCCTTTTGTACTCCACCTCTCTCTCTATTTGTACTTCCCCTCTTTCTCTCAATTTGTACTCCCCCCCTCTCTCCATTTGTACTCCACTCTCTCTATTTGTACTTCCCCTCTCTCTCCATTTGTACTCCCCCTCTCTTTCCATTTGTACTCCCCCTCTCTTTCCATTTGTACTCTCCCTCTTTCTCTATTTCTACTTCCCCTCTCTCTCCATTGTACTCCCCCTCTCTCTATTTGAACTTCCCCTCTCTCTATTTGTACTTCCCCTCTCTCTCCATTTGTACTCCCCCTCTCTCTCCCTTTGTACTCCCCCTCTATCTTCATTTGTACTCCCCCTCTCTATCCCTTTGTACTCCCCCTCTATCTTCATTTGTACTCCCCCTCTATCTTCATTTGTACTCCCCCTCTCTCTCCCTTTGTACTCCCCCTCTATCATCATTTGTACTCCCCCTCTCTCTCTTCATTTGTGCCCCCCCTCTCTCTCCATTTGTACTCACCGCCTCTCTCTCTCTCCATTTGTACTTCCTCTCTCCTATTGTACTCTCCCTCTCTCTCCCTTTGTACTTCCCCTCTCTCTCCATTTGTACTCCCCCTCTCGCTCTCCATGTGTACTCCCTCTCTCTCTCTCTCCATTTGTACCCCCCTCTCTCTCCATTTGTACTTCCCTTTCTCTCCCTTTGTACTCCCCCTCTCTCTCTCCATTTGTACCCCTCTCTCTCTCCATTTGTACCCCCCTCTCTCTCCATTTGTACTTCCCTCTCTCTCCCTTTGTACTCCCCCTCTCTCTCTCCCTTTGTACTCCCCCTCTCTCTCTCCATTTGTACTTCCCCTCTCTCTCTCCATTTGTACTCCCCCTCTCTCTCCATTTGTACTCCCCCTCTTTCTCTCCATTTTTACTCCCCCCTCTCTCCCTTTGTACTTCCCCTCTCTCTCCCTTTGTACTTCCCCTCTCTCTCCATTTGTACTCCCCCTCTCTCTCTCCATTTGTACTCCCTCTCTCTCTCTCTCTCTCTCTCTCTCTCCATTTGTACCCCCCTCTCTCTCCATTTGTACTTCCCTCTCTCTCCCTTTGAACTCCCCCCCTCTCTCTCCCTTTGTACTCCCCCACTCTCTCTCCATTTTTACTCCCCCTCTCTCTCCATTTGTACTCCCCCTCTTTCTCTCCATTTGTACTCCCCCCTCTCTCCCTTTGTACTTCCCCTCTCTCTCCCTTTGTACTTCCCCTCTCTCTCCCTTTGTACTCCCCCTCTTTCTCTCCATTTGTACTCCCACCCTCTCTCGGCATTTGCACTCCCTCTCTCTCTATTTGTACTCCCCCTCTTTCTCTCCATTTGTACTCCCCCTCTCTTTCCCTTTGTACTTCCCCTCTCTCTCTCCATTTGTACCCCCTCTCTATTTATATTTGCCCTCTCTCTCTCTCCATTTGTACTCCCCCTCTCTATCTCTATTTGTACTTACTCTCTCTATCTCTATTTGTACTCCCCCTCTCTCTCCATTTGTACTCCCCCACTTTCTCTATATTTGTACTCCCCCCTCTCTCTCAATTTGTACCCCCCTCTCTCTCCATTTGTACTCCCCTTCACTCTCTCCTTTTGTTCTCCCCCTCTCTCCATTTGTACTCCCCCCTCTCTCTCTCCATTTGTACTCCCCCTCTCTCTCTCTCTCCATTTGTACTTTCCCCCTCTCTCTCTCCATTTGTACTCCCCCTCTCTCCATTTGTGTTTCCCCTCTCTCCTTTTGTACTCCACCTCTCTCTCTATTTGTACTTCCCTCTTTTTCTCAATTTGTACTCCCCCTCTCTCTCCATTTGTACTCCTCTCTCTCTATTTGTACTCCCCCTCTCTTTCCATTTGTACTCCCCCTCTCTTTCCATTTGTACTCCCCCTCTTTCTCTATTTGTACTCCCCCTCTCTCTATTTGTACTTCCCCTCTCTCTCCATTTGTACTCCCCCTCTCTCTCCCTTTGTACTCCCCCTCTATCTTCATTTGTACTCCCCCTCTCTCTCCATTTGTATTCCCTCTATATCCCTTTTACTTCCTCTCTCTCCATTTTTACTCCCCCCTCTCTCTCCATTTGTACCCCCTCTGTCTCTCCATTTGTACTCCCCTTCACTCTCTCCTTTTGTACTCCCCCTCTCTCCATTTGTACTTCCGCCCTCTCTCCATTTGTACTCCCCCCTCTCTCTCTCCATTTGAACTCCCCCTCTCTCTCTCCATTTGTACTTTCCCCCCTCTCTCCATTTGTACTCCCCCTCTCTTCATTTGTGTTTCCCCTCTCTCCTTTTGTACTCCACCTCTCTCTCTATTTGTACTTCCCCTCATTCTCTCAATTTGTACTCCCCCTCTGTCTCCATTTGTACTCCACTCTCTCTATTTGTACTTCCCCTCTCTCTCCATTTGTACTCCCCCTCTCTTTCCATTTGTACTCCCCCTCTCTTTCCATTTGTACTCTCCCTCTTTCTCTATTTCTACTTCCCCTCTCTCTCCATTGTACTCCCCCTCTCTCTATTTGAACTTCCCCTCTCTCTATTTGTACTTCCCCTCTCTCTCCATTTGTACTCCCCCTCTCTCTCCCTTTGTACTCCCCCTCTATCTTCATTTGTACTCCCCCTCTCTATCCCTTTGTACTCCCCCTCTATCTTCATTTGTACTCCCCCTCTCTCTCCCTTTGTACTCCCCTCTATCATCATTTGTACTCCCCCTCTCTCTCTTCATTTGGGTCCCCCTCTCTCTCCATTTGTACTCACCGCCTCTCTCTCTCTCTCTCTCTCTCTCTCTCAATTTGTACTTCCTCTCTCCTTTTGTACTCTCCCTCTCTCTCCCTTTGTACTTCCCCTCTCTCTCCATTTGTACTCCCCCTCTCGCTCTCTCCATTTGTACCCCCCTCTCTCTCCATTTGTACTTCCCTTTCTCTCCCTTTGTACTCCCCCTCTCTCTCTCCCTTTGTACTCCCCCTCTCTCTCTCCATTTGTACCCCTCTCTCTCTCCATTTGTACCCCCCTCTCTCTCCATTTGTACTTCCCTCTCTCTCCCTTTGTACTCCCTCTCTCTCTCTCCCTTTGTACTCCCCCCCTCTCTCTCCATTTGTACTTCCCCTCTCTCTCTCCATTTGTACTCCCCCTCTCTCTCCATTTGTACTCCCCCTCTTTCTCTCTATTTTTACTCCCCCCTCTCTCCCTTTGTACTTCCCCTCTCTCTCCCTTTGTACTTCCCCTCTCTCTCCATTTGTACTCCCCCTCTCTCTCTCCATTTGTACTCCCTCTCTCTCTCTCTCTCTCTCCATTTGTACCCCCCTCTCTCTCCATTTGTACTTCCCTCTCTCTCCCTTTGAACTCCCCCTCTCTCTCTCCCATTGTACTCCCCCTCTCTCTCTCCATTTGTACTCCCCCTCTCTCTCCATTTGTACTCCCCCTCATTCTCTCCATTTGTACTCCCCCCTCTCTCCCTTTGTACTTCCCCTCTCTCTCCCTTTGTACTTCCCCTCTCTCTCCCTTTGTACTTCCCCTTTCTCTCTCCATTTGTACTCCCACCCTCTCTCTGCATTTGCACTCCCTCTCTCTCCATTTGTACTCCCCCTCTTTCTCTCCATTTGTACTCCCCCACTCACTCTCCATTTGTACTCCCCCTCTCTTTCCATTTGTACTCTCCCTCTTTCTCTATTTCTACTTCCCCTCTCTCTCCATTGTACTCCCCCTCTCTCTATTTGAACTTCCCCTCTCTCTATTTGTACTTCCCCTCTCTCTCCATTTGTACTCCCCCTCTCTCTCCCTTTGTACTCCCCCTCTATCTTCATTTGTACTCCCCCTCTCTATCCCTTTGTACTCCCCCTCTATCTTCATTTGTACTCCCCCTCTCTCTCCCTTTGTACTCCCCCTCTATCATCATTTGTACTCCCCCTCTCTCTCTTCATTTGGGTCCCCCTCTCTCTCCATTTGTACTCACCGCCTCTCTCTCTCTCTCTCTCTCTCTCAATTTGTACTTCCTCTCTCCTTTTGTACTCTCCCTCTCTCTCCCTTTGTACTTCCCCTCTCTCTCCATTTGTACTCCCCCTCTCGCTCTCTCCATTTGTACCCCCCTCTCTCTCCATTTGTACTTCCCTTTCTCTCCCTTTGTACTCCCCCTCTCTCTCTCCCTTTGTACTCCCCCTCTCTCTCTCCATTTGTACCCCTCTCTCTCTCCATTTGTACCCCCCTCTCTCTCCATTTGTACTTCCCTCTCTCTCCCTTTGTACTCCCCCTCTCTCTCTCCCTTTGTACTCCCCCCCTCTCTCTCCATTTGTACTTCCCCTCTCTCTCTCCATTTGTACTCCCCCTCTCTCTCCATTTGTACTCCCCCTCTTTCTCTCTATTTTTACTCCCCCCTCTCTCCCTTTGTACTTCCCCTCTCTCTCCCTTTGTACTTCCCCTCTCTCTCCATTTGTACTCCCCCTCTCTCTCTCCATTTGTACTCCCTCTCTCTCTCTCTCTCTCCATTTGTACCCCCCTCTCTCTCCATTTGTACTTCCCTCTCTCTCCCTTTGAACTCCCCCTCTCTCTCTCCCATTGTACTCCCCCTCTCTCTCTCCATTTGTACTCCCCCTCTCTCTCCATTTGTACTCCCCCTCATTCTCTCCATTTGTACTCCCCCCTCTCTCCCTTTGTACTTCCCCTCTCTCTCCCTTTGTACTTCCCCTCTCTCTCCCTTTGTACTTCCCCTTTCTCTCTCCATTTGTACTCCCACCCTCTCTCTGCATTTGCACTCCCTCTCTCTCCATTTGTACTCCCCCTCTTTCTCTCCATTTGTACTCCCCCACTCACTCTCCATTTGTACTCCCTCTCTCTATTTGTACTCCCCCTCTTTCTCTCCATTTGTACTCCCCCTCTCTTTCCCTTTGTACTTCCCCTCTCTCTCTCCATTTGTACCCCCCTCTCCATTTATATTTGCCCTCTCTCTCTCTCCATTTGTACTCCCCCTCTCTTTCTCTATTTGTACTTACTCTCTCTTTCTCTATTTGTACTCACCCTCTCTCTCCATTTGTACTCCCCCACTTTCTCTATATTTGTACTCCCCCCTCTCTCTCCATTTGTACCCCCCTCTCTCTCCATTTGTACTCCCCTTCACTCTCTCCTTTTGTTCTCCCCCTCTCTCCATTTGTACTCCCCCTCTCTCTCTCCATTTGTACTCCACCTCTCTCTCTCCATTTGTACTTTCCCCCCTCTCTCCATTTGTACTCCCCCTCTCTCCATTTGTGTTTCCCCTCTCTCCTTTTGTACTCCACCTCTCTCTCTATTTGTACTTCCCCTCTTTCTCTCAATCTGTACTCCCCCTCTCTTTCCATTTGTACTCCTCTCTCTCTATTTGTACTCCCCCTCTCTTTCCATTTGTACTGCCCCTCTCTTTCCATTTGTACTCTCCATCTTTCTCTATTTGTACTCCCCCTCTCTTTCCATTTGTACTCCCCCTCTTTCTCTATTTGTACTTCCCCTCTCTCTCCATTGTACTTCCCCTCTCTCTATTTGTACTTCCCCTCTCTCTCCATTTGTACTCCCCCTCTCTCTCCCTTTGTACTCCCCCTCTATCTTCATTTGTACTCCCCCTCTCTCTCCATTTGTATTCCCTCTATATCCCTTTGTACTTCCTCTCTCTCCATTTTTACTCCCCCCTCTCTCTCCATTTGTACCCCCTCTCTCTCTCCATTTGTACTCCCCTTCACTCTCTCCTTTTGTACTCCCCCTCTCTCCATTTGTACTTCCGCCCTCTCTCCATTTGTACTCCCCCCTCTCTCTCTCCATTTGAACTCCCCCTCTCTCTCTCCATTTGTACTTTCCCCCCTCTCTCCATTTGTACTCCCCCTCTCTCCATTTGTGTTTCCCCTCTCTCCTTTTGTACTCCACCTCTCTCTCTATTTGTACTTCCCCTCTTTCTCTCAATTTGTACTCCCCCTCTCTCTCCATTTGTACTCCACTCTCTCTATTTGTACTTCCCCTCTCTCTCTCTATTTGTACTCCCCCTCTCTTTCCATTTGTACTTCCCCTCTCTTTCCATTTGTACCCTCCCTCTTTCTCTATTTGTACTTCCCCTCTCTCTCCATTGTACTCCCCCTCTCTCTATTTGAACTTCCCCTCTCTCTATTTGTACTTCCCCTCTCTCTATTTGTACTCCCCCTCTCTCTCCCTTTGTACTCCCCCTCTATCTTCATTTGTACTCCCCCTCTCTCTCCCTTTGTACTCCCCCTCTATCTTCATTTGTACTCCCCCTCTCTCTCCCTTTGTACTCCCCCTCTATCTTCATTTTTACTCCCTCTCTCTCTCCCTTTGTACTCCCCCTCTATATTCATTTGTACTCCCCCTCTCTCTCTTCATTTGTGCCCCCCTATCTCTCCATTTGTACTCCCCCTCTCTCTCTCTCCATTTGTACTTCCTCTCTCCTTTTGTACTCTCCCTCTCTCTCCCTTTGTACTTCCCCTCTTTCTCCATTTGTACTCCCTCTCTCTCTCCATTTGTACCCCCCTCTCTCTCCATTTGTACTTCCCTTTCTCTCCCTTTGTACTCCCCCTCTCTCTCTCCCTTTGTACTCCCCATCACTCTCTCCATTTGTACTTCCCCTCTCTCTCTCCATTTGTACCCCCCTCTCTCTCCCTTTGTACTCCCCCTCTCTATCTCCCTTTGTACTCCCCCTCTCCATTTGTACTCCCCCTCTCTCTCTCCATTTGTACTCCCCCTCTCTCTCTCCATTTGTACTCCCCTTCTCTCTCTCCATTTGTACTTCCCCTCTTTCTCTCCATTTGTACTCCCCCCCTCTCTCCCTTTGTACTTCCCCTCTCTCTCCCTTTGTACTTCCCCTCTCTCTCCATTTGTACTCCCCCTCTCTCTCCATTTGTACTCCCTCTCTCTCTCTCTCTCTCTCTCTCTCCATTTGTACCCCCCTCTCTCTCCATTTGCACTTCCCTCTCTCTCCCTTTGTACTCCCCCTCTCTCTCTCTCCCTTTGTACTCCCCCTCTCTCTCTCCATTTGTACTTCCCCTCTCTCTCTCAATTCTTAATCCCCCCTCTCTCCATTTGTACTCCCCCTCTTTCTCTCCATTTGTACTCCCCTCTCTCTCCCTTTGTACTTCCCCTCTCTCTACCTTTGTACTTCCCCTCTCTCTCCCTTTGTACTTCCCCTCTCTCTCTCCATTTGTACTCCCACCCTCTCTGGGCATTTGCACTCCCTCTCTCTCCATTTGTACTCCCCCTCTTTCTCTCCATTTGTACTCCCCCACTCTCTCTCCATTTGTACTCCCTCTCTCTATTTGTACTCCCCCTCTTTTTCTCCATTTGTACTCCCCCTCTCTCTCCCTTTGTACTTCCCCTCTCTATCCATTTGTACCCCCCCTCTCTCCATTTATATTTACCCTCTCTCTCTCTCCATTTGTACTACCCCTCTCTATCTCTATTTGTACTCACCCTCTCTATCTCTATTTGTACTCCCCCTCTCTCTCCATTTGTACTCCCCCTCTTTCTCTATATTTGTACTCCTCTCTCTCTCTCTCTCTCTCCATTTGTATTCCCTCTGTATCCCTTTGTACTTCCTCTCTCTCCATTTTTACTCCCCCTCTCTCTCCATTTGTACTCCCCCTCTCTCTCTCCATTTGTACTTTCCCCCCTCTCTCCATTTGTACTCCCCCTCTCTCCATTTGTGTTTCCCCTCTCTCCTTTTGTACTCCACCTCTCTCTCTATTTGTACTTCCCCTCTTTCTCTCAATTTGTACTCCCCCTCTCTCTCCATGTGTACTCCTCTCTCTCTATTTGTACTTCCCCTCTCTCTCCATTTCTACCCCCCCCTCTTTTCATTTGTACTCCCCTCTCTTTCCATTTGTACTCTCCCTCTTTCTCTATTTGTACTTCCCCTCTCTCTCTCCATTGTACTCCCCCTCTCTCTATTTGTATTTCCCTCTCTCTATTTGTACTTCCCCTCTCTCTCCTTTTGTACTCCCCCTCTCTCTCCCTTTGTACTCCCCCTCTATCTTCATTTGTACTCCCCCTCTCTCCCTTTGTACTCCCCCTCTATCTTCCTTTGTACTCCCCCTCTCTCTCCCTTTGTACTCCCCCTCTATCTTCATTTGTACTCCCCCTCTCTCTCCCTTTGTACTCCCCCTCTATCTTTGTCAGGATTTTTCTTTGCTATGTTATGTCCCTTTAATTCAGGGAATTCCTGTGCTAAACTATGTCCCTTTAAATCAAGTCTATAAATTCCCACAATTCAACCTGCCTAGTTGTCAATTAATTTTGATGTGTAGCTAGACACCATTGTGTTTCTCTCATCTACAATTGCTTGACTTCGCATAGCTGTATTGGAAGGAATTTCTAACAACTTTTGCCTCAGCAACCTCAATGCTTTTGTAACCTGCTTCAGCAGGGAATTTCAAACAGGACTTTGTCATCTTGTGAATATTTGAGGACAAGTTACCATTGTTTATTCAACCCCTTTTATTTGCTACATTGTTTTCAAGGATTGAGGACCTACCAAATCATTAACAGCTAAGCTTAAAAGACCGCGGTCATAACCGCAACAACCGAGACAATCCGTTAAGCAAATCTTAGCAGTTCCGTGCTGCCGGCTTTTCTCGCACCCGATTGGTGCTCTGACACACACCCTCTCAGTGACGTCACACGCGCAACTTACAAGCGCTCCAGGCCTGGCCTCGAGAATCACTGTTTACTGTTGGGATAATTCTCACCTGTTTGGAGCTTCGTATCACACCTCCAGCTTCTCTTCTACTACGCTGAAAACCGGAACCCACAGTGTATCAGCCAGAGCTAAGTGACAGTTTTTCTCTCTTTATTATTGCACACTGTTTGTTTACTCTGAAACCTAAAGACTATGAAATAACTTTGTTTATCTAACATCCATTATTCGAATATCTCAGGCAAATTAATAATTTCTTATCCATATCTATCTCCAATCTCTTAAAGTATTACAGGAATATACTTTCTCTCCTGTAACCAAATAACAAGGAGTTCTCTTAAAGGGGCATAATCCATAAAGGAAAAGGTTTCATTGAAGTGTAATTCCTGTATCTGCAGTTGAGATCCAAAAACTTCCACACTTATTTGCATAAAAGATACGCTGCATTACATATTAATTGACCTCAACATGGATCCAGCAGATATCCCCACTGTTGTTTACAACCTATCACAAAGAGTGGATCAACTTACCCAGAATGTTAGGGAATTGCAAATCCAAAATGATGCTTTAAGGGCTGTGGCCAGGGATACCACCCCAGAACCTCAAGTCGCCCTCCCTGATTTATTCTCTGGACAAAGGTCTACATTTAGACAGTTCAAAAATGCTTATTACTTATTGTTTCAAATGAGACCAAGAACTTATCATAATGAAAGGCTCAAAGTAATGACAGTCATATCGTTCTTAAGAGGAGAACCCAGGAGGTGGGCAGATGTTTTTTTTGAGACAGATGATCCTATTCTTGCATCTCTCTCAGATTTTTTTTCCCAAATGGGTACACTCTATGAAGACACTCAGAAACAACTTACTGCTGAAACAAGTATGCGTTCACTTAAACAGGGTCGCAGACCCGTTGAAGAATACTTAACCGAGTTTAAACTATATACTCAAGATTCCGAATGGAGTGATGTGTCTCTCCGCAATCAATACAGACTTGGATTGAGCGAACCACTCAAGGATGAACTAGCCCGTACAGAACTACCAAGGACCTTGGAAGGATTAATTGATCTTTCTATTCATGTAGACAGAAGATTAAGAGAAAGGCGTGCCGAACGCTCACATCTAGAGCCATCACATAAATTCTCTCCAACAAGTTCTACTTCCACTTCTAAGGACCTTCCCGTTCCCATGGACCTGGGGTTCACTAAAGGACCACTCCAACCAGAGGAGAGACTGCGCAGAAAGAGGGCTAATCTCTGTATGTATTGCGCCTCTCCCGCTCATACCGTGAAAGAATGTCCCATCCTACTCCGTAAGAAGAATAGTATGTCTTCCATCATAGATAATTGTTTTACCAATAAAATCACGAATTCTGCTTATTGTACAATCTCTCTCTCTCTACAGTGGGAACGTCAAACATTCCGTACTGAAGCAATTATTAATTCCGGGGCTTACTCCAATTTCTTAGACGCAGATTTAGCTAAGAAAAATAAAATACCTTTATGTTTGAAACCTTATCCAGTTTCTATATGTGTCATTGATGGGTCATTTGTAAATACTGTTCCAATTACACACCAGACTATTCCTATTAAAATAACAACTGACACAGGACATGTAGAGTTCATTTCATTCAACATAATACCTTCTCCTATGTTTCCAATTGTTTTAGGTTTATCCTGGTTGCAACTGCATCAACCAAAGATCAACTGGGGAACCCTTCAGGTGACATTCGATTCCAACTTCTGTCAGCAGACTTGTCATCCCACACACAAGATTCTACAACTCAATGAATTTACTTTACCAGAGGAATATCATGATTTCCTGGACGTTTTCAGTAAAAAGGAGGCAGAGACGTTACCACCTCACCGTATCTATGATTGCCCTATAGAGCTCCTGCCAGGTGCAACAATTCCTTATGGGCATATATATCCATTGTCCCAGCCAGAACTGGAACACCTCAAAACCTACATTGAAGACAACCTCAAGAAAGGTTTCTTTAGACCTTCCACTTCACCTGCTGGAGCTGGCATCTTCTTCGTCCGAAACAAGGATGATTCATTGAGACCAATCATCGATTATCGTGAATTAAATAAAAGAACTGTAAAAAATAGATACCCTCTCCCTTTAATTCCCGAATTAGTTGAGCGTCTTAGTGAAGCAAAGATTTACACTAAGTTGGATCTAAGGGGAGCCTATAATTTAGTAAGGATTCGTGACAGAGATGAGTGGCTCACCGCCTTCAGGACTCGTTACGGATTGTACGAGTACATGGTCATGCCCTTTGGCCTATGTAATGCCCCAGCCATGTTCCAACATTTCATCAATGACATCTTTAGAGATCTGTTGGACGTGTGCATGGTGGTCTACCTGGATGATATCCTAATTTATTCAGATAATTTAGAGGATCACAAAAAACATGTTCGTTGGGTACTTGGTCGTTTACGTACACATCAGCTTTATGCCAAGCCAGAGAAATGTCTGTTCCACGTTTCTGAAATCTCCTTTCTGGGATATCACATTTCATCTGCGGGACTCAAAATGGAAGATGACAAGGTAGAGGCCATACAAAAGTGGCCAACACCCACATCAACTAAAGAAGTACAACGTTTTTTGGGATTCGCTAATTTCTACCGAAAATTCATAAAAGGTTTCTCAAATATAGCAAAACCCCTTAGTACTCTCACTGGTTCTCGGACCCCTTTCCGTTGGAATCCAAAAGCAGAGGGAGCTTTCAACTCCCTTAAGACCTCCTTCACAACTGCTCCTATCCTACAATTTCCCAATACATCTCTACAGTTTATTTTAGAGGTGGACGCCTCCAACTTCGCTCTAGGAGCTATCCTTTCTCAAAGAGAGTCACCTTCACATCCAATTCATCCAGTGGCATTCTTTTCAAGATTGATGACAACACCGGAATTAAACTACTCTATCGGCGATAAAGAGCTCCTGGTTATAAGGAAAGCATTCGAACATTGGCGTCATTTACTTGAAGGAACCAAGATTCCAATATTGATATTCACAGATCATAGGAATTTGGAATATCTCCAGTCAAGCAAGACCCTCTCAGCTCGCCAACTCCGTTGGAGTTTATATTTCACCCGCTTCAATTTCCACATCACCTACCGTCCAGGATCGAAAAATGGCAAAGCGGATGCCTTATCCAGAATGATTACTCCATCTCCAACAGAAAACCCTCCTAAAAATATCCTCTCTCCAGAACATTTCTGTGCTATACTTAACCCTTATTCCTATCTACGAGAAAATCAACAAAAGGATCTCTCCTTCCCAAAAACAAAGTTACAACTAAAAGCTGATTCTCTTTATTATCATAAAGATAAGTTGTACATACCCCCAGCCATCAGAGAATCTATATTATATACCCATCATGACGCACCTTTAGCTGGGCACCCTGGTGTTCAAAGAACTCTGCACCTTCTGAAGAGGAACTACTGGTGGCCAAAGATTGATCATTCAGTCAAAGAATATGTCTCTACTTGCGAGAAATGTGCAATCCTAAAACCTGAAAAAGCTAGACCATATGGGTTGTTAAAATCTCTACAAATTACAAAATCGTCCTTGGCATACAATTGGCATGGACTTCATTGTGGATCTTCCACCCTCAAAAAACTGCAATACAATATTGGTAGTAGTCGACTTACTTACAAAAATGGCTCATTTTATCCCTTATCGAAAACTTCCAACCTCTGCAGAAACTTCACAACTATTCCTACAAAATATCGTATGTTTACATGGCCTTCCTTCTGTCGTCATCACCGACAGGGGGACTCAATTTACCTCCAAATTCTGGAAGGCATTATGTAAGGTTTTACAAATTGAACAACGATATAGTACAGCTTTTCACCCTCAAACAAATGGGCAAACCGAAAGAGTCAATCAATGGCTTGAACAATACTTGAGGTCTTATTGTTCTTTTCATCAAGATCAATGGCATGACAACTTAGCCACAGCTGAATACGCTTATAACAACTCCTTCAATTCTTCCACCAAGACAAGTCCTTTTTTTTCAAACTACGGATACCATCCCACTTTTCAGGTCCATCCGCAGCTCAATGCTATATCACCTAAGGTAGATGAAACAACTAATACCATCGCTGACTACTTTTCTTTCTTGAAGGAAACTATTAAAGAAGTCCAATTACGGCAGAAGAAATACTATGATGCTAAAAGGAGGAAACCACCCATTTATTCTATAGCTGACAAGGTTTGGCTCTCCACAAGACATCTCAACCTAAAAACACCTTGCAAAAAATTCTCCCAGTTGTTTATTGGTCCATTCCAAGTCACAAGAATGAAATGTGAATGAAAATGCAGTAACCTCCAGAATTTCGCATACATCCTACTTTTCATGTATCTCTACTAAAACCGTACATTCCAACTAGAAATCAGTCTGACTTCTCTCAAGGATCTGTCACTCCCATTCCAGAGGAGATCTATGAAATCACTTTTATCCGTGATTCCAGACTCTTATGTGGACGTCTTCAGTATCTGGTTCGCTGGAAAGGATTTGGTTCCGACGAGGACTCATGGGAACCAGTTGAAAATCTTAACGCTGCACGGTTGTTGGCAGCCTTCCACCGAGCTAATCCGGACAGACCTGGACCTAAAGCTGCGGTGCAGCTTCTTTGACGGGGGGACATGTCAGGATTTTTCTTTGCTATGTTATGTCCCTTTAATTCAGGGAATTCCTGTGCTAAACTATGTCCCTTTAAATCAAGTCTATAAATTCCCACAATTCAACCTGCCTAGTTGTCAATTAATTTTGATGTGTAGCTAGACACCATTGTGTTTCTCTCATCTACCATTGCTTGACTTCGCATAGCTGTATTGGAAGGAATTTCTAACAACTTTTGCCTCAGCAACCTCAATGCTTTTGTAACCTGCTTCAGCAGGGAATTTCAAACAGGACTTTGTCATCTTGTGAATATTTGAGGACAAGTTACCATTGTTTATTCAACCCCGTTTATTTGCTACATTGTTTTCAAGGATTGAGGACCTACCAAATCATTAACAGCTAAGCTTAAAAGACCGCGGTCATAACCGCAACAACCGAGACCATCCGTTAAGCAAATCTTAGCAGTTCCGTGCTGCTGGCTTTTCTCGCACCCGATTGGTGCTCTGACACACACCCTCTCAGTGACGTCACACGCGCAACTTAGAAGCGCTCCAGGCCTGGCCTCGAGAATCACTGTTTACTGTTGGGACAATTCTCACCTGTTTGGAGCTTCGTATCACACCTCCAGCTTCTCTTCTACTACGCTGAAAACCGGAAACCACAGTGTATCAGCCAGAGCTAAGTTACAGTTTTTCTCTCTTTATTATTGCACGCTGTTTGTTTACTCTGAAACCTAAAGACTATGAAATAACTTTGTTTATCTAACATCCATTATTCGAATATCTCAGGCAAATTAATAATTTCTTATCCATATCTATCTCCAATCTCTTAAAGTATTACAGGAATATACTTTCTCTCCTGTAACCAAATAACAAGGAGTTCTCTTAAAGGGACATAATCCATAAAGGAAAAGGTTTCATTGAAGTGTAATTCCTGTATCTGCAGTTGAGATCCAAAAACTTCCACACTTATTTGCATAAAAGATACACTGCATTACAATCTTCATTTGTACTCCCCCTCTCTCTCTTCATTTGTGCCCCCTCTCTCTCCATTTGTACTCCCCCTCTCTCTCTCCATTTGTACTCCTCTCTCCTTTTGTACTCTCCCCCTCTCTCCCTTTGTACTTCCCCTCTCTCTCCATTTGTACTCCCCCTCTCTCTCTCCATTTGTACTCCCTCTCTCTCTCTCCATTTGTACCCCCCTCTCTCTCCATTTGTACTTCCCTTTCTCTCACTTTGTACTCCCCCTCTCTCTCTCCCTTTGTACTCCCCCTCTCTCTCTCCAATTGTACCCCTCTCTCTCTCCTTTTGTACTCTCCTTCTCTCTCCCTTTGTACTTCCCCTCTCTCTCCATTTGTACTCCCCCTCTCTCTCTCCATTTGTACTCCCTCTCTCTCTCTCCATTTGTACCCCCCTCTCTCTCCATTTGTACTTCCCTTTCTCTCCCTTTGTATTTCCCCTCTCTCTCTCCCTTTGTACTCCCCCTCTCTCTCTCCATTTGTACCTCTCTCTCTCTCCATTTGTACCCCCCTCTCTCTCCATTTGTACTTCCCTCTTTCTCCCTTTGTACTCCCCCTCTCTCTCTCCCTTTGTACTCCCCCTCTCTCTCTCCATTTGTACTCCCCCTCTCTCTCTCCATTTGTACTCCCCTCTCTCTCTCCATTTGTACTCCCCCTCTTTCTCTCCATTTGTACTCCCCCCTCTCTCTCCCTTTGTACTTCCCCTCTCTCTCCCTTTGTACTTCCCCTCTCTCTCCATTTGTACTCCCTCTCTCTCTCTCTCTCTCTCTCTCTCCATTTGTACCCCCCTCTCTCTCCATTTGCACTCCTCTCTCTCCCTTTGTACTCCCCCTCTCTCTCTCTCCCTTTGTACTCCCCCTCTCTCTCTCCATTTGTACTTCCCTCTCTCTCTCAATTCTTAATCCCCCCTCTCTCCATTTGTACTCCCCCTCTTTCTCTCCATTTGTACTCCCCTCTCTCTCCCTTTGTACTTCCCCTCTCTCTACCTTTGTACTTCCCCTCTCTCTCCCTTTGTACTTCCCCTCTCTCTCTCCATTTGTACTCCCACCCTCTCTCCATTTGCACTCCCTCTCTCTCCATTTGTACTCCCCCTCTTTCTCTCCATTTGTACTCCCCCACTCTCTCTCCATTTGTACTCCCTCTCTCTATTTGTACTCCCCCTCTTTTTCTCCATTTGTACTCCCCCTCTCTCTCCCTTTGTACTTCCCCTCTCTATCCATTTGTACCCCCCCCTCTCTCCATTTATATTTACCCTCTCTCTCTCTCCATTTGTACTACCCCTCTCTATCTCTATTTGTACTCACCCTCTCTATCTCTATTTGTACTCCCCCTCTCTCTCCATTTGTACTCCCCCTCTTTCTCTATATTTGTACTCCTCTCTCTCTCTCTCTCTCTCCATTTGTATTCCCTCTGTATCCCTTTGTACTTCCTCTCTCTCCATTTTTACTCCCCCTCTCTCTCCATTTGTACTCCCCCTCTCTCTCTCCATTTGTACTTTCCCCCCTCTCTCCATTTGTACTCCCCCTCTCTCCATTTGTGTTTCCCCTCTCTCCTTTTGTACTCCACCTCTCTCTCTATTTGTACTTCCCCTCTTTCTCTCAATTTGTACTCCCCCTCTCTCTCCATGTGTACTCCTCTCTCTCTATTTGTACTTCCCCTCTCTCTCCATTTCTACCCCCCCCTCTTTTCATTTGTACTCCCCTCTCTTTCCATTTGTACTCTCCCTCTTTCTCTATTTGTACTTCCCCTCTCTCTCTCCATTGTACTCCCCCTCTCTCTATTTGTATTTCCCTCTCTCTATTTGTACTTCCCCTCTCTCTCCTTTTGTACTCCCCCTCTCTCTCCCTTTGTACTCCCCCTCTATCTTCATTTGTACTCCCCCTCTCTCCCTTTGTACTCCCCCTCTATCTTCCTTTGTACTCCCCCTCTCTCTCCCTTTGTACTCCCCCTCTATCTTCATTTGTACTCCCCCTCTCTCTCCCTTTGTACTCCCCCTCTATCTTTGTCAGGATTTTTCTTTGCTATGTTATGTCCCTTTAATTCAGGGAATTCCTGTGCTAAACTATGTCCCTTTAAATCAAGTCTATAAATTCCCACAATTCAACCTGCCTAGTTGTCAATTAATTTTGATGTGTAGCTAGACACCATTGTGTTTCTCTCATCTACAATTGCTTGACTTCGCATAGCTGTATTGGAAGGAATTTCTAACAACTTTTGCCTCAGCAACCTCAATGCTTTTGTAACCTGCTTCAGCAGGGAATTTCAAACAGGACTTTGTCATCTTGTGAATATTTGAGGACAAGTTACCATTGTTTATTCAACCCCTTTTATTTGCTACATTGTTTTCAAGGATTGAGGACCTACCAAATCATTAACAGCTAAGCTTAAAAGACCGCGGTCATAACCGCAACAACCGAGACAATCCGTTAAGCAAATCTTAGCAGTTCCGTGCTGCCGGCTTTTCTCGCACCCGATTGGTGCTCTGACACACACCCTCTCAGTGACGTCACACGCGCAACTTACAAGCGCTCCAGGCCTGGCCTCGAGAATCACTGTTTACTGTTGGGATAATTCTCACCTGTTTGGAGCTTCGTATCACACCTCCAGCTTCTCTTCTACTACGCTGAAAACCGGAACCCACAGTGTATCAGCCAGAGCTAAGTGACAGTTTTTCTCTCTTTATTATTGCACACTGTTTGTTTACTCTGAAACCTAAAGACTATGAAATAACTTTGTTTATCTAACATCCATTATTCGAATATCTCAGGCAAATTAATAATTTCTTATCCATATCTATCTCCAATCTCTTAAAGTATTACAGGAATATACTTTCTCTCCTGTAACCAAATAACAAGGAGTTCTCTTAAAGGGGCATAATCCATAAAGGAAAAGGTTTCATTGAAGTGTAATTCCTGTATCTGCAGTTGAGATCCAAAAACTTCCACACTTATTTGCATAAAAGATACGCTGCATTACATATTAATTGACCTCAACATGGATCCAGCAGATATCCCCACTGTTGTTTACAACCTATCACAAAGAGTGGATCAACTTACCCAGAATGTTAGGGAATTGCAAATCCAAAATGATGCTTTAAGGGCTGTGGCCAGGGATACCACCCCAGAACCTCAAGTCGCCCTCCCTGATTTATTCTCTGGACAAAGGTCTACATTTAGACAGTTCAAAAATGCTTATTACTTATTGTTTCAAATGAGACCAAGAACTTATCATAATGAAAGGCTCAAAGTAATGACAGTCATATCGTTCTTAAGAGGAGAACCCAGGAGGTGGGCAGATGTTTTTTTTGAGACAGATGATCCTATTCTTGCATCTCTCTCAGATTTTTTTTCCCAAATGGGTACACTCTATGAAGACACTCAGAAACAACTTACTGCTGAAACAAGTATGCGTTCACTTAAACAGGGTCGCAGACCCGTTGAAGAATACTTAACCGAGTTTAAACTATATACTCAAGATTCCGAATGGAGTGATGTGTCTCTCCGCAATCAATACAGACTTGGATTGAGCGAACCACTCAAGGATGAACTAGCCCGTACAGAACTACCAAGGACCTTGGAAGGATTAATTGATCTTTCTATTCATGTAGACAGAAGATTAAGAGAAAGGCGTGCCGAACGCTCACATCTAGAGCCATCACATAAATTCTCTCCAACAAGTTCTACTTCCACTTCTAAGGACCTTCCCGTTCCCATGGACCTGGGGTTCACTAAAGGACCACTCCAACCAGAGGAGAGACTGCGCAGAAAGAGGGCTAATCTCTGTATGTATTGCGCCTCTCCCGCTCATACCGTGAAAGAATGTCCCATCCTACTCCGTAAGAAGAATAGTATGTCTTCCATCATAGATAATTGTTTTACCAATAAAATCACGAATTCTGCTTATTGTACAATCTCTCTCTCTCTACAGTGGGAACGTCAAACATTCCGTACTGAAGCAATTATTAATTCCGGGGCTTACTCCAATTTCTTAGACGCAGATTTAGCTAAGAAAAATAAAATACCTTTATGTTTGAAACCTTATCCAGTTTCTATATGTGTCATTGATGGGTCATTTGTAAATACTGTTCCAATTACACACCAGACTATTCCTATTAAAATAACAACTGACACAGGACATGTAGAGTTCATTTCATTCAACATAATACCTTCTCCTATGTTTCCAATTGTTTTAGGTTTATCCTGGTTGCAACTGCATCAACCAAAGATCAACTGGGGAACCCTTCAGGTGACATTCGATTCCAACTTCTGTCAGCAGACTTGTCATCCCACACACAAGATTCTACAACTCAATGAATTTACTTTACCAGAGGAATATCATGATTTCCTGGACGTTTTCAGTAAAAAGGAGGCAGAGACGTTACCACCTCACCGTATCTATGATTGCCCTATAGAGCTCCTGCCAGGTGCAACAATTCCTTATGGGCATATATATCCATTGTCCCAGCCAGAACTGGAACACCTCAAAACCTACATTGAAGACAACCTCAAGAAAGGTTTCTTTAGACCTTCCACTTCACCTGCTGGAGCTGGCATCTTCTTCGTCCGAAACAAGGATGATTCATTGAGACCAATCATCGATTATCGTGAATTAAATAAAAGAACTGTAAAAAATAGATACCCTCTCCCTTTAATTCCCGAATTAGTTGAGCGTCTTAGTGAAGCAAAGATTTACACTAAGTTGGATCTAAGGGGAGCCTATAATTTAGTAAGGATTCGTGACAGAGATGAGTGGCTCACCGCCTTCAGGACTCGTTACGGATTGTACGAGTACATGGTCATGCCCTTTGGCCTATGTAATGCCCCAGCCATGTTCCAACATTTCATCAATGACATCTTTAGAGATCTGTTGGACGTGTGCATGGTGGTCTACCTGGATGATATCCTAATTTATTCAGATAATTTAGAGGATCACAAAAAACATGTTCGTTGGGTACTTGGTCGTTTACGTACACATCAGCTTTATGCCAAGCCAGAGAAATGTCTGTTCCACGTTTCTGAAATCTCCTTTCTGGGATATCACATTTCATCTGCGGGACTCAAAATGGAAGATGACAAGGTAGAGGCCATACAAAAGTGGCCAACACCCACATCAACTAAAGAAGTACAACGTTTTTTGGGATTCGCTAATTTCTACCGAAAATTCATAAAAGGTTTCTCAAATATAGCAAAACCCCTTAGTACTCTCACTGGTTCTCGGACCCCTTTCCGTTGGAATCCAAAAGCAGAGGGAGCTTTCAACTCCCTTAAGACCTCCTTCACAACTGCTCCTATCCTACAATTTCCCAATACATCTCTACAGTTTATTTTAGAGGTGGACGCCTCCAACTTCGCTCTAGGAGCTATCCTTTCTCAAAGAGAGTCACCTTCACATCCAATTCATCCAGTGGCATTCTTTTCAAGATTGATGACAACACCGGAATTAAACTACTCTATCGGCGATAAAGAGCTCCTGGTTATAAGGAAAGCATTCGAACATTGGCGTCATTTACTTGAAGGAACCAAGATTCCAATATTGATATTCACAGATCATAGGAATTTGGAATATCTCCAGTCAAGCAAGACCCTCTCAGCTCGCCAACTCCGTTGGAGTTTATATTTCACCCGCTTCAATTTCCACATCACCTACCGTCCAGGATCGAAAAATGGCAAAGCGGATGCCTTATCCAGAATGATTACTCCATCTCCAACAGAAAACCCTCCTAAAAATATCCTCTCTCCAGAACATTTCTGTGCTATACTTAACCCTTATTCCTATCTACGAGAAAATCAACAAAAGGATCTCTCCTTCCCAAAAACAAAGTTACAACTAAAAGCTGATTCTCTTTATTATCATAAAGATAAGTTGTACATACCCCCAGCCATCAGAGAATCTATATTATATACCCATCATGACGCACCTTTAGCTGGGCACCCTGGTGTTCAAAGAACTCTGCACCTTCTGAAGAGGAACTACTGGTGGCCAAAGATTGATCATTCAGTCAAAGAATATGTCTCTACTTGCGAGAAATGTGCAATCCTAAAACCTGAAAAAGCTAGACCATATGGGTTGTTAAAATCTCTACAAATTACAAAATCGTCCTTGGCATACAATTGGCATGGACTTCATTGTGGATCTTCCACCCTCAAAAAACTGCAATACAATATTGGTAGTAGTCGACTTACTTACAAAAATGGCTCATTTTATCCCTTATCGAAAACTTCCAACCTCTGCAGAAACTTCACAACTATTCCTACAAAATATCGTATGTTTACATGGCCTTCCTTCTGTCGTCATCACCGACAGGGGGACTCAATTTACCTCCAAATTCTGGAAGGCATTATGTAAGGTTTTACAAATTGAACAACGATATAGTACAGCTTTTCACCCTCAAACAAATGGGCAAACCGAAAGAGTCAATCAATGGCTTGAACAATACTTGAGGTCTTATTGTTCTTTTCATCAAGATCAATGGCATGACAACTTAGCCACAGCTGAATACGCTTATAACAACTCCTTCAATTCTTCCACCAAGACAAGTCCTTTTTTTTCAAACTACGGATACCATCCCACTTTTCAGGTCCATCCGCAGCTCAATGCTATATCACCTAAGGTAGATGAAACAACTAATACCATCGCTGACTACTTTTCTTTCTTGAAGGAAACTATTAAAGAAGTCCAATTACGGCAGAAGAAATACTATGATGCTAAAAGGAGGAAACCACCCATTTATTCTATAGCTGACAAGGTTTGGCTCTCCACAAGACATCTCAACCTAAAAACACCTTGCAAAAAATTCTCCCAGTTGTTTATTGGTCCATTCCAAGTCACAAGAATGAAATGTGAATGAAAATGCAGTAACCTCCAGAATTTCGCATACATCCTACTTTTCATGTATCTCTACTAAAACCGTACATTCCAACTAGAAATCAGTCTGACTTCTCTCAAGGATCTGTCACTCCCATTCCAGAGGAGATCTATGAAATCACTTTTATCCGTGATTCCAGACTCTTATGTGGACGTCTTCAGTATCTGGTTCGCTGGAAAGGATTTGGTTCCGACGAGGACTCATGGGAACCAGTTGAAAATCTTAACGCTGCACGGTTGTTGGCAGCCTTCCACCGAGCTAATCCGGACAGACCTGGACCTAAAGCTGCGGTGCAGCTTCTTTGACGGGGGGACATGTCAGGATTTTTCTTTGCTATGTTATGTCCCTTTAATTCAGGGAATTCCTGTGCTAAACTATGTCCCTTTAAATCAAGTCTATAAATTCCCACAATTCAACCTGCCTAGTTGTCAATTAATTTTGATGTGTAGCTAGACACCATTGTGTTTCTCTCATCTACCATTGCTTGACTTCGCATAGCTGTATTGGAAGGAATTTCTAACAACTTTTGCCTCAGCAACCTCAATGCTTTTGTAACCTGCTTCAGCAGGGAATTTCAAACAGGACTTTGTCATCTTGTGAATATTTGAGGACAAGTTACCATTGTTTATTCAACCCCGTTTATTTGCTACATTGTTTTCAAGGATTGAGGACCTACCAAATCATTAACAGCTAAGCTTAAAAGACCGCGGTCATAACCGCAACAACCGAGACCATCCGTTAAGCAAATCTTAGCAGTTCCGTGCTGCTGGCTTTTCTCGCACCCGATTGGTGCTCTGACACACACCCTCTCAGTGACGTCACACGCGCAACTTAGAAGCGCTCCAGGCCTGGCCTCGAGAATCACTGTTTACTGTTGGGACAATTCTCACCTGTTTGGAGCTTCGTATCACACCTCCAGCTTCTCTTCTACTACGCTGAAAACCGGAAACCACAGTGTATCAGCCAGAGCTAAGTTACAGTTTTTCTCTCTTTATTATTGCACGCTGTTTGTTTACTCTGAAACCTAAAGACTATGAAATAACTTTGTTTATCTAACATCCATTATTCGAATATCTCAGGCAAATTAATAATTTCTTATCCATATCTATCTCCAATCTCTTAAAGTATTACAGGAATATACTTTCTCTCCTGTAACCAAATAACAAGGAGTTCTCTTAAAGGGACATAATCCATAAAGGAAAAGGTTTCATTGAAGTGTAATTCCTGTATCTGCAGTTGAGATCCAAAAACTTCCACACTTATTTGCATAAAAGATACACTGCATTACAATCTTCATTTGTACTCCCCCTCTCTCTCTTCATTTGTGCCCCCTCTCTCTCCATTTGTACTCCCCCTCTCTCTCTCCATTTGTACTCCTCTCTCCTTTTGTACTCTCCCCCTCTCTCCCTTTGTACTTCCCCTCTCTCTCCATTTGTACTCCCCCTCTCTCTCTCCATTTGTACTCCCTCTCTCTCTCTCCATTTGTACCCCCTCTCTCTCCATTTGTACTTCCCTTTCTCTCACTTTGTACTCCCCCTCTCTCTCTCCCTTTGTACTCCCCCTCTCTCTCTCCAATTGTACCCCTCTCTCTCTCCTTTTGTACTCTCCTTCTCTCTCCCTTTGTACTTCCCCTCTCTCTCCATTTGTACTCCCCCTCTCTCTCTCCATTTGTACTCCCTCTCTCTCTCTCCATTTGTACCCCCCTCTCTCTCCATTTGTACTTCCCTTTCTCTCCCTTTGTATTTCCCCTCTCTCTCTCCCTTTGTACTCCCCCTCTCTCTCTCCATTTGTACCTCTCTCTCTCTCCATTTGTACCCCCCTCTCTCTCCATTTGTACTTCCCTCTTTCTCCCTTTGTACTCCCCCTCTCTCTCTCCCTTTGTACTCCCCCTCTCTCTCTCCATTTGTACTCCCCCTCTCTCTCTCCATTTGTACTCCCCCTCTCTCTCCATTTGTACTCCCCCTCTTTCTCTCCAATTGTACTCCCCCCTCTCTCCCTTTGTACTTCCCCTCTCTCTCCCTTTGTACTTCCCCTTTCTCTCCATTTGTACTCCCTCTCTCTCTCTCTCTCTCTCTCTCCATTTGTACTTCCCTCTCTCTCCCTTTGTACTCCCCCTCTCTCTCTCCCTTTGTACTCCCCCTCTCTCTCTCCATTTGTACTCCCCCTCTCTCTCCATTTGTACTCCCCCTCTTTCTCTCCTTTTGTACTCCCCCCTCTCTCCCTTTGTACTTCCCCTCTCTCTCCCTTTGTACTTCCCCTCTCTCTCCCTTTGTACTTCCCCTCTCTCTCTCCATTTGTACTCCCACCCTCTCTCGGCATTTGCACTCCCTCTCTCTCCATTTGTACTCCCCCTCTTTCTCTCCATTTGTACTCCCCCACTCTCTCTCCATTTGTACTCCCTCTCTCTATTTGTACTCCCCCTCTTTCTCTCCATTTGTACTCCCCCTCTCTCTCCCTTTGTACTTCCCCTCTCTCTCTCCATTTGTACACCCCCTCTCCATTTATATTTACCCTCTCTCTCTCCATTTGTACTCACCCTCTCTATCTCTATTTGTACTCCCCCTCTCTCTCCATTTGTACTCCCCCTCTTTCTCTATATTTGTACTCCTCTCTCTCTCTCTCTCCATTTGTATTCCCTCTGTATCCCTTTGTACTTGCTCTCTCTCCATTTTTACTCCCCCCTCTCTCTCCATTTGTACCCCCTCTCTCTCCATTTGTACTCTCCTTCACTCTCTCCTTTTGTTCTCCCCCTCTCTCCATTTGTACTTCCGCCCTCTCTCCATTTGTACTCCCCCCTCTCTCTCTCCATTTGTACTCCCCCTCTCTCTCTCCATTTGTACTTCCCCCTCTCTCCATTTGTACTCCCCCTCTCTCCATTTGTGTTTCCCCTCTCTCCTTTTGTACTCCACCTCTCTCTCTATTTGTACTTCCCCTCTTTCTCTCAGTTTGTACTCCCCCTCTCTCTCCATTTGTACTCCTCTCTCTCTATTTGTACTTCCCCTTTCTCTCCATTTGTACTCCCCCTCTCTTTCCATTTGTACTCCCCCTCTCTTTCCATTTGTACTCTCCCTCTTTCTCTATTTGTACTTCCCCTCTCTCTCCATTGTACTCCCCCTCTCTCTATTTGTACTTCCCCTCTCTCTCCATTTGTACTCCCCCTCTCTCTCCCTTTGTACTCCCCCTCTATCTTCATTTGTACTCCCCCTCTCTCTCCCTTTGTACTCCCCCTCTATCTTCATTTGTACTCCCCCTCTCTCTCCCTTTGTACTCCCCCTCTATCTTCATTTGTACTCCCCCTCTCTCTACCTTTGTACGCCCCCTCTATCTTCATTTGTACTCCCCCTCTCTCTACCTTTGTATGCCCCCTCTATCTTCATTTGTACTCCCCCTCTCTCTACCTTTGTACGCCCCCTCTATCTTCATTTGTACTCCCCCTCTCTCTACCTTTGTACTCCCCCTCTATCTTCATTTGTACTCCCCCTCTCTCTACCTTTGTACTCCCCCTCAATCTTCATTTGTACTCCCCCTCTCTCTACCTTTGTACTCCCCCTCTATCTTCATTTGTACTCCCCCTCTCTCTACCTTTGTACTCCCCCTCTATCTTCATTTGTACTCCCCCTCTCTCTACCTTTGTACTCCCCCTCAATCTTCATTTGTACTCCCCCTCTCTCTACCTTTGTACTCCCCCTCTATCTTCATTTGTACTCCCCCTCTCTCTACCTTTGTACTCCCCCTCAATCTTCATTTGTACTCCCCCTCTCTCTCCCTTTGTACTCCCCCTCTATCTTCATTTGTACTCCCCCTCTCTCTACCTTTGTACTCCCCCTCTATCTTCATTTGTACTCCCCCTCTCTCTACCTTTGTACTCCCCCTCTATCTTCATTTGTACTCCCCCTCTCTCTACCTTTGTACGCCCCCTCTATCTCTCCATTTTACTTTCCCCCCTCTTTCTCTATTTGTACTCGGCCTCTATCTTCATTTGTACTTCCTCTCTCTCTCCCTTTGTACGCCCCCTCTATCTCTCCATTTTACTTACCCCCCTCTTTCTCTATTTGTACTCCCCCTCTATCTTCATTTGTACTCCCTCTCTCTCTCCCTTTGTACACCCCCTCTATCTCTCCATTTTACTTTCCCCCCTCTTTCTCTATTTGTACTCGGCCTCTATCTTCATTTGTACTCCCTCTCTCTCTCCATTTGTACGCCCCCTCTATCTCTCCATTTTACTTTCCCCCCTCTTTCTCTATTTGTACTCCCCCTCTATCTTCATTTGTACTCCCCCTCTCTTTCCATTTTTACACCTTCTCTCTCTCTTCATTTTACTTTTCCCCCTCTTTCGCTCTATTTGTACTACCCTCTCTCTCTAAAATTTTACTCCCCCTTCTCTCCATTTGTAGTCTCCCTCTCTCTCTCCATTTTTATTCCCCCTCTCTTGTTCCATTTGTAGTCCCCCTCTCTCTCCATTTTTACTCCCTCCCCTTTCTCTCCATTTGTACTCCCCCCCTCTCTCTCTCTCTAAATATTTACTCCCTCTCTCTCCCCCGTTGTACTCCCCTTCTCTCTTCATTTGCAAATATGTAATGTACAGATATCAAGATGGTGGCTCCCATGATTAGAGGGGGTTAAATAGAGAATGGGATCTGTCTGTTTTCCTCTAAACAAACCTTTTAAAAATCTTTCTTGTAATAGTTTTTCTTGTAAAAGCTTTTTGCTTACATTCTGGTATTACACATCTATTCACTAAACCTCTCTTGAATTAGTCCAATGGTAAGTCATAGTATGCAGCAGTTTATTTTTTAAAAAAAGTAAAAAAATTCATTTGAAAAGAATGTAGAATAAGGGTTAATATATAAATTAGGATTAATAAGACATATACATTATCCTATGTGAGTAAAATTGATTATTGTCTGTTTTGAAAAATTCTTTTGAAAAAATGAGAAATGAATTTCTGGTATTGTACATTTGCTCTTTGCCTGTAATTTACCTGGCCTTTATGTATTTATATTTGTTTTTAATTGTTTATACTGACCTCCAGATGGCAGTAACCATCCTTAGGGAATGTAATTATATATATATATATATATATATATATATATATATATAAAATAAGCAGTAAAAGGGTTACTCACCTTGCAAGGTGTGTCTTTTTTGGATTCCTGTTGTGATTGGTTGATGCTACTTTTAAATTAAGAGACAGGTGCATTGCTTTGTATGCATGATTAAGAGACCACAGTCTTGAAACGTTGCATACCTGTTCTTTGTATGCTTTTAATATTTAAATAAAGAATATTTGCATTCTTATCTGGTGCTGTGGAGCTTTGGATTTCTTGTATTGTGGGACTGAAGGTCGCCAGCCAGTCCACTGTGCATCAGAGCCCAGGAGGGCATTACCCGGTGCTGGTCTCAACTTGCAGTGCAATGATTAGAGGGAAGTGAGGAAGGACCTTAATACTATGTATATAAAATGTATTTAGGGCCAGATTACAAATGGAGCGCAAAATATCTCTGTTGCAAGAGGCTACATTTGCGCTCCACTTAGTAATACCAGTGCACGCAAATGTGCGCTAGTATTAAAAGTTAGGTGCAATGCAAACGTGACCTCACGTTCACATTACACGGAAGCATTGTGCTCCAATGTGAGTCTAGTTTTCATGCCATGAGCCACTATGTAAAGGCACTTTTTAGTGCCTTTTTTTTTTTCTAACCCCCCCACACCCGCCAAATGTAACCCCTGAAAACTGCTTTGTGCAGTTATTTTTTTATTTTAAAAAAAAGCTACTGTTTTTAAAAATAAAAACCAACAATACTCTTTAATTTGTGGGCAATTGGCGCACTTTTTGAAAATTAACCAGAGATTTGGTTTCTGGTTAATTTTCTGAGCACTAATTTCTACCCCGAGCTCGCAGAAGCAATAACCAGACACTTTTAATAGCTGGTTATTTATTGTGCGCCCTTGAACAGGTGAATTTGTGTTTAATATCCCTTTAAATTTAAACATAATTAAACTCTAATTGTATTGAGTACTATATGTGTATATTACTCTCCTTTACACACAGTCAGGAAAATATGAAATGCCCCACAGTGAGATTCACAGATTTCAAGGTAACATTTGCCATTGTACAATCCTGAGATCTGTTGGAAATGACAGATTTTTTCAGATAACCGTGCCTGAGTGGTACTGCCCACAGTCTATGCTGCCTATCCTATGAAAAGGGAGAAATATTTAAGCTTCCGTTTATAGGTACTGAAAAGTTTGGAGAGGCCACTCAGAGCAAGAAAGGGTAATAAAGAATTGTAAATTAGGTGAAGTTGCCAAGAAACGTCATGATTTATTGTAACTGGTGGAAGAGTAAATAGTTGCTTTTTCCATTTCTCTCACCTAAAATACTTTACTTTTTCTCTATGCTTCTCTATGTAGGATTGACAACACAGTCACTGTGAGCAGAGCTTTAGGTTTAACATCAGTGATGAACCTATTCATGGAGACTATTAGCTAACTGCACAAGAATGCAATCACAGTGCTGAGATGAGTTGATGTAATGTTCATGCCATTTTTAGTGATTCACTGTCTAGGGGCAAAATGCGTCTTAACTGTAGATGTAATGCTCATTTATACTGTATTAGTGAGGAGAAATCAGACAGGCAGACAGGATAGATAGATAGATAAACAGAGATATGGATAGATAAGATAGATACATAGATAGATAAACAGAAAAATATATGTATAAGATATATAGATTATAGATAAATAGAGATATTGATAGATAAACAGAGAGATAGATAGATAGATAAACAGAGGAATAGATGTATAAGATAGATTGATTGAGATAGATAGATAGATGATAGGTAGATAGACAGATGATAGATAAACAGATATATGGATAGATAAACAGATAGACAAACAGAGAGATCGATATAGATAGATGATGGATAGATAAACAGAGAGATAGATAGTTAGATAGACAGACAGAGATATGGATAGATAAACAGATAGATAGATAGATAGATAAACAGAGATATATAAAGATAAACAGAGAGATAGATAGATAAACAGAGATATATATAGATGTGATAGATAGATAGATAAACAGACAGACAGACAGACAGACAGAGATATGGATAGATAAACAGATAGATAGATAAACAGAGATATATAAAGATAAACAGAGAGATAGATATATAGATAAACAGAGATATATATAGATGTGATAGATTGATAGACAGACAGATATATGGATAGATAAACAAATAGATAGATAGATAGATAAACAGAGATATATAAAGTTAAACAGAGAGATAGATAGATAAAAAGATATATATATATAGATGTATAAGATGATAGATATATGATAGATAGATGGATAAAAAGAGAGAGAGATAAACAGAGATATATGTATATAGATGTATAAGATGGATAGATAGATAGATAGATAAACAGAGAGAGATAGATATATAGATAAACAAACAGAGAGATAGATAGATGTATAAGATGGATTGATAGATAGATAAACAGAGAGTGAGATAGATAGATAAACAGAGAGCTAGATAAACAGAGATAGATAAACATATATATATATATATATATGTATAAGATAGATAGATAGATAGATAGATAAACAGAGAGAGAGAGAAACAGAGAGATAGATAAACAGAGAAATAGATAAACAGATATATATGTATATAGATGTATAAGATGGATGGATAGATAGATAAACAGAGAGAGAAAGATATATAGATAAACAGAGAGATAGATAGATATATAGATAAACAGAGATATATATAGATGTGATAGATAGACATAGATATGGATAGATAAACAGATAGATAGATAGATAGATAGATAGATAGATAAACAGAGATATATAAAGTTAAACAGAGAGATAGATAGATAGATAAACAGATATATATATATATAGATTTATAAGATGATAGATATATGATAGATAAATAAACAGAGAGAGAGATAAACAGAGGGATAGATAGATAAACAGAGATATATGTATATAGATTTATAAGATGGATAGATAGATAAACAGAGAGATAGATAGATAAACAGAGAGTGAGATAGATAGATAGATAAACAGAGAGATAGATAGATAAACAGAGATATATATAGATGTATAAAATGGATAGATAGATAACTTATGCCAATAATAAATTAGTTAGCTATTAAACCAAGATAAGACAAAAGTAAGACAATTAAGTCTACAATCAACATGCACAAGTGTGCTTATGCCTGCATAGGACCAAGCAGGAGTATCAATACAGTATACAACAAATATCGTTTGCAGTTCTCAAAAGGATGCAAGGTCCATATTAAACAGGCTCAATCCGATGAATGTCTTGCAAAAAGTTATGTAATAGCCTGAAAATGTAAAACAAACAACTGAGGAAAGGTTCCAGTTTGGATAGCGTGAGTACTTATCTTTGCCCTTTAGCGTGGTGCTAGCTCAAGTCGCTAGTAATGAAGCCGTTGATCCCTCTTTTCCTTTGGTACAGCGTTACATTTACGGACAACCTCTGCAGTCGGTTCCAGTCGAGTGTAGAAACCCTCTGGTCACGTCCACAGGTAATGCCCTCGGTGTGTAAACGCTTGTTCGTTGTCGGTGGGAGCTTCACTCTGATGTCAGAGCGTACCTGCCTCCAATAGGCGCCGGATCAAAAGGACGGCAAGTCAGGAGAAGTATTGCACCAATCCGCTGTAGGCTAAGCTTGAGGCTTCCGTAAGCTGTTGAAAGTGGAGTTACCAACCGCTAGATATTAAATCCAATAGAACAAGGAGCAAAGCGGGAGCCAAAAAACTTGAATATGAATAGTTTATTCAGCAGTGTTGCTAAGCATTGAGTAAACAGTCAAATGAACGCCTGACGCGTTTTGTGCATGCGCTTCATAAGAGGCTATCAATTCTAAATACTGGGAAGTCTAAATAGGGATCATTAACCAATCACTTTCTCAAGTACTTTTTAAAGTGACATGATGTCTCTCCTACATATAGGCTTCCTTACCCATACAGTTACAACATAACTTTTTAACAAAAAGCTTACATAAGGATGCATCTATAAGATTGCTCAACGCATACATTGGTAATGTGCAATTAACATATGTAACAGATACAATGTAATTTACCAAGTATACGCAAAAGTCATATATATACAGGTGTCCCTCGTTTTACAACGGTTCAATTTACACCGTTTCAGAATAACAACCTTTATTCCTGTCATGTGACTGCTATTGAAAAGCATTGAGAAGCAGTGCATTTATTAAAATAGCCAGTAGGTGGAGCTGTCCGCTTGTGTTGCAGCAAAGCCAAGCAAGCTGAAATTAATCAGCTTAACCAAACCTGAGCTATCGAGCAGATTTCAAAGGAACAAGATCTTCCTGTCTATAAATCAGTCCAGATTGGAATGCATAGAAAGAACTGTTTGCAGAAAAATGCAAGTGAAGTCTGTGTTGTGTGATTATTTTATTAGGTTTATAATGCTGTTTAGCAAATGTTTTTGTTCATTTAACTTAGTTTAATTATATATTCTGTGTTGTGTGATTATTTTATTAGGTTTATAATGCTGTTTAGCATGTAAAGTCTGCATTTCAAAGCTTTAAAAATTATGTATTAGGTGTTACTTATGACAATTTTGAGAGGGGCCTGGAACCTATCTCCCTCACTTCCCATTGACTTACATTATAAACTGGGTTTCAATTTACAACGGTTTTGATTTACAACCATTCCTTCTGGAACCTAACCCCGGCGTAAACTGAGGGCTACCTGTATATATATAAGTATAAATGCACATAAAAAAACAATTATCGTCAAACCAAGGAATGTATTTGGGAATTCATCATCTGATAAAGAGATATATTAGTGCATTATAATATCAACTTAAACTAAGCACCATTATATAAACATAACTGTTTTTATCATAAGAAAAGGAATAAATAACAAAAGAAAAAATGAATATATAAAATGAAACAATTTGTAAAACATAACAAAATTCAATCAGTAACAGTTATAACATATCATATGTCACAACTAACACGGTTAAAAAAACAGAATTTATGCTTACCTGATAAATTACTTTCTCCAACGGTGTGTCCGGTCCACGGCGTCATCCTTACTTGTGGGAATATCTCTTCCCCAACAGGAAATGGCAAAGAGTCCCAGCAAAAGCTGGCCATATAGTCCCTCCTAGGCTCCGCCCACCCCAGTCATTCGACCGACGGACAGGAGGAAAAAACAGGAGAAACTATAGGGTGCCGTGGTGACTGTAGTTAGAGAAAATAATTCATCAAACCTGATTAAAAAACCAGGGCGGGCCGTGGACCGGACACACCGTTGGAGAAAGTAATTTATCAGGTAAGCATAAATTCTGTTTTCTCCAACATTGGTGTGTCCGGTCCACAGCGTCATCCTTACTTGTGGGAACCAATACCAAAGCTTTAGGACACGGATGAAGGGAGGGAGCAAATCAGGTTACCTAAACAGAAGGCACCACAGCTTGCAAAACCTTTCTCCCAAAAATAGCCTCCGAAGAAGCAAAAGTATCAAATTTGTAAAATTTGGCAAAAGTGTGCAGTGAAGACCAAGTCGCTGCCTTACATATCTGATCAACAGAAGCCTCGTTCTTGAAGGCCCATGTGGAAGCCACAGCCCTAGTGGAGTGAGCTGTGATTCTTTCAGGAGGCTGCCGTCCGGCAGTCTCGTAAGCCAATCGGATGATGCTTTTAAGCCAAAAGGAAAGAGAGGTAGAAGTCGCTTTTTGACCTCTCCTTTTACCAGAATAGACGACAAACAGAGAAGAAGTTTGTCTGAACTCTTTTGTAGCTTCTAAATAGAATTTTAGAGCACGGACTACGTCTAAATTGTGTAACAAACGTTCCTTCTTTGAAACTGGATTCGGACACAAAGAAGGTACAACTATCTTCTGGTTAATATTCTTGTTAGAAACAACCTTTGGAAGAAAACCAGGCTTAGTACGCAAAACAACCTTAACTGCATGGAACACCAGTTAGGACGGAGAACACTGCAGAGCAGATAACTCAGAAACTCTTCTAGCAGAAGAAATAGCAACCAAAAAACAAAACTTTCCAAGATAACAACTTAATATCTATGGAATGTAGAGGTTCAAACGGAACCCCTTGAAGAACTGAAAGAACTAGGTTTAAACTCCAGGGAGGAGTCAAAGGTCTGTAAACAGGCTTGATCCTAACCAGAGCCTGAACAAATGCTTGAACATCTGGCACAGCTGCCAGTCGTTTGTGTAATAAGACAGATAAAGCAGAAAGCTGTCCCTTTAGAGAACTCGCTGATAATCCTTTATCCAAACCCTCTTGTAGAAAGGAAAGGATCTTAGGGATTTTGATCTTATTCCATAAGAATCCCTTGGATTCACACCAGCAGATATATCTTTTCCATATTTTATGGTAAATTTTTCTAGTTACCGGTTTCCGGGCTTGAACTAGAGTATCTATCACAGAATCTGAAAACCCACGCTTTGATAGAATCAAGCGTTCAATTTCCAAGCCGTCAGCTGGAGGGAGACCAGATTTGGATGTTCGAATCGACCCTGTACAAGAAGATCCTGTCTCAAAGGTAGCTTCCATGGTGGAACCGATGACATATTCACCAGGTCTGCATACCAAGTCCTGCGTGGCCACGCAGGGGCTATCAAGATCACTGAGGCCCTCTCCTGCTTGATCCTGGCTACCAGCCTGGGAATGAGAGGAAACGGTGGAAACACATAGGCTAGGTTGAAGGTCCAAGGCGCTACTAGTGCATCCACTAGAGTCGCCTTGGGATCCCTGGATTTGGACCCGTAGCAAGGAACCTTGAAGTTCTGACGAGACACCATCAGATCCATATCTGGAATGCCCCATAATTGAGTCAACTGGGCAAAGATCTCCGGGTGGAGTTCCCACTCCCCCGGATGGAATGTTTGACGACTCAGATAATCCGCCTCCCAGTTTTCCACACCTGGGATGTGGATCGCAGATAGGTGGCAGGAGTGATCCTCCGCCCATTTTATTATTTTGGTCACTTCTTTCATCGCCAGGTAACTCCTTGTTCCCCCCTGATGATTGATATAAGCAACAGTCGTCATGTTGTCTGATTGAAATCTTATGAATCTGGCCTTTGCTAGTTGAGGCCAAGCCCTGAGAGCATTGAATATCGCTCTCAGTTCCAGAATGTTTATCGGGAGAAGAGACTCTTCCCGAGACCATAGTCCCTGAGCTTTCAGGGATTCCCAGACCGCGCCCCAACCTATTAGACTGGCGTCGGTCGTGACGATGACCCACTCTGGTCTGCAGAAGCTCATTCCCTGGGACAGGTGGTCCAGGGTTAGCCACCAATGGAGTGAGTCTCTGGTCTTCTGATCTACTTGAATCACAGGAGACAAGTCTGTATAGTCCCCATTCCACTGTTTCAGCATGCACAGTTGTAATGGTCTTAGATGAATTCGCGCAAAAGGAACTATGTCCATTGCTGCAACCATCAACCCTACTACTTCCATGCACTGAGCTATGGAAGGACGAGGAATAGAATGAAGAACTTGACAAGCGTTTAGAAGTTTTGACTTTCTGACTTCTGTCAGGAAAATCCTCATTTCTAACGAATCTATTATTGTTCCCAAGAAGGGAACTCTTGTCGACGGAGACAGAGAACTTTTTTCTATGTTCACCTTCCATCCGTGAGATCTGAGAAAGGCCAGAACGATGTCTGTGTGAGCCTTTGCCTTTGAAAGAGACGACGCTTGTATTAGAATGTCGTCCAAGTACGGTACTACTGCAATGCCCCTTGGTCTTAGAACCGCTTAAAAAGGGATCCGAGTACCTTTGTGAAAATCCTTGGAGCAGTGGCTAACCCGAATGGGAGGGCCACAAACTGGAAATGTTTGTCCAGAAAGGCGAACCTTAGGAACTGATGATGTTCTTTGTGGATAGGAATATGTAGATACGCCTCCTTTAGATCCACGGTAGTCATAAATTGACCTTCCTGGATTGTGGGTAGAATCGTTCGAATGGTTTCCATTTTGAACGATGGTACTCTGAGAAATTTGTTTAGGATCTTTAAATCCAGAATTGGTCTGAAAGTTCCCTCTTTTTTGGGAACTATAAACAGATTTGAGTAAAATCCCATTCCTTGTTCCGCCGTTGGAACTGGGTGTATCACTCCCATCTTTAACAGGTCTTCTACACAATGTAAGAATGCCTGTCTCTTTATTTGGTTTGAGGATAAGTGAGACATGTGGAACCTTCCCCTTGGGGGTAGTTCCTTGAATTCCAGAAGATAACCCTGAGAAACTATTTCTAGTGTCCAGGGATCCTGAACATCTCTTGCCCAAGCCTGAGCAAAGAGAGAGAGTCTGCCCCCTACTAGATCCGGTCCCGGATCGGGGGCTACTCCTTCATGCTGTTTTGTTAGCAGCAGCAGGCTTCTTGGCCTGCTTACCCTTGTTCCAGCCTTGCATCGGTTTCCAGGCTGGTTTGGATTGGGAAGCATTACCCTCTTGCTTAGAGGATGCAGAGTTAGAGGCCGGTCCGTTCCTGAAATTGCGAAAGGAACGAAAATTAGACTTATTCTTGGCTTTGAAAGGCCTATCTTGTGGGAGGGCGTGGCCCTTTCCCCCAGTGATGTCTGAGAAAATCTCTTTCAATTCTGGCCCAAAGAGGGGATATTAAGCAATTTTGTCTTGGAAGATACATCCGCTGACCAAGACTTTAGCCAAAGCGCTCTGCGCGCCACAATTGCAAACCCTGAATTTTTCGCTGCTAATCTAGCTAATTGCAAAGCGGCATCTAAAATAAAAGAATTAGCCAACTTGAGTGCGTGAACTCTGTCCATAACCTCCTCATACGGAGTCTCTCTACTGAGCGACTTTTCTAGTTCCTTGAACCAGAACCACGCTGCTTTAGTGACAGGAACAATGCACGAAATGGGTTGCAGGAGGTAACCTTGCTGTACAAAAATCTTTTTAAGCAAACCCTCCAATTTTTTATCCATAGGATCTTTGAAAGCACAATTATCCTCGATAGTAATAGTAGTGCGCTTGTTTAGAGTAGAAACTGCCCCCTCGACCTTAGGGACTGTCTGCCATAAGTCCTTTTTGGGGTCGACCATAGGAAATAATTTCTTAAATATAGGAGGGGGGACAAAAGGTATGCCGGGCTTCTCCCACTCCTTATTCACTATGTCCGCCACCCGCTTGGGTATAGGAAAAGCGTCGGGGTGCACCGGAACCTCTAGAAACTTGTCCATCTTGCATAATTTCTCTGGAATGACCAAGTTGTCACAATCATCCAGAGTAGATAACACCTCCTTAAGCAGTGCGCGGAGATGCTCTAATTTAAATTTAAATGTCACAACATCAGGTTCAGCTTGTTGAGAAATTTTTTCCTGAATCTGAAATTTCTCCATCTGACAAAACCTCCCTCATGGCCCCTTCAGATTGGTGTGAGGGTATGACAGAGCAATTATCATCAGCGCCCTCCTGCTCTTCAGTGTTTAAAACAGAGCAATCGCGCTTTCTCTGATATGTAGGCATTTTGGATAAAATATTTGCTATGGAGTTATCCATTACTGCCGTCAATTGTTGCATAGTAATAAGCATTGGCGCGCTAGAAGTACTAGGGGCCTCCTGCGTGGGCAAAACTGGCGTAGACACAGAAGGAGATGATGTAGAACTATGTCTACTCCCTTCATCTGATGAAATATCTTGGGCAATTTTAATATCTGTGGCAACACTGTCCTTACTTTGTTTGGACGCTATGGCACAATTATCACACAATTTTGAAGGGGGAGACACATTGACTTTCATACATATAGAACATAGCTTATCTGAAGGTACAGACATGTTAAACAGGCTTAAACTTGTCAAAAAAACACAAAAAAACGTTTTAAAACAAAAACGTTACTGTCTCTTTAAATTTTAAACAGTGCACACTTTATTACTGAATATGTGAAAAAGTATGAAGGAATTGTCCAAATTTTCACCACAGTGTCTTAAAGCATTAAAAGTATTGCACACCAAATTTCAGAGCTTTAACCCTTAAAATAACGAAACCGGAGCCGGTTACAATTTTAACCCCTCTACAGTCCCAGCTACAGCCTTTGCTGCGACTTTACCAAACCCCGATACCAAATGAAGCCTTCTAGGAACCTTTCCAACTACTTTCAGATCCACACACATGCATCTGCATGTCTTGCTCTCAAAAGTAACTGCGCAGTAATGGCGCGAAAATGAGACTCAGTCTACAACTAGGAAGGCCCTTCCTGACTGGAAAGGTGTCTAACTCAGTGCCTGACGTTAAAAAACGTTCCCCAAGCTTATAAGTGTGAATTTCAAGCATAAACATGTATAAAATGCTCAAATACAGCAATCGATTTTGCCCATAAAAGTGTCTACCAGTTTTACAGCCCATATTAAGCCCTTTATTCTGTTTGAGACTAAGAAAATGGCTTACCGGTCCCCATGAGGGGAAATGACAGCCTTCCAGCATTACACAGTCTTGTTAGAAATATGACTAGTCATACCTTAAGCAGAAAAGTCTGCTAACTGTTTCCCCCAACTGAAGTTACTTCATCTCAACAGTCCTATGTGGAAACAGCAAACGATTTTAGTTACTGTCTGCTAAAATCATCTTCCTCTCACAAACAGAACTCTTCATCTTTTTCTGTTTCAGAGTAAATAGTACATACCAGCACTATTTTAAAATAACAAACTCTTGATAGTAGAATAAAAAACTACAACTAAACACCACATACTCTTAACCATCTCCGTGGAGATGTTGCCTGTGCAAAGGCAAAGAGAATGACTGGGGTGGGCGGAGCCTAGGAGGGACTATATAGCCAGCTTTTGCTGGGACTCTTTGCCATTTCCTGTTGGGGAAGAGATATTCCCACAAGTAAGGATGACGCCGTGGACCGGACACACCAATGTTGGAGAAAAATCTTTTTAAAAGTAACCTACTGAACGAAAAACATAAATAATAATAAAAACTCTTACATTATTCTCATAAAAGGAGAGTCCTAAAGTAACACAATCAATAAGATATATAATATAATATAGAACAATAACAACACAAAAGAGGACTGAGATTATGGACAGGGATTTTGGTGTAGTTAATTTGGTCTACTTGTATCAATATATGCATATGAAACAATAAGTGAATACCCATCCAATAATCAGTACTCTTTAAATATCATTCAGCCAGATTACGAGTTTTGCGTCATGGCTGGCTCGCTAATTACTTGCAAGTTATTTCCGCCGCTCACCTTTAATAGCGCTGCTATTACAGGTTTGCAAAAAAACGGCTTGTGCGGGCGATATGGTTGCGTTGAGTTCCATGCTTCACCCAAATACAAGCGATGTTTTGATGTGCTCGTGCACAATTTCCCCATAGACATCAATGGGGAGAGCCGGCTAAAAAAAAGCCCAACACCTACAATCACGGAGCGTAAAGCTCCGTAATGCAACCCCATTGCTGTCTTATACCTAACACCCTAACATAAACACCTAGTCTAAACACCCCTAATCTGCCGCCCCTAACATCACTGACACCTACATTACACTTATTAACCCCTAATCTGCCGCCCCTAACATCACTGACACCTACATTACACTTATTAACCCCTAATCTGCCGCCCCTAACATCACTGACACCTACATTACACTTATTAACCCCTAATCTGCCGCCCCTAACATCACTGACATCTACATTACACTTATTAACTCCTAATCTGCTACACTTAAGTGCAGCTCGCTCCTGCTGTCAGACAGAGCTGCACATAGTGTTATGGCGCAGTTGGGCCGGGCTGTGACTATACAGCTGGCCCGATGCGCTGTTTGAATAAAAACAGACCCGCTCAGAAGATCACAGAGAGCGGGTCTGTGAAACAGCAGTTTTTTTAAAAAATTCAAAGGGGAAATTATGTTTTATAAAGTTTGCGCTAATATAATGTTATATAATTCTGCACTATGTGCAGAATTATATAAAAAAAAAATTAAGGTTTACTGACACTTTAAAGGGCCTTTTGCGGGGCATTGCCCCAAAGAAATCAGCTCTTTTTTTTAAATTTTATTTATAACCAACAATGTATACAGTTATACAAGTTGCATGTCATTGCGCCACGCAGAGCGGAATGCCACAACATACAGTAAGCATAGGAGTAGAAAAACAGACATATTTAGATAAGAGCGCTAAATAATCCGTGCTGATATAGGCCTCTATTTATTAAAGGTCTTGTGGACCTGATCCGACAGTGTGGATCAGATCCGCAAGACCTCGCTAAATACGCAATACGCTCTCCGCATTTAACATTGCACCAGCAGCTCACAAGAGCTGCTGGTGCAACGCCGCCCCCTGCTGACTTGCGGCCAATCGGCCGCCAGCAGGGAGGTGACAATCAACCCGATCGTACTCGATCGGGTTGATTTCCGGTGATTCCTGTCCACCTGCTCAGAGCAGGCAGACAGGGTTATGGAGCAGCGGTCTTTAGACCGCTGCTTCATAACTTGTGTTTCTGGTGAGTCTGAAGACTCGCCAGAAACACAGCCCTTTAAGCTCCGTACGGAGCTTGATAAATATGGGCCATAGTGTCTTCCAAGTTCTACTGTGAGTTAGGTAACTATCACCTATAGAATATATGTATACAATGTTGTTTTTTAAATATATTAAGCACATCAAAACTAAACAACAATAAACAAACAAACAAAAACAAACTAACTACATTAAAACTAATAATTTCTCCTTTTGTTGCAGTAGGTGGCCCCTTGCAAAACAAATTTGTAGACACCCACTCATACAAGTTATGAAGTTAACAATGGATTTTCAATAAATGAATACTAAGGTATATTCTCGAGCCTCTTATAGGAATGCTGCAGGGGAGATCTTTGAAGCTCAGGTATCAGGCCAATTAGACTGTTGCCTGGATTAATGCAGGAAATATATACTACACAGCTGCAAAAATCTTAACTGGGTGCTAACTCAGGAGAAATGCTCCCAAATCTTAATACACCCTATTAACCCAATGGGGTAAACATTAATATAAACTTGTTCAGAATCAAAAGGGTATCTCTGAAATATTTCTAGTATAGAGAATTACAGCGTGAACCTTGCCCATTATGCAATACATTTTCTAGATACATCCGTTTTTAATAACATAATCCTAGGAGGAAGTAAAGATGTGGATAGACTTTTAAATTTGACAGGATCTGGCCAGCAGATTAGTAAGAAGGCGTTAGAGGGGTACATTGCATCGTGTTAAAATACTGTGCGCATATAAAGTCTTAACTGAGTGCTAGCTCAATAGGAATGTCCCAAAATTACAATACATCATGCTAACTCAATGGGGTAAGTACAGAAAATTACAGTGTAAACATTATCCATTATGAAATACATTTTATAGATACAGCTGTTCTTGATGGCTTGAGTCCAGGAGAATAAAGAGATGTGGGAAGACTTCCAACATAACTATCATTTAACTTTTAACAATAAAGAATACACTCATGCAGGATCTGGAAAAATATTAAACATAGATATCTGCTATATCGACATCTGATACTAGTATTTGTGCTGGATGGAGGAAAGGTAATTTGGAGCATGAGAGTGGATAACAATCCACAGCGTGAATACTTATGTTATGGTTCAGCCGACTCTGGTATGTAAGTTAACCTCAATGTGGAAGAGTTGCTTTGTTCCTTTGGTTATAAGCAGTATAGGATTTCCAAACACCGGAAAAGCAAAAGGGCATATACAAAGGAACTGTGACCTAACAACAGGTGTATAGGATTAGATAAACAGTTCACCCGATTCCAACATGGGTTATAGAAAAATAGCTATATCTCAGAGGAATATAGCGTGATTGTGGGGACGGCATCTGCAGGAGCCCCACATATTTGCCTCATTCTGTGACAGTATTTCAGTAAGGATCTGCCTTGTAGAGGAAGCTAGGGGTACCAGTATGCTAGCGGGACAGCAGGTAATCTCTGAGGCTGGCTTGGCATCTGGTAGAAAGGGAGGGTCCTGTAACGAGTCAGGTATAGGTGGTGTCCCGATGTCTCGCCTCAACACGCACAGGGCGAGAGCTAAGGTTACCAAAGAAGTGTTAGATGGGTAGGCCACAATGAACTCCGCAAGGCGTCTCAATGGATGAGTGCAGAGGGGGTGACCCCTCCTCTACGTGACATGCCGGGGATCCTTCAGCTGGGCCAGAGCCAAGAACAACGGAGTCGGCAATCACGGCAGACCTGCGCGGGTGAGTGGGTAGTAAGTATTGCCGGTTCTCTGGATCAATTTCTGTAGGATAGGGCTTCCCTGCTGCATGAATCGCTTCATACAATCTCTCATAGCTATGGATCAGGCGGTTAAATGCGGGCATAAAAACTGCAAATATCTGTGCAGCAGTGTTACACTCTGACTCCATTGTTCTAGAGTCAGCGGGCAGGAAATCAACATCTGCCAAGTCCCTTGTGGGTTCTATTTTAGTGAAATGCCTTCCGGGGGAGAAGAGAATAGGTTACTTCTAACTGCTTAGGGTTCCCGGACAGCTGATCTGTCAAGGGAAATGCAGATGGCTTAGAATGGTGGCAATTTAGTAAAGATTAGAATAGGATTTCTTTGGAGCAACAAAAGCTCACGGCCATCTTCTAGGTCCGTCCACCGGAAGTCAAAATCAACTCTTTTACCTGTAAAAAAAATTACAAACAACCCCCCAACAGTAAAACCCACCACCCACACAACCAAACCCCCCAAATAAAATGCTATCTAAATAAACCTAAGCTCCCCATTGCCCTGAAAAGGGCATTTGGATGGGCATTGACCTTAAAAGGGCATTTAACTCTTTTACATTGCCCAAAACCCTAAGCTAAAAATAAAACCCACCCAATAAACTCTTAAAAAAACCTAACACTAACCACCGACAATCCACATACAGTTTTTGAGGACCGGACATCCATCCTCATTCAGGCGGCAGAAGTCTACATCCAAGCAGGCAGAAGTCCTCATCAAAGCCGGCAGAAGTCTTCAGCCAGGCGGGCAGAAGTCTTCATCCAGACGGCATCTTCTACCTTCATCCATCCAGCACTGAGTGGGTCCATCTTCAAGACATCTGGCATGGAGCATCCTCTTCTTCCGATGGCTTTCATAGAATGAAGTTTCCCTTTAAGTGACGTCATCCAAGACTTCTGCCGCCTGGATGAGGATGGATGTCCGGTCTTCAAAAACTGTAAGTGGATCGTCGGTGGTTAGTGATAGTTTTTTTAAGGGTTTATTGGGTGGGTTTTATTTTTAATTAAAGGTGAAAAAGTCATATTGGCTGTTCCAATCAGCCAATAGAATGCAAGCTCAATCCTATTGGCTGATTGGATCAGCCAATAGGATTAAATCTCAATCCTATTGGCTCATTTAACCCCATTGGAGATGATTTCTGTCAAAAACATAATTTATGCTTACCTGATAAATTCCTTTCTTCTGTTGTGTGATCAGTCCACGGGTCATCATTACTTCTGGGATATAACTCCTCCCCAACAGGAAATGCAAGAGGATTCACCCAGCAGAGCTGCATATAGCTCCTCCCCTCTACGTCACTCCCAGTCATTCGACCAAGGACCAACGAGAAAGGAGAAACCAAGGGTGAAGTGGTGACTGTAGTATAATTTAAAAAATATTTACCTGCCTTAAAAAACAGGGCGGGCCGTGGACTGATCACACAACAGAAGAAAGGAATTTATCAGGTAAGCATAAATTATGTTTTCTTCTGTTATGTGTGATCAGTCCACGGGTCATCATTACTTCTGGGATACCAATACCAAAGCAAAAGTACACGGATGACGGGAGGGCTAGGCAGGCTCATTATACAGAAGGAACCACTGCCTGAAGAACCTTTCTCCCAAAAATAGCCTCCGAAGAAGCAAAAGTGTCAAATTTGTAAAATTTTGAAAAAGTATGGAGCGAAGACCAAGTTGCAGCCTTGCAAATCTGTTCAACAGAGGCCTCATTCTTAAAGGCCCAAGTGGAAGCCACAGCTCTAGAAGAATGAGCTGTAATTCTTTCAGGAGGCTGCTGTCCAGCAGTCTCATAGGCTAAACGAATTATGCTACGAAGCCAGAAGGAAAGAGAGGTAGCCGAAGCCTTTTGACCTCTCCTCTGACCAGAGTACACGACAAACAGGGAAGACGTTTGTCGAAATTCCTTAGTTGCCTGCAAATAGAACTTGAGGGCACGAACTACATCCAGATTGTGCAGAAGACGTTCCTTCTTTGAAGAAGGATTCGGGCACAAAGAAGGAACAACGATCTCCTGATTGATGTTCCTGTTAGTGACTACCTTAGGTAAGAACCCAGGTTTTGTACGCAGAACTACCTTATCTGAATGAAAAATCAAATAAGGAGAATCACAATGTAGGGCTGATAACTCAGAGACTCTCCGAGCCGAAGAAATAGCCGTTAAAAATAGAACTTTCCAAGATAACAACTTTATATCAATGGAATGAAGGGGTTCAAACGGAACTCCTTGTAAAACGTTAAGAACCAGGTTTAAACTCCATGGCGGAGCAACAGTTTTAAACACAGGCTTGATCCTAGCTAAAGCTTGACAAAAAGCCTGGACGTCTGGAATTTCTGACAGACGCTTGTGCAACAAAATGGACAGAGCTGAGATCTGTCCCTTTAATGAACTAGCCGATAAACCCTTTTCTAAACCTTCTTGTAGAAAGGACAATATCCTAGGAATCCTAACCTTACTCCAAGAGTAACCTTTGGATTCGCACCAGGATAGGTATTTACGCCATATCTTATGGTAAATCCTTCTGGTAACAGGCTTCCTAGCCTGTATCAGGGTATCAATAACCGACTCAGAAAAACCACGTTTTGATAAAATCAAACGTTCAATTTCCAAGCAGTCAGCTTCAGAGAAGTTAGATTTTGATGTTTGAATGGACCCTGAATCAGAAGGTCCTGTTTTAGAGGTAGAGACCAAGGTGGACAGGATGACATGTCCACTAGATCTGCATACCAAGTCCTGCGTGGCCATGCAGGCGCTATTAGAATCACTGATGCTCTCTCCTGTTTGATTCTGGCAATCAATCGAGGAAGCATCGGGAAGGGTGGAAACACATAAGCCATCCCGAAGGTCCAAGGTGCTGTCAAAGCATCTATCAGAACCGCTCCCGGATCCCTGGATCTGGACCCGTAGCGAGGAAGTTTGGCGTTCTGACGAGACGCCATGAGATCTATCTCTGGTTTGCCCCAACGTCGAAGTATTTGGGCAAAGACCTCCGGATGAAGTTCCCACTCCCCCGGATGAAAAGTCTGACGACTCAAGAAATCCGCCTCCCAGTTCTCCACTCCCGGGATGTGGATTGCTGACAGGTGGCAAGAGTGAGACTCTGCCCAGCGAATTATCTTTGATACTTTCATCATTGCTAGGGAGCTCCTTGTCCCTCCCTGATGGTTGATGTAAGCTACAGTCGTGATGTTGTCCGACTGAAACCTGATGAACCCCCGAGTTGTTAACTGGGGCCAAGCCAGAAGGGCATTGAGAACTGCTCTCAATTCCAGAATGTTTATTGGAAGGAGGCTCTCCTCCTGATTCCATAAACCCTGAGCCTTCAGAGAATTCCAGACAGCGCCCCAACCTAGTAGGCTGGCGTCTGTTGTTACAATTGTCCAGTCTGGCCTGCTGAATGGCATCCCCCTGGATAGATGTGGCCGATAAAGCCACCATAGAAGAGAATTTCTGGTCTCTTGATCCAGATTCAGAGTAGGGGACAAATCTGAGTAATCCCCATTCCACTGTCTTAGCATGCACAATTGCAGAGGTCTGAGATGTAGGCGAGCAAAAGGTACTATGTCCATTGCCGCTACCATTAAGCCGATCACCTCCATGCATTGAGCTACTGACGGGTGTTGAATGGAATGAAGGACACGGCATACATTTTGAAGCTTTGTTAACCTGTCTTCTGTCAGGTAAATCTTCATTTCTACAGAATCTATCAGAGTCCCCAAGAAGGGAACTCTTGTGAGTGGAAAGAGAGAACTCTTCTTTTCGTTCACCTTCCATCCATGCGACCTTAGAAATGCCAGTACTAACTCTGTATGAGACTTGGCAGTTTGAAAGCTTGGAGCTTGTATCAGAATGTCGTCCAGGTATGGAGCTACCGAAATTCCTCGCGGTCTTAGGACCGCTAGAAGAGTACCCAGAACCTTTGTGAAGATTCTTGGAGCCGTAGCCAATCCGAATGGAAGAGCTACAAATTGGTAATGCCTGTCTAGAAAGGCAAACCTTAGATACCGGTAATGATCCTTGTGAATCGGTATGTGAAGGTAAGCATCCTTTAAATCCACTGTGGTCATGTACTGACCTTTTTGGATCATGGGTAAAATTGTCCGAATAGTTTCCATTTTGAACGATGGAACTCTTAGGAATTTGTTTAGGATCTTTAAATCCAAGATTGGCCTGAAAGTTCCCTCTTTTTTGGGAACTACAAACAGATTTGAGTAAAACCCTTGTCCTTGTTCCGACCGCGGAACCGGATGGATCACTCCCATTAATAAAAGATCTTGTACGCAGCGTAGAAACGCCTCTTTCTTTATTTGGTTTGTTGACAACCTTGACAGATGAAATCTCCCTCTTGGGGGAGAGAATTTGAAGTCCAGAAGGTATCCCTGAGATATGATCTCTAGCGCCCAGGGATCCTGAACATCTCTTGCCCAAGCCTGGGCGAAGAGAGAAAGTCTGCCCCCCACCAGATCCGGTCCCGGATCGGGGGCCCTCGATTCATGCTGTCTTAGGGGCAGCAGCAGGTTTCCTGGCCTGCTTGCCCTTGTTCCAGGACTGATTAGGTCTCCAGCCTTGTCTGTAACGAGCAACAGCTCCTTCCTGTTTTGGTGCAGAGGAAGTTGATGCTGCTCCTGCTTTGAAATTACGAAAGGAACGAAAATTAGACTGTCTAGTCTTAGCTTTGGCTTTGTCCTGAGGCAGGGCATGGCCTTTACCTCCTGTAATGTCAGCGATAATCTCCTTCAACCCGGGCCCGAATAAGGTCTGCCCCTTGAAAGGTATATTAAGCAATTTAGATTTAGAAGTAACATCAGCTGACCAGGATTTTAGCCACAGTGCTCTGCGTGCCTGAATGGCGAATCCTGAATTCTTAGCCGTAAGTTTGGTTAAATGTACTACGGCTTCCGAAATGAAAGAATTAGCTAGTTTAAGGACTCTAAACCTGTCCGTAATCTCGTCCAGCGTAGCTGAACTAATGTTCTCTTCCAGAGATTCAATCCAGAATGCTGCAGCAGCCGTGACCGGCGCGATGCATGCAAGGGGTTGCAATATAAAACCTTGTTGAACAAACATTTTCTTAAGGTAACCCTCTAGTTTTTTATCCATTGGATCTGAAAAAGCACAGCTATCCTCAACCGGGATAGTGGTACGCTTAGCTAAGGTAGAAACTGCTCCCTCCACCTTAGGGACCGTTTGCCATAAGTCCCGTGTGGTGGCGTCTATTGGAAACATTTTTCTAAATATTGGAGGGGGTGAGAACGGCACACCGGGTCTATCCCACTCCTTAGTAACAATTTCAGTAAGTCTCTTAGGTATAGGAAAAACATCAGTACTCGCCGGTACCGCAAAATATTTATCCAACCTACACATTTTCTCTGGTATTGCAACTGTGTTACAATCATTCAGAGCCGCTAAAACCTCCCCTAGTAATACACGGAGGTTCTCCAATTTAAATTTAAAATTTGAAATATCTGAATCCAATCTGTTTGGATCAGAACCGTCACCCACAGAATGAAGCTCTCCGTCCTCATGCTCTGCAAGCTGTGACGCAGTATCAGACATGGCCCTAGTATTATCAGCGCACTCTGTTCTCACCCCAGAGTGATCACGCTTGCCTCTTAGTTCTGGTAATTTAGCCAAAACTTCAGTCATAACAGTAGCCATATCTTGTAATGTTATCTGTAATGGCCGCCCAGATGTACTGGGCGCCACAATATCACGCACCTCCCGAGCGGGAGATGCAGGTACCGACACGTGAGGCGAGTTAGTCGGCATAACTCTCCCCTCGCTGTTAGGTGAAATTTGTTCAATTTGTACAGATTGGCTTTTATTTAAAGTAGCATCAATACAGTTAGTACATAAATTTCTATTGGGCTCCACCTTGGCATTGGAACAAATGACACAGGTATCTTCCTCTGAATCAGACATGTTCAACACACTAGCAAATAAACTTGCAACTTGGCTACAATTTTATTTAATAAAAACGTACTGTGCCTCAAAGAAACACTAAACGATTAATGACAGTTGAAATAATAAACTGAAAAACAGTTATAGCATCAATCCTTGTAAACAACACAACTTTAGCAAAGGTTTCCCATTAGCAAAGCAAAATTAATTAAATTACAGAGTAACGTTTTTTATCACAGTCAATATATAATTCTCACAGCTCTGCTGAGAGAATCTACCTCCCTCAAAAGAAGTTTTGAAGACCCCTGAGTTCTGTAGAGATGAACCGGATCATGCAGGAAATACAATGAGCAACTGACTGGAAATTTTGATGCGTAGCAAAGAGCGCCAAAAACGGCCCCTCCCCCTCACACACAGCAGTGAGGGAGAAACGAAACTGTCATAATTAGAATAAGCAACTGCCAAGTGGAAAAATAGCCCAAACGTTTATTCACTCAGTACCTCACTAAATGTAAACGATTCTACATTCCAGCAAAAACGTTTAACATAATCAATACATATAAAAAAAATTCTTATGTACTTTTTACAGAGTAATTCCAGTGAAGTACCATTCCCAGAATACTGAAGTGCAAAGTATACATACATGACATTATATCGGTATGGCAGGATTTTCTCATCAATTCCATTGTCAGAAAATAAAAACTGCTACATACCTCTATGCAGATTCATCTGCCCGCTGTCCCCTGATCTGAAGTTTTTACCTCTCCTCAGATGGCCGAGAACAGCAATATGATCTTAACTACTCCGGCTAAAATCATAGTAAAACTCTGGTAGATTCTTCTTCAAACTCTGCCAGAGAGGCAATAACACACTCCGGTGTCATTGTAAAATAACAAACTTTTGATTGAAGTCATAAAAACTAAGAATAATCACCATAGTCCTCTTACACATCCTATCTAGTCGTTGGGTGCAAGAGAATGACTGGGAGTGACGTAGAGGGGAGGAGCTATATGCAGCTCTGCTGGGTGAATCCTCTTGCATTTCCTGTTGGGGAGGAGTTATATCCCAGAAGTAATGATGACCCGTGGACTGATCACACATAACAGAAGAAATATCATCTCCCTTCAGAATTGTCAAGTTCTTTTTGATGATATTGCAGACTTGTTGGTACTCTCTGCTAAACTGTGTGATAAATAAGGTATTAGCTAAACCATCCATTTTGTTACCATCAAATTCTCTCTTAATTTTTCCACCAATAAACAAATCCTGTCTATCCATTTGTGCAACATCTCTCTCAATGTTTTTAAGGGATGATAGATGGTATCCTCTCTCTACTAGCCTATGGGTGAGGTCCTGGGCCTGTTTATGAAACTTGGTTAGTTCAGTGCAATTTCTACGTAACCGCAAATATTGGGCTTTAGGAATGCCCTTCTTTAAGTGTGTTATATTGCAGGAGTCAGCTCTTAGTATAGTATTCCTTGCTAAAGGCTTATGGTAAGTGGATGTTATTATTCGGTTGCCATTAGCCTCCAATTTTAGGTCTAGAAAGTCAACTGAGATATCATTATGTTGAGCTGTAAAGTTCAAGTTAAATGTCTTGTCATTCATGAAGTCAAGGAGTGTGTCCACTGTCTTTGTTATCATTTTGCCAAATGATAACCAAATCATCAATAAATCGTCCGTATAAGACCAAATTATCTTTATAGGGAAAATCTTCTGCAAAGATGCGGTTAAATTCGAACCAGCCCATGTAAATGTTAGTGTAGGTTGGGGCAAATTTTGCCCTTATCACCGTACCACATTTTTGCAGAAAATACTTCCCTTGAAAAAGTTATGATACAGTAAAAACTCAGTTACCTGAATGATGAACAAAATGAAATCTTCACTGTAGTTAGAATGTCTATGTAACGTCTGATTGATTGCTTTAAGTCCTGATCTATGTGGAATTTACCAAGTATACTCAAAAGTCATATATATATATATATATATATATAAAAGTATAAATGCACATAAAAAACAATACCACCTTTCGGTACACCAGCAGGGTAAGAAAAAACATAAAGAAATAGGGTTAATTAATCTCTCTGAGTATAAACTTACTAATATAGAACTTGAATTGCTGAATAAGGGTTTATCATATGCACCTGCAAATTTTTTTGACTTAGTTAACACTTTGATTGACACTAATAAATTTGTTCGTAAAATAGTTTTGAAGAAACATTTTTTTTCACAAAGAAGTTATAGAACCTAGGGAAAGGGAGAGTTTGCTTACAGTTCCAGTCTCAGTAGGATTAAAATATACTGATTTGATCTCACACAGCTCATCACTTTAGAACATGACATAATTAGGCAAATCGATTCACAGGTTGATAGAAGCAATTAATTTACTTATAAACCCTACGTGTCACTTTTATGCAGTACATTCTAGGCATCACTTATTGGATTTATACCAGAGAGTGGTCGAGAAAGACCTTACGGATGTACATAAAACAATACAAACCAATCCTCTACAAATTCTGAATGATAATTTAATGAAGCGACAAAGAAGGGCATTATTTAAATTACAACGTAATGAGAACATAGTCATAACCCAAGCAGACAAGGGTGGAGTGGTAGTCTTGCTAAATAAAAGTGACTATATTGTTGAAATATACTCTCAATTAAATAATATCGAACTGTACTCTAGACTAACATTTAACCCCACCATATCCTTTAAGAACAAACTTCTACATATACTTGATCATGCAGTAGAGCATAATTTTATTGAGAAGGATTTAGCTGATTATCTTAATGTGGACGAACCAACAACCCCTTACTTTCGAATAGTCCCAAAAATTCACAAGACTTTGTCTAAACCTCCGGGCCGGCCCATAGTGGCCAGCATCGGTTCACTGTGCGAGAGATTAGGGGGCTGGCTTGATCACATTCTGCAACCTATCATGCTTGCATTACTGGGAAATATTCTTGACAGTGCCCATCTGATTACACAACTTAAAGATGTTGTTTGGATGGACTCCTATACTTGGGTGACCATTGACGTAACAGTGTTGTACTCAAACATTCCACATAGATTAGGACTTAAAGCAATACATCAGATGTTACATAGACATTCTAACTACAGTGAAGATTTCATTTTGTTCATCATTCAGGTAACTGAGTTTTTACTGTATGATAACTTTTTCAAGGTTGAGTATTTTCTGCAAAGATGCGGTACAGCGATGAGGGCAAAATTTGCCCCAGCCTACGCTAACATTTACATGGGCTGGTTCGAATTTGACCGCATCTTTGCAGAAGATTTCCCCTATAAAGATTATTTGAACTTATACGGCCGATTTATTGATGATTTGGTTATCATTTGGCAAAATGATAACAAACACAGTGGACACACTCCTTGACTTCATGAATGATAACACATTTAACTTAAACTTTACAGCTCAACATAATGCTATCTAAGTTGACTTTCTAGACCTAAAATTGGAGGCTAATGGCAACCGGATGTTACAGTTAAAGAAGGGCATTCCTTAAGCCCAATATATGCGGTTAAGTAGAAATTGCACTGACCTAACCAAGTTTCATAAACAGGCCCAGGACCTCAACCATAGGCTAGTAGAGAGAGAATACCATCTATCATTCCTCAAAAACATTGAGAGAGATGTTGCACAAATGGATAGACAGGATTTGTTTATTGGAAAAAAAATAAGAGAGCATTTGATGGTAACAAAATGGATGGTTTAGCTAATAATACCTTATTTGTCACACAGTTTAGCAGACAGTACCAGAAAGTCTGCAATATCATCAAAAAGAACTTGACAATTCTGATGGGAGATGATATTTTGACAGAAATCGTCTCCAATGGGGTTAAATGTATATCTAGGGGACATCACTAGGAAAAACTTTGCAGGAAAACCTTCTACTAGCAGTCATTGGATTAGTCCTAGAATAGGTTGTTTTAAGTATTGTCACGTACCTTGTAAAAGTGGCAAATACACTACAGTGGCCAGTACATTTACATCACATGTGACTGGACAAACGTTCCACATCAGGGACAGAATAGATTGTACTTCACAATAAGTTGTCTATGTGGTAAATTGTTTAGCCTGTTTCCAACAGTATGTGGATATCACTACTCGCCTCCTCAAGGATAGAATTCATGAACATCTATTGTCCCTGGATGAGAAAGATCCTAGGACACATGGTCCAGGATCCAAATATTTACCATTTATTGGGATTGACACTATTAATAAACATCCTAGAGGGGGCGATACGGAAAAAAGATTACTAAGGAAAGACATTTTTTGGATAATCAAACTACAAACTAGATTTCCGGATGGCATGAATAAAAGAATGGATGTAGATTTATTTGTTGAATGACATTGAAAATTAGATCTATAACCAAACAACTAACATTTAATCCTTAATTAGACTACTCTCAGTCCAAGTTTATTGTTGTTCCTCCTTATTTTCCCATGATAAAATGTGTTTTTTTAGTACTGTTAGGGTTATGGAGATTCCTTTAGAACTAGCAAAGCTATTTAAAGAGTACTGATTATTGGATGGGTATTCACTTATTGTTTCATATGCATATATGTATTGATACCAGTAGACCAAATGAACTACACTAAAGTCCCTGTCCATAATCTCAGTCCTCTTTTGTGTTGTTATTGTTCTATATTATATTATATATCTTATTGATTGTTTTATTTTAGGACTCTCCTTTTATGAGAATAATGTAATTTTTTTTGTTTTTCGTTCAGTAGGTTACTTTAAAAATATTTTTTTTGAACCATGTTAGTTGTGGCATATGATATGTTATAACTGTTACTGATTGAATTTTGTTATGTTTTACAAATTGTTTCATTTTATATATTAATTTTTTCTTTTGTTATTTATTCCTTTTCTTATGATAAAACCAGTTATGTTTATATAATGGTGTTTAGTTTAAGTTGATATTATAATGCTCTAATATATCTCTTTATGAGATGATGAACTCCCAAATACAGTCTTTGGTTTGATGAAAATTGTTTTTATGTATATATATATGACTTTTGCGTATACTTGGTAAATTACATTGTATCTGTTACATATGTTAATTACACAATACCAATGTATGCGTTGAGCAATCTTATAGATGCATCCTTATGTAAGCTTTTTGTTAAAAAGTTATGTTGTAACTGTATGGGTAAGGAAGCCTATATGTAGGACCCTTAGCCATCTGATTGAGAGACATCATGTCACTTTAAAAAGTACTTGAGAAAATAATTGTCATCACTTTATACCAGAGAGTGGTCGAGAAAGACCTATTTCCCCTATTTTATGATGAAGCGCATGCAGGAAACGCGTCAGGCATTCATTTGACTGTTTACTCAATGTTTAGCAACACTGCTGAATAAACTTTACTTATTCAAGTTTTTTGGCTCCGGCTTTTCTTCTAGTTTTATTGGAGTTAATTATATATATATAGATAAACACACACACACATATATATATATATATATATATATATATATATATATATATATATACATATATATATATGTATAAGATGGATGGATAGATGATAGATAGATAAATAGATAAATATATAGCTAGATAAACAAAGATATATAGATGTATAAGATGTATAGATAGATAGATAGATAGATAGATAGACAGAGATATATATATAGATGTTTAAGATGGATAGATATAGATAGATAAACAGAGAGAGAGAGAGAGAGAGAGAGAGAGAGAGAGAGAGAGATAAACAGAGATATATATAGATGTATAAGATGGATAGATAGATGATAGATAGATAAACAGAGAGATAAATATAGATAAACAGAGATATATAGATGTATAAGATGAATAGATAGATAAACAGATATATATATATATATATATATATATTTCAAGCGATGGTGTAAGTGCACTCTCACCAACTTATGCAACTTGTCAGGGTGCTGTAAGATAATAGATAAACTGTAGCAAAGAAGCACTCACTGAACGGTTCCAACTGTGACAAAAGACTTTAATTCAAACGAGTGACGTTTCGGGACAATAGCAGTCCCTTCCTCTGACAAGCTAACAATGTGAAAAAGCAGGCCTTAAATAGGCTCCAAAAATACCCTCCCCATAAGTGTGACCAATCATGGTCAAGGTAACAAAACCTATCTTACCCAGTAACAAATAGTAATCGATATTACAATAGTGCAAAACAAGTTAATCAAGTGAGTTAAAACATAGGGCCCCGTGTTGCTAATAGAGTGGGGGGAATAATCTCAGTCCAACCATTTATAATAAGCTGCTAAACGACTATAAACAAAGTAAAAAAAAAAAGTAAAAAAACGAAGTAAAGAAACAATATAATGAGAGGATCGTAATCCAACCAATCAGTGTGGTCCCAGTCATGTAGATCGTAATTCCACCAATGGGCAGTCATCTGACTTGTGGGAATCATAATAGTACCAATCAGCAGCCTAATAGCATTCTGTATCAGAAGCGTCATACCTCTACGCTCTCCAGGTACGCCCACCTGTCACTGAAAATGCCTGTTGCATATAGCAACACAGCAAAAACATCTTGCTAAATCTGACCAGATCGCTGCTTGCCAGTCATGGACAGATGCAGCGATGAGCTCGCCATAAAAATCACAGCGGATTTCCTTCAGAGTTATTGTTAGTATTACCCATATCAGATAACAAAGGCGTTACACAGCCAAACTAATGCTGTCAAAGAGATGGCGAGATCTAACCAATCAGCAGTATGTCCACACCCCCATGGGCGTAACAAGACCATCGCTATGTTATTGTCTGCCTCTATGACTCTATATCAGAAATGATGGGCTAACCTATTAAGATAATCACACCCATCTAGAAGTGACAAGCAGTTTTCATCTAGGACCACACACATTGACGGACAATGGCGAACATGGCTATATTCGTGTAACATTACCAATAAGTGTTACTTGTTTATTTCATAACAACAAACTGTGATTCTAATACCTATCTGTTTCTACGGTCGCTGCATGCAGACTCATATTCTGTGCATCAATCAACATCCTAAAAATAAAGTGTAAACAGTGTAAACAGAAACAAATGAACCTATATGTATATATAAAAAAAGGGAAACCTATATGCATAAAACCTATATGTATAAAACAACATATAAGCTATTCTATATCCCTAGTGAATAATAACGAAAAAGTGAGATGTATATCACTGTCGGTTCCTTGTGAGGGCACCGCAAGCTTAGCATCTAACCATAATTGTGGCACAGATTATTGGTTTGGTGTGAGATAGACCACCCAAGCTAGAAAGCAACACGGAGTATACACAAAGTGAAATATACAATTAAATTAAGATAATGTTAAAATTAATTCGTCCATATAATGGACACAATAATACCAACATAATGTTAAGAGAGCCACCTATGGATATTACTTAAGGGCAATATAGGACAGAGAAATCAGCATTGTCTTCGGTTACATTGTGCTCTTCAATCAGTCAACTGTATTCAGGGTCTAGAACTATTAGAGGTCAAGAGAACTCAATAAAAAAATTATAAATAAAAAAATATAAATAAAAAAATATAAATAAAAATTAATAATAAATAAATGAATAAAAATAAAAATGAATGAAAATAAAAATAAAAATAAAAATAATAAAATAAAATGATAATAATAATGGTAGAAAAATAAAAGGTAAAAAGTAAAAATAATAATAAAGTAAAAATAAAAATAAAAATAAATATAAATATAAATAAAAATAGATAAAATTAAAATAAATAAAATTAAAAATAAATATAAATAAATAAAATAAGATGATAAATATAAATAAATAAAATAAATAAAATAAAATAAAATAAATAATAAATGAATAAAATCAAAATAAATAAAGAAAATAAAGAAAATGAAATAAAATAAACAAAGAATAAACATAAATGAATAAAAATAATGAATATAAATGTAAAATAAAAAAATAAATATAGATGAAGATAAATATAAGAAAGACAAGAGAAAAAAGGAGAGGAAACTGAAGAAGAAGAAGAAAGCCAATAGTGGATTAGACAGAAACAGCCACCATACCGATAATGAAAAAAAAAAAAAAAAAGAAACCACAATAAGTATAGATACGAAGGAATCAAGAAGTCAAGTTGGAAAGGAAAGAGAAATAGAGAAAGAGTGAAGACTAGGAACTAATGGATCATGAGCTCTCATTGAAATGGACATCAATATTCATATAGCCTGGGTCTCAGCGTTCATAGATAACATTGCCATCCTGTGTGGGTGTTAAGACCCCTGGGACTGAGGGTACCAAGTTCATAGATCCACCTTGATTCTTTGCGGAGTAGCATGTTATCTCTGTCTCCCCCCCTCCGTGGGGTCGGTACGTGGTCGATCAGTCGAAATCTCAGATCGTTGACAGTGTGGCCTGCCTCCAGGAAGTGCCTTGCGACCGGTTGGTCTGCCTTTTTGTTTCTTATGGCCAAACGAATGCTGGACCTGTGGTTTGCCATTCTCGTCCTTGCATCGTCGGTTGTTTTGCCAATGTAAAATTTCCCGCAAGGGCAGTTCAAAAGATATATTACGTATTGGGTGGTGCAAGTCAGATAGTACTTGATCTCGTATGTCCTGTTGCTTTCAGGATGACGAAAGTGGGAGCCAGTGATCATCCCACTACACGTCACACAGCTAATACAACGGTAGCACCCTTTCTTTTTCGTCCTCAGCCATGTCCTTGCACCCCCTTCTGGATTGACATCTGCTTTCACAAGATGATCCCTCAGATTTCTTCCTCGACGAAACCCTATCCTTGGTGCCTTCCAATTCTTGAAAGGCAGAGTATGGTCTGCTTCAATCAGTTTCCATTCTTCCTTAATCGTATGGGTTAGTGGTATAATATCTGGTGAATATGTGGTCACAAAGGTGAGTTGATCTCCTTGTTTAGATTGGGACTCTTCTCCTGGTTCACTCGTGCATAACACACCTGATTTAATCTCTAGCAGATCCTTATGCTTATATCCTCTCTCCCTAAAGCGCTCTGTCATATCCTGTAGTTGTTCTTCGCACAATACCTCATTGGTATTATTTCTAATCACCCGTTGGTACTGGGCTTTAGGGATATTGTGTATAAGGCTAGGCTGGTGGCAGCTTCTGGCATGCAGTAATGAGTTTCGGTCCGTAGCTTTACGGAACAAAGTTGTACCCAATCTCCCATTCACCTTGAAGACCCTAACATCAAGGTAGTCCACCGTGGAATGACTGATTGTGTGGGTAAATCTAATGGGACTTTCAAGTGTATTCAGATCCTCAATCCATTGTGTTAGGCTATCTTCTCCATCATTATTATTTATTTTAATTTTATCTATTTTTATTTATATTTATATTTATTTTTATTTTTACTTTATTATTATTTTTACTTTTTACCTTTTATTTTTCTACCATTATTATTATCATTTTATTTTATTATTTTTATTTTTATATTTATTTTCATTCATTTTTATTTTTATTCATTTATTTATTATTAATTTTTATTTATATTTTTTTATTTATAATTTTTTTATTGAGTTCTCTTGACCTCTAATAGTTCTAGACCCTGAATACAGTTGACTGATTGAAGAGCACAATGTAACCGAAGACAATGCTGATTTCTCTGTCCTATATTGCCCTTATGTAATATCCATAGGTGGCTCTCTTAACATTATGTTGGTATTATTGTGTCCATTATATGGAAAAATTAATTTTAACATTATCTTAATTTAATTGTATATTTCACTTTGTGTATACTCCGTGTTGCTTTCTAGCTTGGGTGGTCTATCTCACACCAAACCAATAATCTGTGCCACAATTATGGTTAGATGCTAAGCTTGCGGTGCCCTCACAAGGAACTGACAGTGATATACATCTCACTTTTTCGTTATTATTCACTAGGGATATAGAATAGCTTATATGTTGTTTTATACATATAGGTTTTATGCATATAGGTTTCCCTTTTTTATATATACATATAGGTTCATTTGTTTCTGTTTACACTGTTTACACTTTATTTTTAGGATGTTGATTGATGCACAGAATATGAGTCTGCATGCAGCGACCGTAGAAACAGATAGGTATTAGAATCACAGTTTGTTGTTATGAAATAAACAAGTAACACTTATTGGTAATGTTACACGAATATAGCCATGTTCGCCATTGTCCGTCAATGTGTGTGGTCCTAGATGAAAACTGCTTGTCACTTCTAGATGGGTGTGATTATCTTAATAGGTTAGCCCATCATTTCTGATATAGAGTCATAGAGGCGGACAATAACATAGCGATGGTCTTGTTACGCCCATGGGGGTGTGGACATACTGCTGATTGGTTAGATCTCGCCATCTCTTTGACAGCATTAGTTTGGCTGTGTAACGCCTTTGTTATCTGATATGGGTAATACTAACAATAACTCTGAAGGAAATCCGCTGTGATTTTTATGGCGAGCTCATCGCTGCATCTGTCCATGACTGGCAAGCAGCGATCTGGTCAGATTTAGCAAGATGTTTTTGCTGTGTTGCTATATGCAACAGGCATTTTCAGTGACAGGTGGGCGTATCTGGAGAGCGTAGAGGTATGACGCTTCTGATACAGAATGCTATTAGGCTGCTGATTGGTACTATTATGATTCCCACAAGTCAGATGACTGCCCATTGGTGGAATTACGATCTACATGACTGGGACCACACTGATTGGTTGGATTACGATCCTCTCATTATATTGTTTCTTTACTTCGTTTTTTTACTTTTTTTTTTACTTTGTTTATAGTCGTTTAGCAGCTTATTATAAATGGTTGGACTGAGATTATTCCCCCCACTCTATTAGCAACACGGGGCCCTATGTTTTAACTCACTTGATTAACTTGTTTTGCACTATTGTAATATCGATTACTATTTGTTACTGGGTAAGATAGGTTTTGTTACCTTGACCATGATTGGTCACACTTATGGGGAGGGTATTTTTGGAGCCTATTTAAGGCCTGCTTTTTCACATTGTTAGCTTGTCAGAGGAAGGGACTGCTATTGTCCCGAAACGTCACTCGTTTGAATTAAAGTCTTTTGTCACAGTTGGAACCGTTCAGTGAGTGCTTCTTTGCTACAGTTTATATATATATATAGATGTTTAAGATGTTTAAGATAGATAGATAGATAGATGATAGATAGATAGATAGATAAACAGAGGGAGAAAGATAAATATATATATATATATATATATATATATATATAGATGTATAAGATGGATAGATAGATGATAGATAGATAAACAGAGAGAGAGAGAAATAGAGATAAACAGATAGATAGATAGATAGATAGATAGATAGATAGATAGATGTTTAATTAAAAGATAAGAGTTAACCGGCATTACAATTCAATAGTCTGTGGGAATATTTCTATAAGATAAGGTGCTATAATCCTCTAAAATAACAAGCACGATTCCCTACTAATAAAACATAGCCTTTATGAATAAATGAAAACCATTGACAGAAGGTAATATCACATCTAATCACCCTGCTCACATACCCCCCTCCCACTGGGTAAGGTTATATAGTACAGACAAAAGCATCACACTAATCCCAAAGAGTCCTTGCCGATATACAGGAACCTCGGCATCAGGTGGGATAGTGGAGATGCGTTAGAAAAGAGAATGCAGCAAACAAGTTTCGGCCATACACAGCCTTTTTCAATGCTAAAACCCATGCCACTATCTTTTCTAACTTGCCTCTCCATTATCCCACCTGGAGATGTATCGGATCTTGTGTCCACTCTCCATAGTTTGTCAAACTCCTTGTTCATTTGCTGGTTAAAGGGATAGGAAAACCAACATTTTTCTTTCACGATTCAGAAAGAGCATGCAGTGTTAAACAAATGCCTAATTTACTTCTATTATCAATATTTCATTGTTCTCTTGTTATCTTTATTTGAAAAGCAGGGACATAAGCTTAGGAGCCTGCCCATTTTTCGGAGCACTATATGGCAGCAGTTTTGCAAGAATGTTATCCATTTGCAAGAGCACTAGAAGGCAGCTTACCTAGGTATCTCTTTAACACAGAATATCATGGGAACAAATTTCATAATAAACTTGGATGGAAACTTTTGTATAATGCTATGCTCTGTCTGAATCACAAAAGAGCATTTGGGTTTCATATCCCTTTAATTATAAGAAAGAAATTCACCTCTACTCTTCTAGGAAGCACAAACTTTCCTTAGGTAAAATTTGACCATTCTATTTTATTCAACAGCTACTGCTAAAATACTTAGGTATGTTTTCTTATGATGTTAACCTTTTATTTTATTTATAGCAACTACATTCCATAACTTACAAACATAAAAGTCAACATGAAATGTGTGATTAAGACAGAGCATGTAATTTTAAGAGACAATTCAATTTATTTCTATTTTCTAATTGACTTTGTTCTCCTTGTATCACCGGATGTGTTTAGCTAGCTCCCAGTGTTGCATTGCTGCTATGCTATGTAAAGACATAGCATAGCATTTTTCGAGGACTTTCAAATAAGTAGACTGATGTACAATTTTCAGCTTAAAGTTACATGAAAACCAAAGTTTTTCTTTAATGATTCAGATAGAAGAAAGTTGTTTAAAATGGTATGCTCTATTATCCATTTTGCTTTATTCTCTTGAAATCCTTTGTTGAAGAATTAGCAGTGCACTATTGGGAGCTAACGGAACACCCGGTGAGCCAATAACATGAGGCTACCAATCGCAGCTACCAATCGTCCGCTCCTGAGCCTACCTAGGTATCCTTTTCAAAATAGAATACCAAGAAAACAAAACAAATTAGATAAAAGTAAATTGGAATGTTGTTTAAAGAAATAAAAAAGGGCAAAAAGAAAATGTTCTTATGTGTTAAAGTATTTTAATGTTGCACATAACCATGTGTTAAACCATTGCAAAGAGGATGCATATATAGTTAAAGGGATATGAAACCCAAAAATGTATTTTGTGAATCAAACAGAACAAACACTTAAAAACAATTTTACTCCTACTATCATATTTGCTTCGTTCCCATAAAATCTGTATTTTATGCGTTTTGCACCTATATCTCCCTTGTGTCACATACTTGGGGATTGCATTTCTATAGGACATTAAATTCAAATATAAACTTTCATGATTCATAATGGGCATACAATTAAAAAAAACAACTTTTCATTTTCTTTTATGATCAAATTTGCTTTGTTCCCTTGCTATCCTTTGTTGAAGAATAAATCTAGGTAGGCTCATAGGAGCTCAAGAGTGTGCACATTGCAATAATGTATAACACTGCTTCAAACCTTGTAAACACTGCTGCCATAGACTGCAGTTCAACATGTAATTATTTTAATAGTTTTACTTCCAATTAAATATAAACTGAAAGGGATAAAAAGTGCAATATGTTAGAGCATTTATTTTTTTACATTTTATTGCTTGTATATAGCTGTGTGTTTAACCTCAGAAAAAGGCTTAAACACTTAGTTGAAGTCAGCTCCAGAGCAGTGATGCACTACTGGCAGCTAGCTGAAGACTTCTGGGAAACCAATGACAAGAGAGAAATGTGTGTGGCCACTTATTACCAGCTAGCTCCCAGTTGTAAATGATATGTAAAGTTTTTTTTTTTTTAACCAGTGATACCAAGAGAACACAATAAAAGTGATTTTAAAAGTGTTCTAGAATGTTATGCTTTATGTGAATCATGCAAATTTAGTTTTGACTTTTCTATCTATCCCTGTAAAGTAGCTAATTTAGCTTGTGGTACCCCTATCTATGCTGAAAGTTTCTTTACTTAAAGTGATGATAAGCTTTAGCTAATCAAATGCCATATAAGTAATGTTTGCCATTAAAAAAGTATATATGTATTTTTTTTCGTGAAAATGGTTAAATCCGTGCATGTAGTAATGCTTCTATTACAATGTTATGCCGGCCCACTGGGATGAACTCTTTATTTTTTATGAGAATTCCAATGAACATCCAATCAGTGTGTGTGTCATATGACATTCTTGAAGTCCAGCCCATTGAAAGCCCTTAGGAAACCTATGTAGAAAGTGGGTGGGACTGCTCTCTATGTCATAGCCCAACCAAAAGAGGAAATGAAGGGGGGAGGAGGAACAGAAGATACCAAGTAGGAATATAAAACTTGTATTATAAATGATATATACGTTTTGCTTGTACACTGATATATTTAGCATTGCAACTTAAAGGGACAGTCTACACTAAAATTGGTATTGTTTAAAAAGATAGATAATGCCTTTACTACCTATTCCCCAGCTTTGCACAACTAACATTGATATATACTTATAAGCTTGATAATATACTTTATAAGCTTTAAACCTCTAAATTTCTGTCTGTTTTTAAGCCACTATGGACAGCCTCTTAATCACATTTGCTTTTCACAACAGGAGACTGCATATATATAACAGTGCTGGTTATGCAAAGCTGGGGAATAGGTACTAAAGGGATTATCTATCTTTTAAAACAATACAAATTCTACTGTAGACTGTCCCTTTAAAGTCTGAAATGTACCATCACTTTAAGTATAGTCTATTGACAATCTTTGTAAACACAGCCAGCAAAACAAGTTACACTCCCTGTGGGGTGTAGAAGAGATAAGTAATAAAATGATAATGTTCCATTGTTCTCAAGTATTGGGCTTTGTTTTAGAGACAGATATAAGATAAGGAAACAAGTCTGTGTACACAAAATGATAAAATAAAGATATTTGATTTTGTTTGCAACCTCAACTCATTTTAATAGGTTGTAGTTTCAAAGCACAAAACAGGCTATTTCGTATACACAAATAAACCTGAAAATGCAGTTTTTCATACATGTTATACTCTGCAGCTGGTATAAGAAGTCATTGAAAAGATATTTATGGAAAAACTATTTGACAGTATACACTGTCCCTTTAAGCTCTGGAAATCTAACTGCTCTCTGATGCTTCCCCCCTTAATATACATGGTTAAAAATCAATTCACCACAGAACAATGTGATACTTGTGTGAACGGGATTCTGGGAAACAAATACAACAATTTACAGAGGCCTAGATTTAGAGTTCGGCGGTAGCCGTCAAAACCAGCGTTAGAGGCTCCTAACGCTGGTTTTGGGCGCCCGCTGGTATTTGGAGTCAGTGATTAAAGGGTCTAACGCTCACTTTACAGCCGCGACTTTTCCATACCGCAGATCCCCCTACGCCATTTGCGTAGCCTATCTTTTCAATGGGATCTTCCTAACGCCGGTATTTAGAGTCGTTTCTGCAGTGAGCGTTAGAGCTCTAACGACAAGATTCCAGCCGCCTGAAAATAGCAGGAGTTAAGAGCTTTCTGGCTAACGCCGGTTTATAAAGCTCTTAACTACTGTACCCTAAAGTACACTAACACCCATAAACTACCTATGTACCCCTAAACCGAGCTCCCCCCACATCGCCGCCACTCGATTAAAATTTTTAACCCCTAATCTGCCGACCGCCACCTACGTTATACTTATGTACCCCTAATCTGCTGCCCCTAACACCGCCGACCCCTGTATTATATCTATTAACCCCTAACTTGCCCCCCACAACGTCGCCGCAAGCTACTTAAAATAATTAACCCCTAATCTTCCGACCGCAAATCGCCGCCACCTACGTTATCCCTATGTACCCCTAATCTGCTACCCCTAACATCGCCGACCCCTATGTTATATTTATTAACCCCTAATCTGCCCCCCACAACGTCGCCGACACCTACCTACACTTATTAACCCCTAATCTGCCGACCGGAGCTCACCGCTATTCTAATAAATGGATTAACCCCTAAAGCTAAGTCTAACCCTAACACTAACACCCCCCTAAGTTAAATATAATTTTTATCTAACGAAATAAATTAACTCTTATTAAATAAATGATTCCTATTTAAAGCTAAATACTTACCTGTAAAATAAATCCTAATATAGCTACAATATAAATTATAATTATATTATAGCTATTTTAGGATTAATATTTATTTTACAGGCAACTTTGTAATTATTTTAACCAGGTACAATAGCTATTAAATAGTTAAGAACTATTTAATAGTTACCTAGTTAAAATAATAACAAATTTACCTGTAAAATAAATCATAACCTAAGATATAATTAAACCTAACACTACCCTATCAATAAAATAATTAAATAAACTACCTACAATTACCTACAATTAACCTAACACTACACTATCAATAAATTAATTAAACACAATTGCTACAAATAAATAAAATTAAATAAACTATCTAAAGTACAAAAAATAAAAAAGAACTAAGTTACAGAAAATAATAAAATATTTACAAACATAATAAAAATATTACAACAATTTTAAACTAATTACACCTACTCTAAGCCCCCTAATAAAATAACAAAGCCCCCCAAAATAAAAAATTCCCTACCCTATTCTAAAATACAAATATTACAAGCTCTTTTACCTTACCAGCCCTGAACAGGGCCCTTTGCGGGGCATGCCCCAAGAATTTCAGCTCTTTTGCCTGTAAAAAAAAACATACAATACCCCCCCCCAACATTACAACCCACCACCCACATACCCCTAATCTAACCCAAACCCCCCTTAAATAAACCTAACACTACCCCCCTGATGATCTTCCTACCTTGTCTTCACCATGCCAGGTTCACCGATCCGTCCTGGCTCCAAGATCTTCATCCAACCCAAGTGTGGGCTAGACATCCACTGAAGAAGTCCAGAAGAGGGTCCAAAGTCTTCCTCCTATCCGGCAAGAAGAGGACATCCGGACCGGCAAACATCTTCTCCAAGCGGCATCTTCTATCTTCTTCCATCCGATGACGACCGGCTCCATCTTGAAGACCTCCAGCGCGGATCCATCCTCTTCTTCCGACGACTAGACGACGAATGACGGTTCCTTTAAGGGACGTCATCCAAGATGGCGTCCCTCGAATTCCGATTGGCTGATAGGATTCTATCAGCCAATCGGAATTAAGGTAGGAATTTTCTGATTGGCTGATGGAATCAGCCAATCAGAATATAGTTCAATCCGATTGGCTGATCCAATCAGCCAATCAGATTGAGCTCGCATTCTATTGGCTGTTCCGATCAGCCAATAGAATGCGAGCTCAATCTGATTGGCTGATTGGATCAGCCAATCGGATTGAACTATATTCTGATTGGCTGATTCCATCAGCCAATCAGAAAATTCCTACCTTAATTCCGATTGGCTGATAGAATCCTATCAGCCAATCGGAATTCGAGGGACGCCATCTTGGATGACGTCCCTTAAAGGAACCGTCATTCGTCGTCTAGTCGTCGGAAGAAGAGGATGGATCCGCGCTGGAGGTCTTCAAGATGGAGCCGGTCGTCATCGGATGGAAGAAGATAGAAGATGCCGCTTGGAGAAGATGTTTGCCGGTCCGGATGTCCTCTTCTTGCCGGATAGGAGGAAGACTTTGGACCCTCTTCTGGACTTCTTCAGTGGATGTCTAGCCCACGCTTGGGTTGGATGAAGATCTTGGAGCCAGGACGGATCGGTGAACCTGGCATGGTGAAGACAAGGTAGGAAGATCATCAGGGGGGTAGTGTTAGGTTTATTTAAGGGGGGTTTGGGTTAGATTAGGGGTATGTGGGTGGTGGGTTGTAATGTTGGGGGGGGGGTATTGTATGTTTTTTTTTACAGGCAAAAGAGCTGAAATTCGTGGGGCATGCCCCGCAAAGGGCCCTGTTCAGGGCTGGTAAGGTAAAAGAGCTTGTAATATTTGTATTTTAGAATAGGGTAGGGAATTTTTTATTTTGGGGGGCTTTGTTATTTTATTAGGGGGCTTAGAGTAGGTGTAATTAGTTTAAAATTGTTGTAATATTTTTATTATGTTTGTAAATATTTTATTATTTTCTGTAACTTAGTTCTTTTTTATTTTTTGTACTTTAGATAGTTTATTTAATTTTATTTATTTGTAGCAATTGTGTTTAATTAATTTATTGATAGTGTAGTGTTAGGTTAATTGTAGGTAATTGTAGGTAGTTTATTTAATTATTTTATTGATAGGGTAGTGTTAGGTTTAATTATATCTTAGGTTATGATTTATTTTACAGGTAAATTTGTTATTATTTTAACTAGGTAACTATTAAATAGTTCTTAACTATTTAATAGCTATTGTACCTGGTTAAAATAATTACAAAGTTGCCTGTAAAATAAATATTAATCCTAAAATAGCTATAATATAATTATAATTTATATTGTAGCTATATTAGGATTTATTTTACAGGTAAGTATTTAGCTTTAAATAGGAATCATTTATTTAATAAGAGTTAATTTATTTTGTTAGATAAAAATTATATTTAACTTAGGGGGGTGTTAGTGTTAGGGTTAGACTTAGCTTTAGGGGTTAATCCATTTATTAGAATAGCGGTGAGCTCCGGTCGGCAGATTAGGGGTTAATAATTGAAGGTAGGTGTCGGCGATGTTAGGGAGGGCAGATTAGGGGTTAATACTATTTATGATAGGGTTAGTGAGGCGGATTAGGGGTTAATAACTTTATTATAGTAGCGGTGCGGTCCGCTCGGCAGATTAGGGGTTAATAAGTGTAGGCAGGTGTCGGCGACGATGTGGGGGGCAGATTAGGGGTTAATAAATATAACATAGGGGTCGGCGATGTTAGGGCAGCAGATTAGGGGTACATAGGGATAACGTAGGTGGCGGCGGTTTACGGAGCGGCAGATTAGGGGTTAAAAGTGTAATGCAGGGGTCAGCGATAGCGGGGGCGGCAGATTAGGAGTTAATAAGTGTAAGGTTAGGGGTGTTTAGACTCGGGGTACATGTTAGGGTGTTAGGTGCAGACTTAGGAGGTGTTTCCCCATAGGAAACAATGGGGCTGCGTTAGGAGCTGAACGCTGCTTTTTTGCAGGTGTTAGGTTTTTTTTCAGCTCAAACAGCCCCATTGTTTCCTATGGGAGAATCGTGCACGAGCACGTTTTTGATGCCGGCCGCGTCCGTAAGCAACTCTGGTATCGAGAGTTGCATTTGCGGTATAAATGCTCTACGCTCCTTTTTTGGAGCCTAACGCAGCATTTGTTTGAACTCTCGATACCAGAGTTAAATTTATGGTGCGGCCAGAAAAAAACCCGCGGAGCGTTAACAGCCCTTTTACCGCCGAACTCTAAATCTAGGCCAGAATGTTTTATTATTCATTATTGTTAAAAATATGCAGTTTGATTCCTCTTGCCTTGGACCTTTCTTTGATAATACGCCTTATTTTCATATTGTATTTTAAATAAATTTGTCTCTCCAATGTGGTTCCTATAAGCAACCTATGCCCCCTGTCAAGACTGTAAGGTGACCATCAGCTCCAATAAGCTACTATCGTGACGGCTTCTGCTTACTCACAGTGTCTTCTTTAAAGATATATAAAACAGTCTATAGTGGGTTATAATTAAAGGGACAGTCTAATTCAAAATTTGTATTGTTTAAAACAATAGATAACCCCTTTATTACCCATTCCCCTGTTTTTCACAACCAACACGGTTATATTAATACACTTTTTTACCTCTGTAATTACCTTATATCTAAGCCTCTGCAGACTGCCGCCTTATTTCAGCTCTTTTAACAGACTTTAGCCAATCAGTGCTGACTCATAAATATTTCTCGCTCCTCGACATTTCAATTATTTTAGTAGTGTTAGTTTTTTTTAATGTGTAATTGAGTTTATTTAATTTGTAGTTATTTTAATTTTAGTATAATAGCTATGTTAGGTTAATTGTTAGTTTAAATTTAGTTTTTTTTATTTCACAGGTAAGTTTTTATTTATTTTAAGATAGGGATATTGTAATTTTAATTTAAAGTTAGAGGGCTCTTAGCTTTAGGGGTTAATAGTTTAATTTATTTTTTCACGATGTGGGGGGCTGGCGGTTTAGGGGTAAATAGGTTTATTTAGTGGCAGTGATGTGGGAGGCCAGAGGTTTAGGGGTTAATAACTTTATTTAGTGGCGGCGATGTCGGAGAGCAGCGGAATAGGGGTCAATTTCTTTATTATAGTGTCAGTGATGTTGGTGTGCGGGGGGATAGGGGTTAATACCTTTATTATAGTGGCGGCGATGTTGGGGAGCGGCGGAATAGAGAATAATAACTTTTATTAGTGGCGGCGATGTCGGGAGCAGCAGATTAGGGGTTAATAACTTTATTTCGGTGTTGGGGGCAGCAGATTAGGGGTGTTTAGACTTGGGGTTTATGTCAGGGTGTTAGGTTTAAACATAACTTTTTTTTCCCCTTAGACATCAATGGGGTTGCGTTACGGCGATCACAATTCCACGCTTAAGGCGTTAGGTTTTTTTCTAACACGCTCTACCCATTGATGACTATGGGGAAAGCGTGCACGTATTCTCAGTCCTTGGATTTTGTGCGGTATAGAGCTCATCGCTACCATATCACATACCATATCATTAAGAAATGTTATTTATTTCCACATTTTTTACTGTTAATATCATAATCCTTATAGGTTTTACTGCATTAAAACACCCATATTTATATTCTACAATGTCCCACGAGTACTGCAATACCTCCCATGTACAGGGTCAAATACGGATCTGACACATTGATCTAAACAGCACTGAAAGGGTAAAAAATGGGTTGCTGTTTTTTACTCCTACCTAACACTAACTCCCTCAACCCACCCTCCATTTCCCACTTCAATCCCCAATTACCACTTCCCAGTGATCAAAGTGATCAAAGTAATAACACTGTGATCAGCACCTAAAGGGTTAAAAAAATTACTGAAAGTTTTTATTTCTTAGAGATGTATATAACTGTTTGGTACACTTGGTAGGAGTGCCTCTCTCTCACTCCAGATCACACTCAGGAAAGAGAGAGAGAAGAGAGAGAGAGAGAGAGAGAGAGAGAGCGAGAGAGAGAGGAAGAGAGAGAGCGAGAGAGAGCGAGAGAGAGCGAGAGAGAGAGGAAGAGAGAGAGCGAGAGAGAGCGAGAGAGAGCGAGAGAGAGCGAGAGAGAGCGAGAGAGCGAGAGAGAGCGAGAGAGAGAGAGCGAGAGAGAGAGAGCGAGAGAGAGAGAGAGAGAGCGAGAGAGAGCGAGAGAAGAGAGAGAGAGAGAGAAATGCAGAAGCCAATAATTCCAATTATTGGTTGTCACATTGAAACTTTTAGGGTTGCCACCTCGGCCATGTTTTCCTGGACACTTATGAGTTACACATGTTTTAGGGTGTGCAGGGAGGAACATGAATAGTGCTGTCCAGGGTCACTTTTTGTATGCTGTTTAGGTGCACAGTGCTTGTTGCCCTTTGCACACCGTGCAGCATGTGTAACTCATAAATGTCCTGGAAAACAAAGCCGAAGTGGCAACCCCAGTTACTGCCTGTCACTGCGATCATGTGACTCCAATGGTACTGTTTGGCTCCTGGAGGACTGGGGGAGAGTGGCCACAGAAGTTAGGACGTTGCATGCCATCCTAATGTTGTTAAGGCACAGTGTTTTCAGGACAGCATTGAATGTCCTAACATCGTTAAGAGGTTAACCCCTTTGCACCGGGATCAAAGTGTTAACATTGGAATGAAGTTCAAAAGTAAACACTTTATGTAAAGATGAAATCACACGATCACAATCGAATATACAATGACTTACACAAATATTCAGACCCTTTGTCATTTTACTATAAAAACAGTCTATATATTTTGTTCTGTGTAATACTTTATATGAAAAATATTTTAAATAAAATAAAAAAAATAAACTATGCAGTTGTGAAAATATTCAACCCCTTTGTTCTGGAAGCTCCATGTTTACCCAGCTGAAACAATTGCCCTAATGACCTCTACCTGTTACACATTAAACATTTTTTCTCAGGATAAAGCCCCACACTAAATAAAGATTATCTCAAGGAAATCTGTGAGTGAAAACTAAAGAGTATTCTACAGAAGTGAGAGTTACACTTAAATTAAATTATCATGATTCAGACAGAACATGCAGTTTTAAGCAACTATGCAATTTTGCTTAGTTCTCTTGGTATCCTTTGTTAAAGAAGAACCCTAGGTGAGCTCAGGAGTGTGCACGTGCCTTTTAATAATCTGGCAACAGTATTTGCAACAATATAGCAATGTTATACATAGTTCCAAATACTGCTGCCTGAGAGTTGAAAAGACACATCCACACTCCTAAGCTCTGATTGTTCCAAGTAACATCAGGTGAGCCAATGACAAAAAGCATGTATGTGCAGCCACCAGTCACCATCTAGCTCCAGGTAGCGCAATTACTGCTCCTGAGCCAACCTAGGTAGACTTTTCAACAAAGGATACAAGAGGAGAAAGTACATTTGATAACAGATGTACATTTAAATGCTTTTAAACAAAGAATAACAAGGACATTTTAAAACAGAAGTCAATTAAGGTCTCTTAAAATTGAATGTTCTAAGTAAATCAGATAATAGAAATACATTAGAAAGTTGTTTAAAATTAAGTTTGTATAGAAGGGGATGTGTAAAGAGCGCCTAAACCAAGGCTAAGTTGGCTAAAATTCTGTACATTTATTGAAACACAAATGTGGTTAACAAATCAATCAAACGTTATTAAAAAATGCAATATACGTTAAAAACATGGATCCATGTATGAACAACATTAATAAAAATATCGGTCCTAAAAACAACAATATTAGAAACAAATATTGATACAATATGGTACAACGGTAATAATGGAAGTAATAAGCATAATGACAGATTCCTTGTCAAGTCTCCATTTAAACATGGAGTCCCTAAGATCACTCAGAGATCAAATTGGAAATACCAAATTCCACAAACACTATCAGCTCAGATGGAGAAGATAACTTAGACATCCCATCTATTTTTAAGAAGTTAGAAAAACTGTTAATCTCAAAGGTTAAATACAAGGCTGACATTTCCTTCTTAACCTTTTCCCGTCGTTATGCCGTTGTATTCCGTCACAACTGAGCTGGGCTTTAAAGCCGTTATGATGGAATACAACGTCATAGCCAACGGCTGTCCTGAAGCCAACTGCACTTGCAGGATTTGATCGCAGTCTGGAGGGCGTTCCTAGCGTCATAGGGACACCCCCCAGACCCGATCCCATAATTGAAATCTCACAATCTCACGATCGCGTGATTTCAATTTGTCTACATCAGAACGTTGTTCCGATGTAGACTTTATAACCCGGTCACGAAAGGGTTAAAGAAATGTCTAGACTTAAACATTATTCCCAAAGGTCTAACAATTAATAATAATAGGAACAAAAGAAACAAGGTGAGAGGGACTTCAGTGGCAAAGAGATCAAAGGTTTTTTTTCATGTCCAAGCTGTAAGGCGTGCAAATGTGGCCTAAAGACAAATCACTTCCTTTCATATAATACGAAAGTGAAACACGGAATACGTGATCTTATTAGGTGTCAAGATAAAGGAGTAGTGTACCTGATCCAATGCTCATGTGGACTACAATACGTTGGGCAGACATTGAGACCACTTAAAGATAGGATCAGGGAACACTTACTGCTTATCCATAAGATGAACATAGAGACACTGTTGTATAGACATTTTACAATGTCCATACATAATATTACCAAGGTAATATCAAGGATCTCAGCTTTCTTGGGATTCAGAAAGTTAGAAAAAACTGGAGAGGTGGTGACTATGAGAAGAAACTACTGATCACATAATCCAAATGGATATTCACCTTGGACTGTTTATACCCAAAAGGCCTTAATAATAAAGAAGACCTATCACACCTCTTGAACATAAGAGTCTAAATGCTGGATAAAGAAGAAGCCAATAAAGCCCCACCATGACCACATGTATTTCCATACTAGTCCTCATGGAGTGATATCTGTAAGCTTCCTCTCAAAAATGCATAGGATACAAATTCCAGCAGATCAAAGGTTTAAGCTGTTGTATATCCATCCGATGCAACAAGATATACAAAGCGGCGAGGGTGGTAGCTAACTTTTGGTATATATTATACAAAATATACAGACATACTGAACATTTCATACTATATGAACACACCATTCTGATGCAACCTCTCCCAATTGATGCTAAGACCTTACAGAGAAACCAATACACTAACTACAAATCCCATACCGCTTACTCACATATTTGTCTAAACATCAGAAATATAGGACCACACTCTTGTCCAAATAGTATAGGACCACAGTCACATCCTGGACCAAATGCACCATGCCAGTCTTTGCCCATTAAAATAAGGACCTCCATAGATTAAAACCAAACACACTATCGGTCAAACAAAGATTGGTTGTCATCTCTTACCTATACTTAGATAACTCACATAGTCGATAGCTGAATGTTTCAGAGACAGTTTTCATTGCATCACAGATGTCACAACTATTAACAATTCTAGAAGACCCTGACTTTTTATAAAGTGTGATAGAAATCGAGATATATGTGGCTTAATCCTCTCAACTGTAATTTAATTTCTTTTATCCTAGAATTGATTTTTATTTATGACATTCCATTATATGACTATTATATTTTTAGTGACGACAAACAGGAAGTGGGCAGGATCCAACACGTTTGACGCCCTAACAACACAATTAAGGATTGTTACCATTAACACTCCCTATACAAGGCTACCAGATACCTCCAGTTTTTAGTCTTGATAAAGACCCACTTATAGGGGCTGAAACGCATTAACACTGGTAAGTCTATTCTCAATACCATATTACGGTGGTATAGATGTTCTGTACTATTGTTACTTATTTTTTAAATAAAGATACCAAGAGAATGAAGATTTGCTAATAGGAGTAAATTGGAAAGTTGCTTAAAATGTCATGCTCAATCTGAATCATGAAAGAAAAATTTTGGGTACAGTGTCCCTTTAAGTTTGAATGTACTTTCCCTTTAATTGTTAGTATGCAAATTACAGTAGGTAAAAAAGTATCACAACTCTGAGTGCAATTATTATTAATTTATTTTTTTACTGATCTCAATTTAATGACAGTTTTAGTTCATTATTAAGAAAGTACAATTGCTTCAAATTGCTTAATCACTTTCCTAGCAAAGCCAAGTGGTAGCACGATATTTTTAGATTTAGTAGATCTTTTGTCATACTTAAACAAGAAAACACATTTTAAAAACACGTCCTTTATTGTGCAATTAAGGCATAAATTAATCAAATCAGCAGTAAGTTAGTTTTGAAATAAATTTACGGTATAAAAGATTGTCTCCATATTTAAAGCAACTACGAGAAATAAGAAATACAATTTTAAATGCATTAAAAGTCAATCTTACACTAGAAATATATGACTGGGTTGACAAACCTATAGATACATGTTGTCATTTTTCTTTTGTGAGTGAGATAGAGCTCACAATTTCAAACAACTTTCTAATTTACTTGTTTTATCAAATTTGCTTTGTTCCCTTGGTATCCTTTGTTGGGAGCTAGCTGCTGATTGGTAGCTGCATATATATGCCTCGTGTGATTGGCTTACTGATGTTCTCAGCTAGCTCCCAGTAATGCATTGCTGCTCCTTCAAGAAAGGATACCAAGAAAATGAAGCAAAATTGATAATAAAAGTAAATTGGAAAGTTTTTTACAAATGAATGCTCTGATTCATGAAAGAAGAATTTTGGGTTTCATGTCCCTTTAAGTAGCTGTAATAGAATTTACACACGTGTAAGCTTATTGGCTTCTCAATAGTGCATATCTTAGTACTAGAGGAGCAAATTGCAACACTGCATGACATTCACTCTCTAGGGCAGTGCTTAACTGTGTGTCGTGATTATTGTGTCAGCGGCAGTGTGCAGGGGTGTCCATGCTTTTGTTTTGGTTTCCTGCCTGCTACGCATATCATGTGGTTGACTTGTGATTGATACCTAGTGGGTCACAGATCATCTTAACCTATTGGCGCAGCTCAATGTGAACTGAAACTATTCCCATTGGCGGCTTTGGCGGCACATTGGCTCGTGACTGCATGTGTAGTCTCCTCAATTAGCTTGTGACTGCACGTGTAGTCTCCTCAATCAGCTCATGACTGCACGTGTAGTCTCCTCAATCGGCTCGTGACTGCACGTGTAATCTCCTCAATCTGCTTGTGACTGCAGGTGTAGTCTCCTCAATCGGCTCGTGACTGCACATGTGGTCTCCTCAATCGGCTCGTGACTGCACGTGTAGTCTCCTCAATCGGCTCATGACTGCACATGTAGTCTCCTCAATCCGCTCGTGACTGCACGTGTAGTCTCCTCAATCTGCTTGTGACTGCACATGTAGTCTCCTCAATCGGCTCTTGACTGCACGTGTAATCTCCTCAATCGGCTCGTGACTGCACGTGTAGTCTCCTCAATTGGCTCGTGACTGCACGTGTAGTCTCCTCAATCGGCTCGTGACTGCATGTGTAGTCTCCTCAATCTGCTTGTGACTGCACGTGTAGTCTCCTCAATCTGCTTGTGACTGCACGTGTAGTCTCCTCAATCTGCTTGTGACTGCATGTGTAGTCTCCTCAATCTGCTTGTGACTGCACGTGTAGTCTCCTCAATCTGCTTGTGACTGCACGTGTAGTCTCCTCAATCTGCTTGTGACTGCACTTGTAGTCTCCTCAATCTGCTTGTGACTGCATGTGTAGTCTCCTCAATCTGCTTGTTACTGCACGTGTAGTCTCCTCAATCTGCTTGTGACTGCACGTGTAGTCTCCTCAATCAGCTCATGACTGCACGTGTAGTCTCCTCAATCTGCTTGTGACTGCACATGTAGTCTCCTCAATCTGCTTGTGACTGCACGTGTAGTCTCCTCAATCTGCTTGTGACTGCACGTGTAGTCTCCTCAATCTGCTTGTGACTGCACGTGTAGTCTCCTCAATTTGCTTGTGACTGCACGTGTAGTCTCCTCAATCTGCTTGTGACTGCACGTGTAGTCTCCTCAATCGGCTCATGACTGCACGTGTAGTCTCCTCAATCGGCTTGTGACTGCAGGTGTAGTCTCCTCAATCGGCTTGTGACTGGACGTGTAGTCTCCTCAATCGGCTCATGTCTGCACGTGTAGTCTCCTCAATCGGCTCATGTCTGCACGTGTAGTCTCCTCAATCGGCTCATATCTGCACGTGTAGTCTCCTCAATCGGCTCATGACTGCACGTGTAGTCTCCTCAATCGGCTTGTGACTGCACGTGTAGTCTCCTCAATCGGCTTGTGACTGCATGTGTAGTCTCCTCATTCGGCTTAAGTTGTGACTGCACGTGTAGTTTCCTCAATCGGCTCATGACTGCACGTGTAGGCTCCTCAATCGGCTCGTGACTGCACGTGTAGTCTCCTCAATTGGCTTGTGACTGCATGTGTAGTCTCCTCAATCGGCTTGTGACTGCACGTGTAGGCTCCTCAATCGGCTCATGACTGCACGTGTAGTCTCCTCAATCGGCTCGTGACTGCACGTGTTGTCTCCTCAATCGGCTCGTGACTGCACGTGTAGTCTCCTCAATCGGCTTGTGACTGCACGTGTAGTCTCCTCAATCGGCTTGTGACTGCACGTGTGGTCTCCTCAATCGGCTTGTGACTGCACGTGTAGTCTCCTCAATCGGCTATATGTGTAGTCTCCTCAATTGGCTCGTGACTGCATGTGTAGTCTCCTCAATCGGCTCGTGACTGCATGTGTAGTCTCCTCAATCGGCTCGTGACTGCATGTGTAGTCAGTAGTGGGACAGCAGTGTGTTTGCAGCGTGGGCAGTATTCAGTCAGACTCACGGATCTCTGAGGGCGGCAGCTTAAATGCTGAGCTGAAGTCAGAAGTCAAACGGCTAGATTTAGAGTTCTGCGGCCAAAGGGGTGCGTTAGCTACGCGTGCTTTTTTTATCCCGCACCTTTTAAATACCGCTGGTATTTAGAGTTCACAGAAGGGCTGCGTTAGGCTCCAAAAAGGGAGCGTAGAGGATATTTACCGCCACTTCAACTCTCGATACCAGCGGTGCTTACGGACGCGGCCAGCTTAAAAAATGTGCTCGTGCACGATTCCCCCATAGGAAACAATGGGGCTGTTTGAGCTGGAAAAAAAAACCTAACACCTGCAAAAAAGCAGCGTTCAGCTCCTAACGCAGCCCCATTGTTTACTATGGGGAAACACTTCCTACGTCTGCACCTAACACTCTAACATGTACCCCGAGTCTAAACACCCCTAGCCTTACACTTATTAACCCCTAATCTGCCGCCCCCGCTATCGCTGACCCCTGCATATTATTATTAACCCCTAATCTGCCGCTCCGTACACCGCCGCAACCTACATTATACCTATGTACACCTAATCTGCTGCCCCTAACACCGCCAACCCCTATATTATATTTATTAACCCCTAATCTGCCGCCCCCAACGTCGCCTCCACCTACCTACACTTATTAACCCCTAATCTGCCGACCGGAGCTCGCCGCTACTCTAATAAATGTATTAACCCCTAAAGCTAAATCTAACCCTAACACTAACATCCCCCTAAGTTAAATATAATTTAAATCTAACTAAATAAATTAACTCTTATTAAATAAATTAATCGTATTTAAAGCTAAATACTTACCTGTAAAATAAATCCTAATATAGCTACAATATAAATTATAATTATATTGTAGCTATTTTAGGATTAATATTTATTTTACAGGCAACTTTGTAATTATTTTAACCAAGTACAATAGCTATTAAATAGTTAATAACTATTTAATAGTTACCTAGTTAAAATAAATACAAAATTACCTGTAAAATAAATCCTAACCTAAGTTACAATTAAACCTAACACTACACTATCAATAAATAAATTAAATAAACTACCTACAATTATCTACAATTAAACTTAACACTACACTATCAATAAATAAATTAAATAAAATACCTACAAATAAATACAATTAAATAAACTAACTAAAGTACAAAAAATAAAAAAGAACTAAGTTACAAAAAATAAAAAAATATTTACAAACATTAGAAAAATATTACAACAAAGAATTCAGCTCTTTTGCCTGGAGAAAAAAAACATACAATACCCCCCCCCCAACATTACAACCCACAACCCACATACCCCTAATCTAACCCAAACCCCCCTTAAATAAACCTAACACTAAGCCCCTGAAGATCTTCCTACCTTATCTTCACCACACCGGGTATCACACCGATCCGCCCTGGCTCCGATGTCTTGATCCAAGCCCAAGCGGGGGGCTGAAGACATCCATCCTCCGGCTGAAGTCTTGATCCAAGCGGGCAGAAGAGGACATCCGGACCGGCAAACATCTGCATCCAAGCCGCATCTTCTATGTTCTTCCATCCGATGACGACCGGCTGATCTTCAAGACCTCCACCGTGGATCCATCCTCTTCTTCTGACGACTAGACGACGAATGACGGTTCCTTTAAGGGACGTCATCCAAGATGGCGTCCCTCGAATTCCGATTGGCTGATAGGATTCTATCAGCCAATCGGAATTAAGGTAGGAAAATTTTAAAATTGTTGTAATATTTTTCTATTGTTTGTAAATATTTTTTTAATTTTTTGTAACTTAGTTCTTTTTTATTTTTTGTACTTTAGTTAGTTTATTTAATTGTATTTATTTGTAGGTAATTTATTTATTGATAGTGTAGTGTTAGGTTTAATTGTAGATAATTGTATGTAGTTTATTTAATTTATTTATTGATAGTGTAGTATTAGGTTTAATTGTAACTTAGGTTAGGATTTATTTTACAGGTAATTTTGTAATTATTTTTACTAGGTAGCTATTAAATAGTTATTAACTATTTAATAGCTATTGTACCTAGTTAATATAATTACAAAGTTGCCTGTAAAATAAATATTAATCCTAAAATAGCTACAATATAATTATAATTTATATTGTAGCTATATTAGGGTTTATTTTACAGGTAAGTATTTAGATTTAAATAGGAATAATTTATTTAATGAGAGTTAATTTATTTTGTTAGATTTAAATTATATTTAACTTAGGGGGGTGTTAGTGTTAGGGTTAGACTTAGCTTTAGGGGTTAATACATTTATTAGAGTAGCGGTGAGATCCGGTCGGCAGATTAGGGGTTAATTATTGTAGGTAGGTGGAGGCGACGTTGGGTGCGGCAGATTAGGGGTTAATAAATATAATATAGGGGTCGGCGGTATTAGGGGCAGCAGATTAGGGATACATAGGGATAACGTAGGTGGCGGCAGTGTGCGGTCGGCAGATTAGGGGTTAAAAAAATTTAATAGAGTGGTGGCGATGTGGCGGGACCTCGGTTTAGGGGTACATAGGTAGTTTATGGGTGTTAGTGTACTTTAGAGCACATTAGTTAAGAGCTTTATAAACCGGCGTTAGCCCAGAAAGCTCTTAACTACTGACTTTTTTCTGCGGCTGGAGTTTTGTCGTTAGATTTCTAACGCTCACTTCAGCCAAGACTCTAAATACCGGCGTTAGAAAGATCCCATTGAAAAGATAGGATACGCAAATGGCGTAGGGGGATCTGCGGTATGGAAAAGAAGTGAGCGTTAGACCCTTTCCTGACTGACTCTAAATTCCAGCGGTAGCCCAAAACCAGCGTTAGGAGCCTCTAACGCTGGTTTTGACGGCTACCGCCAAACTCTAATTCTAGCCGAAAGTGTTTTGGTTTTTTGCAGCTAGCTCCCAGTAGTGCATTGCTGCTCCTGCTCTTGATATATGGATAGGAAGTGGAAGCTTAAAAATGCTTGATGATGAAATGCGAGTGTCTTTATCTGATATTCCACTAATTATTCAGAAACTTTTTTCATCCCATCCACCTCATACATCCCATTAAAATAGTGAGTAGCTATCGGTGATATTAAACCTTTTTTTAATTCTTGCACATACTTACTGTTACTTGTAAATACATTTCGTTATTTTATCATTTATGTATGTGTCTGTATCTCTTAAAACAAGTTAGTTTAACCTCCTGTTTGCTATTACAACTGAATTACTGTGTCGCAAAATGATGTAGGTCTGAAAAGTGTGTCACCGACATGAGAAGTTTGGAAAGCTCTGCGCTAGGGAGATGTGTCCAGGACTAGAATTGTGTAACAACAAAAAAGGATACTAAAGAAAAAGAACTTTACCTGACTAAAATAAAAGTAAAGTAAAATAAAATGCTGTATGGGTGCATAGTTAGAGCCATTGTTTATAGTGGATACAATCATCAGGGGCAACAGATAATGTGTTTTGTGTTTCACTAATCTCTCTATAAAGATGAGGACCGGCTTCTGCTAGTTATTGCGAGAGGCCTAACCTCATCTTGTACAGTGGGATCTGAAAGCTTTAAGTTCATTAGCACTAATATATAGTTACAGAGTGGGATTTTCTATACTTTGAAACATGCATTTTGTCTTGTCAAAGACCACCCCATGGTTTAATGTTTTTTTTGTTTAAGAGCATACCTAGGTAAGCTCAAGAGTGTGCACAGGTTTGGAACACTTGTTTTGATGTAAATTTAGTGTGCATGATGACCCATGTTCATAGGGAATCATCAAACATAGCTCTTTTCAACAATAGTTGGTGGCCTAGCAAGAGGCACTCTTAAGGCTTCAATGAAACGTGTTGTGACTTCACAAAGGGGCGGTGTTAGTGTAGCTGCAAGGAACTAAACCACTTGATCCATTTGAAAGAGAATTGCCTACTATTTCACACTGTGGTCTTAAAAAGCACCAAATTTAAAAGTCACAAATTCACAACATGGGGTTTTACTGGGTGGGGACTTTGGGACACAAAAAAAAAATTGGAAGTGTTTATAGACCCCCAATAAAGTTTATTTTGTATTTGACAAGTCCCTTTAAAAAAAAGCTACTGTCATCACCTTGCTATTTTCAAAGATATTTACTAAAATCTTAACACATATATACATTTTTGTTGCAGCCTTTTGGAGAGGAGTTTTTTTTCCTTTCTTCCAACTTAGATACATTTAAAGGTACATAAAACCCAATATTTCTCTACCATGTTTCAGAAAGAGCATACAATTTAAAAAAAACTCCCAATTTACTACTAATCTCAAATTTTCTTCATTCTTTGTGCACGTGTCTGCAGAATGTTATACATTAGCACTATTTCCTGTCATGTAGCGCTCATTACATGTGCTCGCTATCTATCTACATATCTCTTCAACAAAGAATAACATGAGAAGTAAGCAAATTTGATAATATAAGTAAATTGGAAACTTTTTTTTTTTTTAAATTGTATGCCCTTTCTGAATCATGAAAGAAAAATATTGGGTTTCATGTCCCTTTAACCACCAAAACGTAACATTTATAAATATGCAAGGCCCTCTAAGGTGTTTTCACTTTAATTCATAACAAATGTGTAATTTAGCAATTTAAAGAAATGGGACTTTCCTTAAAGTCAGGAAATAATACTTACTGGCGTTAAATGAGACAGCTGTATTTCCTCTGGTTCGCATCCTCTGCTGGGATTTGTATTATTTTACATACTGTAACTGGCAATTTGTTTATCACAGCACAGGGAAATTTCAAGGTCTTACAAATAAACACTTTAATTTTAAATTGTTTTTACAGCTGCAAACACATTCGCCTTGAAATCAAAAGGATTTATCTGCATTTTTTTCCTTTTTATCTGAAACTCTTCCTAAAATATTTTGCTTTTATTTACATTTATGGGGACTTTTGTTGAAGAAATCAGATTTTTTTATTATTTTGTCATCTGCAACAAAAATTTGGATTTAAAAAGACAGTGGAACCATGTGTTTAATAGACATCTGAAAAAAGCTGTATATAAAGCATTAAAAAAAGTGTTTGGTAACTTGCCTCTTCAATTTGCTAATAAGTACCCTTTGCACACATTATGCAGGATCACAGCCCAAGTAAAAAGGCAATAGGGAGCAGGACTTGCAGACTATACAAGATGGCACTTTTTTGGCACACTTTGTGGACTTGTCCTTTGGTTTTGAATGCACAAATGCTGTTCTCTTTCACCCACTATGTAAAAGCTAAGGGTTATTTGAGGATCCCCTGGCATTAGTTCTATGCAAAATCATAGCAGAGTCTCCATAAGTATTGTTAAGTCAGTGTGTCTAGTGGCAGAGATCACCCTGGGGAGGTTATACCCAAAGGCCTTAAAGGGATAGTAAAGTCAAAATTAAACTTGCATGATTCAGGTAGAGCATGACATTTTAAGACATTTAAATTCATTCCTATTTTAAAATGTGCTTTGTTCTCTTGGTATCCCTTGTTGAAAAAGAATACACACATATCCTACACTAGTGGGAGCTAGCTGCTGATTGGTGCCTGCACACATTTGTCTCTTGTGATTGGCTAACTAGAAGTGTTCAGCTAGCTGCCAGTAATGCAATGCTGTTCCTTCAGCAAAGAATAACAATAGAATGAAGCAAATTTTATATTAGAAGTAAATTGGAAAGTTGCTTAAATTGTATGTTCTATCCAAATCATGAAAGAAAAGTTTGAGGTTATGAAGAATAGGCATGAGCACAAATTTCATTCATAGTTCACTTTGTCAGAAATTATCTGATTTATTCATGAATTAGTCTTATTATTTACAAAGACAAATCACAACTATCTTTTCTAGAAGTAATTCTTATAAAGGGACTCACTTTTGTGGGTATAGAACACATTTTTTCCCGCATTAGATGATAATAATAATAATAAACTTGAAATACAGTCAAATAAGAAAAGATCTATCATTTATTATCATTTAAAGAGACAATAAAGTCAAAATTAATCTTTCATAATTCCGATAGAGCGTGTAATTCTAAACAACTTTCCAGTTTATTTCTATTATTATATTTGCTTCATTCTTTTAGTATCATTTGTTGAAGATCATACATAGGAAGTCTTAGGAGCAGCAACACACTGCTGTGAACTAACTGGTGATTGGTGGCTGCACATATATGTGAAATGTCATTGATTCACCAGATCATGTGTTCACCTAGGTCCCAGTATTGCATTGCTGGGAGCAGGCTCCTTAACCTACTCTTCAATAAATGATACCAAAAGAACAAAGCACATTCGATAATAGAAGAAAACTGGAAGGTTGTTTAAAATGGTGTTCTCATGAATCATGATAGTTTAATTTTGACTAGACTGTCACTTTAACCAAAAATCCAACTATTTGAGCAGAAGTTTTGCAGTCTGACTTTGCACTTGAGCTTTATTTGACATGAATTTTATTTGGCTCCTTCATAGTAATCTATTCTGTAAGAGAAATTACGCACCTGCGCTATTTGACATGAAGTGCAGTGCGCACTATCCTGTACCGAATGTTCAATAAATATTTCCCATGGACTTGAAATACCAGCATAAAAATGCAAGCAGTATGTATTCTACTCCAGTGATGCTTAAATCAGTGGGTTTCAAATGCTTTTAAATCATTTATTTTTATACAGATCTAATGTAATGTAAGGCTTGGTTACCAACTAATGCTAATCATACATATAAAAATGACTTTGCAGTCCTGCAAACAAACATGATATATTCTGCCCGTATTCCTGCTCATATACATGCCTGTATTCCTGCTCATATATATGCCCGTATTCCTGCTCATATACATGCCCGTATTCCTGCTCATATACATGCCCGTATTCCTGCTCATATACATGCCCGTATTCCTGCTCATATACATGCCCGTATTCCTGCTCATATACATGCCCGTATTCCTGCTCATATACATGCCCGTATTCCTGCTCATATACATGCCTGTATTCCTGCTCATATACATGCCCGTACTCCTGCTCATATACATGCCTGTATTCCTGCTCATATACATGCCCATATTCCTGCTCATGTACATTTACATACAATGCTATATGATTTGGATGGAAGCATATGTGAACTACTTTACTGTTTAAACTGGTGTATAGCACATCATCATCTAGAGTTTAAGATACCATAGGAGAAGCCTTAAAGGGCCAATAAAGCGACACTCAAGTAAAACATTTTTTCTTTTAATAATTCAGGTAGAGCAGCCATTTTACTTCCATTATTACATTTTGCACAATCTTGTTATATACACACTTTCTGAGGAACAAGATCCTACAGAGCATTTGCGCAAGCACACAAGGTGATGTCTGTCACATGATACAGGGGGCCGGGAAATGGAAGAAAAAATCAATTTGTCAGAAAAAAAAATCTACTTCTTATTTGAAATTCAGAGTAGGCATTATTGCATTGTCTTTTTATTATGCACTTGTTAATGACGTAATTCTACTGCATTTAGTGGTTCTTTAAATGCTTTGTTGTAATATAAAATGTTTATGTATGTGTTGTTAAATAACTTTGCTATACACTTTCATTATTTATTTTGCACCCTTTTTCATCATTTAACTCTGAAAACTAACGACTAGATTACGAGTTTTGCGCTAAGCTGAAAAAGCAGCGTTAACAGGTACTAACGCTGCTTTTTCACTACCGCTGCTAGTACGGGTCTTGCAGGTTTAGGGGCACCGCACACTTCTTTGGCCTTACTGCAAACCGACTTACGTAAACCCTTTTTTCTATGGGACTTCCATAGCGTTGGTATTATGAGTCTGTCCCGGGAGGCCAAAAAGTGAACGGTACACCCTCTACCTCCAAGATTCCTAACGCATTCTAAAGTCAGTAGTATAAAACTCATAACTAAAGTGCTAAAAAGTACACTAACACCCATAAACTACCTATTAACCCCTAAACAGAGGCCCTCCCGCATCGCAAACACTGAAATAAAATTATTAACCCCTAATCTGCCGCTCCGGACATCGCCGCCACTAGAATAAACATATTAACCCCTAAACCGCCGCACTCTGGCAAATGCCTCGCAAACGCCTCGCCCCAAAGTAATCAGATCTTTTACCTGTAAAAAAAAAAATACAGACAACCCCCCCAACAGTAAAACCCACCACCCACACAACCAACCCCCCAAATAAAAGCCTAATTAAGAAAACCTAAGCTCCCCATTGCCCTGAAAAGGGCATTTGGATGGGAATTGCCCTTAAAAGGGCATTTAGCTCTTTTGCAGGCCCAAAGCCCTAACCTAAAAAATAAACCCACCCAATACACCCTTAAAAAAATCCTAACACTAACCCCCCGAAGATTCTGCCGGCTTCGTTGAGGACTTCTTGCCGCTTAGATGAAGACTTCTCCCAGTAAGTGAATCTTCAGGGGGTTAGTGTTAGGATTTTTTTAAGGGTGTATTGGGTGGGTTTTATTTTTAGATTAGGGCTTTGTGCCTGCAAAAGAGCTAAATGCCCTTTTAAGGGCAATGCCCATCCAAATGCCCTTTTCAGGGCAATGGGGAGCTTAGGTTTTTTTTAGTTAGTATTTTATTTGGGGGGTTGGTTGTGTGGGTGGTGGGTTTTACTGTTGGGGGGTTGTTTGTATTTTTTTTTACAGGTAAAAGAGCTGATTACTTTGGGTCAATGCTCTGCAAAAGGCCCTTTTAAGGGCTATTGATAGTTTAGTTTAGGCTAGGGTTTGTTTTATTTTGGGGGGGCTTTTTTATTTTGATAGGGCTATTAGATTAGGTGTAATTAGTTTAAAGATCTGTAATTTGTTTTTTATTTTTTGTAATTTAGTGTTTTTTGTGTGATTTAGCTAATTTAATTTATTTAATTGTATTTAATTTATTTAATTGTAGTGTAGTGTTAGGTGTTATTGTAACTTAGGTTAGGTTTTATTTTACAGGTACTTTTGTATTTATTTTAGCTATGTAGTTATTAAATAGTTAATAACTATATAATAATTATTCTACCTAGTTAAAATAAATACAAACTTGCCTGTAAAATAAAAATAAACCCTAAGCAAGATACAATGTAACTATTAGTTATATTGTAGCTAGCTTAGGGTTTATTTTATAGGTAAGTATTTAGTTTTAAATAGGAATAATGTAGTTAATGATAGTAATTTTATTTAGATTTATTTTAATTATATTTCAATTAGGGGGTGTTAGGGTTAGACTTAGGTTTAGGGGTTAATAAATTTAATATAGTGGCAGCGACATTGGGGGCGGCAGATTAGGGGTTAATAAGTATAATGTAGGTGGTGGCGGTGTGCGGAGCAGCAGCTTAGGGGTTAATAAGAATAATGTAGGTGTCGGCGATGTCGGGGGCGGCAGATTAGAGGTTAATAAGTGTAAGATTAGGAGTGTTTAAACTCGGGGTTCATGTTAGGGTGTTAGGTGTAAACATAAAATGTGTTTCCCAATAGGAATCAATGGGGCTGCTTTACTGAGCTTTATGCTGCTGGCAGGTAGGTTGGCAGGTGTTAGACTTTTTCTCAGCCGGCTCTCCCCATTGATGTCTATGGGGAAATCGTGCACGAGCACGTACGACTAGCTCACCGCTGACTTAAGCAGCGCTGGTATTGTAAGGTAAGGTAAGTGAGCGGTGAGAAAAAACTTCTCGTTAGCACCGCATAGCTCCTAACGCAAAACTCGTAATCTTTTCCAATTCTGAGTATTGGAAGTGCACATAACTTGTTTACACACGTATATGTATATGTGTGTATGTATATATATATATATATATATATATATATATATATATAATCTGTAATGTACCTCACCAGAATTTATCAAACAAGAAACTGCAAAACAACAAAACTTTTGATAACAAAATGACAATGTTTAGCTGTGCCTTCATTAATAATAAATCTTGATTAGCTTCTCCAAATTCTCCATATAAGGTTATTCGTAGGATGAGTTGGCTGATGAAATACAATGGCAGCAAACAAATGTTGGACATTAACCTAGTATATTATTTTCTTACAAGACAGCAGGAAAATATTGTAATTATTTTTCCTTTAAGTTCCTTGGTGTAATGTTTATTTTTGTTCTCAATAGAAAAACATTTTTTGTCCTGCATTTTGCCAAAAACTTTTATTTGTCTTTTATTTCACTGAACTGTAATTATCTTTCAGCACTTTTATGAACCAATACATTTACTTAAACTTTCTAATACCCCTTAATCTATTTTTTTGTAAGACTGCAGCTTCATAAACTCCTCTCCACCTCAGAGGTTGGGTCACTTTCAGAGCTTATCAGGTACAGAGTGGTACGAGATGGCTAAGTGTGTTGGTCATCACTGGGGAAATCTAGGGATGCTGATGACATCACCAGGTGTGGGATGTGGTGATGTCACCAAGCCTCCAAAATGGATGGGCTGTTTCTGTAAGAAGAATAGAGCTAGATGGGGGGATGAGTATTAAAACCCCTTGATCTCAGTACTCTTAAGGCACAGTAACATGCAAGACCCACTGTCTGAAATGCCATTGACTGCTCTTTCAAACATGTCTCTTGGGGATATGCAGTTTAAACACAATTTTTAAACAAAATAAAAAATGCACAGTTTTTGTAGTAAGGGAGTATCTAGACACACAAGTGGCACGCTATTTAGAGCTTTTATTCATGCCCAAACACCACTAGATGTAAACTGTTTAATTTTTATTTCTATATATATTTGATTCATTTTTTTTTTTAAATATATATTTATATTTTTATATTTATACCTATAATTATACAGTATAATTCCTTTAACTGACTCTGAAGAGGTATCCTTCAGATTTAAGCTTGAACACCTCTGTGTACTGTTAAAGGAGGTACTGGCTACTTTGGACGACTCAGATTCTTCTGTCGCTGTCAACACTAAGAAATCTAGCAAACTTAACAAATACTATGATGTTCCTTCCTCTGTGGAAGTGTTTCCTGTTCCAGACCGTGTGTTGGAGGAGTTGGATAAGCCAGGGATACCCTTCTCCCTGCCTCCCATTTTTAAAAAGAAGTTTCCAGTTGCTAACTTCATTCGAGATTCATGGCGCACAGTGCCGAAAGTAGAAGGGGCTATTTCTACTCTTGCTAAGTGAACTACGATTCCTATTGAAGACAGCTGTTCCTTTAAGGATCACATGGACAAAAAGCTGGAGGCTTATTTAAAGAAAATGTATGTTCATCAGAGTCTGCAATGGCAACCTGCAGTCTGTATTGCCACAGTGGCAAGTGCAGCATTTTATTGGTGCAATGCTTTATCCAAGTTAATTTCAGAGGAGACTCCTTTGGAGGAGATTCAGGATAGGATTAAGGCCCTCAAATTAGATAATTCCTTTATTTCTGATGCTAACTTGCAATTCATTAGACTGGGAAGCCAAGATATCTGGCTTCACTGTTCTAGCCCGTAGGGCTTTGTGGCTGAAATCTTGGTCAGCTGATATTACCTCCAAGTCCAAGCTCTTGTCGCTACCTTATAAGGGCAAGATCCTGTTTGGTCCTGGTCTGGCAGAGATCATTTCTGAGATTACAGTTTTCCTCTTCCAAGCTGGAGCAGTCCAAGTCCTCTTGGAGACCCAATCAGACTTGGAATAAGGGGAAACAATAAAAGAAGCCCTTGTCTGAGACTAAGTCAGCATGAAGGGTTTGCCCCCGGTCAGTACAGGACCAGGTGGGGGACCGACTTTCCTTGTTTCAACAAGCTTGGATACCCTTGGGCTGTGGACATAGTATCTCAAGGTTACAAAATAGATTTCAAAACTTGTCCTCCCAGGGGCAGATTCGATTCAACCTCTCAAGTTATCTGCAGACCAGGTAAAAAGAGATATACAGATGTTTAAATATAAACAGACATATCATATTCCTTATTCATGCCCTGTGGTCTAAGGTCATTCAACATCTGTATATGTAATCTGCTTTTAAGAGATTGTATTTAAAAAATGTATGTAATAGTCACTAGGTACCACTAGATGGTGCAATATGCATAGTGAATGTAGGTTTGTGCACAGGTAAAGTGCTGTAGGTAATTAAGGTGATTAAGAAACTTGTTGGTACTGTGTGGCTTTATAAGTGGGATCAGTTTGAAGTTAATGTTAGAGCATGAATAAGGGTTTATAGCCCGAAACGTTGCTGTTTTATTTGGACCTCCACTTTCCAATAAAGGGAGTTGCATTTTTTATGTGCTGTGGGACTTTATGTTCTTTCTTGCTGTTTTGAGGCCTCCAGTGGGTCTCTTGTCTTGCACGTGCACATTATAAAGGGACTTATTGCTGATTCCTATTTTTTGGTTTGAACATCACCTCAGTGGCCTACATTAATCACCAGGGAGGAACTCAAATTTCCTTGGCCATAAAGGAGGTGACTCTGATTATTCAGTGGGCCTTTCTGCCATCCACATTCCAGGAGTGGACAACTGGGAGGCAGATTTTCTGAGCAGACAGACCTTTCATCCCGGGGGCTCTCCATCCGGAGGTGTTCTCCAGGTTAACCCTCAAGTGGGTTGTGCCGGAGTTGGATCTGATGGCATCTGATCAGAACGCCAAGCTTCCAAGGTACGGTTCAAGGTTAAGAGATACTCAGGCCGTCCTGATAGATGCTCTGGCGGTTCCTTGGGATTTCGGTCTAGCTTACCTGTTTCCTTCCACGAGTCATTCCACGAGTCATTGCTCATATCAAGCAGGAGAGAGCGTCTGTAATTCTAATAGCTCCTGCATGACCTTGCAGGATCTGGTTTGCAGACCTAGTGAAGATGTCTTGGAGGTTACCTCTGAGGAAGGACCTTCTAACTCAGGGTTCTTTCCTCCATCCAAATCTTGTTTCTCTGAAGCTGACTGCATGGAGATTGAATGCTTAGTTCTGGCTAAGCGTGTTTTTTTGGAGTCAGTCATTGATACCATGCTTCAGGCTCGCAAGCCTATTACTCGTAAAATTTACCATAAGGTATGGCATAAATACCTATATTGGTGTGAATCGAAATGCTTCTCTTGGAGTAGGGTCAGGATTCCTAGAACTTTGTCTTTTCTCCAGGAAGGTCTGGAGAAAGGGTTGTCAGTCAGTTCTCTGAATGGTCAGATTTCTGCACTGTCTATTCTTTTACACAAATGTCTGGCGGATGTGCCAGATGCAGGGACGTATTAAGGCATAGGCCAACAAGGCCGGTGCCTAGGGCAGCAGATTTTTAAGGGGCAGCAGAATTTTGAGTCCCTAGGGCCACTCTACTGAACTCAGGGCCTGGTGGCTAAATCAACCAAATACTAATGACTTAAATGGCTGGCCCGGCTATTGCTATCCTATGGGATTGTATGTGGGTGCACATGACGTGGTGACAGTGGAGGCGGAGCTCGCAGCCTGGCCTGGACTGAGAGGGAATGCGGTATTCTTCCTGGCTCCACCGCGTGATTGAGACTCACACAGACTACACAGTGCAGTGTGCACTACAACCTGACCACTGTGAAACAGCATATGCCTTTCTCCCTTTAATACATCTTCATTAGGCATTAAAATACTTAAACGGATTAGTCACTAAATACTTGTACATTTACTGTTTGTCTATCTGTCATACATGCAAAGAATAAGTATTTATTGCTGAATCTATACAACTATGTGACTTAACCCCTTAATGACAGAGGACGTACCAGGTACGTCATAGGAAAAAACTCCCTTAGTGACAATTGACGTACCTGGTACGTCCTCTGTTGTCTGAAGTGCTGGAAGCGATCACGATTGCTTCCAGCTGCTTCCAAGGGATTGTAGTGATGCCTCAATATTGAGGCATCACTGCAATTCCCTATTTTACATACCGATGCAGAAAGGGCCACTCTGTGGCCCTTTCTGAATCGGCCACTGATACTAACAATTTCGTTGGTTGGTGGGAGCAGCCTTTATATGTATTAGCCTCAGTTTATTTCCCAAAGCGATCTTACTTCTTTTGCTGTTATTACCGGAGCGGCGTTTGCGGCCGGGGGGGCGAAAATGAAATTAAAAAAAAAAGACCAATGTGGAAGCAGGGGGATCTTAGCTCTTTAGTAAGGGATCTGGGAGGGGGAGGGATGTAGATCGTTTAGGGGGGCCAGCTACACTACAGAAAACAAGTATTACATATAAAAAAGTAAAAAAAAAACTATTTTGGGGGGCAAATTGGGTACTGGCAGACAGCCAATTTAGAAACTATTTAGAATGTTTTTTTTTGGTGGTTGTAGATGTGTAACAGATTTTGGGGGTCAAAGTTAGAAAAAGTGTGTGTTTTTTTCAATTTTTTCCTCATATTTTACATTTTTTTATAGTAAATTATAAGATATGATGAAAATAATGGTATCTTTAGAAAGTCCATTTAATGGCGAGAAAAACGGTATATAATATGTATGGGTACAGTAAATGAGTAAGAGGAAAATTACATCTAAACACAAACACTGCAGAAATGTAAAAATAGCCATTGTCATTAAGGGTAAGAAAATTGAAAAATGGTCCGGTCATTAAGGGGTTAAAACACAACTGAAAATATGTTGTATGCATTTAATACATTCAGAAACAATACAAGTATATACTTTATTATGATTGTATCATGTGACTTTATCCCCTAGGATACAATTCCTAAACCTATCATAACTACTGTTGTATTTTTTTAAGTACTTTTAAAGGCCAGTTTGTATATTCATTACAAATTTATCCAAGCAGATATTTTGCTTAAATAACTGTCAATCACCAAAGAAGATATATATATATATATATATATATATATATATATATATATATATATATATATATATATATATATATGTGTGTGTGTGACCAGAGTGAATGCAAGCCCTGGTGAACATCTACTTAAAAAGACATTATTTTTTAAATTTTTTACACCCTGCCCCAAAAATATTATGTCTAAAAAAAGTCCTTAAACCTGGGGTGGGGTGGGGGGCAGCAGAATTCTGAGTGCCTAGGGCAGCACAAAACCTAAATACGCCCCTGGCCAGATGGTCAATGTTTTTGTCAGGCCTTGGTCAGAATCAGGCCTGTGTTAAAATCTGTTGCTCCTCCTTGTAGCTTGAACCTTGTTCTTAAAGTTTTGCAGCAGGCTCTGTTTGAGCCAATGCATTCTGTAGATATTAAGTTATTATCTTGGAAAGTTTTGTTCCTTATTGCTATTTCCTCTGCTCATAGAGTTTCTGAACTCTCGGCTTTACAGTATGATTCCCTTTACCTTGTTTTTCATGCGGATAAGGTGGTTCTTCGTACTAAATTGGGGTTTCGGATAGAAATATTAATCAGGAAATTGTTGTTCCTTCTCTCTGTCCTAATCCTTCTTCTCAAAAGGAACGTCTGTTGCATAACTTGGATGTTGTGCTCTCTAAAAAATTCTACCTACAGGCTACTAAATATTTTTGCCAGTCTTTTGCCCTGTTTGTTTGTTTCTCAGGAAAGAGTAGGAGTCAGAAGGCAACTTCTACTTCTCTTTCCCTCTGGTTGAGAAGTATTATTCGTTTTGCTTATGAGACTGCTGGACAGCAGCCTTCTGAGAGAATTATGGCTCATTCCACTAGGGCTATCTCCTCTTTTTGGGCTTTCAAGAATGAAGCTTCTGTTGAACAGATTTGCAAGGCTGCAACTTGGTCCTCTCTGCATACTTTTTCCAAATTTGATATTTTTGCCTCTGCTGTGGCTTCTTTTGGGAGAAAGGTTCTTCAAGCGGTGGTGCCTTCAGTTTAGGCCTGCTATCTTGTTCTCCCTCACTGTTCATTCTGTGTCCTCTAGCTTGGGTATTGGTTCCCACTAGTAATTGGAATGACGTTGTGGACTCTCCATGTCTTAGGAAAGAAACAAAATTTATGCTAACCTGATAAATTTCTTTCTTTCCGGACATGGAGAGTCCACAACCCCACCCTTAATTAAGACAGTATTTTTTTGTTAAACCTCAGGCACCTCTATACCTTTGTGTTATCTTCTTTTTCCATTTACCTTTGGCTGAATGACTGGGGGTTATGGGTAAGGGAAGTGACACTTAACAGCTTTGCTGTGGTGCTCTTTGCCTCCTCCTGCTGGCCAGGAGTGAATATCCCACTAGTAATTTGAATGTCGTCATGGACTCTCCATGTCCAGAAAAAAAGAAATTTATCAGGTAAGCATAAATTTTGTTTTATTAAAGTAGAGGTTCAGAACAAAGTTATATAAATATACCCAAAGGCCCCTTTTTATATGAGGATAAAGGGTAATATAGTCAGTTGATAACTGGGATGACAGCTTTTTCCTAGCTGGAATGTAAATTGACCAGGTGTATATTTTTACAGTATGACCCCTATGTTAACATGAAAAGTGCCTCTAGAAGCCCTTGTCTGAATTAGGATAGCTCCCCCTCTTTTATAGCTACTCATTGTATGCTTGAAATGCATTGTACTGAAATTAACAAAATATAATTCTTTATTTTTGATTTCCAAATGCGTATTTCTATTGAAAACACTGTGAATTATTCTCTATTCTAATTTATAAAGGTTATCTAACAGAATTACAGATCAGTTTCTAACATCATTATATATACACAAAGTATTGGTATAATTTGTATCTGCTGAAAAAAACTATATATAATATATGTGGATTTCTACCTGAAAAATGAAATCTAGTAGTGCTTAAATCTGATCTGCATCTAAAAGCTTCAAAACAGCTCAGCACAATAGTGTGACATTATGCTCAACAGCGAATTTGTTAATTAGTCCATATAAAAGTACTGAGATGTAATAACTCCTAGTCTAAAACTCTCTATTAGAAGAAAATAATTAGATAAGACAAAAATATAGATCCTGATACTGCACACTTAGCTAAGGAATTGCTTATGCTATTCATTTGGTCGTGTTACTTACTTTGCGCTAAGCTGCAGGGCATAGTCACATTTCTAAACGTATTACACAAGCTAACTTGTGCCTTTTGTATTCCCTTAACAAGTAACAAGTTATTAATGTTTGGGAAGATTTCACAACATGCCAGTTACATTTTATTAAATTCAAGCAAAAATGTAATATTCACAGAAAGGTCATGGGAACCATCCAGAAAGAGATGTCAGTACTCCCAGAGACAAGTGAACATTTTTTTCTTGCTAGACAATGGCAATCAAATGGTTATGCATACATGTATTCTCTAGCAACAGAAAATCGTCATTCCCACGGCTAGGCAGATACACTGCAAAAAGACCTGATATTTTCCATTTATTCACTCTGTAAAAAGTTCCATAGTGCAGTGGTCAGTATAGGTGACATTTCCCAAGCCTGTTCCATTGCCCTCTGTCTACTGGGTTTTTAATATTGTTTACTGAATCATTGATTTATTACATATGTAAATACATAAATATGTAAAGAACATTAGTTAAGTCTTTTACTGAGTGTCTGACCTGACTTGTATATTAGTATTATACTTATATAGGATATTCACTAACATCTTATGTACATTGCACTGAAAGCAGATTTACCGGTATATATTGCACACTTTAAAGAGACATAAAATTCATAAATGTTTCTAAAAAACAACACATGTTGGTACAACTATTTACTGGGTGTTTGTGTATTACTTACTGACTGATAATGACTGAACTGTCCCTTTAAACGCAGAGGTAAAAATAATGAAGCTTAAAGGGCCATTATACCCAAATGTTTAAACACTTGAAAGTGATGCAGCATAGCTGTAAAAAGCTGACTAGAAAATATCTCCTGAACATCTCTATGTAAAAAAGAAAGATATTTTACCTCAAAAGTTCCTCAGTAGCCACCTCCCATTGTAAAGGATTTCTAAGCAGCATTTTAGTGTGTCTGTCCTGGGACAGCTTAGGGGAAGAGCCTTGTGAACTCTCATATTATTTCAGCAATCAGGTAAAGGAAGCTTACTATGAAATCTCATGAGAGTTAAGTCAAATCTCATGAGATCACAGTAAGAGTTCATGACCTCAGCACTGCTGATGCTGATTGGCTGCTGTTCATTTCATAATTTTTTTATTTTTTTTAACTGCAGCTGGGAGCAGGTGAAGTATAACTTTTTACACAGAACTTACTCTGCTAAGCTGAGGAGATTGTGAGGTAAAATATCTTCCTTTTTTACATAGAGATGCTCAGATGATATTTTCCTGTCAGCTTTTTACAGTTATACTGCATCAGTTTCAAGTGATTTAGCATATGAGTATTATGTCCCTTTAAAGGAATAGTTTAGTTAAAATAAAACTTCAATGATTCAGATAGAGCATGCAAATTAGAGCAACTTTCTAATTTATTCCTACTATCAAATTTTCTTCGTTCTCTTGGTATCTTTATTTGAAAAAGCAAGTATTTAAAGGGACAGTAAACCTTAAAAATAATGTTATATAATTCTGCACATAGTCTTATGGCGCAAGCTGCACTTAGTCTTATGGCGCGGTCGGGCTGTGACTATACAGCTGGCCCGATGCGCTGAGGAAATATAACAGACCCGCTCAGCAGAGAGCAGAGAGCGGGTCTGTGAAACAGCGCTTTCTTTTAAAAATGAATAGGGAAATTACGTTTAAATAATATTTGGCTAATATAATGTTATATAATTCTGCACTATGTGCAGAATTATATAACATTATTTTTAAGGTTTACTGTCCCTTTAAGCTTAGGAGTCGGCCCATTTTTGGTTCAGCACCTGGGTAGCGCTTGCTGATTGGTGTCTAAATGTAGCCACCGATCAACAAGCCCATAAATGGGTTGGCTCCTAAGCTTAAATCCTTAATGCCAGCCTTTTTCAAATAAAGATACCAAGAGAGCAAGGAAAAATTCATAATAAGAGTAAATTAGAAAGTTGCTTAAAATTGCATGCTCTATCTGAATCATGAAAGTTTAATTTTGACTAGACTATTCCTTTAAAGGGACATTAAACCCAATTTTTTTTCTTTCATGATTCAAAAAGAACATTCAATTTTAAACAACTTTGTAATTTACTTTATTATCTAATTTGCTTCATTCTCTTGATATTCTTTATTGAAAAACATATATAAATAGGCTCAGTAGCTGCTGATTGGTGGCTGCATATAGATGCCTCGTGTGATTGGCTCACCCATGTGCATTGCTATTTCTTCAACAAAGGACACCTAAAGAATGAAACAAATGAGATAATAGAAGTAAATTGCAAAGTTGTTTAAAATTGTATTCTCTATCTGAATCATGAAAGAAAAAAAATTGGGTTTCATGTCCTTTTAAATGTACTGCAGTAATGCAGCCTAATGTGCAGTACAGTCTACTGGAACCTGAAGGAGCGAACATGACGTGAATGTAAAATGTTTGTTTTTCTTTGTGATGCCTCAGATTAATTCCCCTGTGTGATCTTCTTGGTGAAACGTGGTTAACGCTATTCAGATGTGGACAAAATGGTTCCAGACCAGTAGAGGATCTGCAGGTGGAATACAAGTACGTTACAACCATGTGTGAGTAGCCTAACATCATACGCAGGAGAACAATGCCAGACTTACCTAAAAAAGTCACAAATGTCAGCAGAAACCACAGTACAAGTGAGCAGGCGAACACTCAGGAAGGCACAGGAGTCATGGTACTATTCTACTACACAGGCAGGGCACTACCAGCATGATCCTGTCTTAGGCCTGGTAATTGGACATGGAATACACAGCTAGCGATTCCCCAATAATATGGACAGTACAGTAAAATGAGTATTTGTATATGGCAAAGTCTGAATGCTCATGTCTAGTAACACATTATGTAACATACAGCAAAACATAATGTACAGTAGACTAAAACAGTGCAATCGTATTGATGATCCAGCTAACAAAAACTGTATGCAAGGCTGGTGTCTCAGGATTTAAAAGCCTGCTCCTTCAAGAATTCCACAGAACTTTATAGATGATGACTTAACATTATTATTCATTAGGGACAGCTGCATAATGCCATATCTTAAGGACGGATTTGATGTGTTTTCTGATTGGTAGATACACTCCATGCACAGTACGCAGGGTATACCTACCAATCTTTGTCTGCATAAGTGCAGAGACTGCATATAATGAACATGCGCAATCATTAAACAATACTATAACGGACTAAACATTCTACTAGCCATTATGTCCCTTTAAGAGGAATGAGAATGGTTCTTGCCACTTGAGTCAGAGTGCTGTATGTCTTAAAGGGACACTGTAACCAAAATTTTTCTTTCATGATTCACATTGAGCATGAAATTTTAAGCAACTTTCTAATTTACTTCTATTATCAAATTTTCTTCATTCTCTTCGTATCTTTATTTGAAATGCAAGAATGTAAGTTTAGATGCCGGCCCATTTTTGGTGAACAACCTGGGTTGTCCTTGCTGATTGGTGGATAAATTCATCCACCAATAAAAAAGTGCTGTCCAGAGTACTGAAACCAAAAAAAGCTTAGATGCCTTCTTTTTCAAATAATGATAGCAAGAGAACGAAGAAAAATTGATAATAGGAGTAAATTGGAAAGTTGCTTAAAATTGCATGCTCTTTCTGAATTACAAAAGAAAAAATTTGGGTACAGTGTCCCTTTAAGCTGTCCTGATAAGCATCTTCATTTTCCTTTTTATAATGACATCATGTACTTAGTAACAGCTTTACCAGTTCTTATGGCCAGATAATCTAAAGCTCAGGTAAAGTGATCTAAAATGATCCATCCATACCATAAATTCAGTGACAGGATGATCTAAAGGCACACTGTGACCTATATCTCACTAAGATATATAACTTACGTTTCTGTATGCAATGGCAAAATACACACATACAGGATAGTACGCAATAAAATAAGCTATTCATAAGTGCTTTAAATGTACACTATGGGATCTCATTACACATAAGATGAAACATCAGAAAAAAATCATATTCAATGTAAACGGTAAAACTCGTACAGTACACAATGATTTCAGAAAACAAAGTTGAATCATAAAGAAGTCTAAATTCAAAGGGTCCCTTATATTCCTTGCAGTATTATCTTTGGGTTCGCATAACGTTGTGTCGGAATTATCTAATCATATTATACTTGTCGGTCGTGCAGTTTCATCTCAATGAATATAGGCTGGAGAATTTATTTCAAAATTTGCAAGAAGTACGCAACTTACACCCAGTACTAATTACTTATGCTAAGTATAAATGAATATTTTGCTTTTGACATATTTTTGATCTATAAACTAAAATGTACAGTTTGCTGTTTCCACATTTGGAAAACCTATAAACCTCTGAATTCTGCATATTTTTTTGGCTATAATTTGGTAGACGTGCACATCCTCATCAACAATATAAAAAGTGAACAGTGTTGAACTGTAAATTATTCATTTTATTATAACCCATACTTTGCAGACAGATAGGTTTCCAAACACCTATACATTTCTTATATAAAAAAAACTTACCTTATTTGCTTAACTATTAAGGGCACAATCAAATATACGGCGCAGGTTTCGGTGCAAGCGTGGGAACCTGCGCCGCCCGTAATTTCACCTCGCACATCCGGGTATTACATATACCCCGCCGGCAGTTCATAAAGTGCCGTAAGTCGGATAAACTAGCGATGTCCAGAAATAAGCGTAAATACAAATTTCTGGAGTCGCCAGTGACTTACGGCACTTTAGAAACTGCCGGCACCCAAGAAAAGTAAAGAAAATAACAAATCTCCCGTAAAAGTCTAACACGCGTCCCAAAAATAAGCCTGACACGTAAAACCCCTATACCCGCAAGCCCCCTCTCATTACTAATATTAAATGTATTAACCCCTAGACCGACAACCCCCCACAACGCAATATGCCTATTTAAACTATTAACCCCTATATCCGCCATCAAACCCACACCGCAAGTAATAACTCAATTATTAACCCCTAAACCACCATAGCCCACATAGCCTATTAAATGTATTAACCTCTAATCTGCCACCGCCAACGTCACCACCACTATAATAAATGTATTAACCCCTAAACCTAAGTCTAACCCTAACCCTAACACCCCCCTATCTTAAATACTTAAATATTATTTAAATAAACCTAAATAAATGTACTATTATTAACTAAATTATTCCTATTTAAAACTAAATACCTATAAAATAAACCCTAACGCCTAGATTTTGAGTTTTGTCGGTAAAGACCCGCTGTGCTAACGAGCCTTTTTTTCCAGCGCACCCTTAAGACAACGCTGGTATTACGAGTTGTCTGAATGGCTGCGGTAGAGGTAAGCTGGAAAAACGTGCTCGTGCACGATATCCCCATAGGAAACAATGGGGCTGAGCTGGCTGAAAAAAAACCTAACACCTGCAAAAAAGCAGCGTTCAGCTCCTAACGCAGCCCCATTGTTTCCTATAGGGAAACAGTTTCTAAGTCTACACCTAACACCCTAACATGAACCCAGAGTCTAAACACCCCTAACCTTACACTTATTAACCCCTAATCTGCCGCCCCCGCTATCGCTGACACCTACATTATATTGTTAACCCCTAATCTCCCGCTCCGGACACCGCCGCAACCTACATTATCCCTATGAACCCCTAATATGCTGCCCCTAAAATCGCCGACACCTACATTATATTTATTACCCCCTAATCTGCCCCCCCAACATCGTCGCCACCTACCTACAATTATTAACCCCTAATCTGCCGCCCCCAACATCGTCGCTACTATAATAAAGTTATTAACCCCTAAACCTAAGTCTAACCCTAACCCTAACACCCCCCTAAGTTAAATATAATTTAAATTAAACAAAATAAATTTACTATAATTAAATAAATTAATCCTATTTAAAACTAAATACTTACCTATAAAATAAACCCTAATATAGCTACAATATAAGGATTTATATTTATTTTACAGGCAACTTTGCATTTATTTTTACTAGGTACAATAGCTATTAAATAGTTAATAACTATTTAATATCTACCTAGTTAAAATAATTACAAAATTACCTGTAAAATAAATCCTAACCTAAGTTACAAATACACCTAACACTACACTATCATTAAACTAATTCAATAAATTATCTACAATTATCTAAACTAAAATACAATTAAATAAACTAAACTAAAATACAAAAAACAAACAAACACTAAATTACAGAAAATAAAAAATATTACAAGAAGTTTAAACTAATTATACCTAATCTAAGCCCCCTAATAAAATAAAAAAGCCCCCCAAAATAATAAAATGCCCTACCCTATCCTAAATTACCAAGTAATCATCTCTTTTACCAGCCCTTAAAAGGGCTTTTTGCGGGGCATTGCCCCAAAGTAATCAGCTCTTTTACCTGTAAATAAAAATACAGTACCCCCCCCCCCAACATTACAACCCACCACCCACATACCCCTACTCTAAAACCCACCCAAACCCCCCTTAAAAAAACCTAACACTAACCCCCTGAAGATCTCCCTACCTTGAGTCATCTTCACTCAGCCGAGCCAAATTCTTCATCTAAGCGGGGCAGAAGAGGTCCTTCATCCGGTTGAAGTCTTCATCCAAGCGGGGCAGAAGAGGTCTTCCATCCGATTGAAGTCTTCATCCAAGCGGAATCTTTTATCTTCATCCATCCGGAGCGGAGCGGCAGCATCCTGAAGACCTTCGACGCGGAACATCCATCCTGGCCGACGACTTCCCGACGAATGACGGTTCCTTTAAATGACGTCATCCAAGATGGCTTCCCTCGAATTCCGATTGGCTGATAGGATTCTATCAGCCAATCGGAATTAAGGTAGGAAAAATCTGATTGGCTGATTCAATAAGCCAATCAGATTGAAGTTCAATCCGATTGTCTGATCCAATCAGCCAATCGGATTGATCTTGCATTCTATTGGCTGTTCCGATCAGCCAATAGAATGCGAGGTCAATCCGATTGGCTGATTGGATCAGCCAATCGGATTGAACTTCAATCTGATTGGCTGATTACATCAGCCAATCAGATTTTTCCTACCTTAATTCCGATTGGCTGATAGAATCCTATCAGCCAATCGGAATTCGAGGGACGCCATCTTGGATGACGTCATTTAAAGGAACCGTCATTCGTCGGGAAGTCGTCGGCCAGGATGGATGTTCCGCGTCGGAGGTCTTCAGGATGCTGCCGCTCTGCTCCGGATAGATGAAGATAGAAGATTCTGCTTGTATGAAGACTTCAATCAGATGGAAGACCTCTTCTGGGTTTGGGTGGGTTTAAGAGTAGGGGTATGTGGGTGGTGGGTTGTAATGTTGGGGGGGTATTGTATTTTTATTTACAGGTAAAATAGCTGATTACTTTGGGGCAATGCCCCGCAAAAAGCCCTTTTAAGGGCTGGTTAAAGATCTGATTACTTGGTAATTTAGGATAGGGTAGGGCATTTTATTATTTTGGGGGGGCTTTTTTATTTTATTAGGGGGCTTAGATTAGGTGTAATTAGTTTAAACTTCTTGTCATTTTTTTTATTTTCTGTAATTTAGTGTTTGTTTGTTTTTGTATTATAGTTTAGTTTATTTAATTGTATTTTAGTTTAGATAATTGTAGTTAAGTAGTAGTGTTAAAGGGACAGTCTAGGCCAAAATAAACTTTTATGATTCAGATAGAGCATGTAATTTTAAACAATTTTCCAATTTACTTTTATCACCAATTTTGCTTTGTTCTCTTGGTATTCTTAGTTAAAAGCTTAAACTAGGAGGTGCATATGCTAATTTCTTAGACCTTGAAGCCCACCTCTTTCAGATTGCATTTTAACAGTTTTTCACCACTAGAGGGTGTTAGTTCACGTATTTCATATAGATAACACTGTGCTCGTGCATGAGAAGTTATCTGGGAGCAGGCACTGATTGGCTAGACTGCAAGTCTGTCAAAAAAACTGAAAAAAGGGGCAGTTTGCAGAGGCTTAGATACAAGATAATCACAGAGGTTAAAAGTATATTATTATAACTGTGTTGGTTATGCAAAACTGGGGAATGGGTAATAAAGGGATTATCTATCTTTTAAAACAATAAAAATTCTGGTGTAGACTGTCCCTTTAAGTGTTAGGTGTATTTGTAACTTAAGTTAGGATTTATTTTACAGGTAATTTTGTAATTATTTTAACTAGGTAGCTATTAAATAGTTATTAACTATTTAATAGCTATTGTACCTAGTTAAAATAAATACAAAGTTGCCTGTAAAATAAATATAAATCCTAAAATAGCTACAATGTAACTATTAGTTATAATGTAGCAATATTTGGGTTTATTTTATAGGTAAGTATTTAGTTTTAAATAGGATTAATTTATTTAATTATAGTAAATGTATTTTGTTTAATTTAAATTATATTTAATTTAGGGGGGTGTTAGGGTTAGACTTAGGTTTAGGGGTTAATAACATTATTATAGTAGCGGCGATGTTGAGGGCGGCAGATTAGGGGTTAATAATTGTAAGTAGGTAGAGGAGATGTTAGAGAGGGCAGATTAGGGGTTAATAAAATTTATTATAGTGTTTGCGAGGCGGGAGTGCGGCGGTTTAGGGGTTAATACATTTATTATAGTGGCGGCAATGTCCGGTCGGCAGATTATGGGTTAATAAGTGTAGGTAGGTGGCGGCGATGTTAGGGAGGGCAGATTAGGGGTTAATAAAATTTATTATAGTGTTTGCAAGGCGGGAGTGCGGTTGTTTAGGGGTTAATACATTTATTATAGTGGTGGCGATGTCCGGACGGCAGATTAGGGGTTAATAAGTGTAGGTAGGTGGCGACGATGTTGGGGGGGCAGATTAGGGGGTAATAAATATAATATAGGTGTCGGCAATGTTAGGGGCAGCAGATTAGAGGTTCATAGGGATAATGTAGGTGGCGGCAATGTCCGATCGGAAGATTAGGGGTTAAAACATTTTATTATAGGGTTTGCGATGTGGGGGGGCCTCGGTTTAGGGGTTCATAGGTAGTTTATGGGTGTTAGTGTACTTTATAGCACAGTAGTTAAGAGCTTTATGTTCCGGTGTTAGCCCATAAAACTCTTAACTACTGTGTTTTTTTTTTTGCGGTTGGAGTCTTGTCGGTAGAGGCTGTACCGCTCATTTCTTCCAAGACTCATAATACCAGCGTTAGGCAAATCCCATAGAAAAGATAGGATACGCAATTGACGTAAGGGGATTTGCGGTAGCCTCGAGTTGCGGAAAGAAATTGAGCGGTAGACCCTTTCCAGCCTGACTCTAAATACCAGCGGGCATTAAAAAGCAGCGTTAGGACCCCTTAACACTGTTTTTTAACCCTAACGCAGAATAAGAATATGGCTTTTTTGCATTTGCTCAGATACTACAAGTTGCAAAATAACTTTTTTTGCACGCACGTAAACCCGCATAATCCAAAAAGCCAAATTGTGTGAGTGTTCACGTATTCCTCCATAGAAGTCAATGGAGAAGACAAATAGAAAAAAAATAAAAAATAAACCCTAATCTGTTGCACAAAGCCCAGGATGTATTCTCCTCGAAAGTGTACATGAAAATGCAATTATTTCATATTGCAAGAATGTTTTCTTAATGGAATATGTTCTATTTATTTATAAAAAAAAATATTTCTCTATATGTGAGGGTTTTTGGACTGATATATTTTTTTTGCGTGATCTATATTTGAATATTTCTTTGAAAATCCCTCTGAGATATTGGGGCATATTTATGATTGTGCAAGCGGACATGATCCGATATAGCAGATCATGTCCGCTGCACATCGATAAATGCCAACAGCATTTATCATTGTGAACTGCAATGCCGCCCCCTGCAGAGCTAGCAGGCGGTGTCAATCAACCCGATCGTATTCAATCCGGTTGATTTCTGTCTGTCGCCTCAGAGCAGGCGGACAGGTTATGGAGCAGAAGCCTTTAGACCGCTGCTTCACAATTTTTGTTTCCGGGGAGCCTGAAGGCTTGCGGGAAACACGGGGCATCAAGCTCCATATGGAGGCGGAGCTTGCTAAATATGCCCCATTGTTTAATGTGCATAAGATTGTAATGTGAAATATTTTCATTATCTCCATAGTAAAACATACTGTATGTCTATACATATAAATCCATGTTTCTCTATGTATGTGTATGTTTGTCAATGTAAAATCCCTTCATCATCTTTCTTTTCCTAACACCCGAGATTTTTTAGCCCTTAACTTTTTTGTGCAATATTTTTAAAAATAATTTTTATTAGACAATGTTAATATTAGTGTAACTGTACTTTGTAATGTATTTTTTAAGTGTTTTGTGAAACTTTTATGTTGCGGAAAACGGTTAACTACAGCTCTTCGAGTACGGAAAGGATTGTTGTGCAAAAGGTGATTTTTCAAGACTAATATCTGTGCAATGAAATTGATTTCGAAAAGACCATATTGCGCAATGGAAAACTCATACCCCGCGACTTGTAATCTCGCCCTTTATGTTTAATAATGTTTATTTTTATAATGATAACTCTTGAATAAGTAATTAAATGTTGCTGAAATTCAGCACTTCATATTGGACTGTCAGTCAGTACAAACCCCTGCAGCACTGGTAAACATGTATATAGACTTTTGAGTTATTAACATTTAAAAAAAATTATATTTCCCATATTTCAAGGATATATACTACCATAGCCATAATTTCCTTTTTTTATTTTTTAAAATCCACTTAGAACTTTGTGGGATGCCTCAAATTAGGCTGTAACAATGGTTCCTAATTTCCTAAACATACACTGCAGTGAAATAAATAAAAATAAAAACATGTATAGAGAGTTAATTACAGCATTTTGGCCAAATGGTGAGAAGCCCAGGAACACGTCAGAGTTTGTTCCATGCCCTTTGACACATGCCCTTTGTAATTTCCCTAGACACATACAAAACATGGGAATGGACTGCACTCTCAAACCGGACTGGGCACACATCCCATGACCCTGAAAAACTTACAGCTGTGGGTGCTGACCAGCACTCATAGACAGCTGCACAGCTTATGGGGACTCAGGCAATTAACCTCAGATAAACCTTGGTGCAAAGACCATAGGGAAAATAACAACAACAAAAAAATTAACACAAGTCTGGCACTTACTTGCAAGCACACAGCTAGATTAAAAGCAAAATGGAAGAGTTAGTTGTAGCATTTGGTCAAATGGTGATGTCTCTTTGTCCCTTGGTCCCTAACCTATAGCCACACAATATATGCCTTCAACCAAACACACTGAGATACAAACAATGGACTGCACTCTCAAACCAGGTACACATTCCATAACCCTGCAAAACCCACATTTATAGGTGCTCTCCAACACTCACAGACAGCTGCATAGCTTTCTGGGACAGGGACAGTTAAACCCAGACAAGCCTGTGTGCAAAAAATTACAAAACAAAGTTATTAACACACTACATAAAATTCTGATACTCTCTTGCAAGAAAAAGGCAATGGAGAAATTCCTCATATGATAAACGCATATACTTTATTTCGTGACAGGATCAGACATAAACACGAGGTTTCTGGGCCATTGCCCCTTAATCATGTGATAAAATAATGAGCACTGCACACCTGCTTAAGTAGGCATATACCTGGGAATTTAACCCTTACAATCTAAACAGTGCATGATTAACACAGTAGTTAGCGCCCTCTTCAGGTAATTTATGTAACAGTGCTAAAATTAAAATTAAAAGACAGCTAAGAAACCGCAAGGATACAGAACATTTACAATGTTGCCAATATTATTTGCACAGTATACTTAGCAACAGAATAACAGTAATCAATGCAACCATTGATGTATATTAGGTATGCAAAACACACAATTATTTACTATAAGTAGCTAGCAATTTAATGAAGACATCTTAAAGTGAAACACATTATATCGCAAAATATCATAAGGAAATGGGAAAATATCAACACCATAAGAGTATATATATCGATATATAGTGAGCATATTGTAAATGACTCATATATAAGGGGACAATAGGTAGCAGAAAAAAATAGATGACAGAAAAAACACTGCCCAGTTGATTTCCCTATTCATCCCCTTCGGTTCCAAGGTATCTAGTTTATAGATCCAAAATGTTTCTCGTTGCTTAAGCAACAGTTCCCTGTTACCACCCCGCCTGGGGGTTTTGATCTGTTCAATAACCTGGAACCGAAGTTGACTGATTTGGTGCCCTGCTGAAATGGTGTGCTACAGGGGCCGTAATCACTTTACATCTTATGTTGCTCTTATGTTCGTTAATACGTTCACCAATGCGTCTGGTGGATTCTCCGATATAGACACGCCCACATGGGCATTTAATTAAGTAAACAACATAATTGGTGTTACAAGTAAAGTAGTCCCTATATTTGAATTTATGGCCAGTTTGGGGATGTAAAAAGTATGGACTTTTGATAATTGAACTGCAGTTTACACAACCTAGGCAGGGAAAACATCCTACGCTCTTTTTAGTGATGTAACTCAGTTGATGAGCTCTGCCAGAGCCAATGTCAGCTTTGATGAGAACATCTTTCAAGTTTTTGCTGTGTTTATACGCCGGCATTGGATACTGGCAGAACTCCTCAATATCAGGGTTACATCCATGGAGGATGCCCCAATATCGGCGGATAATCCTTGATATAGATTTACTTTGTCTGCAAAATTCAGAAACAAATGTAATTATTTTATTATTGCTCTTAGGGGGCCTAGGTTTTATAAGGGATTCCCTTTGAATAGGTAATACCGATTTTATAGTGTCAGAGATAAGTTCCTTGGGATAACCTTGTTGTAAAAGTCACCCATTTCAGACAATCTGATTACAGCTTTTTCTTGATCATCTACAATGCGTTTCACTCTAAGCATTTGGCTACGTGGGAGCGACCTGACAAGAGAAGGATGATGAGCACTATCAAAACATAATAAACTATTCCTATCGGTATCTTTTGTATAGATATCAGTCTTAAACCCATATCCGTCCTTTATCACAGTCACATCCAAGAAGTCAATACTTAATTCACTGCTTGTTAATGTCAATTTAATATTAGTTGTAGAATTGTTAAGATCAGCCACAAAGGACTCCAGAGCCCCAACGTCGCCCAGCCAAATCCCAAAAATATTGTCATTGTAGCGCCACCAGGTGGTGCCACACTGGCGAAACATTGAGTGTTCAAACACAAATTTTTCTTCAAATGAGTTCATGTAGATATTGGCATAATTAGGGGCGATGTTGGAGCTCATAACTGTCCCCTGTAGCTGAAGATAAAACTTATCTTCAAATAGGAAATAGTTGTTATATAGAATCACCTCAAGGAATCACGAAAGAAAAAAATTGGGTTCAGTGTCCCTTTAAGTGTGGTAGGTGGATCACAGGGGGGTTAATTGGCATTGAGAAGTAGTGGTTAGTGGTTAAAGTGTGGCATTGGATCCAGTAGTTCAGAATGTTAATTGCAGTGGAGGGTCAGGGTGTTTAGGAGTTAATTGTGCTGGGGGATTCAGCGGTTGAAAGTTTAGTTACAGAATGGGAACCGGGGTTAGGAGGGACAAGAAACGAAAAATCTTTCAGCATTCATTTAGAGCATGCAATTTTAAATAAATTTCCAATTTACTCCTATTATCTAATTAGTTTCATTCTCTTGGTATCCTCTGTTGAAAAGAATACCTAGGTATTCAGGGGCAACAGTGTACTACTGGGAGCAAGCTGCTGATTGGTGCACATACATATATGCCTCTTGTCATTGGATTACCAGATGTGTTCAGCTAGATCCCAGTAGAACTTTGCAGCTCCTTCAACAAAGAATATCAATAGAATGAATCAAATTTGATAATAAAAGTAAATTGGAAATATTTTTAAAATTGTATGCTCTGTCTGAATCCTGAGAGAAAAAAAATTGGTTTTCATGTCCCTTTATTATTGGTTAGGTTTAGGGAGCTGGAGGGCTGCACGGACAATTCATGAGTGTAATATCACTCTGAACCTCACATGGACATACTTCACTCAGAGCACTGCAGGTCTTGAGCGGAAACAGATGCCAATGCAACCAGCAGCGCTAGTCATATGACTGTGTAACTAGAGCTGCTGATTGGATCAGCATCATTATCTGTGGGTTCCAAGTGGTACTTATACTATGTGTTTAATCTCATTTGCAGGATTAGACACATAGAAGTGCAGTGTGGCTAGTCTTTCTTTTTACTATAATGGTCCTTTAAGTACACAACCAGGAAAATGACTAGGAAAAAGGTTCAGTAAAATGTGATTCATATTACTTGAAATAGATTTCAAGTAAATCTAATGGTTTATAAAAACACAGGAAGAAATCAAATTTTAAAGAAAGTGAAACAAATAGAACTGTTTTATTTTTAGCAGAATACAGGAAATTGTCAGTTTTACTTGCTGTAAAAAAAGTGACAAAATATTCTGTAGCAATACAAAATAATAATTACACTGTGACAAAAAAACATTTTGCATTATAGTTTCATTTTTTTACCATCCCTTCCTGTAATTTAAAGGTGCATTAACCCCTTAACGACCACAACGTACCCTTTAAGTCGCTGGTTGTTAAAGGGACACTAAACCCAACATTTTTCTTTCATGATTCAGATAGAGAATACAAATTTAAACAACATTCCAATTTACTTCTATTATTTATTTAGCTTAATTTTTTAGATATCCCTTATGGAAGAAATAGAAATGTACATGAGTGAGCCAATCACACAAGGCTTCTATGTGCAGCAACCAATCAGCAGCTACAGAGCCTATCTAGATATGCTTTTCAGCAAAGAATATCAAGAGAATCAAACAAATTAGATAATAGAAGTAAATTAGAAAGTTGTTTAAAATTGCATGCTCTTTCTAAATCATGAAAGAAAAAATGTGGGTTTCATATCCCTTTAAGTTTTTTTAGTCCATAATAGCGTGGGTCTCGCCGCCAGCGGCAAGTCCACACTATTATGACCAGACTCCCTCCTGTAGGCCTCCTGAAGTAGTGCTGACAGCCAGACCGTGCTATCAAAAAACAAACCCAATTCAAAAGACCATTGTTAATGAGTTAAAGGGACATGAAACCCAATTTTTTTTCTTTCATGATTTAGAAAGAGCATGCAATTTTAAACAACTTTCTAATTTATTTCTATTATCTAATTTGCTTCATTTTCTTGATATTCTTTGCTGAAAAGCATATCTAGATAGGCTCAGTAGCTGCTGATTGGTGGTTGCACATAGATGCCTTGTCTGATTGGCTCACCCATATGCATTGCTATTTCTTCCACAAAGGATATTAAACAAATGAAGCAAATTAGATAATAGAAGTAAATTGGAATGTTGTTTAAAATTGTGTTCTCTATCGGAATCATGAAAGAAAGATTTTGGGTTTAGTGTCCCTTTAAAGAGCTACTCATCATGCTATTGTTTTCCTCCTGTATCTGCAGCTCTCTTTTAAGGCATTCTCTTTTTTTAACCCATTACAGAAGCCAGTTGGTAAAGCTCTAGATCTTTATACCGGTTATTTGAACAGCTGAACCTAGAACTAGTATAAAAAAGCCCTCACGAATAATATGTCCCTTTAACAATGTTGAGCTCCTGCTCTGTATTGTGCAGGTTAAACTGAAGTGCATAACAGAGCTTGTCAAAGAAGACAAAAATATCCCTGATCTGTGACTGTGCATCACTTTTGTCACAGGGTACAAGAATACTTAAATTGCAAGATGGCGGCGCCCATTGTGAAGGTGCAAAACGTTGCTAATCCGCACATTTCAGGGTCAATATAAGGGAAGCTTAGAAGAGAGGAGAAAAAACAATAGCATGGCGAGTAGCATTCATGCTACTGTAGTTGTACCCATCAGTTTAATGTCCCTTTAACTTGCAAAATTGTGGGCTATCCAAATCCCGCAGGAATTAAAATTGTAGAAGTTTAATTCATTAGCCAAGATTCAATTAAACATGTTTGTAAAACTAATACAACATATGGCCAAAAGAATATGGACACCCTTACTGACTTTATATGTTTTAGCCACACCTTTTGCTAACAGGTGCCTAAAATCCAGCACATAGCAATGAAATCTCCATAGACAAACATTGGCAGTGCAATAGGTCGTGCTGAAGAGCTCAGTGACTTTACACGTGGTACTGGAATAGGATGCCACTTTTGCCTCAAGTCAGTTTGTGAAATTTCGTGCCTACGAGATCTGTTCCAGTCCAATAAGGGCTATTGTTGTGGAATAAGCATATTAGTGGCAGGATCTCGGTGTAACAATAGCACAGCCAGGAAGTGGTAGACCACACAAACTCACAGAGCCAGCATGCTAAGGGGGCGATTTATCAAGCTGAGATGGACAGGGGCGCACATACGTGCCCCTGTCCGCCACAGCTCGTCTCTGGTGGGCTGAATTCCCCTGGCAGAATTTAGCATTGCACACGAGCGCTATTTTCTGCATGTGTTGTGTATGCTATATGATAGTGTGTATGTGTGTGTGGTTTGTTTTGTTGTATGAGTGTGTATGTGTTGTATGAGAGTGTAGTGTGTGTTATATGAGAGTATGTATAGTGTGTGTGTGTGTGTTGTAGGAGTGTGTGTGTGTGTGTTGTATGATAGTGTGTGTGGTTTGTTTTGTTGTATGAGTGTGTATGTGTTGTATGAGAGTGTAGTGTGTGTTATATGAGAATATGTATAGTGTGTGTGTGTGGGTGTGTGTTATATGAGAGTATGTATAGTGTGTGTGTGTGTGTTGTAGGAGAGTGTGTGTGTGTTGTATGATAGTGTGTGTCGTGTGTGTTGTATACGAGTGTGTGTGGTGTTTGTAATTTATGAGTGAGTGTGAGTAATTACCTTTTATAACACTGTAAGTTTGATTACAATCAAGTATAAAGTATGCACACATTTTACTCACTTTACCACAAATTGCAGCTATCTTGATGTATATTACTTCAGAAATGATGAGACCAAGCATAAAAATAGGGTTGCAAAGGTATGCGGTATCATGGCACTGGGTCTGAATAAGCCTGGGTTAAAGCATGCCTCTCCTGGAATCTGGCGCAGAGGAAACTTGTTTTTTGTAGTGATGAGGCTTCACTATCTGGCAGTCTGAAGGAACAATCTGGGTGTCGCCATTGCCAGGAGAACACTACCTACAGGAATGCATGGTGCCTATTGTAAAATTTGGTAGATGAAGGATAATGGTCTAGGCCTGTTTTTCAGGGTTTGAGTTAGTTCCCTTAGTTTCATACTATAATTCTTGCTACAAGATCCAAAGACATTTTAGACAATTGGGTATTTCCCATTTTGTGTCAGTAGTTTGGGGAAGGCCCTTTCTTGTTCTAGCATTATTGAGCCCCTGTGCACAAAGCGAGGTACATGAAGACATGGTTTGATGAGCTTGGTGGAGAGGAACTCTACTTGAGCTATCCTCAACCTGACTAAACACATTTGTGATGAATTGTAACTCTTATTACGGCCTTCTCACCACTGCCTGAACTAACAAAATGCTCTTTTGCCTGAATGGGCTCTTATTCCCACAGACACACTGATAAATCTTGGGGAAAGCCTTCCCAGAAGAGTTGCAGCTGTTGTGGCCACTAAGTGGGGGGGTGGGGGAGCAACTCCGTATTTATGCCCATGGTATTAATGGGATGAACAACAAGCTCATATAGGTGTGATGGTAAAATGTCCATATTCGTTTGGCCATATAATGTACATCATTGAAAAAACATGTTGCATCACTAAATGCCGTCAAAATGTTACAGAAAAAATAAATAAATTATAAAATAAAAATAAAAACTAGACATCTTGTGAGCTTTGCAAGACATGAACATGAGACGATATACTTAACAAGGGCAGTAGAGTCTTTATGAATTCTGCTTATGCCACCTAAATGTAGGTAAAAAAAAAAACAATCACCCCAGGAATCCCATAGCTGACTCCTCATTTGCTACATAGAGTGTTTCAGACGTGTTGCAGGTTGTAATGATTGTCATTGTGTATTGCTAGCGGACGTGTTGCAGGTTGTAATGATTGTCATTGTGTATTGCTAGCGGATGTGTTGCAGGTTGTAATGATTGTCATTGTGTATTGCTAGCAGATGTGTTGCAGGTTGTAATGATTGTCATTGTGTATTGCTAGCCGATGTGTTGCAGGTTGTAATGATTGTCATTGTGTATTGCTAGCGGATGTGTTGCAGGTTGTAATGATTGTCATTGTGTATTGCTAGCGGATGTGTTGCAGGTTGTAATGATTGTCATTGTGTATTGCTAGCGGATGTGTTGCAGGTTGTAATGATTGTCATTGTGTATTGCTAGCGGATGTGTTGCAGGTTGTAATGATTGTCATTGTGTATTGCTAGCGGATGTGTTCGATATGATGCACTGGTACTTCATACAACTATAGATATTACTGATAGGAATGACCACTTACAAAACTGTGGGAAATATGGGAAGTGATGCTCAATCAATTGAGAACATGATCCTTTCCTTAATGAAAGTAAAAATTAAACGTTCATTATTCAAATAGAGTATTATTGAAGGGACTTTCCAACTTATTTTTTTTTTATTAATTATGCACACTGAGGCACCAGCTCCTACTGAGGATGTGCAAAACTTCACAGTGGGGCCTATTTATTAAAGGTCTTGTATACAGAAAGTTCAAGTAGCGCTCTGAAATGTTGGATAATTGCTCTAAAATGCTGTGAGCAACAAAGTAGAAACACAATGATGTTCCAGGCAACCAGATATAAAAATAAACGACTTTATTCCACAAAAATAAAAAATAGCGCTGCTATTACAGGTTTTCTAAAAAAACGGCATTTGTGGGCAATATGGCAGCGTTGAGCTCCATACCGCACACAAATACCAGCGGTGCTTTGAGCTGCTTTTACGTGCTCGTGCACGATTTCCCCATAGACATCAATGGGGAGAGCCGGCTAAAAAAAAGTCTAACACCTGCAATAATGGAGCGTAAAGCTCCGTAACGCAGCCCCATTAATTCCTATGGGGAAAGAAAATTTATGTTTAAACCTAACACCCTAACATAAACCCTGAGTCTAAACACCCCTAATCTGCCGCCCCCGACATCGCTGACACCTACATTACACTTATTAACCCCTAATCTGCCGCCCCGACATTACCAACACCTACCTACACTTATTAACCCCTAATCTACCGCCCCAAAGTCGCCGCCAACCAACTAAACTTAATAACCCCCAATCTGCTGCCCCCAATGTCGTTGCCACCTACATACACTTATTAACCCCTAATCTGATGTCCCTAACATCGCCGCAACCTACATTACTATTATTAACCCCTAATCTGCTGCCCCCAAAATCGCCACCACCTAACTACACTTATTAACCCCTAATCTGCTGCCCCCAATGTCGCTGCCACTATACTAAAGTTATTAACCCCTAAACCTCTGGCCTCCCACATCACTAACACTAAATAAAAATATTAACCCCTAAACCTAACCCTAAGTCTAACCCTAACCTTAACGTAACCCTAACCCTAACACCCACTAACTTTAACATAATTAAAATAATTTCAAATCAAAATTACAATTAATACCTAAATAATTCCTATTTAAAACTAAATAAATACTTACCTGTAAAATAAAACCTAAGCTAGCTACAATATAACTAATAGTTATATTGTATCTTGCTTATGTTTTATTTTTATTTCACAGGTAAGTTTTATTTTAATAAATAAAAAGAGAGAAGCGCTCAACCTGGGAACGAACATTAGCATAATAGCTTGTTCTATGGCTAGTTACCACCCTAGAAGCAGCCTCTTTTTGCTCAATATGTGCCTTTCACAGAAAAGAACTTTCCTGTAGCATATCAGTCTGATCCTGACTTCACAGTACAGTCCAGCCCCGAAATACCAGGCAATCCCTTTCTGAACAAGAGAAACAGCAAAACCCCAGACGTACGTTTTGGCCTATTGTGGGCCTCGTCAGTGAGGTGCAGCCATATCCCTCTAGGCACACTGAGCAACGGGTCAAGTTTTATTTTAACTAGGTAGATTAGTTATTACATAGTTATTAACTATTTACTAGCTACCTAGCTAAAATAAATACAAAGTTACCTGTAAAATTAAACCTAACCTGTGTTACACTAAAACCTACCATTACACTAAAATTGAATAAATTAAATTACAAAAAACATTTATCTAAATTACAAAAAATAATAAACACTAAATTACACAAAATAAAAAAAAATTATCAAATATTTAAACTAATTACACCTAATCAAAATAAAATAGCCCTATGAAAATAAAAAAGCCCCCCCAAAATAAAAAAAACCCTAGCCTATACTAAACTGCCAATGGCCTTTAAAAGATCCTTTGGTGGGGCATTGCCCGAAAAAAATCAGCTCTTTTACCTGTAAAAATACAACCCCCTCAACAGTAAAACCAACCACCCACACAACCAACCCCCTCAAATAAAAACCTACCTAAAAAAACCTAAGCTTCCCATTGCCCTGAAAAGGGCATTTGGATGGGCATTGCCCTTAAAAGGGCATATAGCTCTTTTACATTGCCCAAAGTCCCTAATCTAAAAATAAAACCCACCCAATAAACCCTTAAAAAACCTAACACTAACCCTCGAAGATCCACTTACAGTTTTTTTTTTATTGAGATTCAATTCAGGGCATAAAAAGCAAAAATATCAGTTCAGTTTATACAGATAAGTCATATTCATATGTCCAAGAAAAAGGAAACAAACCAGAAAAACATAGCATAAATATAAGGAAATTGCTAAATTATAAGACATCATTTTTTATTATTTTTTTTTGCCCATTCCTACTATCAGCCTTCAGATTAATTTATGAGGCTACTCTTGGACTTCTCATGGTCATAGAAAAGATATAACACTAAGAAGGCAATCAACAGCCGTGAGGGACCACTTTTGGATCCCAAATGAGGGATCTCTGTTTTTAATCTTTTTAGGATAATACACAGCTTATAGATATTAACCCCTAGAACTGAATAAAACTTATTAACAGGAATTCCCCATAGAAAACAGGATATACCAAAGCAATAAAATAATGATCTCTCTTATAAGCCTAGTATCAATACAGACTTGTGGGGAAGACATATAGGGGATATGAATCAAGTATCAAACATAAAGGGCTGCATTTGGACCCTTAGTATTAACCTGCAATGGACTGTAAATATTATATACAGATACTGAGTAGCAGATGTAGCTAGTTGTGTAAATCAAAATAAAAGATTTGCAAGAAATAACTGACTGCAATTAGGAGTTCATGAAACAATGCATGGATATGACAACAAGTATACCTAGGCTATTGGAACATGGCGCAAAGTATAGAATTGAATCTGGAGACCTGCAAAGTTATATTGAACTACTAGGGGTTGGCTTATACTACTCAGCCACAATCTCAAGGTATAAGTATTAGGAGAAAGATTTAGGTAGAGTAGTCAAGGGGTGCACTTCCACCAATCTGTTAAGTAAATGTCTAGCATGTTAATTAAAACATAGGTTATATTAATAAGAGAGCCAATTTTACTATGACTAGGGGGGGGGAGCAAAACTCAAGGGGTATTCAAAATTTTCCGTTTGTAAATAAACAACCCCTGATATCAGACCACCCAGTATGGTGCTATATAACATGAGCAAACTCAACAGATTGGATAACTGGGGGTCCCTAAAACAGATTAAGAAAAAAATGGTATATTGTGCAGCATCACCTCACGTCTGTCACAAGGAAACGTATTTACAAACCTGTTGATCAATGTAAAGCACAAAAACTAAAAGTAAAAGCAAATAACTGACTAATTGTGCAGGCCAATGGTTGCGTTAAATCAGTGTCCAAAGTTACCCTAACATTAACATATGCATACAGTCTTGTGGTCTAAAACATCTAGCAATTGCAGTAAGACCATAGTTCTTCAGTCAGCAAAAGGTCAATAGGCCCCTAGTTGTGTGGAGGATGATGTTTTAATCGTTAGGGGAATAAGTAAAACTCCACTGCACTGAAATATGTTTCTTACGTGGCTATCATCCTACTCCTGTTTTGAAGTGGAAGGTGGAGATAGGATTAATGTCCCAGTTCGGTGAGCGGGCTTTCCTGCTGGAATACAGACTAAGGCTCATGGAATGCTCACCAGATAATTTCCTGATCGTCTGCTCCACCATATAGACTTGAAGGCTATCTATCTTCGCGGCTGCACCGCTTTTATCATATTCGCAGATAAGGGGATTCTCTACCCCTGACTCCCTTCGGATCTTGGAAATCCCCACCTGTTCCGCTCTCTCTAGCTGCCGCAGCCACTCCACATGCCCGATCTCCCTCATCGGGCGACAACACTCGGAAGACGTCTCAGGGGTAGGTAGCTTGTTCTTATCTGCAGAGTCGTCCTCCCGCGGAACCACCATCACAGCGGGTAGGGTCTCTATGCTGCCGCTTTCATATTTTGCCCGCAATGGAGCAAATGAGGTCTCAATGTCTCTGAGGAGGCTGTGGAAGTGCTCCTCCATACTGATACACAATTCCTCCAGAAGCAGATCGATTCCTATTGCCATAGTAGTCATTATCCTGCACCAAGTAATTTTAGCTCAGTATCCTGAATACCGGTTTTGGACAATGTTTGTTATGCAGCTCACATCGGCTGCTATACCCGGATTCACCGGGGGGTTAGGTGAAGGCCTCAAACGCACACATATTGCCACTGCAGACCCACCGTTCAGTACCTCAGCACTTGAGTGAAAGACTTATAAGCAGATCTAGATATTCCTTGGGCTATTATTAGGTAATCCTCATTGTTCTGAGTTGTAGATGGGAATTCTATACACTGATTTACAGCAGATTAATCAGTGAGTCCTCAGAGTGCTAAAGTAAGTCGGCCATCTTGGTCGCTGCCCGGAAGCATCCCCCATCCACTTACAGTTTTTGAAGACCGGACATCCATCCTCATTCAGCCGGGAGAAGTCTTCATCCAAGCGGCAAGAAGTCATCCTCCAGGCGGGCAGAAGTCTTCATTCAGACGGCATCTTCTATCTTCATCCTTCCGACGCGGAGCAGCTCCATCTTCAAGACATCTGGTGCGGAGCATCCTCTTCTTTCGTGTGCTATTGAAGAATGAAGTTTCCTTTAAATGGCGTCATCCAAGATGGCGTCCCTTGAATTCTGATTGGCTGATAAAATTCTATCAGCCAATCGGAATTAAAGGGTAAAAAATCATGTTGGCTGATGCAATCAGCCAATAGCATTGAGCTTGCATTCTATTGGCTGATTGAAACAGCTGGCGGTGATTTTGGGGGCGGCAGGTTAGGGGTTAATAACAGTAATGTAGGTTGCGGCGATGTTAGGGACAGCAGATTAGGGGTTAATAAGTGTATGTAGGTGGCGACAACATTGGGGGCAGCATATTAGGGGTTAATAATATTTAACTAGTGCGGCGGTTTAGGAGTTAATATGTTTATTATAGTGGCGGCGATGTCCGGAGCGGCAAATTAGGGGTTAGTAATTTTATTATAGTGTTTGCGATGCGAGAGGGCCTCGGTTTAGGGATTAATAGGTAGTTTATGGGTGTTAGTGTACTTTGTAACACTTTTTTTATGGTACAGCTTTGTAACGTAAAACCCATAACTACTGACGGTACGGATTTTGTAGTTATAGGGTGTACCGCTCACTTTTTGGCCGGACAGGCCAACTCGTAATACCGACGCTGTGGAAGTCCCATTGAAAAATGAGTTTTTGAAAGGTGCGGTAGTTACGTTGCCTGATGGCCAAAAAAGTGTGCGGTACAGCTGTACCTACAAGACTCGTAATACAGGTTGTAGGGAAAAAGCAGCGTTAGACTCATAACGCAAAACTCGTAATCTAGCCGTTTGTTATCTTTGTCCCTCATTAACCTGAGCAGAGGAGATAAGATTGAGGAAGGCTAAGTTACAAAATGGGAGCACTTAAATGGCAAGTCAACCCAAAAAATGTCCAAAGTCATACAGATAAAGTTTCAAAAGATTAATATTGCCAACTGTAGCCCAATTTTGTAACATATACTCGCCTAGATTACGAGTTTTGCGTTAGAGGCTGTGCAGCGCTGGTATTACGGGTTTTTACAAACCCGGCGTTAGCCGCAAAAAAGTGAGCGTAGAGCAAAATTTTGCTCCACATCTCACCTCAATACCAGCACTGCTTACGTTAGCGGTGAGCTGGTAAAATGTGCTTGTGCACTATTTCCCCATAGGAATCAATGGGGGAGAGCCGGTTGAAAAAAAAACTAACACCTGCAAAAAAGCAGCGTTTAGCTCCTAACACAGCCCCATTGATTCCTATGGGGAAATAAAAGTTATGTCTACACCTAACATGAACCCGAGTCTAAACACCCCTAATCTTAAACTAATTAACCCCTAATCTGCCGCCCACGACATCGCCAACACCTACATTATATTATTAACCCCTAATCTGCTGCTCCGGACACCACCGCCACCTACATTATATGTATGAACCCCTGCTGCCCCCAACATCGCCGACACCTACATTTTATTTATTAACCCCTACTCTGCCACCCCCAATGTTGCCTCAACCTACCTACATTTATTAACCCCTAATCTGCCGCCCCCATTGTCGCCACCACTATAATAAAGTTATTAACCCCTAAACCTAAGTCTAACCCTAACCCTAACACCCCCTAACTTAAATATAATTAAAATAAATCTAAATAAAATTACTATCATCCACTAAATTATTCCTATTTAAAACTGTAAAATAAACCATAAGCTAGCTACAATATAACTAATAGTTACATTGTAGCTAGTTTAGGGTTTATTTTTATTTTACAGGCAACTTTGTATTTATTTTAACTAGGTAGAATAGTTATTAAATAGTTATTAACTATTTAATAACTACCTAGTTAAAATAAATACAAATTTACTTGTAAAATAAAACCTAACCTAAGTTACAATTACACCTAACACTACACTACAATTAAATTAATTACCTAAATTAAATACAATTAATTACAATTAAATAAAATTGTCTAAAGTACAAAAAAACAAACACTAAATTACAGAAAACAATAAAGAAATTACAAGATTTTTAAACTAATTACACCTAATCTAATCCCCCTAACAAAATAAAAAAAGCCCCCCCAAAATAAAAAAAAAGCCTTACCCTACACTAGAAAGAGCCTTTTGCAGGGCATTGACCCAAAGTAATCAGCTCTTTTACCTGAAAAAAAATTACAATTCCCCCCCCAACATTAAAACCCACCACCCACATAACCAACCCTACTCTAAAACCCACCCAATACCCCCTTAAAAAAAACCTAACACTAACCCCTTGAAGATCACCTTACCGGGAGACATCTTCACCCTACCGGGCAGAAGTGATCCTCCAGACGGTCAGAAGTCTTCATCCAACCGGGCAGAAGTGGTCCTCCAGACAGGCAGAAGTACTCATCCAGACGGCATCTTCTATCTTCATCCATCCGGCGCGGAGCAGGTCCATCTTCAAGACATCCAACGCGGAGCATCCTCTTCTTTCCACGCCGAGGACTGAATGAAGGTTCCTTTAAATGACGTCATCCAAGATGGCGTCCCTTCAATTCCGATTGGCTGATAGAATTCTATCAGCCAATCAGAATTAAGGTAGAAAAAAGCCTATTGGCTGATGCCTCATCTGACTGTGATCGTATTAACTTTGCAATCGTACGCGTTCCCGTGTTTGGTGCATGCGCAATGTGACGATTTTATTGAAGGGGGACATTTGAAACAGGAACTAAAAATAACAGCTCATTATCCTAGCGGTTTCATATTTGCGGCGTACCAGTGTGCGTCTGTTCAATGCTCCGACAGCAGTTCTCAGAGCAGTTCCTACTTGGATTGGATTCGGAGCGAAATAGAGAGGAGGGGGCAGGCGGCCATTTCAAAATGGCCGAGGCACAAATATTAAGTGTTTTTATTTGCAAACTATCACCTAGATTACGAGTCTTGCGTTAGCCTTAAAAAGCAGCATTGAGAGGTCCCAACGCTGCTTTTTAACGCCCGCTGGTATTACGAGTCTTGAAATGACAGGCTCACCGCTCACTTTTTTGGCTAGACTCGGAAATACCGCAAATCCACTTACGTCAATTGCGTATCCTATATTTTCAATGGGACTTGCATAGCGCCGGTATTACAAGTCTAACCAAAAGTGAACGGTAGACCCTCTCCTGTCAAGCCTGGTACCGCATTTAAGAGTCAGTAGTTAAGAGTTTTACACTACAACGCCGTAGCATAAAACTCTTAACTAAAGTGCTTAAAAGTACACTAACACCCATAAACTACCTATTAACCCCTAAACCGAGGTCCCCCCCCACATCGCAAACACTAAAATAAATTTTTTAACCCCATATCTGCCGAACCAGACATCGCCGCCACTATAATAAATATATTAACCCCTGAACTGCCACACTGCTGCATCGCAAACACTAGTTAAATATTATTAATCCCTAATCTGCCTGCCCTAACATCGCGGACACCTACCTACATTTATTAACCCCTAATCTGCCGCCCCCAACGTCGCCGCCACTATAATAAAGTTATTAACCACTAAACCTAAGTCTAACCCTAAACCTAACACCCCCTAACTGAAATATAATTTAAATAAATCTAAATAAAACAACTACAATTAAATAAATTATTCCTATTTAAAACTAAATACTTACCTGTAAAATAAACCCTAAGATAGCTACAATATAACTAATAGTTACAATGTAGCTAGCCTAGGGTTTATTTTTATTTTACAGGCAAGTTTGTATTTATTTTAACTAGGTAGAATAGTAATTAAATAGTTTAATTTAATAACTACCTAGTTAAAATAAAGACAAAAGTACCTGTAAAATAAAACCTAACCTAAGTTACAATTACACCTAACACTATACTATAATTAAATTAATTCCCTAAACTAAATACAATTAAATACAATTATCTAAAGTACGAAAACCCCCACTAAATTACAGAAAATAATAAAATAATTACACCTACTCTAATCCCCGTAATAAAATAAAAAAGCCCCCCAAAATAATAAAAAGCACTAGCCTATACTAAATTACAAATAGCCCTTAAAAGGGCCTTTTGCAGGGCATTGCCCCAAAGTAATCAGCCTTTTTTACCTGAAAAAAAAGTACATTACCCCCCCCAACATTAAAACCCACCACCCACACACCCAACCCTACTCTAAAACCCACCCAATACCCCCTTAATAAAACCTAACACTAACCCCTTGAAGATCACCCTACCTTGATAAGTCTTCACCCAACCGGGCCGAAGTCCTCAACGACGCCAGGTGAAGTGGTCCTCCAGACGGGCAGAAGTCTTCATCCAAGCCGGGAAGAAGAGGTCCTCCAGACGGGCAGAAGTCTTCATCCAGGTGGCATCTTCTATCTTCATCCATCCGGCGCAGAGAGGCTCCATCTTCAAGACATCCAACGCGGAGCATCCTCTTCAAACTACGTCCAACTGAAGAATGAAGGTTCCTTTAAATGACGTCATCCAAGATGGCGTCCCTTCAATTCCGATTGGCTGATAGAATTCTATCAGCCAATCAGAATTAAGGTAGAAAAAATCCTATTGGCTGATGCAATCAACCAATAGGATTGAAGTTCAATCCTATTGGCTGATCCAATCAGCCAATAGGATTGAGCTGGCATTCTATTGGCTGATTGGATCAGCCAATAGAATGCAAGCTCAATCCTATTGGCTGATTGCATCAGCCAATAGGATTTTTTCTACCTTAATTCCGATTGGCTAAAGGAACCTTCATTCTTGAAGATAGAAGATGCCGTCTGGATGAAGACTTCTGCCCATCTGGAGGACCACTTCTGCCCGGTTGGATGAAGACTTCTGCCCGTCTGGAGGACCACTCTGGCCGGTTGGGTGAAGACATCTCCCGGTAAGGTGATCTTCAAGGGGTTAGTGTTAGTTTTTTTAAGGGGGTATTGGATGGGTTTTAAAGTAGGCTTGGTTGTGTGGGTGGTGGGTTTTAATGTTGGGGGGAATTGTAATTTTTTTTCAGGTAAAAGAGCTGATTACTTTGGGGCAATGCCCCGCAAAAGGCCCTTTTAAGGGCTATTTGTAATTTAGTGTAGGGTAGGGCTTTTTTTATTTTGTTAGGGGGATTAGATTAGGTGTAATTAGTTTAAAAATCTTGTAATTTCTTTATTATTTTCTGTAATTTAGTGTTTTTTTTTGTACTTTAGATAATTTTATTTAATTGTAATTAATTGTATTTAATTTAGGTAATTAATTTAATTGTAGTGTTAGGTGTAATTGTAATTTAGGTTAGGTTTTATTTTACAGGTAAATTTGTCTTTATTTTAACTAGGTAGTTATTAAATAGTTAATAACTATTTAATAACTATTCTACCTAGTTAAAATAAATACAAAGTTGCCTGTGAAATAAAAATAAACCCTAAGCTAGCTACAATGTAACTATTAGTTATATTGTAGCTAGATTAGGGTTTATTTTATAGGTAAGTATTTAGTTTTAAATAGGAATAATTTATTTCATTGTAGTTATTTTATTTAGATTTATTTAAATTATATTTCAGTTAGGGGGTGTTAGGGTTAGGGTTAGACTTTGATTTAGGGGTTAATAACTTTAATATAGTGGCGGCGACGTTGGGGGAGGCAGATTAGGGGTTAATAAGTGTAATTAGGTTGCAGCAACAATGGGGGTGGCAGATTAGGGGTTAATAAATATAATGTAGGTGTCAGCAGATTAGGGGTTCATAAGTATAATGTATGCGGCGTCGGTGTCAGGAGCGGAAGATTAGGGGTTAATAATATAATGCAGGTGTCGGCGATGTCGGGGGGGGGCAGATTAGGGGTTAATAAGTGTAAGAATAGGGGTGTTTAGACTCGGGGTTCATGTTAGGGTGTTAGGTGTAGACATTAAAAGTGTTTCCCCATAGGAATCAATGGGGCTGCGTTAGGAGCTTTACGCTGCTTTTTTGCAGGTGTTTTTTTTCTGCCGGCCCTGCCCCACTGATTCGTATGGGGAAATCATGCACTAGCACGTTTAGCCAGCTCACCTCTAACGTAAGCAGCGCTGGTATTGAGGTGAGATGTGGAGCAAAATTTTGCTCTCCGCTCACTTTTCTGCGGCTACCGCCGGGTTTGTAATAACCCGTAATACCAGTGTTGTCTGTAGGTGAGCGGTGAGCATAAACTGCTCGTTAGCACTGCACAGCCTTACCGACAAAACTCGTAATCTAGCCATATATATGTTACAAAATTGGGCTACAGTTGGTAATATTAATCTTTTGAAACTTTATTTGTAAGACTTTGAATATTTTTTGGGTTAACTTGCCATTTAATACTTTATGCAAACTGAACATTTACACTTATTTTAAAACAGCCAATCTTCCCTTATTTCTAGCAATCTCCTTTATTTGTCCAAACTCTTTTAAAGTCTTCCAGGCTCCCTTATTTATTACAAGATGTAAAATCTTCATTTCAGACATTTAATATTGTACTCTTGTACTCTTATGTATTTAATAATACTGATGTATCTGACAATTTAATGTCTTTGTTCCTATTGTGTCTTTAAAGAGAAATAGGGGCATATTTATCAAGAAGGTTTGGAGCAGCGGTCTAAAGACCGTTGCTTCATAACCAGTCTGTTCTGAGCCAGCGGACAGAAATCGGCAGAAATCAACCCAATCGTATACGATCGGGTTGATTGAGACCCCCTGTTAGCAGCCAATCTGCAGGGGGCGGCATTGCACCAGCAGTTCACAAGAACTGCTAGTGCAATGATAAATGCCGACAGTGTATGTTGTCTGCATTTAACGATGTGCAGCGGACATGATCCGCTATAACGGATCATGTCCGCTCGCACCATAATAAATAGGCCCCATAGAATCCGAGTTGCTGAATGTATTAAGTTAGACTGATGATTCGTATGAAGAATTTTGTTGCAGCAAATTGTATCAAATTGTAAAAATAAGTGTTTTATTTCAGTAACTATTATCAATGAAATGTGTTGATTCCTTAGTCTCCCTTATTTTCTTCTTCAAAAAAAAGTTGACAACCCTACATCTGCATATTATTCTTAGGCTAACCTTTGCTTTCAACAGGGCTGTTTCTAGAGAATCCGGCTCCCAGGGCAAAATTCCAAAATGTGCCTCCTCCCCATTCTGAAGTGCATCCTCAATGGTGCTTCCACTCATATTTATTGATGGCAAACAAAGTGAATCAATAGATGCTTCAGGCATAAAAGGTCATTAAGCACAGGGCATAAATAAAAATGGATTACAGCTCGATAAATGATGTGATAACAGAAGTTAAAGAAAATAAGCAAATGTAGAACTAGGTAGTTAAAGATAAAGTCCACCACCCTTGATGTTTAACTTTGTGGTTATTAAGACTCATAATGACAAGCACACACAAACACACTCACACATACAGAATTACAAGCACACACAGACATACATATAATGACAAGCACACACAAACACACTCACACATACAGAATTACAAGCACACACAGACATACATATAATGACAAGCACACACAAACACACTCACACATACAGAATTACAAGCACACACAGACATACATATAATGACAAGCACACAGACACACACTCATACACACACAGAGTGATAAACACACAGACACACACACACATATAATCACACACACACACACACATAACAAGCACACACAGACACATAATTACACACACACACACATAATGTCAACGACAGACAGACATATACTCACACACACATAATAACAAACACACAAAGACACACACATATAATCATACACACATAATGCCAAGCACACAGAGACACATACTCACACATATATAATCACACACGCAAATAATTACAAGCACACACAGACACATACTCACACATATAATCACACACACACACACACATACACACATAATGATAAATACACACAGATACATACACACACATCATCACACACACGCATAATGACAAGCACACATAGACACCTACACACATATAATCACACACACACACACACACACACACACATAATAACAAGCACACACATACATATACTCACATATAATCTCACACACACACATAATGACAAGCACACCACACAGACACATACTCACACACACAAGCACACAAGCAGACACAGACACATACAGAGAGTGCAGAATTATTAGGCAAATGAGTATTTTGACCACATCATCCTCTTTATGCATGTTGTCTTACTCCAAGCTGTATAGGCTCGAAAGCCTACTACCAATTAAGCATATTAGGTGATGTGCATCTCTGTAATGAGAAGGGGTGTGGTCTAATGACATCAACACCCTATATCAGGTGTGCATAATTATTAGGCAACTTCCTTTCCTTTGGCAAAATGGGTCAAAAGAAGGACTTGACAGGCTCAGAAAAGTCAAAAATAGTGAGATATCTTGCAGAGGGATGCAGCACTCTTAAAATTGCAAAGCTTCTGAAGCGTGATCATCGAACAATCAAGCGTTTCATTCAAAATAGTCAACAGGGTCGCAAGAAGCGTGTGAAAAAACCAAGGCGCAAAATAACTGCCCATGAACTGAGAAAAGTCAAGCGTGCAGCTGCCAAGATGCCACTTGCCACTAGTTTGGCCATATTTCAGAGCTGCAACATCACTGGAGTGCCCAAAAGCACAAGGTGTGCAATACTCAGAGACATGGCCAAGGTAAGAAAGGCTGAAAGAGGGTATAAAAGAAGAAATTCTAATGACATGGCCTCCTTGTTCACCTGATCTGAACCCCATTGAGAACCTGTGGTCCATCATCAAATGTGAGATTTACAAGGAGGGAAAACAGTACACCTCTCTGAACAGTGTCTGGGATGCTGTGGTTGCTGCTGCACGCAATGTTGGTGGTGAACAGATCAAAACACTGACAGAATCCATGGATGGCAGGCTTTTGAGTGTCCTTGCAAAGAAAGGTGGCTATATTGGTCACTGATTTATTTTTGTTTTGTTTTTGAATGTCAGAAATGTATATTTGTGAATGTTGAGATGTTATATTGGTTTCACTGGGAAAAATAAATAATTGAAATGGGTATATATTTGTTTTTTGTTAAGTTGCCTAATAATTATGCACAGTAATAGTCACCTGCACACACAGATATCCCCCTAAAATAGCTATAACTAAAAACAAACTAAAAACTACTCCCAAAACTATTCAGCTTTGATATTAATGAGTTTTTTGGGTTCATTGAGAACATGGTTGTTGTTCAATAATAAAATTAATCCTCAAAAATACAACTTGCCTAATAATTCTGCACTCCCTGTACATACAAATAACTTCTCACACACACACACACACACACACACACACACACACACATATACTAACAAGCACACACAGACACATACTCCCACACACATAATGACAAGCACACACAGACACATACTCACACACATATAATGACACACACAAAGAATGACAAGCACACACAGACTCATTCTCACACATATATAATCACACACACACATAATGACAAGCACTTACAGACACATACTCACACACATATAATGACAAGCACACACAGACACATACTCACACACACATAGAATGACAAGCACACACAGACACATACACACATATAACCTCATACACACACATAATAATAATAAGCACACACAGACACATACTCACACACACACAGAATGACAAGCACACACAGACACATACTCCCACACACAGACACATATTCACACATATTTAAAGGGACAGCCTACAATATAATTTTTATTGTTTTAAAAGACAGATAATCCCTTTATTACCCATTCCTAAATTTTGCATAACCAACACAGTTATATTAATATACTTTTTACCTCTGTGATTACCTTGTATCTAAGCATCTTCTGGCAGCCCACTGATCACGTGACTTTATATTTATATCTATTGACTTGCATTTAGTACTGTGTTGTGCTAAATCTTTAATAACGCCTCGGGCGTGAACACATGTTTATCTATATGACCCACATGAACTAGCAGTATCCTGTTGAGAAAAGCAAATAAAAAAGCATGTGATTAAGATATAAAGTTATAAAGTATATTAATCTAACAATGTTGGTTGTGCAGAGCTGGGCAATGAGTAGTAAAGGTGTTCTCTATCTTTTTAAACAATAACACTTTTAGTGTAGACTATCCCTTTAATCAGACACATACACATATATAATCACACACACACACATAATGACAAACACACACAGGCACATACTCACACATCTTTAATCAGACACACATTATTAATGACAAGAACACACATACTCATACTCACACACATACACATAATGACAAGCACACACATACTCATACTCACACATACAGTATTTAATCAGACACACATAATGACAAGCACACACAGACACATACTCACACATACAGTATATTTAATCAGACACACAGACACACACATAATGACAAGCACACACAGACACATACTCACACACATACACATAATGACAAGCACACACATACTCATACTCACACATACAGTATTTAATCAGACACACATAATGACAAGCACACACATACTCATACTCACACATACAGTATTTAATCAGACACACAGACACACACATAATGACAAGCACACACAGACACATACTCACACATACAGTATATTTAATCAGACATATGTATAAACAGCACTAAGGAAACCAATTGAACCATTAAAGGAAACATCATGGGGTCATCTGCAACATAATCAATGTCCTACAGTTCTTATCCCTGTGTGCTGTAAATTAGTTATAACATCCTACATAAATATCTGCAATGTGTTTGAGCTGTATTTTTCATTTTCATTCTGAAGTGACATTTATGTGCTGGCTATATATGGATATGAAGTCAGGTCCTTCAAGAGCAGACTAAATTACTGCATGTATCATGTCAACATTCAACAGATGTTCGCAGCAAAAATATCATGTAATATTTTCTAGTTCCTTTATCTTTTTTTATCACCTCTATTGTTAGTAAGAGCTCTATTTATTTCCCAAAAACGCCACACAATTTAAGGAAGCTACATTGTAGCATAAAATTTCCAAAACACTGTTCAATTTTAAATATTTGGCAAATTAATAAATACAACCAAGAAGTGAAGTGGGGTTTTGTCATTTCAACTTATATTAAAATGATGATGTCTTATGCTGGTAACTGTTTACAGGCTGCATCCTGCAGTCATTTCTCTCTCATTTATGTTCTGCTTGAGTACATATCTGCTTCCTATTAAAGCAAAGAATGTGGCTGTAATACAACGCACAACAATAGCTTTGGATTTCTCTGGAGCAGAGGTATGAATTTGTCAGCTATATTGACAGCTTCAAAGGGAAGGAGTTATGCACTTAATGCTGCTCCTCACTACCTGCCCTCACTAATCAGCAAATATACTCCAGCCCGCCCCCTAAGATCCAACAATGACCTGCTCCTTGCAGCTTCTATTATCACCTCTTCCCATGCTAGACTGCAGGACTCGTATGGCACCAACCCTCTGGAATGCACTTCCTCGTGTCAGACTTGCCCCTAATTTGCCTTATTTTAAAAGTCTCCTAAAGGCATTTTGTTCAGGGAAGCCTACCACCCAACTCAGTAACAAATAAATTCCACTTACCTAATAATTGCCCACATCTAACTCTGTATTAACATCATTCTCACCCTTGCTGTCCCCACCTCCTGTTTCTCACCCTCCTACCCTTCTAGATTGTAAATTCCACGGGAATAGGGCCTAAATCCGTCATGTATTTGTTTGTCAAATGTTGTCTTGTCACTTACAAGGATTGTATCTTTGCTTTACTTAAATCAATTGTACCAATTAACAGGTCTTTGGAATATGTTGGCGCTTTATAAATAAAGTATAATAATAAAATAATAACTCAAGCAAATGAAAAATAACAGACTCTGATCTCCAGAGGCGGCTCATGAGTTAGTGAGGCCTGATGCAAGGCTCAAATACAAAGCCCATTGACACAAAAATGAGCCAAATAAATCTGAATATTAACTGCTCTTAATATCGCAACAGAATCTGTTGGGGCTATACAAATAACCGATAATAATAATAATAATAGCTGAACTCTGTCCCTATCTGTGCTAAAGTTCACCCAAATCCTTCCTATGGGTTTTAGCAAATATTCAACCTGAATTAATTCCCAAAGTTGCTTCCAAATAAGTACATTAAATTACAAGTCTTTTGCATCAGTGTCTCCACTAGACCATAAAATTTGGATGTGCAACAATTTTACCACAAGTCTAAATATCAAGGTTGCAGAGGTTATAGGTAGAGGTGTCATAAACAATGAAAAGGTTCAGCACTTCGATACAAAATCCAAAGGTTTATTGGCAAAACATGAATAAAAGTGCAGTTAAAAAACGCATCTTACGTGTTTCGGCTAAGCGCCTTATTCATAGATGCTTATACTGAGTACAAACTTTAGTGCAATTTAAAAGCATAGGCCATGCACGATTGGTTTGGGGGAAATCACATGATTAACCATGGTTAACAGAACATTGGTTAAGCGTTACTCGTGTACTCGTGTCAACAGGTGTGCACACACTGAATGAGGACCGTATATAACTACGTTTGTGTTACAAGATATATCCATCAAAATGAAACACCATTGCACCTGAAAATATCTAAGATAATTCTAGCACAGGTCCTTATTACATTTTGATATTTCCCTATCAAACACAGAACTGAAATGCTACAATCTTTTTTATTGTCACTATTACTTGTGTTGTGTGTGCAACATGAACCTTAAAAATGTTGTTTAAAATAGTTCCTTTTAGGTGATTTTTTAAATGTTTAACCATGATGTTGACTTACAAAAAGTTTTTTTAAAATTAGAGCTCAGAACAGAATGGGCACTTGACACAGAGAGGCCCATTTATCAAGCTCCGTATGGAGCTTGCGGGCCCGTGTTTCTGGCGAGTCTTCAGACTCGCCAGAAACAGCAGTTATGAAGCAGCCGTCTAAAGACCACTGCTTCATAACCCTTTCTGCCTGCTCTGAGCAGGAGGACAGGAATCGCCACAATTTAACCCAATCGAGTACGATCGGGTTGATTTACCCCTCCCTGCTGGAGGCCCATTGGCCACAAGTCTGCAGGGGGCGGCGTTGCACCAGCAGCTCTTGTGACCTGCTGGTGCAATGCTGAATACGGAGAGCGTATTGCTCTCCGCATTCAGCGAGGTCTTGCGGACCTGATCCGCACTGTCGGATCAGGTCCACAAGACCTTTGATACATAGGCCCCTGAAGCTGCATTGTAAGTACTATGGCCACATAAAATCTGCCCCGTGGCACTAAAATACTCAAGTCAGCTACATACCCAAAATAGACCTCAAACATAGCCTTGAACTTCCAACCCTTTTGTCACCCAGTACCCACATCAAACCTGAGGTCACACACCTTGTCCAACACCCACTCTGTCAGCTCCATGCCCAAATCAGACTTCCCCTTCAGAGAGTAGGAAAGAGTTAATAGAAAAAGGAGAGAGAGAAAGTAAAGAGAACAAGGCAGTGGTGAGAGAGAAGACAGAGAAAGGAGACAGAAGATATATATATATAGTATAGATGGAAAAGATTAAATAGAGAGAAGGAGAGAGAGCGAGAAGAAAGAGAAGAATGGAGAACGAGAGATGAGGAAAGGTGGCAAAAGAGAGGACAAAAAAAGATAGAGGGGAAAGGGATGGGAGATTGAAGAGATGGAAGGTAGCTTTTGTAGCACTGCATTTTGGAACATGTTCTCCCAGGTAAACAGTAGTAACCTGCAGAATGTCAGGGACAGAGCTAAAAGGCACTTCCTATGCGTCCATGTCAACTAGTAAACAGCGTCTTTTCACTTGTCCACATACCATGCATACGCCGCACATAAAAAAAATCCCCATATGAAGATAGATACATGCTGTGAGGCCATGGTTTAAGCGATGCCTTAGGCGACATTTATTTAGCCTAATGGTAGAGCCACCTATGCCGATCTCGAAGCACTCCTCTTTAATCCAACACCTGATGTTAGAGAGTGACAGAAATTGCTTCAGACACGTGCTGGACAAATCAGCCTTTGTTAACTTATTGCATTTCGTGCACACACAGTTAAAGTGATGGTAAACGACGTTTTAAAACCAGGTCTGAAAACTAAGCAATATTTTAGATGGACTTTAATTGATCACTTCTAATGAACTTGCACTGTAACTTACTATTTTAATATAGCCGTGCCATTCTAATACCCCACGCTTGAGCCGCCTACTTCAAAAGTATTTTTTTTAGTGAGCTAACGGGTTAAACTGTTCTCCAAACAGCACTCTAGCTACAACAAAAGTGCCATATGGCTAGAATGCTGATTGGAGAACAGTTTAAAATTTTAGCTCACAAAAAATATGAGTTTTGAAGTGGGCAGCCAGAGCGTGTGGTATTAGAATCGCACGGCTAGATTAAAAAGTAAGTTACAGCGCATCTTTATTAGAAGTGATCAATTAAAGTCCATCTTTTAAATTCCGGATCTGATTTGAAAACATTAAAATGTACCATCACTTTAAAGGGATATTGCAATCAAAATTTAAATGCACTAAACATATTTGCACTATACATGTATTGGCAAAAATGCTTCTAGTAAAAGTTATCATTGTTTTAGTGTTAACATTTTTCTCTGCATGTGCATGTGAAGCATAGCTAGATATTATCAGTGCACCAACATTTCAAATACTGCAGCTGCTCATAGAGCCAGTGGGGCTTGTATCATGTCCGCAATTAACAAATTGAGTCATTGAGGCCTATTTATTAAATGTCTGTCGGACCTGATCCGACAGTGCAGATCAGGTCCGACAGACATCGCTGAATGCGGAGAGCAATACGCTCTCCGTATTCAGCATTGCATCAGCAGCTCACAAGAGCTGCTGGTGCAACGCGACCCCCTGCAGACTCACGGCCAAGCCGGCAGGGGGTGTCAATCAACCCGTTCATACTCGATCGGGTTGACTTGTGGCGATCTCTGTCCGCCTCATCAGAGCAGGTGGACAGGGTTATGGAGCAGTGGTCTTTAGACCGCTGCTTCATAACTGCTGTTTCTGGCGAGTCTGAAGACTCGCCAGAAACACGGGCCCTCAAGCTTTATTCAGAGCTTGATAAATGGGCCTCATTACCTGATAATACAAGCACCTTAGGCTCTCTGAGCAAGTGCTGTTTTTTAAATGCTGGGGCACCGTGCATACTTAAATACACTTTTTAAAAACATTTTTGCTAATACAAAATGCATCTATTCAACACTGAAATGCATCCATGTGGATTACAATTTTTGCGGGTATGTCCCTTTAAAAGCAGTGTTCTGTATTAGTCTCCATTCTCTGTCCTGTCTGCGTGTTTAGTACTGTGTGTTCTTTGGTGGTGCCATATAAAATATGTTTATTATTATTATCGGTTATTTGTAGAGCGCCAACAGATTCCGCAGATGTTTTGAGGTCATTAAATGTGAGCTTTATAAAAAAAAAAATAAACTAAACTAAATACCATTCTAGAATGTACAGAATTACTATGAGTTAAGTGAATTTTATGCAGAACAGTGATATATAATTATGCAAGGTAGCTAGATTCAAACACACTTATGAAACAGCATTATATTCCCTTCCTCACTCACTTCCTCACTATCTTGCTTTCCTGCCTTGTAACAGAGTATGACTGTAGTACCACTAAGTAATTTATAAACTTTCAGTGTATAATATATCAGACATCCCAACCTGCAAAAACCCATTTCAGGGAGGTGGCTTCACCCGCTACTGCACCGCCGCCACCCCCTCCCCTCCCAGATATATATTGGACACCTTGAAACCCTAAATAAGATAGTATTATCATTAAAGTAGCTTCCCACTAAAGTCACATTAAAAAAAAAAAGCAGCTTTGTTGCACAACCACATACAACAAACCTAATTTACAGTGATCGTAAGCTTGTTGAATGCTTGAATACTTTAGAATACGAAGTTTAATTACGTGCAGTAAATAAGGTAGTATTTGTGTTTTATTTTGTTAAAATCAGTGGGGGGGGGGGGGTTGGTTACTGATGAATGCTTTGAGGGTTCTATAACGTCCCAGCAACTAAAGGCATTCCTTAAAGAAACACTTTTCCGGATTTGGGCCACATTGGATCATAGTACTTGGAGTTTCAGGGAGATTGCACTCCATTTGCTGGCATCAGGGAGCCACTATTAAAATCAGGGAGACTCCCTGAGCTTAAGGGAGAGTTGTGATGTCTATAATATATCATCTACTTTATCTAAATGCATACTATAGCTGTTAGCAGGAGGATATTACATACAGCACTTACTGTCTGTAAGAGCCCTGCTTGTGTGTTCAATCCAGCGTGCTCTTAGGTGGTGCTATATAAAAGTTCCATAGAGAGTGGCATCATGGGAACTGTAGTTTCCAACCGTCATGATTAAGACTAATTACTGCTGCCTGCGGTTTAGCAAACACAATTTGCCTTCATATTGAAAGCAGATGAGACTCTATGACCTAAACATTATTGATTTATCAGACCCGGTTCTCTCTTGACAAAAAGCTGTGCGCAACTATAGTTCATATGTGCGCTTGCAAAAAAGTACAGTGAAAGTGGTGAGCAAGGTAAAGCTCACCTGATGTGCGGATTCATCAAGCCATGGCTACTGGGATAAGTGACTTTGGGGTCGATTTATCAAGCCCCGTATTGGCCCCAATGCAGCTGTTTCTGCGCGAGCCTTTAGGTCCTAAGCCCGCTGCTCCTTAACTCATACACCACCTCTGAGGCGGCGGATAGCAATCAGTCTGATCAGATACGATCAGGTTGATTGGCACCCCCTGCTAGCGGCCGGCCACAAATCTGCAGCAGGCAGCATTGCACAAGCAGTTCGCCAGAACTGCTTGTGCAATGTTAAATGCTGATAGCTTATGCTGTCAGCATTTATTGATGTGTGGCGAACATGAACCGCTACTGCGGATCATGTCCGTCCGTCCGCACATTAATAAATTGCCCCCTTTGTGCACTTTTACAGTGCCTCTGAGGTCTGGGCACCTGGCTGGTTCGCCCACCCCTAAAAATGTCCGTGGCTTTTTGTATTTAATATAACTTTTTGTTGTAGCTTAAAGGGACATTAAAGACTTCTTGCTTTTGTATAAAAAATGTTTTTTGTCCTATGCTCTCTAGAAAAGAGAAAAAGCAAAATTTGTAACATAGGTTTTTAAAACGCTGCCAATTGTCTAAACCAGCTACTTGATTTGCAGCATTTGCAGGTTACATGCACAATTCTATACAAAAGCAAGAGATGATTATTGTCCTTTTAAAGGGATATAACACCCCAAATTGTTCTTTCATTATTCAGATAGAGCATGCGATTTTAAACATCTTTCTAATTTACTTCTATTATCATTTTTTCTTAGTTATCTTGGTTAGTGATGTCGCGAATAGTTCGCCGGCGAATAGATCCCGGCGAACATAGCATGTTCGCGTTCGCTGCGGACGGCGAACATATGCGATGTTCGGTCCGCCCCCTATTCTTTATCATTGAGTAAACTTTGATCCTGTACCTCACAGTCAGAAGACACATTACAGCCAATCAGCAGCAGACCCTCCCTCCCAGACCCTCCCACCTCCTGGACAGCATCCATTTTAGATTCATTTGGAAGCTGCATTCTTAGTGAGAGGAGGGACAGTGTAGCTGCTGCTGATTTAATAGGCAAATTGATAGCTAGGCTAGTGTATTCAGTGTCCACTACAGTCCTGAAGGACTCATCTGATCTCTGCTGTAAGGACAGCACCCCAAAAAGCCCTTTTTAGGGCTAGAACATCAGTCTGCTTTTTTTTTTTTTCCTGTGTAATCTAATTGCAGTTGCCGGCCTGCCAGCGTGTGTGTCAGGCTCACAGCGTATACTGTGCCCACTTGCCCAGTGCCACCACTCATATCTGGTGTAACAGTAGTGACATTTAAAATAACAACACTTTTTTGACTGTGAAATAATAGCAGACAGCTGCCAGTACCCAAGATGGCCACCAATAAGGCAGATGGGGAGGGTTAGAGAGCTGTTTTGGGGGGGATCAGGGAGGTTGGGGGCTAAGGGGGATGCTACACCACAGCATATGTAAATATGCTAAAAAAATAAATATTTTTTTTTAAAAAACCTTTTATTTTAGTACTGGCAGACTTTCTGCCAGTACTTAAGATGGCGGGGACAATTGTGGGGTGGGGGAGGGAAGGGAGCTGTTTGGGAGGGATCAGGGGGTCTGATGTGTCAGGTGGGAGTCTGATCTCTATACTAAAGCTAAAATTAACCCTGCAAGCTCCCTACAAACTACCTAATTAACCCCTTCACTGCTAGCCATTATACACGTGTGATGCGCAGCAGCATTTAGCGGCCTTCTAATTACCAGAAAGCAACGCCAAAGTCATATATGTCTGCTATTTCTGAACAAAGGGGATCCCAGAGAAGCATTTACAACCATTTGTGCCATAATTGCACAAGCTATTTGTAAATAATTTTAGTGAGAAACCTAAAATTGAGAAAAAAAATTAAGTTTTTTTAAATTTGATCGCATTTGGCGGTGAAATGGTGACATGAAATATATCAAAATGGGCCTAGATCAATACTTTGGGTTGTCTACTACACTACACTTAAGCTAAAATTAACTCTACAAGCTGCCTACATGCTCCCTAATTAACCCCTTCACTGCTGGGCATAAAACACGTGTGGTGCGCAGTGGCATTTAGCAGCCTTCTAATTACCAAAAAGCAACGCCAAAGCCATATAAGTCTGCTATTTCTGAACAAAGGGGATCCCAGAGAAGCATTTACAACCATTTATGCCATACTTGCATAAGTTGTTTGTAAATAATTTCAGTGAGAAACCTAAAGTTTGTGAAAAAGTGAACAATTTTTTTTTTATTTGATCGCATTTGGCGGTGAAATGGTGGCATTAAATATACCAAAATGGGCCTAGATTAATACTTTGGGTTGTCTACTACACTACACTTAAGCTAAAATTAACTCTACAAGCTGCCTACATGCTCCCTAATTAACCCCTTCACTGCTGGGCATAAAACACGTGTGGTGCGCAGTGGCATTTAGCAGCCTTCTAATTACCAAAAAGCAACGCCAAAGCCATATAAGTCTGCTATAATGGCATGTCTGGCACACAGTGTTGGGGCAAGGGTCCATCTGACCACTGATACCTGGTCTGCAAAGCATGGTCAGGGCAGGTATATCACCTACACTGCGCACTGTGAAGCGGGGAGTAACCCTTACACTACCTGATCGATACAACATCATACCTGATGTTTTAAAGCACGTTATTCCCAACAATTTAGGAATGTTAGGTGATTTATGCCCTTTATGGATTAAAACCAGACTCTGCATCAACTATGTAATTTTCCATGGGAGTTTTGCCATGGATCCCCCTCCGGCATGCCGCAGTCCAGGTGTTAGTCCCCTTGAAACAACTTTTCCATCACTATTGTGGCCAGAAAGAGTCCCTGTGGGTTTTAAAATTCGCCTGCCTATTGAAGTCTATGGCGGTTCGCCCGGTTTGCGAACAGTTGTGGAAGTTCGCGTTCGCCGTTTGCGAATCCAAATTTTTATGTTCGCAACATCACTAATCTTGGTGTCTTTTGTTGAAAATCAGAGGAGTAAGCTTAGGACCCGGTCCATTTCAGCTGCACTATAAGGCAGCAGTTTTGCAAGAGCACTAGAGGGCAGCACTGTTCCCTGCCATGCAGTGTTCCAGATGCTACCTAGGTATACAGTATCTGCACTAAAAGAATACCATGGGAACAAAGCTAATTTGATAATAGAAGTACATTGGATAGGTTTTTTTAAAATTATTAGCTCTGTCTGAATTACAAAAAGAAGTTTTGGGTTTCATATCCCTAATATGTAGGAGATAAAGTACTATACGCAAAAAAAGGGAATTCACTGGGGCCAATTTATCAAAGATCTTGCGGACCTGATCTGACAGTGCGCATCAGGTCCGCAAGACCTTGCAGAATGCGGAGAGCAATACTCTCTCCGTATTCAGCATTTCACCAGCAGCTCACAAGAGCTGCTGGTGCAATGCCGCCCCCTGCAGACTCGCGACCAATCGGCCGCCAGCAGGGGGTGTCAATCAACCAGATCGTACTCGATCGGGTTGAATTCCGGCGATTCCTGTCCGCCTGCTCAGAGCAGGCGGACAGGGTTATGGAGCAGCGGTCTTTGTGACCGCTGCTTCATAACTGGTGTTTCTGGCGAGTCTGAAGACTCGCCAGAAACACGGGCCTTAAAGCTCCATTCGGAGCTTGATAGATAGACCCCATAGTCTTAACTCCCAGTACCTGTGTTCTGGTTAAAACACCGTAACATCTTTAGCTGGTATTGGAAACATCAGATCTGATACATAGTACTTGGAAGGTTTTGCTAAGCTATGGCATCGGCTGGCTTGAGAGAATCACATATAAAATGAATACAAAAAGCATACTTTACATCTGTGTAATTAACAAAATAAACAAGACCGGAAGGTGGTAATTGTATCTGATGAAAGTTTATAAATCCGGCATCCTGCACTGTGTATGGTCTTGCAGAAAATTACAGAGATAAAAGCTCTTTTAACTGCTGGGGACAACTACAATATCATAGTTACTGTGCCTGCAGCTCTCGCCAGTTCTCTTATTTTAACTCCTTACTGGTGCCAGTTAGTCAACCTCCCCATCTCCATACTGGGCATTACTTGGAGCTTGGGTTTTCTTCTTCTCTGTTACCATAGTTGTGCTCATTCCCAGATCAGTGATGTTGCCGGCTTTGTGACAGCTGTATTGTGCACTTTGGGTTAGCGCACATGATACAGAGACAGAGTATTACATTTTTGTAGTGGCTCTAGCTACATACACTGTCTCTGCATGACACAACTGATGGATTGCAATCAGTGGTAGTTCCAACAATTCATTTTTGTGGGTTAGGAAAAGTTTGGCATTCTGGGCATGACTAGATGGTTTAAAATGTGGCTATGATTCAGGGGGTGTTACTAGGCTGGAAGTGACAGTAGCAGAGTTGGGTCATTTTCACCCTCCTCCTCAGCACAACTAGGATATGATCTAAATATGGTAATGATTTTGCTGCCCTGTAGAACCACTACTGATTGGAAGTTTGGGGGGTGTCATGTTGGGAAGCTATTCCATGGTTTTAGTTTTGTACTTTAGTTGGGTTAAAATTATACAAATAAATAAATAAATAAATATATAAAGGAAAAAGAAAGTAATTTGACCAAGTTTCCCATGATTCAAAAGATCCACCTTGAAATTGAAATATAGATACGATTAAATACATTTCATACTACCTCCTGATGAGATGACCTGATCATCCGGCAAGACAACGTCCTCCCCTTCCCCTCTTTTCCTTCCACTTTCTCCTTCTCTTCTTTCTTTTTTTTTCTCCTTTCTTTACTCTTTTTTTTTTTAAATCTGCATTGACATACATCACGTTTTAGACATTTGTCTACAATCATACAATTTATTTTTATAAGAATTGGAGCTATGTATAACTAATAACCTCTTTCTCTTCAAGACAAAGAGGTAAGAATGCAATGTTAGCTAAAAGACTTCTACTGGCAATGACTTTGTATTATACATGGAAATGACATATGTTTTGTATTTTATTCACCAGTTATTGTAAAATGACACACTTATAACTTAATAAAAATGATTTAAACATAAATACATTTTATAAAAAGTGAACTTGAAGAAACAAAATTTGCATTAATTTGGAACTGTGAAATGTTGATCTTCACCAGGATTACCCCAGTTCTGCAACACTTGTAATGACCCTGTGAATAACTAGTCAAATACCCCTATCTTCCGCAAAATGCAAACATCTTCCATGTTGATACTGTTAGACTCTCCTCTGCTGCCAGGAACACTATCAGTCTGGTTTGTCCGGTGTTCTGTCAGATCAGTCAATTCATCAGATTAGCCAATCATGTCACTTCCGGTGATGTAGAATCAGCTATCTCACCACAAATTCACTCACTGCGCATGCGCTTTACTGCTGCATTGTTAAACAGACATATATACACTGCACTGTAACTCCCATTTTCACTATCTATCACCTAGATTACAAGTTTTGTGCTATAGAGGGTGTGAAACAAATGCAACAAAAGTTGCGTTATTTCACCCTCCAAAGCGCTGCCATTAAGAGTTTTTGAAAAGCCGCCTTGTGCGTGCGATATGGTGGCAATGAGCTCCATACCGCACAAAATTCAAGCACTGCTTTGACGTGCTCGTGCACGCTTTCCCCATAGATATCAATGGGAGAGAGTGTTAGAGAAAAAACTAGCACCTGCAAAAGCGGAATGAAAAGCTCTGTAACGCAACCCCATTGCGACTATTAAGTCGCATTAAGCGACTTAATAATTCTAATGGTCATATATATTATGACTCATGCATTGATTAAATTATTTAGCTTATTTGTCCATTTATAGTTTAGCTTTAGTGTTAAACTTATATTATGTGTTATTAGACACACATACTATTTCTGTAGCAACATGTTTGCTTTTTTAATTGTCACTATATAAAAAATTCGGTCCAGCAAGGGTTAACCTGTTTGTAGCTTAGGTATAAATGGGTCTCCCAGGCTGGTCCTTATCAGTCTATGAATAAGCTCCACCAGGGTGCACAAAACGCGTAAGACTTGATCTGTTTGTCTTGCACATGTCTCTACCCCTGTCTGGGGGTTATGTTTTAAGTATTTTTTAATAAATTGTATTTTTTATATTAACACCAACTTGTAGTGCCTGCTCCTCTGTGTGCCTGGTTCTGTATTTTACGGCTGGATCCGCCGCTGCTATGGCACTCTGGGCCCTCTAGGAAGCAGACGTTTCATATTTTTTTCTGTTGCACGAACCAGTAGTTTGACCGTGTTCTGGACACCCCTCCAGCTTGCATCGCACTTGGATCTACCCTCTTCCGTTTTTGGCACTCAGCGTCTATGGCTGCTGCTCTGAATTGGCCTGCTTGTTTTCCAGAATCTAGTATACCTACAGGAACTTTGACCGAGTCAGTATATGTTTTAATTTCCTTGTCGCTGGTAACATACAAACACTATTTGGGTTGTGTTGAACACCTTTATGGATATAACTGTACCTACGACAAGTTACAACAAAACAAGCTAAGGGAAGCACTGGAAATGCTCTAAGAACATCTGTTTAAAATAATTCATCAGCCACCCCTATTGTGCAACATATTTTCTTATATATATATATATATATATATATATATATATATATATATATATATATATATATATGTGGCCTTGCTTTCTATGACCTGTATTTAGTTGGTGAATTCCCCCAGACATGGCAGGTTTAGACACAGACACAGTGGATGTGGTGTCCACAAATTACACAGCCACAGATAAGGAGACAGTCATTAATTATATTTTTGACTTTGGGAATAGACAAGATTTTTTTGACAAAATATTCTCAAGGGAAGATTATGATAGAGAAGAAAATGAAATTACACAGTATTTTAAAAGCTTGCAACAACTACTAGTGACTGATCTAAATCTCATGTGGGATATCCTTGCTTTTAAAAAATACTTTGAATTACAAAGGATCCCCAGAGGATTACGAATGAAGAAATATCCATATCATAGCCTGAGGAAACAGCCAGTTGTAGGCTGAGAAACACGTTGCTTTTAAATAAAAATATTTATTTTAACTAATACACTTGCTGCTGGATTTTATCTGGGAAACCATCTATACTCCTGCATTGGTTTTGGGAGCTATTTTATCTGCTGAAACCTTTGAAACAGTCAGCTGGGCGGCTGAGAAGTCCCAGTCTGTCTATATTGCACCTAGAGGTGCTTTGCTACATGTAAGTGTGCATATTCCCTGTATATATATATATATATATATATATATATATATATATATATATACACATACACTTGTACAAACTGTACTGGGCTATTTTGGCTCTATATCCTCCCCTTTAGGAACCAGGAGGACCTCACTGGTGAAGAACTACTACAGAATTATCTCTGCGTCTGTTCAGTTTGCTGGGCAACTGTGAGGTTCCAGTCTGCTTCCTTGCACTTTTTGGTGCTATTCATTTGTGAGTATTAGTCTTACATATTTTGCTTGTCCCTTGTTATTGTGGTATTAGGCCACTGGGCGCCTCTGTGTTTCTTTTTTCAGACCTGTTATCATCAGGATATTGACCCCCCTACGACAGAGACCTGACCTTTGCAATCATCTGGAGCTTTGTGACTTACTGGATATCATTAGGTTTTGGACATTTATTGTGTTTCCAGTCATAAGGTTATCTCTTTATCTCTGGTATTCTGCTGTTCATTATTGTACTCCAAGTATGTTATACACAAGAAAAAGATGAATGGATTAATTGCCAAAATAGATGATGAACAGGCATCAGTTAAAGGCAAGAGATTTATGAGAGACAAAGAAGACTACGATAAAAATAGAGAATACAATATGGCAGCAGTACGTCGCCAGCAGCGTGAATATAGAAACAAAAATAAACATCTGAAGAATTCTAATGTACATCAGTCACAAGGACATAACAAAATGAACAAAATGGACAATATACCAAAATCTCTATTGAAAAAGAACCACAAGGCAAAAGTTGTATTCAGTACATCAGAGGGAGAATCCACAGAAGCCGACAACTTTGATTCAAGTTTCTCTGCAAACTCCACTCTTTCTATTTCTTCTTCATCTCCCCCTTCTTCTCCTTCCTCTCTTTCCTCTTATTCTTCTTTTTTACAGGAAAGTTCGGGAGAAGAATTGGGGGAACAACTATTGGTGGCATGCCCGAAGACATGCAAGACCACCCAACGAGAAAAAGAAAAAGAAGAAGACACCGATGGAGAAAGAAAAGAGAAAGAAAAAGAGAAAAAAAAGAAAAAGGGATATTAAATTTAAAAACTGCTGATAATAGTCCTCTAGTTGACGGTCTCAGCATTATTAATTTGTCAAAATATACCTTAACCAAAGATGAAAAATCTGTTTTATCTAAAGGTTTAGGATTTGCTCCCACGAATAAGTTTTCTAGTTTCAACACTTTGCTGGATGTCAATAAATTTGTCAGAAAATTAGCTTTAAGAAGATTCTTTGTACTTACCAAAGAAAATGATGATGATTTAGAACAAACAGCAAGTGTTGAAGCACAAGATAATTTTACTACAGTACATTTACCTTTTTCTGATGCCTGTACCCTAAACACACTTAATGAACTATATAGTGGTTACACTACCAATGATATCCCTAAACCTTTAAAGAAACCACAAAAAAACTAAGTCAGATTTCTACCCCATACAATATAGGGGAGCCATGTTAAGTACATTTTAGAGAGCTGTTCAAGATGACATAATAGCCTTAGAGGTGAATATTGCTGATGATGCTCCACCCTTTAATCTGAAATACAAAGAACGCATAGTGATCAAATCTTTACAAGATAACCATGACATTGTGATAAACAATTCAGATAAGGGTGGTAGCATCGTCATAATGGATAAAGAGTTCTATTTTCAAGAAGCTCATAGACAACTCTCTGATGCAAACATCTATTGAAAATTGTCTACTAATCCTACTCACTTATTTAAAAGAGAATTAACACAACTAGTCCAAGAAGGTATAGCACTAGGTATCTTTAATTACAAAGACTTGAATGTATTGGTTCCTGAAAACCCTGTAATTCCCATTTTTTACCATGTGCCTAAAGTGTATAGGAACTGTGAGCATCCTCCAGGTAGACTTATTGTCCCTGGCATTGGCTCCCTATTCGAACCTATGGGAGCATGGCTTGATGCTATTTTACAACCCATTGCCAGAGGACAGTTGAGCTACCTGAAAGATAGCTCACACCTATTGATAAGCCTAGAAAATATTAAATGACAAAATTAATATTCATGGATTATAGTTGACATTTCCTCTTTGTACACTTGCATCCCCCAATTTCTAGGGGTTGAGATAATTGAACATTTCTTAGAGAGAGACTTAAGTTTAGATGATATTGACAAGCACTACATAGGAGACATTTTGAGATATCTTCTTTCACACAATTTTTTCCTGTTTGAGCAAGAGTTTTACCAACAAATTTGTGGCACGGTGATGGGAGCGAAATTTGCCCCATCGTTGGCTAATTTGTTTGTAGCCTGGTGGGAGTGTACATACTTGTATAGTCCTATGAATCCCTGGTGTGAGGATATTGTTCTGTTTGTTCGCTATATTGACGACCTCCTTTTTATAGTCAAAAAACAGGTCAATAATTCTTTGTTCCAGGAGTTCATGTACTATTTAAATGATAATCCCTTAGGCTTAAAATTTACAGGAGAATATAGCCAAAAAGAGGTTAATTTATTGGACCTAACTTTGCAGATACAAGAAAATCATATATGTACTAAAACTTACAGGAAACCGACAGCAGGGAACACCATTGTGCACGCTACTTCACAGCACCCTAAACAGCCTTGTACAAGCAATACCAAAGGGGCAATTTATCAGACTTAGGAGAAATACCAAGTCAGATGAAATATATGAATTACAGTCTACACAAATAAAAAATAGACTTATAGAAAGGGGATATAAGCAACATATGTTAGAAAAGTGTCGTAAAAAGGTAAAACATCTTATAAACCTAACAAACAGGGACAAAACAAAGGAGCACAGAAAGATGATTTCACAGAATCGGTAGTTTTTACCACTGCTTACTCCTCCCAATATAATAGATAATATACTTAAAGGACCAGTCAATACAGTAGATTTGCATAATCAACAAAAGCATAATAAGAAGACAATGCAGTAGTAGTAGATTTTTTAAAAATAAATTGCAAAGTTATGTCTATTTCCACTCCCCCTGTATCATGTGACAGCCATCAGCCAGTCACAAATGCATATATGTATATGCTGTGAACTCTTGCACATGCTCAGTAGGAGCTGGTGACTCAAAAAGTGTAAATATAAAAAGACTGTGCACATTTTGTTAATGGAAGTAAATTGGAAAGTTGATTAAAATTGCTGCTGTATCTGAATCATGAAGTTTAATTTTGACTTGAGTGTCCCTTTAAACAACATTTACACCTCTTGTCAGGCGATAATATTTTAAAAGCATTTTTGAAAAATTGCCGCTTTGTCCCATAGAAACCACAAACTTTGGCTCAAACTTTATCTCCCAGCATGGTTAAGTAACAACAAACTCACAATACAATCTAAATGGCTAACACACCTAGGTAATTTTAAATGTGGCAGTAGAAACTGTTACACCTGTCCTTTCATTTGCCCAGGTGATTCCTTTGCATCTAGTGTAACCCACCAAACTATACTTACTATAGGCTTCTACGCCAGCTGCAGTACCCAATGGGTGAAATATTTGTTAACATGTGGCTTGTGTAACAGCCAATATGTAGGTCAGACTTTAAGAGAACTTAGAAAAAGAGTGGGAGAACACATTAGGGACACCAAAAATTATGTAAAAGTTTCAGCAATTGCTAGCCACTTCAATGGAATACACTTTACAGAAAAGGCCAACATATTAGTCCAGGTTGTTGACCTAGCCAACGTTCCCATAAGAGGAGGTAATAGATGTAAAATTCTAAACAGAAAATAATTGTTTTGGATCTTAAAATTAAAAACTAGAATGTCACTAGGGATGAACAGGGAGTGTTATATTGATTATTTCATAGATGAGTGATGTGCTCTTTTGGTTTGCATAGAAAATGTTCTATATGTCCCCTATGTATAGCCTTATTAATCATGTCTATATATCCTAATCTACTCCTTATCTATCTCACTAAAAGGGCATTAAGCAACTTAATAATTAATTCTAATGGTCATATATATTATGACTCATGCATTTATTAAATTATTTAGCTTATTTGTCCATTTATAGTTTAGCTTTAGTGTTAAGCTTATATTATGTGTTATTAGACTAAGGACACCACACACATATTATTTCTGTAGCAACATGTTTGCTTTTTTAATTGTCACTATATATGAGTGTTTTAAATTTCTTCGGTCAAGCAAGGGTTAACCTGTTTGTAGCTTAGGTATAAATGGGTCTCCCAGACTGGTCCGTATCAGTCTATGAATAAGCGCCACCAGGGTGCACAAAACACGTAAGACTTGATCTGTTTGTCTTGTACATGTCTCTACCCCTGTCTGGGTTTTATGTTTTAAGTATTTTTCAATAAATTGTAATTTTTATATTAGCACCAACTTGTAGTGCCTGCTCCTCTGTGCGCCTGGGACAGAAAAGGACCTATTAGAGAGATAAAAGTGAATCCAGAAGAGAGCAGTGTCAGAGAACCCAAGGGAGCTGAGAGTCCGTAGGAGAAGGGGATGGTCAACGGTGTCAAAGGCAGCAGACAGGTCAAGTAAGATAAGTATAGAGTAGTGGCAGTTGTTTTTAGCAGAAAGAAGATCGTAAGTAACCTTGGTGAGGGCAGTCTCAGTTGAGTGTTGGGGACGGAAGCCAGATTGCTGGGTGTCAAGCAATGAGTTGAAGGACAAGAAGTGGGTTAGGCAATCGAAAACTAGTTTTTCCAGGACTTTTGAAGCTAGTGGAAGCAGTGATATAGGGCGGTAGTTTGAAGGAGAATTGGGGTTGAGGGAGGGGTTTTTGAGAATGGGGGGACCTTTGCATGTTTGAAGGAAGATGGGAATGAACCGGTAGTAAAGGATAGGTTGAATATGTGAGTAAGAGCTGGAGTGAGGGTAGAAGAAGGAGAAGGTATTAGATGTGAAGGGATAGGGTCAAGTGGGCACTGGTAGTGAGGTGTGAGGAAGACAATAGGGAACTCACTTCATTCTCAGTCATTGGGGGGAAGGTGCTGAGAGTGGTGGAGGGGGTGACCAGGGGCGGAGATGGAAGGTTGCAGTCTTGTGTTGGAATATTACTTCGGATGGTAAGTGTTTTGTTGAAAAAGTAGTCTGCCAGGCCTTGAGCACTAAAGGCAGATGAAGGGGGTGGTCCAGGTGGATAGAGGAGATAGTTGAAAATGGAGAAGAGACTTTTAGGGTTTGAGGAGTGAGTAGATATAAGAGAAGAGAAGTAGGTTTTCTTGGCTAAGTGAAAGGCAGAGGAGTAAAAATAAAGAATGAACTTATAGTGGATGAAATCTGGTTCCGAGCGGGATTTCCTCCAGGAACCTTCAGCAGCACGGGAGCATTTTTGCAGGTAGTGTGTTTGCTTAGAGTGCCAGGGTTGGACCTAACAACGTGGGGTTTTACGTATTTGGGGAGGAGCAAAAGTGTCAAATGCAGAGGAGAGAGTATTGTTATAGTGGGTTGTAGCAAGGTCAGTGCATTATATCGTGGAAGTGTGGGGGAGGCATTTTTTAATAAGGTTGGAAAGTTGGAGAGGATCCACAGTGTGCAGATTTCTACAGGTGCAGGGCGAGGGGGAGAAGTAGGTTTAGCCTGTATATCAAGATTATAGGTGAGCAGATGGTAGTCTGAGATGGAAAATGGGTGACAGGTGAAGTCAGAGAGAGAGCAGAGGTAGGAGAATACAGATCAATAGAGTGTCCATAGCGGTGAGTAGAGAATAGGGTGGATTGTAAGAGACCAAAGGAGTTTGTGAGCGAGAGAAGCTTAGAGGCAGCAGGGGCAGATGGGTTATCAATGGGGATGTTGAAGTCCCCCAGGATTAGAGCAGGTGTATTTGAAGAGAGAAAGTGAGAAAGCCAGGCAGCAAAGTTGTCAAGGAATTGGGAGGTTGGTCCAGGGACCGGATGCAGTAGACTTCAAAAGAGGAAAAGGAGAGAGATGGATAAGGATGCAGGTGCTGATAGGAGCAGGAGGGGGAGAGAAAGATTCTAACACTGCCACCATGATGTGGGTGATTGGAATGTAATGAAGCAGTGGGGCGCATGCGCAGTAAGTGAATTTGTGGTCAGACAGCTGATTCCACATCACCGAAAGTGACGTGATGGGCTAATCTGATAAATTGGCTGATCTGTCAGAACACCGGCATGCTATGGTGTATGCGGGAGCACGCTATAGGATAATGCAGGCGCACTGTCAATCTGAAGTTTGTTCAGTACCTGTGGTTTCAGTGGGAGCGTACTATAGGATAGGACAAGCTTGCTGTTGCCTTGTTAGACTCTGTGAGTGCTATGTAGATGTAAGTGCACTATTGTTGTTCAGGGCTAGAGCTCTGTGTGGCTTAGGGCGCGCTGGTAATGCTGTTTTCATATAGCTGTTAGTTATTTTCAGGAGCGCTGTATGTGTGCTTGTCTATTTACTCTGCCTGCTGTTAGTGATAATATTGGTTATTTCACTATATTTGTATCTAGTTGGATGGCACTCTATTTAGATCATATATTTTATTCATGGTTGTTTTTTTATTATTTATACTCAGGCCTTCAGTCCTTTATATGGGGATTCCTGTTTCCCTTTGCTTGTGTATAGGTTCTGCTTTGTGCTACCTGGGTGTGCTATACTGTTATTGCTTGCTGCTCACCTTTGTCTTTTTTATTCATTTGCTCTCAAATTCTCCTTTGGTACCTTTTACTTCTGATATAGTTGCTGACCTGGCCTGGATTTTGATCTTGATCTGCTTTATCCATTGGTACCACAATAGTTCTACCTGTTGCTGACCCTGTCTTTGTACCTGACCGTGAGTTTGCTGTTTTCTGTTCCTGATGTATCCTGCCTGCCTAAATTTCCTTGGCATTGTATGGACTGTTTGCTATCTCATTATCTAGGTCCCTGTGCTTTCCTTGGCCTTGGGATTTCCTACCAATCACTCCACCTGACACTGGGATAACAAGACTACTGGCCAGGCAATTGGAGTGATAGGTGAGATTTCTCAGCAAGTAAATTGCAATCACCATCATCAATGATATCATTAACATATGATGGTTACAGGGACCATCTTACAGAGCTTAAAAAGGAAACTGTGCACTGTATGTCTCAAAGATGTTTAATTGAATGATGGCGTTTGAATATAACCTAGTGAACATATATGTTTTTTCTCAGCAAAAGAGTGAAAGAAATCCTTCTACTGGATAGAGAATGGAAGAACAAATTGCAAATACATATCATAATCCAATTAATATCTGGCAAGAAACCATATAACTAGGTTTGTGCATAAGCAAACGCCAAATTGAACAATGATCTTCACGCCAATAGTCATAAAATAGCACTGTATTTTATTCTTCTCAAGATCCCACCCAGGATTTTTGGATGAAGAGTTGTATTTCTTGGTATCTGTGCTGTGCTAGAAGCTGATATTTTGACCTATTTCAGAGATGTGAAAGTGCACAAGTGCATTATTTGTTTTCTATACAAGGCTTTTCTCAATCATGCATACAGGTGTAGACCTGATCAACAATTGCTGTTTTTCACTCATGAATAAATCTTGGAAACCATTTTCTTACGTTAAATGACATAAAAAAAATCAGATTTAATTTCCATATATCAACTCAACAAGGAAGATTTATTGCACAGTCCTACCTTTTTCTTGCTGGTGTTTTGGGTTTTCAGCTTTGGGATGCAACAGTCATTCATGGATGCAAAATATCTTGAAAAATGGGATTGTGAAAACTGCCAAACAGAGTAGAAAAAAGATTCCCTTCTAAGAAAGTACTTGACTGGGTCTAGGTGTTGGCCAAATATCACAATAATCTCAACAATGAACATACAAATCATGTGTGACACCAACAACCCAACGTTACTGCACAGCAACTGTTTACAGATCCCACTGGAGAAATAGATATTACAGACAGTATCAAAAAACAAAACAGCTAAGAAATTCTCTCTGTTCAGAAACCAGATGAAAGAAAATGGAAATTAAATTGTATTTAATTCCATTAACATAAATATAATGCACAGCTATTATCCCCAGCAAATAAACAAACATACTGGTGCATGGTATAAAATATAAGGGGTCATTTTCATTGAGCCAAAAAAAAATAGAGCCCTAAGTTACCGAAGTGTCCGACAGCTAAAAAGTCAATTTTAGTACCATTTTGCACAGTGCGTACAGTTGCCCTTTTTGTGCAGGTGTAAGTTAACGTTGTGTTAACACTTTCATCCGATGTCAGATATCTTGATAATTGCACCATAACAAGTCCGTTGCTATGGTAACCCGACCTTACACTATAAAATTTACATGTAACGTCAACGTTCCTTATCTGTGACCACCTGTAAAGAGAAACTATAGCAAAGATAAATTTATAATGCACATTTTTTAAACTATAAGCAAATACTCATTTTTATTATAACTATATTTTCCACTTTGTTAATACATGTTATATTTATTGCTGCCCTAGGCATAGATCTAGTTTGAATTTTAAATCAAGAGAGAAAGAAAAGAAGGCACATACCGAGCACTCAAAGGAGAAAGCTTATAAGAGGGAGGAAAAATATATGTGAGATGTGTGCAATAAAACTTAGATTAAAAATACTCAGATAGGTAGTGAGTATCAGCAGCATAAAGATATAATAACTCAAAGGCATAGGCAATAGTTTAGTGACTCCCAAATAGGTTACAGGTTATCTGTTTGCAAGCGGCACAGAACAATTAGCTAGAAAAGAGGATAAACCTCACCACCAGGGATAGGCAAGGTGTCCGTACACGGACACTGGTGTCCATGACTGGCCCTTGCAGTGTCCGCCACCCGTTTTGCGGTGGGGAGGGAGGATTAGGACAGATGAATGCTGGTCCTGACTCGTCCTTGACGCAGGCGGCACCACGTTTTGCTGGGTTGGGGCCGCATCCACAGGACGCCGCCTAGTAGTGGGAAAGTGAGTGAGAGAGAGGGAAGAAGCAAGCTGCCTGCAGTGCAGCCTGTGTCAACCACCCGTGACCCATCCCGATTCCTTGATATGTGCTGCAGCATGGTGCTGGTGTCTGTGTGTAGAAGACCGCCGCCTACTCTGATAAACCTAACCTAACCAAATAGGTAACCAACCATGAGGATCATGCGATTAACATCAAGCTGGGTGAGTTTGGTTAGGAGTTGCAGACTCTCAATACAACAACAAAAAAAGAAAGGTTAGAATTTTGAAAACATTTTATACTACTATACCACAAGCAGTCTATATATAAATGTTATTTTAAACTTGTTTGATTAGATGACTAATTTGTACTTGTGGAACTAGACCAGGGGCGTCCAACAAGCAGCCCATTTGACAGCAAAGTGCTGCTCTCCTGACTTATAGAAACATAGAATATGTAGGCAGATAGGAACCATTCAGCCCATCTAGTCTGCCCAATTCTCTGAATACTTTCATTAGTTCCTGGCCTTATCTTATATCTAGCATAACCTTATGCCTACCTCATGCATGTTTAAACTACTTCACTGTCTCTACCACTTCTGCTGGATGGCTTTTCCACCATGTATCCACTACCCTATATATAAAGAGAGTGTTTTTTGATGTTTTTAATTTGAAATGTACCTTGGTGTCCTTCACTAACGTCTGTACTGGAAAATGTCCGCCACAGCCTTGGTCCGTGCCTATCCCTGCTCACCACAAATGAACTAAATAAAGTGTAGCACCTGCAAACATAAAATAACCCATGCGGTCCCCTAAAACTATACAGGCTCAAGTAGAGCTAGCTAAATACATATGGCTGGGGGACTCAGTGTATACGCATGATGCACATTTTGTCAGACCAGCCTCCCTCAATAAGTAGCGTATCTTGGCCAATCAGGGGGAAGTAACGTAGCACACCCCTATAGCAACCTATCACCGTAAGGACCAAGTCAATTAAATACTGATGCGTCATATGACCAGCACTTGCGTCACCAATGTAAATATGTCAATATCTGTCAGGTTTCTTACCAAGTCTTGATTGACAGGTTCTCTGTTATGTGCTCAGAGTTTGGTCCAACCCCCTTCCCTTTAAATTCTCCTCACCTACAGAATCAGGTGCTTAGTATTGTTAATTGATTGTACTCAAAACTGGTTGTTTTTCACTGAGCTCCTGATATCTGGGTTAATTCCTAACCTCTGCTGCCGTTACTGAGTGTTCCTACTACAACTCCAACTACTCCTGAGGACTCTGAAAGTAACTACTACTAATTTCGCTGGAAGAATCTCTATTTTCCTTTTTCCCATCGTGGGCTGACAATACCTGCTTGTGTGCCTGTCTCGGAAGTCTGCGCTTCAAACTGCTGCAAGCTAAAACTTGCAACTACCAGAGGTAAATCTTTCGCTCCAGCTTAAAGTGACTTTTCTTTACCTTGTTGCTCATATCTGTGGTAGCAGGTACTTGTGTATATTCCAACCCGTGTAAATACAACTTGCCGATTGTGTCAGTGAATCTCTCTCTTCGATCACGGGCATTGACTCCTCCCCTGAAGAGACGTCACAACTACGTTTCAAAAAAGGCTCCGCTGTCACAAGTGACGAATGCAAGGTAACACTCTGTATCAAATCAAGTGAGATACACTTGCATGCCATATTCTATTGACTTTGATATTGTTACAATCTCCTTATCACTAGCAAAGTTATCCATTTCAGTAATCACTCTGTTTCTGTGCGTAGCAGTCAGTGTGTTCAAACTATTCTACTAATAATTACACCTAACGTTAAAAGACCTCTCTCCCATATAGAAGGTTTATTTCAAAGGTGGAACAATACTTATTTTTAGAAGCATTGTTTAGTATCTGCAGTTGTTGTCCAAGATTAAAGGAATCTCACAGCCAATCTCACAATATTGGATTTACAATGTGTGCGCATAGACGCTGCAATAATGGCAACACAAAAACTCTGGATTGAAAAAGTAGGCACGATTAAAGGGAAACAATGCGACAAATACTTATAATAGGTATATGCACATGTTTACAATTAAGGAATCAAATTTGACCAGTTCGATTTGCTCCACGTATGTCAGAGGGTCAGATCAAAATGAATACAGACTTAAATAATTTGACCACACAGTAATAATATATTTGCATATGGTTTAGTGGTATCAATCAAAGGCTGTTTTTAGTACAATACAGCTAATTGATTTTGATGGATCAATGTTATTGTAAGAGAACTTGTTATGGATAAAGACATCTCATAAACGTCCAAAAAGATGGTAAAAAGAAGCCCATATATAAATTTATATAAGGTGTCTGTTAACCCTTTGTCATGGTATAAAAGTGTGTAGGTTCATGAAAAGCAAAAAAATCCACAATTAAATAATCTATTCAATACTTATTAGTACTCTATCTGAGTATTTTTTTAATCTAAGTTTTATTGCACACACCTCACATAAATTTTTATTGAATTAATTAAAAGTTATGTTTTATTTTTCCTGAGAGATTTCCTCCCTCTTACAAGCTTTCTCCTTTGAGTGCTCTGTGTTCGTGCCTTCTTTTCTCTCTCTCTCTTAATTTATTTTCATATATGGCATTGCGCACCCCCACACTCCATATAGAAATGCATTTTCTTTTTGATTTAGTATTGATTAGTAGGGTTTCTGATAGACTTCTTTTCCCTACCACATTATCTAAATTTACTAGTTTGAATGTTGTAGAAATGTGCTTGCATATATTTTTATATGTAAATACATACTGATATTTCCATAGGAATATAAGTGCAACTATTATTATATATGTGACAAGAATAAATATTACATATTACATTTTTTTTCTACATTTAAACACTTACATTATGTGCAAGTTTTAAAATTTCAAGAAGAACTTGATAAAGGCCTAAGAAAGGGCCGAAACGCGATGACATTTATGGTAAGCTTCAATCAATTTTTATTGCAATATTTTAGCAGTTTTGCACTATATTGTGTTCTTTTTTCCACAGGAGAATTACCCCAAGCACATTGAGGGTTTAGCATTGGAATCATTTGGAACATTCTTCACATTGTACACTTTTCAGCATTTCAAATTAGCATTAGAGGATATACAAATTAATAGGAGCAAATCATTCAAGGACCCCTCACTGGAGACCACCACATATATATATATATATTTTTTTTTTCTCACCTTTTTCTGGCATAATTTTTAATTTTTATTATTATTTTTTATAAATATATCATTTTTTTTTTGCATTTTTTACACCAACTTTTCACTGTTTTTGGGAAGGATTATACCACCCTCTAAGAAATTAGGTGTTAAGGGTTAATGTGAACCTGACTAGAGCCATCTTGTTCTTCGCATCCATCTTGTAATGATTAAACTTTATTATAATGGGTTATTATGTAGTGAGAAATATAGGCTTGTTATTTTACTCTGCTAAGCCAGCTAACCTTGTAGATGTCCCTGGCACTATGCCCAGGAGGGTATTATCTCAATAAGATGGTTAAACGAACGACCTTGTCGTTCTCGCAGATGCATTTGTTGTTTTGGCTATATAGATTGTTTAGAGCTAGAAACTTTCCAGAATAACACTGTGTATAACTGTATAAGATGACGCGGGCATAACGTGTCATCATGTTAACCCTGTACACTGTAATTGGTGCCTATAAGACATGTTGTGTGTCTTTCAATAAAGGAGAATAGTTTTTGGATCATTGCTGCGTGGTCTGAGTCTGTTCTAAGGCTATCCTTATCAGATAATCTACATCTGCTTCAGGTGGTACAGTGGGCCCGCGGCTTTGGCCTGACCTGACACTCCCCCCATGAAACCAACACCTTACAGTTTTTGGTGTCAGAAGTGGGATTCGCAGTCGGTAAGTATGAGTGTTTTTACTCTGCTTTCCCTCTGTGAATCTGAACCTAAATTTAGTCTTGTAATAGGTGTTGGTAATATATGATAAAGGGTTAAAAGGGATTCCTGCAGTAAAGAGAGAAGCAGAGTTTTGTGTATCCTGTCGGCACGTGTGAAAATCCCTCGGGCTAGGTTTAAGACAGGTATTACAGTCCTGTCTGGTAAGCGCACAAGGTAATAATTGGCATGCAAGGTGGCATGGCCGTGTGACAGTGAGTTTGAGTCTCACGTGTGTTTAAGTTGTCCATATCCCATAATAGAGTTTTGTTACCCACCTGGATCTAATATTTGATATCTGATGCTTTGCTTTGCTTATTTGTTTTTTATTGCTATACAATTGATCTGTGCTTAGAAAATATTAAGTGGCTATGCATTTGATTATTGTTGCTATTATTGTGTTGAGGAATGGGATTTGCTGATAGATAATAATGCACAGAGAAGAGTACATATTTAATGTCTACAAAAGGGTTAACAGTTTCTGTTAAAGACGGAAACATTTTAAGCAGAGAGACATACTGCATCCACTCGAGAAAGCGAGGGGGATCATAAAAAAACACTGTCAGTGAGCACTGCTGTGTGGTAAATAGAGAAATCTGTGTTAAAAAATGTAGCAGGCAAAGAAGGGGGGCCGCCACCGAGCGCACACACAGATCAGAGAACAGAGAAAAAAGAAACTGTTACAGCAGCTCCGTTGGTAAAACTCTTTCTCTCTTTGTTTGCAGTAATGAAAAGGAAATTTTGTATATTTTGATGTGTCATGTGTAATGTGTATGATATTATGTGTCAAAGAGTTGTTTAGATCAACAGAATAACAAAATTAAAAAAAAGGAACGGAGGAGATTTTTTATTTTTTTTATTTTATTTATTGAGGTATAGAAAAAAACAATACTGTGACCACAAACATAGACCCCCAACCTGTGGGGGTAATTTGCAAAAATATACATTACTATGCATACACCAAATATCACAACAGAAATTTAAGGCCTAGATAATAGCATACATTTCACGAACTATAAATAGTAAAACTAATAACCAAAGGTAGTTTCTAGTAATGAATTGTTGTCTAAGTGGTTAACAAACCTATAAATTAACCTCAGATTTTTTAATTTTTAATATATAGGACCTCTTTTAGGTCCTCACAGCTATACTTTTCAATATAAAGTAAAAGAAAATTTTAGTATTAATTACTATAGTTATGCACATAAAACTGGCAAGACTATCGTTATATAACATTTAAATGAGAAAATTACTATTCGCTACATCGTACCAGTTCTATTATAGTTAGAGTGAAAATTCAAGGGAATCTGCGTTCCTGGGTCTACTAAGTAAACATTTACTAAGGTGGGAGCCTTAGGGGGGGGAATCAGAGCCAGCCGAATTATAATGTATAACTAGGTTGATGGGGCTATGAGGGTAGATCACACACACCTAGACTAGGGAACATGGCTAATTACACACCAAATATAAACAGTCGAGGGCTATCGTTGTTCTTTTACATAGATATAAACACACCCCATTAATTTTGAGAGGATTAACTAATTGAGAATATGTTGGGCACTAAATTATCCTCCTACAGAAGCGCAAAATAAATAATATAGGTACCTCCAGGAAGAATAAAACATAGAGATATCGTTATTTAGGAAGACATGAATATCATTATATACTTCTTATCGCATTAAGACTTTAAAACAATTCAACAGCATGAAATATGTAATGCCAACAGTAACCTTTATAAAACTAGGTAACTCTAATTGGGAATGTCTAAGTAGAACGTTTGCACCTTAAAACAAACTGTCCGATAGAAAAACAAACAGGGCATACACTAGGACAGTATTGACTTTTATCCGCAGACAAGTAGCAGTGACTCTAGATATATAAATATTAAACTTATAGGTATAGACTAACCACGGAGCTCCGGCTTTTAACTAAATCTAGGTAGGATGTAGATCCTACTGTATACCCCTAGTTAGTTGCAGCAAGTATAAGAATAATTTCCAACAGAGCATAGGTGACATCTTAGGATCTAGCTAATATTGGACCACTAAGAAAATAAAAGATTTTAAGTAATAATATAGCCATCATAAATATAAACAGTAAATAAGAAACCGCTGAATGGATGTACTTGAAAATAGGTATGTTAACAGATTACACAGAAAAAGATATACGATCAAGTCATTATCCGATACCAAGCTTACACCGCCTCCCTGAGAATGCTGACCATGACTTGCAGCGTTTAGCATGGCGGATGTGGTTAGACTGTTTCTTGGCAAAAACAACCTCCTGGTTAGCTAAGAAAACATCCGAGCCTTGTAAAATACCACCAAGCTTTTTCAGAATTTCCATCCGGCAATTTACTTGGTCCCAGGTGATATATCCATGTGCATACCAAGGGAGAGTCTCTAGGCAGTCACAAGATGCTAGCATATAAGTTCCCTGAGTTAGATCCTCTATCTTTAGCTGGAATTGTCCCGGGATCACATCTCTACAAACAGTCTTATTAGTAGCTGGTAGTGCAAACGCTGTGTAAGCTGGTGCTGCGTGTACATCTGGCTGCGCCACCTCCGGCCTAGAGTACTTAGTCACTTCTGCCATGTTAGAAGTTTCTGTCTTCACCCGCTCATCCCGCTGGAAAGGCAGCAAACACCGGGGCCCCAAAGTGTCGCCACCCCGACAGCCGGGCATGCGAAGGTCTGCATAAACTGTAAGTGCTGGGGGCAATGTTTCCTCCGATCCGGACAAGAGTACAAGTTCATGCTCAAGTGCTATTTGACAAGCATCTAGGAGATTACATATCTTCCTGACGATGAGTGTTGCCTGCTCCATGGTAATTTAATATGAGAGGTGCTTCTGACAGATGTTTCTCCCGGTGCAAAGTTGCGCCTCTAAAATAGGATCCCCTCTGTGATGGATCCTAGGAGTCAATGGCGGCTTTCGCGCCAATTAATATCTCGTTAGTGGCTCCAACCGCCACCAACTTCTTTATCCCCTCAGAGCAAGATATCTAGCAAATCAAAGTCCGCTTTTGTAATATTTTGAGTCAGCATAAGTTTGAATCCAATATAATGTCTATTTGTTGTTAAAGATGGACAAATTAAGTATTTTCAGGAGTTATATAACAAATAACTAGCAGGAGCTCTATTATGGTGCATCTTCTCTCCTCTCAGGCTAGCTCCGCCCCCCCGAACGGAGGAGATTTTTATCCTGTTTTGAACTGTTTTCTCAATTTGTGGGGAGATGGCCATTCTCTGCCAATTCGGAGACTTTCAAATACATTGTAAATCTGGTGGAAAGTTGATCTTATTGTATTGTCTCCAATTTAACGAATCAGATTAAGGAAATATCTAGAACGGTAATAAGACACTCCTTATTATAAACATAAACATTTTTCATTGGATAAGCAATACCCATACTGCACATAGAATTCCAAGCAAACAATCTCCAAAACTGCCATACCAGGATATTGCTTTGATTTTACGTGTGTACTATTACAATCATTTTTGTACAATTTAATACATTTTAGGGAATTTTTTAAATACCATATTGTACTCATTAATACCAATACCAATATTGTATGCATTGATGTTTTTTGTTACATGTTTTTAGCATGTTGTTCTAATATGTTATTTTAATAAGTTTTATATGTCTGTTGGTAAATAAATATTTAAATTATATGTCTATATTAGTTTCACATTAGCAGTTTTTCCTTAGCCTTGTATACAAGGCACTCCATTGGGTTTTAGCATTTTCTATTATTATATATGTGACAAGAATAAAAATGACATATTACAATTTTTTTCTACATTTAAACATTTGCATTATGTGCAAGTTTTAAAATTTCAAGAAGAACTAGGCCTCAAAAAAACCCATTTTTACTCTTTTTACACCTTACTAGATCATCATTTTTTTTTTTAATGTATTGATAGCCTCCTTTCACTTTTATTGGAAACCTGGGGGTAAATTATCGCTTTACAGCTTCTAATACTTTCTATGCTATGCGAAAATATTATCAACAGCCAGACTGCAGGTCCTGATATTGTGGTATAACGTGCCTTCTGAAGCAGTCGATGCACAAAATTGCTTCCGACAGCATATTTACCTGTGCAAACCTAATTACGGCTCAATAGAAACGAGCCCTAAGATGCTTGTGTGGCAGCTGAAATTTGGAGGGGGAGGGGTTGGGATTGGTGTCTGATCTGCAATTGGACAGAACATTCAATTTACCTATTCCGGATCTGTTTTCAACTATCCTTGGCGTCTAAACTCCAGACTTGGTTTCTATCGACCGAGGTGGTAGGAGCGCTGGGGAGATTGTATACAGACTGTACCGGAGGGATCGTTTTCATCTATACATGCTGTTGTTTATTTTAAACTCTAGCAAGTTGCCATTTTGCTGTGTGAACTTACTCTGCATTAAAAAAAAATCTTCACTTGAGTCGGGCTGCACCTGTTTTCATTTCTTTGCAGCTTCCTTTTTCATCGAGTGCCACCTGAAAATACACACCCTCCATCACGGGCAGCAGACGACACTGACGATTACATTGGTGATTCCAAGGGGCTCCCTGGCCTAACATTTGGGACGCTTTCTGCCACGGATTCACCTTTATCCATCATAACCGGCTTTTTCAAAAATTTGACTTAACTTGTCCTGACCACTCTGGCGTCGATACCGGTATTGTGTTTCACCTAGATTACGTGTTTTGCGTTACAGTGCGGTACGGCTATACAGCTGAAATATTGGCCATTGCGCATGGTATGGTCGGTGACGCATATTTCGAGTCGCAGCAATATAGCTATACGGCAAGCATTTTAGCCTGTAACGCAACGTCCATTACACACTCAAAAAATGACATTTGAGTGTGTGATTTTCCATAGCGCCGTATTACAGGTTGTGTGGTCTGGCTAAAATGCTTGTGTTACAGCCTATACCGACATGATCCAGTAGTTATGGATTTTGTGTAACAAAAATGATTCACAAAACTCATAACTAGAATGTTACAAAGTACACTGTAACCCATAAACTACCTATTAACCCCTAAACTGCCACCCTCCCTCCCACATCGCAAATAGTATATCACACCTATAAACCCCTAATCTGCCACCCACTCACATCACAACTATTAAAGGACCAGTCAACACAGTAGATTTGCATAATCAACAAATGCAAGATAACAAGACAATGCTATAGCACTTAGTCTGAACTTGAGTAGTAGATTTTTTTTACTGACAATTTTAAAAGTTATGTCTATTTCCACTCCACCTGTGCCATGTGACAGCCATCAGCCAATCACAAATGCATACACGTACCATGTGACAGCCATCAGTCAATCACAAATGCATACACGCTTATTCTCTGAATTCTTGCACATGCTCAGTAGGAGCTGGTGACTCAAAAAGTTTAAATATAAAAAGACACATTTTGTTAATGGAAATAAAATGGAAAGTTGTTTACCATTGCATGCTCTATCTGAATAAGGAAAGTTTAATTTTGACTTAAGTGTCCCTTTAAATAAACCTATTAACCCCTAATTTGCCGCCCACCCACATAACAATAAATCTAGTAACCCATAATCTGCCGCTCCCCGACATCACCGAGACTAAATAAACCTATTAACCCCTAAACCACCAGCCCCCCACATGGTAACTAATAAACTAAAAACCTATTAACCCCTAACCGCTGTGCCCCACAACGTAAAACACTAAATTTAACTATTAACCCCTAATCTTAACTCCCCCTAATTTTAAATTAAAAGTTACCAGTGAAATAAAAAAACCTAAGATTAAACTATAAATTAATTTAACATAACTATTCTAATAAAATAAAAAACTATCAATTAAAATTCCTAAATTACATGATTAAAAAAACCTAACACTACAAAAAAATTAAAAAAATAAATTACAAATTTAAAAAATCCTAATACTACAAAAAAATTCAAATCTTACATTACAAAAAATTATAAACACTAAAAATACGAAAAATAATAAACGAAATTATCAAAAATAAAAACAATTAAACCTAATCTAATAGCCCTATAAAAATTAAAAGCCCCCCTAAAATAAAAATACCCCCTAACCTACAATAAACTACCAATAGCCCTTAAAAGGGCCTTTTGTAGGGCATTGCCCTAAGTTAAACAGCCCCCAACAGTAAAACCCACCACCCAACCAACTAAAAGAGCTGTTTAACTTAGGGCAATGCCATACAAAAGACCCTTTTAACTATTGGTAGTTTATTGTAGGTTAGGGGGTGTTTTTATTTTAGGTTTATTTTTTATTTTTATAGGGCTATTAGGTTAGGTGTAATTGTTTTTATTTTTGATAATTTCATTTATTATTTTGTAATCTTAGAGTTTTTTATTTTTTGTAATTTAGCATTTATTATTTTTGTAATGTTAGATTTTTTTTCGTAGTATTAGTTTTTTTTAAATTTGTAATTTAGGTTTTTAAATTGGTAGTTTTTTTATTTTATTAGAATAGTAGTGTTAGGTTAATTTATAGTTTAATGTTTTTTTATTTCACAGGTAAGTTTTTATTTATTTTAAGATAGTTATATTGTAACTTTTAATTTAAAGTTAGGGGGTGTTAGGATTAGGGATAGATAGTTTAATTTAGTATTTGCGAATTGGGGTCCAGTGGTTTAGGGGTTAATAGGTTTATTTTTAAGTTGTGGTGTGGGGGCCGTCGGTTTAAGGGTTAATAGGTTTATTTAGTGTTGAAGATGTCGGGGAGTAAATTAATAGGCACAACCATGTTGTAACCTAGGTTTAATTCTCTATTGAGGACAGTTAGGAAGAGTTTTAAATGTTGTCAACGTAGAGTGTTGTTACAGAGACATAATTTATTCATGTTTATAATGCTATGTAATTTAGCTATTAGGAAGTTTATCAATAAAGGTAGTTATTCCAAATGAAAGAGAAAATGTTTTACTGAATTTATTAATGAATACAATTTTTTATTTCAATGTAATGTTTTATTATTATGTATATTAATACATAATAGTTTCAAGTAAAAAAAATAGTAAATTTTTTGCTACTGTGAATTAACTTCTTGTATTTTCACTCAAGGTTATAAAATAGTTTGTGTCTTGTGCCCAATATTAAAGGACCACTCAATGCAGTAGCATTGCATAATTAGCAAGTGCATAATAAAAAGAAAATGCAATAACACTTGCTCTGAAATGCAAATAAGCATTTTTTTCTGAAAATGTTTTTTTTTCTCTCATTTTCTTTATCATGTGACAGACATCAGCCAATCACCAACTAGTACATGTATACCCTGTGAGCTTGTGCACATGCTCAGTAGGATTTTGTTACCCAGAAAGTGTAAATATAAAAAGACTGTGCAAAATTTGATAATGGAAGCAAATTGGAAAGTGTCTTAAAACTGCTCTTTATGAATCATAAAAGCTTATTTTGACTGGAGTGTCCCATTAATGATGCCAGATTCTACTTGTGTTGTTTTAGCACAAGTTATAAGATTGTTTTTTGCTGACTACTACTTGTAATGATATCAATAAACGGTCTAATAGGGTATAAATACCCATTTTTCTGACCTTATGGGGGAGCAGAAAAGTTACCTGAAGCAAAATATTGTCAAGGCTGTCTGGTATGGAATTATATTTATTTATAAAAAAGCATAATTAAACTATTGTAACTCTGCAATATTGGATTCCTATTTTTACATTTTCATTGCATTCATTTAGCAAAATGCATTTTTATTTTTGTAAAATAAGACTGTATATTTGTACAATAAAAAAAATCGTTTTTATATTTTTTCTCTCACGCCTTTTTCTATACATATTGTACTTAAAATCTTTAATAAGATATGAGACCATGTCTACTTAAATAATCATGGAAGTTAGATTAGATTTTAAGGGCTATTGGTAGTTTATTGTTAAATTAGGGGGTGTTTTTATTTTGGGTGACTTTTTATTTTAAATGGGGTATTTGATTAGGAATATCTTTTTTTATTTTGGATAATTTAATTTGTTATTTTCTGTAATGTTAGACTTTGTTATTTTGTGTAATTTTAGAATTTGTTATTTTTTGTAATGTTAGTTTTTTTTTCTTTTTTTTTTCGTATTTATAGTTTAAGCTTAGATTGTTTTTATTTCACAGTTAAGTTGTATTTATTTTAAGGTATTTAAATTGTAACTTTAATTTAAAATTAGGGGGTGTTAGGTTTAGGAGTTAATAGTTTAATTTAGTTTATCGCGATGTGGGGGGACGGTGGTTTAGGGGTTAATAAGTTTATTTTAGTAGTAGCGATGTGGGGGCGGCGGTCTAGGGGTTAATAGATTTATTTAGTGTTGGCGATGTGGGGAGACGGCGGTTTAAGGGTTATTAGACTAGGGGTTTATGTTAGGGTGTTACATTTTTACAAAACTTTCTTTTCTCTATAGACTTTAATGGGGAATGCGTTAATGCGATCGCCATTTGCAATCACAGGTGTTAGGTTTTTTCCCTACATTTTTTCTATATTGATCACTATGTGGGAAACGTGCACAAGCACGCCAAGTCGAAACTTTGTTTTTGTGTGGTATGCGACTTACCGCACCATACCGCACAACCAAAGAAAGTTTTAAGGTGACTTTTAATACTAGCGGTATAGAAATAACGGTATGGCCCCATTTTGCACGGTGTATACGCTATGGCTATACCGCACAACTTGTAATCTTGCTCTATGTGAACAAAAAAAGGGATAAGGAAGCATTACATCTGCCATTCAAGATACAGTTTGCTCCTAGACATATGGCAGACTGTGAATCACTTACATGGACATTATAGTAACTTATCTTTGCACTGTGATTGCATACAATTAGCTAATATTCTTCATCCAATAGGTTAAGCACAGATGAATGTTGTAATTCTAGTGCTATATAAAGTGCTTCTCACTGTGAAGGTCAGACTCAGAAACACAGAGAAACAAATACAGTATATTATGTGAGACAGATGGAAAAAATGATTACAAAAGTAAACTGTTTGTTCTGTTTCCAGGTACCAAGTTAGATTAGAAAGCTCCTGGTGCTTCTCTGCAGTTTTTCACAACCTACAGCTCTGTAAGTCTTTTCATATTAATATTAGATATGTGCAATTTGTTTCGGATCGATTCGGAAATTCGGAAAATTCTGCAAATTCGGAGATTCGGATCGAACCGAATTTCCAAATTAAAATACTGCCGAATTTACCGAATAAATCCGAATTAGTTCGGATTTATTCGGTAAATTCGGATGGCCATGGATTACACTAGTATTGTACAGTATATTAGGTTATATCACTCTGCTATGGGTTACACCTAATATACAGTATATAATACTAGTCTAATCCCACCTAACACTTACCGAAATTTCGAATTTCCGAACCGAATCGAACCGAATCCAGCCAAATTTCTTCGAATCCGAATGAATCCGAAACGAATCCGAACCGAATCGATTCAAAATTTTCCGAATTCGAATCGATCCGAACCGAAATGCGAAAAATTCCGAATCGATCCGAACCCAACCGAACCGAATTTTTTCGCCATGCACATATCTAATTAACATAAATAAAGCACAGAGAAGATGCACTAAACCCTCAACAACCTTTTCAATGACTGAAATTCCTGTGTTGTTCTACTGAAATCTAGCATATAATATTATATACACTAATACTTCTCAAATTAAATCAATATCTATAAATACTTTTATTTTTGCACTCATATTACGAGTTAAATGTAATATATTAGTGCTGTGTTTTGCCAACTGACAGACAAAATATGTCATAACCTGGAGATATCATGTACATTATTTGGGCATCCTTGCTAATTTAGAAGGTGCTATGATATTCTAATGAAGATGTTTGTTAGTAAGTATTTATCATTCCATATGTGAAAAGTGGATAGTCCTTAATAGACCCTTAAAGGGACAGTATACTGTAAAATAGTGTTTCCCTTAATGTGTTTACAATTGCTTTTTTTACCAACTGCAGAGTAAAAAATGTATGAAAATTAGCTTTTTAAGGTTTATTTGTGTATATTAAAGCTCTGATTTTGTGTTTTGAAGCCACAGCTTAATAAAATAGGTTGAGCTTGTAGGTATAATCAGATCTCATTACTGTATCACATTGTGCACATATACCTGCTTCTTTATCTTATATCTGTCCTTAAAACAATCACCAGTACTTTGAGAGAACAATGGAAAATCAACATTTTATTACCTTATCTCTGCTTTATCACACTGGGAGTGTAATTTCTTCTGCTGGCTGTGTTTACAAAGCTTATCTATAGCTGGTATGCGCGGCCACAAACTTTCAGAATAGGTGGGGATACCACATGCTAAATTAACATTTCAAATGCCAATATAAGGGTAAAGGAGCTACTTGTAAACAATTTAATACACTCCAGCAGGTAAAGTGGATCATTGGGAACAAATTAAAGGGGAGAAATTTTTTGAGTAAACTGTCCCTTTAAGGTTTCCTATCCCTTGGATACCCTGCTTTTGGAGCTACATCAACGGTGGTCACTATGGGGCAGATGATCAAAAGTTTGTCCCAATAACGTGAAAAAACATGTTTAGCTTCACAGGGAAAGTCTTGGTGCATTTATCAAAGAAAATGAGCTGTCCCTGCGAGTGGCGAGCTGTCTCCCATAGAAATAATGAGAGCTCTCTGCTATGTGAAAGTTTGCAATGTTTGAACTTGAATATTACGCCTAATACAAATCCCATTATGCTGTTCTCAGTGCACTGTAGATTAAATCTTCTATTGTTTTCATATGCATAGGTTTTCCTTTCAGAGTAATTAAGATTTTAAGTATTTTGATAAAATCTTGCCACCTTTAAATTGGTGAGAAAAAACAGTGAAACTGTAGGGGTAAAAATGTTTAGATAATTGCACTGAGACTTTAGAGACAACTTCATACACGCTCATGGTCAGCCCATTTTATGTAAAAAAAAGTATACTTTTAATTTATTTTATGTACACTATGATTACTACAAATAAAAGTGGAATCCTCTGACAACTCTCAGGATAGATCCTAATTTTGAGCACATACCTTAGAGTTATAGAAGCTCTATTTTGTGTGAGTAACTTTTTGACCAGCATTTGCCCATGGAACTAACAGTATTCCACTTTGGAAGTTTCTCAAGGGCTGTTGCCTCTTAAAGGTATATTTAATATATGTGTTTATGATTACCTTATATAAGAAATGTAATTAATAGATTCCTTTGGGGTTCTGTTCCCTTGTTCCTACCTTTAGTTTAATTGGATTGGGACCACCGAGTGGTGTCTGGGTTAGGGATCATTACTTAGTTTAGACGTATAGAGCCAGTATATAGTATCATAACATTACTATTATAGGATTGTGCCATTTTTGAAGGCAGTTGTTTAGCTGTTGTTTGTGTGTCTTTGGGTTTAGTATCATTTACTATGAGAATGATCAGTTACAATGTTTTCTGGGGGGACAGTGAGGTGTTTTTCTCCAAATTTAGAGTATATTACTCACTTGATTGAATGTCTTCAGGTACTAGTTTATATGTGACATAATACTAAGTTTTTGTAGGGTATAAATGTAATGTTTGTTAGAGATAGTTAGGGGCAGTGCATTCAGGGGTCTAAAGGGATCCTATCCACAAAAACGGCATTAATTGATGCCATGGCTTTGACCTCTATTAAAGTATCTTAGGGTAGTGGTCAATAAATTACACAAAGCTTAGTTCTTATATGACAACACAAGACAGTGTATTATCTATGACCCTTTTATAGGGTGAGTATATTCTGGTGGCTCCTTTAGGGTCCTATGTGATATATATGTGCTCAATATGGTCTTTCCTTTGTTGTTATTTGATTGGGTTTAGGGGAGTCTTGAGTTGGTAGTCACTATGTGATACCAAGCTTTGTTTCTAGAGAACAGCACATTTATTTGATTTGTGTTTATTATTATTATTATTAATAATAATAATAATAATAATACTATCAATGGCAGTGTGTCTGAGGCTGTATGGCCTAGATAAGATACTAAATTTGGTTCTGTTGGATTGGGGTGTTTCAGGAGTATTTGGGGGTGTTAGTTGACACCAACCTTAGTTTATATAAGGCTACTGTTTATGTACCATATATCTTTATCCTTAAAAAATGGTATTGTGTCTTTGAATGCCTTAGGTCAATCAGTCTAATTGTGAAAGGGAAGCAGTACTAAAGTTTATATAAGGCAGATGTTTATGGTGTATACTTAATTACTACCATATTTGATGAGTGGATAAGACAGTGTATTATGGGTCCCCTATTGTGTCCTATCCCCTAGATATCTTAACAACTTCTGTACCATGTATCACTTTCACTATGTACAGAGAGAGGATGTCATCATTTTATTCTCTGAGGTGCCCACATTGCCTGGTTCTCAAGCGAGATGGGAATGACAGTATTAATCTTGGGACAATCATTTTGTACATGGTGACAATCACATGCACTTGTGGTGCAGCTTTAAAGAGCTCATATATTTGCATCTACATCACTTAGAGGACATGAGACCCATCATTTGAAAAATGGGATATTGCCCTCTCAAATGAAGGTTATTGTGTTCTCCTAAGATTTGGAAAATCAGTGTAAAGACAGCAATCAACTGCTACACCAGCCCCAGCTGGAATGGTGGAGATCTCTAATGGCGTCTCCAATCAAGGTGGCAAGTAACATCTTCATGAGAAGCCTTTCTCTTCCTAGGTGATCATGTCACACTGGACACATTAATATTGGATTATTTGCCCCATACAGACACTGGGGAGAATTTGAAAGGGTTTTAAAGCCCAATGTAAAACAGTGAGCATGATACACCAATTAAACAAATTACATTTTATAATAATAGGAGAAGAGCATAAAGTACAGAGCAACTTAACAGCTAACATTGTTAATGTCCAGTTCTATAAACATTAAAAACTATAAAACAATTTCTTTAGTAACCAGAGTCGACGTATTCCCACTTGCAGTCTCCCCTTATTCATCTTATGGCAAAGAGAGTACCCAGATCACGGTTTACTAGAAAGAGAGACCCCAGTATTGTTGTGAGACAAGTGCAATAATCAGCTTGTATTGTGCTATCTAATGAGGTCAATGACACAGGGATACCGAGCCCCTGAGCAAAGATGTACAAATAGGAGGGAGATAAAGTGTTCTGGGCAGCCATTGATCAAGGAACCGGTGTGAAAGAGATTACTTTAGGGATGTATCCAGCCCTGCAGGAGTTCAGATAACCATGTGGTGTTAGAGCAGATTTTTACCACACCAGGGGCCCTACATGCTCCCTTTACTCACAGCTGCATCCTGATGCCAATGACCCATCTGGGGGCTGGTTATTAACTACCAGAAGAGCAATAACACTTAGAGGAAAGATACAGGATGGGGAGGCTCACAGTGCCAGTGTATAGACTATATAACCTGCCAGCAGAACGCTCAAGAAGATGGCACCTGATAGGCAATAAGTTAGCAAAAATAGACAACCAAACATTAATCAGTATCATATGAATAATGGAAAAAACTGTAAAATATTAATTTTGAGGACAGCTACACACAGAATCAAAAACATATCAAATTTCAGTAATATAATCTTCAAAATAAAGTCAGATTTAAATTGGTAAGTCAAATTTGCAAACTATCGTCTAGATTACAAGTTTTTGTCTGTAATGGTGTGCGGGTCTAATGAGCCTTTTTTTCTCACCGCTCACTTAAGACAACACTGGTATTACAGGTTTTCTTCAAGCCGGCATTAGCCTCAGAAAAGTGAGCGTTGAGCAAAATTTAGCTCCACATCTCACTGTAATACCAGCGCTGCTTACGGTAGCGTTGAGCTGGCTAAACGTGCTCGTGCACGATTTCCCCATAGGAAACAATGGGGCTGAGCTGGCTGAAAAAAAAACTAACACCTGCAAAAAAGCAGCGTTCACCTCCTAACGCAGCCCTATTGTTTCCTATGGGGAAATAAAAGTTATGTCTGCACCTAACACCAAAACATGAACCCCGAGTCTAAACACCCCTAATCTTACGCTTATTAACCATTAATCTGCCGACCCCGACATCGTCCCCACCTACATTATATAATTAACCCCTAATCTGCCTCTCCGGACACCGCCGCCACCTACATTATACTTATGAACCCCTAATCTGATTCCCCCAACATCGCCGAACCCTACATTATATTTATTAACCCCTAATCTGCCCCCCCCAACGTCGTTGCAACTATATTAAATTTATTAGCCCCTAATCTGCCGCCGCCAACGTCGCCGCCACTATAATAAATTTATTAACCTCTAAACCTAAGTCTAACCCTAACACCCCCCTAACGTAAATATAATTTAAATATATCTAAATAAATTTACTACAATTAAATAAATTAATCCTATTTAAAACTAAATACTTACCGATAAAATAAGCCCTAAGCTAGCTACAATATAACTAATAGTTACATTGTATCTAGCTTAGGGTTTATTTTTATTTTACAGGCAACTTTGTATTTATTTTAACTAGGTAGAATAGTTATTAAATAGTTATTAACTATTTAATAACTTCCTAGTTAAAATAAGTACAAATTTACCTGTAAAATAAATCCTAACCTAAATTGCAATTACATCTAACACTACACTATCATTAAATTAATTGACTAAATTACCTACAAGTACAAAAAACCCCACTAAATTACAGAAAATAACACCTAATCTAATCCCCCTAATAAAATAAAAATTCCCCCAAAATAATAAAAATCCCTACCCTATACTAAATTACAAATAGCCCTTAAAAGGGCCTTTTGCGGGGCATTGCCCCAAAGTATTCAGCTCTTTTACCTGGAAAAAAAAATACAATACCCCCCAACATTAAAACCCACCACCCACACACCCAACCCTACCCTAAAACCCACCCAATCCCCCCTTAAAAAACAACACTACCCCCTTGAAGATCACCCTACCTTGAGCCGTCTTCACCCAGCCGGGCACAAGTGGACCTCCAGAGGGGCAGAAGTCTTCATCCGATCCAGCCAGAAGAGGACATCCAGACCGGCAGAAGTCTTCATCCAGACGGCATCTTCTATCTTCTTCCATCCGGAGTGGGGCGGGTCCATCATGAAGACATCCAATGCAGAGCATCCTCTTCCATCCGACGGCGACTGAAGAATGAAGGTTCCTTTAAGGGACGTCATCCAAGATGGCGTCCCTTCAATTCCGATTGGCTGATAGAATCCTATCAGCCAATCGGAATTAAGGTAGAAAAAATCCTATTGGCTGATGCAATCAGCCAATAGGATTGAGCTCGCATTCTATTTGCTGATTAAAACAGCCAATAGAATGCAAGCTCAATCCTATTGGCTGATTGGATAAGCCAAAAGGATTGAACTTCAATCCTATTGGCTGATTGCATCATCCAATAGGATTTTTCCTACCTTAATTCCGATTGGCTGATAGGATTCTATCAGCCAATCGGAATTGAAGGGACGCCATCTTGGATGACATCACTTAAAGGAACCTTCATTCTTCAGTCGCCATCGGATGGAAGAGGATGAAGACTTCTGCCCCTCTGGAGGTCCACTTGTGCCCGGCTGGGTGAAGACGGCTCAAGGTAGGGTGATCTTCAAGGGGGTAGTGTTAGGTTTTTATAAGGGGGGATTGGGTGGGTTCTAGAGTAGGGTTGGGTGTGTGGGTGGTGGGTTTTAATGTTGGGGGTTATTGTATTTTTTTTTTCCAGGTAAAAGAGCTGATTACTTTGGGGCAATGCCCCGCAAAAGGTCCTTTTAAGGGCTATTTGTAATTTAGTATAGGGTAGGGAATTTTATTATTTTGGGGGATTTGTTATTTTATTAGGGGGATTAGATTAGGTGTAATTAGTTTTAAAAAAAATTGTAATTCTTTTTTTATTTTCTGTAATTTAGTGGGGGGGGGGGTTTGTACTTTAGTTTATTTAATTTAATTGTAGGTAATTTAGTAAATTAATTTAATGATAGTGTAGTGTTAGGTGTAATTGTAATTTAGGTTATGATTTATTTTACAGGTAAATTTGTACTTATTTTAACTATGAAGTTATTAAATAGTTAATAACTATATAATAACTATTCTACCTAGTTAAAATAAATACAAAGTTGCCTGTAAAATAAATATAAATCCTAAGCTAGCTACAATGTAACTATTAGGTGGATTCTTTCACCACCCTGCCATCCAGATGGATTCTTTCACCACCCTTTTGCTCTCTCTCCCCCCTTTCTTTCGCTCTCTCTCTCCCCTCTTTCGCTCTCTCTCCCCCCTCTCTTTTGCTCTCTCTCCCCCTCTCTTTTGATCTCTCTCCCCTCTCTTTTGCTCTCTCTCCAGTTTTCATTTGCTCTCTCTCTCTCCCCTTCTCTTTTGCTCTCTCTCCCCTCTCTTTTGCTCTCTCTCTCCCGCTCTCTTTTGCTTGCTCTCTCCCCCTCTCTTTTGCACTCTCTTTCCCCCTCTCTTTTGCTCTCTCCCCCTCTCTTTTGCACTCTCTCTCCCCCTCTCTTTTGCGCTCTCTCTCTCCCCACTCTTTTGTTCTCTCTCCCCCTCTCTTTTGTGCTTTCTTTTGCTCTCTATCTCCCCTCTCTTTTGCGCTCTCTCTCCCCCTCTCTTTTGCGCTCTCCCCCTCTCTTTTGCACTCTCCCCCCTCTTTTTTGCTCTCCCTCCTCCCTCTCATTTGCTCTCTCTCTCTCCTCTCTCTTTTGCTCTCCCTCTCTTTTGCTCTCTCCCCCTTCTCTTTTGTTCTCTCCCCCCTTCTCTTTTGCTCTCTCCCACCTTCTCTTTAGCTCTCACCCCCTTCTATTTTGCTCTCACCCCCTTCTCTTTTGCTCTCACCCCCCTTCTTTTTTGCTCTCTCCCCCCTCTCTTTTGCTCTCTCTCCATCTCTCATTTGTTCACTCTTTCCCCCTCTCTTTTGCACTCTCTTTCCCCCTCTCTTTTGCTCTCTCTCTCCCCCTCTCTTTTGCTCTCCCTCTCCACCTCTCTCTTTTGCTCCCCCCCCCTCTCTTTTGCTCTCACTCTCCACCTCTCTCTTTTGCTCTCTGCCCCCTCTCTTTTGCTCTCCCCTCTCTTTTGCTCTCCCTCTCCCCTCTCATTTGCTCTCTCTCTCCCCTCTCTTTTGCTCTCTCCCCCTTCTCTTTTGCTCTCTCCCCCCTTCTCTTTTGCTCTCTCCCCCCTTCTCTTTTGCTCTCTCTCCCCTTCTCTTTTGCTCTCTCTCCCCTTCTCTTTTGCTCTCTCCCCCTTCTCTTTTCTCTCTCCCCCTGTCCTTTTTTTAATTGGGGCACTCCCACTGCCTCCCCTTCCCTGCTGAGCCGCCATTTTTTTAGAGCACTCCCACTGCCCCCCTTCCCTGCTGAGCCGCCCACCCGCCACCCGCTCACACCTCCCACCGGCACCAGCAGGAGATCGTTACAGATGATGACACACTCAGTGTCACCGTCTGTAACGATCAGGCATCTGGCCTCATATGGAGGCGAAGCACCGATCACGCTCCAGCTCCATATGCGGCAGATGCCTGAAGCTCCAGCTCTCATCTGTTATGTTACAGCTGAGAGTTGGAGCTCCTAAAGCTGTCTGTCACCGCGAGATGGCTGCACGCACATCCAACATTCCTTTGAGGATGCGTGCGCAACTGCCGACGGTGACGGACGCTTACAAACACAATTATAGTATAGATGTGGGTGATGTAAAACCTTTATGTCAGCAACCACTGCACATTTTTTTGTAACAAGATAATAAAAGACCTTTGATAAAGTTGTGGGCAGAATGTGCATCAGGAGATTTCTGCCCCTTTGATTATGACACACACAATAGAGATATAGTTTTCTTGGTTATAGATACATATTTGAGTTATTTTTGCAGTAATTGGATGCACTGGCTCAACCAGTTTTAATAATTATATAATTGCCACTCTCAGTATAGTTAAAGGGACACTGAACCCAAATTTTTTCTTTTGTAATTCAGAAAGAGCATGCAATTTTAAGCAACTTTCTAATTTACTCCTATTATCAATTTTTCTTCGTTCTCTTGCTATCATTATTTGAAAAAGAAGGCATCTAAGCTTTTTTTGGTTTCAGTACTCTGGACAGCAATTTTTTATTGGTGGATGAATTTATCCACCAATCAGCAAGGACAACCCGGGTTGTTCACCAAAAATGGGCCGGCATCTAAACTTACATTCTTGCATTTCAAATAAAGATACCAAGAGAATGAAGAAAATTTGATAATATGAGTAAATTAGAAAGTTGCTTAAAATTTCATGCTCAATCTGAATCACAAAAAAGAAAAAATTTGGGTACAGTGTCCCTTTAATATTAAGGGACGGTGTCCTTATTTATATAGGAAACTTTTTTCAGTAGCGAATTGCTCCATAACTGAACTCAAACTATTGATTGACTTTATTGGTAACATATGTCTATGGGAATTTTTTCATAGGGGGTTGAGGGTGGATAATTTATCACTTTTTAGATGGATTTATATGTTAGTAATATTTTCTATGGTATTAGTATTTATTTAACCTTATTAAAATTTCAGATTTAGTTTAGCACTTCTCAGTGAGATAATATTGTATATTAATTGAGTGCTGTGATAAGGGGCTTCTGTTCTATCTGTTTGTAAATATACATCGGCTAATTGTTTCCCTGTCTCTTTAAATTAAAAACAGATTTTTTTTCAACACAATAATTTCAAAAATAGTCAACACATTTTTATAAAATCTTCAGTATTTTCAGTTAGTAATGGTGCTAGGGTTGCCGGTAAGTTAAGAAAAAAGATCACTGTGCTGTATCTATGTTTGATTTTGTAATTATTTCCAGTAAACTTCTAATCTTACAAAAATGATTCAGTACTTACATTTCAGATAATAGTTTATAATCTATTTATTTCATTTATTCAACATCCAAAAATTCCATAAGCAAAGAAAACATCTGCTACTAAACAGGGGATGGTGAAAGTGGAAGAGTGTTAGAAACTTGAAATGTGTAGCAGACTCATGTAAAAGGGCTATATTATAAGTTGAGCGCAAAATATCGCTTCTGTGAATTCGATATTTGCCCTCAACTTAGCAATACCAGCAAATGTGCGCTGGTATTGCAAGGGAGGTGCAATGCAAACGTGACCTCGAGTTTGCATTGCAAGGAAGCAATGTGTCCCAATTGCCCCCAAAATTTAGTGGTGTGCCTTTTAAAAAAATAAAAAATGTAGAATCTTTATTTTTTTATTATTAATAACTGCAGGAAGCAGTTTTAAGGAGTTAAAAGTGGCAGGTACGGGGTGTTAGAAAAAAAAACTGCCCTGAAAAGCGCCTTTACATTGTGGTCTATGGGGGACTATGTGTATATACACATATTAATACATCAATATATATGTATATATCCATATACATATATATTTATAATCTGCTGCCCATCGCTGCACGAATTACCCCCTTCGCTGCGCTAGTTCTCATGCCGTGTCTGACGGCATTAGAACAAGGCTCCCATTGGATCCTATGGAAGTGCGTTCGCATTGCACCTCCCTTGTTATACCAGCACACATTTGCGTGCGCTGGTATTGCTCATTTGAGGGCAAATATTGCTTTCACAGAAGCAATAATTTGAGCTTAACTTGTAATCTGGCCCATAATTGATCATGTATAGGTTTAGATATATACAGATATATAGGAATATCTATTTCTAAATACATAGAACATATTCTGCTATGTACAGAACATTGAAATGGGAAATATTTACAATAAATACATAGTTAAAACCCTTATTAAATAGGAATATTGCATAAATTTGATTTTTCATGTTTTCATCTACTTAACTGCAAAGGGCACCCCTTATCGCTTGTGCATAACAGTTAGCGCTCCACTAATAATATGGCCCTTATTGTTGCTAAAATAAACAATGCTGAAGGAATTAGAAAATGGTGTAGCAGGAGAGTTAAAGGGACAATGTCAAAAATGTTGTCATACATGGTGAAGTGGTGCAGTAAAATATGTTAAAATGACAAAGGCTATCAAGAGGTTAAATTAATCAGTAACTGCAATCAGTAAATGTTTGTGCACAACCGATGGATAGGACAAGCCTCTACAGAAGTCACAAGTTACAAACACGCAGGGCCATTTCTAGGGACGGGCAGACCGGGCAGTGGCCCGGGGCACATTAGGGAGCAGTGGGGAGCACTTTAAAAAAAATATTATTATTATTATTTTTTTATTGTGTTAAAGTGGCAGTGCTTGCTTCATAAACTACTGGTATAGCAAAAGCTAAAATACACAAGCGTATACATTAAATATATATATTTGAAAGGAAGCTGTTATGTTAATTGGCTGCATTGGATGTCAATCATACTAATGGAGCAACAAGATCACAAAGGCGGTGTGTTAAGACTACTTAGAGCTAAATCTGAAAAGTAAAAAGGAGAGGAATCACCCTGAGGAAAACAGTCTCCTATCTCACTGATCTGTGTCACTAAAGAGGTGATGTTTTATACATATGACAAATTATACATGGTCTTTACATAATGATATGTACATATTTTTTGTTTTACTGAGCTAATTAAAAAAATGTGCTTTATAGAACTTGGGTTTCCACATACTAAGGAACAGGTTATCTGTTAAGGATTGTTGAACAAAAAATAAATAAATTGTTTCGACATTATGCTGTTTTTGTATTTATTTACTTACGCTTAGATTACGAGTTTTTGGCGGTAATGGTGTGCGGGGCTAACAAGCATTTTTTTCTCACCGCTCACTTAAAGGGACAGTTCACCCAAAAAACTTCTCCCCTTTAAATTATTCCCAATGATCCTTTTAACCTGCTAGAGTGTATTAAATTGGTTACAAGTAGCTCCTTTACTCCTATTTCAGCATTTGAAATAGCTGATTTAGCCTGTGATATCGCCACCTACACTGAACAAATTAATACTGGAGTATAGGCTATTGAATAGCATAAGTATATATAGCCAGCAGAAGCGATTACACTCTCAGTGGGATGCAGAATAGTTAAGTAATAAAATGATCATTTTCCATTGTTCTCTCTATGTATTGAGCTTTGGTGTTCCAGCCAAATAAAAGATAAGGAAGGAAGTCTGTTTACACAAACTTAGAACATAATGAGATCTGATATCACCTTTAAGTTCAACCCATTGTAATAGGCTGTGGTTTCAAAGCACAAAATCAGCTACTTCATATACACAAATAAGCATGAAAATGGAATTTCTCAAATATTTTATACTCTGCAGTTGGTATAACAAGTAATTTAAAATACATTAATGGAAAAACTATTTTACAGAGTACTGTCCCTTTAAGACAACGCTGGTATTACAGGTTTTTACAAACCCGGCGTTAGCCTCAGAAAAGTGAGCGGAGAGCAAAATTTTGCTCCACATCTCAACTCAATACCAGCACTGCTTATGGTAGCGGTGAGCTGCCTAAACGTGCACGTGCATGATTTCCCCATAAGAATCAATGGGGGAGAGCCGGCTAAAAAAAGTCTAACACCTGCAAAAAAGCAGCATTCAGCTTCTAACGCAGCCCCATTGTTTCCTATGGGGAAATACATTTTATGTTTACACCTAACACCCTAACATGAACCCAGAGTCTAAACACCCCTAATATTACACTTATTAACCCCTAATCTGCCGCCCCGACATTGCCGCCACCTGCATTATATTATTAACCCCTAATCTGCCGCTCCGGACACCGCCGCCACCTACATTATCCCTATGAACCCCTAATCTGCTGCCCCCAACATCGCCGACACCTACATTATATTTATTAACCCCTAATCTGCCGCCCCAAATGTCGCCGCCACCTAACTACACTTATTAACACCTAATCTGCCGCCGCCAACGTCGCCGCCACTATAATAAATATATTAACTCCTAAATCTAAGTCTAACCCTAACCCCCCATAACTTAAATATAATTTAAATACATCTAAATAAAATTACTATTATTAACTAAATTATTCCTATTTAAAACTAAATACTTAACTATAAAATAAACCCTAAACTAGCTACAATATAACTAATAATTACATTGTAGCTATCTCATGGTTTAATATTTTTTTTTACAGGCAACTTTGTATTTATTTTAACTAGGTACAATAGTTAATAAATAGTTATTAACTATTTAATAACTACCTAGTTAAAATAAATACAAATATACCTGTAAAATAAATCCTAACCTAAGTTACAATTACACCTAACACTACACTATTATTAAATAAATTACCTAAACTAACTACAATTAATTACAATTAAATTAAATAAACTAAAGTACGAAGAAAACAAAAACTAAATTACAGAAAATAATAAAAGAATTAAAAGAATTTTAAACTAATTACACCTAATCTAATCCCCTTAATAATAAAAATCCCTACCCTACACTAAATTACAAATAGCCCTTAAAAGGGCTTTTTGCGGGGCATTGCCCCAAAGTAATCAGCTCTTTTACCTGTAAAAAAAATATACAATACCCCCCCCATATTAAAACCCACCACCCACACACTCAACCCTACTCTAAAACCCACCCAATCCCCCCTTAATAAAACCTAACACTACCCCCTTGAAGATCACCCTACCTTGAGACGTCTTCACCCAACCAGGCAGTTTAGGTAATTAATTTAATTATAGTGTAGTGTTAGGTGTAATTGTAACTTGGGTTAGGATTTATTTTACAGGTATATTTGTATTTATTTTAACTAGGAAGTTATTAAATAGTTAATAACTATTTAATAACTATTGTACCTAGTTAAAATAAATACAAAGTTGCCTGTAAAATAAAAATAAACCCTGAGATAGCTACAATGTAATTATTAGTTATATTGTAGCTAGCTTAGGTTTTTTATTTTATAGGTAAGTATTTAGTTTTAAATAGGAATAATTTATTTAATTGTAGTAATTTTTTTCGATTATTTTAAATTATATTTAAGTTAGGGGGGGTTAGGGTTAAAAAATTTATTTAACTGTTTGCGATGTGCAGGGGGGACTCGGTTTAGGGGTTAATAGGTAGTTTATGGGTGTTAGTGTACTTTTTAGCACTTTAGTTAAGAGTTTTATGTTACGGCATTAGCCCATAAAATTCTTAACTACTGACTTTTAAATGCGGTACCAGTCTTGACAGGAGAGGCTGTACCGCTCACTTTTTCCAAGACTCGTAATACTGGCATTGAGCCAAATCTCATAGAAAAGATAGGATACGCAATTGATGTAAGGGGATTTGCGGTATGCTCGAGTCGCGGGAAAAAAAGTGAGCGGTACACCTGTACCTGCCAGACTCGTAATACCAGCGGGTGTTAAAAAGCAGCGTTGGGACCTCTCAACGCTGCTTTTTAAGGCTAACGCAAGACTCGTAATCTAGCCGTTATTGTTTAATAAAGGTTAAAGGGGCAGTATACACTCATTTTCATATAACTGCATGTAATAGACACTACTATAAAGAATAAGATGCACAGATACTGATATAAAAATCTAGTAAAAAACTGTATAAAAACTTACTTAGAAGCTCTCAGTTTGGCTCAGTTGAAAAGGTAGCTGGAAAGCCCACTGCAAGTGGGAAATAAGACACTCCCCCTTCCCCCTTCTTTTGCATATGAAAAGACCCTTTACACAAATAGGAGCAAGCTGGAGTAGGTATCTGACGGTATTCTCATAAAACTTTGGGGCTCTGTTAGGAGTCTGAAAATCAGAGCAATGTTATTTAAAAATAAGTAAAACTTTACATTTTTTTAAAATAAACAACAACTTTATGGGCTAAAAATAGAAGATCATCTACAAAATATTTATGCAAACAAAAAATAAATGAGTGTATAATGTCCCTTTAATAGTGATGGGTGTATGTATGTGTCATTTACTCCATAATGACAATGGCGAGTTTTCACAAACTCACATGTAAGTGCTTGTGTCTGCTATTACTGCCTGAGTGTGTGTGTGCCTATCTATCCCTGCCTGTGTGTGTGTGTATCTGCCTATTACTGCCTGTGTGTGCATGTCTTTGTCTATTACTGTCTGTGTGTGAATGTCTTTGTCTATTACTGCCTATAAGTGCATGTCTCTGTCTGTTACTGCCTGTGTGTGCATGTCTCTGTCTATTACTGCCTGTGTGTGCATGTCTGTCTATTTCTGCCTGTGAGTGCATGTCTCTGTCTATTACTGTCTGTGATTGCTTGTCTCTGCCTATTACTGTCTGTGTGTGCATGTTGCTGTCTATTACTGCCTGTGTGTGCATGTCTCTGTCTATTAAGCACACACAGGCAGTAAATTATTGCCTGTGTGTGCATGTCTCTGTCTATTACTGCATGTGAGTGCATGTCTCTCTCTATTACTGTCTGTGAGTGCTTGTCTCTGCCTATTACTGTCTGTGAGTGCATGTTGCTGTCTATTACTGCCTGTGTGTGCATGTCTCTGTCTATTAAGCACACACAGGCAGTAAATTACTGCCTGTGTGTGAATGTCTCTGTCTATTACTGCATGTGAGTGCATGTCTCTCTCTATTACTGTCTGTGAGTGCTTGTCTCTGTCTATTACTGTCTGTTTGTGCATGTGTCTGTTTAATACTGTCTGTGAGTGCATGCCTCTGTCTATTACTTTCTGTGAGCGCATGTCGCAGTCTATTACTGTCTGTGATTGCATGTTGCTGTCTATTACTGCCTGTGTGTGCATGTCTCTATCTATTAAGCACACACAGGCAGTAAATTACTGCCTGTGTGTGCATGTCTCTGTCTATTACTGCATGTGAGTGCATGTCTCTCTCTATTACTGTGTGTGAGTGCTTGTCTCTGTCTATTACTGTCTGTGTGTGCATGTGTCTGTCTAATACTGTCTGTGAGTGCATGTCTCTGTCTATTACTGTCTGTGAGCGCATGTCTCTGTCTATTACTGCATGTGAGTGCATGTCTCTCTCTATTACTGTCTGTGAGTGCATATCTCTGTCTATTACTGTCTGTGTGTGCATGTGTCTGTCTAATACTGTCTGTGAGTGCATGTCTCTGTCTATTACTGTCTGTGAGCGCATGTCGCTGTCTATTACTGTCTGTGTGTGCATATCTCTGTCTGTTACTGCCTGTGTGTTCATGTCTCTGTCTATTAAGCACACACAGGCAGTAAATTACTGCCTGTGTGTGCATGTCTCTGTCTATTACTGCATGTGAGTGCATGTCTCTCTCTATTACTGTCTGTGAGTGCATATCTCTGTCTATTACTGCCTGTGTGTAAATGTCTCTGTCTATTGCTGCCTGTGAGTGCATGTCTCTGTCTTTTACTGCCTGTGAGTGCATGTCTCTGTCTAATACTGTCTGTGAGTGCATGTCTCTCTCTATTACTGTCTGTGAATGCATATCTCTGTCTATTACTGCCTGTGTGTAAATGTCTCTGTCTATTGCTGCCTGTGAGTGCATGTCTCTTTCTATTACTGCCTGTGAGTGCATGTCTCTGTCTAATACTGTCTGTGAGTGCATGTCTCAGTCTATTACTGTCTGTAAGTGCATGTTTCAGTCTATTACTGTCTGTGAGTGCATAGCTCTGTCAATTACTGCCTGTATGTGCATGTCTCTGTCTATTACTGCCTGTGAGTGCATGTCTCTGTCTAATACTGTCTGTGAGTGCATGTCTCAGTCTATTACTGTGTGTGAGTGCATGTCTCAATCTATTACTGTCTGTGAGTGCATGTCTCTCTCTATTACTGTCTGTGAATGCATATCTCTGTCTATTACTGCCTGTGTGTAAATGTCTCTGTCTATTGCTGCCTGTGAGTGCATGTCTCTTTCTATTACTGCCTGTGAGTGCATGTCTCTGTCTAATACTGTCTGTGAGTGCATGTCTCAGTCTATTACTGTCTGTGAGTGCATGTCTCAGTCTATTACTGTCTGTGAGTGCATACCTCTGTCAATTACTGCCTGTATGTGCATGTCTCTGTCTATTACTGTCTGTGAGTTAATGTCTCTGTCTAATACTGTCTGTGAGTGCATGTCTCAGTCTATTACTGTCTGTGAGTGCATGTCTCAGTCTATTAATGTCTGTGTGTGCATGTCTCTGTCTATTACTGTCTGTGTGTGCATGTCTCTGTCTATTACTGTCTGTGTGTGCATGTCTCTGTCTATTACTGTCTGTGTGTATAGTATATTTGAAAAATAAACAGCTATTACAGTTCTTTATCAAATTATTGATGTGCAAAAATCTCACAGACTTTAATAGTGAATTTTGTAAAAAAAACAAATTGTTATAACGTTTCTAAATAATTGTAATAGTATTGTAATATGTTACAAATACATCTAGTGACATATTGCAATCCTTTAGAAAATTTTACCTGATGACTTTTTTGCAAAGTTTAACTTTAAAGTCTATTGGACGTTTTGTAGATACATTTTAAATACAAATTTAAAGGGATTGATTTGCATTAAACAAATAAATATGCATAGCTATGAGAAAAGTATAAATATAATGGCAATTAGTAAAAGATCTAAAGATATTTTTTAGATAATATCAATATATTTGGAAAAAACATTGTAGTAGAAAAAGGACATATTTAAAGGGATAGGAAAGTCAAAATTAAACTTTCATAATTCAGGATACACCAAAAAAATATGACAATTCTATTATTCTTGTTCTCTTGGTATCCATTGTTGAAAAGCATATGTGCATATCCTTAGCAGCAGCAATGCACTACTAGGAGCTAACTGGTGGTTGGCCATAACACACATTTGTCTCTTGTCATTTGCTCACCAGATGTGCTCAGCTAGGTCCCAGTAGTGCACTTCTGCTTTGGAGCTGACCTCTAAATGACAGAATGACATGCAAGGTCTAGGAGGGGGACTTTAGAATCTGTGACGGGGGCGTATTTTGGAATTTTGCCCTGGGAGCCAGATTCTCTAGAAACGGCCCTGCAAACACGCACATGCACAAATACGCTCACACACATACATATGAATAAACATAATACTGCTAGATTACTGCTGTTTTTACAAATAAACGAGGTAGTGTTTTTGCAGCTTTTCCTGAAGTATCTTTGCTCTACATTACCTGAACTGAAAAATATAACTAATTTTAATATATTAAAAGGGACATGAAACCAAATAATCATGATTCAAATACAGCATATAATTTTAAACAGCTTTCCAATTTACTTTCATAATTTTTACTTCATTCTCTTGGTATCCTTTATTGTAGAAGCAGGGATGCACTGCTTTGAGCTAGCTGACCACATCAGTAAGCTAATGATAAGAGGTATATATGTGCAACCACCAATCAGCAGCCCTCTGAGCCTACCAAGGTATGCATTTCAACAAAGGATAGCAAGAGAACAAAACAAATTAGATAACAGAAGTTAAATGGAAAATTGTTTAAAATTGCATGTTCTTTCTGAATCATTCAAATCAAATTTTGAGGTTTCATGTCCCTTTAACATTGTGGCATTTTATGAACATCAAGGAGCATAACCCAACTCTCTTACAGAAATAGCACCAATAAACCCTACAACATATGATATCACTACATGGTTTAACTCCACATTTACTTAATTCTCCTGGTAATCTTTGTTCAAGAGCATACCTAGGTAAGCTAAAGAGTATGTACATGTCTTGAGCACTGGCAGGTAATTTTCCAACAATCTATGGAACTGTTACCACCACGGTTGCAACTACTGCTGCAATATTGTGCTCATGTCATGACTCATGTGTGTTTCTGAGTCTACCTCAGTATTCTGTTCAACAAATGATACCAAGAGAACCAAATAAGGCCTTGATCACAATCTATTGGCAGAGGCCTTTTCAGATGGAAAAATAGCCAAATTATGAATTAGCTAATAGATTGTGATCAAGGCCTTACTTGGTATCATTTTCAGTTTGACCTGATCCGAATAGAGCGTCTCAAATTTTTGGACATATTTGCAACTATTTCAAGACCATTTGGAAACTGTCTCCTACCTTGCACATGTGCAAAACCCTCTGAAATGTCTTGCATCTTCATTATTAAACTTGTGAACTGGAACGCACATTTGTGACTGTGAGTTCAATAATGTAGACTTAAGCACTTTTAAACGCACTGTCGTGACCATGTTTGGACTTAGCGAGCACGAAGGAGTGTCCCCTATAAAACCCGGTCATGAAGATGCAATCTTGTTTAAAAGTCTCCTAGGCAAATAAAATGTTGCAAGGAAGTAGGTTCACACATCACAGTTTCAGTTATTTTAAAATCCAGTATTAGAACAAGATATTATAAGTCCTTAAAAAATGTCAAAATGAAAATACTTGTCTAACACACAATAGAAATAAAAATTGTAATAAAAAAATCCCCCAAATCTTGTCAACGTTTAAAAGTAAACATATAGTGATAGAAAAATGTTGCTCAGTATGTCCATCATACCAATATTCAGTTAGCATTCATATGGTTTAGCAGTAGTGCAGATGGAAACAGATTACAATAGGTTTTTATGAAAGTTATGATTGCACAATCCTGTTTTAAAACCTGGTTACAAAAACGCAAGTACTGTTAGGGACAAACACAACAGAGCAACTGTGACTTAGAATCAAATGTTTAATAAAAAAAAGCCATTTGTAGATCTTGTGGTCCTGGATGTGATCATTGAAGAATGCCCATCATGCCAAAATACATATGGCATTCACAGGGTTAATGCGTGTTGAGGATGTATTCTGATGACAATATGTTTATGTCACACATGTAAATAAGTTTTTACCTTGCACAGTGAAGAAGGGGTAACTTGAATAGACCTTTACTGTAACCTTAAGAGGTGTGAATGGGCTATTGTATCAGCCAGTTTCTAGTGACCTCCCAGTTTCTATTTCGGGAACAGGAACTTAAGACATGAAAAGGCCTTTTGGGTTTCTGTTAAAAAAGGCATTTGTGGCTGCAGGCTTTTAACAAACAAATCAATTTTGCATTGTGATCACTCGACAACCAATTTGGGCAAAAAATCAAAAAGCTTTTTCAGGAGCAAATCGCAGATAGATTGTAATTGATTCCAAAAATTTGATAATAAAGTTTGGTATTAAAATTGCACGGAATTATGAAAGGTTTTTATATTTTTACTGTTAAACTAGTTCTCCTGTTATATTTTATGTGTGTTCACAAATTTCCATACTTTTCACAGAGGCTTTCCAGGTCACGAAGTTGAGAAGCACTTGTGTACAGGGAGTGTGTGATTTGGGTCATATCATTGTGTCACGGGTGGGGTTGGAGGTAATTAGAGTGTGCTGTTTCCACCACCATGCTGCATGACATTTACTCTTATGGGTTAAGCTGTGCGAGGAACAGTGAGCCTCAACCTTTGACAAACCCTTTTTGATGATTCAAAGGGTATATCTTCTATTAGGTTGGAATGGCTTAGAAAATAAAGCCAATACACTTGTTTCTTACAATTTGCGTTTGTTTTGTGTGTCAACAAGATTTCACTGTTATTTATCAGTTTCTAATTCAAACATTTGTGACTCTTCTTATTACTAGAGTAGCTTAAAGGGACACTGAACCAAATTTTTTCTTTTGTGATTCAGATAGAGTATGAAATTTTAAGCAACTTTCTAATTTTCTCCTATTATCAAATTTTCTTCATTCTCTTGGTATCTTTATTTGAAATGCAAGAATGTAAGTTTAGATGCCGACCCATTTTTGGTGAACAACCTGGGCTGTTCTTGCTGATTGGTGGATAAATTCATCCACCAATAAAAAAAAGTGCTATCCAGAGGTCTGAACCAAAAAAGAAGCTTAGATGCCTTCTTTTTCAAATAAAGATAGCAAGTGAACGAAGAAAAATTGATAATAGGAGTAAATTAGAAAGTTGCTTAAAAATGCATGCTCTATCTAAATCACGAAAGAAAAAAATTTGTTTTCAGTGTCCCTTTAAGAAGCAATAAAAAAAACATTTTCCCACTATACCATGTTTCAGTCTTCTAAATGGAATGGAATGGATGTTTTTTGCTCTGATTGATACTATTATTTATATGAATGAGAGCCAGAATTAGAGTTTGTGTGTCCAACTTGACATCCTAATTCCTCCTATTATCTTTTTTTTTTTTAAAACTTTATTTATAGAAAAGAATCCGAGTCATACATGGTAAATGCAGTCATAATAATGCAGGTGTGACAAATTGGTCACCTGCAGAACAAAACAGTTTTCAGAGCATGTTATATCAAAGCATACCAGCAAAGGAATACAATAAGTATATGTGATCATCATGTATGTCCTGGGACTCAACTTTTTTCTAAGAACATTTTTTACAATCAACCAAAGAAAAAGAGGAGAAATCGAGAAAGGAAACATATCAGCTAAGAGCAAGGAAGAAATATAATAACATACAAAGAATGAAAGAAAGAGAAGAAAGGAAGAGAAAGAAAGAAAAAAAAATAACATATAGCAGCCATACTTACCCAGAGTACCTCCGGGTCCCCCCTCCCTCGATATGCAGGTCACTCACGGGCCTGATCCGTGGATAGACACCAATTTCCTCTGAGGTTTTCATTTAAAACATATTGGCTATTTTTAAAAGGAAGCAGAACCCTATCTCTTACTATGTCAGGTAGGTGCAGCAAATAAGCCTCCCATTTAAGGAGAAATCTCTTGACTCTTTTTTCAGGGTCCCCCCTAGTATCTGCCTGCTCAATCAGCATCTGATCATGAATTGTTCTAAGTAAGTGTTGAAAAGGTAAGTTACGGTCCCCTGTCCACTCTCTCAGGATAATTTGTTTAGCCAACATGAGTGTGGTATTTAAAAAAATGTCGTGCTTGTATGTCTGATCTCTAGGTGTCAGAAAGATCACATGTTGTGCCGAGAGGGACACAGTTTGTTTAGTTAATTTGGATAGCCAGTACGCAATCTTTTGCCAAAATTTTTGTAATTTAGGGCAACTCCAGAGTAGGTGTACCCAATCAGGAGATTCAAGGCGGCATTTACTACAGGAGTTGAGTGCTCCTCCAACCCATTTAGCCCTTAGGCCAGGAGTGATGTAAGCTTGATGTAAGAATTTCAGGTGTGATTCCCTCAATTTTGCAGAAATAGTACTTTGGTGTGCCCTCTCGAAACTTGTGGTAATCAATACCGGGTCAATCTCTAGCTCCCCAAAATGGGACCACTTTGATACCATGCCATGAAGCACATGATCCTTAGAGTGACGGATCAGTAAGTTATATGTATGTGACAGCCTCAGAGGGCCTAACTTCGCCAGCGCACTCAATGTATCTAAATTGGAGGCTTCTACAGAGAGGAGTCCCTCTGAAATCAAGGTGGATACGTAGTGTCGGCATTGAAAGTATGCAAACTTGTGTGTGTGCGGGAGGTTATAACGTGATTTCAGGTCTTGGAAGGGCAGTAAAAGTTGGTGCAGTCGTGTGAGTTGTAATTGTTGCCATGTCTGAAATGCTTGCGTGGTGTACCCGGGAGGAAGTCCAAATTACCCTGGATCGGGAGATATTTACTAGCTGAACGTTGTACACCCCAGAGTCTACAAATCTTGGTCCAGGCTCTTAGAGGATCCCTAAACAATATATGGTTTCGAACGAACGGGGATAAAGATTTCAAATGTGCATGAGGCAGATAAGCTAAATGCAGTGGTTTAATGATGTTAGACTCCAGGTCAGGGACAGTATAATAGTTTTTCCCTACCAGCCAGTCCAATGCAAATCTAGAGAGAGCCGCCCAGTTATACCATATTATATTAGGAAGACGGAGCCCCCCTCCTTCCACTGTCATTGACAAGGGAGTCCTGCCTATTCTATGTTTTCTGCCCTGCCAAACAAAGTTTCCAATGGCAGTTTGCAAAGATGACGCATCCTTTTGAGTGAGGAGAAGAGGCAACATCTGTAATGGATAAAGAAGTTTGGGCAGGGCCACCATTTTAAAAAGGTGTACCCTACCCGAAAGAGAGAGGGGGAGTTTCATCCAGCTCAGCAGCATTTGCTTGATGTCACCTATAGTCCCAGCAAGATTCAAAGAGTATAACATATGTGGGTTAACATGTATCCATATGCCTAAGTATTTAAAACTACCCTGAGTAGTCTTAAGACCAAAATCTGCTAGGGTCATGTTTCGGGAGTTTTGCAACCAGGTGGCCTCCGATTTGTCAATGTTGATCTTGTACCCCGAAAACTTGCCAAAATCATCAATAACTTTCAGAAGAGGGTGTAAATTGGAACCAGGATCACCCACAAAGAGCAGTAGGTCATCGGCGTAAAGTGATAGATGCTGCTTTTGGCCACATATATCTAAGCCGGCACATTGTTGCCTGATGTAGGACGCCAGGGGTTCGATTGCTAAATCGAAAAGGAGAGGGGACATCCCTGTCTCGTACCCCGTTGTAACGTAAAGGAAGGAGAGAGCCCTCCATTGATTATAAGAGAGGCCTTAGGGGCTGAGTATAATCTTTGTAAAAAACTGGGAAAGTCACCCTGCATACCAAAGCGCGACAGTGACGTATGTAAGTGATCCCACTCGATCCGGTCAAACGCCTTCTCAGCATCTAGTGCTAGAAGGCATGCGTCTGGTAGTTGGGATGGGGATTGTGTATGTGTGTTGTACCAGTAATGGGACACGACACCTAGAGTCTTTCTAATGTTAATAACTGAGGATCTGCCCTTTACAAAACCCGTTTGATCTGCATGAACTATATGTGGAAGAACCTTTGCCAACCTGTCCGCTAAGATTTTTGTTAGGAGTTTATAATCTCCATTTAATAGGGAGATTGGACGATATGAAGAAGTCTGAGTGGGATCTCTATCCGGTTTCAAAAGGAGACAGATATTAGCCTCAGAGAATCTATCATTTAGTTGTTCAGTACCCGCCAGGTAAGCAGAATACAAGGATGAGAGAATTGGTGCTAATTCCTCCTCTAGTAACTTAAGATATTCCGCAGGTAACCCATCCGGGCCTGCTGCTTTACCCAGTTTGCTTTGTCGTATAGCCCTGAGAACCTCTTGGGGACTTATAGGAGAATTTAACAGGGAAGACTGCTCTTCTGTAAGACAGGGGAGTTTTACTGCGTCCCAAAAGGCACGCTTGGCTTCTATATGGATAGGTTGGTTAGAGTACAGGGAAGTGTAATAGTCTACAAATTCAGTCATGATCTCCTTGGCGTTGGCGGTGAGGGTACCCTTAGAATTAATGGCTAGGATTTGGGACTTGGGTTTATAGGAATGAACTAGTTTGGCCAGCAGTTTACCAGCCCTGTTACCATGTCGGTAATAGCAACCCTGTCTGTTAATATTGACCTTATTGTCTTGTTGGGCTAAGAAAGTATCCCTTGTCCGTTTGAGATCGTAGTAAGATTGCCTAGATGTTGGCGTGGGGGCATGTAAGTAGTTATTGTAAGCCGTAGTAAGTTGAGCAAGGAGAGTCTCATCTACCCTCGTAAGTTGCTTTTTATGGTGTGTTGCAAAGGAGGTTATATGACCTCTCATCACCGCTTTTGAGGCGTGCCAGAACAGGTCTGGCGTACCCAAATGACAAGCATTGTCAGATGCATAATGCGTCCAGGATGCCTTTAAGTGTCTACGGAACTCAATGTTGTTGTATAGGTGGAGAGGAAATCTCCAAGTTCTGTTTGGAGGTCTGGGGGAATGTGGTTGCAGTATCAGGGTGATTGGGGCGTGATCTGATAAGGTGACTGGGCCAATATAAGTAGATAAGATGTGTGGCATTATGCTTGAGGCAGTTAGGAAATAATCAATACGCGACATAGTATGGTATGTTTTTGAGAGGCAAGTAAAATCCCTCTCATCCGGGTGCCTTGCTCTCCAGACATCTAGCAAACCCAGAGTCTCCTTGAAGGATCCAATCAATGATACTTCACGTTTGTAGCGGATTACGTGTGTTTTGAAAGAACCATATGCTGAGGGATCTCTAAACCTATCTAGCGGAAGAGCCTGAGCCAAATTAAAATCCCCTCCTACTATTAGAGGGGCACTCTGTGTGGCCAATATCGCCAATAAATTTGTCCAAAAGGGGGGATCATGCTCATTAGGGCCATAAACATTACAGAGAGTATATGTATGTGCATTGGTCTGGAGTGATGCGACTATGTATCGTCCCTTTTTGTCAATGTTCACTGCTGATAATGAGGCCGCTAAACCCTTTCGCACTAGAATGGCAACTCCTCTTTTCCTGCCCTCTGTAGGGGAGCTGAGGACCTGTCCTACCCATCTGATTTTTAACTTCGCATGTTCCTCAACTGTCAATTTTGTCTCCTGGAGCATAGCAATGTCAGCCTTTAGTGAGTGTAAGTGGTGGAGAATCCTACTTCTCTTTGCCGGGGATGTGATGCCCCCCACGTTCCACGCTATAATTTTAAGGGGAAGAGTCATGTCCACAGAGTGTAAGGGTGGAAAGGGCACGACCTAATAGGTAGTGTCCTAGCAAGTGTCCCCTGTGGTGTCTGGGGTGTAGGTAGTAATAGGTGACTTACAGTTATGGAAAAACATAGGTGTGTCCTCAGGGCAGGATGACGTGATGAAGGAGGGGGGTCCGGAAGCCTCCAGGTCCCAATCCAGCAATCGCTACAAAAGAGATAAGAACACACAGCAATGTTTACAATTTGTATGAGTAAAAGGTCAATACCCATGATAGTAGTAATGTCAATAGATATCATCCCAGAGGTAGTCTGTTTATAAAAGAACCATTTGATGAACAAAAACATAGCATAATGGCAGGGAGCACAACATCTTAGAACTAAAGTTCTGCTCTTGGGGGAGGGGACATGAAGCAGCAAAACCACACAGAGCCCTGGAATGTTTAGTGTGAGTTTAAAATGAGAAAATTTACCAGGAGTTCTTACAATTGGCAGGGGCAGATGAATAGGCCTTAGGTAGTCAGGTGGAAATGTATATGGGCTTAAAGGTAGGGAACTATGTTTTTTGTATTCGGTGTCGATGCCCTGGGGCCCAAACATAATAGGGATATCATAATCTGCATCGATCAAAAGGCAAGTGGTAGACAGAGGGTCTCCGCTTGGATTTGTGAGGAATAGGCCAAAAATTAAGCCTACTAGGGGATCCAGGGGAAACCAGCGGTAGCTGTGAACTGTTTCAATAACATGCATATTAGAACTAAGGTTTGAGTATGCTGCATAATATTTCCCAGCCTTAACAGTGCAATGTAGATACAAACATGAACCTGAACAGGTAGTGTAATAACAGAGAGAACAAGTTGCCATGTGCGGAACCGTGCCTCCGGCCACAGCCAAAATTGGCAAACATGACCAGAGCCACAGGACCCGCCAGAGCAAGATACATAATGTAATCAACATGATGCATATGAAAAGAAATTTTTAAACGATAATACTTAAGAGAGTCTCATCAGCCATTGTCCTGTCTCCGCTCTGATGCCAGGTATGCCTGTGCTGCCGCAGGCGTATGAAAGGTTTTAGGGCCTGAAAGGCTCTGAATTTTCAAGGTAGCTGGAAACATGAGTGCAAATTTACGTCCCTGATCATGCAGTGTAGAGCAGATAGATGCAAAGTCCTTACGTCTCTTAGTGACCTCAACTGAAAAGTCTTGGAAAAGCAAGAGACGGTGATCTTCAAAGATGACTTCCTTAGCCGCCCTGTAGGCTCGCAGGAGTGCAAGCTTATCCTGGAAATTTAAGCATCTAAAGATTACTTGTCGTGGCCTCTCCTTGGAATTTTCTAGATATCTGTTGGGGCCTATGCGGTGAGATCTTTCAATGTCCAGAGGTAAACAGTCCTGGGGCAGGCCCAGGATTTTCGGGAGAGTCAAGGCAGCAAATTCTAGTAATTCTTTATCTTTAATGGATTCAGGAACTCCTATGATTCGTAGATTATTTCGCCTGCAGCGGTTTTCTAGGTCCTCCACCTTGTCTATTAGCTGTTGATTTTGTTTCAGTAGGCGTTTTAAAGAAACCTCAGATTCCTGCTGTCTGTCTTCAACCCCTGAAATTCTTTGTTCCGCGGCCGACATGCGAGTGGAGAAGAGCCGCACCTCACTGGTTAAGGTGTCCACACCAGCCTGCAAGCTATCCATTTTTGGTAAAAAGAAAGCCTTGAGCTCCTGTAGGAGTGAAGAGTGAGCTCCAGAAGTACTGCCTTCAGCATCTGCAAATGATGGGTTTGCCTGCGTTTCTATCAGAGGCTTTTGTTTTTTTTCCTGATTCTTTGATCTGTGACACATTGTGCCACCTAAAGGCGAGGGCAGCCTGTGAAAGTACTCGTCCACTTTCATAGAACAAAATACAGACAGTTACTAGGAATGGTATAACACTGTGTGCAAATCACCAGAGGGCGCTGTTGTACTGTGTATTGCAGCAATCAAAGTAGATATGTGGAGGGAAAATGGAGGAAATGAAGACACAGATTTTGAATTTGCAGATATCACATGGCAAAATGCAGGTGTGAAATAAAAAATTTAGCTGTACCAACTATGCAAACAAAGGTGATTTTTCTTTTCCTTTTCTGTCTTATGTAGCAGGCTTGATCAGGGCTGATGGATCAGAAATACAATCCTAAAAAATTGAGCTATACCAGCTATGAGGTGAGAAGAGTCTGTATAGGAAAAAAAAAAAAAATCTGTATAGATCAATATGCGGTTTATGCAGAAACTGTCCCAATGATCAGCTCTCAAGCAGAGCAGGTGTTTATGCGCTCCCCCCTTAGCAACTACTAGGGCGTGAGAAGGCCGATATCCCCTTGCTGAAAAACTTAATAACAAGTTTATCTCCCTGTATGGAAGTGAGGTTGTGCCTTGTTGTAGGATAAAGCTGATTGATCTGAGTTTACACTAGTGCATCCACATTACTTTTACGGAGTGTGCAGCAATCTCTTATGGGCATGCATAGAATATTTTCCGGGGAGTCCGTTATCAGGGCCTCACACGGATATAGTTTGAGGTGGAGCGGCTTTGGGCTGATGGATCAGAAATACAATCCTAAAAAATTGAGCTATACCAGCTATAAGGTGAAAAGAGTCTGTATAGGAAAAGTCTGTTTAGATCAATATACAGTTTATGCAGGTATTGTCCCAATGTTCAGTTTTCAAGCAGAGCAGGTGTTTATGCGCTCTCCCCTTAGCAATTACTGGGGCATGAGAAGGCCGATATCCCTCTGCTGAACACTTAATAGCAAGTTTGTCTCCCTGTAGGGAAGTGAGGTTGTGCCTTGTTGTAAGTTAAAGCTGGTTTATCTGAGTTTACACCAGTGCATCCACAGTACTTTTACGGAGTGTGCAGCAATCTCTTATGGGCATGCATGGGATACTTTCCAGGGAGTCCGTTATCAGGGCCTCATACGGTTATACTTTGAGGTGGAGCGGTTCTAACCAGTTATGTAATAGTTCGCGGTGTTACCGCTTCTCACCTGATCCCACCGATTACCACATTCGAGGCCGGTCTGCTTGTAAGGTCCGTTCTGAGTTGAAGTTGGCACTGAGGTGAAGGGGGGAGCTCTTCCAATATGGCGCTGGTCAGCGTTACCGCTCGCGCCGTATGGCGCAGTTCGATTTTGACCTCCGAGGCAAGGGCGATTTTCTACCCTTCACGATGGTTCTTGGGCCGGATGGGGTACCGTAGAGGGCAACCCAGCAAGGCAGCGTCGTGGGGAAAGCTGGCTGGCAGCAAATAACACCATTAATATGAAGCAGAATCCCGGAGCTCTGAACTCCTGCTGCCAGCCGCTAGCTCCGCCCACCGGAAGTCCCCTCCTATTATCTTTTATCATCAAATTATTTAAACCTTTAAGGGCCAGGGTAGTTTTGATGTAAAAGGTGAAAGAATAGTTAACAAATTCTGACACAATTTTGTTTTATTTATTTTTTTAAATTGAAATGCAATCATATGTATCTCTTTTTATTATTTTTGTTTTTTTGTTTAATAAATTGTTATTAAATCCAAATACTAAATACTGAAAGGCCCTTGCAAAGGACTTCCAGAGCTCATGTATGTGGTTTATTTTCAGGACTTAACTAGAGAAGGCTTTTGGTTTCAGTACCTGTAACTCATTAGCTACAATGTACTGCAAATAGCAAGGCATAAGGGGCATTTTTAACATATATTTAAAAAAAATAGAGAAATGAAATGAAGAAGTGTTATATTAATAGCAGAGTCTGAGTGTTCATTCTGGTGTTAGTACTTAGGTAATGAAAATTAGAAACTTAAAAGGACATAAAACCCCAAAATTTTCTTTCATGATTCAGATAGAATATATGTCAGTAAACAACTATTCAATTTACTTTTGTTAGCACTTTTGCTTAATTACAGTGGTATCCTTTGTTGAAGGATCAACAAAGTACTACTGGGAGCTAGCCAATCACAGTAGGCAGTTTTGTGCAGCCACCAATCAGCAGCTAGCTCCCAGCTCCTGAGCCCACCTAGGTATGCTTTTCAATAAAGGATACCAAAGGAACAAAGCAAATTAGATAAAAAGTAAATCGGAAAGCGGTTAAAAATGATATGCTCAATCTGAAACATGAAAGAATAAAATGTTTCATGTTCCTTTAAACTCTATGCAATTAAAAACGATTAAAAATGCTCTTTTTTTTAAGGATCATCAAACACTTCTTTCTTTTGTGTAAAAAGTTTGCTTTGTCCCATGTTCCCTATAGAGGCCGGAAATCAAAATCTGTAACCTAGGTTTTGAAAATGCTGCAAATTGTTTGTAACATTTGCGGCTTACAGATTTAGCTTTTTGGCTTCACTAGGGAGCGTGAGACAAGCACAATTTTACTCAGAAGAAAATGTTCAATTTGTGTTTACATTTACTACTTTAATATATGAATTTCCATTAAAGGGATATTAAACTCAAAATAAACGTCAAATTATGTGTATTAAATAAAATCTCTAATGCGATTTATTTCTGAAAATGAGTCCCCAGAGATGTCACTGACTGGCCACAGCAAATAAGGTAAAATGAGCATATGTATGAAGCTCATCAAGGAACAAGTTTATAGAGTGCAAAACAATCCAAATTTCTGATTTTAAAAATAATTTTAAACATGTATTTTGTGATGCAGTATCAGAGCCCTCAACTGTGCCGCTCATTCCCCACCACACTTCTTACATTCTTAAAAAAGTTACATTTTCTAAAGTGAAGACCGGCACCATGGGAGTCTGCAGAAATTTATATATACAAAGTTTAAACAGCCACCCGGGTACTGTAATATGCTTCTATAAATAAAACTGGCTCTCAGGATTTACAAACATCGTTTTTAATGGGATGTTTTGGTGATGTGTGTCTGTGTGTATGAATGCGTTTATATGTGTACATGTGTGTGTGTGTGTGTATTTGTATGTGTGTGTATGTATATACGTGTGTGTGTGTTTATATGTGTACATATGTATTTGTGTTCAGAAAAGAGAAAGAGGGCGCCTCATAGTGTGAATCGGTCTGGGTAACACTGCTAGATTAATGAAATAGCGGGGCTTACCAGATTAAATTGCACCGTACTTGTGACCGGTGCCAAAAGACAGGCTAGCACTCTACAGTGGCTAGTACACTGGTCCGGTTTGCCAGTCAGCAGTAGCTCCAAGAAACCTTTGTCCGGTATCGACTGCAAATCCTCTGAGTAGGTCCCAGCTGTATTCCAGGGATTACCAATTGGTGAATCAGGTATAAGGGTGTTTCCTTTGAAAAGGATATAAAGACAACTTCCAAAGTTTCAAATATAAAAAGAAACTTTATTTCTGGTATCTCTGCAATGCGTTTCTCGACCCAAAGATCTGGTCGTTTCCTCAGGCAGTACAAACTGAACAGTACGGTACTGATTATCCAGAGCGCGTCCCCTCAGTTCCCTCATTGGGAATTGTTTTTTTTTTTTTTTATATGTATTTGTGTGTATATTTGTATGTGTGTGTATGTATATATGTGTGTGTGTGTGTGTGTTTATATGTGTACATATGTATGTGTGTATATTTGTATGTGTGTGTATGTATATATGTGTGTGTGTGTGTGTGTTTATATGTGTACATATGTATGTGTGTATATTTGTATGTGTGTGTATGTATATATGTGTGTGTGTGTGTGTGTTTATATGTGTACATATGTATGTGTGTATATTTGTATGTGTGTGTATGTATATATGTGTGTGTGTGTGTGTGTGTGTTTATATGTGTACATATGTATGTGTGTATATTTGTATGTGTGTGTATGTATATATGTGTGTGTGTGTGTGTGTTTATATGTGTACATATGTGTGTGTGTATATTTGTATGTGTGTATGTATATACGTGTGTATGAATGTGTTTATATGTGTACATATGTGTGTGTGTATATACGTGTGTATGAATGTGTTTATATGTGTACATATGTATGTGTGTGTATGTATATACGTGTGTATGAATGTGTTTATATGTGTACATATGTGTGTGTGTGTATGTATATACGTGTGTATGAATGTGTTTATATGTGTACATATGTATGTGTGTGTATGTATATACGTGTGTATGAATGTGTTTATATGTGTACATATGTGTGTGTGTGTGTATATTTGTATGTGTGTATGTATATACGTGTGTATGAATGTGTTTATATGTGTACATATGTGTGTGCACACCCCTTGACATATACCATATCCCTTAAAAATGTTTTAATAGAAATATTTCAAATATCATTGCTCTTAACTTAGAAGAAAATGTGCTTTAGTGCACTTGGCCTAGTGCACCTTCGGGTTAGTGTGTGATTTCCCCAATTAATATTATGCACCAAACATAATAAAATACCATGTATCCATACATCTGCAGTAGAGCTGCAACAATCGATAATAATCGATTATGAAAATAGTTTTCAACGAATCTCATTATCGATTAGTTGGTCTGCGATTAGTTGGTCTGCTCACAGCACCAACTGCTTCACTCTGATGAGCTTCTGCACATGGTATTGTGTTTTATGACTATACCCGTAGCCTAAAGGACGTCTACAGACGTTTAGTTTTCACTTTCTAAGAACAGTATAAGTTTACAACTACTCCTGACTTATGTGCAACCCAGAAATAATCTGAGTCATCATTTGGATTGCTTCTTAACTTGCCTTTCTGGCGAGCCGGAAAGTATGGGGGTAGATAGAATCATCCGCTGCTTGGTAAATCTACCCCATAGTCCTTAGTGCTTTTGACTTTTTTTTTATATTTTTAATAAATTGTGATATGTACCAAATTCAACCTCTATAAGGTTATTTTAAGAGCAGACTAGATATTTTTTCCCTAACCTTATAGCTGGTTATTTACCATTGCATATAGATAGTCAGGATAATTTTTATGTTAGAATGAAGTCCAGGCTTACTTTGTTAAGAGACCCCTTGCATTGGTGGAACTAACAAAGATAAATATCCCACCTTGGTGAAATTGGCAAAACCCTACTTATGAATCTCAGGCACCTCAACACCAGCTGAGCGTCTCTTCTCTGCTGCAGGCAAAATAGATGGGATTTTATTTTAATTATAGGAAAAACATTTTTTATTTAAAAAAACAAATTGGCCGATTATGAAAATAATCGTTAGTTGCAGCCCTAATCTGCAGTATATAATAGATTGGTGTCTACATTATCTAAAACACACATAAATAACTCCTCACACCTCGAAACAACATGTGGACATGAGGACAGACCTTATATAAGTTAAATACCACCCCACCACAAGTTGTCAATCACAACAGCTTCTCATTCCAGAAGACACTCCAGGTACAATTTTGCCTTATACTATTATTTTGTACGTGTGTTAGAAAGTACGTACGTGTGGTTGTAAGTTAGAATAGGCTCTACTGATTTAAATGGAGCTGATCTCGCCACTAGCTGCTATGAGCATCAGATGTTTACAAATCTTTATGAATTCTGGAATTTCCAAAAACTCAAAGTTGCAGCATTTTTGTCCTGTAAAATATCACTGACTTGATTGATTCTGCATAAAATATATCACATTCAAGTTAGTCTCTAAAATGCACTTTTCTACAAGATATGCTTCCCCTGCATGCAACTACCAGGTTATTTTGGTCATCTAGTAGTGCATGGATTACACTTAGACTATAGGATAAAATAAGAAATTTGAGCTGAGCTTGAAGGGAAAGCCGACCTCAGCTTATCTCTCTGTATTTACACAAAATCTTCCATATCTACATTAGCAACATAAACATGACTCAAAATAAAATTTGTGCTACTAACTTATTTTGAGGGCCTCGTTGTACTGACAAAATGTATTAGATCATCTTACATGAGCAGAGTGCTTTAGATCACTGGACCCAAAACAACTTGTTATCACTGAGGCTTATTTGGAGCATTATATTGCAATATATGTGTCTCTTCTTTTCAAACAGAACTCTGCATAGCAAGATAAAGAACTCTCAAGCTAAAAATATTCATGGTACCCCTTAGTACTGACAAGATTCCTGAACATTTTAGTACCTCTCAGTCCAACTCTCGAGTGGGATCGCATTTTTTCTAAACATTCTGGTTTACATATCTTTTCGTTTATCAGTACTTAAGTATTGACATTTTCAGCATAGGTAGGAATAAAAATGGCAAAAGCATAGATTTCAAATGCCAAAATTAAGGTAAATTAGCTATCTGTAAACAATTTAATACTCTCCAGCAAGTAAAATGAATTATTGGGAACACATTACAGGAGAAAAAAAAATCCCAGTTTCCCAGTGTGCCTTTAATATGCTTGTACCTGTTTTTCTAGCTGTCAAATGTGGTTGTCTCCTGTCTGTTTTACTTGCCTCTGTAGGCTTATTGCTTGCCTAACCTAAGCATAAATATACCCGTTTCAGAATAATTTGTAATGTATTTACAACCATCAAGTCATGGCACTATGCCCATACTGATTAGTAAGTGGAATCTAAAAGCGAAAACAAAAGAAAAGGCTGCTTAGGTGTTTACCTAATTAAAGTTTGCTCTTCAGCCAAAAAAAATATATTTGGCTTTGAAACTCTGCCATAAAGTTTCCTAGTACCTTAAAAACCCTGAGCTTTCCCATCATAATCATATTAAGAAATGATAGCAAACAACTTATTTTTTTTTCTCTTGAACACAAATACTTCTGTGGCCTTGAGAATTTAGAGGCAAGGGACTTTCCTTAAAACTGATTCTAAAGTGAGTAGTGTTTCCTAGTATGCATTTAAAGGGACATAAAACAGATACAGTATATGAGAATGCTCATGCATAATATGAAAATTCTCTAATGCAGGGGGCGGAGCCTACAGCCGAAGCAGCGGGAAGCGTCTGAGAAAAGCTCCAGGCCCTGTTTTGACTTTTGGGGTATAATTTCTAATTTACTCCTATTATAATTTTTTCTTAGTTCTCTTGCTATCTTTATTTAAAAAAGAAGGCATCTAAGCATTTTTTGGTTCAACACCCTGGGCAGCACTTGTTTATTGGTGGGTGTATTTATCCACCAATCAGCAAAAAACAACCCAGGTTGTTCACCAAAAATGAGCCGCCATCTAAACTTACATTCTTGCTTTTTAAATAAAGATACCAAGAAAATGAAGAAAATTTGATAATAAGAGTAAATTTGAAAGTTGCTTAAAAACAGAATTTATGCTTACCTGATAAATTAGTTTCTCCAACGGTGTGTCCGGTCCACGGCGTCATCCTTACTTGTGGGATATTCTCTTCCCCAACAGGAAATGGCAAAGAGTCCCAGCAAAGCTGGTCACATGATCCCTCCTAGGCTCCGCCCACCCCAGTCATTCGACCGACGGACAGGAGGAAATATATATAGGAGAAACCATATGATACCGTGGTGACTGTAGTTAGAGAAAATAATATATCAGACCTGATTAAAAAACCAGGGCGGGCCGTGGACCGGACACATCGTTGGAGAAAGTAATTTATCAGGTAAGCATAAATTCTGTTTTCTCCAACATTGGTGTGTCCGGTCCACGGCGTCATCCTTACTTGTGGGAACCAATACCAAAGCTTTAGGACACGGATGAAGGGAGGGAGCAAATCAGGTCACCTAAATGGAAGGCACCACGGCTTGCAAAACCTTTCTCCCAAAAATAGCCTCCGAAGAAGGAAAAGTATCAAATTTGTAAAATTTGGCAAAAGTGTGCAGTGAAGACCAAGTCGCTGCCTTACATATCTGGTCAACAGAAGCCTCGTTCTTGAATGCCCATGTGGAAGCCACAGCCCTAGTGGAGTGAGCTGTGATTCTTTCAGGAGGCTGCCGTCCGGCAGTCTCATAAGCCAATCGGATAATGCTTTTAAGCCAAAAGGAAAGAGAGGTAGAAGTCGCTTTTTGACCTCTCCTTTTACCAGAATAAACAACAAACAAGGAAGATGTTTGTCTGAAATCTTTAGTAGCCTCTAAATAGAATTTTAGAGCACGGACTACATCCAAATTGTGTAACAAACGTTCCTTCTTTGAAACTGGATTCGGACACAAAGAAGGTACAACCATCTCCTGGTTAATATTTTTGTTGGAAACAACTTTCGGAAGAAAACCAGGCTTAGTACGCAAAACCACCTTATCTGCATGGAACACCAGATAGGGCGGAGAACATTGCAGAGCAGATAACTCTGAAACTCTTCTAGCAGAAGAAATTGCAACCAAAAACAAAACTTTCCAAGATAATAACTTAATATCTACGGAATGTAAGGGTTCAAACGGAACTCCTTGAAGAACTGAAAGAACTAGATTTAGACTCCAGGGAGGAGTCAAAGGTCTGTAAACAGGCTTGATCCTAACCAAAGCCTGAACAAATGCTTGAACATCTGGCACAGCTGCCAGTCTTTTGTGAAGTAAAACAGATAAAGCAGAGATCTGTCCCTTCAGAGAACTAGTAGATAATCCTTTCTCCAAACCTTCTTGTAGAAAGGATAGAATCTTAGGAATTTTTATCTTGTTCCATGGGAATCCTTTAGATTCACACCAACAGATATATTTTTTCCATATTTTATGGTAAATTTTTCTAGTTACAGGCTTTCTAGCCTGAATCAGAGTATCTATTACAGAATCTGAAAACCCACGCTTTGATAAAATCAAGCGTTCAATCTCCAAGCCGTCAGTTGGAGGGAAACCAGATTCGGATGTTCGAATGGACCCTGAACAAGAAGGTCCTGTCTCAAAGGTAGCTTCCATGGTGGAGCCGATGACATATTCACCAGGTCTGCATACCAAGTCCTGCGTGGCCACGCAGGAGCTATCAAGATCACCGATGCCCTCTCCTGATTGATCCTGGCTACCAGCCTGGGGATGAGAGGAAACGGTGGGAATACATAAGCTAGGTTGCTACTAGTGCATCTACTAGGGTCGCCTTGGGATCCCTGGATCTGGACCCGTAGCAAGGAACCTTGAAGTTCTGACGAGACGCCATCAGATCCATGTCTGGAATGCCCCATAATTGAGTTATTTGGGCAAAGATTTCCGGATGGAGTTCCCACTCCCCCGGATGGAATGTCTGACGACTCAGAAAATCCGCTTCCCAATTTTCCACTCCTGGAATGTGGATCGCAGACAAGTGGCAGGAGTGATCCTCCGCCCATTGAATTATCGTGGTCACTTCTTTCATCGCCAGGGAACTCCTTGTTCCCCCCTGATGATTGATATATGCAACGGTCGTCATGTTGTCTGACTGAAACCTTATGAATTTGGCCTTTGCTAGTTGAGGCCAAGCTCTGAGAGCATTGAATATCGCTCTCAGTTCCAGAATGTTTATCGGGAGAAGAGACTCTTCCCGAGACCATAGACCCTGAGCTTTCAGGGATTCCCAGACCGCGCCCCAGCCCACTAGGCTGGCGTCGGTCGTGACAATGACCCACTCTGGTCTGCGGAAGCTCATTCCCTGTGACAGATTGTCCAGGGTCAGCCACCAACGGAGTGAATCTCTGGTCTTTTGATCTACTTGAATCGTCGGAGACAAGTCTGTATAATCCCCATTCCACTGTCTGAGCATGCACAGTTGTAATGGTCTTAGATGAATTTGTGCAAAAGGAACTATGTCCATTGTTGCAACCATCAATCCTATTACTTCCATGCACTGCGCTATGGAAGGACGAGGAACAGAATGAAGTACTTGACAAGAGCTTAGAAGTTTTGATTTTCTGACCTCTGTCAGAAAAATCCTCATTTCTAAGGAATCTAATATCGTTCCCAAGAAGGGAACTCTTGTTGACGGGGACAGAGAACTTTTTTCTTTGTTCACCTTCCATCCGTGAGATCTGAGAAAGGCTAGGACGATGTTCGTATGAGCCTTTGCTTTTGACAGGGACGACGCTTGAATCAGGATGTCGTCCAAGTAAGGTACTACTGCAATGCCCCTTGGTCTTAGAACCGCTAGAAGAGACCCTAGTACCTTTGTGAAAATCCTTGGAGCAGTGGCTAATCCAAATGGAAGTGCCACAAACTGGTAATGCTTGTCCAGAAAAGCGAACCTTAGGAACTGATGATGTTCCTTGTGGATAGGAATATGTAGGTACGCATCCTTTAAATCCACGGTAGTCATAAATTGATTTTCCTGGATAGTAGGTAGGATCGTTCGAATAGTTTCCATTTTGAACGATGGTACCCTGAGAAATTTGTTTAGGATCTTTAGATCCAAAATTGGTCTGAATGTTCCCTCTTTTTTGGGAACTATGAACAGATTGGAATAAAAACCCATTCCTTGTTCTCTTATTGGAACTGGATGTATCACTCCCATCTTTAACAGGTCTTCTACACAATGTAAGAATGCCTGTCTCTTTATTTGGTTTGAAGATAATTGAGACCTGTGGAACCTTCCCCTTGGGGGTAGTTCCCTGAATTCCAGGAGATAACCTTGAGAAACTATTTCTAGCGCCCAAGGATCCTGAACATCTCTTGCCCAGGCCTGAGCAAAGAGAGAAAGTCTGCCCCCCACTAGATCCGGTCCCGGATCGGGGGCTATCCCTTCATGCTGTTTTGGTAGCAGTGATAGGCTTCTTGGCCTGCTTACCCTTGCTCCAGCCTTGTATTGGTTTCCAGGCTGGTCTGGGTTGTGAAGTATTACCCTCTTGCTTAGAGGATACAGAATTAGAGACTGGTCCGTTTCTGCGAAAGGGACGAAAATTAGGCTTATTTTTAGCCTTAAAAGACCTATCCTGTGGGAGGGCGTGGCCCTTTCCCCCAGTGATGTCTGAAATAATCTCTTTCAAATCAGGTCCAAATAATGTTTTACCTTTGAAAGGAATGTTAAGCAATTTTGTCTTGGAAGACACATCCGCTGACCAAGACTTTAGCCAAAGCGCTCTGCGCGCCACAATAGCAAACCCTGAATTTTTCGCCGCTAATCTAGCTAATTGCAAAGCGGCATCTAAAACAGTTAGCCAATTTAAGTGCTTGAACTCTGTCCATAACCTCCTCATACGAAGATTCTTTACTGAGCAATTTTTCTAATTCCTCGAACCAGAAACACGCTGCCGTAGTGACAGGAACAATGCATGAAATTGGTTGTAGAAGGTAACCTTGCTGTACAAAAATCTTTTTAAGCAAACCCTCTAATTTCTTATCCATAGGATCTTTGAAAGCACAACTATCTTCGATAGGAATAGTAGTGCGTTTGTTTAGAGTAGAAACCGCCCCCTCGACCTTGGGGACTGTCTGCCATAAGTCCTTTCTGGGGTCGACTATAGGAAATAATTTCTTAAATATAGGGGGGGGGAACAAAAGGTATGCCAGGCCTTTCCCACTCTTTATTTACTATGTCCGCCACCCGCTTGGGTATAGGAAAAGCGTCGGGGGCACCGGAACCTCTAGGAACTTGTCCATCTTACATAATTTTTCTGGAATGACCAAATTGTCACAATCATCCAGAGTAGATAACACCTCCTTAAGCAGTGCGCGGAGATGTTCTAATTTAAATTTAAATGTCACAACATCAGGTTCAGCTTGATGAGAAATTTTTCCTGAATCTGAAATTTCTCCATCAGACAAAACCTCCCTCATGGCCCCTTGAGATTGGTGTGAGGGTATGTCAGAACAGTTATCATCAGCGTCCTCTTGCTCTTCAGTGTTTAAAACAGAGCAATCGCGCTTTCTCTGATAAGTATGCATTTTGGATAAAAGATTTGCTATGGAGTTATCCATTACAGCCGTTAATTGTTGCATGGTAATAAGTATTGGCGCACTAGATGTACTAGGGGCCTCCTGTGTGGGCATAACTGGTGTAGACACAGTAGGGGATGTAGTATCATGTTTACTCCCTTCACTTGAGGAATCATCTTGGGCAATATCATTATCTGTGGCATTACTGTCCTTACTTTGTTTGGACACTATGGCACAATCATCACATAAATTTAAATGGGGAGACACATTGGCTTTCATACATATAGAACATAGCTTATCTGATGGTACAGACATGTTAAACAGGCTTAAACTTGTCAACAAAGCACAAAAAACGTTTTAAAATAAAACCGTTACTGTCACTTTAAATTTCAAACTGAAAACACTTTATTACTGAATATGTGAAAAAGTATGAAGGAATTGTTCACCAAAATTTCACCACAGTGTCTTAAAGCATTAAAAGTATTGCACACCAAATTTCAGAGCTTTAACCCTTAAATTAACGGAACCGGAGCCGTTTTACATTTAACCCCTATACAGTCCCAGCTATATGCTTTGCTGAGACCCAACCAAGCCCAGAGGGGAATACGATACCACAAGACGCCTTTTATAAGCTTTTTCAGTGATTCTTAGCTCCTGACACATGCATCTGCATGCCTTGCTCTCCAAAAACAACTGCGCATTATTGGCGCGAAAATGAGGCTCTGTCTATAACTAGAAAGGCCCCCATCTGAAAAAGGTGTCCAACACAGTGCCTGCCGTTTTCCTAAACGTTTCCCCAAGATTATAACACCAATAATTAGTTAGAATCTGTATAATATGCCTAGTAAAGCAATCGTTTTAGCCCAGAAAAATGTCTACCAGTTTTTAAGCCCTTTTTAAAGCCCTTTATTCTTTTATGCTAAACTAAGAAAATGGCTTACCGGTCCCCATGAGGGGAAATGACAGCCTTCCAGCATTACATAGTCTTGTTAGAAATATGGCCAGTCATACCTTAAGCAGAAAAGTCTGCTAACTGTTTCCCCAACTGAAGTTACTTCATCTCAACAGTCCTGTGTGGAAACAGCAATCGATTTTAGTAACTGTCTGCTAAAATCATCTTCCTCTTACAAACAGAAATCTTCATCCTTTTCTGTTTCAGAGTAAATAGTACATACCAGCACTATTTTAAAATAACAAACACTTGATAGAAGAATAAAACTACATTTAAACACCAAAAAACTCTTAACCATCTCCTTGGAGATGTTGCCTGTACAACGGCAAAGAGAATGACTGGGGTGGGCGGAGCCTAGGAGGGATCATGTGACCAGCTTTGCTGGGACTCTTTGCCATTTCCTGTTGGGGAAGAGAATATCCCACAAGTAAGGATGACGCCGTGGACCGGACACACCAATGTTGGAGAAATTGCATTCTCTATCTGAATCACAAAAGAAAAATTTTTTGGGTTCAGTGTCCCTTTAAGATGCGCAATGCTAGGCCACATGGCGAGGTAACTTGGTTTGTGACGAAAACTGCTTGTGATGTCTGGACAGCACTTGTTTATTGGTGGGTGTATTTATCCACCAATCAGCAAAAAACAACCCAGGTTGTTCACAAAAAATGGGCCGGCATCTAAACTTACATTCTTGCTTTTCAAATAAAGATACCAAGAAAATGAAGAAAATTTGATAATAAGAGTAAATTAGAAAGTTGCTTAAAATTGCATTCTCTATCTGAATCACAAAAGAAAAAATTTTGGGTTGAGTGTCCCTTTAAGATGCGCAATGCGAGGTAACTTGGTTTGTGACGAAAACTGCTTGTAATGTCTGGGCTGCCGCAGCAGTGTATAGTGCTGCATCAACTATTTCAGCAGTGTAAAGTGCTGTGTTGATATAATAGAGAGAGAGTGATAGTGTGTCCTAGCTGTACATTTGTGACTACATGAGCAGGGCAACTTAAGAGTAGACACGGCTTTCTCCCCCTCCTACTTGCAGGGATCAATCAAACGGAGCCAAGATGGCTTTCATTCTACATCAGTTTGTGGACACAATATGCACTTTGCTAGAGGATTATTTTAACAAATTGTGCCACTTAAAGGAATATTTAACCCAAACTTTTTCTTTCATGATTCAGATAGAAAATGCAATTTTAAGCAACTTTCTAATTTACTCCTATTATCTATTTTCTTTGTTCTCTTGGTATCTTTATTTGAAAAAGCAGGAATGTAAGCTTAGGAGCCCGACTATTTTTGGTTCAACACCCTGGGTAGCGCTTGCTGATAGGGTGCTACATATGAAAAGTGAGATCTTAACTCCTGGACTTATGTCAGGTTATCAGCTGGATATTCGAATGATCATTCTGTAACCTCTCATATCCATGCCTTGACCTCCATGACTGACAACGATGAGGTGGAATACATCCAACAAGTCCTACTATACATGGATGGCCCCAAAGACTTACAAAGGTAGATCACAAGAGTGACTCTTGCCTTTTACCTCAAGTTTACCCAATATCACTTAACTACTACTCTAGGTGGTCCAAGAAAGGCCATCATTATTCACCATTGGGGGAAATCCTTATTATTATTATTATTATCATCATTATTATTGATATTCTTGTAGGGGATAATTAATCATACTTTTACTAGAAAATGTAAGGTTTGGTTTATGCTATACAGGTGGCCCTCAGTTTATGGCGGTTCAATTTGCGCCGTTTCAGAATAACAACCTTTTTTTTCAGTCATGTGACTGCTATTGAAAAGCATTGAGAAGCATTGCATTGATTAAAATAGCCAGTAGGTGGAGCTGTCAGCTTGTGTTGCAGAAAAGTTATATAAGCTTAGCAGACTGAAATTAATCTGTGTACACAGAACAGACATTAGCTATCAAGCAGCTTTCAAAGGAACAAGATCTAGCAGCCACTTCCCTATTATCTTCCTGTCCAGCTGCTTGAGGTGAGTGTGCCTAACTTCTTATTAATGAGTCCAGATTGAAATGCATAGAATAGGTGCAGACCCAATATTATCTAACATGCTAACAATGCAGAGAACTGTTTGTAGAAAAATGCAAGTAAAAAAATGTTTTTGTTCATTAAACTTAGTTTGATGATACAGTCTGTTGTGTGATTAGCAACTGTTTTTATTCATTTAACTTAGTTTAATTATATATTCTGTGTTGTGTGATTATTTTATTAGGTTTATAATGCTGTCTAGCATTTAAAGTCTTCATTTCAAAGCTTTAAAAACAATGTATTAGGTGTTACTTATGTCAATTTTGAGAGGGGCCTGGACCCTAACTCCATCACTTGACTTACATTATAAACTGGGTTTTAATTTACAACGGTTTCAATTTACAACCATTCCTTCTGGAACCTAAGGCCTAGATTTAGAGTTTGGCGTTAGCCGTGAAAACCAGCGTTAGAGGCTCCTAACGCTGGTTTTAGGCTACCTCCGGTATTTGGAGTCACTCAAAAAAGGGTCTAACGCTCACTTTTCAGCCGCGACTTTTCCATACCGCAGATCCCCTTACGTAAATTGCGTATCCTATCTTTTCAATGGGATTTTTCTAACTCCGGTATTTAGAGTCGTGTCTGAAGTGAGCGTTAGAATTCTAACGACAAAACTCCAGCCGCAGGAAAAAAGTCAGTAGTTAAGAGCTTTCTGGGCTAACGCCGGTTTATAAAGCTCTTAACTACTGTACTCTAAAGTACACTAACACCCATAAACTACCTATGTACCTCTAAACCGAGGTCCCCCCACATCGCCGCAACTCGATTAAATTTTTTTAACCCCTAATCTGCCGACCGCCAACTACGTTATCCTTATGTACCCCTAATCTGCTGCCCCTAACACCGCCGACCCCTATATTATATTTATTAACCCCTAATCTGCCCCCCACAACGTCGCCGCCAGCTACCTACAATAATTAACCCCTAATCTGCCGACCGCAAAGAGCCAACACCTACATTATAGCTATGTACCCCTAATCTGCTGCCCCTAACACGGCCGACCCCTATATTATATTTATTAACCCCTAATCTGCCCCCCTCAATGTCGCCTCCACTTGCCTACACTTATTAACCCCTAATCTGCCGAGCGGAGCCGCACCGCTATTATTATAAAGTTATTAACCCCTAATCCGCCTCACTAACCCTATAATAAATAGTATTAACCCCTAATCTGCCCTCCCTAACATCGCCGACACCTAACTTCAAACATTAACCCCTAATCTGCCGACTGGAGCTCACCGCTATTCTAATAAATGTATTAACCCCTAAAGCTAAGTCTAACCCTAACACTAACACCCCCTAAGTTAAATATAATTTTAATCTAACGAAATTAATTAACTCTTATTAAATAAATTATTCCTATTTAAAGCTAAATACTTACCTGTAAAATAAATCCTAATACAGGGAGTGCAGAATTATTAGGCAAATGAGTATTTTGACCACATCATCCTCTCTATGCATGTTGTCTTACTCCAAGCTGTTTAGGCTCGAAAGCCTACTACCAATTAAGCATATTAGGTGATGTGCATCTCTGTAATGAGAAGGGGTGTGGTCTAATGACATCAACACCCTATATCAGGTGTGCATAATTATTAGGCAACTTCCTTTCCTTTGGCAAAATTGGTCAAAAGAAGGACTTGACAGGCTCAGAAAAGTCAAAAATAGTGAGATATCTTGCAGAGGGATGCAGCACTCTTAAAATTGCAAAGCTTCTGAAGCGTGATCATCGAACAATCAAGCGTTTCATTCAAAATAGTCAACAGGGTCGCAAGAAGCGTGTGGAAAAACCAAGGCGCAAAATAACTGCCCATGAACTGAGAAAAGTCAAGCGTGCAGCTGCCAAGATGCCACTTGCCACCAGTTTGGCCATATTTCAGAGCTGCAACATCACTGGAGTGCCCAAAAGCACAAGGTGTGCAATACTCAGAGACATGGCCAAGGTAAGAAAGGCTGAAAGACGACCACCACTGAACAAGACACACAAGCTGAAACGTCAAGACTGGGCCAAGAAATATCTCAAGACTGATTTTTCAAAGGTTTTATGGACTGATGAAATGAGAGTGAGTCTTGATGGGCCAGATGGATGGGCCCGTGGCTGGATTGGTAAAGGGCAGAGAGCTCCAGTCCGACTCAGACGCCAGCAAGGTGGAGGTGGAGTACTGGTTTGGGCTGGTATCATCAAAGATGAGCTTGTGGGGCCTTTTCAGGTTGAGGATGGAGTCAAGCTCAACTCCCAGTCCTACTGCCAGTTTCTGGAAGACAACTTCTTCAAGCAGTGGTACAGGAAGAAGTCTGCATCCTTCAAGAAAAACATGATTTTCATGCAGGACAATGCTCCATCACATGCGTCCAAGTACTCCACAGCGTGGCTGGCAAGAAAGGGTATAAAAGAAGAAAATCTAATGACATGGCCTCCTTGTTCACCTGATCTGAACCCCATTGAGAACCTGTGGTCCATCATCAAATGTGAGATTTACAAGGAGGGAAAACAGTACACCTCTCTGAACAGTGTCTGGGAGGCTGTGGTTGCATGTTGATGGTAAACAGATCAAAACACTGACAGAATCCATGGATGGCAGGCTTTTGAGTGTCCTTGCAAAGAAAGGTGGCTATATTGGTCACTGATTTGTTTTTGTTTTGTTTTTGAATGTCAGAAATGTATATTTGTGAATGTTGAGATGTTATATTGGTTTCACTGGTAAAAATAAATAATTGAAATGGGTATATATTTGTTTTTTGTTAAGTTGCCTAATAATTATGCAGAGTAATAGTCACCTGCACACACAGATATCCCCCTAAAATAGCTATAACTAAAAACAAACTAAAAACTACTTCCAAAACTATTCAGCTTTGATATTAATGAGTTTTTTGGGTTCATTGAGAACATGGTTGTTGTTCAATAATAAAATTAATCCTCAAAAATACAACTTGCCTAATAATTCTGCACTCCCTGTATAGCTACAATATAAATTATAATTATATTATAGCTATTTTAGGAATAATATTTATTTTACAGGTAACTTTGTATTTATTTTAACCAGGTACAATAGCTATTAAATAGTTAAGAACTATTTAATAGCTAAAATAGTTAAACTAATTACAAATTTACCTGTAAAATAAATCCTAACCTAAGTTACAATTAAACCTAACACTACACTATCAATAAATTAATTAAATAAAATACCTACAATTACCTACAATTAAACCTAACACTACACTATCAATAAATAAATTAAATACAATACCTACAAATAACTACAATGAAATAAACTAACTAAAGTACAAAAAATAAAAAAGAACTAAGTTACAAAAAATAAAAAAATATTTACAAACATAAGAAAAATATTACAACAATTTTAAACTAATTACACCTACTCTAAGCCCCCTAATAAAATAACAAAGCCCCCCAAAATAAAAAAATGCCCTACCCTATTCTAAATTACTAAAGTTCAAAGCTCTTTTACCTTACCAGCCCTGAACAGGGCCCTTTGGGGGGCATGCCCCAAGAAGTTCAGCTCTTTTGCCTGTAAAAAAAAACATACAATACCCCCCCCAACATTACAACCCACCACCCACATACCCCTAATCTAACCCAAACCCCCCTTAAATAAACCTAACACTAAGCCCCTGAAGATCATCCTACCTTGTCTTCACCTCACCGGGTATCACACCGATCCGTCCTGGCTCCGATATCTTCATCCAACCCAAGCGGGGGCTAGACATCCACTGAAGAAGTCCAGAAGAGGGTCCAAAGTCTTCATCCTATCCGGGAAGAAGAGTAGATCCGGACCGGCAACCATCACCTTCCAAGCGGCATCTTCTATCTTCATCCGATGAGGACCGGCTCCATCCTGAAGACCTCCACCGCGGACCCATCTTCATCCGACGACGTCCAACTGAAGAATGACGGCTCCTTTAAGGGACGTCATCCAAGATGGCGTCCCTCGAATTCCGATTGGCTGATAGGATTCTATCAGCCAATCGGAATTAAGGTAGGAATATTCTGATTGGCTGATGGAATCAGCCAATCAAAATCAATCCGATTGGCTGAGCTTGGATGACGTCCCTTAAAGGAACCGTCATTCTTCAGTTGGACGTCGCCGGATGAAGATGGGTCCGCGGTGGAGGTCTTCAGGATGGAGCCGGTCCTCATCGGATGAAGATAGAAGATGCCGCTTGGAAGATGATGGTTGCCGGTCCGGATCTACTCTTCTTCCCGGATAGGATGAAGCATTTGGACCCTCTTCTGGACTTCTTCAGTGGATGTCTAGCCCCCGCTTGGGTTGGATGAAGATATTGGAGCCAGGACGGATCGGTGTGATACCCGGTGAGGTGAAGACAAGGTAGGATGATCTTCAGGGGCTTAGTGTTAGGTTTATTTAAGGGGGGTTTGGGTTAGATTAGGGGTATGTGGGTGGTGGGTTGTAATGTTGGGGGGGGTATTGTATGTTTTTTTTTACAGGCAAAAGAGCTGAACTTCTTGGGGCATGCCCCGCAAAGGGCCCTGTTCAGGGCTGGTAAGGTAAAAGAGCTTTGAACTTTAGTAATTTAGAATAGGGTAGGGCATTTTTTTATTTTGGGGGGGTTTGTTATTTTATTAGGGGGCTTAGAGTAGGTGTAATTAGTTTAAAATTGTTGTAATATTTTTCTTATGTTTGTAAATATTTTTTTATTTTTTGTAACTTAGTTCTTTTTTATTTTTTGTACTTTAGTTAGTTTATTTCATTGTAGTTATTTGTAGATATTGTATTTAATTAATGTATTGATAGTGTAGTGTTGGGTTTAATTGTAGGTAATTGTAGATATTTTATTTAATTAATTTAATGATAGTGTAGTGTTAGGTTTAATTGTAACTTAGGTTAGGATTTATTTTACAGGTAATTTTGTTATTATTTTAACTAGGTAACTATTAAATAGTTCTTAACTATTTAATAGCTATTGTACCTGATTAAAATAATTACAAAGTTACCTGTAAAATAAATATTAATCCTAAAATAGCTATAATATAATTATAATTTATAGTGTAGCTATATTAGGATTTATTTTACAGGTAAGTATTTAGCTTTAAATAGGAATAATTTATTTAATAAGAGATAATTAATTTTGTTAGATTAAAATTATATTTAATTTAGGGGGGTGTTAGTGTTAGGGTTAGACTTAGCTTTAGGGGTTAATACATTTATTAGAATAGCGGTGAGCTCCAGTCGGCAGATTAGGGGTTAATAATTGAAGTTAGGTGTCGGCGATGTTAGGGAGGGCAGATTAGGGGTTAATACTATTTATTATAGGGTTAGTGAGGCGGATTAGGGGTTAATAACTTTATTATAGTAGCGCTCAGGTCCGCTCGGCAGATTAGGGGTTAATAAGTGTAGGCAGGTGGAGGCGACGTTGTGGGGGGCAGATTAGGGGTTAATAAATATAATATAGGGGTTGGCGATGTTAGGGCAGCAGATTAGGGGTACATAGGGATAATGTAAGTAGCGGCGGTTTACGGAGCGGCAGATTAGGGGTTAATAATAATATGCAGGGGTCAGCGATAGCGGGGGCGGCAGATTAGGGGTTAATAAGTGTAAGGTTAGGGGTGTTTAGACTCGGGGTACATGTTAGAGTGTTAGGTGCAGACGTAGGAAGTGTTTCCGCATAGCAAACAATGGGGCTGCGTTAGGAGCTGAACGCGGCTTTTTTGCAGGTGTTAGGTTTTTTTTCAGCTCAAACAGCCCCATTGTTTTCTATGGGGGAATCGTGCACGAGCACGTTTTTGAGGCTGGCCGCTTGCGTAAGCAACTCTGGTATCGAGAGTTGAAGCTGCGTTAAATATGCTCTACGCTCCTTTTTTGGAGCCTAACGCAGCCTTTATGTGGACTCTCAATACCAGAGTTATTTTTATGGTGCGGCCAGAAAAAAGCCGGCGTTAGCTTTTCGGGTCGTTACCGACAAAACTCTAAATCTAGCCGTAAGCCTGGTGTAAACTGAGGGCTACCTGTATTTTGCCATATATCAACAATTGCAGAAGTTTTCAATGTGTGAATGCTCTGTCTTGTCATACTGTTGTGTGCCCTGCAAAAATGTTATACACAAATGAAGTCAGATCTGGACTGACAATACATTACTGATCTGAAGCTGAAATAATGAACCATTATAGCAATAAAATTATATGCTCTAATTCATTAAAGAATCTTATTTTATTACTAGCGATGCTGCAAAACTAAGTACAGCTCAGGGAATGCAGGGCACTGTTGGTTCTGAACGGAAAATTAAGCTGATCCAATCAGCAGCGCTAGTCACATGACCCAGCTGTATTTTAAAGGGACACGAAACCCAAAATGTTTTCTTTCATGAACATTTTTAATCAACTTTCTAATTTACTTCTATTATTAAATTTGCTTCATTGTTTTTGTATCTTTTGTTGAAGGAACATCAATGCACTACTGGGAGCTACCAATGGCAAGAGGCATATATGGGTACCCACTAATCAGCAGCTAGCAATTAGTATTGCACTGTAGCTCCTGAGCCTACCTATGTATGAATTTCAATAAAGGATACCAAGAGACCAAAGCAAATTAGCTAATATAAGTAAAATGAAAAATTGTTAAAAATGAATCGGCTAGATTACGAGTTGTGCGTTAAGGTAAAAAAGCAGCGTTAACAGGTCCTAACGCTGATTTTTTAAGCCCGCTGGAATTACGAGTCTTGCAGGTATAGGTGTCCCGCACACTTTTTTGGCCTTAACGCAAACCTACTTACGTAAATTTCGTAAACCCTTTTTTCCATGGGACTTCCATAGCGCTGGTATTACGAGTTTGTCCTGGGAGGCTAAAAAGTCAGCGGCACAGCCTATCCCGTCAAGATTCGTACCGCATTCTAAAGTCAGTAGTTATGAGTTTTACACTACAACGCTGTAGCATAAAACTCATAACTAAAGTGCTAAAAAGTACACTAACACCCATAAACTACCTATTAACCCCTAAACCGAGGCCCTCCTGCATCGCAAACACTATAATAAACATATTAACCCCTAATCTGCCGCTCCAGACATCGCCGCCACTATAATACACATATTAACCCCTAAACCGCCACACTCCCACCTCGCAAACACTAGTTAAATATTATTAACCCCTAATCTGCCAACCCTAACATCGCCGCCACCTACATTATACTTATTAACCCCTAATCTTCCGCTCCGGACATCGCCTCCACCTACATTATATTTATTAACCCCTAATCTGCTGCCCCCAACATTGCCGCCACCCTAATCTGCCATCCCCAATGTCGCCACCACTATTCTAAATTTGCAAAACAGAATGAGAAGCAGTCTGGCAGGAACGAACATCAGCATCAATAGCTTGTTCTATGGCCCGGTTGCCACCTGGTAGTAGCTTCTTTCTGCCCAATTGTGCTTTTCACAGAGCAAAACTTTCCTGTAGTATATCAGTCTGATCCCGCCGACATGGTCAGTCCAGCCCCGAAATACCAGGCAATTCTCCTCTAAACAAGGAACATGACAACCCCAGACGATCGTTTCGGCCTCCTTTGGGCCTCGTCAGTGAGGTGCAACCATATCCCTCTAAGCACATTGGGCAAGGAGTCCACGTCTGGTTTCCCCCATCACCCTTAGGGAGACTATCCTCAGGGTCATATTTACATATGCAAAACAGAATGAGAAGCAGTCTGCCAGGAACGAACATCAGCATCAATAGCTTGTTCTATGGCCCGGTTGCCACCTGGTAGTAGCTTCTTTCTGCCCAATTGTGCTTTTCACAGAGGAAAACTTTCCTGTAGTATATCAGTCTGATCCCGCCGACATGGTCAGTCCAGCCCCGAAATACCAGGCAATTCTCCTCTGAACAAGGAACTAAGGGTGATGGGGCAAACCAGACGTGGACTCCTTGCCCAATGTGCTTAGAGGGATATGGCTACACCTCACTGACGAGGCCCAAAGGAGGCCGAAACGATCATCTGGGGTTGTCATGTTCCTTGTTCAGATGAGAATTGCCTGGTATTTCGGGGCTGGACTGACCATGTCGGCGGGATCAGACTGATATACTACAGGAAAGTTTTCCTCTGTGAAAAGCACAATTGGGCAGAAAGAAGCTACTACCAGGTGGCAACCGGGCCATAGAACAAGCTATTGATGCTGCTGTTCATTTCTGGCAGACTGCTTCTCATTCTGTTTTGCATATGTAAATATGACCCTGGGGATAGTCTCCCTAAGGGTGATGGGGGAAACCAGACGTGGACTCCTTGCCCAATGTGCTTAGAGGGATATGGCTACACCTCACTGACGAGGCCCAAAGGAGGCCGAAACGATCGTCTGGGGTTGTCATGTTCCTTGTTCAGAGGAGAATTGTCTGGTATTTCGGGGCTGGACTGACCATGTCGGTGGGATCAGACTGATATACTACAGGAAAGTTTTCCTCTGTGAAAAGCACAATTGGGCAGAAAGAAGCTACTACCAGGTGGCAACTGGGCCATAGAACAAGCTATTGATGCTGCTGTTCATTCCTGGCAGACTGATTCTCATTCTGTTTTGCATATGTAAATATGACCCTGGGGATAGTCTCCCTAAGGGTGATGGGGTAAACCAGACGTGGACTCCTTGCCCAATGTGCTTAGAGGGATATGGCTACACCTCACTGACGAGGCCCAAAAGAGGCCGAAACGATTGTCTGGGGTTGTCATGTTCCTTGTTCAGAGGAGAATTGCCTGGTATTTCGGGGCTGGACTGACCATGTCGGCGGGATCAGACTGATATCCTATAGGAAAGTGTTCCTCTGTGAAAAGCACAATTGGGCAGAAAGAAGCTACTACCAGGTGGCAACCGGGCCATAGAACAAGCTATTGATGCTGCTGTTCGTTCCTGGCAGACTGCTTCTCATTCTGTTTTGCATATGTAAATATGACCCTGGGGATAGTCTCCCTAAGGGTGATGGGGTAAACCAGATGTGGACTCCTTGCCCAATGTGCTTAGAGGGATATGGCTAAACCTCACTGACGAGGCCCAAAAGAGGCCGAAACGATCGTCTGGGGTTGTCATGTTCCTTGTTCAGAGGAGAATTGCCTGGTATTTCGGGGCTGGACTGACCATGTCCGCGGGATCAGACTGATATACTACAGGAAAGTTTTCCTCTGTGAAAAGCACAATTGGGCAGAAAGAAGCTACTACCATGTGGCAACTGGGCCATAGAACAAGCTATTGATGCTGCTGTTCGTTCCTCGCAGACTGCTTCTCATTCTGTTTTGCATATGTAAATATGACCCTGGAGATAGTCTCCCTAAGGGTGATGGGGGAAACCAGACGTGGACTCCTTGCCCAATGTGCTTAGAGGGATATGGCTACACCTCACTGACGAGGCCCAAAGGAGGCAGAAACGATCGTCTGGGGTTGTCATGTTCCATGTTCAGAGGAGAATTGCCTGGTATTTCGGGGCTGGACTGACCATGTCGGCGGGATCAGACTGATATACTACAGGAAAGTTTTCCTCTGTGAAAAGCACAATTGGGCAGAAAGAAGCTACTACCAGGTGGCAACTGGGCCATAGAACAAGCTATTGATGCTGCTGTTCGTTCCCGGCAGACTGCTTCTCATTCTGTTTTGCATATATAAATATGACCCTGGGGATAGTCTCCCTAAGGGTGATGGGGAAACCAGATGTGGACTCCTTACCCAATGTGCTTAGAGGGATATGGCTACACCTCACTGACGAGGCCGAAACGATCGTCTGGGGTTGTCATGTTCCTTGTTCAGAGGAGAATTGCCTGGTATTTCAGGGCTGGACTGACCATGTCGGCGGGATCAGACTGATATACTACAGGAAAGTTTTCCTCTGTGAAAAGCACAATTGGGCAGAAAGAAGCTACTACCAGGTGGCAACCGAGCCATAGAACAAGCTATTGATGCTGCTGTTCGTTCCTGGCAGACTGCTTCTCATTCTGTTTTGCATATGTAAATATGACCCTGGGGATAGTCTCCCTAAGGGTGATGGGGGAAACCAAACGTGGACTCCTTGCCCAATGTGCTTAGAGGGATATGGCTACACCTCACTGACGAGGCCCAAAGGAGGCCCGAAACGATCGTCTGGGGTTGTCATGTTCCTTGTTCAGAGGAGAATTGCCTGGTATTTCAGGGCTGGACTGACCATGTCGGCGGGATCAGACTGATATACTACAGGAAAGTTTTCCTCTGTGAAAAGCACAATTGGGCAGAAAGAAGCTACTACCAGGTGGCAACCGGGCCATAGAACAAGCTATTGATGCTGCTGTTCATTCCTGGCAGACTGCTTCTCAATCTGTTTTGCATATGTAAATATGACCCTGGGGATAGTCTTCCTAAGGTTGATGGGGGAAACCAGACGTAGACTCCTTGCCCAATGTGCTTAGAGGGATATGGCTACACCTCACTGACGATGCCCAAAGGAGGCCGAAACGATTGTCTGGGGTTGTCATGTTCCTTGTTCAGAGGAGAATTGCCTGGTATTTCGGGGCTGGACTGACCATGTCGGCGGGATCAGACTGATATACTACAGGAAAGTTTTCCTCTGTGAAAAGCACAATTGGGCAGAAAGAAGCTACTACCAGGTGGCAACCGGGCCATAGAACAAGCTATTGATGCTGCTGTTCGTTCCTGGCAGACTGCTTCTCATTTTGTTTTGCACTATTCTAAATTTATTAACCCCTAAACCTAAGTCTAACCCTAACACCCCCTAACTTAAATATAATTACAATAAATCTAAATACAAATTACTATAATTACCTAAATTATTCCTATTTAAAACTAAATACTTACCTATAAAATAAACCCTAAGCTAGCTACAATATAACTAATAGTTACATTGTAGCTAGCTTAGGGTTTATTTTTATTTTACAGGCAACTTTGTATTTATTTTAACTAGGTACAATAGTTACTAAATAGTTATTAACTATTTAATAACTACCTAGCTAAAATACATACAAATTTACCTGTAAAATAAAACCTAACCTAAGTTGCAATAATACTTAACACTACAATACAATTAAATAAATTCCCTACATTAAATACAATTAAATAAATTAGATAAAATTAGCTAAATTACAAAAACAAACAAACACTAAATTACAGAAAATAAAAAACAAATTACAGATCTTTAAACTAATTACACCTAATCTAAGAGCCCTGTCAAAATAAAAAAAAGCCCCCCAAAATAAAAAACCCTAGCCTAAACTAAACTACCAATAGCCCTTAAAAGGGCCTTTTGCGGAGCATTGCCCCAAAGAAATCAGCTCTTTCTCCTGTAAAAAAAAAATACAAACACCCCCTCAACAGTAAAACCCACCACCCACACAACCAACCCCCCAAATAAAACCCTAACTAAAAAAACCTAAGCTTAGAATAGTGGCGGCGACGTTGGGGGCGGCAGATTAGGGGTTAATAAGTGTAGGTAGGTTGCTGCGACATTGGGGGCGGGAGATTAGGGGTTAATAAATATAATGTAGGTGTTGGCGATGTTGGGGGCAGCAGATTAGGGGTTAATAAGTATAATGTAGGTGGCGGTGATGTCGGGGGCGACAGATTAGGGGTTAATAAGTTTAAGATTAGGGGTGTTTAGACTCGGGGTTCATGTTAGGGTGTTTGATGTAAACACAAAATGTGTTTCCCCATAGGAATCAATGCGGCTGCGTTACTGAGATGTACGCTGCTTTTTGGCAGGTGTTAGACTTTTTCTCAGCTGGCTCTCCCCATTGATGTCTATGGGGAAATCGTGCACGAGCACGTAAAATCAGCTCACCGCTGACTTAAGCAGCGCTTGTATTGGAGTGCGGTATGGAGCTCAATTTTGCTCTACGCTCCTTTTGTAAAAACCTGTAATACCAGCGCTGTAGGTAAGTGAGCGGTGAGAAAAAAACTGCTCATAATGCAAAATTCATAATCTAGGTGTATGTTTTTTCTGAACCATGAAATAAACATTTTTTTTTTCATGACCCTTTAACTTTGTGTTTAACCTCCATGTGGGGGGTAAAACACATACGGCTAGATTGTGAGTTGTGCGTTAGGGTAGGGTTAGGGCAGCGTTAAGAGGTCCTAACGCTGCTTTTTTAATGCCCGCTGGTATTACGAGTCTTGAAGGTTTAGGGTCACCGCAGACTTCTTTGGCCTTACCGCAAAACAACTTACGTAAACTTCATAAAGTCTTTTTTCTATTGGCCTTCCATAGCGCCGGTATTACGAGTCTGTCCTGGGAGGCCAAAAAGTGAGCGGTACACCCTACCCCGTCAAGAGCCCTAACGCATTTAATAGTCAGTAGTTAAGCGTTTTATGGTAAAACGCTGTAACATAAAACTCATAACTAAAGTGCTAAAAAGTACACTAACACCCATAAACTAACTATTAACCCCTAAACTGAGAACCTCCCGCATCGCAAACACTATAATAAAATTATTAACCCCTAATCTGCCGCTCCGGACACCGCCGCCACCTACATTATACTTATGAACCCCTAATCTGCTGCCCCCAACATCGCCGCCACCAACATTATACTTATGAACCCCTAATCTGCTGCCCCCAACATCGCCGACACCTACATTATATTTATTAACCTCTAATCTGCCGCCCCCAATGTCGCCGCAACCTACCTACACTTATTAACCCCTAATCTGCTGCCCCCAAAATCACAGACACTATAATAAACATATTAACCCCTAAACCGCTGCACTCCTGCCTCGCAAACATTAGTTAAATATTATTAACCCCTAATCTGCCAACCCTAACATCGCCGCCACCTACCTACATTGATTAACCCTTAATCTGCCGCCCCCAACGTCGCCGCCACTATACTAAATGTATTAACCCCTAAACCTAAGTCTAACCCTAACCCTAACACCCCCTAACTTAAATATAATTACAATAAATTTAAATAAAAATTAATATTATTACCTAAATAATTCCTTTTTAAAACTAAATACTTACCTATAAAATAAACCCTAAGCTAGCTACAATATAACTAATAGTTACATTGTAGCTAGCTTAGGGTTTATTTTTATTGCAAGTTTGTATTTATTTTAACTAGTTATTAACTATTTAATAACTACCTAGCTAAAATAAATACAAAAGTACCTGTAAAATAAAACCTAACTTGTCTTACACTAACACCTAACACTTCACTAGAATTAAATACATTTACTAAATTTAATACAATTGAATAAATTAAATTAAATTAGCTAAAGTACAAAAACAAACAAACACTAAATTACAGAAAATAATAAACAAATTACAGATATTTAAACTAATTACACCTAATCTAATAGCCCTATCAAAATAAAAAAGCCCCCCAAAATAAAAAAAAAAACCCTAGCCTAAACTAAACTACCAATAGCCCTTAAAAGGGCCTTTTGCGGGGCATTGCCCCAAAGTAATCAGCTCTTTTACCTGTAAAAAAATACAAACAACCCCCCCAACAGTAAAACCCACCACCCACACAAACAACCCCCCAAATAAAATACTATCTAAAAAAACCTAAGCTCCCCATTGCCCTGAAAAGGGCATTTGGATGGGCAGTTAGCTCTTTTGCAGGCCCAAACCCTAACCTAAAAATAAAACCCACCCAATACACCCTTAAAAAAACCTAACACTAACCCCCTGAAGATCGACTTACTGTTCTGAAGATCCGACATCCATCCTGAAGGAAGCGGCAGAAGTCTTCAGCCAACTGGGCCGAAGTCCTCAACGAAGCCGGGAGAAGTCTTCATCCAAGCCGGGTGAAGTGGTCCTTCAGACAGGCAGAAGTCTTCATCCAGACGGCATCTTCTATCTTCATCCATCCGACACGGAGCAGGTCCATCTTCAAGACATCCGACGCGGAGCATCCTCTTCATCCGACGACTACTGACGAATGAAGGTTCCTTTAAGTGACGTCATCCAATATGGCGTCCCTTAGTTTCCGATTGGCTGATAGAATTCTATAGGACTTAAGGTAGAAAAAATCCTATTGGCTGATGCAATCAGCCAATAGGATTGAACTTCAATCCTATTGGCTGATCCAATCAGCCAATAGGATTGAACTTCAATCCTATTGACTGATTGCATCAGCCAATAGGATTTTTTCTACCTTAATTCCTATTGGCTGATAGAATTCTATCAGCCAATCGGAATCTAAGGGACGCCATCTTGGATGACGTCACTTAAAGGTACCTTCATTCGTCGTTAATCCGTCGGATGAAGAGGATGCTCCGCGTCGGATGTCTTGAAGATGGAGCCGCTCCGCATCAGATGGATGAAGATAGAAGATGCCTTCTGGATGAAGACTTCTGCCCGTCTGGAGGATCACTTCGCCTGACTTGTATGAAGACTTCTCCCGGCTTCGTTGAGGACTTAGACCTGGTTGGATGAAGACTTCTGTCGCTTCCTTGAGGATGGATGTCGGATCTTCAGAACAGTAAGTCGATCTCCAGGGGGTTAGTGTTAGGTTTTTTTAAGGGTGTATTGGGGGGGTTTTATTTTTAAGTTATGGACTTTGGGCCGCAAAAGAGATAACTGCCCTTTTAAGGGCAATGCATATCCAAATGCCCTTTTCAGGGTAATGGGGAGCTTAGGTTTTTTTAGTTAGGCTTTTATTTGGGGGGTTGGTTGTGTGGGTGGTGGGTTTTACTGTTGGGGGGTTGTAATTTTTTTTTTACAGGTAAAAGAGCTGATTACTTTTGGGCAATGCCCCGCAAAAGGCCCTTTTAAGGGCTATTGGTGGTTTAGTTTAGGCTAGGGTTTTTTTTTATTTTGGGGGGGTCTTTTTTTATTTTGATAGGGCTATTAGATTAGGTGTAATTGGTTTAAATTTCTGTAATTTTTTTATTATTTTCTGTAATTTAGTGTGTTTTTTTGTACTTTAGCTAATTTAATTTAATTTAGGTAATTGTATTTAATTTAGTTAATTTATTTAATTATAGTGTAGTGTTAGGTGTTGTAACTTAGGTTAGGTTTTATTTTACAGGTACTTTTGTATTTATTTTAGCTAGGTAGTTATTAAATAGTTAATAACTATTTATTAACTATTCTACCTAGTTAAAATAAATACAATCTTGCCTGTAAAATAAAAATAAACCCTATACTAGATACAATTTAACTATTAGTTATGTTGTAGCTAGCTTAGGGTTTATTTTATAGGTAAGTATTTAGTTTTAAATAGGAATAATGTAGTTAATGATAGGAATTTTATTTAGACTTATTTAAATTATATTTAAGTTAGGGGGTGTTAGGGTTAGGGTTAGACTTAGGTTTAGGGGTTAATACATTTAGTATAGTGGCGGCGACAATGGGCGCGGCAGATTAAGGGTTAATAAATGTAGGTAGGTGGCTGCGATGTTAGGGACAGCAGATTATGGGTTAATAATATTTAACTAATGTTTGCGAGGCGGGAGTGCGGTGGTTTAGGGGTTAATATGTTTTTATAGTGTTGGCGGCGTTGGGGATGGCAGATTAGGGGTTAATAAGTGTAGGTAGGTGGCGGCGACATTGGGGGTGGCAGATTAGGGGTTAATAAATATAATGTAGGTGGCGGCGATGTTGGGGGCAGCAGATTAGGGGTTCATAAGTATAATGTAGGTGGCCGCGGTGTCCGAAGCGGCAGATTAGGGGTTAATAAGAATAATGTAGGTGTTAGCGATGTCGGGGGCGGTATATTAGGGGTTAATAAGTGTAAGATTAGGGGTGTTTAGACTCGGGTTCATGTTAGGATGTTAGGTGTAGACATAAATTTTATTTCCCCATAGGAATCAAAGGGGCTGCGTTAGTGAGTTTTACGCTGCTTTTTTGCAGGTATTAGACTTTTTCTCAGTTGGCTCTCCACGTTGATTCCTATGGGGAAATCGTGCATGAGCACGTACGACCAGCTCACCGTTGACTTAAGGAGCGCTGGTATTGGAGTGCGGGAATGAGCAAAATTTTGCTCAACGCTCATTTCTTGTCTTTTAACGACGGTTTTGTAAAAACCCGTAATACCAGCACTGCAGGTAAGTGAGCGGTGAGACAAAACTGCTTGTTAGCACCGAAAAGCCTCTAACGCAAAACTCGTAATCTAGGTGAATGTTTTCCAGCATCGCTAGCATTAAAATGACATGCTGTAATAAATCAAAGAATTAATTACTGTAATAGCCCTTTAACTATTTGTTTAAATTCTTAATGCATTAAAGCATTACTTATTGTAGCTTTCTGTACCTTTGAACTGCAGAATTAAAATATTCCAAATTATTATCATTGATTGTATAACAAATGAAAGTATGAACAATCACACAATAGCATGAATGAAGTATTCGTAATAACAATAGCTTTGGCTTTTAATTAAAATCTCTGTGTATGATCTAAAAAGGATGAATTTAATGAAAATGCTTTGAGAAAAAATATTAGAAACAAGAAAAAATATTTGCAGAAATTAAGATTCTCAATTTGATGTTTTGATAGATGTCTCATCAGCCAAGAGTGACAAAAGTACAGAGCCACCCTTACTTCTGCAAACAAGGCTTTAACTACATTAAGATTTACCAATGTGCAAGGGCAAAGTTCCACTCCTTGGGAAAGATTTATATAATGAAATCATGTTCAGTTAGCCAAATAATGCTGCAATAGATCTAAATATTAGTTGTAATTTTACAGAGCAACACTGTACTACACTATTAACCCCTAAACCGCCACACCCCCACATCGTAAAGTACCCCTCTACATTATTAATCCCTAAACCGCCACACCCCCACATCGTAAAGTACCCCTCTACATTATTAATCCCTAAACCACCACACCCCCAAATCGTAAAGTACCCCTCTACATTATTAATCCCTAAACCACCACACCCCACATCGTAAAGTACCCCTCTACACTATTAACCCCTAAACCACCACAAACCGACATCACAAAGTAACCCCACTACACTATTAATACCTAAACCGCCACACCCCCATATCGTAAAGTACCCCTGTACATTATTAATCCCTAAACCACCACACCCCCACATCGTAAAGTACCCCTGTACATTATTAATCCCTAAACCACCACACCCCCACATCATAAAGTAGCCCTCGACACTATGAACTGCTAAACCACCACACACCCACATCGCAAAGTACCCCTCTACACTACTAACTCCAAAACCATCACAGCCCCCTTTGCAAAGTACCCACTAACCTCTAAACCCCCTAACACCACTAACCTAACACCCCCCAAATTACAAAAAAAAAAAAGAAAATAACATTACATTAAAAGATACCTAACATTACATTAAAAAAGCTAACATTACAGAAGATAAATAACCTACCAATACAGAACAAAAAATTACCAAAATAAAAAAACACAGTTATGCCTATTCTAAAAGTAAACCCCACTTTAAAAAACAAAACTTCCCAAAATAAAACTATACTAAAATAAACACTTAGAAGGGCTTTTTGTAAGGCATTGCCCTAAAGTGACAGCTTTTTTTCACAAAAATAAATATTACTAGATTCTACAATACAAGTAACCCCCCAACCCACCACCCCCCAAAAAAGACTATATAAAAAAAACATACTGAAAAGGGCATTTGCTTGGGCATTGCCCTTAGAAGGGAATTTTGTAGGACAGTACCCTAAAGAGCTTTTGCTGCCTAAAAAAAAACACAACAGAAACATGAAGGTAAGGGAGCTGTAAAAAATAATTCTGGATATGTGTATAATTATAACAGAGGTGCAGACCCTAAAATACTATAATCAAAAAGATATATTGAGAAAGAAAATAAGGATAAGTAATCCTTATAAAAAGATAGGGAATTCAGCACTCTCCACTACACATTTAGGAGAATTGATATAAGTAAAAATCCTAAATATCTATTAGAGAAATGAGTGTGGAACCTGGTGGATACAAGGAATAGAAACTTGACAACTAGCATGCGTTTCAAAGCACCAATAGTTTATTCTTTGCATAAAGCAAAAAGTTAGTGAAAACTTGGAATATAAAACCAAAACAAATGATATGAAAAGCTTGATATCTAAGAGAGACGTCTCATGGGAAATTGGGTCATATATATGACACATGTACAGCAATTTCACTATACCAAGTCTCAGACACAACACCAAAATCAGAGGACAGTCCCAAATAAAAGGGGTAATACTGTCATGATATAAGCATAGGATCTATGTGTTTGAAGATGGGTATTGCGCAGCAAGTTTAAACAGTGTGAAACAATTTCAATATGAGTCAACAGCATAGGAAAAAGAGAGCTGATAATCAGTCCTTCCAGACCGGCTGTGAGAAGCGCAAACCAGGCATCCACTTATGTTGCTGGAGGAAAGAAGATGTAAATTTCCACTGCCTGTTTGTGATAATATAGCCCGAGACGTGACAGCCTAATTTATCTCACTCTATGATTATTTGTGACCGCCGTGTCAAGTATTTTGAGTGACTGTTGTTTTTCCTTATTATCCCCACTTATCATTGACTTTATAAGGCTCTTACATTTATGTTCCGTATACACAGCGTGACACTGTTCATTTTCTACATTTATTATTCCTCACCCACTCTGTTTGTGAACGGAACATATTATTGGCTTCTTGGAATATAATTATTTATTCATCTAAGCTCTACCATTAATAACCACACTGTGTTTAAAGGCTTTTTTCATTCAATATATATCAAAAAAATTTATAGCAGGCATTTTTTTGAACTACTCTGTAATGGAGTTAATAACGGATAAGCAGTTCTATTCGCTATGTACAGATGATGATTGGGACTTGCATGATTGTGAACTGGAAGATTTGTCTAAAGTATGTATCAAAAATGCAAAACTTGGTGATTTGTTTGCAATGCTGGAGGACTATAAATTAAAAGAACTTAGACTTTGCATGGATAACTGGACTTTCACCAGATACATTAATAAAGGCATGATACCACAGGGATTAAGACTACAGAAATTTCCTACCTTTGATACTGACGATAAAGACTTTATCTCTGAATGGAATGACATCTTGACGGAGTGCTCTATTAGACTCATGGGACTACAAATTAAGGATAAGACACAGTTAATTCAAAAATATAAAGATGAGATTTGTGCATTACAAGCAGAAATGTGTAAATATAAAGAAGATACAAGATATGAAAAGTTTGATACCATGCTCCATGAGACCATTGAAGCCACTAAACAAAACATTATGAATACTAAATTTTCTAAATATCAAAGAGATAGTAAAGATTACGCAAACAAGACAGTATATGTCTGGCGTAGGAAGTTTAGAAGGGCAGTACAGTTTAACCCTAAAAGTCCCAATCAAATACAGGAAAAAGGTATCAGTCAAGCAATAAATGATACCAATTCCTCAGGTAAATCTTTATATAAGAAAAACAGACGTAATAGAAAAAAAGTAAGCTTTGCTGCAGATAGACAGGAGTTTACAGATGAGGAAAGCTCTGCATCAGGGACAGATTTTTCTGCCTCAGAAGGAAGCTCAGCTTCTGATTGGGAAATAAGATCTACTGAGTCTACAGCTAACCAGAGTGTAGGTACTCATGAAAATGTAAATACCCAGACAACAGATGTACAACCTAGTGGTTCAGGATTAGGAGCTAAACCAAAAACAAAAGATAACATGGAGGTTTTTCAGGAAGGACAGGACGCTTTAAAAGGAGGGGGACAGCAGACAATTTTAAAGGAACAGAAAGGTACAGAAAAGAAATAAGTAAGGTACCCACAAAGAGAAGGCAAAAACAATCGGAAATATGTTTAAATACAGTGATCAATATATCCTCTTATAGTTTGAACGAGACCGAATGTAAAGTTTTAAGTTATGGGCTAAATTTTTGCCCTTCTAAAGATTTTGTTCTTTTTCAAACTATTTTGGATATCAACAAATTTGTTAGGTCACTAACCCTTAAGAAGCATTTCTATAAACACCAAATTGACACACCAACAGATAGAGAACAGGAACAGATTACAGGGAGTTGGAAAATCAATGACCTCAACTTTCAGGATCTCTGCACTCGCAGGGACCTTGAACAACTCCTAAATGAGGATCCCAACTCCTCTGAAAGTGAACAACCCAAAGATAAACATATAGGATTTAAGTGTAGATCACATTTTTATCCATTACAATCCAGAGGTAAACAACTTGAGCTTTTTCAAAAAAGAGTGGTAGAGGATTTAACTCACTTAAACACCAACAAAACAAGGGGCAGAAAACACAATAATCTAACCAAAAAAGAGAGAGACGCACTTGCATCTCTTGAAAGAAATGAGAATATTATCATCAAGCGAGCTGATAAAGGCAGCAGCGTAGTGGTTTGTGATAGATCTTGGTATGTGGCGGAGACCAAAAGACAATTAGAAGATCCCAATGTATATAAAAAGGTTAGCTATAATCCTCGTATTGATTTTCAAAAGCAATTGTTTAAACTCCTTAATGAAGGTAAAAGAAATGGATTTATTGATGTATCTACATTTGATTATCTGTATGTTGAATTTCCTAGAACGGCTGTGTTTTATCATCTACCCAAGACACATAAAGGCCTAGATAATATTAAAGGCAGACCTATTGTTTCAGGCAATGGCTCCCTGTTGGAGCATGTGTCGGAATGGGTGGATGATATACTACAGCCGTTTGTTCTCTCTCTGACAAGCTATGTCAGGGATACTATGCACATAATTAATATCTTTAATGACTGTGATTGGAAAGAAAGCTACAGCTGGCTTACAATTGATGCTGTATCGCTTTATTCATCGATTCCTCACTCTATTGGTCTACAAGCTATTGAATATTATTTAGACAAACACTAAATTGGAGAATACCTTTAAGAAATATATACTGAAGGTTATAGAATTTTTATTAGAACACAATAGCTTCATATTTGAAAATGATCACTATATTCAAAAGCAAGGGACTGCGATGGGGGCGAAATTTGTGCCCTCATACGCAAACCTAGTTATGGGCTGGCTTGAAGAAACATACATATACAGCGATAATAATCCCTTTCGTGAGTATGTGATTTATTACAAGAGATTTATAGACGATCTCGTCTTAATATGGGAAGCAGATGAGAATATAGCAAATGAATTTCGAAATTATCTTAATGGTAATCAGATGGGGTTAACTTTCACAAAGGAGTGGAACAAAACCAAAATTAATTTTTTGGATATTACACTCCTTGGTGAAACCCATTACAATTGTGTAAATACTACTTTATACCGTAAACCTATTGCTGGTAATGCATTACTTTATGCAACCAGTAGTCATCCTAAACATGTCTTTAAAGGCATCATTAAAGGACAAATGATGCGAGTAAAACGCAATTGTTCAAAAAATACTGATTACATTAAGGAAAGTAATGAATTGGCTGATCGCCTCATCAATAGAGGCTATCATAAAAAGGAGGTTGTCAAGATTAAGAAGGAAGTTGATGGATATAAGAGAGAAGATCAAAACAAAAAAGAAAGAAAAAACGATGACAGACCTACATCACTAAATATTCCAACCAATACAATGACATCTGTGGCATTGTTAATAAGTACCTTCCGATCCTTTATGGAGATGAAACACTAAAAGGAATTATTGGTGATGGCTGTAGATTTGTCTACACCAAAAATAATACTTTAGCTAACACCCTCTCTCCTAGTATGTTAAGGAACACACAAATACATACTAATTCTAGCTCATGGCTACAACATAATGGAAGCTTTAAATGTGGTAGTAATCGCTGCAAAGCATGCGAATACCATAATGTAACAGATACATTCACGTCATATGTGACGGGAGAATCTTTCAAAATACAGGGCTGCTTAAATTGCAGCTCTACTTATGTTGTATATCTTGCAGAATGTAAATTGTGTAGGGGTCAATACGTAGGACTCACTACTCGTGATGTGAGAACACACATCAGAGAACATCTAGGGGACATTAGAAATAAAGTCCCCTGTTCTGAATTGAGTAGACACTTTATAGAAGTACATGATCAATCAGTTAGATCTTTTAGTTTGAATATAATTGAGGCTATTAAGACCCCAGTGAGAGGAGGTGATAGGTCCCAAATTCTGGGAAGACAAGAAGTCTACTGGATGTTCAAGCTCAAGACCCAGATCCCATATGGATTCAATTCGGAGTTTGATCTTATTAATTTCTGGAGTTAAACACTAGGCACATATAAAGAAACAATAATTATTATTATACCACCATATTAAAATATATGGTTAGAGCTTCTTTTATGTGTTTGTCTATATACATGAAGTTTAATTTATGAGAAATTTACTTGTTCATTGTGGTTATATATTCCCTTTAGAAACCTATCTATCTATAGTCTATACAATTACCCAAGAACTGTCTGTATATATTTTCCCTTATTTCAACTCCATTGTTGTTTCTTTGTAATCGTTTTTGAATGATAATGTATCGTTTAATAGGATAGTATTTCCTAAATTAAACCTGACAAAATGCCATGCATTTTTAAGAGACATTAGAACTACTTTAACTGTCGTTAGTCTCCTTTAAGCCCCTGTTTTCAGATCACGTTTTATAGTTGGGCTGTTGTAGCCCAGTGGCTAGGTTTACTGCCCCTGAATAAACAGGTTGCTGGTTCGAACCTATCATTAAATGTGAAATCTGGTAGACTAAAACTTTTATATATAATGGATTAATGTAAATTTCGTATATCATTCTCCAAAAGGAGAACTTTATATGTATGTATATCTAAAACTACCATTGTACTAAACTTCACATGTTTTTCAATGTTTTTTCTGTCTGCATAATATGCTCTTGTAACAGATGACTAATGATGGTTATTTGTAGCAGCTAATACTAATGCTTTCCGTTATACCTATAACAATGTTGTTCTTTGCTTGCTAGAATACAGCTGAATTAGTTTAATTAATTAAGTAATTGATTTCATATGTATATAAAGACCTTAGAATGTTTGTCTGCTACAGTCTATGATTACGGCAACAGCTAGCCGAAACGTGTAAGACTGATCTACACATTCTTCTCTTAAGTCTTTTAGACATTTTTTCGCTGTTTTTTAATTGATTCAATAAAGCCTGTTATTTTATTTATCTCTTGGAACTCTTGCTACTATATTTTTTTTTCTATAAGGGTGATGTTGTCATAATAATGTCTTGAGGATCTATGCAGTTCACTTAAACATAAAGCCAAAGTTGAAAATAAAACCACAATTTAAATGGTTATGCAAAAAGTGACACATGTACAGCAATTTCACTATACCAAGTCTCAGACACAACACCAAAATCAGAGGACAGTCCCAAATGAAAGGGTTAATACTGTCATGATATAAGCATAGGATCTATGTGTTTGAAGATGGGTATTGCGCAGCAAGTTTAAACAGTGTGAAACAATTTCAAAATGAGTCAACAGCATAGGAAAAAGAGAGCTGATAATCAGTCCTTCCAGACCAGCTGTGAGAAGCGCAAACCAGGCATCCACTTATGTTGCTGGAGGAAAGAAGATGTAAATTTCCACTGCCTGTTTGTGATAATATATATTTCTCGTGCACTCACAGTCTTTTTCAATATGGTGACAAGCTGAATCCTTGAGCTGCTGTAATCTGGTAAGTGTTAGAATTGGAAACAAACAATAAGTCACTTTAGGAAATCCAAGAGTAAAGACGAATCCCACAGGTAGGCGTCTCATCAGAGAGATCAGCTGCTGCAACTGCCTACGCGCGTTTCATCCCCTTGACTGACAGGGACTTCCTCAGGGCTGACGTCATAGTCCTAAACACGGCCTTTTATAGGCCAAATTGAAACGAGCCTCCAGGAATCAATGAAAGTATAAATGCAACAATAAAACCATAATTGAAATGATACAAAATTTACATAATTCCTACGTAACCTATATTAAGTGATAAGACTGGGTATTTTAGAACGCATGCAAACAAATTTCAAATAAAACAAAAAATCGAGTAAATGATATTGTTGGGGGCGGAACCAATGAGTGAAAGTAGCCCCAAAGGCACAAAGGGCACCAATAAGGGTTCAATTACGAAGTCCTAAAGCACAGAAATTTGTCAGTGTCAAGCAAAGTATATATTTATAACTAGAACCGGACAAATTATTCCCACAAAGATCAAAAATGTATAAAGAAATTTATTTGTATTTTTAGAGACCTCAGCGGGATCGAACCTAAGACCTTAAAACTCCCTAACCTGAGAACAAGCTAGCTACACTAGTCTTAGCCCACTCATCTAAGCAAGGATACCACATATGGTGGTAATCTAAAGCCAATAGGCATAAAAACCTAATAGCCAATTTAGTCTGACACATGAATTTACAGGCAGACCTCAGAAATTTGGGTGATAGCAGAATTTATAAAGTACAACACCCAAATTAAGGGATAATAAATATGACAAAGAGAGTTTCATCAAGGAAGCTATTTTTATTATTTATTTATTATTGAGGCGAAGGTTCGAACCTGAAACCAAAAAGGTAGCTAGATATTCAATTATTCTGAAGCAGTCCTAGTGCACTAGACTAAATTAACTAAAGAGCGTGCCTTACTAAATAATAATAAAGAACCTTATTTTGGCGAAATTACTTCAACTATGGTTAAGGGGCGAAAGTACATCACTCATCAAAAGAAGACTAGACCAAAAGACAAAGGAAAAGTTATTATTGTTAAGATATATAGAAATAATACCAAATCAAAGGTATTACAAAAAAGAAGCAAATTCAAGTTTTTCATTTAACCCAAAAGGTGCACATGTGTGCAGACGATATATCCAACCAGTTTCTTTTTGGAGGAGACATTTGTCTTGATCTCCTCCTCTTTTGTGTGTCAGGCCAAAGTCAATCCCAATAAACCGAAGTAGTTCAAAATTGGAATTATGGCATATCTGAAAATGACGTGCAACACTGCTGGTATCTTTGTTGTTTTTGACATCATCCCGATGTTCTCTCACTCTGTCAAGAAACTGATGTTTTGTCTTCCCTACGTAAAACATGGGGCAGGGACAAGATAATATGTAGCCCACTCCAAAAGTTTGGCAATTGATTGGGTGATTTATGCGTTAAACCTTACCACCAGTTGAAAAAGTTTCAGTCCTAGTGATATAGTTACAAAAGAGACACATTTACCACAAGGAAAACTTCCTTTGTGGGACTGATGCATAGTGAGCCAATTTTGTTTTTGAGTTCTTACAAAGTGGCTTTTAATCAAACAGTCCTTCAGACTCATTGCTTTTCTGGCTGTTAGCAGGGGACGATCCCCCACTTTTCCTGCCAGTTTTTTATCTGCAAGTAAAAAATGCCAATTTTTAGTTAAAATAAAACGAATCTTGTCCCAGTGGGAATTATATTGTGTAATAAATCTGAGATGGGTTGGTTCAACCGTTCTTTCACCCTTAGAAAATAGAATGTCTTCTCTTTTAAGCTTTTTTACTCGACTGAGTGAGCTTTTCACCAATTTTTTGGAATATCCACGAGCAAGAAATCTTTCCTTCATCTTTGCGGGATGATAGTCAAAGCTGGAATTGGTGGAACAATTTCTACGTAAACGTAAAAATTGTCCATATGGAATTCCCTTCTTCAAGGAATAGGGATGATTACTTTGGGCTAAAAGTAAACTATTTGTAGCAGTGGGTTTACGATAGATTTCAGTATGAAGATATCTACCTTGCTTCTTAATCACGATATCAAGAAAAGATAATTTATGCGAATCAGCCTCATAAGTCAAAAGAATATTGTAACAATTATTATTATGGGTTTTAACGAAAGATTCCAAATTCGGTAAATCCCCTTTCCATATCATAAAGACATCGTCCACATAACGAAGCCACAATTGAACATTTTTCTCAACAATGTCATTATGAGTACCAAAAACCTCTGATAGCTCCCAAATCCCTAGGTGTAGGCAAGCATATGTGGGGGCACAAGTGGCCCCCATTGCTGTACCCCGGATCTGTTTAAAGTATTTTCCATCAAAACAGAAAACGTTGTTCTCAAGCACAAATTTAAGAAGGGAAAGAACAAAATCAGTATGTTTATTAAAGGAAGGGCCACGACTCTCAAGAAAAGACCTGCAGGCTGCCATTCCTACCTCATGAGGAATGGATGAATAAAGTCCCTCAACATCAAGGGAGACCAAGATGACATCGTCATCAACAATTAAATTGTTAAGTTTTTGTAAGAGATCAGAAGTATCTCTAACATAAGTGGGTAATGTAGGAAGAAAAGGTTTTAAGAAAAAATCTACAAAATTACCTACGTTTTCTGTCACTCCACCAATGCCACACACTATTGGGCGACCAGGTGGTCTTTTGCTATCTTTATGCAATTTGGGGAGGCAGTAAAAAGTAGGTAAAGTAGGATGGTGTGGGAACAGATAGTCAAATTCCTTTTTAGAAATCAGACCTTCATATTTGGCATCATTTAACAAAAACAACAACTTAGTCTGAGTTTCATCCAAAGGATTCAATCTCAAGCGTGCATACTGTTCTTTGTTGTTAATTCTGCTATCACCCAAATTTCTGAGGTCTGCCTATAAATTCATGTGTCAGACTAAATTGGCTATTAGGTTTTTATGCCTATTGGCTTTAGATTACCACCATATGTGGTATCCTTGCTTAGATGAGTGGGTTAAGACTAGTGTAGTTAGCTTGTTCTCAGGTTAGGGAGTTTTAAGGTCTTAGGTTTGATCCCGCTGAGGTCTCTAAAAATACGAATACATTTTTGATCTTTGTGGGAATAATTTGTCCGGTTCTAGTTATAAATATATACTTTGCTTGACACTGACAAATTTCTGTGCTTTAGGACTTTGTAATTGAACCCTTATTGGTGCCCTTTGTGCCTTTGGGGCTACTTTCACTCATTGGTTCCGCCCCCAACAATATCATTTACTCGATTTTTTGTTTTATTTGAAATTTGTTTGCATGCGTTCTAAAATACCCAGTCTTATCACTTAATATAGGTTACGTAGGAATTATGTAACTTTGTATCATTTCAATTATGGTTTTATTGTTGCATTTATACTTTCATTGATTCCTGGAGGCTCGTTTTAATTTGGCCTATAAAAGGCCGTGTTTCGGACTATGACGTCAGCCCTGAGGAAGTCCCTGTCAGTCAAGGGGATGAAATGCGTGTAGGCAGTTGCAGCAGCTGATCTCTCTGATGAGACGCCTACCTGTGGGATTCGTCTTTACTTTTGGATTGCCTAAAGTGACTTGTTTCCAATTCTAACACTTACCGGATTGCAGCAGCTCAAGGATTCAGCTTGTCACCATATTGAAAAAGACTGTGAGTGCACGAGAAATATATATTATCACAAACAGGCAGTGGAAATTTACATCTTCTTTCCTCCAGCAACATAAGTGGATGCCTGGTTTGCGCTTCTCACAGCTGGTCTGGAAGGACTGATTATCAGCTCTCTTTTTCCTATGCTGTTGACTCATATTGAAATTGTTTCACACTGTTTAAACTTGCTGCGCAATACCCATCTTCAAACACATAGATCCTATGCTTATATCATGACAGTATTACCCCTTTTATTTGGGACTGTCCTCTGATTTTGGTGTTGTGTCTGAGACTTGGTATAGTGAAATTGCTGTACATGTGTCACTTTTTGCATAACCATTTAAATTGTGGTTTTATTTTCAACTTTGGCTTTATGTTTAAGTGAACTGCATAGATCCTCAAGACATTATTATGACAACATCACCCTTATACAACTATAATTTTGGGGTTGTCCTCTGACAGAGGTGTTGCAGGTTCACTATTATATTAAGCCATTTTTATAAGTTTTGCTTATATATATATATATATATATATATATATATGACCCAATTTCCCATGAGACGTCTCTCTTAGATATCAAGCTTTTCATATCATTTGTTTTGGTTTTATATTCCAAGTTTTCACTAACTTTTTGCTTTATGTAAAGAATAAACTATTGGTGCTTTGAAACGCATGCTAGTTGTCAAGTTTCTATTCCTTGTATCCACCAGGTTCCACACTCATTTCTCTAATAGATATTTAGGATTTTTACTTATATCAATTTTCCTAAATGTGTAGTGGAGAGTGCTGAATTCCCTATTTTTTTATAAGGATTACTTATCCTTATTTTCTTTCTCCATATATCGTTTTTGATTAAAAAAAAACACACCCCAAAAAAGCCTATCACTAAACCCCAAAGATGGTACTCACCAAACTTGAATCCAACTCCTACGTCTTCTATCTTCATCCTAGTATCGGCGGTATTCTATGTTCATTCCGATAGCAGCGCTCTTCTATCTTCATCCCGACGTCGGTGGTCTTCTATCTTCATCACAACGTCGGCAGCTTTAGGGTACTGCACTACCAAATGCCTTTTTTTCAGGGCAATTTTAAGAGTTTTTTTTTGGGGGGGGGTTTACTTGCATTGTAGAATTGGGTGGTATTTTTTTTATTTTTTTTTTTTTAAAGAGCTAAGTCACTTTAGGGCAATGCCCTGCAAAAAGCCCTTCTATGAGCTAATGCTATATTTTATTTTAGTGTTAGTATAGGGATTTTTATTTTGGGGGGGACTTTAGTTTTAGAAAATACATACCAGTGGGTTTTTTATTTTTGGTAAAAAAAATTCCCCTGTAATTATAGGTTGTAGTTTTTTTTCTGTATTGTTTTTTTTAATGTAATTGTATTGGTAACTTAAAGGGTGTTAGGATAGAGGTTTTAGGGGGTTAGCTCGTTAGGGGTTTAGAGATAATGGGTAATTTGCAATGGGGGTTGCAGCAGTTTAGGAGTTAATAGTGTAGTGGGGTGATTTGCAATGTGGGGGTGTGGTGGTTTATGGGTTAATAGTGTAGTGAGGTGCTTTGTGATGTGGGGGTATGGTGTTTAGGGGTTAATAATGTAGTGCAGTGCTTTGTGATGTGGTGTTTAGGGGTTAATAGTGTAGTGAGGTGCTTTGTGATGTGGGGGTGTGGTGTTTAGGGGTTAATAGTGTAGTGGGGTGCTTTGTGATGTGGTGTTTAGGGGTTAATAGTGTAGTGAGGTGCTTTGTGATGTGGGGGTGTAGTGTTCAGAGGTTAATAGTGGAGTGAGGTGCTTTGTGATGTGGGGGTGTGGTGTTTAGGGGTTAATAGTGTAGTGGGGTGCTTTGTGATGTGGTGTTTAGGGGTTAATAGTGTAGTGAGGTGATTTGTGATGTGGGGGGTGGTGTTTAGGGGTTAATAGTGTAGTGAGGTGCTTTGTGATGTGGGGGTGTGGTGTTTAGGGGTTAATAGTGTAGTGAGGTGCTTTGTGATGTGGTGTTTAAGGGTTAATAGTGTAGTGGGGTGCTTTGCGATGTGGGGGTTTAGGGGTTAATAGTGTAGTAGGGTGCTTTATGATGTGGGGGTGTGGTGGTTTAGGGGTTAATAGTGTAGTGGGGTGCTTTGTGATGTGGTGTTTAGGGGTTAATAGTGTAGTGGGGTGCTTTGGGATGTGGGGGTGTGGTGGTTTAGGGTTTAATAGTGTAGTGGGGTGCTTTGTGATTTGGGGGTGTGGTGGTTTAGGGGTTAATAGTGTAGTGGGGTGCTTTGTGATGTGGTGTTTAGGGGTTAATAGTGTAGTGAGGTGCTTTGCGATGTGGTGTTTAAGGGTTAATAGTGTAGTGGGGTGCTTTGCAATGTGAGGGTTTTGGGGTTAATAGTGCAGTGGGGTGCTTTGTGATGTGGGGGTGTGGTGGTTTAGGGGTTAATAGTGTAGTGGGGTGCTTTGTGATGTGGTGTTTAGGGGTTAATAGTGTAGTGAGGTGCTTTGCGATGTGCCTTTTTCCCTTTGTTGCGCATTACAAGGCGTTCTCATTATTCACATCGCTACCTGTAGGCGAGTGACGAGTCCTTCTCGTATAGGGGATTGACGTTCGTGGCCTAGTGGGGGACTTCTCCTAGGCTTCATGGGAGATGAGAGTGCCGGTGATGTCACTTCTATTATCAAATTTGCTTTGTTCTCTTGTTATTCTATGTTAAAGAGTAAATCTAGATGTACTAATAGAAGATTAGGAGCGTGCACGTGTCACCAGCAGTCTATGGCAGCAGTGTTTGTAACTATGTATAACATTGCTATAAACAGTGTTGCAAACACTGCTGCCATATGCAGATGACACTTGCACACCTCTGAGCTCACCTAAGATTAATCTTTAGCAAAGGACACCAAGAGAATTAAGCAAAATTTATCATATTAGTAAATTGGAAAGTTGTTTAAAATGTCATGCTCTATCCAGTCAGTTTAAGATTACTTTTGACTTTACTGTCCCTTTAAATTTACTGGATATAGTATAAAGTTCTAAACAGCTTTCCAATTTACTTATATTATCAATTGTGCTTAGTTCTCTTGATATCCTTTGTGAAAGAGTAATCCTAGGTGAGCTTAGGAGCGTGCATGTATCTACAGCCATCGGGCAACGGTGTTTACAATGTTGTTTTTTGCAGTGTTATACAATGTTGCAATGTTGCTGCTAAAAGACATGTGTACACGCCTGAGCTCCTATCAGCATACCTAGGTGTATGCTACAACAAGGAATACCAAGAGAACAAAGCAAATTGGACAATAAATGTAAATTGGAAAGTTGTTTAAAATTGCATGCCCTATCTGAATCATGCATGTTTAATTATGGCTTTACTGTCCCTTTAAATGTATTTTATTGATTGTCACTATGGTCTTTCTGACTCTTAAAACATGGACTAGGATATAGCAATTTTTCAACTGACTGATTGTAATAATAATCATCCCATTAGCAATATACAATATGCTGGGTCATTAGGGTAATTAGCAGTAACTGGCACACTCGTTACATACACATCTCTTAAAGAAGATTAGGTACAGTGTGTGTTTTTCACCATAATTAACTGACATTGTTAAACCTTAAGCAACGTCTCATGATGGCTAAGAAGCCCACACACAATGAACACAGAATTACTGAAAAGTAAAAGTCTAAAAGGTAGAGAATGGGAACTGTTTACTTTATCCAGAAAATAAACAATGAATATTAAATGCAATGAACTCCATTTACTAGCCAGTGGGTGGGTAGTTTGCCAGGTAGGGAACCTGTCCCATGTTCATGGTGAGTGGATAGCAGTTTCTGCCTGCATTTATCATTACGCAAGAAAATGCTTTTACAGTCCAGACCCCCTACTCTTTCACAACCAATCACATTAAAGGATGCCTTGTCAATCATCTCAGACTATTGAGTCCAGGGTTATTGCTAAACTATTTAGAAGCAAAAAATAAAAAAAAGAGTTGAAACCCCAAACTAATGTAACATAACAACTCAGGTGATTTATCCATTGAAGTTAATAATAATAAAAAAAACATTTTCCAGTATTGACTGGTTTCTTCTCAATAAATATTGAAACCCAGGCCATAGTTCTGATTTAATAATAATTTACACCTAGATTTAGAGTTCTGCGTTAGCCGTCAAAAGCAGCGTTAATGGCTCCTAACGCTGCTTTTGGCCGCCCGCTGGTATTTAGAGTCAGGCAGGTACAGGTCTACCGCTCACTTCCCTACCGTGATTCCAGGCTACCGCAGATCCCCTTACACCAATTGCGTATCCTATCTTTTCAATGGGATCTGCCTAATGCCGGTATTTGGAGTCTTGGGAGAAGTGAGCGGTAGAGCCTCTACCGACAAGACTCCTAACGCCAAAAAAAGTCAGTAGTTAAGAGCTTTATGGGCTAATGCCGGAATATAAAGCTCCTAACTACTGTGCTCTAAAGTACACTAACACCAATAAACTACCAATGTACCCCTAAACCGAGGCCCCCCCACATCACCGCCACTCTAATAAATTTTTTAACCCCTAATCTGCCGACCGGACATCGCCGTCACCTACGTTATACTTATGAACCCCTAATCTGCTACCCCTAACATCGCCGACCCCTATATTGTTAACCCCTAATCTGCCCCCCCAACGTCGCCGCTACCTTACCTACACTTATTAACCCCTAATCTGCCGACCGGACCTCGCCGCCACTATAATAAATGTATTAACCCCAAAACCGCCGCACTCCCGCCTCGCAAACACTATAATAAATTGTATTAACCCCTAATCTGCCCTCCCTAACATCGCCGCCACCTACCTACAATTATTAACCCCTAATCTCCCGCCTGCACCGTCGCCACTACTATAATAAAGTTATTAACCCCTAAACATAACTCTAACCCTAACCCTAACACCCCCTAACATAAATATAATTTATATTAAACGAAATAATATTCCTAAAATTAACTAAATTATTCCTATTTAAAACTAAATACTTACCTATCAAATAAACCCTAATATAGCTACAATATAATTAATAATTACATTATAGCTATTTTTGGATTTATATTTATTTTACAGGCAACTTTTTGTATTTATTTTAACTAGGTACAAAAGCTATTAAATAGTTAATAACTATTTAATAGCTACCTAGTTAAAATAAATACAAAATTACATGTAAAATAAATCTTAACCTAAGTTACAATTAAACCTAACACTACACTATCATTAAATTTATTAAATAAATTACCTACAATTAAATACAATTAAATAAACTATTCTATAATACAAAAAAACAAAACACAATTACAAAAAATAAAAAAATATTACAAGAATTTTAAACTAATTACACCTAATCTAAGCCCCCTAATAAAATAAAAAAATAAAAAAAATAATAAAAGTCCCTACCCTATTCTACATTACAAAGTAATCAGCTCTTTTACCAGCCCTTTAAAGGGCTTTTTGCGGGGCATGCCCCAAAGTAATCAGCTCTTTTGTCTGTAAAAAAAAATACAACCCCCCCCCCAACATTAAAACCCACCACCCACATACCCCTACTCTAACCCACCCAAACCCCCCTTAAATAAACCTAACACTACCCCCCTGAAGATCTCCCTACCTTGAGTCGTCTTCACCCAGCCGGGCCGAAGTCGTAATCCGATGGGGCAGAAGAGGACATCCAGACCGGCAGAAGTCTTCATCCTATCCGGGCAGAAGAGGACATCCGGACCGGCAGACATCTTCATCCAAGTGGCATCTTCTATCTTCATCCATCCGGAGCGGAGCGGAGCCATCTTCTTCCCAGCCGACGCGGATTCATCCTCTTCAATCGACGCCTACTCACTGAATGATGGTTCCTTTAAATGATGTCATCCAAGATGGCGTCCCTCGAATTCCGATTGGCTGATAGGATTCTATCAGCCAATCAGAATTAAGGTAGGAAAAATCTGATTGGCTGATCCAATCAGTGAATCAGATTGAGCTTGCATTCTATTGGCTGTTCCGATCAGCCAATAGAATGCGAGCTCAATCTGATTGGATCAGCCAATCGGATTGAATTTGAATCTGATTGGCTGATTGAATCAGCCAATCCGATTTTTCCTACCTTAATTCCGATTGGCTGATAGAATCCTATCAGCCAATCAGAATTCGAGGGATGCCATCTTGGATGACGTCATTTAAAGGAACCTTCATTCGGCAAGTAGGCGTTGGTTGAAGAGGATGGATCCGCGTCGGCTGGGAAGAAGATGGCTCAGCTCCACTACGGATGGATGAAGATAGAAGATGCCGCTTGGATGAAGATGTCTGCCAGTCCGGATGTTCTCTTCTGCCCGGAAAGGATGGGGCAGAAGAGGACATCAAGACCGGCAGAAGACTTCGGCCCGGCTAGGTGAAGACGACTCAAGGTAGGGAGATCTTCAGGGGGGTAGTGTTAGGTTTATTTAAGGGGGGTTTGGGTGGGTTAGAGTAGGGGTATGTGGGTGGTGGGTTTTAATGTTGGGGGGTTGTATTTTTTTTACAGGAAAAAGAGCTGATTACTTTGGGGCATGCCCCGCAAAAAGCCCTTTTAAGGGCTTGAAAAAGAGCTGATTACTTTGTAATGTAGAATAGGGTAGGGACTTTTATTATTTTGGTTTTTTTTATTTTATTAGGGGGCTTAGATTAGGTGTAATTAGTTTAAAATTCTTGTAATATTTTTTGATTTTCTGTAATTTAGTGTTTTGTTTTTTTTTGTAATTTAGTTTAGTTTATTTAATTGTATTTAATTGTAGGTATTTGTAGCTATTTTATTTAATTAATTTAATGATAGTGTAGTGTTAGGTTTAATTGTAACTTAGGTTAGGATTTATTTTACAGGTAATTTTGTAATTATTTTAACTAGGTAGCTATTAAATAGCTAATAACTATTTAATAGCTATTGTACCTAGTTAAAATAAATACAAAGTTGCCTGTAAAATAAATATAAATCCTAAAATAGCTACAAACTATTAGTTATATTGTAGCTATATTAGGGTTTATTTTACAGGTAAGTATTTAGTTTTAAATAGGAATACTTTAGTTAATAAGAGTTAATTTATTTTGTTAGATTAAAATTATATTTAATTTAGGGGGGTGTTAGGGTTAGACTTAGCTTTAGGGGTTAATACATTTATTATAGTAGCGGTGAGGTCCGGTCGGCAGATTAGGGGTTAATACTTGAAGTTAGGTGGTGGCGACGTTGGGGGGGGCAGCTTATGGGTTAATAAATTTTATGTAGGTGTCGGCGATGTTGGGGGCAGCAGATTAGGGGTTCATAGGGATAATGTAGGTGGCGGCGGTGTCCGGAGCAGCAGATTAGGGGTTAATTGTGCAATGCAGATGTCAGCGATAGCGGGGTCGGCAGATTAGGGGTTAATAAGTGTAAGGTTAGGGGTGTTTAGACTCAAGGTTCATGTTAGGGTGTTAGGTGCAGACTTAGAAAGTGTTTCCCATAGGAAACAATGGGGCTGCGTTGGGAGCTGAACGCTGCTTTTTTGCAGGTGTTAGGTTTTTTTTCAGCCCAAACTGCCCCATTGTTTCCTATGGGGATATCGTGCACGAGCACGTTTTAGCTGCTTACCGCTACCGTAAGCAACGCTGGTATTGAGGGTTGAAGTGGCAGTAAATTCGTCTCAACGCACCCTTTTTGGAGCCTAACACAGCCCCTCAGACAACTCTAAATACCAGCGTTGTTTGGAAGCAGCGGTAGGAAAAAAAGCAGCGTTAGCTACGCGGGTCTTTACCGACAAAACTCTAAATCTAGCCATTAGTATATTATATTACGGCTCACTACAGTAAGGCGCAGAGGGAGAGCTAATATATTATCACATTCATTATGTTTTTCAGATTCGTTTTGAATTAATGACAAATGTTTCATGAAATTTCTGTTTGTTTTTTTTTTACAAATAAAGGGCTCTATTGCAAGTGGTGCGCTAACATAAGTGTGTGCAATATTGAAATATATTATTATATTATATATATACAGTTTAAAAAAAAGCACTATCACCTTAGCAACTGCCAGGGTGCCAACAGTATATATATATATAAGGAAAAGACCAGTGAGTGCCTTCCTTCAACTTATATATATATATATATATATAAAACTAATTTTGCGCTCCTCAGGTTAGCGTGACTGAAGTCCTCGCATAAAAGGGTTAGGGCTAAATAAAAAACAGAATTTATGTTTACCTGATAAATTACTTTCTCCAACGGTGTGTCCGGTCCACGGCGTCATCCTTACTTGTGGGATATTCTCTTCCCCAACAGGAAATGGCAAAGAGCCCAGCAAAGCTGGTCACATGATCCCTCCTAGGCTCCGCCTACCCCAGTCATTCGACCGACGTTAAGGAGGAATATTTGCATAGGAGAAACCATATGGTACCGTGGTGACTGTAGTTAAAGAAAATAAATTATCAGACCTGATTAAAAAAACCAGGGCGGGCCGTGGACCCGACACACCGTTGGAGAAAGTAATTTATCAGGTAAACATAAATTCTGTTTTCTCCAACATAGGTGTGTCCGGTCCACGGCGTCATCCTTACTTGTGGGAACCAATACCAAAGCTTTAGGACACGGATGAAGGGAGGGAGCAAATCAGGTCACCTAAATGGAAGGCACCACGGCTTGCAAAACCTTTCTCCCAAAAATAGCCTCAGAAGAAGCAAAAGTATCAAACTTGTAAAATTTGGTAAAAGTGTGCAGTGAAGACCAAGTCGCTGCCCTACATATCTGATCAACAGAAGCCTCGTTCTTGAAGGCCCATGTGGAAGCCACAGCCCTAGTGGAATGAGCCGTGATTCTTTCGGGAGGCTGCCGTCCGGCAGTCTCGTAAGCCAATCTGATGATGCTTTTAATCCAAAAGGAGAGAGAGGTAGAAGTTGCTTTTTGACCTCTCCTTTTACCGGAATAAACAACAAACAAGGAAGATGTTTGTCTAAAATCCATTGTAGCATCTAAATAGAATTTTAGAGCGCGAACAACATCCAAATTGTGCAACAAACGTTCCTTCTTTGAAACTGGTTTCGGACACAGAGAAGGTACGATAATCTCCTGGTTAATGTTTTTGTTAGAAACAACTTTTGGAAGAAAACCAGGTTTAGTACGCAAAACCACCTTATCTGCATGGTAACACCAGATAAGGAGGAGAACACTGCAGAGCAGATAATTCTGAAACTCTTCTAGCAGAAGAAATTGCAACCAAAAACAAAACTTTCCAAGATAATAACTTAATATCAACGGAATGTAAGGGTTCAAACGGAACCCCCTGAAGAACTGAAAGAACTAAATTGAGACTCCAAGGAGGAGTCAAAGGTTTGTAAACAGGCTTGATTCTAACCAGAGCCTGAACAAAGGCTTGAACATCTGGCACAGCTGCCAGCTTTTTGTGAAGTAACACAGACAAGGCAGAAATCTGTCCCTTCAGGGAACTTGCAGATAATCCTTTTTCCAATCCTTCTTGAAGGAAGGATAGAATCTTAGGAATCTTAACCTTGTCCCAAGGGAATCCTTTAGATTCACACCAACAGATATATTTTTTCCAAATTTTGTGGTAAATCTTTCTAGTTACAGGCTTTCTGGCCTGAATAAGAGTATCGATAACAGAATCTGAGAACCCTCGCTTTGATAAAATCAAGCGTTCAATCTCCAAGCAGTCAGCTGGAGTGAAACCAGATTCGGATGTTCGAACGGACCCTGAACAAGAAGGTCTCGTCTCAAAGGTAGCTTCCAAGGTGGAGCCGATGACATATTCACCAGATCTGCATACCAAGTCCTGCGTGGCCACGCAGGAGCTATCAAGATCACCGACGCCCTCTCCTGGTTGATCCTGGCTACCAGCCTGGGGATGAGAGGAAACGGCGGGAACACATAAGCTAGTTTGAAGGTCCAAGGTGCTACTAGTGCATCCACTAGAGCCGCCTTGGGATCCCTGGATCTGGACCCGTAGCAAGGAACTTTGAAGTTCTGACGAGAGGCCATCAGATCCATGTCTGGAATGCCCCACAGCTGAGTGACTTGGGCAAAGATTTCTGGATGGAGTTCCCACTCCCCCGGATGCAAAGTCTGACGACTCAGAAAATCCGCTTCCCAATTTTCCACTCCTGGGATGTGGATAGCAGACAGGTGGCAGGAGTGAGACTCCGCCCATAGAATGATTTTGGTCACTTCTTCCATCGCCAGGGAACTCCTTGTTCCCCCCTGATGGTTGATGTACGCAACAGTTGTCATGTTGTCTGATTGAAACCGTATGAACTTGGCCCTCGCTAGCTGAGGCCAAGCCTTGAGAGCATTGAATATCGCTCTCAGTTCCAGAATATTTATCGGTAGAAGAGATTCTTCCCGAGACCAAAGACCCTGAGCTTTCAGGGATCCCCAGACCGCGCCCCAGCCCATCAGACTGGCGTCGGTCGTGACAATGACCCACTCTGGTCTGCGGAATGTCATCCCTTGTGACAGGTTGTCTAGGGACAGCCACCAACGGAGTGAGTCTCTGGTCCTCTGATTTACTTGTATCTTCGGAGACAAGTCTGTATAGTCCCCATTCCACTGACTGAGCATGCACAGTTGTAATGGTCTTAGATGAATGCGCGCAAAAGGAACTATGTCCATTGCCGCTACCATCAAACCGATCACTTCCATGCACTGCGCTATGGAAGGAAGAGGAACGGAATGAAGTATCCGACAAGAGTCTAGAAGTTTTGTTTTTCTGGCCTCTGTCAGAAAAATCCTCATTTCTAAGGAGTCTATTATTGTTCCCAAGAAGGGAACCCTTGTTGACGGAGATAGAGAACTCTTTTCCACGTTCACTTTCCATCCGTGAGATCTGAGAAAGGCCAGGACAATGTCCGTGTGAGCCTTTGCTAGAGGAAGGGACGACGCTTGAATCAGAATGTCGTCCAAGTAAGGTACTACAGCAATGCCCCTTGGTCTTAGCACAGCTAGAAGGGACCCTAGTACCTTTGTGAAAATCCTTGGAGCAGTGGCTAATCCGAAAGGAAGCGCCACGAACTGGTAATGCTTGTCCAGGAAAGCGAACCTTAGGAACCGATGATGTTCCTTGTGGATAGGAATATGTAGATACGCATCCTTTAAATCCATTGTGGTCATGAATTGACCTTCCTGGATGGAAGGAAGAATAGTTCGAATGGTTTCCATCTTGAACGATGGAACCTTGAGAAACTTGTTTAAGATCTTGAGATCTAAGATTGGTCTGAACGTTCCCTCTTTTTTGGGAACTATGAACAGATTGGAGTAGAACCCCATCCCTTGTTCTCTTAATGGAACAGGATGAATCACTCCCATTTTTAACAGGTCTTCTACACAATGTAAGAATGCCTGTCTTTTTATGTGGTCTGAAGACAACTGAGACCTGTGGAACCTCCCCCTTGGGGGAAGCCCCTTGAATTCCAGAAGATAACCTTGGGAGACTATTTCTAGCGCCCAAGGATCCAGAACATCTCTTGCCCAAGCCTGAGCGAAGAGAGATAGTCTGCCCCCCACCAGATCCGGTCCCGGATCGGGGGCCAACATTTCATGCTGTCTTGGTAGCAGTGGCAGGTTTCTTGGCCTGCTTTCCCTTGTTCCAGCCTTGCATTGGTCTCCAAGCTGGCTTGGCTTGAGAAGTATTACCCTCTTGCTTAGAGGACGTAGCACTTTGGGCTGGTCCGTTTCTACGAAAGGGACGAAAATTAGGTTTATTTTTTGCCTTGAAAGGCCGATCCTGAGGAAGGGCGTGGCCCTTACCCCCAGTGATATCAGAGATAATCTCTTTCAAGTCAGGGCCAAACAGCGTTTTCCCCTTGAAAGGAATGTTAAGTAGCTTGTTCTTGGAAGACGCATCAGCTGACCAAGATTTCAACCAAAGCGCTCTGCGCGCCACAATAGCAAACCCTGAATTCTTAGCCGCTAACCTAGCCAATTGCAAAGTGGCGTCTAGGGTGAAAGAATTAGCCAATTTGAGAGCATTGATTCTGTCCATAATCTCCTCATAAGGAGGAGAATCACTATCGACCGCCTTTATCAGCTCATCGAACCAGAAACATGCGGCTGTAGCTACAGGGACAATGCATGAAATTGGTTGTAGAAGGTAACCCTGCTGAACAAACATCTTTTTAAGCAAACCTTCTAATTTTTTATCCATAGGATCTTTGAAAGCACAACTATCCTCTATGGGTATAGTGGTGCGTTTGTTTAAAGTGGAAACCGCTCCCTCGACCTTGGGGACTGTCTGCCATAAGTCCTTTCTGGGGTCGACCATAGGAAACAATTTTTTAAATATGGGGGGAGGGACGAAAGGAATACCGGGCCTTTCCCATTCTTTATTAACAATGTCCGCCACCCGCTTGGGTATAGGAAAAGCTTCTGGGAGCCCCGGGACCTCTAGGAACTTGTCCATTTTACATAGTTTCTCTGGGATGACCAACTTGTCACAATCATCCAGAGTGGATAATACCTCCTTGAGCAGAATGCGGAGATGTTCCAACTTAAATTTAAATGTAATCACATCAGGTTCAGCTTGTTGAGAAATGTTCCCTGAATCAGTAATTTCTCCCTCAGACAAAACCTCCCTGGCCCCATCAGACTGGGTTAGGGGCCCTTCAAAACCATTATTATCAGCGTCGTCATGCTCTTCAGTATCTAAAACAGAGCAGTCACGCTTACGCTGGTAAGTGTTCATTTTGGCTAAAATGTTTTTGACAGAATTATCCATTACAGCCGTTAATTGTTGCATAGTAAGGAGTATTGGCGCGCTAGATGTACTAGGGGCCTCCTGAGTGGGCAAGACTAGTGTAGACAAAGGAGGGAATGATGCAGTACCATGCTTACTCCCCTCACTTGAGGAATCATCTTGGGCATCATTGTCATTGTCACATAAATCACATTTATTTAAATGAATAGGAATTCTGGCTTCCCCACATTCAGAACACAGTCTATCTGGAAGTTCAGACATGTTAAACAGGCATAAACTTGATAACAAAGTACAAAAAACGTTTTAAAATAAAACCGTTACTGTCACTTTAAATTTTAAACTGAACACACTTTATTACTGCAATTGCGAAAAAACATGAAGGAATTGTTCAAAATTCACCAAATTTTCACCACAGTGTCTTAAAGCCTTAAAAGTATTGCACACCAAATTTGGAAGCTTTAACCCTTAAAATAACGGAACCGGAGCCGTTTTTAACTTTAACCCCTGTACAGTCCCTGGTATCTGCTTTGCTGAGACCCAACCAAGCCCAAAGGGGAATACGATACCAAATGACGCCTTCAGAAAGTCTTTTCTAAGTATCAGAGCTCCTCTCACATGCGACTGCATGTCATGCCTCTCAAAAACAAGTGCGCAACACCGGCGCGAAAATGAGGCTCTGCCTATGATTAGGGAAAGCCCCTAAAGAATAAGGTGTCTAAAACAGTGCCTGCCGATATTATTATATCAAAATACCCAGATAAAATGATTCCTCAAGGCTAAATATGTGTTAATAATGAATCGATTTAGCCCAGAAAAAGTCTACAGTCTTAATAAGCCCTTGAGAAGCCCTTATTTACGATCTTAATAAACATGGCTTACCGGATCCCATAGGGAAAATGACAGCTTCCAGCATTACATCGTCTTGTTAGAATGTGTCATACCTCAAGCAGCAAGAGACTGCTCACTGTTCCCCCAACTGAAGTTAATTGCTCTCAACAGTCCTGTGTGGAACAGCCATGGATTTTAGTGACGGTTGCTAAAATCATTTTCCTCATACAAACAGAAATCTTCATCTCTTTTCTGTTTCTGAGTAAATAGTACATACCAGCACTATTTTAAAATAACAAACTCTTGATTGAATAATAAAAACTACAGTTAAACACTAAAAAACTCTAAGCCATCTCCGTGGAGATGTTGCCTGTACAACGGCAAAGAGAATGACTGGGGTAGGCGGAGCCTAGGAGGGATCATGTGACCAGCTTTGCTGGGCTCTTTGCCATTTCCTGTTGGGGAAGAGAATATCCCACAAGTAAGGATGACGCCGTGGACCGGACACACCTATGTTGGAGAAAGTTGCACAAAAACACAACATAAATACATTAAAATAAAGTGTTACACTCATATATATACTATCTAATACAATTATTCACATAAATATTTTAAAAAAAAAGTTATAAGGGTTCAAAGGTATATATATGGTATATGACAAGGTGAGCCAATAATGTATAAGACCCTGCACTTAGCTAGTTATAATACAGCTTATATTCCAAAAACATACTTATCTCTACACAAAATTAATTCTGGTGATAAAAGTTTGAAGAAGCGCTACAGACAGCGATTATAACTTTCATGGAGAGTAGATATCTTTTTACTAGTAATACATTTATTGTTATGTTTATATATAACAGTTAGTACAATACCAGTATATCACCAGGAGCCTGGGAGCATTCCTTCTTTCACCGCTTTGCTATTCTGCAGTTCCTCACTGATCACATCTTCCGGGTCTTCAGGTCAAGTGACTTGGACCAACCAATAGCTTATAGGTATGTGATGGTTTGTAGCTCCTAGGATCTGTAGCAAAGATTCTGCAAGCAGTTAAGGAAAGAAACTCTTAATGCACAACGTCTCAGCAAATTAAGCATGAATGAAATACTATAGTGGTTTTGTAGCTAATAGTAACTCCTCTTAAATCATTACTGAGAGATGAGAGGAGTTATTAAACTAGCATTCATGTACTTAAATAGGACATGGACACTTATAATGAAGTGGGTTAACGTCCTAGATTAACCTTATTGTATTGAGGATAAAGAGCAAGTGATCACTTTTACAACTGGAATAGATATGCTGAATGAAGTAGCTGAATCAGTACTGGCAATATAAGGTTTCGTTGTGAGTAACAGGCATGTGAAACATGATCCAAGCAATAACAAATTTGGATCAGCATTTACTTAAACTGGGGAGAATTGTCACAGTAGCATAAAAGGTGATAGATTTAGGTAAAGGATTTATAGCGTAATAGATTTGGATCAGCGCTTACTTTAACCGGTGAGAATTGTCACAGTATCATATGAGGACTAAGGTAAGCAAATTATAGCTTGCCTTTAGATGAGCTTCTGTCGGGTTAGGGATGTGCTTGTGCTCGTAATCAGTTGTTTACTGATCGTTGGATCCATGCTGAGACTTGAGGAAGTCGGCTTGTGAGCGTATATGCAGGGGAAACCGCTGTGTGACAGCTCGGTAGCGTGGAGTCGGATCAGCTGACCAGATGGTCGGTTGCGTTTTGCCCTAAAGATTCAACAGCAACACCGACAACTGTGTTGACAATGTAGCTATAAGGATAACTGACTTGTTTCCAGTCGTAGCTGTAATGCAACAGGAAGGTAAGTAGAGCGGTAGATTTGTTAAAGGAGCAGCTGTAGTTGTTACCCGCAAACATAACACTGGATTAGGAGGATGAGACCTAAGAACACCTGACTGAAGAATGAGGTTAATCTCAGTTAGGACAGGATTACCAAGCAAGGTGTAAGTGAAGTGAGGTGCCTTATATATGCTGAAAGAGGGACTATTGAAGCTCTTAAAGAGATATAAACTTCCTCAAGAGGCAGTAGCGACAAACACTGTGGGGGACTTTAAAAATGCATGGGACAAGCATATGGCTATCCTACAAACTAGATAAGTTTATACTGTTAGGTAATATCGGCCAGACTTGCTGGGCCTATGGCTCTTATCTGCTGTCAATATCTATGTTTCTATATACATAACAAATTCCAGTGAATTGGAGGAGATATCTGACAAGGTGTAAAGGGAGAGCTCACCTCTAGGTTACAATAAAAATGTAAGTTAAAAAAAATATATAAAACCCCTCATCACACAATAAAGTAACCCCCTAAAATAACAAAATGTAGGTTTAAAAAAAACCTAGGCTAGAAAATAAAAGTTAAATTAAAAAACCTATTTATAAAAATAAAAAAAACACCCCCAAAAAAGCACTAACTAACTCCAAAAGTGATACTCACTGTTGGGTAATCCAGCTCCTCTTGATCCAACAAGAGGAGTCCACCTCCACCGCTACGAAGACACCAGGAAATGGGATGAAGAGGGCCCAATGTCGAATCAAGAGGAGCCGGTATACCCAACAACAGTAAGTACCACTTTTGGAGTTAGTTAGGGCTTTTTTAGGGTGGGTTTTTTATTTTTAAGAATAGGGGTTTTTATTTTTACTTTTATTTTGTAGGCTAGGTTTTTTAGTTACATTTTGTTTTTTTGGGGACTGGGGGTTATTTGTAATGTAGATGGGGTTTTGTAATTTATTTTTTTTTGCAAAAGAGCTGATCACTTTAGGACAATGAATTACAAAAGGCCCTTTTAAGGGCTATTGTTATTTTTTTTAGTGTTAGAGTTTGCTTTTTGTTTTTGTTTTGGGTGGGTTTTTATTTTATGGGCCATGTAGTTTATTGTTAGGTATAATGCTGTTTTTTTATTTTGGATACTGTAGTTTATTACTGTATGGTGGTTGATTAGGTGATTATTGTTAGTATTTAGTAGGCCTTAATGTCCTAACCACTCTTAATACCTGTATGGGAGTTGATTAGGTGATTATTGATGGTTACCATTTATTAGGACTACATTTCCTAACCACCCCCCATACCTGTATGGGGGTTGATTAGGTAATTAGGTAAGGGCAGTTTAGGGGTTAATAGTGCATGTATCTACAATTTTTAAAATCTTATGTATGATGCATATTCTTTTAACTGTTGTATATATATTAATATGTTTTTTTTTTTTTCTTGTGTTTTTTATTTTAAACATCAATATATATTTTAAAATGTATATTCATTTTATAAAAGGCATTAGTATTACAATTATTTTATTACATAACAGGCATGCAGTTATGTAATACTATAATTATAATTGAACTGTTTATATTTACAATAATAAATGCACCAAGCATTTTAATTTATATATCCAATACTTAAACTAATATGCATTACACATGACCATACATTTTATTTCAAAGATTGTAGATATAATGTAGTCAGGCCTTGCATTGATATTCAATATTTAAAGGGCCATGATACCCAAATGTTGTAACACTTGAAAGTGATACAGCATAGCTGTAAAAAGCTGACTAGAAAATATCACCTGAACATCTCTATGTAAAAAAGAAAGATATTTTACTTCAAAAAGTATTCACACCCCATTGTAAAGGACTTAAAGCAGCAAATCAGTATGTCTGTCCCAGGACAAGCAAGGGAGTGAGCCTCATGCACACTTGTGTTATTTCCCTATTCAGTTTAAGGAAGTTTTCTATGAAATCTCATGAGAGTTAAAGGGACAGTCTAGTCAAAAATAAACTTTCATTATTCAGATAGGACATGTAATTTTAATCAACTTTCCAATTTACTTTTATCATCAAATTTGCTTTTTTCTCTTGGTATTCTTAGTTGAAACTAAACATAGGTAAGCTTGTATGCTAAGTTCTAAGCCCTTGAGGACTGCCTCTAATCACATGCTTTTTAAATTACTTTTCACAACTAAAGACTTGATAGTTCACGTGGGCCATATAGATAACACTGTGTTCAGGAACAGAAAGTTATTTAAGATTTAGCACAACACAATGCTAAATGCAAGCCAATAGATAATAAATAGTCACAGTCATGTGATCAGGGGGTTGTTAGAAGGTTCTTAGACACAAGGTAATCACAAAGGTAAAAAGTATATTAATATAACTGTGTTGGTTATGCAAAATTGGGGAATGGGTAATAAAGGGATTTTGTATCTTTTAAAACAATACAAATTCTATTGTAGACACAGTAAAAGAGTTCATGACCTCAGCACTGTTGATGCTGATTGGCTGCAGTTAATTTCTTCATTTTTTTTTACCTGCAGCTGGACAGCAGCTGAAATATAACTTTTTACACTGGTGAGCTGAGGAAGTTCTAAGGTAAAATATCTTCCGTTTTTACATAGAGATGCTCAGGTGAAGTTTTCATGTCAGCTTTTTACATTTATACTGCATCCATTTCAAGTGATTTAGCATATGAATATTATGTCCCTTTACAGTTATGCATGTATATTGCATAATGGTTTACATATTGCATATACATTAAAATGTATTTATGTTAGCTTGTTGTGTTTATTAGTGATACCATTGATATATATGTTAATTTTTATTTATGTTATAGTAGACAGTAGCATTAAATTATATTTTACATAACCGGCATGCCGTTATGTATAACTATAATGTTAATTATAATGTTTTTAATTACATTTTAATTAATATACATGTATTTAAACCTTTTAAGAAGTGACAGACCAGGGCTTAATTCCGGTAAGGCACTGAGTTTCAGGAGCCCAGCTAGGCCAGCAAGCTTTTGCTGGCCCTCCAGCGGTCAGCCACAGGCATTAAATGCATTTCTGTGACGCATTATTTAAACAATGATTATAAATTTAGCGAAATAACTTCATAGTTATAGTGGGGAAGTTTATTATTTATAGTATAGTTTTTTATAGTGATTTATTTTTTGACAGTAGGAAGTTAGCTGGGCATTTCAGGGGAGTGTAGTTTAGACATTACGTCAGTGTAGGCAGTATTAGGGACTTAGCTGGGCATTCCAGGGGTGTGTAGGTCAGGCGTGATGTAGGTGTAGGCAGAGTAGGGGGGTGTAGGTTAGGCATGAGGTAGATATAGGCGTCCAAGGGGAGTTAGCAGGGAGTACTAGTGGGAGTAGCCTGCACTTTGCTTTGGACACATCGACACAAGATCGATATGTTCGAAGTAGGATCGATATGTTCGAAGTGCAGGTTACGAGGAGGGTAGCGGCCATTTTTGTAATTAAACTTAGGTCCCCTTGAAAATTTTTGAAGGGTGCCTACACTAAAAACTATTTTTAGTTTCTGTGAGCGAAATATCTGCGCCATGTAGGCACACATTTTAAATAGGGCCCCCCCTGCAGCAAAATGCCGATGAGTGGTGATGTCGGCAATTTGGATGGTGACGTCAGGCTCAGATTGACTTCCATGGGAGAGACATCGCCGCTAGCCAGCATTGCTTCGACACACCCCTTTTCTTATAAAATATCTGTTGATGCTCTCTTTTGGTATCTGAATTTTGTCCCTGCATTCAAATCCTGCCTTTCCCCCTGTTTTTATGTCATCTGTATTTCAAGCCTCTCTTTTTGCATTTGTCTGTATAATTAATTATGTATTTACCCTGCTGATATCTTGCCTTTATCTATGTGATGTTCAAACCTTGCAAATACTTGTTTTAATTCCTAAATTTATAATTTCACTAATGGTTTAACCACAGCCTCCCCCAAATTCTATTGTCTGTTATTTTTAACTTATCTCACCCTGAATCAAATTTTCCCAATTGGCCTTTGACTGTCTTTGATCAGGTCATTACCTAATTTATTGCATTCAGCTGAATGCTGTGGCCTATACATTTAACACTGCTATGGGGAAAGCAATGCAGGGGTTAGCAATGTAGGTTAGATAGCAATATTGTAAGATCATCTCTTAAGTGAACATTTATAAGTGAGGCACAATGAATTCTACAAGAATTCAACAAGGATTGGACAAGGGATAAGGCAAGTTCTGTTTTAATACTGAGTTTTATACACTGTTTGACTATTCTGTAAAAATGCTAATTATCTTCATATTCCTTTTTGACACCTTTTGTCTGTTTAACAAACTTCTTTACTCAATTACTCCTTACCCCTCACCACCTGCACTGCTCATTAGCCCATCTCTCTTAACCTCACCTTCCTTTTGTATTCATGAACTTCACACATTCCTAACGACTCTCTACTATTGCAAATCCGCATCTCATCTCATGTCACTCTCCCTCTTGCTCATACTAGCTGCTGTCGACATCTCCCCTAATCCTGGTCCCCCACAACTTCCTTGCCCTGCACACTGATGTGTGCCCTGCAATTGACTTCAAAAACAAAATTCTGGTAACCTTAATCTTATTCTTGCATCTAGAGCCACCACCCCCTTCACTTCTATCCATGACCTCTTTATCTCCCACTCCACTGTCTCATCCTTTCCCACCTCGACTACTGCAACTCTATCCTCTCTGGTCTCCCTAGCTGCCGCCTAGCTCCTTTACAATCCATAATGAATGCCTCTGCAAGGCTCATCTTCCTTGCACGTCGCTCTTCATCTGCCGCACCTCTCTGCCAATCCCTTCACTGGCTTCCTCTTGCCTCGAGGATTAAACACAAAATTCTCACCCTGACACACAAAGCCCTCAATTGCACTGCTCCCCCCTACATCGCAGACCTTGTCTCCAGATACTCTTCCTCCTGTCCCCTTCGCTCCGCTCATGATCTCCTACACTCCTCCTCTCTTGTATACCAAATTCAACTAAAAATGCAACGTTTATTATTTAACCCCTTCATGGCTAGCATCCTTAGTACTTAGTAGAGCACCCTTTTGCTGTTATGACCTGCTGCAAAAGAGATAAATAGCCAGACACCAGCTTCTGTCAGCTTCCTCACAGACGGCATAACGTTTTCTCCTAGGATTTCCTGATACTTCAGTAAATCCATCTTGCCTTCCACATGCTGCAGGTTTCCAGTGCCAGAGGATGCAAAGCAGCCCCAGAGCATCACCAAGCCACCACCATGTTTAACTGTAGGCAGAGTGTTCTTTTCAGTATATGCTTCATTCTTCTTCCTCCAGACATACCGCTGATCCATCAGGCTGAAAAGTTCCAGTTTTGTTTCATTGCTCCAAATAACAGAATCCCAAAACTTCTGTGGCTTATTTATATGATTTTGAGCATAGAGCCAACCTTTCTTGTGATTTTGGGTCAGTAGTGGTGTATGGCTTGGACTTCTGGCATGGAAACCTTTTTTAGTACTCGCCTTACTGTGCAAACTGAAATCTCAGTGCTTGTTGCCACCAAGTCTTGCTGCAGATCTTTTACAGTCACTTGAGGGTTTTTCTCAACCTGCCTTCTCAGAAATCTGGTTGCAGCCATTAATAACTTATTTTTTCTGGCCCGTCCAGGTAGTGTAACCACTGTTCCTTTAACTTTGAACTAGCAAACTATGGCCTAAATTTAGAGTTTTGTCGGTAAAGACCCGCGGTGCTACGCTGCTTTTTTTCCAACGCACCCTTAAGACAACGCTGGTATTTAGAGTTGTCTGAATGGCTGCGTTAGCCTCAGAAAAGGGAGCGTTGAGCATAATTTAGCTCCACTTCAACCCTCAATACCAGCGTTGACTACGGTAGCGGTAAGCTGGAAAAACGTGCTTGTGCGCGATATCCCCATAGGAAACAATGGGGCTGAGCTGGCTGAAAAAAAACCTAACACCTGAAAAAAAGCAGCGTTCAGCTAGTAACGCAGACCCATTGTTTCCTATGGGGAAACACTCTCTAAGTCTACACCTAACACCCTAACATGAACCCCGAGTCTAAACACCCCTAACCTTACACTTATTAACCCCTAATCTGCCGCCCCCGCTATCGCTGACACCTACATTATACTATTAACCCCTAATCTGCCGCTCCGGAAACCTCCGCAACCTACATTATAGCTATAAACCCCGACATCGCCGACACCTATATTATATTTATTAACCCCTAATCTGCCCCCCCAAACCATCGCCGCCAGCTACCTACACTTATTAACCCCTAATCTGCCGACCGGACCTCTCCACTATAATAAATGTATTAACCCCTAAACTGCCGCACTCCCGCCTCACAAACACTATAATAAATTTTATTAACCCCTAATCTGCCCTCCCTAACATCACCGCCACCTACCTACAATTATTAACCCCTAATCTCCCGCCCCCAACATTGCCACTACTATAATAAAGTTATTAACCCCTAAACCTGTCTAACCCTAACACCCCCCTAACTTAAATATAATTTAAATTAATCTAAATAAATTTACTATAATTAAATAAGTTATTCCTATTTAAAACTAAATACTTACCTATAAAATAAACCCTAATATAGCTACAATATAACTAATAGTTACATTGTAGCTATTTTAGGATTTATATATATTTTACAGGCAACTTTGTATTTATTTTAAGTAGGTACAATAGCTATTAAATAGTTAATAACTATTTAATAGCTACCTAGTTAAAATAATTACAAAATTACCTGTAAAATAAATCCTAACCTAAGTTACAAATACACCTAACACTACACTATCAATAAATTAATTAAATAAATTACCTACAATTAGCTAAACTAAAATACAATTAAATAAACTAATCTATAATACAAATAAAACACACTAAATTACAGAAAATAATGCCCTACCCTTTTCTAAATTACAAAGTAATCAGCTCTTTTACCAGCCCTTAAAAGGGCTTTTTGCGGGGCATTGCCCCAAAGTAATCAGCTCTTTTACCTGTAAATAAAAATACAACCCCCCAACATTAAAACCCACCACCCACATACCCCTACTCTAACCCACCCAAACCCCCCTTAAATAAACCTAACACTAACCCCCTGATGATCTCCCTACCTTGAGTCGTCTTCACCCAGCCGAGCCGAATTCTTCATCCAAGCGGAGCAACAAGAGGTCCTCCATCCGGTAGAAGTCTTCATCCAAGTGGGGCAAGAAGAGCCATCCTCTTCAACCGACGGACTAACGACGAATGACGGTTCCTTTATGGGACGTCATCCAAGATGGCGTCCCTCGAATTCCGATCGGCTGATAGGATTCTATCAGTCAATCGGAATAAAGGTAAGAAAAATCTGATTGGATGATTCAATCAGCCAATCAGATTGAAGTTCAATCCGATTGGCTGATCCAATCAGCCAATCGGATTGCCCTTGCATTCTATTGGCTGACTCTTGTGAGCTGCTGGTGCAATGCTGAATACGGCAAGCGTATTGCTCGCCGTATTCAGCGAGGTCTGTCGGACCTGATCCGCACTGTTGGATCAGGTCCGACAAACCTTGATAGGCCATGGTCTAGCTTAATTAAAACCATATTCATCTCTGTTGTATAGTACATTGGCAGTGCACAGGATACAAATGTAAATACATGTATGCATTTAATAAATAAAATCCCATACAGCTAACAGGATATGCAGGAAAAGTGAGAAATTTGCAAACCACATCCACAACATCTAGAAATGGCGTGCAGTAATCACTTTTTGTAATTTTTTGTTTCTTATCTCACTTGCATTGCAATGATTGTTAATTACAGTCGTCTTCATAAACGGGATTTACATAAGATTTGCATCTTTGTGACTTGCATTCCATCTTGTTTGTTGGCGAATGAGATCGCAGGGTTTTTGTTTAAAAATGATTAAGAGCAAAATTCATTGTGTCTTGTATGAAAGACACTTCTCTAATTCCTACGTAAATCTACTAATCCTCTTCCCTAAAATATTTAGATTTCCCAACACATCAATAAATGGGATCCCATATTTATATTGGAATTTAAGAGGCATCACTCTCCAGATGGAACACTGTTACCATAGTGAGAACAGCTTTAGGTATTATGGAAGATATTTAAGCTCTTGCAGAGTTCATTTTGTGTTTTGCATTTCTCTGCAACCTTATAACAGACACACATATAAGGTTACATGATGAGTGAGCTTTAAATAGTGTACTACGTTGTTAATGTATAATGTAACACAGCAACGCACGCATGTTGGTTTCCACATCAGTGAATAAAATGCCGGCTGGGAATCCTGCCAGTTAATGTTGCACAGCGCAGTTTCCTATTTCATGACACTTTCACCTTTGTACATCTGGGACCTGAATTATAATTATGTCATTAGTAAGAGTATAATGAGAGTGTATTAGGAGTTTGGCAATGATTACATGGTGGCATAACACACTTGCTGTGCACTACTTAAGCTTGTCAGTATTTACTGACTTCAGGTCTGGAAAATTAGATTTAAAGTGATTGTAAATTTTAATGAATAAGTGCTCAGTTTTTTTAAAAAAAACTATTAAAAACAGGGGCACTTTCATTCATTAAACTTTACATTGAAGGATTTTTTAAAATCCCTTTTTTTTTTTTAGGAAAACCAGACTAATGATCCTCCACCCACTTCTCATGCTGTACTTAGCATATCGATGACAAATCTGGCTTCCTTCAATGGTTGCGTGGCCTCACGAGCTGGATGCCTTGGGGTGCACGCAATGATTGGAGGAAGCTGGTTTCGTCATTGTTGTGCTAAGTACAGCAGGAGCTGAGGGCTGAGGATCGCCGGTCTAGGTTTCCTAAGGAAAAAGATAAGTATTTAAAATGAAATTAATTGTGCCCCTGTTTTTAATAGTATTTTTAAAAACCGGGCACTTATTAATTAAACTTTACCTTACCTTTAAGTATAAATATGTCCTGTATGCATCAGTGAGTTCTTGAATTTGTCATCTGGATTGGAACAAGCATTTGTGAGCAGGACCAGATTTACATCTCAGGCTCCTGTAAGCACACAAATCTGAAGCTCCACCCCCAAAAAAAACTGTATCACTCACAGTATCCAGATGAAATATTCCAGCATTACAGTAATTCATATAGGCTATGTATGGCCTGAGTTTGTTTATTACTTCCTCCACTCCTAATAGTATGATCTAGTACCCCATCCGTAGTAGATGCGCTTTCCTAGGTGAATGTCACATGACACTGCTCCCTCCAATCACAGCACAGAACACTTTCTGTCTACTTCTTCAAACTTGCCGAGAATGGTTGGGTGTTCATTGTCCAGAGAACAGCTCCTCCTCACAGTGACTCTGCACAGGTGCACTACCCAATATTCTACATAGATTTCTCTTGACATAGGGGGAGGTAACATGCAGATCACTTGCGCTATTGCGCTAGAAGGGAAGGAGATGCTTTCTGGTTGCTACGTTCTGTGATTGGTGGAGGCTCTTATATCAGGGACTGGAGGTGTGGCTAGATTTAAAAGGAGCAGTAACATGTAAAATGCTTAATGCTAAGAATAGGTAGGTGTGTTATGTGAGTGACAAGCAGCAGCACAGCGCCCCTTTATGGAGGGTCCTTATAGACACATTTATATCATATTCCAGCGTAGAAGCAGGACAGGATACCCCTTTAAGCACTCATATCCTTCATGTGTTTGAGTATGATTCTCTTGTTAAAAAAACAATCTTTTATTTTATTTGTTTAAAAATGGGTAAAACCGAATGTAAAAAAATTGCAGCAGTGGCGTACTTAGGTTTTGTGCTGCCCTAGGCTTTCAAAATGCTGTTGGCTCCCACCCCCAGGTTTTAGGCCTTTTTGGCCATAATATTTTTTGATGAGGGTAACATGACTTTATTTTTCCATGGAATTTCCAAATAAATGTTCATGTTCAAGTGTGTGTGTGTGTGTATATATGGTGAGTGTGTGTGTATTTATGGTGTGTGTGTGTGTGTGCAATGTGTGTATGTGTGTGTAGTGAGTGCGTGTCTAGTAAAACTCAAAAAAGTGCCACCCCCCATATCTGTCGCTCAAGGCAACTGCCTTTTTTGCCTAGGCCAAAATACACTGCTGAATTGCAGTGGATAACTGATTTTTATCTACTAATATTCATGAGCCAGATTCTGCCCTTTATAAATGTGCAAATTTGGATTTAAATCTTTTTATTACCTTATTCTGCATGTAAACCTTGCAAACAGGCAGTTTATGCCATATTCATCCTAATCAGACTACAATGCCTTTTATAAATGAGTAGATAAAGGGGCCGATTTACTATGCCCCGAATGGGGCCAACTCGCCCTGTTTCTGTGCAAACCTTCAGGCTCGTTGGAAACAGGAGTAAAGAAGCAGCGGTCTTAAGACCGCTGCTCCTTAACTGGATCTACCTCTGAGCAGCGTACAGCAATCAACCGATTGGCTGCTAATCTGCAGTGGGCAGCATTGCACAATCAGTTCACTAGAACTGCTTGTGCAATGCTGAATGCCAATAGCGTATGCTGTCCGCATTCAGCGATCTCTGTCGGACATGATACGCTACAGCGTATCATTTCAGACGGACATTGTTAAATCGGCCCCATAGTCATATACCTACTGTATATCAGTTATAAATGTGCTACAGATGGAATTCAACCATTTCCCCAAAGTGTGCTGCCCTTGTGTCTAAAAGGGATATGGGTCTGAGAAAGCTCAGATGTTAGAGCAGTCCTATATCTTTAAATAAAAAGTACAAAGTGTCTTAGTTACAAAGTTTTTAATCTAAATATGTTCTTACTCATCATATATTCCACATAACAGCAGTCTATTCCTTATTATCTTAATTCAATATAGACTAGTCTTTATAGCAGTTGCTAAAGATTATTATTAATTATACCAAAGAGAAACATAATACACAGTAGTCTCTTTGTTGCAATATACGCAGCTTCATTATCTAAATGAGTATAATAATATTTAAAGGTATATAAAACCCACATTTTTTCTATCATGAATTAGGTAGCGCATGCAATTTTAGCCACCAATCAGCAAGCGCTACCCAGGTGCTGAACCAAAAATGTTCCGGCTCTTAATCTTACATCCTGCTTTATTTAAATAAAGATACCAAGAGAACAAAGAAAAATTTATAATAGGAAGTAAATGATAAAGTTTATTAAAATTCTAAGTTTAAAGAGCAATACCTATTTTGCAACTTTGTTGCAATCTCAGTTTTTTCTTGTTATTCAGTTATTCAGCAATTGTACTGAATATTATTTAGTTAGAGATAAATTGTATATTTGCAACAGTTACTAAAAGTAATGGTTGATTTAAACATAGTTGAAAGTGATCGCTTTATTGCCACTGTGAGCATCTTGTAAGCTTTTCTCTTTGTGTAAACGCTTGTTAAAGTTGATTCTATATATTTAATAAGTATATCATAGCTTCATAAAACTATTATTTAATTGTTACCTATAGCTGGTACTGAAGGCAAAAGGAAAGGCTGCTGTTTTTCATATTGGCCCAACTTAGGCCTTGTTTCCATTGAGGTGGTAAAGTTCGGAAACTGGTGGTAACATAAAAAATCTCCATAGACATTAATGGTGATAAATGTTTTTATAACCAGTTTCCACAATTTACCAAATCAATGTAAACTATTTAGGGCCAGATTTCAAGGGGATCGCTAATTAAAACTCTAGCTCGAGCGTTAACTTAGCTAGAAGTAAGCTTTATGCGCACGTTGGGTTACTCTCGTATTATGAGTTGAAAGAAAACTGTTTTTGCTTGTGCGCTAACCCGCAAGCGCAAAAAGCTGAAGTTAGAATATCGCATGTGCGATCATGTTTTTCCCCATAGAAGCCAATGGAGGAAAAAAAAGTGGAAGAAACACCCTACTCTGCTCTGTGCAGAACATTTGAATGTTAAATATTTACAGTAAATACAGAGTATAACGACTTATTAAAAATGAATATTACATAAATATGTTTTTACATGTTTTTATCTACTTAACTGCAAAGGGCCTCAAAAGCACTAATTATATGTATGTACATAAGTATTTATGTGTTTAGATGTGTTTATACATACACACAGGGCCACCATCAGGGAGTGAATAGGGTGACTCCTGTCAGGGGCCCAGTGAGGCAAGCACAACTTTTATTAAAGGGTGCTACAGCAAAATGCAATTGAGCGTGGGAAATGTCATTACAAGGAGTAAAGCCATTTGAGAGGGTTTCTGAGTGTGCACTAAAACATATGCACAGTGTGAGACAGACTTGGCACTTTGTTTGTACAGTGTGTGCCTGAGTCAGACGGCAGATCACTTTCGTTTGCAGAGTAGGTCGGACTTACTTAACAAATGTTTTTTTATTTCATTGTGCAATTTCGGATTGTAACTTCAGTGTGGTAGTGGGGCCAGGGGTCCATAATTTATTTTTTTTAGCAATATGCAGCAGTGTATTTTTGATTATTTGACAATGCTGTAGGAATTCTATATTTAAAGCCATGCAGAAATGTTTCCTCCTCAATACATAAATGGTAGGTGCCCTTTTGGCAGATATGCGCCTAGATTATGAGTCTTGAGTCTTGCGTTAGCCTTAAAAAGCAGCGTTAAAAGGTCCCAACGCTGCTTTTTAACACCCGCTGGTATTACGAGTCTGGCAGGTACAGGTGTACTGCTCACTTTTCTTCCGCGACTCGAGCATACCGCAAATCCACTTACGTAAATTGCGTATCCTATCTTTTTAATGGGATTTGCCTAATGCCGGTATTACGAGTCTTGGAAAAAGTGAGCGGTACAGCCTCCCCTGTCAAGACTCCTACCACATTTAAAAGTCAGTAGTTAAGAGTTTTATGGGCTAACGTCGTGAGATAAAACTCTTAACTAAAGTGATAAAAAGTACACTAACACCCATAAACTACCTATTACTCCCTAAACCGAGGCCCCCCCCACATCTCAAACACTTAAATAAATTATTTAACCCCTAATCTGCCGACCGGACATCGCCGCCACTTCATTAAATATATTAACCCCTAAACCGCCGCACTCCCACCTCGCAAACATTAGTTAAATGTAATCAGCTCTATTACCTGTAAAAAAAAAAAAAGACAATACCCCCCAACATTACAACCCACCACCCACACACCCAACCCTACTCTAAAACCCACCCAATCCCCCTTAATAAAACCTAACACTACCCCCTTGAAGATTACCCTACCTTGAGACGTCTTCCCCCAACCAAGCAGAAGTGGTCCACCAGACGGTCCGAAGTCTTCATCCTATCCGGGCAGAAGTCCTCCAGACGAGCAGAAGTCTTCATCCAGGAGGCATCTTCTATCTTCATCCATGCGGAGCGGGTCCATCTTCAAGACATCTGACGCGGAGCATCCTCTTCTTCCGACGACTAACACTAAATGACGGTACCTTTAAGTGACGTCATCCAAGATGGCGTACCTTCAATTCCGATTGGCTGATAGAATTCTATCAGCCAATCGGAATTAAGGTAGAAAAAATCCTATTGGCTGATGCAATCAGCCAATAGGATTGAAGTTCAATCCTATTGGCTGATCCAATCAGCCAATAGAATGCAAGCTCAATCCTATTGGCTGAATTGAACTTTGCCCCAAAGAGCTGATTACTTTGGGGCAATGCCCCGCAAAAAGCCCTTTTAAGGGCTATTTGTAATTTAGTATAGGGTAGGGACTTTTATTATTTTGGGGGGCTTTTTATTTTATTAGGGGGATTAGATTAGGTGTAATTATTTTATTTTTTTCTGTAATTTAGTGTTTGTTTTTTTCGTAATTTAGTTTATTTAATTTAATTGTAGTTAATTTAGGTAATTTATTTAATGATAGTGTAGTGTCAGGTGTAATTGTAACTTAGGTTAGGATTTATTTTACAGGTATATTTGTATTTATTTTAACTAGGAAGTTATTAAATAGTTGATAACTATTTAATAACTATTGTACCTAGTTAAAATAAATACAAAGTTGCCTGTAAAATAAAAATAAACCCTAAGATAGATACAATGTAACTATTAGTTATATTGTAGCTATCTTAGGGTTTATTTTATCGGTAAGTATTTCGTTTTAAATAGGAATAATTTAGTTAACAATAGTATTTTTATTTAGATTTATTTAAATTATATTTAAATTAGGGTTAGGGTTAGACTTAGGTTTAGGGGTTAATAACCTTATTATAGTGGCGGCGACGTTGGTGCCGGCAGATTAGGACTTAATAATTGTAGGTAGGTTGCGACGACATTGGGGGTGGCAGAATAGGGGTTAATAACTATAATGTAGGTGTCGGCGATGTTGGAGGCATCAGATTAGGGGTTCATAAGTATAATGTAGGTGGGGGCGGTGTCCGGAGCGGCAGATTAGGGGTTAATAATATAATGCAGGTGTCAGCGATGTTGGGGGCAGCAGATTAGGGGTTAATAAGTTTAATATTAGGGGTGTTTAGACTCAGGGTTCATGTTAGGGTGTTAGGTGTAGACATAAATGTATTTCCCCATAGGAATCAATGGGGCTGCGTTTGGAGCTGAACGCTGCTTTTTTGCAGGGGTTAGACTTTTTTTCAGCCGAATCAGCCCCATTGATTCCTATGGGGAAATCGTGCACGAGCACGTTTTTCCAGCTTACCGCTACCGTAAGCAGTGCTGGTATTGAGGTGAGATGTGGAGCTAAATTTTGCTCTCCGCTCACTAACACTGGGTTGAAAAAACCCGTAATACCAGCGTTGTCTGTGGGTGAGCAGTGATCTTAAACTGCTCATTAGCCCTGCAAGCCTTACCTACAAAAACTCGTAATCTAGCCGATGACTTTTTAAAATTAATATATATTTTAATTACATTCCAGTTTACTGCCCTTTTATGCAAGGACTTTCCAGATGCCAGGAGGCATTTTATCTAAGATTTGTACATCTGAATAAAATGTTATACTCTCAGGCTAAGATTGCTCAGTGTTTGAAATGAGACAGGTTAACTTAACACTGTTCAGTTTACACTACAGCTGACTTAATTTTGAAATACATACAAACAAACCTAAACCGTGCATTTAACCAGATCTAATGGTATGAGACTGCTTACCACAGCTTATGGTTCCACCATTACAGCATTTTCAAAATCCATAAGTACAACTGACAGATGGGAACATTTGCACACCAGAAATGGTGCTCTTGGTTGGGGAAAATGGGGGGGGGGGGGAACCCCAAACATATGTCAATCTTTCAAAAGTATATTTCTTCATCTACCCATTCTGACAGATCAATAATGTACAATTTTGAATTCACTGGTTAAGTCAATGGTTAAGTAAGGGGCCCCAAAGTTTCTAGTGGTGGTCCTGCATACACATATGAATACATAAATACATATGCAGACACACACACACACATATAAATATAAATTCCCAAAACGTATAAGCACAGTCTTACAGAGTTGTCACAGCTGCCAGGGTGCACTTCCTATTAGTGTAGACAATTTCCATTGTAGAAAAAAGGCACTCACTGGACTTTAACACAATATCCAATTTTAATTCCAATTCTAGGAGTTTCTATGGGGACATGTTTTGTTCTGTGATTTGACATTTGACAAAGGTGTTAATATAACACTGAAACGTTATATCTTTATGATATGTGCTTGAATTGGAATTAAAATTGGATATTGTGTCCAGTGAGTGCCTTTTTTCTACGATGGAAATTATATATATATATACATATACATATTTAGACATGTACATGTGTGTATCTGAATGTTAAAGCCCTTTGCCTGCAATATTATTTTGAATATGTTTATTAGATCATGTTGTTATGAGTGTAAGAGTACTTTGTAATGTATTTTTGATGTGTTTTGTGACACTTTTTTGTTTTGCGTAACTGTTGACCAGAGCTTTGAGGACACTCTAACCCGACGAGCGTTAACTTCAATCGTGATCAAACGTTGGCGCTCCACTCATAATCTGGCCCATAGTCTAAAATAAAATATGTTGTGATTGTTATTCTGCTTATAAAAAAGCATCTTCAGATAAAGATCACCTACATGACATTTTCATCATCAACCCCTTCAATTCAGAGAAGAACTTGACCAAAATAAAAAATCCCCTTTGTTCATAAATAGCAGACATACATGGCTTTGCCATTTCGTTTTGGTAATTAGAATGCTGCTGATTGCAGCTGTGCACCATTCTTCTATTATTCACAGCAGTGAAGGGATTAAACAGGTAGCTTGTAAGGTTAATTCTAGCTGCAGTGTAGAGATTACCCTCCCACCCCCTGATCTCTACCTGATTCCTCCTAAACAGCTTTCCTTTCTACCCCCAACACGCACACACTGGTCACCACCATCTTAGGTACTGGCAGACAGTCTGCCAGTATGCAGTTTATTTTTTTTTTATTCTAATTATATATACGTGTATATATATATATATATATATATATATATCCTATAATATAAAAGGCCAAGTGTGTTTGTCTGAAGCTGTCATGCGCAGTAGAGACAGCACAAGGACAAACACACCTGGCCTTACCTGACATGCTGCTGTTTGCGGCGAAAGTGGGTGTGGTCGGACGGGAGCGTGGGCGTGACAGGACAGGAACATGGGTGTGGTCGGGCGTGACAGGGGGCGTGGCCGGGCTTGGTCTGCGCAAGATAGAGGGGAGTGAAATAGAAAGAGAGGGGGAGAGACAAAATAGAGGGGTGAGAGAGCAATAGAGAGGGGGAGAGAGAGCACAAGAGAGGGGGGAGAGAGAGAAAAGAGAGGGGGGAGAGAAAGCAATAGAGAGGGGGAGAGAGAGAGCAAAAGAGAGGGATGGAGGGAGAGAGCAAAAGAGAGGGGAGAGAGACAGAGCAAAAGAGAGAGGGGAGAGAGGGGGAGAGAGAGAGCAAAATAAAGGGATGGAGAGAAAGAGCAAAAGAGGGATGGAGAGAGAGAGTAAAAAAAGGAGAGATAGAGAGAGAGCAAAAGAGAGGGTGGTTGAGAGAGAGAGCACAAAAGAGAGGGGGAGAGAGAGTGCAAAAGAGAGGGGAGAGAGAGAGCGCAAAAGAGAGGGGGAGAGAGAGAGTGCAATAGAGGGGGGAAGAGAGAGAGCACAAAAGAGAGGGGGAGAGAGAGAGCAAAAGAGAGGCGGGAGAGAGAGAGCAAAAGAGAGGGATAGAGAGAAAGAGCAAAAGAGAGGGATGGAGAGAGAGAGAGCAAAAAAAGGAGAGACAGAGCAAAAGAGAGGGGAGGAGAGAGCGCAAAAGAGAGGGGGGAGAGAGAGCGCAAAAGAGAGGGGGGAGAGAGAGAGTGAGGGGGAGAGAGAGAGCGCAAAGGAAAGGGGGAGAGAGAGAGTGCAAAAGAGAGGGGGAGAGAGGGCAAAAGAGAGAGCATGCTGATGAAGGGGAAGTTCTCCCCAAAAACATTCCATTAAATTTGGGCATTTTCTTTAACTAAAAGTCCTGTGAGTGCATTTGTTTTGCGGAATATTTACTACATTTATGCACCCAGGCGGATGACCACTGGAGGGCAACACTGTAGCTTGGACTTTTGAGATATATATATATATATATACACATATATATATATTCTGCAGTGTAGTGATTCTCCTCAACCCTCCCACCTACCCATTCCCCCCATATAGCTCTCTAACCCTCACCCTCCCACTAACTGTAGCTATCTTTAGTACTGCAGCTGTCTGCCAGTACATATACATACATTTTGTTTATTTTATTTTTTAAGTCTGTAGTGTAGTGGTCACCCCACCTCACCCCTCCAGCGATCGTTAGCTAGGGCCCCTCACCCCACATTTTTTTCTGTAATGCTCTGGCATATGCCTTCATATGTAACCAGAAAACCGATCGTGCTCCGGTTCCATATGCAGACAGATGCATGTACCTCAGGATATCCAGCTCTCGGCACATATATGTACACCATACTGTACAATAGGCAAAATACCGCATTAAGTGTATATATATATATATATATATATATATATATATATATATATATATATATACGTCCCATTGGGTTAAGGGGTTAAAATTTTGGATTTTGTACTCAAACATAATTTTTCATTATTGACAATCAGTTCTTCTTACAGATCTGAGGTACAGCGATGAGGATGACTTGTGTCCCCACATACGCCAATCTGTTCCTTGGCTGGTGGGAACAACATATGATTTTCTCAGATGAGAAAACTAAATTCACAGATCATATTCCCATCTGGCTTAGGTACATAGATGATATTTTCTATGTGTGGGAAGGACCCCAAGAATTACTAGAAGAATTCATGAACGATTTAAATAAAAATCATCTGGATATTAAACTTACCTAGCAGATTCACAGCAAAAAAAAATCTCTGGACTGAAAGATCATAAAGAAACCAAATGGAAAAATACATACAGATCTCTGTATATAAAGGAAACATCCACTAATAATATCCTGCATCATTCCAGTGCTCATTCTCCACACACGGAAAAAGAGTTTCTAAGAGTCAGGAGGAACTGTACAGGCATAGAAACCTTTAAGATCAGGGCTAAATAATTTTTAGAAGAGACTCTTAAAAAGGGCGTTTGGCAAAAAATATATTTAAAAAAAGCCCATATAAGGGCTGAAACAACTGAAAGAAAAAAGCTACTGAAGACAAAACCCAGAAACAATGATGGAGACACAAGACTGATCATAACATATAGCCCACAAGTGAAGAAACTGTGCTAGTTCTCTTGCTTATGGAAGCACGCTCTATTGAGCGCAGAGCTTCCATGCAATGCAAAAGTGAGGTCGCGTTCGCATTGCGGGCCATTTAAAATACCAGCGCACAATTGCATGTGCTGGTATTACCAGTGGAGCACAATTTTGCACTCCACTTAAAATCTGGCCCTTATTTTGTAATTCAGTGCTTTAAGTGTAATGTCCTTAAATGCACTGCTTTTTAACATAAATAACAGAGCGTTATCGCTTTTTTTTAATTCTGCCATTAAAACATGAAGCCTAACAATGGAAATCTATTTGATATTAATGTTTGCGCTGACGTCTAATATCCTACAAACAGAAGCAGAATCAGCAGTGTTATTTCACTTAACAACAGTTGTTCCAGCCACTATCAGCATTATTTGGTTTGACACCAGAATAAAAACACAGCACATTGTATCCACTTAGCACTGCAGTTAGGACATTCTATGAAGGGCATTACAGTGTATGTTGTGCTGTGTATGTTAATTTGAGTACTAATAATACACAAGATCATGTGCAGTCAACAGAACAACCAAATGATAAATGCTGGGCAAGGTGAATGGAAAGTCAATGCATGTGACTGAATAGCTCCAATATAAATATTATCTTGTATTCCCATTGTAGCATTGTACACAGCACAGTGATGCAGGAGCCAAGCCTGCTGTTGTGCACCAATGGAAGCGCAAGATACAAATAGAGAAATGTAGTGATTGCTTACAATACAAAATAGCCTCACAATAATGTAACAATGCATTAAGCAGGGGGAAACCCTGATTACTATAATATATATATCTATATATAACAAAGTGCAGTGGCTCTGAGATGCCAGCTTTACTGGCACATTTCTGGAAAGGTGATTATTGAGATTATTGCTTTTTCAGGTGCAATATCTGTCTTGTGTACATACAATACAGACACACAGGCACAGGACTTTCCTTCACCTGCATTTCCACTGATATACACTAAAGGGCTAGATTACTAGTGGAGCACTAAAATATTGCACCACTGCAAATGGGCAAATTTGCCCGTTTGCTGGCGTGCAATAATTAACCAGCTATTACAAGTGTCTGGTTATTGCTACCACAATAGGAATATTTCTTAAAATTACAAATAACTGCACTAGGCAGTTTTTGGGGTTTAAAGTTGATGGGAGTGAGGTGATAGAAAAAAAAAACAGTACTGAAAAGTGCCTCTACATTGCATTATATTGTTCCCAGTAAATATATATGTCTATGACTATATACAAATATATTTGTGTTAATATGTGTATATACACATATTAACACATTCATACATATATATGTATATAATATATATTCATATATATTTATATTTGCTGCCCATCTCTGGAGCCTTTGCTTCCCAGCAATGTGAATGTAAGCTTGAGTTCGCATTGCTGTTAACTTGTAATACCAGCGCACATTAGCATGCGCTGGTATTACACTGTGGATCGCTAATATCAATTTCATGAAAGTAATCTATAATGCTCCACTTGTAATCTGGACCTAATTACGTAAAGTGACATGACACAGGTTGAGATTGCAATATAAAATATTTTACTTATGCATAGTAAAAAAACTAAATGTTACAATATATGTTCATTATTTTGTTTTACCCCCTTTTCCTATAATTTAACTATGAAAGATTATGGTTTTCTATATCTGAGAACTGGAAATGCACAATGCAGACATCACAAGCCTAACCTGCTAAATATCTGACCCCAGCACAGGTGATAACATACAGTGCCCTCCACAAATATTGGCACCCTTGGTAAATATGAGCAAAGAAGGCTGTGAAAAATTGTCTTTGTTGTTTAACCTTTTGTTAAAAAAATACACAAAAATACTCTGCTCTCATGAATATCAAATAATTGGAAACACAATACAGGTTTCTAAAAAAAATGTTTTGTTAAATATACAGGTATACCCCGCTTTACGGCGATCCACTAATACGGCGACGCCGCAATCCCGGAAGTCGTTTCTCACCATGGAACTTTAACATTGACCGCAAGTCAGGAGATTGCACAAAATTGCATGCGGTCTCTCTTATTACAGCATGCGCTGGCAAGACTCTGTTGTGGTTGCTAGAACTGTGCAGTATTGTACTGTACAGGATAATTTGGTAAGTGCATTATATACTTTACATTAGTACTGTACACACAAGTTCTTTACAAGCACTATTTGTTTGGCCATTAAAGGTACAGGTACCAGTATATGCAGTGTTACTGTACACACAAGTACAGTACAGTACAATCACTTTACACTTGTTGTTTAGCCATTAAAGGTACAGATATTGTATGAAAAAAATAAAAATAAATTAAATACAGTAAAGTACAGTACAGTACCTGTACTGTAATTCTATTTCTCCTCTCCCTTCCAAGTCCCCTAAATACTGTTGTACTGTACAGGTATTAGCAGGTGGGACTTCCACTAGTACAGTAATGTACTGTATAGTATTGTACTGTATATTATTGTTATATTACCTTTGTGCTTATAGGTTTTAGCACTTTTGCACACCTATATATGTTAGTTCAAACATGTTTTTAAGCTTTTAAACACACTGGCAAGTGAAAACAAGTGGAAAAATGCCTTGACTCACTTTAAGGCGGTTTTCACTTTACAGCGGGGCTCCGGTCCCTAACCCGCTTTATGAGCGGGGTATACCTGTATGTGTGCCACAGTTATTGGTACCCCTATAAATTCATATGAGAAAAATATATTTTACATTTTTTAGTACACCTGGTTAACTAGGAGCAGGAAATTGTTCAACCGTGACTTCCTGTTTCACACGGTATAAATATGAGGTAACACATAGGCCAAATTCCCTTAGTCATTCATCACAATGGGTAAGACCAAGGACTATAGCTGGGATGTGCGGAAAAGGTTGTTGAGCTTCACAAAATTGGAAGTGGCTATAAGAAAATAACACAAGCATTGAAAATGCCCATTTTCACCAGCAGGGCAATAACTAAGATGTTTCAGTCAACTGGAAATGTTATGAAGAGGATGATTTCAGTGGCCAAAATATCTCCAAGGTTCACAGCTGGAGAATTGCAGAACTTAGTTACGTCTTGGGGTCGGAAAGTCTCCAAAACTACAATTGGCCATCACCTACATCACCACAAGTTGTTTGAAGGGTTTTAAGAAAAAAAGCCTCTACTCTCATCCAAAAGTCAGTCCCCTGACTTGAATCCCATAGAAAACCTATGGGATGAACTGAAGAGGAGAGTCCACCAGTGTCAACCTCAAAATTTGAAGGATCTGGAGATATTCTGTATGTAGGAATGATCTCAGATCCCTTTCTATGTATTCCCCAACCTCATCAGCATTATAGGAGAAGACTCAGAGCTGTTATCTTCACAAAGGGAGGTTGCACAAAGTATTGACTAAAAGGGTGCCAATAATTGTGCCACACGTATATTTAACAAAGATTTATTAATTTTTGGATAAACCTGTGTTGCGTTTTGTGTATTTTTTGAACAAAAGATCAAAAGGTTAAACAATAAAGGCTCATTTTCACAGCCTTCTTTGCTCATATTTACCAAGGATGCCTATATTTGTGGAGGGCAATGTAGGTGTGATATATAAGTGCTTTTCCTTTAAAGGGACATGAAACCCATTTTTTTTATTTTATGATTTAGAAAGAGCATGCGATTTTAAACAACTTTCCAGTTTACTTCTATTATCTAATTTGCTTCATTCTATTGATATCCTTTGTTGAAAAGCATATCTAAATAGGCTCAATAGCTGCTGATTGGTGGCTGCACATAGATGCCTAGTTTGATTGGTGCACCCATGTGCATTGCTATTTTTTCAACAAAGAATAGCTGATGAATTAAGCAAGTAAATTGGAATTGTATTCTCTATATGCATCATGAAAGAAAAATTTTAGGTTTCATGTCCCTTTAAGAATTTCTACCTTGGGACTTGCACACCTGTGCATTCTCAGACTCACTGTATAAAACGACTATTCCCACCTTATACAAGTGCTTAGATAAACGTCAAGCTACCTTGTAAACTTTATACAAAGATCTCATTAAAACTACTCATTGAGGACTTGGGGGCCAATTTATTAAGCTGTAGCGAATCATACCCGCCTGACATCGCTAAATGCCGACAGCATACGCTGTCGTCATTTAACTTTGCACAAGCATTTCTGGTGAAATGCTTGTGCAATGCCACCCAATGCACATTCGCGGCCAATCGGCCGCTAGCAGGGGGTGTCACTCATCCCGATCACATCGGATCAGGATGATTGCAGTCCGCCACCTAAAAGGTAGTGCAGAAGTTAAGGAGCAGCAGTCTTATGACCACTGCTTCTTAATTTAAGTTTCCGGCGAGACGAAAACAATGGGGGTAGATTGCAGCATCCGCTGCTTAGTAAATCTACCCCTTAAAGTGAGCGGCAAGTGTCTACCTAATTTTCTTCTATCGAGGATTCCTTGTTCTATACTTTTTTCTGGACTGTTCATGTAAACTTTTGCCACTTACCATTTAATCTAAAACTTTCTGCTTAGGTTTGCGTTCTCTGACTGTCTCCTTGCAACTCCACTATTGCTGTCTCGTATAGCTTGCCATCTGGAGTGCCTCCACTTTCTGTGACGACCAGGCGTGAAGTCATCTCCAATGTAAAGATACAGGTTTTAACATTCACTTACACAGCATTTCCCCTTGTCAATATGCTGTCTTGCCTGCTTATGAAGGAAGTATCTGGTTGCCCAAAATTCCCCTCCAAGTATGTTTCTCCATTATGCTGATCTGTGTCAAGGGAGGAGCACTTAGGTACTCTCAGTGTTAAGGTATTATCTACGCTGCTGAGATTAGGCAAACTTTGGGCTAGATTACAAGTGAGGCGCAAACTGTTTTGCACAAGCGATATCGTCTTTTCGCAAGCCTTTTTCATTGCGCTGATATTACAAGTTGAGCGAAATCTCCATTTATGCCTCAATACTTACCGAGAACTCAGAGCTGTGGTTAACTGTTTTCCTAAAAAAAAAAAGTTACACAAATCACTTCAAAAATACATTACAAAGTACAGTTACACTCATATTAACACTGTCTAAATAAAAATTATTTTAAAAAATATATTGCACAAAAAAGACATGAGATCTTGGGTGTTAGAAAAAAAGGCAGGCAAATGGCTTTAAAGTGAATGTAAAGTTTAATGAATAAGTGCCCAGTATCTAAAAATAATCTTAAAAACAGGGGCACTTTCTTTCATTAAACTTTACATTGAAGCTTCTTTTTTAAAATACTTACCTTTACTTTATGGAAAACAGACCGGTGATCCTCCGCTCGCAGCTCCTGCTGTAGTTATCAGATCGATGACGAATCAGACTTCCTTCAATCGTTGTGTGCCCCCTTTGACGTCCAGCTTGTGGGGAAGGGATTTGTCATTGATCTGCTAACTACAGCAGGAGCTGCGGGCGGAAGATCGCCAGTCTGCTTTCCATAAAACAAAGGTAAGCGCTGCGGAATCTGTTGGCCCTCTACAAATAACCGATAATAATAATAAGTATTTAAAAAAGTAAACTTCAATGTAAAGTTTAATGAATGAAAGTGCCCCTGTTTTTAAGAGTATTTTTAGATACCGGGCACTTATTCATTATACTTTACATTCACTTTAACATTGAGACATATTCATATACATTGATAAAGAAGTATTTGTATATATATATATATATATATATATATATATATACAGGTGGACCTCGTTTTACAACGGTTCAATTTCCACCATTTCAGAATAACAACCTTTTTTTTCAGTCATGTGACTGCTATTGAAAAGCATTGAGAAGCAGTGCATTTATTAAAATAGCCAGTAGGTGGAGCTGTCCGCTTGTGTTGCAGCAAAGCCAAGCAAGCTGAAATTAATCAGTTTAACCAGACCTGAGCTATCAAGCAGATTTCAAAGGAACAAGATCTTCCTGTCTATAAATCAGTCCAGATTGGAATGCATAGAAAGAACTGTTTGCAGAAAAATGCAAGTGAAGTCTGTGTTGTGTGATTATTTTATTAGGTTTATAATGCTGTTTAGCATTTAAATTCTTCATTTCAAAGCTTTAAAAATAATGTATTAGGTGTTACTTATGACAATTTTGAGAGGAGCCTGGAACCTATCTCCCTCCCTTCCCATTGACTTACATCATAAACTGGGTTTCAATTTAAAAACGGTTTCGATTTACAACCATTCCTTCTGGAACCTAACCCCCGGCATAAACTGAGGGCTACCTGTATTTGTCTATAACTGTATATATGTATTTACAGTCATATATACACATATAAAAACATTAATATACGTACACAAATATATATAGACATATATATAAGTGCATTATAGCCCTTTGCCATTAAGTAGATAAAAAAATGATTAAGCATATATTTATGCAATATTCATATTTAATAAAGATTTTAACTATGTATTTACTGTAAAACTTTCACATTTGCTAATGCAAATATGCTATGTTGTCTGCGCGATGGGTCATGGGTGTTTTTTCAACGATTTTTTTTCTCCATTAACTACTATGGGGAATGCGAAAATGCGATCGTATTTGCATGATCTCGGGTGTTATTTTTTTTTTCCACTTTTTTTCTCTATTGATTTCTATGGGGGAATACGTGCACGTGCACACGAAAACTTTATTTTAAAGGGATACTAAACCAAAAAATGTATTTCATGATTCAGATGGAACATGTAATTTTGGGCAACTTTCTAATTTACTCCTATTATCAAATTTGCTTCATTCTCTTGCTATCTTTTTTTGAAAAGCAGCACTGTAAAGCTTAGGAGTCGGCTCATTTTAGGTTTAGCACCCTGGGTAGCGCTTGCTTATTAGTGGGTACATTTAGCCACCATTCAGCAAGTGCTACCCAGGTGCTGAACCAAAGATGGGCTGGCTACTAAGCTTTACATTCCTGTTTTTTAAATAAAGATAGCAAGAGAACGAAGAAAAATTGACAATAGGAGTAAATTAGAAACTTGCTTAAAATTGCATGCTCTATATGAATCATTAAAGAAAAAAAGCTAGGTTTAGTATCCCTTTAAGTTAGGTTTTTCACACTATTCGGGTTAACGCTAGTGCAAAATACGGGTTTTTTAAACTTGTAATACAAATGGAACCCGACTAGCGCAAAAAGCTTAACTCTAGCTGAGTTTTCGTGATCGCAATAAAAAAAATACTGTGCCACTTGTAATTTAGCCCTCAGACTGCAGCTTCTGTTTGTTTGAGGAGTTTTAACCTTAATATTCCATCTCTGTAATCTGCTGACAATAAAACAATTTTAATGAGTTTTATACCTATATAATTAAATCAAAGAATTGAAGTAATATCAGCTAAGTTAATAGCTCATTTCTTTTGCCAGTTCATTGATCTGCTACACAGTCGTTACCATTAAAATTGATAGAATTTAACTTTTAAATTGCCAGAGACAATTAAATTGCCACGTAGTGGATAAAAGTAAAAATATTCCATGGAACTTTAGCTCAATAATAGCTAGTGTTCTATTCTATCTATTCTATCACTTAAAGTTCAGAAACCTATGCTTGGAGCGGCAGGACGTGTTTTGGAGAAGCTCCTGCTTATGATATATAAACTTTGCTTTCTATTCTCAACTTAGAAGAACTACTCTACTAAAGATTGTTTTTTTTTAGGGAAACTAAGAAAGTCTACCTAATATTTCTGAAGAATAGGAGCAATCGACTAACACCCTGACCTATGTTATCCAAGTGAGCTGCGCACACTGCTTGTGAATAGCGTGGCTAGGGCTGCCGCATATATTTCCCCCTCAGGCCCCTGGGTCTAAAAGTACAAAGATACGATTACTTCTGCAATCCTTGGTCCCGAACCTCAGGACTATTAGAACTACCCTACAAAGCTGTTTCTGATAATTTAATCCGCCCAGCCTGATGTGCTGGAGCTCTGTACTGTGACTAGAGCCCAACATGGATGAACAGTCCGGCCGTACGATTACAGAACTGCTATGTGCTTGTCTGTCTCGATTTGAGGAAGAGCTAACTGATACTATACGCTGGAGTGGATATGGGATTTCTAATGAGGGCAAAGTGGATCCACCTCACAATAGCTACCTGAGATCCGATCCAGATCCTTTGCGCCAAAGAGTGCTGGTGCTGGAGGATACCAGCCTAGAGGAGGTGGCGAGGAAAATAAATGACGCACAGTCCTTTGATATAGCCCTACCAACGCAGAATGAGACAACGATGGAATCTTTTCACTACTCGCGATCTTTGTCTACATGTCACTGGAGCCGACCGGTCTTACTGGGGCCTCTAGTTCTTCCCTCTCCTATAGCTGGAGTGACACTGGAACCCACTACAATGCGGCTGATCGCGACTTATACTGTTGCAGCAAGAGGATATAGCGTAGCTGTCAGGTTTAGTGCTGAGCGTGCATGGATTTGCCAGATTCTCGCCCATCTTTACAAAGCAGACATTACATCTGTCGCTGAGTCTTCACTTGCACATGCTGTGCGGAAGGCCCCTGAAGCGGATTCTATTAGCGCTTATAGTTCACCAAAAGCTGGCATAGGCTGAAATGCCGTGGACTGGTGAGAGTATGTACATATTGTGACTAGGGTTATATGGGCTAACAGCTTATGGACACAATCCTATCACTGACATAGTTTACTTTTTGTTTGTTCATACTGTTCACTTTCAGAGACCACTTCTTGGTTTGATCTTAATCGCCTAATGTTTGTGTGTAAGTTACTATATTTTACTTTAGCTACTGCGTATACATTCCCACTATTTAGTTTGGATGCGATTGGGAGCCAGAATTAGTATACTTCTCACTAAGTGCATCTCCTAATATATGCCTACTCTGGGCCAGCATCTTGATTAGGACACTTTATTAGGTATGATTCCGTTTACACTTAATATGTAGGCTCCTATCTAATCTAAAATAGGTTTATGGAGTAGTTCTCTTATGATGCATTAATATCCCTTATCTCATATGAGTCTTAGAGCCTCTTTTGACATGTGCTAATTTGATTTTTGGGGCCACTATATTATTCAGCTTCAAACCTAATCTGGTACAGATTGATGTGGTGGCCCCTGGAGTCAAGATGTACTGTTCCATCTTACAGTTATATTTTTAAGCCCCTTATTCTTTCTATGTAAGTTATATTTTTATATTATGGACTAGGGAGCTGCTTATTTTACTTTTGGCCCTGAGATATAGGGTCCATGTCTCAGTGTCCTAATGAACCCTATGCCAACAGATACCTTAACTGCCATATTTATAGCTATTTTCCCAATTGAAACTATAGGCATGAAGTTCAGGCTATGCTAAGTTATCTTCCAGTAGCCCTAAATGTTTTGCTAGTTGTCATTAGATTGTATAACCCTTACTATACCAAATTGCTGTTTCATATTGTATTTAACTAAATGAGTACACTGAATGGTAGATCTTAAGTATTAGATATTTGAGGGTAGCTGCTGTATCCTGGGATGTATAACCTATGTGTGCCCAAATTCCTCTGTAATGACCTATAATCACTGTAATTCTAGTATGTTCTAGCCATGACTCAAATAGATTTTTTCCCCGTGGACCATTCTCAACGAGGATTCCAATATATCTGCCCCCCCCCCCTGTTTATATGGCTTACTGGTTAAGCTTAGGGTCACAGACCCCGTATGAAACCCCTATATCTGTTTAAAAATGTGTATAAATAGTATGTTCTTGCTATACCCCCCCTACCCTTTAAATTGAGGTGCTGTCTCTATAGAAGTTATTACTATATTACTTTAGTAACTAGATTATACAAGTGTGTGATTTGCTTTTTTGTTATTTTATTACCTGGATGTTTCCTGATGATGCTATATGAGCAAGTGATATGCCTTTAAGTGAAATTAATGTCTTGAAGCAACTTTCATGTATGTTTTTTCAAATGACATGGCATGTTTGTATATCCTATTTTCAACCTCAATAAACATATAAAATTAAAAAAAAAAAAAAAAAAAGTTCAGAAACATCATATAGCTGGAAAATTAAAAGGTGTGACAATAGGACAATGCAAAAAAATTTAAGTATTGATAAAAAAAATGACAGTGGCACTGGCTACTGTATCTATTCCTGTAATAAGTCCAGATCGGCTCCAAATAGTAGGGTAAGTGCAGGGGTCAAGTCAAGCGGGAACACATGGCAACGGAGTTCCTGCACTATTTTTTGCAGGAGGAACTAAGTTCCCCTGGACAGAGAACAGAAAAGCTTCAGTAAACACTGCTGGTGGTGGTGGGAGGAGCTAGAGCACAGTCTGGTTAGAGGGATAGTGAGATTCTCTTGTAATAGGCAGTAACACTTCCTAACATACACTAAATGCAAGTTTGTCAGCGGTCCTACTGTGTGTAACACATGGTGCTTACATTTCTGCATGACTTTCTCTAGGGTTATTTAGCTCCCCTCAGCAGAAATCTGACTATTGCACCTTAAATGAATGAGACTCTGTGACAAAGGAGGATTCTTAGGCCCAAAGGCAAACATTCAAACCTTCATTGAATTTAATTTGCTTTCATTAACCAACGTGTATAGATTATATACATACAAATACAGTGTGTGTGTGTATATATATATATATAAACAATATTAATTGTGAGGAAGGGTGGAAGACTTGGTGAGTTCCCACACTTTTTGTGTAGGACTTGACCCCTGGGTAAATGTAATTGAAAAACAACTGCAACAAACATGGTCTCATCATATTCAGAAAGTCTTTGCACTTAGCCCATGCATTCATTTAGTGCAAGGTTACAGCAGAGTAGTGTAATTACAAGGTATTTATATCTCTCTCTCTTTAAGGAGGAATTTTGGCAGTGGTGGTTTGCATTTAATTATGAAATCCAGAAAATGGTGACCTCCCCCAGCAGTTCCTCCTTCCACACTGGATATAGACAACCTTTGTTAGCATCTGCATTCTTTATTTCTGGGGCCACCCTTAAATATTAGTAGAATAACATTAAAGAACTTAACATTCCACCCTCCCTGATTCAGATATATACAGTATTAAGCTTGGAAGTGGAGGGCCAGATTAAATGCCTTGTGGGACCACATTGTGGCCCATTGTGTCTTTTGCTGGAGAAGAGTAGACAACGTAATACTGTACTTATAACAATATTTATTATATTAGTAGATGCAGAGTTTACATTTAACCTGGGGTGCAGTGTTTTTATCCAAATGCTCATAAAGCAGCAGTGAGTTATGCAAAAATTACTGATCTGTATCTTTGGTTGCTACAAATCCTGAAAGTTAAAATAATATCAGTGTTTAGTATATGGCTGCACAGAAACAAACTTAGGGTTGCCACCTCAGCCATGGTAACCTGTACAGTTATGAGCTACACATGCCATAGGGTGGGCAGGGAGGAACATGTATTGTTCTTCTAGATAGCACATGAATATTGCTGCTGAACATCACTAGTCATGATTCTCCCTGCAGCATGTGCCCAGGTTAATATGGCCGAGTTGGCAGCCCTAGGCAAACTACTTATATTATGCTATGTGATGCCTTTGTCTACATCAAAGAGCATTCTCAGTACACGGCTGCTCTAAGGTTTTTGTGTCCATTTATTCTGATGTAGTTGTAGCATTAAAACCAGTTTGTAACTTGGGCATTTAATAGAGGTATAGGGCAGGCTTGTGTAATACTTTCTCGTGCTCTGTCCTTGTGATTCATTCACCAGTTACCTAGCAATTCAGCTGACTGTTACGTACAAGGGGGAGTGACATTACATACCTGGAATTCCAAGGGTATAGCTTCGGGCTTGCTCCTTATTGATCATAGCCTTCTGAGAACATTCGTCTATAGGTATAAAAGTCATGTGGGGAACAATGCAGTCATATGTGTAAATAGTACAGATGCCTGAATCCACTCCTTCCTTACTTAGCCCTGTTCTGTAACTGGAGGGAACAAAACAATGATGTACTATACAGTGATTCTAAACACAAGAGTGTTGTACAATTCTATTAAATAGCTGGTGAGGTTTAGAAAACTTTTTTCTTGTGTATGGCAGACAATATACATTAGTAGGTTGCAGTTTCCTTGGTACCTTTTGCTTCCAAACACTAAGAACAGTTGATCTACAATATATATATATTTACTTGACCCTCACACAATCAGGCTGATCCCCTAAACACTCTTAACAAATGTTATTGACAAAGGTAAGGAATGATCTGTCTACTGCTAAGCACAAGTATACTTCCCTCTGTTCTCTCTGCAGCATTGACGGGATAGATCATCACTTTCTCTTAAAGGAACAGTCAACACCAGAATAGTTGTTGTTTTAAAAGATAGATAATCCCTTTATTACTCATTCCCCAGTTTTGCATAACCAACACAGTTATAATAATACACATTTTACCTCTGTAATGACCTTGTATCTAAGTCTCAAACCCCAAAGATTTTTCTATTCGTAATAAGTGCGTGTGCAGACGCACTGGGACAAGAAGTTGCCGCCTATGAAACATCTCATTGGGATACGATCCCCATACCCTCTCTCTACCTGAGCCTTTGGACATTTCTCTATTAGCCACCTGAAGACCCCTAGAGCGCTTCGTTGAGCAGGTCAGAGTATCTAATAAATACATCACACAGTACAGTTACACACATAATAACACCATCTAATAAATACATTACACAGTACAGTTACACACATAATAACACCATCTAATAAATACATTACACAGTACAGTTACACACATAATAACACCATCTAATAAATACATTACACAGTACAGTTACACTCATAATAACACCATCTGATAAATACATTACACAGTACAGTTACACTCATAATAACACCATCTGATAAATACATTACACAGTACAGTTACACTCATAATAACACCATCTAATAAATACATTGCACAGTACAGTTACACTCATAATAACACTATCTAATAAATACATTACACAGTACAGTTACACTCATAATAACACCATCTGATAAATACATTACACAGTACAGTTACACACATAATAACACCATCTAATAAATACATTACACAGTACAGTTACACTCATAATAACACCATCTACTTAATACATTACACAATACAGTTACACACATAATAACACCATCTAATAAATACATTACACAGTACAGTTACACACATAATAACACCATCTAATAAATACATTACACAGTACAGTTACACACATAATAACACCATCTAATAAATATATTACACAGTACAGTTACACTAATAATAACACAATCTAATAAAAATTATCTAAAAAAATATTGCACAAAAAAGGACTCAAATATATGAGGTCTCAGGTATTAGAGAAAAAAAAAACAGGCAGAGGGTTTTAACATAGAGATACATACATATACATGTCTAAATATGTATATGTATGTATATATATATATATATATATATATATATATATATATATATATATACATACACACACACAGTCATGGCCAAAAATATTGGCACCACTGCATTTCTGTCAGATAATGCATCACTTTGCCAAAAAAAATGTTGCAATTACAAATGATTAGGCATTCTAATGTTTATTTATTTTCGCCTAGATTTAGAGTTTTGCTGCCGAAGGGGTGCGTTAGCTACGCGTCTTTTTTTTCTAGCACTGCTTCTAAACAACGCTGGTATTTAGAGTTCTCTGAAGGGCTGCGTTAGGCTCCAAAAAGGGAGCGTACAGGCATATTTACAGCCACTTCAACTCTCAATACCACCGTTGCTTACGGTAGCGGCTAGCTGGAAAAATGTGCTCCTGCACGATTCCCACATAGGAAACAATGAGGCAGTTTGGGCTGGAAAAAAACCTAACACCTGCAAAAAAGCAGCGTTCAGCTCCTAACGCAGCCCCATTGTTTCCTATGGGGAAACAGTTTCTAAGTCTGCACCTAACACCCTAACATGAACCCCGAGTCTAAACACCGCTAACCTTACACTTATTAACCCCTAATCTGCCGCCCCCTGCAATACATAATTAACCCCTAATCTGCCACTCCGGACACCGCCGCAATCTACATTATCCCTATGTACCCCTAATCTGCTGCCCCTAACATCGCCGACACCTACATAATATTTATTAACCCCTAATCTGCCCCCCCCAACGTCGCCACTACCTAACTACACTTATTAACCCCTAATCTGCCGACCGGACCTCGCCGCCATTATAATAAATGTATTAACCCCTAAACCGCCGCACTCCCGCCTCACAAACCCTATAATAAATTGTATTAACCCCTAATCTGCCCTCCCCAACGTCGTCGGCACCTAACTTCAAGTATTAACCCCTAACCTGCTGACCGGACCTCGCCACTACTCTAATAAATGTATTAGCCCCTTAAGCTAAGTCTAACCCTAACCCTAACACCCCCCTAAGTTAAATATAATTTTAATCTAACTAAATAAATTAAATCTTATTAACTAAAGTATTCCTATTTAAAACTAAATACTTATCTGTAAAATAAACCCTAATATAGCTACAATATAACAAATAATTATATTGTAGCTATTTTAGGATTTATATTTATTTTACAGGCAACTTTGTATTCATTTTAACTAGGTACAATAGCTATTAAATAGTTATTTACTATTTAATAGCTACCTAGTTAAAATAATTACAAAATTACCTGTAAAATAAATCCTAACCTAAGTTACATTTAAACCTAACACTACACTATCAATAAATTAATTAAATAAATTACCTACAATTGCATACAATAAAATAAACTAAACTAAATTGCAAAAAAAACACACTAAATTACAAAAAATAAAAAAAGATTACAAGAATATTAGGCTAATTACACCGACTCTAAGCCCCCTAATGAAATAAAAAAGCCCCCCAAAATAATAAAGGTCCCTACCCTATTCTAAATTAAAAAGTAACCAGCTCTTTTACCAGCCCTTAAAAGGGCTTTTTGCGGGGCATGCCCCAAAGTAATCAGCTCTTTTGCCTTTAAATAAAATACAACCCCCCAACATTACAACCCACCACCCACATAACCCTACTCTAACCCAAACCCCCTAAAATAAACCTAACACTACCACCTGAAGATCTCCCTACCTTGAGCCGTGTTCACCCAGCCGGGCACCGATGGACCAAAAGAGGTCATCCGGAGCGGCAGAAGTCTTCATCCTATCCGGGCAGAAGAGGACATCCGGACCTGCAGACATCTTCATCCAAGTGGCATCTTCTATCTTCATCCATCCGACGAGGAGCGGCTCCATCTTCAAGACCTCCTGCGCGGAACATCCTTCTTCCCCGACGACTAGACAACGAATGACGGTTCCTTTAAATGACATCATCCAAGATGGCGTCCCTCGAAAAGGAACCGTCATTCGTTGTCTAGTCGTCGGGGAAGAAGGATGTTCCACGCCGGAGGTCTTGAAGATGGAGCCGCTCCTCGTGGGATGGATGAAGATAGAACATGCCGCTTGGATGAAGATGTCTGCCGGTCCGGATGACCTCTTCTGCCCGGATAGGATGAAGACTTCTGCCGCTCCGGATGTCCTCTTTTGGTCCATCAGTGCCCGGGTGGGTGAACACGGTTTAAGGTAGGGAGATCTTCAGGGGGGTAGTGTTAGGTTTATTTATGGGGGGTTTGGGTTAGAGTAGGGGTATGTGGGTGGTGGGTTGTAATGTTGGGGGGGTTGTATTTTATTTAAGGGCAAAAGAGCTGATTACTTTGGGGCATGCCCCGCAAAAAGCTGGTTACTTTTTAATTTAGAATAGGGTAGGGACCTTTATTATTTTGGGGGGCTTTTTTATTTTATTAGGGGGCTTAGAGTAGGTGTAATTAGCCTAATATTCTTGTAATCTTTTTTTATTTTTTGTAATTTAGTGTTTGTTTTTTTGTAATTTAGTTTAGTTTATTGTATGTAATTGTAGGTAATTTATTTAATTAATTTATTGATAGTGTAGTGTTAGGTTTAATTGTAACTTAGGTTAGGATTTATTTTACAGGTAATTTTATAATTATTTTAACTAGGTAGCTATTAAAATGTTAGGTGAAAATCTAAGTAGGTAATCTTCCTGCGCTAAAGATTAGGAACACTGAAACTAAAGCTAAAACTTTCCAGGTGGGTAAAATTAATAAATAACTAGAACCATGAAATTGATATATAAAATCTATATAAAATCTATCTTCAAATTCATTTAAATTTATATAGTGAAAATTGGAATATTTAGAGTAATAAAATAAGAGTAAAGGATTTTTTGTTAAAAAATTAAATACTGGTGCACTGTAAACAAATCTATTAATGGGCTTAATTCCTTGAAGTTGATACAGGATTTAGTCGAGGATTTTTTTGGGGTATATATAATATAAAAAGAGAGAGAGACAGTGATGTATATAAAATTATTTTATTTAATACAATAATTGTTTAAAGACCATGTAAGTCTCTTAAAAACAATTGCTTTAAAAATTAAATTAAAAACTCTAAAGAAAAACAGCAAAAAGCAAAAAAGCAAAAAGCAAACAGCACAAGGATTAGTACAGACAGTGAATTAGAGTCAAAAGGTAGAAGGTGCAGACAAGCAATTCTTAAAATTCTAAAAATGCGGTTAAATACTTCAGAGAGAACATAAATAAATTAACATAAAAACATTAGTGTCTATCTCTATATGGGGTTAACAACTCAGATTCACCCTAGAAGCAACAGGGAGGATGCAAGTAGCAAGGTAGCAAATTAGCAAATTGTTAGCGTATTGCACATAGCGAGGAGACAACTTCTGTCCTTTAGGTACTTTTGATTAAAAGAGGTGATACATTTCATGGTTCTAGTTATTTATTAATTTTACCCACCTGGAAAGTTTTAGCTTTAGTTTCAGTGTTCTTGATCTTTAGCGCAGGAAGATTACCTACTTATATTTTCACCTAACATTTTTTGGGGGGGGAATTTTGATATCATCCTGTTTTCTTGAGGTGATGTTTTTTTCCTTTATTTTTCGGCGCTCTCTCATTTTTCTATTTTAAAATCCAGCTATTAAATAGTAAATACCTATTTAATAGCTATTGTACCTGGTTAAAATAAATACAAAGTTGCCTGTAAAATAAATACAGGGAGTGCAGAATTATTAGGCAAGTTGTATTTTTGAGGATTAATTTTATTATTGAACAACAACCATGTTCTCAATGAACCCAAAAAACTCATTAATATCAAAGCTGAATAGTTTTGGGAGTAGTTTTTAGTTTGTTTTTAGTTATAGCTATTTTAGGGGGATATCTGTGTGTGCAGGTGACTATTACTGTGCATAATTATTAGGCAACTTAACAAAAAACAAATATATACCCATTTCAATTATTTATTTTTACCAGTGAAACCAATATAACATCTCAACATTCACAAATATACATTTCTGACATTCAAAAACAAAACAAAAACAAATCAGTGACCAATATAGCCACCTTTCTTTGCAAGGACACTCAAAAGCCTGCCATCCATGGATTCTGTCAGTGTTTTGATCTGTTCACCATCAACATTGCGTGCAGCAGCAACCACAGCCTCCCAGACACTGTTCAGAGAGGTGTACTGTTTTCCCTCCTTGTAAATCTCACATTTGATGATGGACCACAGGTTCTCAATGGGGTTCAGATCAGGTGAACAAGGAGGCCATGTCATTAGATTTTCTTCTTTTATACCCTTTCTTGCCAGCCACGCTGTGGAGTACTTGGATGCGTGTGATGGAGCATTGTCCTCCATGAAAATCATGTTTTTCTTGAAGGATGCAGACTTCTTCCTGTACCACTGCTTGAAGAAGGTGTCTTCCAGAAACTGGCAGTAGGACTGGGAGTTAAGCTTGACTCCATCCTCAACCCGAAAAGGCCCCACAAGCTCATCTTTGATGATACCAGCCCAAACCAGTACTCCACCTCCACCTTGCTGGCGTCTGAGTCGGACTAGAGCTCTCCGCCCTTTACCAATCCAGCCACGGGCCCATCCATCTGGCCCATCAAGACTCAATCTCATTTCATCAGTCCATAAAACCTTAGAAAAAACAGTCTTGAGATATTTCTTGGCCCAGTCTTGACGTTTCAGCTTGTGTGTCTTGTTCAGTGGTGGTCGTCTTTCAGACTTTCTTACCTTGGTCATGTCTCTGAGTATTGCACACCTTATGCTTTTGGGCACTCCAGTGATGTTGCAGCTCTGAAATATGGCCAAACTGGTGGCAAGTGGCATCTTGGCAGCTGCACGCTTGACTTTTCTCAGTTCATGGGCAGTTATTTTGCGCCTTGGTTTTTCCACACGCTTCTTGCTACCCTGTTGACTATTTTGAATGAAACGCTTGATTGTTCGATGATCACGCTTCAGAAGCTTTGCAATTTTAAGAGTGCTGCATCTCTCTGCAAGATATCTCACTATTTTTGACTTTTCTGAGCCTGTCAAGTCCTTCTTTTGACCCATTTTGCCAAAGGAAAGGAAGTTGCCTAATAATTATGCACACCTGATATAGGGTGTTGATGTCATTAGACCACACCCCTTCTCATTACAGAGATGCACATCACCTAATATGCTTAATTGGTAGTAGGTTTTCGAGCCTATACAGCTTGGAGTAAGACAACATGCATAAAGAGGATGATGTGGTCAAAATACTCATTTGCCTAATAATTCTGCACTCCCTGTATAAATCCTAAAATAGCTACAATATAATTATTCGTTATATTGTATCTATATTAGGGTTTATTTTACAGGTAAGTATTTAGTTTTAAATAGGAATACTTTAGTTAATAAGATTTAATTTATTTTGTTAGATTAAAATTATATTTAAGTTAGGGGGGTGTTAGGGTTAGGGTTAGACTTAGCTTTAGGGGTTAATAAATTTATTATAGTAGTGGCGAGGTCCGGACGGCAGATTAGGGGTTAATAAGTGTAGTTAGGTAGCAGCGATGTTGGGGGGGGGGGGCAAATTAGGGGTTAATAAATATTATGTAGGTGTCGGCGATGTTAGGGGCAGCAGATTAGGGGTTCATAGGGATAATGTAGGTGGCGGCGGTGTGCGGTCGGCAGATTAGGGGTTAAAAAAAATTATTATAGTGGCGGCGATGTGGGGGGACCTCGGTTTAGGGGTACATAGGTAGTTTATGGGTGTTTGTGTACTTTAGAGCACTGTAGTTAAAAGCTTTATAAACCGGCGTTAGCCCAGAAAGCTCTTAACTACTGACTTTTTTTGCGGCTGGAGTCTTGTCGGTAGAGGGTCTACTGCTCACTTCAGCCAAGACTCTAAATACCAGCATTAGGAAGATCCCATTGAAAAGATAGGATACGCAATTGGCGTAAGGGAATCTGCGGTATGGAAAAGTCGCGGCTTGAAAGTGAGCGTTAGACCTTTACCTACACGACTCTAAATACCAGCGGGCGGCCAAAAGCAGTGTTAGGAGCCCTTAACGCTGCTTTTGATGGCTACCGCAGAACTCTAAATCTAGGCGATAGTTTGTATTGGTATGACACAAAAAAGTGGAGAGAAAAAAGCCAAATCTGACACATTCCATGCAAGACTCAAAAAATGGACTGGACAATATTATTGCCACCTTCTCTAAATTGTAAGAAATAATTGCATTCCAAGTTTGTGATACTCCTATAATTTGTAATTAAACTCACCTGTATCAATTAACAGATGCTGACAATATAGAAATCACGGGGTCGATCCGATATAAAGCGTCGCCGGCAAAAGCCGGCGACGCCAATATTTGCGCGGATTTGGTATCACATATACGGCGTAACCTAGAAGTTACGCGCGTATATTTCTGCCGTCGCCCGCAGTTTTTTGGGCCATAGGCAGGTATACCAAACCCGCGCAGTTTGGTATCCAATATGCAGCGTAAGGACTTACGTGGCGAAAATGGAGAAAACTTACTCCATTTTCACCTCGCCACAAAAAGCAGCCGTAAGAAGCCTTACGCTGACTATTGGAGCCCCGTAACTCCCTAAACTAACTAGAAAATAAACCTAACACCTAACGCATGCGCAATGTCTATCTCCCTGTCAACCGCGATCTGCTAAAATAAACTTAACACCTAACGCATGCGCAATGTCTATCTACCTGTCAACCGCGATCCCCCCCCGAAATCCCTAATAAAGTTATTACCCCCTAAACCGCCGCTCCCGGACCCCGCCGCCATCTACATAAACTAACCCCCTACTGTGAGCCTCTAAAACCGCCGCCATCTACCTTATCTATCCCCTAATCTGACCCCTTACACCGCCGCCACCTATATAAAAATGATTAACCCCTAATTTAATCTACCTACCCCGCCGCCAGCTATATTATCTATATTAACCCTAAGTATATTATAGTTAATATAGGTATTACATTATATATATTAACTATATTAACCCTAATTATATTAGGGTTAATATAGTTAATATAGTTACTATAGTATTTATATTAACTATATTAACTCTATCTAACCCTAACTAAATTTATATTAAATTAATCTAATTCATTTATAAACTAAAATATTCCTATTTAAATCTAAATACTTACCTATAAAATAAACCCTAAGATAGCTACAATATAATTAATAATTACATTGTAGCTATGTTAGGGTTAATATTTATTTTACAGGTAAATTGTTAATTATTTTAACTAGGTATAATAGATATTAAATAGTTATTAACTATTTAATATCTACCTAGTTAAAATAATTACCCAATTACCTGTAAAATAAATCCTAACCTAAGTTACAAATACACCTACACTATCAATAAATTTAATAAACTACTAACATCTATCTAAAAATACAATTAAATTAACTAAACTAAATTACAAAAAAAAACAAACACTAAATTACAAAAAATAAAAAAAAGATTACAAGATATTTAAGCTAATTACACCTATTCTAAGCCCCCTAATAAAATAATAAACCCCCAAAATAAAAAAAATTCCCTGCCCTATTCTAAATTCAACAAATTTCAAAGCTCTTTACCTTACCAGCCCTTAAAAGGGCCTTTTGTGGGGCATGCCCCAAAGAATTCAGCTCTTTTGCATACAAGAAATACAATACCCCCCCCCCATTACAACCCACCACCCACATACCCCTATTCTAAACCCACCCAAACCCCCCTTAAAAAAGCCTAACACTACCCCCCTGAAGATCTCCCTACCTTGTCTTCACCACACCGGGCCGAACTCCTGATCCGATCCGGGCGATGTCTTCCTCCAAGCGGCAAAGAAGAATTCTTCCTCCGGCGACGTCTTCCTCCAAGCGGCAGCAAAGTCTTCATTCTTCCGGCGGCATCTTCAATCTTCTTTCTTCGCTCCGCCGCCGCGGAGCATCCATCCCGGCCGACTGCTGAACTTGGAATGATGTACCTTTAAATGACGTCATCCAAGATGGCGTCCGCCGAATTCCGATTGGCTGATAGGATTCTATCAGCCAATCAGAATTAAGTTAAAAAAATCTGATTGGCTGATTGAATCAGCCAATCAGATTCAAGTTCAATCCGATTGGCTGATCCAATCAGCCAATCAGATTGAGCTCGCATTCTATTGGCTGTTCCGATCAGCCAATAGAATGCGAGCTCAATCTGATTGGCTGATTGGATCAGCCAATCGGATTGAACTTGAATCTGATTGGCTGATTCAATCAGCCAATCAGATTTTTTTAACTTAATTCCGATTGGCTGATAGAATCCTATCAGCCAATCGGAATTCGGCGGACGCCATCTTGGATGACGTCATTTAAAGGTACATCATTCCAAGTTCAGCAGTCGGCCGGGATGGATGCTCCGCGGCGGCGGAGCGAAGAAAGAAGATTGAAGATGCCGCCGGAAGAATGAAGACTTTGCTGCCGCTTGGAGGAAGACGTCGCCGGAGGAAGAATTCTTCTTTGCCGCTTGGAGGAAGACATCGCCGGAGGAAGAATTCTTCTTTGCCGCTTGGAGGAAGACATCGCCCGGATCGGATCAGGAGTTCGGCCCGGTGTGGTGAAGACAAGGTAGGGAGATCTTCAGGGGGGTAGTGTTAGGCTTTTTTAAGGGGGGTTTGGGTGGGTTTAGAATAGGGGTATGTGGGTGGTGGGTTGTAATGGGGGGGGGGGTATTGTATTTCTTGTATGCAAAAGAGCTGAATTCTTTGGGGCATGCCCCACAAAAGGCCCTTTTAAGGGCTGGTAAGGTAAAGAGCTTTGAAATTTGTTGAATTTAGAATAGGGCAGGGAATTTTTTTTATTTTGGGGGTTTATTATTTTATTAGGGGGCTTAGAATAGGTGTAATTAGCTTAAATATCTTGTAATCTTTTTTTTATTTTTTGTAATTTAGTGTTTGTTTTTTTTTGTAATTTAGTTTAGTTAATTTAATTGTATTTTTAGATAGATGTTAGTAGTTTATTAAATTTATTGATAGTGTAGGTGTATTTGTAACTTAGGTTAGGATTTATTTTACAGGTAATTGGGTAATTATTTTAACTAGGTGGATATTAAATAGTTAATAACTATTTAATATCTATTATACCTAGTTAAAATAATTAACAATTTACCTGTAAAATAAATATTAACCCTAACATAGCTACAATGTAATTATTAATTATATTGTAGCTATCTTAGGGTTTATTTTATAGGTAAGTATTTAGATTTAAATAGGAATATTTTAGTTTATAAATGAATTAGATTAATTTAATATAAATTTAGTTAGGGTTAGATAGAGTTAATATAGTTAATATAAATACTATAGTAACTATATTAACTATATTAACCCTAATATAATTAGGGTTAATATAGTTAATATATATAATGTAATACCTATATTAACTATAATATACTTAGGGTTAATATAGATAATATAGCTGGCGGCAGGGTAGGTAGATTAAATTAGGGGTTAATCATTTTAATAGAGATGGCGGCGGTGTAAGGGGCTTAGATTAGGGGTTAATAATTTTAATATAGATGGCGGCGGTGTTAAGGGCTCACTTTAGGGGGTTATAGATATAATATAGCTGGCGGCGGGGTACGGGAGCGGCGGTTTAGGGGTTAATAACTTTATTAGGTTGCGGCGGGGTAAAGGAGCGGCGGTTTAGGGGTTAATAGCTTTTTTATTGTTAGGCTAGTGAGGGGGGATAGCGGATAGAGGGTTAGACAGTGCGGGCTATGTTAGGGAGGCGTGTTAGACAGTGCGGGCTATGTTAGGGAGGCGTGTTAGACAGTGCGGGTGTTTTAAACTTTAGTCAGGTTTTATAGGCGCCGGCAGATTCTAACGTGCCGCAAGTCACTGGCGACGCCAGAAATTTGTACTTACGCAGATTTCTGGACATCGCTGGTTTGTGAGACTTACGGCACGTTAGCATCTGACGGCGACCTATATGGGATGGCTCGAGTTGCAAGCTGAAACTGCGGGCGACGCCGGTTCCCTCGCTTGCGCCGCAAACTGCGATCGATATCGGATCGCGCCCCACACCGGCAACCAGTTAAATGGTGAAAAATTGACTCACCCTTTCTGTTGTGTGTCTCTATGTGCCACACTAAGTACGGAGAAGAGAAAGAGCAGCAAATAATTGTCTTAGGATTTGAGAACAAAAATTGTGGACAAGCATGGACAATCTCAAGGTTTCAAGTCCGTCTCCAGAGATCTTAATGTCCCTGGGTCCACTGTGAGCAACATTGTCACTGCACTGTAGCTAATATCCCTGGACATGGACGAAAGAGAAAAATGTATCAAAGACTGAAACGAAAGATTGTTCGAAATTCCAGACAAATTCAAGCTGACCTTCAGGTACAGGGTACAAATGTGTCAGCTCGCACAATATGTAGCCATCTGAATGAAAAGGGACGCTATGGTAGGAGACCCAGGAGGACCCCACTGCTGACACAGAAACATAAAAAAGACAGATTGGAGTTTGCCAAAACTTATCTGAGGAAGCCAAAATCCTTTTGGAAGAATGTGATGTGAACAGACTGAAAAAAAAATACAGCTTTTGGGTAAAGCACATCATTCTGTTTTCAGAAAAAGAAATGAGGCTTTTAATGAAAAGAAAACAGTCCCTACAGTCAAACATGGTGGAGGTTTACTGATGTTTTGGGGTTGCTTTGCTGCTTCAGGCACTGGATGTCTTGACTGTATGCATGGCATTATGAAATCTGAAGATTACCAAAGAATTCTGTGGTGCAATGTAGGGCCCAGTGTCAAAAAGTTGGGTCTCCTTCAGAGGCCATGGATCTTACAGCAGGACAATGACCAAAACACACGATAAAAAGCACCCAGAAATGGTTTAAGACAAAGGGCTGGAGAGTACTGAACTGGCCAGCAATGAGTCCAAATCTCAATCCCATAGACCCAGGGGCGGAACTACCAGTGGTGCAGAAGTCGCGACTGCAACTGGGCCCGGCAAGTCCAACCGTCAGGGGGGCCCCAGCTTCAGCACAATACATTTTTTGTTTCAAATTTTTTTTAACAAAAATTTTTTTTTTTTTTAAGAATTGTTTTTAGCGGCTGCGGGGGCTGTGTAGTAAAATGACATCAGTCTCCTTGTGCCAAACTGTACAGTGCAGAGCACACTGAGAGGTTGCACACACTATTGGTACACTATGTACAAATACAGTAGAGTCTAGTAACATTATTTTAGAACAGATCTTGTTAACCCCATCAGATCAGACAATGTATAGGAAACACAAAAAGCACTAGCAGTTATGGACATAGGGGCTGGTAAGGATCTGTTGGAATTTGATGTTAGCCAATAGAGCAGCAGTATTTATTAAAGGGACATGGAAGTGAAAAGTCTTGGCATACTATACTAATAAAAGGAGAATAAAGTAAATATTTTTTATATTGTATACATTTAGAGTTTATAAACCAGGGATCAATCTGCATTAACTGTTTCAGTAACAGTTTTTACTGTAATTAAAGGGACATAAAGAACAGTACTATTCATATGGAGGGGGAAGAAAGCAGCAGTCAGCTCCATAGTCCACTTTATATTGGAAACAGAGACATATTTGTTGAACAGTTTTTTGGTATTCTTGTTGAAAATCTGGGTCCTCGCTCCAGGTCCTATTGCACGACTGCTCAGTCTGCCTCTGTATTTGACAGATTAACACACAAACCAACTAAAGTATACACAGGGCAGCAGGATTTAGGAGGGGCAGCATATTCTATGTTCTATAACACATCTTTTCAGTGCTATCCTCTTGCAATATTATATTTGTTAAAGAGATATGAAACCCAACTTTCATAATTCAGATACAGCATACAGTTTTAAATAACTTTCAAATTTACTTCTGTTATCAAATTGCTTCATTCTCTTGGTATCCTTTGTTAAAGAAGCAGCAATGCACTACTGGGAGCTAGCTGAACACATCTGGCGAGCCAATGATAAGAGGAATATATTTGTAGCCATTGATGCTTCTAAACCTACCTAGGTATGCTTAATATTGCATGTTCTATCTGAATAATGAAAGGTTAAATTTGACTTTTCTGTCCCTTTATTACAGATAAGAGATCGCTGATTATTTAGTTAGGGTGTCACTGCCTACTACTGTGAGAAGTACATGAGTTAAATATGAGCTTAAAGGGACATGGAACCCCAACAATTTCCTTCATAATTCTGCAAGAGCATGCAGTTTTAAACAACTTTGCCAATTACGTCTATCATCAAATTTTCTTCATTCCTTTAGTATCTTTTGTTGAAAAGTAGGGATATAAACTCAGGCGCGTGCATGTGTTTGGCACACTATATGGCAGCAGTTTTACAAGACTGTTATAAATTTGCAAGAACCCTAGATGGTAGCATTATTTTCTGCCATGTAGTGCTGCAGACGCCTACCTAGGTATCTCTTCAACAAAGAATATCATAGGAACAAAGCAAAATTGACATCAAAGAAAAATGTTGGTTTCATATTCCTTTAAAATGTTGCAGATTCCCCAGTGCCTAGGGCAGCACAAAAATTAAATACATCACAGCAAGCAGAATTTTGGGTACAATAAGACAATAAGACTTATAGTTATTGTAAAGATCCCTAAGGTCCAATGAGTGGACATTTTTCTATATTTAGGGCCTACATTTATTGAACCTATTTTTTTTTTATTTTGTGACTCAGACAGAGCATACACATTTTAAAAGGTTTCCAATTTGCTACTATTATCAAATGCACTATGTTCTTATGGAATTCGTTTGTTGAAGAGTATACCTAGGTAGGTTATGTGCACTAAGCACAGCATTGCAAGTATGCCATCTAGTGTTCTTGCAATTTTATAACGTTCTTACAAAACTGCTGCCATATTGTTCTGCAGACACGTGCACACTACTTACCTGCTCTTTAACAAAGGAAGCAAGAGAATTAAGTCCATTTGATAATCAAAGTAAAGTAGAATTATTATTGTTTTAATTGGATGATGTATCTAAATCAAGAAAAAAAATTGGGTTTCAATGAGATATCTATCTATCTATTAATCTATCTATCTCTCTCTCTCTCTATATATATATATATATATATATATATATATATATATATATATATATATATATATATATATATATATATATATATATATATATATATATATATATATATTAGATATCTATATGGGTTGTTTATGTTTAGTGTCTTGTGTATTTATTGCAAGATAGCACAACAGGGTGGTATCACTATTATGTGTTTATTGTGGTTAAGACTCCTTCCTTGTACTGTTTACACCAAATAGAAAGATGTTTTAAGGAATTATTATTTTTCTGTAGCAAGTATCTGTACATAGCTTACACATATAAATATAACATATAAAGGCTATAAAGTAAAGGGACATGAAACCCATTTTTTCTTCTTTCTCTATTCAGAAAGTGCATACAATTTTAAACTATACTTATATTATCAATTTTGCTTCTTTCTCTTTGCATCCTTTGTTTAAAGAGCAGCAATGCCGGACAGACAGCTCAGCATGCTAAGGCACTGTGGCTAAACTCTGTAGCAACCCAAGGGTTGCAGGTTTGATCCCTGGCAAGGTCCACTCCTTACAAGTACCCAATACATACATACTACTATGAACTCAATGAACACATTGGGTAAGCCAATGATGATAGGCATATATGCACAGCCACCAATCAGCACATAGGTTCCAGCAGGGCACTGCTGCTGCTTCTGAGCCTTTTCAATAAAGGATACCAAAAGAACAAATCAAATTAGAAATTTGTTTAAAATTGCATGCTCTATCTAAAATATAAAAGTTTCATTTTGACATTATTATGTTGAAAAAAATATATATGTATCGAATTCACATTTTTTTGGTGGGCATGGTCGGGGCGTGACGGGGCGTGGTCGGGCGTGGTTGGCACAATAGAGAGGGGAGAGAAATAGATAGAGAGGGGGAGAGAGATAGGAAAGAGCTAAATTGAGGGGGAAGAGTAGAAGAGAGGGGAAAGTGCAGAAGAGAGGGGGGGAGAGAGCAAAAGAGAGGGGAGAGAGACAGAGCAAATGAGAGGGGGGAGAGAGAGAGCAAAAGAGAGGGGGGAGAGAGAGAGCAAAAGAGAGGGATGGAGAGAAAGAGCAAAAGAGAGGGATGGAGAGAGAGAGAAAAAAAAGGAGACCAAGACAGAGCAAAAGAGAGGGGGAGAGAGAGAGAGCAAAAGAGAAAGGGGGAAAGAGAGAGCGCAAAAGAGAGGGGGAGACAGAGAGCGCAAAAGAGGGGGAGAGAGAGCGCAAAAGATAGGGGGAGAGAGAGAGCGCAAAAGAGGGTGAGAGAGAGCGCAAAAGAGAGGGGGAGAGAGCGCAAAAGAGAGGGGGAGAGAGAGAGAGCGCAATAGAGGGGGAGAGAGAGAGGGGGAGAGAGCACAAATGAGAGGGGGAGAGAGAGAGCTCAAAAGAGAGAGAGAATGCAAAAGAGAGGGGGAGAGAGAGTGCATAAAAGAGAGGGGGAGAGAAAGCGCGGAGAGAAAGCAAAAAAGAGAGGGGAGAGGCAGCAAAAGAGAGGGGGAGAGAGAGAGCAAAAGAGAGGGATGGAGAGAAAGAGCAAAAGAGAGGGATATGAGAGAGAGAGCAAAAAAAAGGAGAGAGAGACAGAGCAAAAGAGAGGGGGGAGAGAGAGAGCGCAAAAGAGAGCGGGGAGAGAGAGCGCAAAAGAGAGGGGGGAAAGAGAGGGGGAGAGAGAGCACAAAAAAGGGGGGAGAGAGAGCAAAAGAGAGGGGAGAGAGAGAGCAAAAGAGAGGGGAGAGAGAGAGCGCAAAAGAGAGAGGGAGAGAGAGAAAAGGGGGAGAGAAAGCAAAAGAGAGGGGGAGAGGGAGCAAAAGAGAGGGGGGAGAGAGCAAAAGAGAGGGATGGAGAGAGAGCAAAAAAAAGGAGAGAGAGACAGAGCAAAAGAGAGGGGGGAGAGAGAGAGCGCAAAAGAGAGGGGGAGAGAGCGCAAAGGAGAGGGGGGAAGGGGGAGCGCATAAGAGAGGGGGAGAGAGAGCGCAAAAGAGGGGGAGAGAGAGCGTAAAAGAGAGAGGGAGAGAGAGAGCGCAAAAGAGAGGGGGAGAGAGAGAGCACAAAAGAGGAGGAGAGAGAGAGCACAAAAGGGAGGGGGAAAGAGAGAAGGCAAAAGAGAGGGGGAGAGAGAGCGCAAAAGAGAGGGGGAGAGAGAGAGCACAAAACAGGGGGGGAGAGAGAGAGCGCAAAAGAGAGGGGGAGAGAAGGGGGAGAGAAAGAGCGTAAAAGAGAGGGGGGGAGATAGAGCGCAAAAGAGAGGGGGAGAGAGAGCAAAACAGGGGGGAGAGAAAGCAAAAGAGAGGGGGAGAGGGAGCAAAAGAGAGGGGGGAGAGAGAGAGCAAAAGAGAGGTGGAGCGAGAGAGAGCACAAAAGAGACAGGGAGAGAGCGCAAAAGAGAGGGGGAGAGAGCACAAAAGCGAGGGGGAGAGAGAGCAAAAGAGAGGGGGAGAGAGAGAACAAAAGAGAGGGGGGAGAGAGAGAGCAAAAGAGAGGTGGAGCGAGAGAGCAAAAGAGAGGTGGAGCGAGAGAGAGCGGAAAAGAGAGGGGGAGAGAGCGCAAAAGAGAGGGGGAGAGAGCGCAAAAGAGAGGGGAGAGAGCACAAAAGAGAGGGGGAGAGAGAGAGCAAGGGGTGGGACATCTGTACTGCAAAAAATGGCCCGTGTGAACGGGCTTTAGGACTAGTATTTAATAAAGTGTTATAGTGTGTATTCACTGTAAATATGTCACAGTCCAATGTTCTGCAAATAGCAGAATATGTTCTATGTATTTATAAATAGATATACCTATAAATATCTGTATATATGTTATTCTATACCTATATATAATCTTTTTTTGCGCGAAGGTAGAGTGTTAGGTTTTTTTTCATTGACTTCTTTGGAGGAATATGTTATCACGGGTGTGATATTCTAAGTTTGGCTTTTTACACGATCGCGTTAGCGTGCGATCGAAAACTGTTTACTTTCCACTTTTAACACGAGCGCTACCCAACACAAGCTTACTTATAGTGAGGTTAACGCTTGAGCGGGAGCGTTAAATACCGATCCAATAGTAATCTGGTCCAGAATGTGCTTACTAAGACCGCAAAGTGAACTCATCATTTGAGCAAATGAGTGAGAAACACAACCAAATGGGATGCTTTTCCTAAGCTATCAAGTACGCTTTAGAAGAGAGGATCACCAGTCCCATATCAAGTATATGCCCCTGCAGGTTATAAAACTGCTGTGAGACCCCATATCAAATACCTGGCATTTGCTCACTGCATTACAAAAGCCCAGATCAGTTACATGGCCCCTGTAACCCTCTGCCCCCCTTTTATATCCGATATATACTCTAGTGAGACTGAAGAAAAGATGCATGGAATTCAGATGCTTAGAGAAATGAACAAGCAAACACATACAGTGAGCAGGAAACAAGCCGCCAGCTGTTACGGGCCCTAGTGATCCTGCACCTGCTGAGACACCTGTTGTTCTACCCCTAGGCTGTGAACAGACGTTCAGTCCTGACTTTTGTAATATTAAGATTTTTGTATGTTAAATGTGTCTAGGCCACTGACTAACTCATCTCTGCTCACACAGGGATATTCTTAAAATCTGATCTGTCTCCACCAGTCCTCAAGGCTAAACACAGGTCATCTCTGCTCTCCACAGGGATGGGCTAGGGTCTGATTTACTGAGATACAGATGCAGAGGCAAAAGACATAATCAACTTTTCTTTCCCAGCGTTGAGGACCAATGCACACAGGAATTTCTGATAAAGGTTATGGCCTTGTGCAAAATATTTCAGCTATTCAAAGAGAGTACATTATTTGTTAAAATAGAAAAGCACAATTCTTACAACATATTGCCAGTTTACAGAATGTTATGGTCGTGAATGGACAGACACCAGTGTTGATTCAACACCTTAAAAGCTGAGCAAATCTCACAAATCTCACAAAAAGCTACCTATTAAAGGGGCAGTAAACACCTTGGGCTAGATTACATATGTGGTGCAGGCTTCAGCATAATTTCACCTAGCACATCTGGGAATCCAATAAACCCCACCGGCAGTTCATAAAGTGTCGTAAGTCGAATAAATTAGCGATGTCCAGAAATGTGTGTAAATACATATTTCCTGTGGTTGCCAGTGACTGGCGGCGTCTAAGAAAAAAAAAAAAATGTTTAATCTCCCATAAAAGTCTAACTCGCCGGGGGCGGAGCCTGGCTATCCAGGAGAATGGACGCAATAGCTTAGTGCTCCTGAGCCAACAGATGGCCCAAATGTATTAAAAGCCAAATCATAGGCTAAATTTGCACTCACATTGATCCTATGTACTAAGGGGACCACAAAGGAGACTTAGGTCAATCGAACAGCCGACCCGGTGCTGCGATCAGACATCAAAGGATACAGTACTATCTGTAGGCCGCAAACAGCCACGCAGCACTGACCGTAGCACCGGATCTCTACATACACGCTGGAGAAAGATATTTCTACACACGGAGCGCATTGGTGCCACTTAACCGTAGGATTCCATAAACAGAGGCCACAAATGACAAACGGCACATCAGGCTACCGGGACAGCACACAATGCCCAATACCCACTCCTAAGAGGCCGGTAAGAGTTAAAATACATATAAGAAGGTTTAGAACACTAGGGTCAGGCCTCCATAGGCACTCAGGTGCCCAATACTTGCGGACTGCCGTTAATACTAAAGAAGTCCTAGGATTACTTACAACCCACATGGCTGTTATATGCATAGTTTAGGCCATATCACACACAACTAGATCCTGAAGGAGTTTATGCTGAAGCCCTACTCCAGAGACTAGCCTGACAATTAATTGTACAGAAACACCAGCAGAAGGGCATTCATATAGTGGACTCTTCTGATAAAAGTTACTTCTGCAATAGAAGGAGAAAAAGTTTATATTCAACTACTACTGAAGCCATTGTTTCAATACTGAGACAAAAAGATTCTAGCAGCTAAGGCTAACTACACTGCTGAGAAAACTATAACAGGAGCAAACAATACAAAATATGGCACAGAAAAACAAAGGAACTAAGACTAGAAACATGAGCCATTATCTGTATGCAGCAAGATCCTAAGATGGCTGAACCTACGCAGGAACCCTCATATTCCACTGTGCCACCACAATATGTTACAAAAGAGGACTTTAAAAACCCTCTCCTCCAAAGAGGACATTAAAGAAATGATGACAGAAGTTAAAAGTTTATTCAGTGAACTGCGCAGAGATGTCACAGACCTGTCACAAAGAGTCACCAGTATAGAACACTCACAAGACACAATGCAAGGAAAGCTGAAAGAATCCTCCTCACAAGTACAATATAATGCAAATATGCTCCAAAGTTTGTTAGATCGCATAGAGGACCTAGACAACCGCAGTAGGCAGAGTAACTTACGCATACGGGGTATTCCGGAGTTGATAAACCTTACTGCCCTGCAAGGATATCTGCAAGACCTATTCAGAATGATTAAAAGTATACCACTGTCGTCTGAAGTAACCATAGAAAAAGTTCATAGGGCCCTACGCCCGAAACCATCAGCAAAAGCACCTCCAAGGGATGTTATAGTTAGACTGCTCAACTACAAAGATAAAGAGGAAATTCTTCGGCATAGCAGAAATAAGCATCCTATTAATCATGCAGGCATCACATTACAGGTGTTCTCAGACCTCAGTCCAACAACCCTTCAAAAAATGCAGGGAACTGAGGTTTCTCACCACCACTTTACAGGACAACAAGATCCCATATCGATGGGGCTACTCTACATGTATTGTCAGTTCCAAAGGTGATAAAACTGCGCTCTCTTCCGATCGCTGGAGGACCTAGAATCCTTTTGCTCAACTTTAGAAATTACACCTCCAACTCCAGATAACCTGCCCTCCTCAGAAATGGCTACAGCGGAGACACTTCAGCAAACCTGAGATGACCACCTTGCTTACCAATCTTATTCCAAACAGGACAAAGCTGCAAAGATGTCATTTATAACCTCCAGCTATTTAGCAGGTCTGGACACTCAGCACCATTCAGGTCTGTAATCTCTTCTTCCTACATTGGTCTATGGACATTGTTAATTGTACAGGCAGCCGCCCAACCAGGTAGGCTTCGAAAACCCTCCAATCTTCCCTGCCCTCGAGTGTAACCTCGGTAAACCTATTCAAATGTTCCCAATATCCACCTTTAACAAAGTTGTGAGTTGCTATGATGTTTAGTCTTACATTTATATATGCTACTGGGCCATCTACAGGCACATACCCTCTAGAGTAGCCTTAAAAGCTAAGACTGCTGTTATAAAAGATTAGTTGACATCAATATTTTACTACTAATACGGTTTGTTATTACTTATATTCTGATACACACACACTGTGAAAAGAAACATAAATTTTACTATTATTGTGATTTTTCAATATTGAAGAAAGTCTGTAATCTTTCTTTCCTATAACTTCCTTCCCTTTTTTTTCTCTCTTCCTCCCCCCCCCCTATCTACCACCACACAGTGATCCCTCTTCAAACTAAACCAAAAATACAGCAAAGGACAAGAGGCCCAATGACACCACTGGATATTAAAAGGGAATATAATTATGGATACTAATAATTACAGGTAATAAAAGGAGGGAAGTGTTTTGTATTTTCCTCCTGAATTTTTTTTTTTTTATTAAGTATCACTGTACGGTGCTGTGTACTAGTTTAACATTGAAAAGTAAAATGGGGATCGAAATCTCCAGGAATTGTACACATAAATAGCACTCTAAATTCCCAAATGAGTGGAATACTAGACTGAGTTATCAAAAGGCGATTAAGTGGGATAAATTAAAAATAACTTTTATTGGACTTTAAAAATAATGGAAAAGACACTACAATTTAAAAACCCAGGACTATGTTAACTTAAATCTAAGTAGCAATAGACTTCAAATAACCAGATTGGTTGACCACTCTAAATTAAAAAATCCTAGTATGAGTTGGTCTGATCTGAATCTGATCTAATATAGACAATTGTGAGACCAATATGTATACTTTATTTATATAAACAATAATTAGAGTGAAATAAATTCAGGCACTTGTAACAGGCAACAAAGTAGAGGATAAAATTAGTATAGTATCCCAAAAAAATAATAATTATAGGTTGAGTGAATAAGGGTGATAAGATGTCGTCTATCACTTTTAATATGTAGAGATGATTATGGTATATTGTGGTATACCATATACTGGTTAGATTGTATCACTGTCACTGTTCTGAGCAGAGGTCAAAGGAAGGTATTCGTTACATATATTTGTAGCGAGTAAATGGTTAATCAATTGTAAGTATCAATTCTAGATAACCACCCACCTTACCTCAAAATGGCAGGTATTATATAGGATAGTTACCAAAGAGTTAAATATTTAGGTAATGATAATAATCTACTCTTGCAACTCAATTGCCTATAGTATATGTTAATCTTTGGAATATCAACGATCATATATTGCTCCAAAAAGTGTATTTTAATACTAGCATCTCAAGTTCACACACGTTGCTGGTAATTTAATCACTAATACTGCAGTACTTAGGTTAAAGCAGAGTAATATGCCCTTAAGAAATGATGTTTTTAATAAAATTAACTTGGTATTTATTATATCCACAATGGGAGATAAGTAAGTTAACGTTTAAACAACAGATCTTTCGCGTTTCAGCGCATCTTATTTTGTCCTTGCAGTATTATTAAACTTATAGTGTAATATGGAGATATTTTTTAATGTTGTATAAAACAAACTTATGCTAAAGGTAGGCAGTGTATGTTGCCTTTATTAGTAACTGCTGATTACATTGATCGCTTATGGAGATGACGAACCTTTAGCCTTGTGATTTAAGATACCTAGATCTCATGACTAAATACATTTAAATATCAGCAGTACGTATATATATATACCTCTCAGTCCAAAACATATGATTATATATAAAAAATCAGGCTGGTTATAAACCTGTATGATAGCGTGTTATATTGTATTGTATTGCTTCAGCTAAGTTGCTTCGTTACTTAATTATATTGAGCAATAGTCAGGTGATTCTCAGATGTGTATAAGCACACTGCATTGCTAACCGGATATTCAGAGCATTACAGGCTTGAGCAGAATATTACTGGTTATATGACAATCATTTATCTAACATCTCGTTGCTACTTTGATTTTCAATCAGTATAAATTACTTAGAAACAATTTGAGGTTTAAACAAACCAAAGTAATCCAGGCAGCAGTACAAGCATAAGACCATAGTGACAATATTGTAACACGCTATCATACAGGTTTATAACTAGCCTGATTTTTTTATATATAATCATATGTTTTGGACTGAGAGGTATATATAATATACGTACCGCTGATATTTAAATGTATTTTGTCATGAGATCTAGGTATCTTAAATCACAAGGCTAAAGGTTCGTCATCTCCATAAGCGATCACTGTAATCAGCAGTTACTAATAAAGGCAACATACACTGCCTACCTTTAGCATAAGTTTGTTTTATACAACATTATAAAATATCTCCATATTACACTATAAGTTTAATAATACTGCAAGGACAAAATAAGATGCACTGAAACGCGAAAGATCTGTTGTTTAAACGTTAACTTACTTATCTCCCATTGTGGATATAATAAATACCAAGTTAATTTTATTAAAAACATCATTTCTGAAGGGCATATTACTCTGCTTTAACCTAAGTACTGCAGTATTAGTGATTAAATTACCAGCAACGTGTGTGAACTTGAGATGCTAGTATTAAAATACACTTTTTGGAGCAATATATGATTGTTGATATTCCAAAGATTATACTATAGGCAATTGAGTTGCAAGAGTAGATTATTATCATTACCTAAATATTTAACTCTTTGGTAACTATCCTATATAATACCTGCCATTTTGAGGTAAGGTGGGTGGTTATCTAGAATTGATACTTACAATTGATTAACCATTTACTCGCTACAAATGTATGTAACGAATACTTTCCTTTGACCTCTGCTCAGAAAATAAGTGTATTAACTCTGACAGTGATACAATCTAACCAGTATATATTATACCACAATATACCATAATCATCTCTACATATTAAAAGTGATAGACGACATCTTATCACCCTTTTTCACTCAACCTATAATTATTATTTTTTGGGATACTATACTAATTTTATCCTCTACTTTGTTGCTTGTCATAAGTGCCTGCATTTATTTCACTCTAATTATTGTTTATATAAATAAAGTATACCTATTGGTCTCACAATTGTCTATCTTAGATCAGATTCAGATCAGACCAACTTATACTAGGATTTTTTATTTTAGAGTGGTCAACCAATCCGGTTATTTGAAGTCTATTGCTACTTAGATTTAAGTTAACATAGTCCTGGGTTTTTAAATTGTAGTGTCTTTTCCATTATTTTTAAAAATCCAATAAAAGTTATGTTTTAATTTATCCCACTTAATCGCCTTTTGATAACTCAGTCTAGTATTCCACTCATTTGGGAATTTAGAGTGCTATTTATGTGTACAATTCCTGGAGATCCCCTTTTTCGTTTCAATGTTTAACCAAAAATACACCCACTAAAACTTATTACGATCAATGCTAAAGGTCTAAATAGCCCAGGCAAGAGATCTATAGTAACCCTTGAGAAGGCCTCTGACCAACATACAGCACATGAGTATTTAACTTAAACACAACTACCGACACTAGAACAAGACGCAATAGACTTCCTTGAATCCCCCCTAACATTTGAAGAAATACAAATCGCCTTAAAAGATCTACCCAACGGGAAAAGCACAGGTCCAGACGGGTTTGGTGCTTAGTACTATAAAACATTTTTGCCCATCTTGTTGCCTCATCTACAACATTTATTTAATGAAATACCTGACGTAGAGATATTGCCATCGACCATGTTGACTGCATACATCACGGTGATACCAAAGCCAGGTAAACCGACAGAAAGACCCAAAAGTTATAGACCAATCTCCTTTCTCAACACTGACGTAAAAATGTTGGTGAAAACCCTAGCCAACAGTCAATAAGTTCCTTCCAGCACTAATTTCTATGGACTAAGTAGGGTTTATACCGGGGAGGGAGGCAAGAGATAACACTCTCAAAGTCTTGCAACTCATTGCCCATTCTAAGACAAAAGAGATACCACTTACTCTGTTGTCAATAGATGCTGAAAAGACTTTTGATAGGGTGAATTGGCTGTTCCTTAAGAAAACAATGGAGAAAATGAAATTTGGGGAGAGGTTCATAAAAACTGTTGTTTGCACTGTATTCATCACCTAATCCAAAAATCAAGGTTAACAATATCCTTTCAGACGCCTTTTCTATCTTTAATGGGACTAGACAAGGTTGTTCGCTATCATCTTTGCCTTTTGCAATTTCGATTGAAGCCTTGGCAAGTAACATCAGAGCCAATCAAGCAATTAAAGGGATACAATTGGGGGCAAAAATATACAAATTAGCAATGTATGCAGATGACCTCCTATTCACTCTAACAGACATAGAAACATCTATTCCAGCCCTACTACTTGAATTTTCCAAATATGGAGATGTCTCCCACTTTCTTCTTAACCACATTAAATCAGAGCTTTAGGCATTTCATTAACATCTTCCACAAAAACTTGGCCAGAAAACCATAGCCCCTTTGTGCTAAACCCCAAGTTCCTAAAATATTTGGCTATTAATATCTCTCTCTCCATATCGGATATATTTGAAGCCAACTAGGTGTCTCTTCGGAAGGACATCGCTAGAGACCTCTCAACCTCTCAACCTGGAAACATAAAACAATCTCCTGGTTGGAGAGAATCAATGTAATTAAGATCAATGTCCTACCGAGGATATTGTATTTATATCAAACAATAACAATCCCCCTTCCTAATAAGTTCCTCTCCTTACAAAACCCGATTGAAGAATATATTTGGAAGGGTATTAAGCAGAAGAACATTATACCTCCCCAGAGAGGAAGAGGTTTAGGACTCCCCAATTTTCATCTCTATAGAAGAGCCATTCTACTTCAAAGGGTGGTCGAATGGTGTCATGGCAGTGACCAAAAAGATTGAATACATTTAGACGCTAGTGTCTTACAAACAAGTAATTTTTCCTCCCTCCCATGGACAGAAAAAAGACACAGACCTATGGACGCTGCACATTTCCCACTATTGGAGGAACTATTCTATGAATGGGATAATACTGTCCGAACTGACTCACATATCTCCACTACTCATTCCCCCTGTCCCCTGTATACGGAAATGCAGAACTTCCACTACAAACCAAAACAGATCTTGCTCAGACTAAATTTGCTAGCAACCACATTAACCGTTTTATCATACACGGGAGAATAAAAACAAGAGAGGAGTTTTTAGAAGAATACACTGACTTCTCTTTGCCTTGGTTTATCTACCTACAAATAGGCCACTACACCTCTACACACAAACATAAACGACACTTCATCAGAGAAACCACACCTTACGAAAAACTTTGCACACTACAATCTGCACCCAGACACTTAACCTCCAAAATTTATAAACTTCTTCTTTTGCTCAAAGAAAACACTCTTCAGACCTACACAAGACAATTGCAGAGAAAATTGGGGACTGAATACATAACCGTGGATTGGCAGCAGATTTTCTGGGCTGCCAAGACCGTCTCAGTCTCAGCACATACACAGGAATCCCACTACAAATTTCTAAGCCAGTGGTACCTAACACCATCTAGACTTAAAACAATATACCCTAACACCTTGGGCAAATGCTGGAGGGGCTATGGAGTGACAGGCTCCCTGTTGCATATAATACGGTCCTCCCCTAATTAAGAAACCTGATTGAAGAATATTTTTGGAAGGGTAACAAACCAAGAGTGAGCATAAAAACGTTATACCTCCCAAGAGAGGAAGAGGTTTAGGACTCCCCAATTTTCATCTCTATAGAAGAGCCATTCGACTTCAAAGGGTGGTCGAATGGTAACGACACTTCATCAGAGAAACCACACCTTACAAAAAACTTTGCACACTACAATCTGCACCCAGACACTTAACCTCCAAAATTTATAAACTTCTTCTTTTGCTCAAAGAAAAGACTCTTCAGACCTACACAAGAAAATGGCAGAGAAAATTGGGGACTGAATACATAACCGTGGATTGGCAGTGGATTTTCCAGACCACCAAGACCGTCTCGGTCTCAGCACATACACAGGAATCCCACTACAAATTTCTACGCCAGGGGTACCTAACACCATCTCGACTTAAAACAATATACCCTAACACCTCGGGCAAATGCTGGAGGAGCTATGGAGTGACAGGCTCCCTGTTGCATATAATACATTCCCCCCCCCTAATTAAGAAACCTGATTGAAGAATATATTTGGAAGGGTAACAAACCAAGAGTGAGCATAAAAACATTATACCTCCCAAGAGAGGAAGAGGTTTAGGACTCCCCAAGGGGGAGAGACAGGCTCCCTGTTGCATATATGGTGGGACTGCCCCCTGTTAGAATAATATTGGGACACAGTGGGGGAAGAGATGCAAAAAACCCTAGAAATAGACATTCCAAAAACACATTACTTTTTCACCTCCCATTAAAAATCCAAAACCCGATTAAAAAAACTCTACTAATGCTAATGCGGCAAAAAATCTGATTCCAGTCCGCTGGAAGACAGCACAGCTCCCCACGATTGTTGACTGGAAACAAAATGTACAGAAACTCCTTCAACTGGAAAAATATCATTGTACACGAATAGCTAAAACAGAAACCTATGAAATGTTGCTCCAGTTGTGGAATGGAGTAGACCCAGAAGACTAAACAGTAAAATGTAAATGATGGGTGGATAGCTATAACAGGCTAGTGTATAGAAGGGCCTGTTGAGCGACATACCCACCAACCTTACTCACCTTATCACTCACCCCCTCAATTCAGTTTTTACAAACTTTGCCTCCCTATGGAGGTGGTGAAGTAACTTTGTGCTTGATTTTCTTCTGTGATATGTGCTTCTCAGCATTTTGAAGCCTGATTCCTCTCAGAGTACAGTGTTTGTCAGAGGCATGTGAAGAGAGTATCACCTATTGATTTTATGGTTTTCCTAACGGGAAATCTTTTCAAAGGTTCTCTGTTATCGGTCGTAGAGATTCATCTCATACCTCCCTTTTCAAATCGACGATATACTCTCATATTCCATTACCTCTACTGATACAGTACTAGTTTGATTATCTGCTATATGTGGATGGGTGTTTTTCGGTAAGTATGTTTTCATTACTTAAGACACTCTCAGCTATGGTTTGGCACTTTATGTATTAATATAAAGTTTTAAATATATGTATTGTACTTTTATTTGCCATGAGTCAGGTTTATGTATATTTCCTTTAGCAGACTATCAGTTTCAAATTGGAAAAAATATTTAGGAAGTTATTTTTTCTTACCTGGGGTATAGTTTTTTCTTCAAAATTGACTGCTTTTTCATTAATTTTGCCGGAAAAATTAGGCTCACAAGGTCACAAAATGATTATATTTATTGCGTCATTCTTGGCGCGAAGGTACGTTCGGTGACGCAAATTCGTCATTTCCAGCATCTAAGTTGATGCCAGGTTTCCTTGCACAAGGTTGTGTCTGCCATGACGCGAGTTGCGTCATTTCCTGTTGTTAGCGCCAAAAAAATTAATTTGCATTGTGAGTCATTCTTGGTGCCAAATAATTTACGGCTAGATTATGAGTTTTGAGTGAAAAAGCAGCATTTTGGGTTATAACACTGCTTTTTCACTACTGCTGCTATTACGAGTCTTGTCAAAAAATCTGTACCGCACACTTTTTTGGCCGTAACGCAAATTAACTTACGCAATTTGCGTAAAGTCTTTTTTCAACGGGACTTCCATAGCGCCAATATTACAAGCTTTTTCTGGGAGGCCAAAAAGTGAGCGGTACAGCCTATACCACAAGATTCGTAACGCAATCTAAAGTAGTAGTACAAAGCTGTAGCATAAAACTCATAACTAAAGTGTTAAAAAGTACACTAACACCCATAAACTACCTATTAACCCCTAAACCGAGGCCCTCCCGCATTGCAAACACTAAAATAAAATTATTAACCCCTAATCTGCCGCTTCCAACATCGCCGCCACTATAATAAACATATTAACCCCTAATCTGCCACCCCTAACATTGCCACCACCTACCTACATTTATTAACCCCTAAACTGCCACTCCGGACATCAGCGCCACTATAATAAACATATTAACCCCTAAACCTAACCCTAAATCTAACCCTAACACCCCCTAACTTTAATATAATTAAAATAAATCTAAACAAAACCTACTATTAATAACTAAATAATTCCTATTTAAAACAAAATACTTACCTGTAAAATAAACCCTAAGCTAGCTACAATATAAGTAATAGTTACATTGTAGCTAGCTTAGGTTTTATTTTTATTTCACAGCTAAGTTTGTATTTATTTTAACTAGGTAGAATAGTTACTAAATAGTTATTAACTATTTACTAACTACCTAGCTAAAATAAATACAAATTTACCTGTAAAATAAAACCTAACCTGTCTTACACTAACACCTAACCTTACACTACAATTAAATAAATTACATTTATTAAATACAATTACCTAAATTACAAAAAAACCCACTAAATTACACAAAATAAAAAAAAGAAATCAGATATTTAAACTAATTACACCTAATCTGATAGCCCTATCAAAATAAAAAAAGCCCCCCCAAAATAAAAAAGAAACCCTAGCCTAAACTAAACTGCCAATAGCCCTTAAAAGGGCCTTTTGCGAGGCATTGCCCCAAAGAAATCAGCTCTTTTACCTGTAAAAAAAAATACAAACAACCCCCGAACAGTAAAACCCACCACCCACATAACAGTCCCACAAATAAAATCCTAACTAAAAAAACCTAAGCTCCCTCTTGCCCTTAAAAGGGCATTTAGCTCTTTTTCAAGTGCCCAAACCCTAATCTAAAAATAAAACCCACCCAATAAACCCTTAAAAAACCGAACACTAACCCCCGAAGATCCACTTACAGTTTTGAAGTGTTTCAAATAGGAATTATTTAGGTAATGATAGTAATTTTTATTTAGATTTATTTTAATTATATTTAAGTTAGGGAGTGTTAGGGTTAGGGTTAGACTTAGGTTTAGGGGTTAATAAATTTAGTATAGTGGCGGCGACATTGGGGGCGGCAGATTAGGGGTTAATAATATTTAACTAGTTTTTGTGATGCCGGAGTGCGGCGGTTTAGGGGTTAATATGTTTATTATAGTGGCGGCGATGTCCGGAGCGGCAGATTATTAACATTATGTAGGTGTCGGCGATGTCGGGGGCGGCAGATTAGGGGTTAATAAGTGTAAGATTAGGGGTGTTTAGACTCGGGGTTCATGTTAGGGTGTTAGGTGTAAACATAAATTTTGTTTCCCTATAGGAATCAATGGGGTTGCGTTTTGGAGCTTTACGCTGCTTTTTTGCAGGTCTTAGACTTTTTTCAGCCGGCTTTCCCCATTGATGTCTATGGGGAAATCGTGCACGAGCATATAAAACCAACAAACCACGGCTTTCAGCAGCGCTGGTATTGGAGTGCGGTATGGAGCACAATTTTGCTTTACGCTCACTTCTTGCCTGTTAACACCGGGTTTTTGTAAACCTGTAATACCAGTGCTGTAGGGAAGTGAGCGGTGACAATAACGTGCAAGTAAGTACCGAGCAGCTCTTACCGCAAAACTCGTAATCTAGCCGTTAATTATTTAAACCCCACTTCCTATATGCCTCTTGCTCTTTTTTATGCTCAGAGGGCTATGCTGTTTGCATTTTTTTCCCATTCCTGAAACTGCCATATAAAGAAATTGATCATTTTGCTTTATATGTTGTTTTTTTCTCTTACATTTGCAAGATGTCTCAAACTGATCCTGTCTCAGAAACCACTGTTGGAATCCTGCTGCCTGATAACAGTTCTACCAAAGCTAAGTGTATCTGTTGTAAGTTTGTGGAGATTATATCTCCAGTTGTAGTATGTAACAGTTGTCATGACAAGCTTTTGCATGCAGAGAATGTATCCATCAGTATTAGTACAATGTCTGTTGTTCCTTTAACATCTGATGTACATGATATCCCTGTGAATATTAAAGATTTTATTGCTGATCCGATTCAGAAGGCTTTGTCTGCTATTCCGTGTTCTAATAAACGTAAAAGGTCTTTTAATACTTCTCATAAGATTGATGAAATTTTAAATGACCGACAACATACTGAATTATCCTTCTCTGATGAGGATCTATCTGATTCAGAAGATCCTACCTCAGATATTGGCACTGACAAATCTACTTATCTCTTTAAGATAGAGTATATTCGTAAATTATTAAAGAAGTGTTGGTTACTTTGGATTTTGAGGAATCTCTTGATACTAAAATTAGTAAATGTTTAAATTTTGTTTACAAACCCCCTGTGGTTATTCCAGAGGTTTTTTCAGTTCCTGATGCTATTTCTGATATTATTTCTAAGGAATGGAATAGGCCTGGTACTTCTTTTATTCCTTCTTCTAGGTTTAAGACGTATCCTTTGCCAGCAGCTAGATTGGAGTTTTGGGAAAAAATCCCCAAAGTTTATGGGGCAATTTCTACTCTTGCCAAATGTACTACTATTCCTATGGAAGATAGTACTTCTTTTAAGGATCCTTTAGATAGGAAACTTGAATCTTATCTAAGGAAAGCTTATTTATTTTCTGGCTATATTTTTAGGCCTGCTATATCCATGGTTGATGTTGCAGCTGCATCAACTTTTTGGTTGGAAAGCTTAGCGCAACAGGAAACAGATTCTGATTTGTATAGCATTGTTCGCTTGCTTCAACATGCTAATCATTTTATCTGTTATGCTATTTTTGATATCATCAAAATTGATCTTAAATCTATGTCTTTAGCTATTTTAGCTAGAAGAGCTTTGTGGCTTAAATATTGGAATGCTAACATGGTCTAAGTCTAGATTACTATCTCTTTCTTTCCAAGGTAACAATTTATTTGGTTCCCAGTTGGATTCAATTATTTCAACTGTCACTGGGGGATGGGAGTTTTTTTGCCTCAGGATAAAATACCTAAGGGTAAATCTAAAGCTTCTAATCGTTTTCATTCTTTTCGACAGAATAAGAAAAAGAAAGCCAATCCTTCCCCCAAAGAATCTGGTTCCAATTGGAAACCTTCTTCAAGTTGGAATAAATTCAAGCCTTTTAAGAAACCAAAGCCAGCCCCTAAGTCTGCATGAAGGTGCGGCCCTCATTCCAGCTCAGCTGATGGGGGGCAGACTAAAATTTTTCCAAAACATTTTGGCAGATTCTGTCCAAAATCAGTGGATTCAGAGTATTGTCTCTCAAGGGTATCGCATAGGATTCAGAGTAAGACCTCCTGTGAGAAGATTTTTTCTCTCACACGTTCCAGTAAATCCAGTGAAGGCTCAGGCTTTTCTGAAGTGTGTTTCAGATCTAGAGCTTTCAGGGGTTATCATACCAGTTCCGTTTCAGGAACAGGGTCTGGGGTTTTATTCAAATCTATTCATAGTCCTAAAGAAAGAAAATTCATTAAGGCCCGTTCTGGATCTGAAAATTTTGAATCGTTTTGTAAAAGTGCCAACTTTTAAAATGGTGAAGTATAAGGATTTCTGCCTTTTGTTCAGTAAGGTCATTATATGTCCACGATAGACTTACAGGATGCATATCTTCATATTCTGATTCATCCAGACCACTATCAGTTTCTGAGATTCTCTTTTCTAGACAAGCATTACCAATTTGTCACTCTTTCATTTGGCCTAGCGACAGCTCCAAGAATTTTTTCTAAGGTTCTCAGTGCTCTACTCTCTGTTATCAGAGAACAGGGTATTGCAGTGTTTCCTTATTTGGACGATATCTTGGTACTAGCTCAGTCTTATCATTCTGCCGAATCTCACACGAATCAACTAGTGTTGTTTCTTCAAAGACATGGTTGGAGGATCAATTTACCAAAAAGTTCCTTGATTCCTCAGACAAGGGTCACCTTTTTAGGTTTCCAGATAGATTCAGTGTCCATGACTCTGTCTCTAACAGACAAGAGACAAATAAAATTGGTTTCAGCTTGTCGAAACCTTCAGTCTCAATCATTCCCTTCAGTGGCTATGTGCATGGAAGTTTTAGGTCTCATGACTGCAGTATCGGACACAATCCCCTTTTGCTTTGTATGCTGAATCAATGGTGCAGGGATTATACAAGGATATCACAATAATTAATATCCTTAAATCCCAATTTTTGACTCTCTCTAACTTGGTTGTTAGATCTCCATCGTATATCTCAAGGGGCCTCTTTTGTTAATCCAACCTGGACTGTAATCACAACAGATGCAAGTCTTTCAGGTTGGGGAGCTGTCTGGGGATCTCTGACAGCACAAGGAGTTTGGAAATCTCAAGAGACAAGGTTACCAATCAATATTTTAGAACTCTGTGTTTTTTTCAGGGCACTTCAGGTTTGGCCTCTATTGAAGAGAGAACCATTCATTTGTTTTCAGACAGACAATATCACAACTGTGGCATATGTCAATCATCAGGGTGGGACTCACAGTCCCCTAGCTATGAAAGAAGTATCTCGGATACTTTCTTGGGCTGAATCCAGCTCTTGTCTAATTTCTGCAGTTCATATCCCAGGTGTAGACAATTGGGAAGTTGATTATCTCAGCCTTCAGACTTTACATCCGGGGGAGTGGTCTCTCCATCCAGATGTATTTTTTCAGATTGTTCAGATGTGGGGTCTTTCAGAAATAGATCTGATGGCTTTCCATATAAACAAGAAACTTCCCAGGTACTTGTCCAGGGATCCTCAGGCAGAGTTGGTGGATGCGTTAGCAGTTCCTTGGTTTTACCAACCTACTTATATCTTCCCACCTCTAGTTCTTCTTCCAAGAGTGATCTCCAAGATCATCATGGAACAATAGTTTGTGTTTCTGGTAGCACCAGCATGGCCTCACAGGTTTTAGTATGCGGATCTTGTCCGGATGTCCCATTGCCAACCTTGCCAACTTCCTTTAAGACCAGACCTTCTGTCTCAAGGACTGTTTTTCCATCAGGATCTCAAATCGTTAAATTTGAAGGTATGGAAATTGAACGCTTAGTGCTTAGTCATAGAGGTTTCCCTGACTCAGTGATTGATACTATGTTACAGGCTCGTAAATCTGTTTCTAGGAAGATTTATTATCTAGTTTGGAAGACTTAGATTTCATGGTGTTCTTCTCATAAATTCTCCTGGCATTCTTTTAGAATTGCTAGGATTTTACAGTTTCTTCAGGATGGTTTGGATAAAGGTTGTCTGCAAGTTAATTGAAGGGACAAATCTCTGCTTTTTCTGTTTTATTTCACAGAAAGATTGCTAAGCTTCCTGATATTCACTGTTTTGTGCAGGCTTTGGTCCGTATCAAGCCTGTCATTAAATCAATCTGTCCTCATTTTGAGCCTATGCATTCTTTGGATATTAAACTACTTTCTTGGAAAGTGTTGTTCCTTTTGGCATTTCAGTTTTTACCTAAAGTTATGAATTCTAACAACATTAATAGGGAAATTGTTGTTCCCTCTTTGCGTCCTAATCCTAAGAATTCTTTGAAGAGATCCTTACATTCTCTGGATGTTGTAAGAGCTTTGAAATATTATGTTGGAGCTACTAAAGATTTCAGGAAGACTTCTAGTCTATTTGTTGTCTTTTCTGGTCCTAGGAAAGGTCAGAAAGCTTCTGCCATTTCTTTGGCATTCTGGTTAAAGCTTTTGATTCATCAGGTTTATTTGGAGTTGGGCCAGGCCCTGCCTCAGAGAATCACAGCTCATTCTACTAGATCAGTTTCCACTTTGTGGACTTTCAAGTATGAAGCTTCAGTTGATCAGATTTGCAAAGCAGCAACTTGGTCTTTGCATACACTTACTAAATTCTACCGTTTTGATGTATTTGTCTCTTCGGAAGCAGTTTTTGGTAGAAAAGTTCTTCAGGCAGCTGTTGATTCCTCTGCTTATATTTTAAGTGTTTTCTTTTCAATTATGAGAAAAACATATTTTTTTGGGTTGTGGATTTAAAATTTTCAGCAGAAAATGACTGTTTTTATTTTATCCCTCCCTCTCTAGTGACTCTTCTGTGGAGTACCACATCTTGGGTATTACTATCCCATACGTCACTAGCTCATGGACTCTTGCCAATTACATGAAAGAAAACATAATTTATGTAAGAACTTACCTGATAAATTAATTTCTTTCATATTGGCAAGAGTCCATGATTTTTTGTATAAAGAACAATTATATTTCCAGTTCCTTTTTTTGATGCTTTTTACTCCTTTTTCTATCACCCCACTACTTGGCTATTCATTAAACTTAATTGTGGGTGTGGTGAGGGATGTATTTATAGGCATTTTGAGGATTGGGAAACTTTGCCCATCCTGGTAGGATTGTATATCCCATACGTCATTAGCTTATGGACTCTTGCCAATATGAAAGAAATTAATTTATCAGGTAAATTCTTACATAAATTATGTTTTTTTTTCTTTTTTCCCTTTCTATTTCCCCCCTTCCTATTTGACTTTCTCTTAATGAATAACTCCTCCCTATCGATATACTACTAGTATGTGGGCTTATAACAACCAGTATATAGCAAACCTTGCATTTTCAATCTAACGAGTTGATGTTAAAGATAGTCTAGTGAAAATTAAACTTTAATGATTCAGATAGGGCATGCCATTTTAAACAACTTTCCAACTGACTTTTATCATTAAATTTGCTTTGTTACCTTGGTGGTATTTTGCGATCTACCAAATAAATGTATTAACCCCTAATCTGCCATTCTCCCACATCGTAATCTACCTAATAAATGTATTAACCCCTAATCCGCCATTCACCCACATCACAATCTACCTAATAAAAGTATTAACCCATAAATCCGCCAACCCCAACATCACAAACTACCTAATAAATGTATTAACCCCTAAACCGCCAAACCCCCACATCTCAAAGTAACTTATTAACTTATTAACCCCTAAACCGCCAAACCCCCACATTGCAATAAACCTAATTAATCTATTAACTGCTAAACCACCAACCCCCCACAACGCAAAAAACGAATTTAATTACTAAGCCCCCTAACCTAACACCCTCTCAATTAACCCAAAATTACATAAAATACTAAATTACAATTAAAATTAAAAATCTTAACAGTACTTAAAAAAACCCATAAGATTAATTAATCTAAAATTACAAAAAATAAATAAAAAAAGTCTAACATTACAGAAAATAATAAACCAAATTATCAAAAATAAAAAAATTAAACCTTATCCCTATGAAAATAAAAAAAGCCCCCCCCCCAAAATAAAAACACCCCCTGATCTAATACTAAACTACCAATAGCCCTTAAAAGGGCTTTATGTAGGGCATTGCCCTAAGTTAAACAGCTTTTTTGCTTTTAAAAAAATTCTAAGTCCCCCAAAAATAAAAAAAAACCTAACACTAAAAAACCTAAGCTACCCATTGCCCCTAAAAGGGCATTTGTATGGGCATTGCCCTTAAAATGGCATTCAGCTCTTTTACTGCCCTTAAAAGGGCATTCAGCTCTTTTACCACCCAATAAAATCCCTATTCTAAAAAAAATTATTAAAAAAGCCTAAGTCTAACCCCCAGAGAGGTACTCACGGTTCCTGAAGTCCGGCGTTGAAATCTTCTTCCAAGCGGCGACATCTTCTTCCATCACATCGGCCTCTTCTTTCTTCATCCAGGACCGTGGAACTGAAGCCATGGAGCATCCTCTTCGTATGATCACCACCGTACACTGAATATTGAATGCAAGTTTGAACAGCCAATAGGATATTTCAGTAGCTCTTATCCTATTTGCTGATTTAAATTTGAAGATTCAAATCAGCCTGGATGAAGATAGAAGAGGTCGTTGCGATGGAAGATGTCGCTGCGATGGGAGATGTCGCCGCATAGAAGAAGACTTCACCGGCGGACTTTAGGAACCATGAGTACCTATCTGGGGGTTAGATTTAGGCTTTTTTTTTTAATTTTTTAATTTTTAAAAAAAATTTAGATTTGGGATTTTTTTAGGCGGTAAAAGAGCCGAATGTCCTTTTAAGGGCAGTAAAAGAGCTGAATGCTCTTTTAAGGGCAATGCCGACACAAATGCCCCTTTAGGGGCAAAGGATAGTTTAGGATTTTTTGGTGTTATGATTTTATATTTTGGGGGGTTTGGTGGGGGGGCTTTTTACCGTTAAGGGGGACTTAGTTTTTTTTAAATGTAAAAGAGCTTTTTAACTTAGGGCAATGCTCTACAAAAGGCCCTTTTAAGGGCTTTTGGTAGTTTAGTTTAGATTAGGGGGTGTTTTTATTTTGGGGGGCTTTTTTTATTTCCATAGGGATCAGGTTTAATTTTTTTTATTTTTGATAATTTGGTTTATTATCTTCTTATCTTATTTATAAAGTAATGTTAGGTTTTTTATTTTAATTCAGTAGCTCTCATCCTATTGGCTGATTTAAATTTGAAGATTCAAATCAGCCAATAGGAATGCAAGGTACACCATATTTAAACGCTTAACTTGCATTCAATATTCAGTGTACGGTGGTGATCGTACGAAGAGGATCCTCCACGCTCCATGGCTCCATGGTCGCCGGTCTTCAGTTCTGCTGTCCTAATTGAAGATAGAAGAGGTCGTCGCGATGGAAGAAGATGTCGCCGCTATGGAAGAAGACTTCACTGCCAGACCTTAGGAACCGTGAGTACCTATATGGGGGTTAGACTTAGTTGGCGGTAAAAGAGCCGAATGTCCTTTTAAGGGCAGTAAAAGAGCTGAATGCCCTTTAAAGGGCAATGCCCATACAAATACCCCTTTAGGGGCAATGGGTAGTTTAGGATTTTTTAGTGTTAGGATTTTATATTTTGGGGGGTTTGGTGGATGGGGGGGTTTTACCGTTAGGGGGAACTTAGTTTTATTTAAATGTAAAAGAGCTGTTTAACTTTGGGCAATGCTCTACAAAAGGCCCTTTTATTTTTGGGGGCTTTTTTATTTTCATAGGGATCAGGTTTAATTTTTTTTATTTTTGATAATTTGGTTTATTATCTTCTGTAATGTTAGACTTTTTTATATTTTGTAATTTTAGATTAATTTAAACTTTTTTTATTTATAAAGTAATGTTAGGTTGTTAATTTTAATTGTAATTTAGTATTTTTTAATTTTAGGTAATTGGGGTTAATTTAGGGGGGTAGGTTAGGGGGCTTAGTAAGTTAGTAATTTGCATTGTGGGGGGTTGATGGTTTAGGAGTTAATAGCTTAATTAGGTTATTTGCATTGTGGGGGGTTGGTGGTTTAGGGGTTAATATACTTTATTAGGTAGTTTGCGATATGGGTGAAAGGAAGATTATGGGTTAATAGTTTAATTAGGCCTATTGCGATGTGGGGGTTCAGCCGTTTAGGGGTTAATATACTATATTAGGTAGTTTGCAATGTGGGTAAATGGCGAATTAGGGGTTAATAGTTTAATTAGACATATTGCGAAGTGGGGGTTCAGCAGATTAGGGGTTAATATACTTTATTAGTTATTGCGGGGGGGGATTGCAGTTAACAGGTAGATATTGTGCATGCGTTAGGTGTAAGTTTATATTTTCAGGGAGTTACGGTGCTCACATTTTCAGCCTAAGGCTTGATGTGCCTGCCTATGTGTGGCGAGGTGAAAATGGAGTAATAGTCCTTGCGCTGAATATGTGATACCAACTTGCAACGCGGTTCTATGTTAGCTTATGGGAATAAACTTAGCGGGCTACGGGTGAAATATATGCGGCGCCGTATATGTAATACCAACATCGTCGCCGGCTTTTGCGGATGCCGCTGCATATGTAATCTCACCCCTTGTAATTACAAGACATATGTTTTTTTGTCTTACTGTAGAATAACATATCAGCCAAGTCTAAACTTGACATTTACTGCAATTGTTCTTCTATTGCCAAACTCTACCAACCATTTTCCTAATTTGGAGGAACCAATCTGGTATCAGACCTACTCAGCAGGGGGGGTTCTCATGCAAAGATTTGATAGGGCCTCCCAAAAGTAACTCAATAGTAAGCAATAGCAATAAGATAGATAGATAGATAGATAGATAGATCCACATGCATTAATAGAAGACTCCTCTGCATTAGGATTGTACACATTCTGTACACACCTGCTACACCAATGGTAGTTCCACCCTTGCTTGACTCTTCAGATAGCAAGGCTTGAAAATGTGGTCTGTGCAGTGAGAGTGAGATTTTGAAAACGTGGTCTGTACAGTGAGAGTGAGATTTTGAAAACGTGGTCTGTACAGTGAGAGTGAGATTTTGAAAAGGTGGTTTGTGTTGTGAAATTTTGATAACAAAAAACAAGTTAACAAATATAACCATTGGGCAAACATGCTCAGTATACGATTAATGCTTATACACAAAGGGCATTCAGAATGTTTAACACTTCTCAAGATGGATTTAGATTGCAAAATATTCACTTTATACGTATATGTAAATGATGTTTACCTTAGACATCGTACAAAGAGATTTTGGTTTACTTACAAACAAATTTACCTGCTCTTTGTGCCTTAAGTCTAGTGGTGAGAAACACACATTTTAGTCAATGTTCTGTAAAAGTAAAGCGATTCTTTGTAAAGTGTAAACGCGGTGCTAATTCTTGACTAGCGCTTCCTATTGATTTCCACAGGAGACACAAATGGTGAAAATGCGGAAGAGATTTAGGCCTAGATTTGGAGTTCGGCGGTAAAAGGGCTGTTAACGCTCCGCGGGCTTTTTTCTGGCCGCACCATAAATTTAACTCTGGTATCGAGAGTTAAAACAAATGCTGCGTTAGGCTCCAAAAAAGGAGCGTAGAGCATTTTTACCGCAAATGCAACTCTCGATACCAGAGTTGCTTACGGACGCGGCCGGCCTCAAAAACGTGCTCGTGCACGATTCTCCCATAGGAAACAATGGGACTGTTTGAGCTGAAAAAAAACCTAACACCTGCAAAAAAGCAGCGTTCAGCTCCTAACGCAGCCCCATTGATTCCTATGGGGAAACACTTCCTACGTCTGCACCTAACACCCTAACATGTACCCCGAGTCTAAACACCCCTAACCTTACACTTATTAACCCCTAATCTGCCGCCCCCGCTATCGCTGACCCCTGCATATTTTTTTTAACCCCTAATCTGCCGCTCCGTAAACCGCCGCAACCTACGTTATCCCTATGTACCCCTAATCTGCTGCCCTAACATCGCCGACCCCTATGTTATATTTATTAACCCCTAATCTGCCCCCCACAACGTCGCCGACACCTACCTACACTTATTAACCCCTAATCTGCCGAGCGGACCTGAGCGCTACTATAATAAAGTTATTAACCCCTAATCCGCCTCACTAACCCTATCATAAATAGTATTAACCCCTAATCTGCCCTCCCTAACATCGCCGACACCTAACTTCAATTATTAACCCCTAAACTTCCGATCGGAGCTCACCGCTATTCTAATAAATGGATTAACCCCTAAAGCTAAGTCTAACCCTAACACTAACACCCCCCTAAGTTAAATATAATTTTTATCTAACGAAATAAATTAACTCTTATTAAATAAATTATTCCTATTTAAAGCTAAATACTTACCTGTAAAATAAATCCTAATATAGCTACAATATAAATTATAATTATATTATAGCTATTTTAGGATTAATATTTATTTTACAGGTAACTTTGTAATTATTTTAACCAGGTACAATAGCTATTAAATAGTTAAGAACTATTTAATAGTTACCTAGTTAAAATAATAACAAATTTACCTGTAAAATAAGTCCTAACCTAAGATATAATTAAACCTAACACTACCCTATCAATAAAATAATTAAATAAACTACCTACAATTACCTACAATTAACCTAACACTACACTATCAATAAATTAATTAATTAAACACAATTGCTACAAATAAATACAATTAAATAAACTAGCTAAAGTACAAAAAATAAAAAAGATCTAAGTTACAGAAAATAAAAAAATATTTACAAACATAATAAAAATATTACAACAATTTTAAACTAATTACACCTACTCTAAGCCCCCTAATAAAATAACAAAGCCCCCCAAAATAAAAAATTCCCTACCCTATTCTAAATTAAAAAAGTTACAAGCTCTTTTACCTTACCAGCCCTGAACAGGGCCCTTTGCGGGGCATGCCCCAAGAATTTCAGCTCTTTTGCCTGTAAAAAAACACATACAATACCCCCCCCCCAACATTACAACCCACCACCCACATACCCCTAATCTAACCCAAACCCCCCTTAAATAAACCTAACACTAATCCCCTGAAGATCTTCCTACCTTGTCTTCACCATCCAGGTATCACCGATCCGTCCTGGCTCCAAGATCTTCATCCAACCCAAGCGGGGGTTGGCGATCCATAATCCGGTGCTCCAAAGTCTTCCTCCTATCCGGCAAGAAGAGGACATCCGGACCGGCAAACATCTTCTCCAAGCGGCATCTTCGATCTTCTTCCATCCGGTGCGGAGCGGGTCCATCTTGAAGCAGGCGACGCGGATCCATCCTCTTCTTCCGATGTCTCCCGACTAATGACTGTTCCTTTAAGGGACGTCATCCAAGATGGCGTCCCTCGAATTCCGATTGGCTGATAGGATTCTATCAGCCAATCGGAATTAAGGTAGGAATTTTCTGATTGGCTGATGGAATCAGCCAATCAGAATCAAGTTCAATCCGATTGGCTGATCCAATCAGCCAATCAGATTGAGCTCGCATTCTATTGGCTGTTCCGATCAGCCAATAGAATGCGAGCTCAATCTGATTGGCTGATTGGATCGGCCAATCGGATTTAACTAGATTCTGATTGGCTGATTCCATCAGCCAATCAGAAAATTCCTACCTTAATTCCGATTGGCTGATAGAATCCTATCAGCCAATCGGAATTCGAGGGACGCCATCTTGGATGACGTCCCTTAAAGGAACAGTCATTAGTCGGGAGACATCGGAAGAAGAGGATGGATCTGCGTCGCCTGCTTCAAGATGGACCCGCTCCGCACCGGATGGAAGAAGATCGAAGATGCCGCTTGGAGAAGATGTTTGCCGGTCCGGATGTCCTCTTCTTGCCGGATAGGAGGAAGACTTTGGAGCACCGGATTATGGATCGCCAACCCCCGCTTGGGTTGGATGAAGATCTTGGAGCCAGGACGGATCGGTGATACCTGGATGGTGAAGACAAGGTAGGAAGATCTTCAGGGGATTAGTGTTAGGTTTATTTAAGGGGGGTTTGGGTTAGATTAGGGGTATGTGGGTGGTGGGTTGTAATGTTGGGGGGGGGTATTGTATGTGTTTTTTTACAGGCGAAAGAGCTGAAATTCTTGGGGCATGCCCCGCAAAGGGCCCTGTTCAGGGCTGGTAAGGTAAAAGAGCTTGTAACTTTTTAAATTTAGAATAGGGTAGGGAATTTTTTATTTTGGGGGGCTTTGTTATTTTATTAGGGGGCTTAGAGTAGGTGTAATTAGTTTAAAATTGTTGTAATATTTTTATTATGTTTGTAAATATTTTTTTATTTTCTGTAACTTAGATCTTTTTTATTTTTTGTACTTTAGCTAGTTTATTTAATTGTATTTATTTGTAGCAATTGTGTTTAATTAATTTATTGATAGTGTAGTGTTAGGTTAATTGTAGGTAATTGTAGGTAGTTTATTTAATTATTTTATTGATAGGGTAGTGTTAGGTTTAATTATATCTTAGGTTAGGACTTATTTTACAGGTAATTTTGTTATTATTTTAACTAGGTAACTATTAAATAGTTCTTAACTATTTAATAGCTATTGTACCTGGTTAAAATAATTACAAAGTTACCTGTAAAATAAATATTAATCCTAAAATAGCTATAATATAATTATAATTTATATTGTAGCTATATTAGGATTTATTTTACAGGTAAGTATTTAGCTTTAAATAGGAATAATTTATTTAATAAGAGTTAATTTATTTCGTTAGATAAAAATTATATTTAACTTAGGGGGGTGTTAGTGTTAGGGTTAGACTTAGCTTTAGGGGTTAATACATTTATTAGAATAGCGGTGAGCTCCGGTCGTCAGATTAGGGGTTAATAATTGAAGTTAGGTGTCGGCGATGTTAGGGAGGGCAGATTAGGGGTTAATACTATTTATGATAGGGTTAGTGAGGCGGGTTAGGGGTTAATAACTTTATTATAGTAGCGCTCAGGTCCGCTCGGCAGATTAGGGGTTAATAAGTGTAGGCAGGTGTCGGCGACGTTGAGGGGGGCAGATTAGGGGTTAATAAATATAATATAGGGGTCGGCGGTGTTAGGGGTAGCAGATTAGGGGTACATAGGGATAACGTAGGTGGCGGCGATTTGCGGTCGGTGGATTAGGGGTTAATTATTTTAAGTAGCTTGCGGCGACGTTGTGGGGGGCAGGTTAGGGGTTAATAAATATAATACAGGGGTCGGCGGGGTTAGGGGCAGCAGATTAGGGGTACATAAGTATAACGTAGGTGGCGGTCGGCAGATTAGGGGTTAAAAATTTTAATCGAGTGGCGGCGATGTGGGGGGACCTCGGTTTAGGGGTACATAGGTAGTTTATGGGTGTTAGTGTACTTTAGGGTACAGTAGTTAAGAGCTTTATAAACCGGCGTTAGCCAGAAAGCTCTTAACTCCTGCTATTTTCAGGCGGCTGGAATCTTGTCGTTAGAGCTCTAACGCTCACTGCAGAAACGACTCTAAATACCAGCGTTAGAAAGATCCCATTGAAAAGATAGGCTACGCAAATGGCGTAGGGGGATCTGCGGTATGGAAAAGTCGCGGCTGAAAAGTGAGCGTTAGACCCTTTAATCACTGACTCCAAATACCAGCGGGCGCCCAAAACCAGCGTTAGGAGCCTCTAACGCTGGTTTTGACGGCTACCGCCGAACTCCAAATCTAGGCCTTAGGGACCTTGATCAGTGTAAATAACCCTGTTAAAGGGGGGAAATTAATGCTTTACAGCTGTTAATCATCTATTATCTGTAACAGCAGCATAAGTAAAAGTTTTATGCATAACAACTCATATGAATTGAGCTACTTAGGGGACTATGACAGCCCTTTTCTAATTCGCTGCTTATATTTATGCTTTCATGTCTGTCTGTCAATATCTCACAAAAACGTTTATTACATTTTGTATATCTATTCACTTGTTTGCACAGTCATTGTGTAGAAAATACAGATGTTCTTTAAATATATCTGATGTTCAAGATAACTAATTTATTGAAGTGTTTTGCTTGGGTTGAAATACATTATTCAAAAGGACATGAAACACAATCATTTGATAGAACATACAATTTTAATCAACTTTTTAATTTACTTCTAATACCAAATTGCTTCATTTTCTTGGTATCCTATGTTGAACGAGCAACAATGCACTACTGGGAGCTAGCTGAATCACATTGCATGAGCTAGTGACAAGAGCCATATGTCTGTAGCCACCAATTAGCAGCTAGCTCCCACTAATGCACTGTTGCTCCTGAGCCTATCTAGGTATGTTTTTGACAAAGGATACAAAGAGAACAAAACAAATTAGAACAAAAAGTAAACAGAAGTAAATTGGAAAGCTGTCTATAGTTGCATTCTCTGAAAAATGAAAGAACATTTTTTGAGATTCACTTCCTTAAATTAAGCATTTAAGGGGGAATTTGATTTTTTATTTAATTTCCCTTTAAAACACGGTGGGATAGATTAAAAGTGGAGTACAAAAATGTTAGTTTTTTTGAGCGCTAACACTGCTCAAGATAAATCAATAGCGCTCTTATGTTTGCGCTGGTATTACAAGTTGAAAGGCTAAGTGAGCGAGTGAGGGAATGACTTGGGCATCCTAACATATGGAGGTCGGATAACGTGACTGCACTAACTCCCTTCCCCATTGACTTCTATGGGGCACGCTAAAAACGCCCTTTCTGCCTTTCACTCGAGCAGTAACCTGAATGTGTGCTAGAAGAACTGCGCTAAAGCCAAAGGTGCGTTATAAATACTTGAAATACCTTTGTTTTTCACTTAGAAGAAAATGTTCTTTTTATTTTTAAATATATATTTCTACATTTTATATATATAATTATATATACAGTGTATATATATATATATATATATATACACTCACCGACCACTTTATTAGGTATATTAGGTACACCTTGCTAGTACCTGGATGGACCCCCTTTTGCCTTCAGAACTGCCTTAATTCTTTGTGGCATAGATTCGACAGGATGTTGGAAACATGACATTTTGGTCCATATTGACATGATAGCATCACACAGTTGCTGCAGATTTGTCGGCTGCACATCCATGATGCAAATCTCCCGTTCCACCACATCCCAAAGGTGCTCTATTGGATTGAGATCTTGTGACGGTGCAGGCCATTGTAGTACAGTAAACTCATTGTCATGTTCAAGAAACCAGTTTGAGATGATTTGAGCTTTGTGACATGGTGCATTATCCTGCTGGAAGTAGCCATCAGAAGATGGGTACACTGTAGTCATAAAGGGATGGAAATGGTCAGCAACAATACTCAGGTAGACCGTGGTGTTTAAACAATGCGCAATTGGTACTAAGGAACCCAAAGTGTGCCTAAAAAATATCCCCCACACCATTAAACCACCACCAGCCTGAACCGTTGATACAAGGCAGGATGAATCCATGCTTTCATGTTATTTACGACAAATTCTGACCCTACCATCTGAATGTGGCAGTTGAAATAGAGAGTCTTCAGACCAGGCAACATTTTTTCAAACTTCTATTGTCCAATTTTGGTGACCCTGTGCGAATTGTAGCCTCACTTTCCTGTTCTTAGCTGACAGGCATGGCACCCGGTATGGTCTTCTGCCACAGTAGCCCATCTGATTCAAGCTTTGATGTGTTGTGCATTCACAGATGGTATTCTGCATACCTTAGTTGTAACGAGTGGTTATTTGAGTTACTGTTGCCTTTTTAACATCTCGAACCAGTGCCCATTCTCCTCTGACCTCTGACATTATCAAGGCATTGTTGTCCACACAAGTGCTGCTCACTGGATATTTTATCTTTCTCAGATCATTCTCTGTAAACCCTAGAGATTGTTGTGCATGAAAATCCCAGTAGATCAGCAGTTTTTTAAATACTCAGACCAGCCCATCTGGCACCAACAACCATGCCATGTTCAAAGTCACTTAAATCCCCTTTCTTCCCCATTCTGATGCTCGGTTTGAACATCAGCAAGTCATCTTCAACATGTCTAGATGCCTAAATGCATTGATTTGCTGCCATGTAATTGGCTGATTAGCAATTTGTGTTAACAAGCAATTGAACAGGTGTACCTAATAAAGTGGCCGGTGAGTGTATGTATATATATATATATATATATATATATATATATATACAGGGAGTGCAGAATTATTAGGCAAATGAGTATTTTGACCACATCATCCTCTTTATGCATGTTGTCTTACTCCAAGCTGTATAGGCTCGAAAGCCTACTACCAATTAAGCATATTAGGTGATGTGCATCTCTGTAATGAGAAGGGGTGTGGTCTAATGACATCAACACCCTATATCAGGTGTGCATAATTATTAGGCAACTTCCTTTCCTTTGGCAAAATGGGTCAAAAGAAGGACTTGACAGGCTCAGAAAAGTCAAAAATAGTGAGATATCTTGCAGAGGGATGCAGCACTCTTAAAATTGCAAAGCTTCTGAAGCGTGATCATCGAACAATTAAGCGTTTCATTCAAAATAGTCAACAGGGTCGCAAGAAGCGTGTGGAAAAACCAAGGCGCAAAATAACTGCCCATGAACTGAGAAAAGTCAAGCGTGCAGCTGCCAAGATGCCACTTGCCACCAGTTTGGCCATATTTCAGAGCTGCAACATCACTGGAGTGAACAAAAGCACAAGGTGTGCAATACTCAGAGACATGGCCAAGGTAAGAAAGGCTGAAAGACGACCACCACTGAACAAGACACACAAGCTGAAACGTCAAGACTGGGCCAAGAAATATCTCAAGACTGATTTTTCTAAGGTTTTATGGACTGATGAAATGAGAGTGAGTCTTGATGGGCCAGATGGATGGGCCCGTGGCTGGATTGGTAAAGGGCAGAGAGCTCCAGTCCGACTCAGACGCCAGCAAGGTGGAGGTGGAGTACTGGTTTGGGCTGGTATCATCAAAGATGAGCTTGTGGGGCCTTTTCGGGTTGAGGATGGAGTCAAGCTCAACTCCCAGTCCTACTGCCAGTTTCTGGAAGACACCTTCTTCAAGCAGTGGTACAGAAAGAAGTCTGCATCCTTCAAGAAAAACATGATTTTCATGCAGGACAATGCTCCATCACACGGGTCCAAGTACTCCACAGCGTGGCTGGCAAGAAAGGGTATAAAAGAATAAAATCTAATGACATGGCCTCCTTGTTCACCTGATCTGAACCCCATTGAGAACCTGTGGTCCATCATCAAATGTGAGATTTACAAGGAGGGAAAACAGTACACCTCTCTGAACAGTGTCTGGGAGGCTGTGGTTGCTGCTGCACGCAATGTTGATGGTGAACAGATCAAAACACTGACATAATTCATGGATGGCAGGCTTTTGAGTGTCCTTGCAAAGAAAGGTGGCTATATTGGTCACTGATTTGTTTTTGTTTTGTTTTTGAATGTCAGAAATGTATATTTGTGAATGTTGAGATGTTATATTGGTTTCACTGGTAAAAATAAATAATTGAAATGGGTATATATTTGTTTTTTGTTAAGTTGCCTAATAATTATGCACAGTAATAGTCACCTGCACACACAGATATCCCCCTAAAATAGCTATAACTAAAAACAAACTAAAAACTTCTTCCAAAACTATTCAGCTTTGATATTAATGAGTTTTTTGGGTTCATTGAGAACATGGTTGTTGTTCAATAATAAAATTAATCCTCAAAAATACAACTTGCCTAATAATTCTGCACTCCCTGTATATATATATACATGGAGTGCAGAATTATTAGGCAAGTTGTATTTTTGAGGATTAATTTTATTATTGAACAACAACCATGTTCTCAATGAACCCAAAAAACTCATTAATATCAAAGCTGAATATTTTTGGAAGTAGTTTTTAGTTTGTTTTTAGTTTTAGCTATTTTAGGGGGATATCTGTGTGTGCAGGTGACTATTACTGTGCATAATTATTAGGCAACTTAACAAAAAACAAATATATACCCATTTCAATTATTTATTTTTACCAGTGAAACCAATATAACATCTCAACATTCACAAATATACATTTCTGACATTCAAAAACAAAACAAAAACAAATCAGTGACCAATATAGCCACCTTTCTTTGCAAGGACACTCAAAAGCCTGCCATCCATGGATTCTGTCAGTGTTTTGATCTGTTCACCATCAACATTGCGTGCAGCAGCAACCACAGCCTCCCAGACACTGTTCAGAGAGGTGTACTGTTTTCCCTCCTTGTAAATCTCACATTTGATGATGGACCACAGGTTCTCAATGGGGTTCGGATCAGGTGAACAAGGAGGCCATGTCATTAGATTTTCTTCTTTTATAACCTTTTTTGCCAGCCACGCTGTGGAGTACTGTGATGGAGCATTGTCCTGCATGAAAATCATGTTTTTCTTGAAGGATGCAGACTTCTTCCTGTACCACTGCTTGAAGAAGGTGTCTTCCAGAAACTGGCAGTAGGACTGGGAGTTGAGCTTGACTCCATCCTCAACCCGAAAAACATAATTTATGTAAGAACTTACCTGATAAATTCATTTCTTTCATATTAGCAAGAGTCCATGAGCTAGTGACGTATGGGATATACATTCCTACCAGGAGGGGCAAAGTTTCCCAAACCTTAAAATGCCTATAAATACACCCCTCACCACACCCACAATTCAGTTTAACGAATAGCCAAGAAGTGTGGTGATAAGAAAAAAGTGCGAAAGCATATAAAATAAGGAATTGGAATAATTGTGCTTTATACAAAATCATAACCACCACAAAAAAAGGGCGGGCCTCATGGACTCTTGCTAATATGAAAGAAATGAATTTATCAGGTAAGTTCTTACATAAATTATGTTTTCTTTCATGTAATTAGCAAGAGTCCATGAGCTAGTGACGTATGGGATAATGACTACCCAAGAAGTGGATCTTTCCACACAAGAGTCACTAGAGAGGGAGGGATAAAATAAAGACAGCCAATTCCTGCTGAAAATAATCCACACCCAAAATAAAGTTTAATGAAAAACATAAGCAGAAGATTCAAACTGAAACCGCTGCCTGAAGTACTTTTCTACCAAAAACTGCTTCAGAAGAAGAAAATACATCAAAATGGTAGAATTTAGTAAAAGTATGCAAAGAGGACCAAGTCGCTGCTTTGCAGATCTGGTCAACCGAAGCTTCATTCCTAAACGCCCAGGAAGTAGAAACTGACCTAGTAGAATGAGCTGTAATTCTCTGAGGCGGAGTTTTACCCGACTCAACATAGGCAAGATGAATTAAAGATTTCAACCAAGATGCCAAAGAAATGGCAGAAGCTTTCTGGCCTTTTCTAGAACCGGAAAAAATAACAAATAGACTAGAAGTCTTACGAAAAGATTTCGTAGCTTCAACATAATATTTCAAAGCTCTAACAACATCCAAAGAATGCAACGATTTCTCCTTAGAATTCTTAGGATTAGGACATAATGAAGGAACCACAATTTCTCTACTAATGTTGTTGGAATTCACAACTTTAGGTAAAAATTCAAAAGAAGTTCGCAACACCGCCTTATCCTGATGAAAAATCAGAAAAGGAGACTCACAAGAAAGAGCAGATAATTCAGAAACTCTTCTGGCAGAAGAGATGGCCAAAAGGAACAAAAAACTTTCCAAGAAAGTAATTTAATATCCAATGAATGCATAGGTTCAAATGGAGGAGCTTGAAGAGCCCCCAGAACCAAATTCAAACTCCAAGGAGGAGAAATTGACTTAATGACAGGCTTTATACAAACCAAAGCTTGTACAAAACAATGAATATCAGGAAGAATAGCAATCTTTCTGTGAAAAAGAACAGAAAGAGCAGAGATTTGACCTTTCAAGGAACTTGCGGACAAACCCTTATCTAAACCATCCTGAAGAATACTGTAATATTCTCGGTATTCTAAAAGAATGCCAAGAAAAATGATGAGAAAGACACCAAGAAATATAAGTCTTCCAGACTCTATAATATATCTCTCTGGATACAGATGTACGAGCCTGTAACATAGTATTAATCACAGAGTCAGAGAAACCTCTTTGACCAAGAATCAAGCGTTCAATCGCCATACCTTTAAATTTAAGGATTTCAGATCCTGATGGAAAAAAAGGACCTTGAGACAAAAGGTCTGGTCTTAACGGAAGAGTCCACGGTTGGCAAGAGGCCATCCGGACAAGATCCGCATACCAAAACCTGTAAGGCCATGCCGGAGCTACCAGCAGAACAAACGAGCATTCCTTCAGAATCTTGGAGGTTACTCTTGGAAGAAGAACTAGAGGCGGAAAGATATAGGGAGGATGATACTTCCAAGGAAGTGATAATGCATCCACTGCCTCCGCCTGAGGATCCCGGGATCTGGACAGATACCTGGGAAGTTTCTTGTTTAGATGAGAAGCCATCAGATCTATTTCTGGAAGTTCCTACATTTGAACAATCTGAAGAAATACCTCTGGGTGAAGAGACCATTCGCCCGGATGCAACGTTTGACGACTGAGATAATCCGCTTTCCAATTGTCCATACCTGGGATATGAACCGCAGAGATTAGACAGGAGCTGGATTCCGCCCAAACCAAAATTCGAGATACTTCTTTCATAGCCAGAGGACTGTGAGTCCCTCCTTGATGATTGATGTATGCCACAGTTGTGACATTGTCTATCTGAAAACAAATGAACAACTCTCTCTTCAGAAGAGTCCAAGACTGAAGAGCTCTGAAAATTGCACGGAGTTCCAAAATATTGATCGGAAATCTCACCTCCTGAGATTCCCAAACCCCTTGTGCCGTCAGATACCCCCACACAGCTCCCCAACCTGTAAGACTTGCATCTGTTGAGATTATAGTCCAGGTCGGAAGAACAAAGAAGCCCCCTGAACTAAACGATGGTGATCTGTCCACCATGTCAGAGAGTGTTGTAAAATCGGTTTAAAGATATTAATTGAGATATCTTTGAGTAATCCCTGCACCATTGGTTCAGCATACAGAGCTGAAGAGGTCGCATGTGAAAACGAGCAAAGGAGATCGCATCTGATGCGGCAGTCCTAAGACCCAACATTTCCATGCATAAGGCTACCAAAGGGAATAATTGTGACTGAAGGTTTTGACAAGCTGATATCAATGTTAAACTTCTCTTGTCTGACAAGGACAGAGTCATAGACACTGAATTTATCTAGAAACCTAAAAAGGTTACCCTTGTCTGAGGAATCAATGAACTGATTGGTAAATTGATCCTCCAACCATGAACTTGAAGAAACAACACAAGTCGATTCGTATGAGATTCTTCGAAAATGAGAAGACTGAGCAAATACCAAGATATCGTCCAAATAAGGAAATACCAAAACCCTATTCTCTGATTACAGAAAGAAGGGCACCGAGAACCTTTGAAAAAAATTCTTGGAACTGAGGCTAAGCCAAACGGTAGAGCCACAAAACTGGTAATGCTTGTCTAAAAAGAGAATCTCAGACACTAAAAGTGATCTGGATGAATCGGAATATGCAGATACACATCCTGTAAATCTATTGTAGACATATAATGCCCTTGCTAAACAAAAGGCAGGATAGTCCTACAGTAACCATCTTGAATGTTGGTATCCTAACATAATGATTCAATAATGATAGATCCGGAACTGGTCTGAAGGAATTGACCTTCTTTGGTACAATGAAGAGATAAAATAAGACCCCAGCCCCTGTTCCAGAACTGGAACTGGCATAAATACTCCAGCCAACTCTAGATCTGAAACACATTTCAGAAATGCTGAGCCTTTGCTGTGTTAACTGGGACACGGGAAAGAAAAGAATCTCTTAGCAGGAGGCCTTAACTTGAAGCCAATTCTGTACCTTTCTGAAACAATGTTTCTGAAACCAGAGATTAAGAACGGAATTGATCCAAATTTCTTTGAAGAAAACGTAATCTGCCCCATACCAGCTGAGCTGGAATAAGGGCCGCACCTTCATAGGTACTTAGGAGCTGGCTATAGGTTTCTATAAGGCTTGGATATATTCCAAACTGGAAATAGTTTCCAAACTGATACCGCTCCTGAGGATGAAGGATCAGGCTTTTGTTCCTTGTGAGGAAAGGAACGAAAATGATTATTTACCCTGGAAAGAAAGGGAAAGCAAAGTTGACTTAGAAGACATATCAGCATTCCAAGTTTAATCCATAAAGCTATTCTAGCTAAAATAGCTAGAGACATATACCTGACATCAACTCTAATGATATCAAAAGATGGTATCACCAATAAAATTATTAGCATGTTATAGAATAAAAATAATGCTATAAAATTATGATCTGTTACTTGTTGCGCTAAAGCTTCTAACCAAAAAGTTGAAGCTGCAGCAACATCCGCTAAAAATATAGCAGGTCTAAGAAGATTACCTGAACATAAGTAAGCTTTTCTTAGAAAGGAATCAATTTTCCTATCTAAAGGATCCTTAAATGAAGTACTATCTGCCGTAGGAATAGTAGTACATTAGCAGGAGTAGAGACAGCCCCATAACCTTAGGGATTTTTGTCCCAAAAAACTCTAATCTGTCAGATGGCACAGGATATAATTTGCTTAAACGTCTAGAAGGAGTAAATAAATTACCCAAATTATTCCATTCCCTGGAAATTACTTCAGAAATAGCATCAGGGAGATAAAACACTTCTGGAATAACTACAGGAGATTTAAAAACCTTATTTAAACGTTTACATTTAGTATCAAGAGGACCAGAATCCTCTATTTCTAATGCAAATAACACTTCTTTAAGTAAAGAACGAATAAATTCCATCTTGAACAAATACAAAGATTTATCAGCATCAACCTCTGAGACAGAAACCTCAGAACCAGAAGAACCATTATCAGTATCAGAATGATGATGTTCATTTAAAAATTCATCTGAAAAAAAGAGAAGTTTTAAAAGACTTTTATGTATACTAGAAGGAAAAATAACAGACATAGCCTTCTTAATGGATTTAAAAAAATAAAATCTCTTATGTTATCAGGAACACTCTGAAAATTAGATGTTGACGGAACAGCAACAGGTAATGTAACAGTACTAAAGGAAATTTTATCTGCATTAATAAGTTTGACATGACATGCAATACAAATAACAGCTGGAGAAACAGATACCAAAAGTTTATAGCAGATACACTTAGCTTGGTAGCTCCAGCATTGTGCAGTGATTTTCCTGAAGTATCTTCTGACTCAGTTGCAACGTGGAACATCTTGCAATATGTAAAAGAAAAAAACAACATATAAAGCAAAATTGATCAAATTTCTTAAATGACAGTTTCAGGAATGGGAAAAAATGCCAAAGAACAAGCTTCTAGCAACCAGAAGCAATAAAAAATGAGACTTAAATAATGTGGAGACAAAAGTGACGCCCATATTTTTTCGCGCCAAATAAGACGCCCACATTATTTGGCGCCTAAATGCTTTTTGGCGCCAAAAATGACGCCACATCCGGAACGCCGACATTTTTGGCGCAAAATAACGTCAAAGAATGACGCAACTTCCGGCGACACGTATGACGCCGGAAACGGAAATAGAATTTTTGCGCCAAAAAAGTCCGCGCCAAGAATGACGCAATAAAATGAAGCATTTTCAGCCCCCGCGAGCCTAACAGCCCACAGGGAAAAAGTCAAATTTTAAGGTAAAAAATGTTAAATTAAAATGCATTATCCCAAATATGAAACTGACTGTCTGAAAAATAAGGAAAGTTGAACATTCTGAGTCAAGGCAAATAAATGTTTGAATACATATATTTAGAACTTTATAAACAAAGTGCCCAACCATAGCTAGGAGTGTCACAGAAAATAAGACTTACTTACCCCAGGACACTCATCTACATATAGCAGATAGCCAAACCAGTACTGAAACGAGAATCAGCAGAGGTAATGGTATATATAAGAGTATATCGTCGATCTGAAAAGGGAGGTAAGAGATGAATCTCTACGACCGATAACAGAGAACCTATGAAATAGACCCCTTAGAAGGAGATCACTGCATTCAAATAGGCAATACTCTCCTCACATCCCTCTGACATTCACTGCACGCTGAGAGGAAAACCGGGCTCCAACTTGCTGCGGAGCGCATATCAACGTAGAATCTAGCACAAACTTACTTCACCACCTCCATCGGAGGCAAAGTTTGTAAAACTGAATTGTGGGTGTGGTGAGGGGTGTATTTATAGGCATTTTAAGGTTTGGGAAACTTTGCCCCTCCTGGTAGGAATGTATATCCCATACGTCACTAGCTCATGGACTCTTGCTAATTACATGAAAGAAAGGCCCCACAAGCTCATCTTTGATGATACCAGCCCAAACCAGTACTCCACCTCCACCTTGCTGGCGTCTGAGTCGGACTGGAGCTCTCTGCCCTTTACCAATCCAGACACGGGCCCATCCATTTGGCCCATCAAGACTCACTCTCATTTAATCAGTCCATAAAACCTTAGAAAAATCTTGAGATATTTCTTGGCCCAGTCTTGACGTTTCAGCTTGTGTGTCTTGTTCAGTGGTGGTCGTCTTTCAGCGTTTCTTACCTTGGCCATGTCTATGAGTATTGCACACCTTGTGCTTTTGGGCACTCCAGTGATGTTGCAGCTCTGAAATATGGCCAAACTGGTGGCAAGTGGCATCTTGGCAGCTGCACGCTTGACTTTTCTCAGTTCATGGGCAGTTATTTTGCGCCTTGGTTTTTCCACACGCTTCTTGCGACCCTGTTGACTATTTTGAATGAAACGCTTGATTGTTCGATGATCACGCTTCAGAAGCTTTGCAATTTTAAGAGTGCTGCATCCCTCTGCAAGATATCTCACTATTTTTTACTTTTCTGAGCCTGTCAAGTCCTTCTTTTGACCCATTTTGCCAAAGGAAAGGAAGTTGCCTAATAATTATGCACACCTGATATAGGGTGTTGATGTCATTAGACCACACCCCTTCTCATTACGGAGATGCACATCACCTAATATGCTTAATTGGTAGTAGGCTTTCGAGCCTATACAGCTTGGAGTAAGACAACATGCATAAAGAGGATGATGTGGTCAAAATACTCATGTGCCTAATAATTCTGCACTCCCTGTATATATATATATATATATATATATATATATATATATATTGTAAAATATATATCTATAGCTTAATATCTAAATGAATACATATATATATATATATCAATGTTCCCTACACAAACGAAGAAGCACGGCTGCACCCACATACGTGTCAATTAAGGCCGAGTATCACAGGGGGTGTTTATCTCTGAGCCCTCAGTGTACCAAACGCCTTTTACGATTTGAATTAGCAGCTGCCACATTGGCAGCAACGGCAACGGGTATGTACATATGGAAAACACCGGAGGTGGAAGGAGATTCGGAATCGTAATTTGGGAACTTCTTAATATTTATACTATAACTATGTCAAATACAAAATCAATCTATACTAGCAACATGGGGGCTAAGCATGCTATAAGTTTTGGAGACTTGAGAATGCCTAGCCATCAAAACTCATAAAAAAAAAATCTCTGTATAACATCTTTATTAGTACAAAAGTTAAAGGCTCCCATACTTTTAACTTTTGTACTTATAAAGAGCTGAAGTACTGGCTAAACCCACTTATGTAGCAGCTGCTAGTCTTGTGGTCCCTCCAAACCAACCTACCTTTGTGGCAAAGCGACTTTGAGCGTAGGAGTTCTCCAGCAGGCACAGCTGACCTTCACTGGGCCGCAGAAAATGATCTTTTTATTATAACATCATAGTCTCAGGCTCATACATAATGAGACACTGCTGTAAACTTGTAAAACCTTAGCTGTGTTGGCCAATATTGTAAATCTATTAAGCTGTCATCTTTATACATTCACAGTCTGTCTTCCACTTTTTACTTTTTGTGTACAGAGCTGGCCTTGGTCCATGTGGCTAGCAGGTTTTTTTATATTTTCTATTTTTTGTATATTTATGAGAACCCAGAGCCTATTCTGGCTAGTATATAAAATACCCTTTAGATTATAGTCTAGAGTAAGTTAAGATAATGGGGCCTATTTAACAAATGTCTTGCGGACCTGATCCGACAGTGCAGATCAGGTCCGCAAGACATTGCTGAATGCGGAGAGCAATGCGCTCTCCGTATTCAGCATTGCACCAGCAGTTCACAAGAGCTGCTGGTGCAACGCCGCTCCCTGCAGACTCACGGCCAATCGGCTGCCAGCAGGGGGGGTGTCAATCAACCCGATCGTACTCGATCGGGTTAAATTCCGGCGATTCCTGTCCGCCTGCTCAGAGCAGGCGGACAGGGTTATGGAATAGCGGTCTTTAGACTGCAGCTTCATAACTGCTGTTTCTGGCGAGTCTGAAGACTCGCCAGAAACACGGGCCATCAAGCTCCGTTCGGAGCTTGATAGATAGTCCCCATATTATCTATATATTTCATAGTTGTATATGTAAAGCTATTTTAACTATATATTCCATAGTTGCTATATTTTAAGATATTCTATGTCTTTATCTGAACCATATTGCTAATTATATATTTAACTATTCAGTTGAAAATGCCATATTCACCTATTATGTTTAGCATAGAGGCCTAATAGTATGGACTTGTGTTTTTTTTTGGCTGATATATTCTTAGGTAGGGGTAGATCCTACTCATTCATTCTTATTTAACTTTAGTTGCACTGATCTGGATTTATATGATATATGCGAAGGAGCGCCTCACATGGGGCTAAAGTACATCAGAGAATTTAGCTGAATAGTAGTAAGAGACATCAGTTAATCCAAATAGTGGCAGGATAAACAATGGGCCTAGTGTGTATTAGCTCCTACACAGCTATTAAAGTTATCAAACAAAAATAGAAGGACAAAAAGATGCCACAAAATGTAGAGCTCAAATGTGTTGAGGTTACCTATATATAGCTAAATATAGCTAGTAGTTAATACTAAATATCAGCACCTAAGATGTATATTGGCGACCATGCAGCTCTTGCCACACAATACTAGACACAATTGTAGTATTAAAATTGTATATATATTTACTTATGAAAAAAAAATGTAAAACAAATCGTATTGATAGAATACAATCGTAGCAGGTTAAAACAATATGTTTTATACAACTTAGTTAAAATTGATGTTACAAGTACTGTAGAAGTACTAGTGTGGAGTATATTTATACAGCTTGGTTAAAATTGATGTTGTAAATATTGTTAAAAGTATTACTGTTAAAAGAATATTGCACAATATCAGTATAACACATAAAAACAATGAATTGAGCTAAATTCTTACAGCGATCATATTATACACTGTAACAGTTAGCAAATACAGTCTGAAATTGAAACAGTAACACATAACACAAGGATACCAAATATAGTGGATTGGCCAATTATGCGGATAGTAACCCCTTCACTACACATATACAGTTGTATAAGCGTTTCATTGACGATCTACTAATCATCTGGTCTTCTGATGATATAACAGCCAAAAAACTTGTTAACTATCTCAATGAAAGCAATAATGGAGTAAATTTTACATATGAATGGCAAAAATTTTAAACCAATTTTTTGGATGTCACCCTCAAGGGTGATTCCACTTCAGGCACTATTTTTACCAGACTATATCGAAAACCAATATCAGGTAATACTCTCTTACATAGTAATAGTGCCCACCCAAAACATATTTTTAAGGGTATTGCCAAGGGTCAATTATTACGCGCCTAAAGAATCTGTAATAGGGAATCTGATTTCAGACATGAGAGCCTTGACATTAAACAGAGATTACTAGAGAAAGGGTATAATCACACACTATTGAATAGCATTGTTGATGGAGTAACCAAAATTAAGAGGAAGGATGTACTTCAGAGTAAACCTCCACTCTGTGCACATACATTTACTTGGGCCGCAATCCGATACACACGCAGAGCGAGCTATCACATATACGGCGCTGGCATTTGCTAAAGTGCCGTAAGTCGGATAAACTAGCAATGTCCAGAAATCTGTGTAAGTACAAATTTCTGGAGTCGCCAGTGACTTACGGCACTTTAGCAACTGCCGCCGCCTAAAAAAAACTGACAAAAGTATTAAATATCCCGTAACTGTCTAAAATGCCTCCCAAACATAGCCCGACACATATACCCCTCTATCCGCTATCCCCCCTCTCACTCCTAACAATAAATATATTAACCCATAAACCGCCGCTCCCAGACATTGCCCCAAAGTAATCAGCTCTATTAGCAACACTTAAAAGGGCCTTTTGCGGGGCATTGCCCCAAAGCAATCAGCTCTTTTACCTGTAATCTAACCCCTCTACACCGCCGCCACCTATATTAAATATATTAACCTCTAATCTAAATCTAATCCCCCTACACCGCTGCCACCTATATTAAATATATTAACCCCTAATCTGACCCCCCTACACCGCCGCCACCTATATTAAAATGATTAACCACTAAACCTAAGTCTAACCCTAACACCCCCTAAGTTAATTATTATTAAAATAAATCTAAATAATATTAATAATATTAACTAAATTATTCCTATTTAAATCTAAATACTTACCTATAAAATAAACCCTAAGGCCTAGATTTGGAGTTTGGTGGTAGCCGTGAAAACCAGCGTTAGAGGCTCCTAACGCTGGTTTTAGGCTAACTCCGGTATTTGGAGTCACTCAAAAAAGGGTCTAACGCTCACTTTTCAGCCGCGACTTTTCCATACCGCAGATCCCCTTACGTCAATTGCGTATCCTATCTTTTCAATGGGATCTTTCTTACTCCGGTATTTAGAGTCGTGTCTGAAGTGAGCGTTAGAAATCTAACGACAAAACTCCAGCCGCAGAAAAAAGTCAGTAGTTAAGAGCTTTTTGGGCTAACGCCGGTTCATAAAGCTCTTAACTACTGTACTCTAAAGTACACTAACACCCATAAACTACCTATGTACCCCTAAACCGAGGTCCCCCCCACATCGCCGCCACTCGATTACATTTTTTTAACCCCTAATCTGCCGACCGCCACCTACGTTATACTTATGTACCCCTAATCTGCTGCCTCTAACACCGCCGACCCCTGTATTATATTTATTAATTCCTAATCTGCCCCCCACAACGTTGCCGCCAGCTACCTACAATAATTAACCCCTAATCTGCCGAGCGGACCGCACCGCTACTATAATAAAGTTATTAACCCCTAATCCGCCTCACTAACCCTATAATAAATAGTATTAACCCCTAATCTGCCCTCCCTAACATCGCCGACACCTAACTTCAATTATTAACCCCTAATCTGCCGACCGGAGCTCACCGCTATTCTAATAAATGTATTAACCCCTAAAGCTAAGTCTAACCCTAACACTAACACCCCCCTAAATTAAATATGATTTTAATCTAATGAAATTAATTAACTCTTATTAAATAAATTATTCCTATTTAAAGCGAAATACTTACCTGTAAAATAAACACTAATATAGCTACAATATAAATTATAATTACATTGTAGCTATTTTAGGATTAATATTTATTTTACAACTTTGTAATTATTTTAACCAGGTACAATAGCTATTAAATAGTTAAGAACTATTTAATAGCTACCTAGTTAAAATAATTACAAAATTACCTGTAAAATAAATCCTAACCCAAGTTACAATTAAACCTAACACTATACTATCATTAAATTAATTAAATAAAATACCTATACTTACCTACAATTAAACCTAACACTACACTATCAATACATTAATTAAATACAATATCTACAAATAACTACAATGAAATAAACTAACTAAAGTACAAAAAATAAAAAAGAACTAAGTTACAAAAAATAAAAAAATATTTACAAACATAAGAAAAATATTACAACAATTTTAAACTAATTACACCTACTCTAAGCCCCCTAATAAAATAACAAAGACCCCCAAAATAAAAAATGCCCTACCCTATTCTAAATTACTAAAGTTCAAAGCTCTTTTACCTTACCAGCCCTGAACAGGGCCCTTTGCGGGGCATGCCCCAAGAAGTTCAGCTCTTTTGCCTGTAAAAAAAAACATACAATACCCCCCCCCAACATTACAACCCACCACCCACATACCCCTAATCTAACCCATACCCCCCTTAAATAAACCTAACACTAAGCCCCTGAAGATCATCCTACCTTGTCTTCACCTCACCAGGTATCACCGATCTGTCCTGGCTCCAAAATCTTCATCCAACCCAAGCGGGGGCTGGCGATCCATCATCCGGTGGCTGAAGAGGTCCAGAAGAGGCTCCAAAGTCTTCATCCTATCCGGGAAGAAGAGGCGATCCGGACCGGCAACCATCTTGATCCAAGCGGCATCTTCTATCTTCATCCGATGACGACCGGCTCCATCCTGAAGACCTCCACCGCGGACCCATCTTCTTCCGGCGACGTCCAACTGAAGAATGACGGTTCCTTTAAGGGACGTCATCCAAGATGGCGTCCCTCGAATTCCGATTGGCTGATAGGATTCTATCAGCCAATCGGAATTAAGGTAGGAATATTCTGATTGGCTGATGGAATCAGCCAATCAGAATCAAGTTCAATCCGATTGGCTGATCCAATCAGCCAATCAGATTGAGCTTGCATTCTATTGGCTGTTCCGATCAGCCAATCGGATTGAACTTGATTCTGATTGGCTGATTCCATCAGCCAATCAGAATTTTCTTACCTTAATTCCGATTGGCTGATAGAATCCTATCAGCCAATCGGAATTCGAGGGACGCCATCTTGGATGACGTCCCTTAAAGGAACCGTCATTCGGCTAGTAGGCGTCGGGAGAAGAGGATGTTCCGCGTCGGATGGAAGATGATGGCTCCCGAAGAAAGAAGATTGAAGATGCCGTTGATAGAAGACTTCATCCGGATCATGGACCTCTTCAGCTCCCGCTTGGATGAAGACTTCAGCCGGATCATGGACCTCTTCAGCCCCCCGCTTGGGCTTGGATCAGGACATCGGAGGAGCTCTTCAGGACGGATCGGTGAACCTGGTATGGTGAAGATAAGGTAGGAAGATCTTCAGGGGCTTAGTGTTAGGTTTATTTAAGGGGGGTTTGGGTTAGATTAGGGGTATGTGGGTGGTGGGTTGTAATGTTGGGGGGGGTATTGTATGTTTTTTTTTTTTACAGGCAAAAGAGCTGAACTTCTTGGGGCATGCCCCGCAAAGGGCCCTGTTCAGGGCTGGTAAGGTAAAAGAGCTTAGAACTTTAGTAATTTAGAATAGGGTAGGGCATTTTGTTATTTTGGGGGGCTTTGTTATTTTATTAGGGGGCTTAGAGTAGGTGTAATTAGTTTAAAATTGTTGTAATATTTTTCTTATGTTTGTAAATATTTTTTTATTTTTTGTAACAGTTCTTTTTTATTTTTTGTACTTTAGTTAGTTTATTTCATTGTAGTTATTTGTAGGAATTGTATTTAATTTATTTATTGATAGTGTAGTGTTAGGTTTAATTGTAGGTAATTGTAGGTATTTTATTTAATTAATTTAATGATAGTATAGTGTTAGGTTTAATTGTAACTTAGGTTAGGATTTATTTTACAGGTAATTTTGTAATTATTTTAACTAGGTAACTATTAAATAGTTCTTAACTATTTAATAGCTATTGTACCTGGTTAAAATAAATACAAAGTTGCCTGTAAAATAAATATTAATCCTAAAATAGCTACAATGTAATTATAATTTATATTGTAGCTATATTAGGGTTTATTTTACAGGTTAGTATTTAGCTTTAAATAGGAATAATTAATTTAATAAGAGTTAATTAATTTCGTTAGATTAAAATTATATTTAAGTTAGGGGGGTGTTAGTGTTAGGGTTAGACTTAGCTTTAGGGGTTAATACATTTATTAGAATAGCGGTGAGCTCCGGTCGGCAGATTAGGGGTTAATAATTGAAGTTAGGTGTCGGCGATGTTAGGGAGGGCAGATTAGGGGTTAATACTATTTATTATAGGGTTAGTGAGGCGGATTAGGGGTTAATAACTTTATTATAGTAGCGCTCAGGTCCGCTCGGCAGATTAGGGGTTAATAAGTGTAGGCAGGTGGAGGCGACGTTGTGGGGGGCAGATTAGGGGTTAATAAATATAATATAGGGGTCGGCGGTGTTTGGGACAGCAGATTAGGGGTACATAAGGATAATGTAAGTAGCGGCGGTTTACGTAGCGGCAGATTAGGGGTTAATAATAATATGCAGGGGTCAGCGATAGCGGGGGGCGGCAGATTAGGGGTTAATAAGTGTAAGGTTAGGGGTGTTTAGACTCGGGGTACATGTTAGAGTGTTAGGTGCAGACGTAGGAAGTGTTTCCCCATAGCAAACAATGGGGCTGCGTTTGGAGCTGAACGCGGCTTTTTTGCAGGTGTTAGGTTTTTTTTCAGCTCAAACAGCCCCATTGTTTCCTATGGGGGAATCGTGCACGAGCACGTTTTTGAGGCTGGCCGCATCCGTAAGCAACTCTGGTATCGAGAGTTGCAGTTGCGTTAAAAATGCTCTACGCTCCTTTTTTGGAGCCTAACGCAGCCTTTCTGTGGACTCTCAATACCAGAGTTATTTTAAAGGTGCGGCCAGAAAAAAGCCGGCGTTAGCTACACGGGTCCTTACCGACAAAACTCCAAATCTAGCCGTAAGATAGCTACAATATAATTAATAATTACATTGTAGCTAATTTAGGGTTTATATTTATTTTACAGGTAACTTGGTATTTATTTTAACTAGGTACAATAGCTATTAAATAGTTAATAACTATTTAATAGCGACCTAGTTAAAATAATTACCAAATTACCTGTAAAATAAATCCTAACCTAAGTTACAAATACACCTACACTATCAATAAATTAATTAAATAAACTACAAATATCTAAACTAAAATACAATTAAATACACTAAACTAAATTACAAAAACAAACAAACACTAAATTACAAAAAATAAAAAAAAAGATTACAAGAATTTTAAGCTAATTACACCTAATCTAAGCCCCCTAATAAAATAACAAAGCCCCCCAAAATAAAAAAAATTCCCTACCCTAATCTAAATTACAAAAGTAATCAGCTCTATTACCAGCCCTTAAAAGGGCCTTTTGTGGGGCATTGCCCCAAAGTAATCAGCTCTTTTACCTGTAAAAAAAAGAACAACCCCCCCATTACAACCCACCACCCACATACTCCTACTCTAACCCACCCAATCCCCCCTTAAAAAAACCTAAGTCTAACCCCCAAGTGCTCCTTACCTGTCCTGAAGACCGGCGGAGAAGGTCCTGTTCCAGGCGGAGAAGTCTTCTACCAGGGGGCGACCTCTTCTTCTTCCAGGATCCAGCCGGCGCAGAGCGGAGGAGTTGAGGACTGATTACCGTGGAGCTGAAGACCGTCCATCTGGAACTGAAGACCGGCGACGCGGGAACTGAAGACCGGAGCCGGAGCGTGAAGGATCCTCTTCATACGATCGCCGCTGTACACTGAATAGGAATTCAAGGTACGCGATTAAAAATGGCGTCCCTTGAATTCCTATTGGCTGATTTGAGCCTTCAAATTCAAATCAGCCAATCGGATGCGAGCTACTTTAATTCTATTGGCTGATTTGAATAGCCAATAGAATAAGAGCTACTGTAATTCTGTTGGCTATTCTAATCAGCCAATAGAATTACAGTAGCTCTTATAAGGAGCACTTGGGGGTTAGACTTAGGTTTTTTTAAGGGGGGATTGGGTGGGTTAGAGTAGGGGTATGTGGGTGGTGGGTTGTAATGGGGGGGTTGTTCTTTTTTTTACAGGTAAAAGAGCTGATTACTTTGAGGCAATGCCCCACAAAAGGCCCTTTTAAGGGCTGGTAATAGAGCTGATTACTTTTGTAATTTAGATTAGGGTAGGGAATTTTTTTTATTTTGGGGGGCTTTGTTATTTTATTAGGGGGCTTAGATTAGGTGTAATTAGCTTAAAATTTTTGTAATCTTTTTTTATTTTTTGTATTTTAGTGGGGGTTTTTTGTAATTTAGTTTAGTGTATTTAATTGTATTTTAGTTTAGATATTTGTAGTTTATTTAATTAATTTATTGATAGTGTAGGTGTATTTGTAACTTAGTAGTAAGAAGTGAATACAGCGCCAACAAGAGGCCAAGGGATAAATATACTCACAGAGAGATAAAAGAAGATTATTTAATGAACCATGCTAAAAAGCATCAGTAATAAAAGACTATATATAAAAAATGTAAAAAGCACATATAAATAAAATTACCAATACAGTAATATCTTACAGAAGCGGCTCAAAGGGCCAAAGCTGATAATTACAATAAAAACAAAGGTAATAACAGGTGATCAGTGTGAGTGGTACACCAGAATAAGAGTGTATACTGATAAAACAGAATTAGCCTAAGTACAACTGTAGCAAGTGCATCAAGCAAAAAACTAATAAACAATAATACAAACAATAGTGTTCAAAATTAGTGTTACAAAAATAGTGTTCCAAAAAATAGAAAAATGCACTGCAGTGCAAAAAAAGGGGGGTAGCAAAATAATTGTATAGATACAATCAAATAGTGAGTGAGTGCAAATGGATATAAAAATGCTAGCTACTTAATCCAGTGAGGTTAAGATATAATTAAATAAAATACACAATATGCAATAACATAAAAAATAAAATACACAATATGCAATAACATAAAAAATAAAAAAATAAAATATAATCCAAAAAAGTGTTCAAAAAGTTGATCAACAAATGTTAGTGAAGAACAAAAATAAGTCAATCAAAACTAAAAAATGGAGAAAAAAAGGGTGATGAAAAGCAAGGTGAAAGTGAGGAAATTGATTCCTTCCAATGTTAGTTACTTTAACAGATCCAAATTCCTGAGTGTGGTTGCTGAAGTAGCTGATTGGATCCTAGCACCTGTCAGCTGCTCCTATGGTATCCTAAAAAGTGTCCCTGTAAAAAAAAGAAATTCACAACATAGTGTATCCAATATGAGAATGAAGTAAAGATTAAAGTAATGCTTACCAATATGTCAACGCGTTTCTGCCCTCAAAAAAGGGCCTTTCTCAAGACTAGCATTTTTATATCCATTTGCACTCACTCACTATTTGATTGTATCTATACAATTATTTTGCTACCCCCCTTTTTTTGCACTGCAGTGCATTTTTCTATTTTTTGGAACACTATTTTTGTAACACTAATTTTGAACACTATTGTTTGTATTATTGTTTATTAGTTTTTTGCTTGATGCACTTGCTACAGTTGTACTTAGGCTAATTCTGTTTTATCAGTATACACTCTTATTCTGGTGTACCACTCACACTGATCACCTGTTATTACCTTTGTTTTTATTGTAATTATCAGCTTTGGCCCTTTGAGCCGCTTCTGTAAGATATTCCTGTATTTGTAATTTTATTTATATGTGCTTTTTACATTTTTTATATATAGTCTTTTATTACTGATGCTTTTTAGCATGGTTCATTAAATAATCTTCTTTTATCTCTCTGTGAGTATATTTATCCCTTGGCCTCTTGTTGGCGCGGTATTCACTTCTTACTACTTGTGCATATTTTTTGGAGGTTGGTTAGGATCTCTGTTTGGATACAGCTTGGGGATTACCTTAGCGCTTGTACACACACCCTTTTTCAGTATTTGTAACTTAGGTTAGGATTTATTTTACAGGTAATTTGGTAATTATTTTAACTAGGTAGCTATTAAATAGTTATTAACTATTTAATAGCTATTGTACCTAGTTAAAATAAATACCAAGTTACCTGTAAAATAAATATAAACCCTAAAATAGCTACAATGTAATTATTAATTATATTGTAGCTATCTTAGGGTTTATTTTATAGGTAAGCATTTAGATTTAAATAGGAATAATTTAGTTAATATTATTAATATTATTTAGATTTATTTTAATAATAATTAACTTAGGCGGTGTTAGGGTTAGACTTAGGTTTAGTGGTTAATCATTTTAATATAGGTGGCGGCGGTGTAGGGGGGTCAGATTAGGGGTTAATATATTTAATATAGGTGGTGGCGGTGTAGGGGGATTAGATTAGGGGTTAATATATTTAATATAGGTGGCGGCGGTGTAGGGGGATTAGATTAGGGGTTAATATATTTAATATAGGTGGCGGCAGTGTAGGGAGGTTAGATTACAGGTAAAAGAGCTGATTACTTTGGGGCAATGCCACGCAAAAGGCCCTTTTCAGGGCTATTTGTAGGGTTAGACTTAGGTTTAGTGGTAGGGAAATTTTAGTATTTTAGGGGTTAATAATTTTTTTTAACGATATAATTTTTTATTGAATAAGATAACAAATTCCATGACATCTTCAGCATATATATAAATGTGACATGACAATTCTTGTTATACAGAAAGTGCAATACAAGTATGATGAACCCTTCCACTCATATAGGCCCACCATTTCGTACACAACAAAACATATTATTGTCATGATATTGTCCGTCATGGTTGGGGAGAAACCCCAAATAGTGCTATTTAAGGAAAAAGAATGTAAAACATTTTCCCTTTTTTGTATTTCTTTATAGTGAGATATTAAGAATGAAAAAGAGAAAGAATAAAAAAAAAAAGGTAAATAGAGAAAGGGAAGAAAATCACATATTTAGTGAGAAGAGAAGAGAAAGGTCAAGGACATGTGTCACTAGTGGCCATCAGCACTCCCCGCTGCTCCCTCCAAATGTGTTACCTCTGTTACCTGTATGCTACGTCTATTATTCATTCGTTGCGTGTCTAGCCAAACTATCCAATCCTCCCAAGTCTGGAGGAACTCCGTTCTGGTGTCGAGTAAGGTAGAGGAAATATCTGCCATTTGATGATTATATTTAATTTTATTAATTATTAAATTGTAGCTAGGTACCGAGGACCTCCAGAACCTTGCAATTGTGGTCTTGACAGCTGTGCAGACCATTCCCACCAACTTTAGTTTAGCTTTGGTAAGGCTCTCAATCGGAAAGTGCAATAGAGCTTGCTCTCTATTTAGAGTAATTTGTCTATTAAGTATCTCAGCAAGGAGATTATTTGTTTGTGACCAAATCCTCTGCACCTCTGTACAAGACCACCACATATGTGTGTAGGAACCAATATCCCTACAGCCTCTATAGCAGTACTTAGGGGTTTTATCTGTCCATTGCATTCTACTTGGGTGTAGGTACCACCTATATGCTACTTTAATATAACTTTCTTTCAAATTGGCGCTAATAGAACATGCCTGGCCCTTTTTCAGAATTTCAGACCATTCTAGAGGTTCTTTAACAAACTGTCCCTCTTCCTCCCACTTTTCCATAAAATTTAGTTTGTCCCTGAGCTATTAGTATTTAATAAATTGTACAAAATCGATATAGCTCCCTTAGTTCTAGTTGCTGATGTGCAAAGCTTTTCAAAGGGGGTATGTTCAGAGTGTTTAGGTGGTCTGCCTATCTCCCTAATCCTTGACTTCAGCTGCATATATTGGAACCAAGAGCCCGGCGATACCGGTTGGATAGAGTTATATTTCTCAAAGGAAATTATATTTGAATTTATCAAAGTATCAGCTATTCGGTAAAGTCCTTTATTAGCCCAAATGTTACTTATTGCTTTTGGAATCCGAACAGATGGTAAGATTAATGGTGTTGCTATAGAGCTAGCTGTATGAAGTTTGTACTTCCCTGTAAAGTATATCCCATATCTTAATAGTATGTGCTATGGATAGGTAGTGTGACCAATTTAATGGTCTGTCCCGCTTGGGTGTCCACAAAATCTGATAGATTGGAGATAATCGTAACATATCACTCTCTAATTTTACCCACATAATATCATCCCCTCTAACATTCCAGAGCAAGGTTTGTGCTAACCTAGCTGCCCAAAAATATTTTTGCAAGTCTGGTACTCCTAATCCTCCTCGCTCCTTATTTTGTAAAAGTGTTTTTCTATTGATTCTAGCCTTTTTATTAACCCAGATAAACTTTAACATATACCTTTGCATATCACTTATATCCTCTTGAGAAACGTTAATAGGCAGCGCTCTAAACAGGTAGAGCAACTTAGGTAGTATTATCATTTTTGTGATTACTATTTTCCCATAAAAAGATACTTTATAAGTTGACCAAATTTTCATTTCCCTTTTAAGATGCACAAACATTTTTTTATAATTTAGTTTATATAAGTTTTCTAGATTACTTGGTATGGCTATGCCTAGGTATGTGATGGCAGAAGAAGCCCATTTAAAATCAAAATTTATCTCAAGTAGTTTTTTTGTTACTTCTGGGAGGTGAGTCTCTAAGGCCTCGCATTTGTCATTGTTTATCCTATATCCGGATAGTCTCCCAAAGTCTAATAGTAGTTTGTAGAGCGGGGGAAGGGACAACATAGGTTTAGTGATAGTCAGTTTTACGTCGTCAGCGAATAATGAGAGTTTGTGTACCGTGTTGCCTATTTGAATTCCAGAGATATCTCTCCTATTTCTAATGGTTGCTGCTAGCGGCTCTATACATAGGGCAAAAAGTAATGGGGAAAGGGGACACCCCTGTCTTGTTCCGTTTCGAATCTTGATTATTTTGGATTGATAACCTGAAAGTCTGATAAAAGCTGACGGGGTCGTATAGAATGCTTGGATTGCCTTTAAAAAGCTTCCCTTTATCCCAAACTGCTGCAATGTTAGGAACATATAGTCCCAAAAGATCCTATCGAACGCCTTCTCTGCGTCCAACGATAGGAACAGAGAAGGCGCTCTTTCTTTGTTTGCATAATCTAGTAAGTCAATTATTTTCCTGACATTATCAGGAGCCTCCCTCCCTCTTATAAAGCCGACTTGATCAGGGTTAATCAGACTGGTCAGCAATGGGTTTAACCTGTTGGCCAGTATTTTAGTAAAAAGCTTGAGGTCTAAATTTATTAAAGATATTGGCCTATAATTTTTGCAATGGAATTTGTCTTTACCCGGTTTATGCACCACACAGATTCTTGCCGACAAGAGGTCTGGCGGGATAAAACCCCCCTGTAGTATATAGTTAAAGGATTCAACCAAATGCGGGACTAAGTCTACGGAAAACTTTTTATAAAATCCACCCGAATACCCATCCAGTCCTGGAGCTTTGCTACTTTTAACTTGTTTAATTGCAATCATAACCTCCCTGGGCGAAATTGGGGCATCTAGCTGGCCTGCATGTTCCTCATCTAGTTGAGGAATATTACTTTCCGCTAAGAAGGTTTTAATTTGTGTGACTCTATTTTTAGACTTGTCGATCTGAAGATTATATAAGGATTGGTAAAAATCAGCAAAGGCATTAGCTATTTGTGAGGGATCGCTAAGTAGATGCCCCTCTTGAGTTTGCAATTGGGGAACCGAGGAGGATCGAGTTATATTCCTAATTTTCCTAGCTAACATTCGATCAGGCTTATTTGCATATATGAAATATTGCGCTTCTACAATTCTTAAAGATGATAAAGCCTCCTCATTCAGTATAGTGTCTATTTCTGCTTTTTTAGCTATGATTGCTTTAGCACCTACTTCCGTTCTATTATTAATGTGAGTCTTCTGAAGTCTTTCTAGGTCTAATTTTTTTTGCCGAAGGGCCTCCTTTTTCTTATTGGTTATAAGAGCCTTTTCTTTAATAAGTATACCCCTGAGATACGATTTAAATGCTCCCCATGCATACAATGGGTTTTCTGTTGAATTTTTATTTATTTGCCAGAAGTCTTTTATAGACCTGATCATTTTTTGAGAGATAACTTCGTCTTTTAACAAATGCATATCTAGTGTCCAATTTCTCTGTCTTGAAGGGTCAAAGAACCTCTGCAGAGAGATCTCCACAATAGAGTGATCAGACCAGGATGTTTGTGATATATTTGTATTTACCAATAATGGACATAAAATCTGGCTAATAAAGATGTAGTCAATCCTAGAATATGATTGGTGTACAGCTGAATAATAAGTAAAACCCTTCGCTGATCGGTTACATATGCGCCATACATCTATTAAGTTATGGTCTAAAATTAAGTCACTTAGAATTTTGGAGGAGGCCTTGTGCGGCGCTGGGGACCTATCTAATTGATCATTGATTGTAAGGTTAAAATCCCCCCCAAGGACTATCTTATATTTCTTCCAAGAGGTTAGAATTTTACTAACTTTGGCTATAAATCTTCCCTGGTCCTCGTTAGGAGCGTAAATATTACCTAGTACTATTGGGCTACCCTGAATTTTACCTTTCAAAATGAGGAATCTGCCCTCTGGGTCCCTGATCACTTCTTCTTGAAAATTAAGGGTATATTGCATTAAGATAGAAACCCCTCTTTTTTTTTTAGGTCCTACTGCATGGTATTGAGTTGGGAAGGCTGCATCCCAGTATTTTGGTGTGGTAACACTAGTGAAGTGTGTTTCTTGAAGCATAATCACTTGCGCCTTTAGTGACTTGTACTCTGCTATAGCTTTTTTCCTTTTTTATATGTGAGTGAAGACCCCTCACGTTGTGAGAAATTATTTTAAAAGACATTGCTTATTTTGTATGTAGATTTATGTAACATAGTGTACTTAACTGTAACCATACGCTGGTGTAGACTATACTCTTACTAGGTTTACAGTGTGTGCTAACGTTCGAGTCTATGCCGGGAGTCTCAGGCCAAGATAACCTACTAGTGACCATGGAAGAAGAGAAACGGAAGGAGAAAAGAAAAGAATGAAAGGTAAAGACAGAGAAAAAAACAACCAATTGTATCTGTAAGTGATACAAAACCAACATTAATTTAGGACAGTTCCCCTTCATCGGGGGTGCACATCCTTATGTAATACATTCATATCAGTGACTAAACAAGTAAAACCTATTCAAACAAGTCAGCACATATAACCTGTCTCATAATATTTTTATAATCTCAAGTTCTAATGACAATAGTAATAGTGTCCAACTCTGATCTGTATAAGGTGTTGAATACCTTATTTGTAAGTGGAGACATTGCTATTTTAGCAACTATTGTATTCACTGCTAATCTAAATAACTCTATGAAGTTGTAACAAACCAACGGGTTAATGAGTTCTTACCTATTTCTTAACAACGCTAAACATATCATTAACTTTCCCTTTACTATCACACTTCTTTAGGTCTCAGATACCCCAAGAAATTCAGTTTAAAGGGACACTCAATCAAAATTAAACTTTCATTATTCAGATAGAGCATGCCATTTTAAATAACTTTCCAATTTACATCCATTAACAAAATGTGCACATTCTATTTATATTTAAACTTTTTGAGTCACCAGCTCCTACTGAGCATGTGCAAGAATAAGTGTGTATGCATTTGTGTATGGCTGATGGCTGTCACATGGTACGTGTATGCATTTGTGATTGGCTGATGGCTGTCACATGGTACAGGGGGAGTGGATAAAGACATAACTTTTAAAATTGTCAGAAAAAAAATCTACTGCTCGTTTGAAGTTCAGACTAAGTGCTATTGCATTGTATTGTTATCTTGCATTTGCTGATTATGCAAAATCTACTGTGTTGACTGGTCCTTTAAGTATATCAATATCGATCTTCCCTTAACCAGGTGTACCCGGCCGGGGGGGAGCTCTAATAGTAGTGACCAGTTAAGTTCTCTAATCTTATTTAACCAGGATCGTCATTTCCAGCTAACTGAGATCTCTTTCTTGGAGTTTGTGATCTTGTTTCCTTGTCCCAGATCCTTTGGGTTCTTTTCTTGGGGGCTCTTTGAGGTAACGGTAAGGCTGTTTCTTCTATTGGCAGTTTTATTAGTTTCACCATCTTTATACTTTCCTCTAGATTGGTGCAGGAGTATGAGGTGTTATGATGTGTACAGATAAGTCTAAAAGGAAATGACCATCTATACTTCAACTTGGCTTTCTGCAAGGCCTCAATAACTGGCTTGAGATCTCTGCGTTTCTTTAAAGTGGTTGGTGAAAGATCCGAGTAGAACTGTAGTTTATGTCCTTCAAATTCAAATTGTGAAAGCTTCCTAGAAGCCTGTACTATCTTTTCTTTAGTGGAGAAGTAGTGAAACTTGATTATGACGTCTCTTGATGCGTTAGGATTTTGAGGCCTATTTAGGGCTCTGTGAGCTCTGTCCATCAATAAGAAATCCTCTTCTATGTCAGGTACTAGTTTCCTGAAAATAGTAGGTAACACTTCTTGAAGGTTATTGAATGTCTCTGGTAAATTACGGATCCTAATATTAGATATTTGAGACCTATTCTCCAGGTCTTCAATTTGGGATTCTAATGTTGAGATCTGTTTTTCCTGTTCGGTCATAATAGAGTGAACTTCTGTCAGGTCCTCTATAACTTCATCTACTTTGTCCTCAATTACTGAGGTTCTATTACCGATACTCATAATGTCTGACTTCAGTTCTGCTATTGCTGATCTCAATTCTGTTTGAAATATCTCTCTTATTTGCCCCACCAGGGTAGTAGAAGGAATATCCATTTGGTCTACTTGGGAGTCTTCAGGCGTGCCATCTTGATCCGCAGCTGAAGCCATGACTTCCTGGTTTGTGGCTTTACGATTCTTTTTAGCTTGGGCCCTGGATAAACAGTCTTTGACTGTTTGATGTTTTCCTTTCATAATATTGCGAATACTGGGACAGGAACAATTCTCAACAAACTCTGTAGTATACTTTTGTTATATGGTTTCTTACTGATATTATTACTACAATGCGAGTATATTTTAGTATTCCAGCTCTATTTTAGTTGCTCAATTTTTGTTTGTGGTATTTACTTGTGGGCAAACATTTTGCACCCCCTCCGACAGGAGCAGCTATTCAAAAAACATTCTCTTTAAATTGTTGGTTAAGAAAAGCAACAAGATTCTCTCTTTCTGGAACACTTTTCCACTTTTGTACCTCAATCCCTAAGCTACAATTGCTATGGGAGATCAAGAAAGGGCTCATGTTCCGGACAAATAGTTATGTGAGAGTACAGTTGCTAGGAAAAAATGAGTTATTCACATCAAACCATTGCAAACTTGTATTTCAACCAGTAAATACCCTAAAAAGGAGAGAAATATTGGCATCTTTCCAGCGTGCTTTGCTATACTCGATTTCTGAATATATGATAACACTGCAAAATAGGTCACCTCTGCTCTCAACAATCTACTCGGAGAAAGGGGATACGACACTAAGGAAGGGAAAAAACAGAATTTATGCTTACCTGATAAATTACTTTCTCCAACGGTGTGTCCGGTCCACGGCGTCATCCATTACTTGTGGGAAATGTTCTCCCCCACAGGGAAAGGCAAGGAGAGCACACAGCAAGAGCTGTCCATATAGCTCCCCCTCTGGCTCCGCCCCCCAGTCATTCGACCGACGGTTAGGAGAAAAAGGAGAAACTATAGGGTGCCGTGGTGACTATAGTGTATAAAGAAAAAAATTTCAACCTGATTAAGAAACCAGGGCGGGCCGTGGACCGGACACACCGTTGGAGAAAGTAATTTATCAGGTAAGCATAAATTCTGTTTTCTCCAACATTGGTGTGTCCGGTCCACGGCGTCATCCATTACTTGTGGGAACCAATACCAAAGCTTTAGGACACGGATGAAGGGAGGGAGCAAATCAGGTTACCTAAACGGAAGGCACCACGGCTTGCAAAACCTTTCTCCCAAAAATAGCCTCCGAAGAAGCAAAAGTATCAAATTTGTAGAATTTGGCAAAAGTGTGCAGAGAAGACCAAGTCGCTGCCTTACATATCTGGTCAACAGAAGCCTCATTCTTGTAGGCCCATGTGGAAGCCACAGCCCTAGTAGAGTGAGCTGTGATACGGTCAGGAGGCTGCCGTCCGGCAGTCTCATAAGCCAAGCGGATAATGCTTTTCAGCCAGAAAGAGAGAGAGAGGTAGCAGTAGCTTTTTGACCTCTCCTCTTACCAGAGTAAACGACAAACAAGGATGAGGTTTGTCTAAAATCTTTTGTTGCTTCTAAATAGAACTTTAAAGCACGAACAACATCTAAATTGTGTAATAAACGTTCCTTCTTTGAAACTGGATTCGGACACAGAGAAGGAACAACTATTTCCTGGTTGATGTTCTTGTTGGAAACAACTTTTGGAAGAAAACCAGGCTTAGTACGCAAAACAACCTTATCTGAATGAAAAACCAGATATGGTGGATTACACTGCAAAGCAGATAATTCAGAAACTCTTCTAGCAGAAGAAATAGCAAACAAAAACAGAACTTTCCAAGATAATAACTTAATATCTATGGAATGTAAAGGTTCAAACGGAACCCCTTGAAGAACTGAAAGAACTAAATTTAGACTCCAAGGAGGAGTCATGGGTCTGTAAACAGGCTTGATTCTAACCAAAGCCTGAACAAAAACTTGTACATCTGGCAAAGCTGCCAGTCGTTTGTGCAACAAGACAGATAAAGCAGAAATCTGTCCTTTTAGAGAACTAGCTGACAACCCTTTATCCAAACCTTCTTGGAGAAAGGAGAGAATATTTGGAATTTTAATCTTACTCCAGGAGAATCCTCTGGATTCACACCAACAGATATATTTTTTCCATATTTTATGGTAAATCTTTCTAGTCACAGGTTTTCTGGCTTGGACCAGAGTATCTATCACAGAATTTGAAAACCCACGCTTGGATAAAATCAAGCGTTCAATTTCCAAGCAGTCAGCTGCAGAGAAACTAGATTTGGATGTTCGAATGGACCTTGTACTAGAAGATCCTGTCTCAAAGGTAGCTTCCATGGTGGAGCCGATGACATATTCACCAGGTCTGCATACCAAGTCCTGCGTGGCCATGCAGGAGCTATCAGAATCACCGAGGCCTTCTCCTGTTTGATCCTGGCTATGAGCCTGGGAAGGAGAGGAAACGGTGGAAACACATATGCTAGGTTGAACAACCAAGGCGCCACTAATGCATCCACTAGAGTCGCCTTGGGATCCCTGGATCTGGACCCGTAGCAAGGAATCTTGAAGTTCTGACGGGACACCATTAGATCCATGTCTGGAATGCCCCATAATTGGGTTAACTGAGCAAAGACCTCCGGATGGAGTTCCCACTCCCCCGGATGGAAAGTCTGACGACTCAAATAGTCCGCCTCCCAGTTGTCTACTCCTGGGATGTGAATAGCAGATAGATGGCAGGAGTGATTCTCTGCCCATTGGATTATCTTGGTTACTTCCTTCATCGCTAGGGAACTCTTTGTTCCCCCCTGATGATTGATGTACGCAACAGTCGTTATGTTGTCCGACTGAAATCTTATGAACCTGGCTTCCGCTAGCTGAGGCCAAGCCAGGAGCGCATTGAATATAGCTCTTAGTTCCAAAATGTTTATCGGGAGAAGCGACTCTTCCCGCGACCATAGGCCCTGAGCTTTCAGAGAGTCCTTTTTTCAGAGCGGCAAGGAGAATGACTGGGGGGCGGAGCCAGAGGGGGAGCTATATGGACAGCTCTTGCTGTGTGCTCTCCTTGCCTTTCCCTGTGGGGGAGAACATTTCACACAAGTAATGGATGACGCCGTGGACCGGACACACCAATGTTGGAGAAAGGGAAGTGGAAGTGACCAGCCTAGACTAGCTAGGCCGGAAAGGGAGAGCCTTGAGGATTTGTCACTTTAGTAAACACTTATTTAAGTTCCAACCAGAATAATTTTTATGGCAATGACCTGTGGGAAGTAAATGGTTAGAAAAGCAGTTAAAGCAGAAAAGCAAAACAACACTTCACCTGTGAGCAGGGACCCCAATGCACATAAGCTGTCGCAGCAGCCAGAATATAAAAGGGGGTAGAGAACCTGGAAGGGAAAAGTGCAAGTTAACCAAAAAAAACACTACACCCTGAATGCAGATTCAGGGACACCTGAGCTGGCGCAGCAGCTTTGTTTAGTTGTAATGTGCTCCAGGGGACCCAATGGAGAGTTAGCAAGAAGTCACACAATGTAGACTGGATATACAGGGCAAACACAGTTTTAATATTGCAGTGCACTGTACTCCAGAAGGTAGATGCGTGTCCCCCTGGGAATGCAAGGCAGTTCCAATTACAGCTATTAATGCCAGATAGATATGAATAACCAAGGGTAGGGCCCAGATCCAGGTTCCCTATAGGAGAAGGGTGATCCCAGATGTCGTTTATGTTAAATTACCTTCCTTAGGTATTTCCTAATGTAATTGGCAGTTCAGTGTTTGGGGGTGCTTCCCCCCTTAGGGCCCTAAGGATGTCTGAGGGATGCGGTGCTCCCAGCTAAATTTAGAGAAGGCCTCAAGGTCAACGTATGAATAAGTAGGCCTTACCCTGTCAGGGGCAGCTCAGATCCACATTGGCCAACTGGTTAACTGAGCACTATCTTGGGAGCGTTATTTTAGGGACCCAGGGACAGGGAACAAACAGTCTCACCTTGCTGCTTCCTAATGTGTCCTCCGTCTATCTTGTAGCAGCCCTCAGTATATCAGGCCCCAGCTCTGGAGCGGAGCCCCGACCCTCCAGAGCTTGTACAGGAGCCTGCAGTCTCAGATCAGCTTAGATTAGAAGGACTCCCCTCCGGCCGCTCTCACGTTGTCTGGAACTTTAGTGCCCTGGGGATCAGCTGATGTGACTACGGGGACCTCCGTGCGACCAGGAGGTCGAGAACAGGTATAGGCAGCAGTCGGCAGGTAGTTCATTCACCGCTCCATGCTCCAGCACAGGTCGCAGCGCGGCGGTAGGGGGAGGCCTTCCCCAAGATGGCGGATCTTCGCGCCCAAATTCTCTCCGGTTCTTGATGCCCCCAGATGCCGGGTACTAAGTTGGAGGCTGTGGGGCTTGGTCAATGGGGTGTCCGGTAGCCACTTATGAAGACGGTCTGTGCGATCCCGTATTCTACTCCCGCGCGAGGCCTCGACAGAGCGGAGCGGCTGGTACAGCAGCCGGATCTCTAATCACAAGTGCAGCGTCTCGAGCAGCCTCTCAGCCGTTAGGATGGTAAGAGTCTTCTGCTCCGGAGCGGATCCCCGACCCTCCGGAGCTAGTAGTATGCCGCGATATTGCAGGCCCAAACGGGCCGGTAAATATTTGCAGAAGTTCTCTTTTTTCCTTTGGCAATGAAGGGCTAGTAAGTTGAAATATGCTGGGTCAAAGTAGGACCCAAATAAAAGTATTTATGTGGTTTAAATTCCACTTCTAGTACTCTAACTTCAGAAGCTCTCCTCTAACACGTCTGCTCCTGTTGGCAGCTAGCTCCGCCAGGGGTTAATAATTTTAATATAGGAGGTGGTGGTGTAGGGGGATTAGATTAGGGGTTAATAATTTTAATATAGGTGGCGGTGTTGTAAGGGGGATTAGAATAGGGGTTAATAATTTTAATATAGGTGGCGGCGGTGTAAGGGGGATTAGATTAGGGGTTAATAATTTTAATATAGGTGGCGGCTGTGTAGGGGGATTAGATTAGGAGTTAATAATTTTAATATAGGTGGCGGAAGTGTAAGGGGGATTAGATTAGGGGTTAATAATTTTAATATAGGTGGCGGCGGTGTAAGGGGGTCAGATTAGGGGGTAGTACATATAATATAGGTGGCGGCGGTGTAGGGGGCTCACATTAGGGGTTAATATAGTTTAATAAGTGGCGGCGGTGTAGGGGGATCATATTAGGGGGTAATATAGTTAATGTAGGTGGCGGCGGGGTAGGGGGCTCACATTAGGGGGTAATGTAGTTTAAATAGGTGGCGGCAGTGTAGGGGGCTCACATTAGGGGTTAATATAGTTTAAATAGGTGGCGGCGGGGTAGGGGGATCATATTAGGGGGTAATATAGTTAATGTAGGTGGCGGAGGGGTAGGGGGCTCACATTAGGGGGTTAGACATTTATGTAGGTGACGGCGGGGTGCGGGAGCGGCGGTTTAGGGGTTAAACACTTTATTAGGGATTGCGGCGGGGGATTGCGGTTGACAGTTAGATAGACATTGCGCATGCGTTAGGTGTTAGGTTTTATTTTGCAGGTAGTTTAGGGAGTTACGGGGCTCCAATACTCAGCGTAAGGCTTACTACGCCTGCAATTTGTGGCAAGGTAAAAATGGAGTAAGATTTCTCCATTTTCGCCACGTAAGTCCTTACGCTGTATATTGCATATCAAACTGCGCGGGTTTGGTATACCTGTCTATGGGCCAAAAAACTACGGCCGAAGGCAGAAATATACGAGTGTAACTTCTAGGTTACGTCGTATATAGGATAACAAAACCGCACAAAATTTGCCGTCGCCGGCTTTTGCGGGCGACGCTGCATATCGGATAGCGGCCTTGATTTTTTTAACAGAAATGATTAGTTTCCTTCTAATGTATAAGTTTAGTGTTGTCACATTCCTTCTTTGCCATAATATACAATTTTTTTAGATGACCCCCTACTCATCATTTTAATTAATTAGATTTTTTCAAGACTAGAGAGGTCAGATAAACTTTGTAGCTCTCACCAGGGCAGCGATCCGATATACGGAGTAGTTTTCGGCGCAAGCGAGGGAACCCGCGCCGCCCGTAATTTCACCTCGCAACTCGAGCTATCCAATATACTGCGCCGTCAGATGCTAAACTGGCGTAAGTAGGAAAAACCGCCGATCAACTAAAATGTGCGCAAATACACATTTTAGTCGTCGCAAGTACTTACGCCAGTATTTTGTTCACGTAAAGTCTCAATAAAGAGTAGTTTTAAGCAAATTAGGCTACGAATTGTAAAAAATAACCGCCAGTTCTAAAAGATGCGCCACGTAATTACGCCATTCAAAATTCATACATAAACCCATGCGCAGCCGGCATTTTCTTTAGTGTGTTTGGTTGGTTCTTGGAGCTACAGCACACTACAGTGAGTATAGTAATTTAGTAAGAGCAGTGAGAGAGGAGCAATTCATCAAAGTTAGTTAGGTCGGATTTTTGGATTTTTGTTTGGTTAAGCCTGTACATTTACTTACACTTTTTTTTACATATTGCACACATTTTGCATACATACATATACAAAATACACAAGACTTTTTTTTCACCTCACACATTTTATTTATCTTTTACAGTGTGATAGGCTGAGTGTTTGGTTGTGATTGTGTGTGATTGAAGTGGGAGTGAGTGTGAGTGTGTGAGTGTGTGTAGTTTGAGGACAGGCCCGGACTGGCCATAGGGCATACCGGACATTTGCCCGGTGGGCCGCCGGTTACCTCAGCCCGCCCACTATTTTGCTGCTGATTGCATTTAATGTTGCGCGGCCTGGCGGCAGGGGAGTGTAGGAGCAGGCTGGCCGGGGCAGAGAGCATGACTGAGCTCCTCTGAGGCTGGTTACCGGATGGACACGGAACGTCCACAGTGTGTGTGAATGTGAACTTCAACTACCTGGTCCAGTTGACCTGTTCCCTCAGCCTGAGCGTTCCCTTCTTACCCTGACCCTTCTCATTGAGAGCGAGGAGCCAGCGTAAGTAAGGACCGTGCAGGCAGTGGCAGAACATCTTCTTTTGCCCTCTGCTGAGCTCTGCTAGGGGCCACCTGTGGGGCGAGGTTAAGACCTGGGGCTGGGAGGACTCGGAGCATAAGTGAGACCAGAGGAGGAGCAAAGGCAGTCAGAAAACCAGAGAGTCTTCTGCAGAGCGGGCCGGGCCCCAACCGCACCCTAACCTGTGCTGCTGCCTGGAGGCTGGACGCGGACGGACCTGTCAGAGAAGAAAAGGTCAGAGGAGGACAGGAGGTAAATAAGCGCTACGCTGGTCAGGGGGACTAGAGGGCAGGGCAGGCTGGGCAGCTACCAACAAACAACCCAGTAAAGTAATGGGTTGTGTTTGTAAGTCTCCTGGATGCCCAGGTGGAAGGGATGGGGCTGTTCCCTGTTTCATTTCAGTTTTGCGCGCCCAAACTTTTACCGCCGCGGCCTCAGTGCACTACATAAAATATGTTCCTTTTAAAATAACAAAATTAGAATCCGTTTTATTTCCGGAAATTTAGGTTAATATACTACAATTTCCAGCAGCTTTTTGAAATTGTTTGCTCTCTCTGTTTCGTTACGTTACAAGGCAGGCATTATTATTAACAACACGTTTGTTTGTAGAGATGCATGTCTTGAGGAGTTTGCCAGCCAAATTTTATTTCACAGACATGACATCTCTACAAACATGTTGTTTTCTATATATTTAATGCCTGGCCCTGCCTAGTAACTTAACGAAACACAGAGCAAACAAATTAAAAAGGCTGCTAGAGTCCTGGAAATTGCAGTTAATTAACCTAAATTTCCTGAAATAAAACTGATTCTAATATTGTTATTTTAAGAGGAACACATTTTGTTGTATTGAGTATGGGAAAAAACACACATATAAAAGACATAATTAATACATGCTGTTAGCCTGCTAGTTCTAACAGCCGTATTTAAATTCTAAAGGTACATTTTTCCCTTGACAGCTATGTATCTCACTAAGGGAAGTAATTCCTCTATGCAACCCCTATGGAAAAAAAAGCAGAAATAATTTGTTTCAAAGCAGAAATAATTTGTGTGCTTGGGGAATCTGATGGGTGAGTAAAAAAAAGTGGGCACAACTCAAAGACCTCTCTGGACCTACTTGACATTTTTAGAAAATATTATTTGTTCAATAGACATGAATTTATACACAACTCTTAAAGGGACTGTCAAGTCCAAAATAAACTTTCATGATTCAAATAGGGCATGTAATTTTTAACACCCTTCCAATTTACTTTTATCACCAATTTTGCTTTGTTTTCTTGGTATTCTTAGTCAAAAGCTAAATCTAGGTAGGCTCATGCTAATTTCTTAGACCTTGAAGGCCGCCTCTTATGTGAATGCATTTTGACAGTTTTTCAAAACTAGAGGACATTAGTTCATGTGTGTCATATAGATAACATTGAGCTCACGCACGTGAAGTTACCTAGGAGTAAGCACTGATTGGCTAAAATTAAGTTCTGTCAAAAGAACTGAAATAAGGGGGCAGTCTGCAGAGCCTTAGATACAAGTTATTTTTTTTTAGAAAAAGGTGGCAACGCTATTAGCAATGCAGGCCGGGCTGGCCCAATGTTATAGTGAGGTTGTGTGAGTGTTGGAAATGTTAAATATGTTTCTCACTTTAACAAGTATTATACTTGCCATGTTTGGTATGCGGTTAAATAAGAAATGATGAATGGGGGGGGGGGGGGGAGTGGGCCTCTTTGCCCTAAAATGCCTGGGCCTCTTTTTGCTCCCAGTCCGGCCCTGTTTGAGGATGACAGGGAGAGGTAGGTCGTAGGGGAGGAGGGGAGGGGAGTTGCAGGGAGAGGATTATGGACAGGAGGAGCAGCAGGGTCCCCATCAGGGAGTAAGTGGAGTAGGGAGAGGGAGAGCCAGAAGGGATGATGGGAGTGGGGTTGCCCTGAGACCAGGCACACTTAGAAGAGGGATAGAGGGTGCACATGGGGACAGAAGGGGGAAGATGGAGAGGATAGGGAGGAATCCACACCAGGGACATCCCAGGGAGGAAGCCAGGCGGCCACGGACGATGAGCGCATGAGATGCCCGAACTTCTCGTTCGCAGAGAATTTAGCGCTAGTCCAGGCCATCATAGAGAACCACACTGCCCTCTTTGGCCAGGAGAAGGGCAAAGGAGTTGCCCGTCGGCGTAAGGATGCATGGCTGTTGGTCGAGGAGGCAGTAAACAGCGTGGCCCAGCAGAGGAGGACTGTCGACTGCCTAAAGAACAGATGGAATGATTGCAAGGGGCGGGTGAAGGAGAAAATGGGCCAAGAAGCCATGCACCAGAGGGGAACAGGCGGTGGTCCTCCCCAGGAGGCTGAATATAATGAATGGCAGGAGATAATATGCAGGTCCCTGAGCATCACAGCAGTCCATGGACTTCCAGGGGCTCGTGACTCAGGGGCTGCAACATCAGCACAGCATGCTGGTGAGTAACATCCCACACACCAGTATTATATGTATTTGAGATATAACATCCTTTAATGTCACACATTCATGTACACAATGAGGAGCATGGTATTTGGCCTACTAACAAAAACATCTACAATTATATTTCACATTAAAGGGACATTAAACCAAATCTTGTTATTTCATTATTCAGATAGAGAATACAGTTTTAAACAACATCCCAATTTACTTCTATTATCTAATTTGCTTCATTATTCAGTTATTCTTTGTTTATTAAATATCAATGCACATGGGTGAGCCAATCACATGAGGCATTGATGTGCAGCCACCAATCAGCAGCTTCTGAGCCTATCTAGATATGCTTTTCAGCAAAGAATATCAAGAGAATGAAGCAAATTAGGTAATGGAAGTAAATTAGAAAGTTGTTTAAAATTGCATGCTCTACCTGAATCATGAAAGAATAAAAATGGGTTTAATGTCTATTTAATGCTACTTAACACATTGAAATTCATGATATGAGGTGGAATAGTGAAATACTAACATGTCTCAGAGTAACACAGGCCACAAGCCACATGTAGAGTTTTCAGTAAATGGACACTATAGCCATCACAATACTTTTAGCTCAAGAAAGCACGTTATGTGCCTACATCAGGCTAAAGGAAATTGTGTGACCATAGTGTCACTTAAAGAACACATTTTCTCCATCACTGACATGTACACATAACTATTGCATGAAACACATACATGTATACTTTGCATATTAAAAACCCTCATATCACAAATCACAATGTGCACATACATGTTATAGAGTTTGACATGAGAATGAGTATAGGCCCTAGCATGTATCAATGTACATTGTATGCCCACATGGACATATATATGATTGTACTAATCCCTCTCATCATTTGACTCCTCCACAGAACCTCCTGTCACCAGGGTGCAAACGGGCATGCATCCACCTTCACCACCAGTCCAAAGAATGCCTCCACCGCAACCACCAGTCCAAAGAATGCCTCCACCTCCACCACCAGTCCAAAGAATCCATCAACAAGGACAGTATGCTCCCAGGCATGAGCTGGGTTGGACTGCCTCTGTTGAGGACCCAGACGTGATGCCACCAAGATTGGCAGACGAGCCCTAGCAAGATACCTGGCCGGAGGATTCATTTTTTTGTCTTTGAGGGGGAGCCAAGTCAGCCCCAAAGGGTACATGTCTTTACCCCCCCCCCCCCCCCAATATCAGGGCAGTCAGGGCTTTTACTCCAGCGTTCCATTGAGCTGCAACGGGACATGGCAGCATCTTTAAATGGAATAGTCCAAAACCAGTCTCAGATGATGAGAGTTATTTTGGATATGCAGATGCAGATTGACAACAGATGGCGGGAACAAAACCAACTGTTGGGTGTGTTGGTGGAGCACTTCACACACCAGCAGGACACTGCCTCCAGCCTCTCATCTGTCGCCAGCACTCCAGCTGAATCATCTGAATCCGCCCAACCCAGGAGAACCAGGAGATCCACTCCAGGCACCTCAGAACCCTCATCCAAGAAGCAAAGAAAAAAATAAATATTCTTATAGTTGACCATAAATCTTGTCCTCTGTTATTTACCATATAATTGTCATCCACATCCATGTGAGGCGTGTTTTAGTACAGTAATATTGTTAAAACATATAATAATACCCCAATGCCCAAAAAGGTATTATTATCATGTTTATGACATATTCATGTTCTATAAACCACATCACATAGTTGTGTATGAAGGGTACATATAGTAATATTCACTTATAAGATGTAAATCAAGGTTTCTCACATCCAATATAAATTGACACATGGGTATATCTAACTAATAATGTATTTACAGAAGGTGTGAACATAAGGTATAAACATCCATTTTCATCATTCTTAATGCTAGTCAATAAATCATAGTGACCTAAACATGAATTAAACAAATGAGAAATATACAGTAATTAGAGTGGTTAAGGGAAGGGGGTTGGGATGTAGTAGTTTCACTTACATGCAGTGGAAATCCGCAGTATGTAATTCTGCAAGACCTGATATATACACATGCAATGGTTGGTGAGGTACTGTCAAACATCATAATACATGTGAATGTTACGGTTTACTGTACTTATGAACAAGTAACTTACAGGTGAAGTATTCCCGGATGACATAATCCCTCACTTCATTCCCCCTCAGTGTCCCCCTGTCCACATCCTCAGGTACAGGAACCAGCTGCTGCTGCTGCTCTTGGTCAATGTCCCCCAATAAACATGTGTCCACAGCAATGTTGTGTAGAATACAACATGCATTGACAATGGAACACACTTTGTTGGGGTTATACTGTAAAGCTCTGCCTGTAACATCCAGACACCTGAATCTGGTTTTTAGTAGGCCTTTCGATTACATTTCTTGTTCGTATATGGGCCTCCTGGTACCTGAGTTATGGCTCTGTAAGGGGGTGCACCAAGGGTGTTAATAGCCATGGTCTGCAGCCGTACCCTGCGTCACCTGTCATGTAACATGTATTCTGATTACTACAGGTACATCATGTGCTTAAAGGGACATAACATGGATTTCATTTAAAAGATATATTTAACAAAAACATTAAATTGGTGCATTGTGAGCAATCTACTTTTATGCCAGGATTAGTCTAGAAATTCATTTTAAAGGATCAGTCAACACAGTAGATTTGCATAATCAACAAATGCAAGATAACAAGACAATGCAATAGCACTTAGTCTAAAATTCAAATGAGTATTAGATTTTTTTTCAGACAATTTTAAAAGTTATGTCTTTTTCCACTCCCCCTGTACCATGTGACAGCCATCAGCCATTCACAAACGCATACACACTTATTCTTGCACATGCGCAGTAGGAGCTGGTGACTCAAAAAGTTTAAATATAAAAAGACTGTGCACATTTTGTTAATGGAAGTAAATTGGAAAGTTGTTTAAAATGGTATGCTCTATCTGAATAATGAAAGTTTAATTTTGATTGAGTGTCCCTTTAATGATTCAGATAGAACATGCCATTTTAAGAAAATGTCCTTTTAAGTGAAAACCTATTTATAGTATACTGTCCCTTTAAAGGGACATGAAACACACATTTCTTGTTTCATGAGTTAAAAAGAACCTACAATTTTCTGCAACTTTATAATTTACTTCTATTATGTAATTTGCTCCATTCTCTTGATATCATTTGCTGACAAGCATATTAGATATGCTCATTAGCTGCTGATTGGTGGCTGCACATAGATGCCTCATATGATTGGCTCATCTATGTGCATTGCTATTTTTTCAACAAAGGATATCTAAAGAATAAATCAAATGAGATAATAGAAGTGAATTGTAATGTTGTTTAACATTGTATTCTCTATCTGAAACATGAGATAATTAATTTGTGTTTAGTGTCCCTTTAGTAGAAATATACAGACAGAATGAAGGTAGTGCATACTTACTCACCAAGCAACCAACCTCCCGAGAGTGTTCCATTTTCAAACAGCTGGAATAAGGAGGTCTGGCACAGGATGTAGGAATCATGTGCACTCCCCGGAAAGCCTGCATACACATGTGTGAATTTCAGAGTGGTATCGCAGACCATCTGGCAATTCAATGAGTAAAGGCTGTGACACACTGCAAGCGCAGTGGTGCGCAGCGTGTAGATGAGGCTGTGCGCGCTCAGTGTGTCCTGCCTTTTCATCTCTGAGCACTCTGCTGCGTCAGGTCATGTAGCTGAGCGCTCAGAGATGAAATATTTGATCTTCAGAAGCGATGCGACGCGGAGCGAAGCAGCTGCTTCGCCTCGCGCCGCATCGCTTGCAGTGTGTCACAGCCTTAAAACCCTTTCCTGTTAATATAGAGGAGTGGCTCCTCTTGTGAGGCCACGATACGCACATGTGTGCAATCAATTGCCCCCATGACATTGGGAATAACCCCCAGTTGATAGAAACCTTGTTTAAGACGGTTCCATTCCTGAGGGGTACGGGGGAAATGAATGTATCGCTGTGTCTGGTTATCTAGAGCAGTCAAAACCTCCCCTAGAATCCTGGAGAAGGTAGACTGCGCTAGGCCAGACGCAAGCCCCTCTGTTGACTGGAATGAGCCGGATGCCAGGAAGTGTACAACACACAACAGCTTCTGCATACCAGACAGAGCTCGGTTCCTATTCGCTTGAGGGTCAATATCATCCTTCAAGACCTCATATAGGTCAATGAGGCTTGCAGAAGTCAAGCGATATTTTTCCCTGACCTCCACTTCTGTCATCCCAAACAGGGTGACCCTAACCCTGTGTTTCCTTGGTGCTCTTCCCCTCTGCTGATGCCTTCGTCTTATAGGCCCTGCTGGCCTATGGCCAGCTGCAGCAACAGCAGCAGGGGCAGCATCAGGAACAGGGACAACAGCAGGAGGAGCAGGGACAGCAGCAGCAGGAGCAGGGACGGCTACAGCACCATGACCAGGGACGTCAGCAGCAAGAATATCATCCAAAACAGGGGCTTGTAGGGGTTCCAGCACCCCTTGTGCCCCACAACGCTGTCTCTCTAAGAACGCAATATATTGCAAGGGAAACATGGTGGCTAATGAGGGTGTGCATTGGCAGGTGTTTTAAGGCTGCAGGTGAGAGGTTGGGCTGTTTGTGATTGGTTTGACACACTTGCAGGGGGAGGAATTATGAATGCTTAGAAGATGTTTAACTGTTTGAAATCTGCTGCTGATATGTATGTGATTATGTATGTGTTTGTTAAGCCCTCAGAGAGTTTCGTTGGTTTGTTAGTCAGTGCAAGGGTTACTGCGCCTGCAATTTGTGGCGAGATAAAAATGGAGTAGATTTTCTGAAATCTGTGCGCGTAAGTCTTTACGCTGTATATTGGATACCAAACTGCGCGTGTTTTGTATGTCAGTCTATGGGCCAAAAAACTATGGGCGAAGGCAGAAATATACTAGCGTAACTTCTAAGTTACGTCGTATAAAGGATACCAAACCCGCGCAAAATTTGGCGTTGCCGGATTTTGGGGGCGACTATTTTTATCGGATTGCGGCCCATATGTGAGTATTCATGGTTACTTAATATAATATAAGCAACATACATTTCTCACCTCATCATTTTTTTGTTTGTTTAATGCAAAGAATTATGGTTTATTTAGGTATTTTTAGAAATAAATATCTGAGTCTTCTATTAGAAAAGTATCAGTGGCACAGACAGGTTTAGTATAATGTAACTAAAATAAAGAACAAAGTTTAAAATGAAACAAACAAAAAAAAAGTTAAATTTTTTTCCTCCACCCACACCACAAATATTTGTTTATCTTGTATTTGTAAATTGACTTTAAAATTCAACAGATGACCTTAACTATGTGTTTAACTCAACTACGAGGGTTAAACATATAAACCGTAAATAGTGCAGTAAAATGTGTCAGCATTATATGCTAATTCTTCTTACAATATGCCACTGTTACAAAAAGGAGTCGTTATTTATCATTATTATTATTATCGGTTATTTGTAGAGCGCCAATAGATTCTGAAGCGCTATAAACATAGGGGGTTTACAAGGTAGCAATTATAGGAATCAAATGGGTAGAGGGCCCTGCCTAGCGTCGCACTGTTGTAGTCAGCTCTTGTGAAGGTGATTTGCAAGCAGTTGGGCTTTTAGGTTTACATGCTAAGGGGGTTCATGGCGGATAGCAATAAAGGAGAGAAACTGATATTAGGAGAGTTTTATAGCTCTCTCTAGGTGAATAAAATAATGTCCTGGTATAAGCTGCAATCAGTTCACTGGATATTTCCATTTCTAAGTGTTGACCTCTGTGATGTATTTTTCTCAGTAAAAAAAAAAAGTTCATAATAAAAAGACAATGCTAACCTCTTCTATCATGTGACAGCCATCAACCAATCACATACTCATATTCGTATACACTGTGAATGTCGCAGCTGAAATTGAGACTCATCAGACCAGTAAATGTTTTTCCAATCTTCTATTGTCCAGGTTTGGTGAGCCTGTGCAAATTGTAGCCTCAGTTTCCTGTTCTTAGTTGACAGGAGGGGCACCCGGTGTGGTGCCCTTCTGCTGCTGTTGCCCATCTGCTTCAAGGTTCAAAGTATTGTGCATTCAGAGATGGTAACCTTGGTTGTAACGAGTGGTCATTTGAGTTACTGTTGCCTTTCTTTCATCGCAAACCATTCTGACCAATCTCCTCGTCCTCTTACATCAACAAGGCATTTTCGCCCACACAACTGCCGCTCACTGGATATTTTCTCTTTTTCAAACCATTCTCTGTAAACCCTAGGGATGGTTGTGTATGAAAATCCCAGTAGATCAGCAGTTTTTTAAATACTCAGACCAGCCTATCTGGCACCAACAATCATGCCACGTTCAAAGTCAAATAAATCCCCTTTCTTCCCCATTCTGAGGCTCAGTTTCAACTTCAGCAAGTCGTCTTCACCACGTCTAGATGCCTAAATGCATTGAGTTGCTGCCATGTGATTGGCTGATTATCCGTTCGTGTTACCAAGCAATTGAACAGGTGTACCTAATAAAGTGGCTGGTGAGTGTGTGTGTATATATATATATATATATATATATATATATATATATACATACATACAGGTGGCCCTCGGTTTACAACGGTTCAATTTGCACCGTTTCAGAATAACAACCTTTTTTTTCAGTCATGTGACTGCTATTGAAAAGCATTGAGAAGCAGTGCATTGATTAAAATAGCCAGTAGGTGGAGCTGTCCGCTTGTATTGCAGCAAAGATATGCAAGCCAAGCAAGTTGAAATTAATCAGTTTAACCAGACCTAAGCTATCGAGCAGCTTGCAAAGGAACAAGATCTTCCTGTCTATAAATCAGTCCAGATTGGAATGCATAGAAAGAACTGTTTGCAGAAAAATGCAAGTAAAGTCTGTGTTGTGTGATTATTTTCATAGGTTTATAATGCTGTTTAGCAAATGTTTTTGTTCATTTAAAGGGACATGAAATCCAATTTTTTTCTTTCATGATTTAGAAAGAGCATACAATTATAAACAACTTTCTAATTTACTTCTATTATCTATTTTGCTTCATTCTCTTGTTATTCTTTGCTGAAAAGCATATCAAGATATGCTTAGTAGCTGCTGATTGGTAGCTGCACATAGATGCCTCCTGTGATTGGTTCACTGTGTGCATTGCTATTTCTTCATTAACATATATCTAAAAAATGAAGCAAATTAGGTAATAGAAGTAAATTGGAATGTTGTTTAAAATTGTATTCTCTACCTTAATCATGAAAGAAAATGTTTGGGTATAGTGTCCCTTTAACTTAGTTTAATTATATATTCTGTGTTGTGTGATTATTTTATTAGGTTTATAATGCTGTTTATCATTTAAAGTCTTAATTTCAAAGCTTTAAAAATAATGTATTAGGTGTTACTTATGCCAATTTTGAGAGAGGCCTGGAACCAAACTCCCTCACCTCCCATTTCGATTAACAACCATTCCCTCTGGAACCTAATCCTGGCGTAAACTGAGGGCTACCTGTACTGTATAGCTGTTCAGGGATGTGCACTCATAGGAGGCAGAGAAGGCAGTGCTTCCCCTGCCATATGGTGCCAGAGTTTAATTACATTTCAATAAATTAAAAAAAGAAATGGTCAAAAAAAAAATGTTACCATTTTTTTTCTCCCCCCATGTAACACTATGGAGAGGCAGGTACAGGACCGCTTCTCTATATAGAGCTGCATGGGTCATAACATTACCCGTGCTGAAGCGCCACCTGTTTGCTGTCTATATATCAGCACAGGCAATTTGAACCAATAAGAAGCAGCCCTCTTCATGCCTCCTAGAGAGGGAGCCAATCAGAGACGATCATGTTCTCCTGGTGATTGACAGCACCAGGAGAACGTGACCAGTGCTGATTATCTCCCTGTGCAAGTGCAAGGAAACCGCATAGACTGCAACTCAGAAAGGTACTGGCGAGAATTTGTGTAAAGTCGACTGCTGCCACTTGAATAATTCCAACTTCAAGATGCTCCCCTGCCGGGACCTACTGTTGAGGAACTTGAGGACATCGATGGTTTCACTTTCAGGCCGGTAAGTTACTCAGCTTCAGTCAGAGCAGGAGCAGATGTTTTACTTGCAAGGCCCAGAAAATGTAAGAAGTTTCCTTTTTCTAATCGTATGTATGAGAAATGTTGGCAAGAACTTATGCTGAATAGCTAATAATAAGTTGCTAACATTTTCGGATTTCCTAACATGTTAAAAAACAAAAAACAAATCCGTTATAGCCGGTGGTGGGTGGAAGCAGAGCAGGCTATAACTGATTTGTGGTTTTTTTTAACATGTCAGAAAATCCGAAAATATTAGCAAATTACTATTAGCTATTCAGCATAATTTCTTGCCAACATCATGGGGCGGAGCTACCAGTGATACAGCCGGGCCTCCAGGAGGTCCCCCATCAGGGCGGCCTCAGCTTCATTAGAACAATTTGTTTTAAGCTTTTTTTTATCCCCATGCCCCCCCCCCGTGTGCACTCGCCCGCCCCTCCTTCATCTGCCTGTGCCCTACTCCTGACAGTTTTAAATCAGTGTTGCCATGGTAACCTGCAATGCTCTGATTTAGAACTGTCCTTTCCAGCTGAAAGAAGGAGCTTCCTGTGTAACCAGTTCACTTGAGTACTGTCAGTCTGTATCATGGCAGAGGAGCAGAGGGTGCCAGTGTCACCATGGATAGCAAAGCTAACACCAGGCACAGGAGACATAAAGAGCTGCAGTCTGCACTCAGATAAAGGTATGTACTCAATTTGTATATGGTATTGTACTCACTCTCTCCCTCAGTGTCACCATGGCCAGCAAAGCTAACACCAGGCACAGAAGACATAAAGAGCTGCAGTCTGCACTCAGATAAAGAAAGGTATGTACTCAATTTGTATATGGTATTGTACTCACTCTCTTCCTCAGTGTCACCATGGCCAGCAAAGCTAACACCAGGCACAGAAGACATAAAGAGCTGCAGTCTGCACTCAGATAAAGGTATGTACTCAATTTGTTTATGGTATTGTACTCACTCTCTCCCTCAGTGTTACCATGGCCAGCAGAGCTAACACCAGGCACAGGAGACATAAAGAGCTGCAGTCTGCACTCAGATAAAGGTATGTACTCAATTTGTTTATGGTATTGTACTCACTCTCTCCCTCCCCTGTGTCTCTCTCCCTCCTCCCCTGTGTCTCTCTCCCTCCTCCCCTGTGTCTCTCTTCCACACTCCCCTGTGTCTCTCTCCCTCCTCCCCTGTGTCTCTCTTCCACCCTCCCCTGTGTCTCTATCGCCCCCTCCACTGTGTATCTCTCTTCCACCCTCCCCTGTGTCTCTCTCCGCCCCTCCACTGTGTATCTCTCTTCCACCCTCCCTTGTGTCTCTCTCCCCCCCAACCCTGTGTCTCTCTCCCCCCCTCCCCTGTGTCTCTTTCCCCCTCCCCTGTGTCTCTCTTCCACCCTCCCCTGTGTCTCTTTCCCCCTCCCCTGTGTCTCTCTTCCACCCTCCCCTGTGTCTCTCTCCCCCTCAATCCTGTGTCTATTTCCCCCCTCCCCTGTGTCTCTCCCCCCCCTCCCCTGTATCTCCCCCCCCCCTCCCCTGTGTTTCTCTCCCCCTCCCCTGTGTCTCTCTTCCACCCTCCCCTGTGTCTCTCTTCCCCCGTCCCCTGTGTCTCTCTCCCCCCCTCCCCTGTGTCTCTCTTCTACCCTCCCCTGTGTCTCTCTCCCCCCCTCCCCTGTGTCTCTCTCCCCCCTCCCCTGTGTCTCTCTCCCCCCTCCCCTGTGTCTCTCTCCCCCCTCCCCTGTGTCTCTCTCCCCCCTCCCATGTGTCTCTCCCCCCCTCCCCTGTGTCTCTCCCCCCCTCCCCTGTGTCTCTTCCCTATGGTTCTTGCACCCAGACCTGTCTGGGAATAACTGCCTGTGACTCTGGGGTCATCACAGCTTCCTGTGAGTGCCAGTGAGCACCCAGGGCTGAGCATGTTGCAGGGTCATTGGATGTTTACCCGGTCTGAGAGTGCAGTCCCCTTCTGTGTTTTTTTTATATATATATATATATATATATATATATATATATATATATATATATATATATATATATAAAAATAAATAAATACACACACACACATAATAAATATATATTATATATGTAGACACACAAACATTATATATGTATACATACACACACATAGAGTATATATATATATATATATATATATATATATATACAAACACACACAATAAAAAAATATTGCTAAACTCCAGTCACAACCGGTTATTAGCAGCAACAGCCATTTACTGCCAGCTAAATAATGTCAGCCAAATGATGTCATTATAAACTCCAGTCACAACCTGTTATTGGCAGCCACAGTCAGTAATAGTAAAGTGCCACATCTTGCCATTGTGATGTCATAATATCCCAGGGTATATAAAGAGCTGCAAGACAATATTTTAGTTATCTTTTTGTAGCATGTCTGCAAAAAAGGTTGTGCGTATTGTCATACTAATTGTGCTTCTTGTTATCATTTTCTCTTAGGTGAGGAGATGATCTGAGAGGCCAATTAGTTGATGGACGAGGTAAGGGCGGGCGGGCGGGTTAATATAAATATTGTTATACTAATTGTGCTTCTTTTTATCATTTTCTCTTAGGTTGGTGGAGGAGGTTAGGGCGGGCGGGCGGGTTATAGCAACTAAACATCCCTTCAGCAGCTAAACATCCCATCAGCAGCTAAACATCCCATCAGCAGGTAAACATCCCATCAGCAGCTAATCATCCCTTCAGCAGCTAAACATCCCATCAGCAGCTAATCATCCCTTCAGCAGCTAAACATCCCATCAGCAGCTAATCATCCCATCAGCAGCTAAACATCCCATCAGCAGCTAAACATCCCATCAGCAGCTAAACATCCCATCAGCAGCTAAACATCCCTTCAGCAGCTAAACATCCCTTCAGCAGCTAAACATCCCATCAACAGCTAAACATCCCTTCAGCAGCTAAACATCCCATCAGCAGCTAAACATCCCATCAGCAGCTAAACATCCCATCAGCAGCTAAACATCCCATCAGCAGCTAAACATCCCATCAGCAGCTAAACATCCCATCAGCAGCTAAACATCCCATCAGCAGCTAATCATCTCATCAGCAGCTAATCATCCCATCAGCAGCTAAACATCCCATCAGCAGATAAACATCTCATCAGCAGCTAAACATCCCATCAGCAGCTAAACATCTCATCAGCAGCTAAACATCTCATCAGCAGCTAAACATCTCATCAGCTAATCATCCCATCAGCAGCTAATCATCCCATCAGCAGCTAATCATCCCATCAGCTTCTAAACATCCCATCAGCTTCTAAACATCCCATCAGCAGCTAATCATCCCATCAGAAGCTAAATATCCCATCAGCTTCTAAACATCCCATCAGCAGCTAAACTATGTGAAGATTTACACAGTATTATGCAATGATGTTTTTCTTCCTTTTGGAAAACAATGTTTAAATTATTTGTATTTATGTGATTATTTCCATTAAAGACTCTTTTCACTTTGAATATATTATTACATACTGGTTGGTCTGTATTATTATTACTATGTGTGTGTGTGGTTTTTCTTACACATTTTTTCATTTTATATTTATTTCTGTGTTAACCACATTATTGTGATTTTTGTATTTATTAAAAAATAATAATAATTATATAAATAAAAAACCCTAAAACCTAAAGAGACGTAAGACTCATACATAACCTAAAGACACATAAAAATCATGCGTAACCTACAGGTATACTGCAGTAACGGTATAAACCTATAGTACAGTACTGAGGTATACTACAGTAACGGTATAAACCTATAGTGCAGTACTGAGGTATACTGCAGACACGGTATAAACCTATAGTACAGTACTGAGGTATACTTCAGTAACTGTATAAACCTATAGTGCAGTACTGAGGTATTCTGCAGTTACGTTATAAACCTATAGTACAGTGCTGAGGTATACTGCAGACAGTAACGGTATAATCCTATAGTACCAGGGCCGGACTGGGACCAAAAAAAGGCCCAGGCATTTTAGGGTAAAGAGGCCCACTCCCCCCGCTCATCATTTCTTAGTTAACCGTATACCAAACATGGAAAGTATAATACTTGTTTAAGTGACAAAAACATATTTGACAAATCAAACATGCTTTTTAAAAAAAAAAAAAAAAATAGTGTATAGTAGATGACAACTGTATATACAATTAGTATGAATGACTAGCACAATATTAAATTTTCGGGCATTTTAGCATGATTGTCAGTGCTATAATGGGTATTAGCAGAATAAGGCTTGTGCAATGTTAAAGGGATATTAAACCAAATTTTTTTCTTTCATTATTCAGATAGCGAATACAATTTTAAACAACATTCCAATTTACTTCTATTATCTAATTTGCGTCATTCTTTAGATAGCCTTCGTTTAAGAAATAGCAATGCAGATGTGTGAGCCAATCACAAGAAGTATTTATGTACAGCCACCAATCAGCAGCTTCGGAGCCTATCTAGATATACTTTTCAACAAAGAATATCAAGAGAATGAAGCAAATTAGATAATAGAAGTTAATTAGAAAGTTGATTGAAATTGCATTCTCTTTCTAAATCATGAAAGAAAAAATTTGTGTTTAACAAATAACAACATAGCTAATGTGAGAGTCTAACTGGAATGGAAATGTTTCCAAGTTATACAGCATATAACACTGATATTGAAGTAAGCTTGTTGATCTTTCTGTGGGTATATGTGTTTAACATGGGTGTTTGTAAACTTGCATACCAACCTGAGGATTGTATCCCTTTAAGGTCATGAGTTAATAACAGGCTTATATTATGTATGCTGTTTCCCTATTTTCACCACATCTGTGTAAAAAGCCTGCTTGTTATTGAGGCAAATAGAAGTAACCGTTTACATTAACAAAGGTGTTCGTGAACTTTAATACCATCCAGAGAATTATGTCCCTTTAAGGTTATGAGTTAATGACAGACTAATATTATATATGTGGTCTCCCTGTTTTCACCACATCTCTGAAAAAAGCCTGCTAGTTGTTTAGGTAAATTTGAGTAACTGTTTATTTAAACAAAGGTGTTTGTGAGATTAGATACCAACCAAAAATGTATGTCCCTTTAAATGTCAGGCTTATATTGTATATGCGGTGTCACTATCTTCAGAATCACCATATCTCTGTTAAAAGCCTGCTTGTTGTTTGGATAAATTAGAGTAACCATTCAAATTAACACAGGTATTTGTAAACTTTAATACCAACCAGAGGATTATATCCCTTTAAGGTCTTGAGCTAATGACAGGTTTATATTATGTATGCAGTGTCACTATCTTCAACACATCTATGTTAAAAGCCTGCTTGTTATTTGGGTAAATTAAAGTAACTGTTTGCAGTTCAATATCTTTGGCAATGTGGCTGTGTTAATTTGAATGGTTACTCTAATTTATCCAAATAACAAGCAGGCTTTTAACACAGATGTGTTGAAGATAGTGACACTGCATACATAAACAATATAAGCCTGTCATTAACTCATGACCAGATGACCTTAAAGGGATACAATCCTCTGGATGTTATGTAAGTTTACAAACACCCATGTTAAACACATATACCCACAGAAAGACCAACAAGCTTACTTCAATCTCAGTGTTTGTTATATGCTGTAAAACTTGGAAACAGTTCCATTCCAGGGAGAGGGGAGACTCTCACATTAGCTATTTTGTTATTTGTTAAACACAAGAGGATGTTATAACTTTTTTCCCCCATTTTTTATTTGATAATATTAAAAGTTTGAAAACTTTTATAGCAGTCAATGCTTTTAAAACTGTATTGACAAATGAGTTTTTTTATAGCAGGCTGCAAGAATTAAGCTGGGTAAGTCTGCAGCCTTTCTGAAATGCCAGCCGTTAAGAGGTTAACTCTGCCCTTCAGCTTAGTTGCTGCACACAGTCTGCTAAAAAAAATGTTGGAGTTCAATTCAAAGCACTGCAGTAAATGATGTCACCTTTAATTTGTTACTCCTAAAGAGATAACGGCACCTCAGCAGCACACTCTGGAGCACATCAGCATGCACATCGCAAACACAAATCATTACTTGGCCGATGGGAAGGAATGTAAGTGCTGCCAGTAATGATTTGTGACGTGTTTGCGATGTGCATGCTGATGTCATGTGCTCCAGAACAGGAAGTTTCACAAACATTGACTCCAAAGAAATAGAAAAGGTCGGGTCCTCTCTCTCTGAGAGACCAGGGTGACCTCACCTACCTGGCCACCTGCTGAGTCACAGCCTTGCATCTTCACAGTGCACTCGCAACGGCCAATTATGGCAACCCACATAGGTCAAAACAAAAAAGCAAAGTGTAAATGCACATTCAAAGTTAAGCACATAGTAACTTTTCAACACGTAATCCTTAGTACCCATTAGCTAAGCAGTTAATAATTAGAATTTCAATCATGCATATACGTTTCCTATTAGGCCTTGTACAGGCGTTATTAAGCAAGAGACTGAATCAGTTAAACCGATACTAACGTGATCTGAACTATATACAACAGTTAATTAATTACATAGACACAGCCTGCTATGCACTAAAGTATCCCATGTCTTTGTATTATATACGTCGCAGGAACATCAACTATCAATTGTCGATTACATGCCCATCTGTAAATATCCACTTTATCATTATGTAAGATGTGTCCCATATGTGTACACACCTGTTAGGCTGTTGTAAATATCCCAATTACTTTAGTGATCAACCAGTGGCCAACATATACTACGAGTTTGCCCCTAGCTCAATTTAGCTAGACTGTCGCTATACACTCACTTGTGTACCAGGATAGTCAGAACCGTATCTAAGCAGTCCAAATCTATGTACAATCATTATTCTATACATCGCTAAACGAACTCTAACTATGCTCAGGTTATTACATCTTTAAGTATAGCACAGACCGGATCACGCACACTAAGTGTCAGCAAGGGCACATTATAGCACAGCCTGATGCAGCGGCCTATCTAGCCGGGAAACGCGTTGCTGTTGTTTCTTTTTAATAAATACAGACAATTATTATTTTTACCTGTCCTGTCCTGCTTTTATTTTACCCTTACCTCCATCCACTCTCCAAGGGTCACTATATACGCTACTCTGATACCTCCAGCAGCATCGGTGTGCTCGGAGACATACGAAACCGATAGAGGTGATTGTCGATTGGTGGACAGTGAGTGAGGTATGCTAACAGAGGTGTGTCAGTCGGGCAACTCTAAACAGTCCCGACTTACGTGTAGAGACACGTCATCTGTGCCGCTGATTTGAGTATCTGGAACAACGGGGGGAAACGTACATATAAGGGCTTCTCACCTTTCTCGACCACGATACTGTTTTATGTTTTGGCGCCTCTCTTCCTTTCTCCTTCTCACAGCTCGAGTTCCATCCGGATATCATCGGGACTAATATTGGGAGTGCAGCCATCGTTTCAAAGTTCCTTCTCTCCCAACAAACTTGCTAGCATCTGCGCACCCTCTGAGGACCTATATCCTCTTTCTTTACAAGACTCATAATAGCAGCGGGCGTAAAAAAGCAGCGTTAGGACCTGTTAATGCTGCTTTTTCACCTTACCGCAAAACTCGTAATCTAGGTGATAGTATCCCTTATAGAAAACTAATACACACATATCCTACACTTATTGCTAGCTGCCAATTGGTGTCTGCACACATTTGTCTCTTGTGATTGGCTAGCTAGATGTGATCAGCTAGCTGCCAGTAGTGCAATGTTGCTTCTTCGACAAAGGATAACAAGAGAATGAAGCAAATTTGGTAAAAGAAATAAACTGGAAAGTTGTTTAAAATTGTAAGTTCTATCCAAACCATGAAAGAAAATGTTGGGGTTTCCGGTCCCTTTAAGTTGTATTTTAGTAGATGAATGTTAATTAATTTTACAACGTTAAAGGAGCATTAAACATAATTTTTTTTAACAACTTTAGATTTTTTACTTCTGTTATCTATTTTGCTTTCTTTTTTTGGTATAATTTCAAAAGCATACCTAGGTAGGCTAAGGAGCAGCAATGCGCTACTTGTAGCATCTAGTGATTGGTGGCTGCACTTATATGCCTCTTGTCATTGGCTCATTTAATGTGTTCAGTTAGCACCCAGTAGTGCATTGCTGCATATCCCTCTACAAAGGATACCAAGAGAATGAAGCAAATTTAATAATAGCATTAAATTAGACCTTTAACCTGCCTATTTAATCGTAAATTTAAGCTGCCTTTGACGGGTTCATATATGTGTTTCTCTGGCATATCACAGCCAGTGCCTCACTAGCCTCTGACCTCACCGCACGTCACTGGTCTGTGCACATACATTTACTTGGGCCGCGATCCGATACACACGCAGAGCGAGCTATCACATATACGGCGCTGGCATTTGCTAAAGTGCCGTAAGTCGGATAAACTAGCGATGTCCAGAAATCTGTGTAAGTACAAATTTCTGGAGTCGCCAGTGACTTACGGCACTTTAACAACTGCCGCCGCCTAAAAAAAACTGACAAAAGTATTAAATATCCCGAAACATGCCTCCCAAACATAGCCCGACACATATACCCCTCTATCCGCTATCTCCCCTCTCACTCCTAACAATAAATGTATTAACCCATAAACCGCCGCTCCCGGACATTGGCCCAAAGTAATCAGCTCTATTACCACCCCTTGAAAGGGCCTTTTGCGGGGCATTGCCCCAAAGCAATCAGCTCTTTTACCTGTAATCTAACCCCTCTACACCGCCGCCACCTATATTAAATATATTAACCCCTAATCTGACCCCCCTAAACCGCCGCCACCTATATTAAAATGATTAACCACTAAACCCAAGTCTAACCCCAACACCCCCTAAGTTAATTATTATTAAAATAAATCTAAATAATATTAATAATATTAACTAAATTATTCCTATTTAAATCTAAATACTTACCTATAAAATAACCCCTAATCTGACCCCCCTACACCGCCGCCACCTATATTAAAATGATTAACCACTAAACCTAAGTCTAACCCTAACACCCCCTAAGTTAATTATTATTAAAATAAATCTAAATAATATTAATAATATTAACTAAATTATTCCTATTTAAATCTAAATACTTACCTATAAAATAAACCCTAAAATAGCTACAATATAATTAATAATTACATTGTAGCTATTTTAGGGTTTATATTTATTTTACAGGTAACTTGGTATTTATTTTAACTAGGTACAATAGCTATTAAATAGTTAATAACTATTTAATAGTGACCTAGTTAAAATAATTACCAAATTACCTGTAAAATAAATCCTAACCTAAGTTACAAATACACCTACACTATCAATAAATTAATTAAATAAACTACAAATATCTAAACTAAAATACAATTAAATACACTAAACTAAATTACAAAAACAAACACTAAATTACAAAAAATAAAAGAATTTTAAGCTAATTACACCTAATCTAAGCCCCCTAATAAAATAACAAAGCCCCCCAAAATAAAAAAAATTCCCTACCCTAATCTAAATTACAAAAGTAATCAGCTCTATTACCAGCCCTTAAAAGGGCCTTTCGTGGGGCATTGCCTCAAAGTAATCAGCTCTTTTACCTGTAAAAAAAAGAACAACCCCCCCATTACAACCCACCACCCACATACCCCTACTCTAACCCACCCAATCCCCCCTTAAAAAAACCTAAGTCTAACCCCCAAGTGCTCCTTACCTGTCCTAATGACCGGCGGAGAAGGTCCTGTTCCAGGCGGAGAAGTCTTCTACCAGGGGGCGACCTCTTCTTCTTCCAGGATCCAGCCAGTGCAGAGCGGAGGAGTTGAGGACTGATTACCATGGAGCTGAAGACCGTCCATCTGGAACTGAAGACCGGCGATGCTCAAACTGAAGATTGGCGATGCGGGAACTGAAGACCGGAGCCGGAGCGTGGAGGATCCTCTTCATACTATCGCCGCTGTACACTGAATAGGAATTCAAGGTACGCGATTAAAAATGGCGTCCCTTGAATTCCTATTGGCTGATTTGAGCCTTCAAATTCAAATCAGCCAATCGGATGCAAGCTACTTTAATTCTATTGGCTGATTTGAATAGCCAATAGAATAAGAGCTACTGTAATTCTATTGGCTATTCTAATCAGCCAATAGAATTACAGTAGCTCTTATAAGGAGCACTTGGGGGTTAGACTTAGGTTTTTTTAAGGGGGGATTGGGTGGGTTAGAGTAGGGGTATGTGGGTGGTGGGTTGTAATGGGGGGGTTGTTCTTTTTTTTACAGGTAAAAGAGCTGATTACTTTGAGGCAATGCCCCACGAAAGGCCCTTTTAAGGGCTGGTAATAGAGCTGATTACTTTTGTAATTTAGATTAGGGTAGGGAAATTTTTTTATTTTGGGGGGCTTTGTTATTTTATTAGGGGGCTTAGATTAGGTGTAATTAGCTTAAAATTCTTGTAATCTTTTTTTTATTTTTGTGGGGGGGTTTTTGTAATTTAGTTTAGAGTATTTAATTGTATTTTAGTTTAGATATTTGTAGTTTATTTAATTAATTTATTGATAGTGTAGGTGTATTTGTAACTTAGGTTAGGATTTATTTTACAGGTAATTTGGTAATTATTTTAACTAGGTAGCTATTAAATAGTTATTAACTATTTAATAGCTATTGTACCTAGTTAAAATAAATACCAAGTTACCTGTAAAATAAATATAAACCCTAAAATAGCTACAATGTAATTATTAATTATATTGTAGCTATCTTAGGGTTTATTTTACGCTGTATATTGGATATCAAACTGCGCGGGTTTGGTATACCTGTCTATGGGCCAAAAAACTACGGCCGAAGGCAGAAATATACGAGTGTAACTTCTAGGTTACGCCGTATATAGGATACCAAAACCGCGCAAAATTTGCCGTTCTGGCTTTTGTGGGCGACGCTGCATATCGGATCCCGGCCTTGATTTTTTGAACAGAAATGATTAGTTTCCTTCTAATGTATAAGTTTAGTGTTGTCACATTCCTTCTTTGCCGTAATATACAATTTTTTAGATGACCCCCTACTCATCATTTTAATTAATTAGATTTTTTCAAGACTAGAGAGGTCAGATAAACTTTGTAGCTCTCACCAGGGCAGCGATCCGATATACGGAGTAGTTTTCGGCGCAAGCGAGGGAACCCGCCGCCCGTAATTTCACCTCGCAACTCGAGCTATCCAATATACTGCGCCGTCAGATGCTAAACTGGCGTAAGTAGGAAAAACCGCCGATCAACTAAAATGTGCGCAAATACACATTTTAGTCGTCGCAAGTACTTACGCCAGTATTTTGTTCACGTAAAGTCTCAATAAAGAGTAGTTTTAAGCAAATTAGGCTACGAATTGTAAAAAATAACCGCCAGTTCTAAAAGATGCGCCACGTAATTACGCCATTCAAAATTCATACATAAACCCATGCGCAGCCGGCATTTTCTTTAGTGTGTTTGGTTGGTTCTTGGAGCTACAGCACACTACAGTGAGTATAGTAATTTAGTAAGAGCAGTGAGAGAGGAGCAATTCATCAAAGTTAGTTAGGTCGGATTTTTGGATTTTTGTTTGGTTAAGCCTGTACATTTACTTACACTTTTTTTTACATATTGCACACATTTTGCATACATACATATACAAAATACACAACACTTTTTTTTCACCTCACACATTTTATTTATCTTTTACAGTGTGATAGGCTGAGTGTTTGGTTGTGATTGTGTGTGATTGAAGTGGGAGTCAGTGTGAGTGTGTGAGTGTGTGTAGTTTGAGGATGACAGGGAGAGGTAGGTCATAGGGGAGGAGGGGAGTTGCAGGGAGAGGATTATGGATAGGAGGAGCAGCAGGGTCCCCGTCAGGGAGTAAGTGGAGTGGGAAGAGGGAGAGCCAGAAGGGATGATGGGAGTGGGGTTGCCCTGAGACCAGGCACACTTAGAAGAGGCATAGAGGGTGCACATGGGGACAGAAGGGGGAAGATGGAGAGGATAGGGAGGAATCCACACCAGGGACATCCCAGGGAGGAAGCCAGACGGCCACGGACGATGAGCGCATGAGATGCCCAAACCTCTCGTTCGCAGAGAATTTAGCGCTAGTCCAGGCCATCATAGAGAACCACACTGCCCTCTTTGGCCAGGAGAAGGGCAAAGGAGTTGCCCGTCGGCGTAAGGATGCATGGCTGTTGGTCGAGGAGGCAGTAAACAGCGTGGCCCAGCAGAGGAGGACTGTCGACGGCCTAAAGAACAGATGGAATGATTGCAAGAGGCGGGTGAAGGAGAAAATGGGCCAAGAAGCCATGCACCAGAGGGGGCGGTGGTCCTCCCCAGGAGGCTGAATATAATAAATGGCAGGAGATAATATGCAGGTCCCTGAGCGTCACAGCAGTCCATGGACTTCCAGGGGCTCGTGACTCAGAGGCTGCAACATCAGCACAGCATGCTGGTGAGTAACATCCCACACACCAGTATTATATGTATTTGAGATATAATATCCTTTAATGTCACATATTCATGTACACAATGAGGAGCATGGTATTTGGCCTACTAAAAAAACATCTACAATTATATTTCACATTAAAGGGACATTAAACCAAATCTTGTTATTTCATTATTCAGATAGAGAATACAGTTTTAAACAACATCCCAATTTACTTCTATTATCTAATTTGCTTCATTATTCTGATATTCTTTGTTTATTAAATATCAATGCACATGGGTGAGCCAATCACATGAGGCATTGATGCGCAGCCACCAATCAGCAGCTTCTGAGCCTATCTAGATATGCTTTTCAGCAAAGAATATCAAGAGAATGAAGCAAATTAGGTAATGGAAGTAAATTAGAAAGTTGTTTAAAATTGCATGCTCTAGCTGAATCATGAAAGAATAAAAATGGGTTTAATGTCCATTTAATGCTACGTAACACATTGAAATTCATGATATGAGGTGGAATAGTGAAATACTAACATGTCTCAGAGTAACACAGGCCACAAGCCACATGTAGAGTTTTCAGTAAATGGACACTATAGCCATCACAATACTTTTAGCTCAAGAAAGCACGTTATGTGCCTACATCAGGCTAAAGGAAATTGTGTGACCATAGTGTCACTTAAAGAACACATTTTCTCCATCACTGACATGTACACATAACTATTGTATGAAACACATACATGTATACTTTGCATATTAAAAACCCTCATATCACAAATCACAATGTGCACATACATGTTATAGAGTTTGACATGAGAATGAGTATAGGCCCTAGCATGTATCAATGTACATTGTATGCCCACATGGACATATATATGATTGTACTAATCCCTCTCATCATTTGACTCCTCCACAGAACCTCCTGTCACCAGGGTGCAAACGGGCATGCATCCACCTTCACCACCAGTCCAAAGAATGCCTCCACCGCAACCACCAGTCCAAAGAATGCCTCCACCTCCACCACCAGTCCAAAGAATCCATCAACAAGGACAGTATGCTCCCAGGCATGAGCTGGGTTGGACTGCCTCTGTTGAGGACCCAGACGTGATGCCACCAACATTGGCAGACGAGCCCTGGCAAGATACCTGGCCGGAGGATTCATTTTTTTTGTCTTTGAGGGGGAGCCAAGTCAGCCCCAAAGGGTACATGTCTTTACCCCCCCCCCCCCCCCCCAATATCAGGGCAGTCAGGGCTTTTACTCCAGCGTTCCATTGAGCTGCAACGGGACATGGCAGCATCTTTAAATGGAATAGTCCAAAACCAGTCTCAGATGATGAGAGTTATTTTGGATATGCAGATGCAGATTGACAACAGATGGCGGGAACAAAACCAACTGTTGGGTGTGTTGGTGGAGCACTTCACACACCAGCAGGACACTGCCTCCAGCCTCTCATCTGTCGCCAGCACTCCAGCTGAATCATCTGAATCCGCCCAACCCAAGAGAACCAGGAGATCCACTCCAGGCACCTCAGAACCCTCATCCAAGAAGCAAAGAAAAAAATAAATATTCTTATAGTTGACCATAAATCTTGTCCTCTGTTATTTACCATATAATTGTCATCCACATCCATGTTAGGCGTGTTTTAGTACAGTAATATTGTTAAAACATATAATTTGCATACAAAGAGAGAAGCGAACAACAGCTCAGTGGCTTGTTCTATGGCGATTTACCACCCGGAAGCAGCCTCTTTTAGACCAGTGTGCTTTTCACAGAAGAAAACTTTCCTGAAGTATATCAGTCTGATCCCGCCAAGTAAGGTCAGTCCAGCCCCGAAATACCAGGCAATTCTCCTCTGAACAAGGAACATGACAACCCCAGACGATCATTTCGGCCTCCTATGGGCCTCGTCAGTGAGGTGCAGCCACATTCCTCTAAGCACACTGGGCAAGGAGTCCACGTCTGGTTTCCCCCATCACCCATAGGGAGACTTCCCCAGGGTCATAATAATTTGCATACAAAGAGAGAAGCGCTCTAACAGGAACGAACAACAGCTCAGTGGCTTGTTCTATGGCGATTTACCACCCGGAAGCAGCCTCTTTTAGACCAGTGTGCTTTTCACAGAAGAAAACTTTCCTGAAGTATATCAGTCTGATCCCGCCAAGTAAGGTCAGTCCAGCCCCGAAATACCAGGCAATTCTCCTCTGAACAAGGAACATGACAACCCCAGACGATCGTTTCGGCCTCCTATGGGCCTCGTCAGTGAGGTGCAGCCACATTCCTCTAAGCACACTGGGCAAGGAGTCCACGTCTGGTTTCCCCCATCACCCATAGGGAGACTTCCCCAGGGTCATAATAATTTGCATACAAAGAGAGAAGCGCTCTACCAGGAACGAACAACAGCTCAGTGGCTTGTTCTATGGCGATTTACCACCCGGAAGCAGCCTCTTTTAGAGACCAGTGTGCTTTTCACAGAAGAAAACTTTCCTGAAGTATATCAGTCTGATCCCGCCAAGTAAGGTCAGTCCAGCCCCGAAATACCAGGCAATTCTCCTCTGAACAAGGAACATGACAACCCCAGACGATCGTTTCGGCCTCCTATGGGCCTCGTCAGTGAGGTGCAGCCACATTCCTCTAAGCACACTGGGCAAGGAGTCCACGTCTGGTTTCCCCCATCACCCATAGGGAGACTTCCCCAGGGTCATAATAATTTGCATACAAAGAGAGAAGCGCTCTAACAGGAACGAACAACAGCTCAGTGGCTTGTTCTATGGCGATTTACCACCCGGAAGCAGCCTCTTTTAGACCAGTGTGCTTTTCACAGAAGAAAACTTTCCTGAAGTATATCAGTCTGATCCCGCCAAGTAAGGTCAGTCCAGCCCCGAAATACCAGGCAATTCTCCTCTGAACAAGGAACATGACAACCCCAGACGATCGTTTCGGCCTCCTATGGGCCTCGTCAGTGAGGTGCAGCCACATTCCTCTAAGCACACTGGGCAAGGAGTCCACGTCTGGTTTCCCCCATCACCCATAGGGAGACTTCCCCAGGGTCATAATAATTTGCATACAAAGAGAGAAGCGCTCTACCAGGAACGAACAACAGCTCAGTGGCTTGTTCTATGGCGATTTACCACCCGGAAGCAGCCTCTTTTAGACCAGTGTGCTTTTCACAGAAGAAAACTTTCCTGAAGTATATCAGTCTGATCCCGCCAAGTAAGGTCAGTCCAGCCCCGAAATACCAGGCAATTCTCCTCTGAACAAGGAACATGACAACCCCAGACGATCGTTTCGGCCTCCTATGGGCCTCGTCAGTGAGGTGCAGCCACATTCCTCTAAGCACACTGGGCAAGGAGTCCACGTCTGGTTTCCCCCATCACCCATAGGGAGACTTCCCCAGGGTCATAATAATTTGCATACAAAGAGAGAAGCGCTCTAACAGGAACGAACAACAGCTCAGTGGCTTGTTCTATGGCGATTTACCACCCGGAAGCAGCCTCTTTTAGACCAGTGTGCTTTTCACAGAAGAAAACTTTCCTGAAGTATATCAGTCTGATCCCGCCAAGTAAGGTCAGTCCAGCCCCGAAATACCAGGCAATTCTCCTCTGAACAAGGAACATGACAACCCCAGACGATCGTTTCGGCCTCCTATGGGCCTCGTCAGTGAGGTGCAGCCACATTCCTCTAAGCACACTGGGCAAGGAGTCCACGTCTGGTTTCCCCCATCACCCATAGGGAGACTTCCCCAGGGTCATAATAATTTGCATACAAAGAGAGAAGCGCTCTAACAGGAACGAACAACAGCTCAGTGGCTTGTTCTATGGCGATTTACCACCCGGAAGCAGCCTCTTTTAGACCAGTGTGCTTTTCACAGAAGAAAACTTTCCTGAAGTATATCAGTCTGATCCCGCCAAGTAAGGTCAGTCCAGCCCCGAAATACCAGGCAATTCTCCTCTGAACAAGGAACATGACAACCCCAGACGATCGTTTCGGCCTCCTATGGGCCTCGTCAGTGAGGTGCAGCCACATTCCTCTAAGCACACTGGGCAAGGAGTCCACGTCTGGTTTCCCCCATCACCCATAGGGAGACTTCCCCAGGGTCATAATAATTTGCATACAAAGAGAGAAGCGCTCTAACAGGAACGAACAACAGCTCAGTGGCTTGTTCTATGGCGATTTACCACCCGGAAGCAGCCTCTTTTAGACCAGTGTGCTTTTCACAGAAGAAAACTTTCCTGAAGTATATCAGTCTGATCCCGCCAAGTAAGGTCAGTCCAGCCCCGAAATACCAGGCAATTCTCTTCTGAACAAGGAACATGACAACCCCAGACGATCGTTTCGGCCTCCTATGGGCCTCGTCAGTGAGGTGCAGCCACATTCCTCTAAGCACACTGGGCAAGGAGTCCACGTCTGGTTTCCCCCATCACCCATAGGGAGACTTCCCCAGGGTCATAATAATTTGCATACAAAGAGAGAAGCGCTCTAACAGGAACGAACAACAGCTCAGTGGCTTGTTCTATGGCGATTTACCACCCGGAAGCAGCCTCTTTTAGACCAGTGTGCTTTTCACAGAAGAAAACTTTCCTGAAGTATATCAGTCTGATCCCGCCAAGTAAGGTCAGTCCAGCCCCGAAATACCAGGCAATTCTCCTCTGAACAAGGAACATGACAACCCCAGACGATCGTTTCGGCCTCCTATGGGCCTCGTCAGTGAGGTGCAGCCACATTTCTCTAAGCACACTGGGCAAGGAGTCCACGTCTGGTTTCCCCCATCACCCATAGGGAGACTTCCCCAGGGTCATAATAATTTGCATACAAAGAGAGAAGCGCTCTAACAGGAACGAACAACAGCTCAGTGGCTTGTTCTATGGCGATTTACCACCCGGAAGCAGCCTCTTTTAGACCAGTGTGCTTTTCACAGAAGAAAACTTTCCTGAAGTATATCAGTCTGATCCCGCCAAGTAAGGTCAGTCCAGCCCCGAAATACCAGGCAATTCTCCTCTGAACAAGGAACATGACAACCCCAGACGATCGTTTCGGCCTCCTATGGGCCTCGTCAGTGAGGTGCAGCCACATTCCTCTAAGCACACTGGGCAAGGAGTCCACGTCTGGTTTCCCCCATCACCCATAGGGAGACTTCCCCAGGGTCATAATAATTTGCATACAAAGAGAGAAGCGCTCTAACAGGAACGAACAACAGCTCAGTGGCTTGTTCTATGGCGATTTACCACCCGGAAGCAGCCTCTTTTAGACCAGTGTGCTTTTCACAGAAGAAAACTGATATACTTCAGGAAAGTTTTCTTCTGTGAAAAGCACACTGGTCTAAAAGAGGCTGCTTCCGGGTGGTAAATCGCCATAGAACAAGCCACTGAGCTGTTGTTCGTTCCTGGTAGAGCGCTTCTCTCTTTGTATGCAAATTATTATGACCCTGGGGAAGTCTCCCTATGGGTGATGGGGGAAACCAGACGTGGACTCCTTGCCCAGTGTGCTTAGAGGAATGTGGCTGCACCTCACTGACGAGGCCCATAGGAGGCCGAAACGATCGTCTGGGGTTGTCATGTTCCTTGTTCAGAGGAGAATTGCCTGGTATTTCGGGGCTGGACTGACCTTACTTGGCGGGATCAGACTGATATACTTCAGGAAAGTTTTCTTCTGTGAAAAGCACACTGGTCTAAAAGAGGCTGCTTCCGGGTGGTAAATCGCCATAGAACAAGCCACTGAGCTGTTGTTCGTTCCTGGTAGAGCGCTTCTCTCTTTGTATGCAAATTATTATGACCCTGGGGAAGTCTCCCTATGGGTGATGGGGGAAACCAGACGTGGACTCCTTGCCCAGTGTGCTTAGAGGAATGTGGCTGCACCTCACTGACGAGGCCGAAACGATCGTCTGGGGTTGTCATGTTCCTTGTTCAGAGAAGAATTGCCTGGTATTTCGGGGCTGGACTGACCTTACTTGGCGGGATCAGACTGATATACTTCAGGAAAGTTTTCTTCTGTGAAAAGCACACTGGTCTAAAAGAGGCTGCTTCCGGGTGGTAAATCGCCATAGAACAAGCCACTGAGCTGTTGTTCGTTCCTGGTAGAGCGCTTCTCTTTTTGTATGCAAATTATTATGACCCTGGGGAAGTCTCCCTATGGGTGATGGGGGAAACCAGACGTGGACTCCTTGCCCAGTGTGCTTAGAGGAATGTGGCTGCACCTCACTGACGAGGCCCATAGGAGGCCGAAACGATCGTCTGGGGTTGTCATGTTCCATGTTCAGAGGAGAATTGCCTGGTATTTCGGGGCTGGACTGACCTTACTTGGCGGGATCAGACTGATATACTTCAGGAAAGTTTTCTTCTGTGAAAAGCACACTGGTCTAAAAGAGGCTGCTTCCGGGTGGTAAATCGCCATAGAACAAGCCACTGAGCTGTTGTTCGTTCCTGGTAGAGCGCTTCTCTCTTTGTATGCAAATTATTATGACCCTGGGGAAGTCTCCCTATGGGTGATGGGGGAAACCAGACGTGGACTCCTTGCCCAGTGTGCTTAGAGGAATGTGGCTGCACCTCACTGACGAGGCCCATAGGAGGCCGAAACGATCGTCTGGGGTTGTCATGTTCCTTGTTCAGAGGAGAATTGCCTGGTATTTCGGGGCTGGACTGACCTTACTTGGCGGGATCAGACTGATATACTTCAGGAAAGTTTTCTTCTGTGAAAAGCACACTGGTCTAAAAGAGGCTGCTTCCGGGTGGTAAATCGCCATAGAACAAGCCACTGAGCTGTTGTTCGTTCCTGGTAGAGCGCTTCTCTCTTTGTATGCAAATTATTATGACCCTGGGGAAGTCTCCCTATGGGTGATGGGGGAAACCAGACGTGGACTCCTTGCCCAGTGTGCTTAGAGGAATGTGGCTGCACCTCACTGACGAGGCCCATAGGAGGCCGAAACGATCGTCTGGGGTTGTCATGTTCCTTGTTCAGAGGAGAATTGCCTGGTATTTCGGGGCTGGACTGACCTTACTTGGCGGGATCAGACTGATATACTTCAGGAAAGTTTTCTTCTGTGAAAAGCACACTGGTCTAAAAGAGGCTGCTTCCGGGTGGTAAATCGCCATAGAACAAGCCACTGAGCTGTTGTTCGTTCCTGGTAGAGCGCTTCTCTCTTTGTATGCAAATTATTATGACCCTGGGGAAGTCTCCCTATGGGTGATGGGGGAAACCAGACGTGGACTCCTTGCCCAGTGTGCTTAGAGGAATGTGGCTGCACCTCACTGACGAGGCCCATAGGAGGCCGAAACGATCGTCTGGGGTTGTCATGTTCCTTGTTCAGAGGAGAATTGCCTGGTATTTCGGGGCTGGACTGACCTTACTTGGCGGGATCAGACTGATATACTTCAGGAAAGTTTTCTTCTGTGAAAAGCACACTGGTCTAAAAGAGGCTGCTTCCGGGTGGTAAATCGCCATAGAACAAGCCACTGAGCTGCTGTTCGTTCCTGGTAGAGCGCTTCTCTTTTTGTATGCAAATTATTATGACCCTGGGGAAGTCTCCCTATGGGTGATGGGGGAAACCAGACGTGGACTCCTTGCCCAGTGTGCTTAGAGGAATGTGGCTGCACCTCACTGACGAGGCCCATAGGAGGCCGAAACGATCGTCTGGGGTTGTCATGTTCCATGTTCAGAGGAGAATTGCCTGGTATTTCGGGGCTGGACTGACCTTACTTGGCGGGATCAGACTGATATACTTCAGGAAAGTTTTCTTCTGTGAAAAGCACACTGGTCTAAAAGAGGCTGCTTCCGGGTGGTAAATCGCCATAGAACAAGCCACTGAGCTGTTGTTCGTTCCTGGTAGAGCGCTTCTCTCTTTGTATGCAAATTATTATGACCCTGGGGAAGTCTCCCTATGGGTGATGGGGGAAACCAGACGTGGACTCCTTGCCCAGTGTGCTTAGAGGAATGTGGCTGCACCTCACTGACGAGGCCCATAGGAGGCCGAAACGATCGTCTGGGGTTGTCATGTTCCTTGTTCAGAGGAGAATTGCCTGGTATTTCGGGGCTGGACTGACCTTACTTGGCGGGATCAGACTGATATACTTCAGGAAAGTTTTCTTCTGTGAAAAGCACACTGGTCTAAAAGAGGCTGCTTCCGGGTGGTAAATCGCCATAGAACAAGCCACTGAGCTGTTGTTCGTTCCTGGTAGAGCGCTTCTCTCTTTGTATGCAAATTATTATGACCCTGGGGAAGTCTCCCTATGGGTGATGGGGGAAACCAGACGTGGACTCCTTGCCCAGTGTGCTTAGAGGAATGTGGCTGCACCTCACTGACGAGGCCCATAGGAGGCCGAAACGATCGTCTGGGGTTGTCATGTTCCTTGTTCAGAGGAGAATTGCCTGGTATTTTGGGGCTGGACTGACCTTACTTGGCGGGATCAGACTGATATACTTCAGGAAAGTTTTCTTCTGTGAAAAGCACACTGGTCTAAAAGAGGCTGCTTCCGGGTGGTAAAGCGCCATAGAACAAGCCACTGAGCTGTTGTTCGTTCCTGGTAGAGCGCTTCTCTCTTTGTATGCAAATTATTATGACCCTGGGGAAGTCTCCCTATGGGTGATGGGGGAAACCAGACGTGGACTCCTTGCCCAGTGTGCTTAGAGGAATGTGGCTGCACCTCACTGACGAGGCCCATAGGAGGCCGAAACGATCGTCTGGGGTTGTCATGTTCCTTGTTCAGAGGAGAATTGCCTGGTATTTCGGGGCTGGACTGACCTTACTTGGCGGGATCAGACTGATATACTTCAGGAAAGTTTTCTTCTGTGAAAAGCACACTGGTCTAAAAGAGGCTGCTTCCGGGTGGTAAATCGCCATAGAACAAGCCACTGAGCTGTTGTTCGTTCCTGGTAGAGCGCTTCTCTCTTTGTATGCAAATTATTATGACCCTGGGGAAGTCTCCCTATGGGTGATGGGGGAAACCAGACGTGGACTCCTTGCCCAGTGTGCTTAGAGGAATGTGGCTGCACCTCACTGACGAGGCCCATAGGAGGCCGAAACGATCGTCTGGGGTTGTCATGTTCCTTGTTCAGAGGAGAATTGCCTGGTATTTCGGGGCTGGACTGACCTTACTTGGCGGGATCAGACTGATATACTTCAGGAAAGTTTTCTTCTGTGAAAAGCACACTGGTCTAAAAGAGGCTGCTTCCGGGTGGTAAATCGCCATAGAACAAGCCACTGAGCTGTTGTTCGTTCCTGGTAGAGCGCTTCTCTCTTTGTATGCAAGTTAAAACATATAATAATACCCCAATGCCCAAAAAGGTATTATTATCATGTTTATGACATATTCATGTTCTATAAACCACATCACATAGTTGTGTATGAAGGGTACATATAGTAATATTCACTTATAAGATGTAAATCAAGGTTTCTTACATCTAATATAAATTGACACATGGGTATCTAACTAATAATGTATTTACAGAAGGTGTGAACATAAGGTATAAACATCCATTTTCATCATTCTTAATGCTAGTCAATAAATCATAGTGACCTAAACATGAATTAAACAAATGAGAAATATACAGTAATTAGAGTGGTTAAGGGAAGGGGGTTGGGATGTAGTAGTTTCACTTACATGCAGTGGAAATCCGCAGTATGTAATTCTGCAAGACCTGATATATACACATGCAATGGTTGGTGAGGTACTGTCAAACATCATAATACATGTGAATGTTACGGTTTACTGTACTTATGAACAAGTAACTTACAGGTGAAGTATTCCCAGATGACATAATCCCTCACTTCATTCCCCCTCAGTGTCCCCCTGTCCACATCCTCAGGTACAGGAACCAGCTGCTGCTGCTGCTCTTGGTCAATGTCCCCCAATAAACATGTGTCTACAGCAATGTTGTGTAGAATACAACATGCATTGACAATGGAATACACTTTGTTGGGGTTATACTGTAAAGCTCTGCCTGTAATATCCAGACACCTGAATCTGGTTTTTAGTAGGCCTTTCGATTACATTTCTTGTTCGTATATGGGCCTCCTGGTACCTGAGTTGTGGCTCTGTAAGGGGGTGCACCAAGGGTGTTAATAGCCATGGTCTGCAGCCATACCCTGCGTCACCTGTCATGTAACATGTATTCTGATTACTACAGGTACATCATGTGCTTAAAGGGACATAACATGGATTTCATTTAAAAGATATATTTAACAAAAACATTAAATTGGTGCATTGTGAGCAATCTACTTTTATGCCAGGATTAGTCTAGACCAAAATTCTATTTTAAAGGATCAGTCAACACAGTAGATTTGCATAATCAACAAATGCAAGATAACAAGACAATGCAATAGCACTTAGTCTAAAATTCAAATGAGTATTAGATTTTTTTTCAGACAATTTTAAAAGTTATGTCTTTTTTCACTCCCCCTGTACCATATGACAGCCATCAGCCATTCACAAACGCATACACACTTATTCTTGCACATGCGCAGTAGGAGCTGGTGACTCAAAAAGTTTAAATATAAAAAGACTGTGCACATTTTGTTAATGGAAGTAAATTGGAAAGTTGTTTAAAATGGTATGCTCTATCTGAATAATGAAAGTTTAATTTTGATTGAGTGTCCCTTTAATGATTCAGATAGAACATGCCATTTTAAGAAAATGTCCTTTTAAGTGAAAACCTATTTATAGTATACTGTCCCTTTAAAGGGACATGAAACACACATTTCTTGTTTCATGAGTTAAAAAGAACCTACAATTTTCTGCAACTTTATAATTTACTTCTATTATGTCATTTGCTCCATTCTCTTGATATCATTTGCTGACAAGCATATTAGATATGCTCATTAGCTGCTGATTGGTGGCTGCACATAGATGCCTCATATGATTGGCTCATCTATGTGCATTGCTATTTTTTCAACAAAGGATATCTAAAGAATAAATCAAATGAGATAATAGAAGTGAATTGTAATGTTGTTTAACATTGTATTCTCTATCTGAAACATGAGATAATTAATTTGTGTTTAGTGTCCCTTTAGTAGAAATATACAGACAGAATGAAGGTAGTGCATACTTACTCACCAAGCAACCAACCTCCCGAGAGTGTTCCATTTTCAAACAGCTGGAATAAGGAGGTCTGGCGCAGGATGTAGGAATCATGTGCACTCCCCGGAAAGCCTGCATACACATGTGTGAATTTTAGAGTGGTATCGCAGACCATCTGGCAATTCAATGAGTAAAACCCTTTCCTGTTAATATAGAGGAGTGGCTCCTCTTGTGAGGCCACGATACGCACATGTGTGCAATCAATTGCCCCCATGACATTGGGAATAACCCCCAGTTGATAGAAACCTTGTTTAAGATGGTTCCATTCCTGAGGGGTACGGGGGAAATGAATGTATCGCTTTGTCTGGTTATCTAGAGCAGTCAAAACCTCCCCTAGAATCCTGGAGAAGGTAGACTGCGCTAGGCCAGACGCAAGCCCCTCTGTTGACTGGAATGAGCCGGATGCCAGGAAGTGTACAACACACAACAGCTTCTGCATACCAGACAGAGCTCGGTTCCTATTCGCTTGAGGGTCAATATCATCCTTCAAGACCTCATATAGGTCAATGAGGCTTGCAGAAGTCAAGCGATATTTTTCCCTGACCTCCACTTCTGTCATCCCAAACAGGGTGACCCTAACCCTGTGTATCCTTGGTGCTCTTCCCCTCTGCTGATGCCTTCGTCTTATAGGCCCTGCTGGCCTATGGCCAGCTGCAGCAACAGCAGCAGGGGCAGCACCAGGAACAGGGACAACAGCAGGAGGAGCAGGGACAGCAGCAGCAGCAGGAGCAGGGACGGCTACAGCACCATGACCAGGGACGTCAGCAGCAAGAATATCATCCAAAAAAGGGGCTTGTAGGGGTTCCAGCACCCCTTGTGCCCCACAACGCTGTCTCTCTAAGAACGCAATATATTGCAAGGGAAACATGGTGGCTAATGAGGGTGTGCATTGGCAGGTGTTTTAAGGCTGCAGGTGAGAGGTTGTGCTGTTTGTGATTGGTTTGACACACTTGCAGGGGGAGGAATTATGAATGCTTAGAAGATGTTTAACTGTTTGAAATCTGCTGCTGATATGTATGTGATTATGTATGTGTTTGTTAAGCCCTCAGAGAGTTTCGTTGGTTTGTTAGTCAGTGCAAGGGTTACTGCGCCTGCAATTTGTGGCGAGATGAAAATGGAGTAGATTTTCTGAAATCTGTGCGCGTAAGTCTTTACGCTGTATATTGGATACCAAACTGCGCGTGTTTTGTATGTCAGTCTATGGGCCAAAAAACTATGGGCGAAGGCAGAAATATACTAGCGTAACTTCTAAGTTACGTCGTATATAGGATACCAAACCCGCGCAAAATTTGGCGTTGCCGGATTTTGGGGGCGACTATTTTTATCGGATTGCGGCCCATATGTGAGTATTCATGGTTACTTAATATAATATAAGCAACATACATTTCTCACCTCATCATTTTTTTGTTTGTTTAATGCAAAGAATTATGGTTTATTTAGGTATTTTTAGAAATAAATATCTGAGTCTTCTATTAGAAAAGTATCAGTGGCACAGACAGGTTTAGTATAATGTAACTAAAATAAAGAACAAAGTTTAAAATGAAACAAACAAAAAAAAAGTTACATTTTTTTCCTCCACCCACACCACAAATATTTGTTTATCTTGTATTTGTAAATTGACTTTAAAATTCAACAGATGACCTTAACTATGTGTTTAACTCAACTACGAGGGTTAAACATATAAACCTTAAATAGTGCAGTAAAATGTGTCAGCATTATATGCTAATTCTTCTTACAATATGCCACTGTTACAAAAAGGAGTCGTTATTTATCATTATTATTATTATCGGTTATTTGTAGAGCGCCAATAGATTCTGAAGCGCTATAAACATAGGGGGTTTACAAGGTAGCAATTATAGGAATCAAATGGGTAGAGGGCCCTGCCTAGCGTCGCACTGTTGTAGTCAGCTCTTGTGAAGGTGATTTGCAAGCAGTTGGGCTTTTAGGTTTACATGCTAAGGGGGTTCATGGCGGATAGCAATGAAGGAGAGGAACTGATATTAGGAGAGTTTTATAGCTCTCTCTAGGTGAATAAAATAATGTCCTGGTATAAGCTGCAATAAGTTCACTGGATATTTCCATTTCTAAGTGTTGACCTCTGTGATGTATTTTTCTCAGTAAAAAAAAAAAGTTCATAATAAAAAGACAATGCTAACCTCTTCTATCATGTGACAGCCATCAACCAATCACATACTCATATCCGTATACACTGTGAATGTCGCAGCTGAAATTGAGACTCATCAGACCAGTAAATGTTTTTCCAATCTTCTATTGTCCAGGTTTGGTGAGCCTGTGCAAATTGTAGCCTCAGTTTCCTGTTCTTAGCTGACAGGAGGGGCACCCGGTGTGGTGCCCTTCTGCTGCTGTAGCCCATCTGCTTCAAGGTTCAAAGTATTGTGCATTCAGAGATGGTAACCTTGGTTGTAACGAGTGGTCATTTGAGTTACTGTTGCCTTTCTTTCATCGCAAACCATTCTGACCAATCTCCTCGTCCTCTTACATCAACAAGGCATTTTCGCCCACACAACTGCCGCTCACTGGATATTTTCTCTTTTTCAAACCATTCTCTGTAAACCCTAGGGATGGTTGTGTATGAAAATCCCAGTAGATCAGCAGTTTTTTAAATACTCAGACCAGCCTATCTGGCACCAACAATCATGCCACGTTCAAAGTCAAATAAATCCCCTTTCTTCCCCATTCTGAGGCTCAGTTTCAACTTCAGCAAGTCGTCTTCACCACGTCTAGATGCCTAAATGCATTGAGTTGCTGCCATGTGATTGGCTGATTATCCGTTCGTGTTACCAAGCAATTGAACAGGTGTACCTAATAAAGTGGCTGGTGAGTGTGTGTGTGTATATATATATATATATATATATATATATACATACATACATACAGGTGGCCCTCGGTTTACAACGGTTCAATTTGCACCGTTTCAGAATAACAACCTTTTTTTTCAGTCATGTGACTGCTATTGAAAAGCATTGAGAAGCAGTGCATTGATTAAAATAGCCAGTAGGTGGAGCTGTCCGCTTGTATTGCAGCAAAGATATGCAAGCCAAGCAAGCTGAAATTAATCAGTTTAACCAGACCTAAGCTATCGAGCAGCTTGCAAAGGAACAAGATCTTCCTGTCTATAAATCAGTCCAGATTGGAATGCATAGAAAGAACTGTTTGCAGAAAAATGCAAGTAAAGTCTGTGTTGTGTGATTATTTTCATAGGTTTATAATGCTGTTTAGCAAATGTTTTTGTTCATTTAAAGGGACATGAAATCCAATTTTTTTCTTTCATGATTTAGAAAGAGCATACAATTATAAACAACTTTCTAATTTACTTCTATTATCTATTTTGCTTCATTCTCTTGTTATTCTTTGCTGAAAAGCATATCAAGATATGCTTAGTAGCTGCTGATTGGTAGCTGCACATAGATGCCTCCTGTGATTGGTTCACTGTGTGCATTGCTATTTCTTCATTAACATATATCTAAAGAATGAAGCAAATTAGGTAATAGAAGTAAATTGGAATGTTGTTTAAAATTGTATTCTCTACCTTAATCATGAAAGAAAATGTTTGGGTATAGTGTCCGTTTAACTTAGTTTAATTATATATTCTGTGTTGTGTGATTATTTTATTAGGTTTATAATGCTGTTTATCATTTAAAGTCTTCATTTCAAAGCTTTAAAAATAATGTATTAGGTGTTACTTATGCCAATTTTGAGAGAGGCCTGGAACCAAACTCCCTCACCTCCCATTTTGATTAACAACCATTCCCTCTGGAACCTAATCCTGGCGTAAACTGAGGGCTACCTGTACTGTATAGCTGTTCAGGGATGTGCACTCATAGGAGGCAGAGAAGGCAGTGCTTCCCCTGCCATATGGTGCCAGAGTTTAATTACATTTCAATAAATTAAAAAAAGAAATGGTCAAAAAAAAAATGTTACCATTTTTTTTCTCCCCCCATGTAACACTATGGAGAGGCAGGTACAGGACCGCTTCTCTATATAGAGCTGCATGGGTCATAACATTACCCGTGCTGAAGCGCCACCTGTTTGCTGTCTATATATCAGCACAGGCAATTTGAACCAATAAGAAGCAGCCCTCTTCATGCCTCCTAGCGAGGGAGCCAATCAGAGACGATCATGTTCTCCTGGTGATTGACAGCACCAGGAGAACGTGACCAGTGCTGATTATCTCCCTGTGCAAGTGCAAGGAAACCGCATAGACTGCAACTCAGAAAGGTACTGGCGAGAATTTGTGTAAAGTCGACTGCTGCCACTTGAATAATTCCAACTTCAAGATGCTCCCCTGCCGGGTCCTACTGTTGAGGAACTTGAGGACATCGATGGTTTCACTTTCAGGCCGGTAAGTAACTCAGCTTCAGTCAGAGCAGGAGCAGATGTTTTACTTGCAAGGCCCAGAAAATGTAAGAAGTTTCCTTTTTCTAATCGTATGTATGAGAAATGTTGGCAAGAACTTATGCTGAATAGCTAATAATAAGTTGCTAACATTTTCGGATTTCCTAACATGTTAAAAAACAAAAAACAAATCCGTTATAGCCGGTGGTGGGTGGAAGCAGAGCAGGCTATAACTGATTTGTGTTTTTTTTTAACATGTCAGAAAATCCGAAAATATTAGCAAATTACTATTAGCTATTCAGCATAATTTCTTGCCAACATCATGGGGCGGAGCTACCAGTGATACAGCCGGGCCCCCAGGAGGTCCCCCATCAGGGCGGCCTCAGCTTCATTAGAACAATTTGTTTTAAACTTTTTTTTATCCCCATGCCCCCCCCCCCCGTGTGCACTCGCCCGCCCCTCCTTCATCTGCCTGTGCCCTACTCCTGACAGTTTTAAATCAGTGTTGCCATGGTAACCTATACAGAAGGTTAGAATAAATTGTGTGTTACCCTGCGCAGAATATTCTAAGATACCAATATACCAGTAGGTAATGGAGAACCCCTTTCTTCACAAATAAAACAGACAGCTAAAAAAAATATGAGACCTCTTCTATATAAATTAAGTGATATCACATTTATTCAATTTTCTATATACCAATTTTAGCAGCATTTTTTTGCAGCGCCAGAGGTTTTAAATATCTTATCTCTTTTTTGAGGAAGTTATTTTATTAGCTGCCATGGTAACCTGCAATGCTCTGATTTAGAACTGTCCTTTCCAGCTGAAAGAAGGAGCTTCCTGTGTAACCAGTTCACTTGAGTACTGTCAGTCTGTATCATGGCAGGGGAGCAGAGGGTGCCAGTGTCACCATGGATAGCAAAGCTAACACCAGGCACAGGAGACATAAAGAGCTGCAGTCTGCACTCAGATAAAGGTATGTACTCAATTTGTATATGGTATTGTACTCACTCTCTCCCTCAGTGTCACCATGGCCAGCAAAGCTAACACCAGGCACAGAAGACATAAAGAGCTGCAGTCTGCACTCAGATAAAGAAAGGTATGTACTCAATTTGTATATGGTATTGTACTCACTCTCTTCCTCAGTGTCACCATGGCCAGCAAAGCTAACACCAGGCACAGAAGACATAAAGAGCTGCAGTCTGCACTCAGATAAAGGTATGTACTCAATTTGTTTATGGTATTGTACTCACTCTCTCCCTCAGTGTTACCATGGCCAGCAGAGCTAACACCAGGCACAGGAGACATAAAGAGCTGCAGTCTGCACTCAGATAAAGGTATGTACTCAATTTGTTTATGGTATTGTACTCACTCTCTCCCTCCCCTGTGTCTCTCTCCCTCCTCCCCTGTGTCTCTCTCCCTCCTCCCCTGTGTCTCTCTTCCACACTCCCCTGTGTCTCTCTTCCACACTCCCCTGTGTCTCTCTCCCTCCTCCCCTGTGTCTCTCTTCCACCCTCCCCTGTGTCTCTATCGCCCCCTCCACTGTGTATCTCTCTTCCACCCTCCCCTGTGTCTCTCTCCGCCCCTCCACTGTGTATCTCTCTTCCACCCTCCCTTGTGTCTCTCTCCCCCCCCAACCCTGTGTCTCTCTCCCCCCCCTCCCCTGTGTCTCTTTCCCCCCTCCCCTGTGTCTCTCTTCCACCCTCCCCTGTGTCTCTTTCCCCCTCCCCTGTGTCTCTCTTCCACCCTCCCCTGTGTCTCTCTCCCCCTCTATCCTGTGTCTATTTCCCCCCTCCCCTGTGTCTCTCCCCCCCTCCCCTGTATCTCTCCTCCCCCCCTCCCCTGTGTTTCTCTCCCCCTCCCCTGTGTCTCTCTTCCACCCTCCCCTGTGTCTCTCTTCCCCCCTCCCCTGTGTCTCTCCCTCCCCTGTGTCTCTCTCCCCCTCTCCCCTGTGTCTCTCTTCTACCCTCCCCTGTGTCTCTCTCCCCCCCTCCCCTGTGTCTCTCTCCCCCTCCCCTGTGTCTCTCTCCCCCCTCCCCTGTGTCTCTCTCCCCCCTCCCATGTGTCTCTCCCCCCCTCCCCTGTGTCTCTTCCCTATGGTTCTTGCACCCAGACCTGTCTGGGAATAACTGCCTGTGACTCTGGGGTCATCACAGCTTCCTGTGAGTGCCAGTGAGCACCCAGGGCTGAGCATGTTGCAGGGTCATTGGATGTTTACCCGGTCTGAGAGTGCAGTCCCCTTCTGTGTTTTTTTTATATATATATATATATATATATATATATATATATATACATATATATATATATATATATATATAAATAAATACACACACACACACATAATAAATATATATTATATATGTAGACACACAAACATTATATATGTATACATACACACACATAGAGTATATATATATATATATATATATATATATATATATATATATATATATATATATATATATACAAACACACACAATAAAAAAATATTGCTAAACTCCAGTCACAACCGGTTATTAGCAGCAACAGCCATTTACTGCCAGCTAAATAATGTCAGCCAAATGATGTCATTATAAACTCCAGTCACAACCTGTTATTGGCAGCCACAGTCAGTAATAGTAAAGTGCCACATCTTGCCATTGTGATGTCATAATATCCCAGGGTATATAAAGAGCTGCAAGACAATATTTTAGTTATCTTTTTGTAGCATGTCTGCAAAAAAGGTTGTGCGTATTGTCATACTAATTGTGCTTCTTGTTATCATTTTCTCTTAGGTGAGGAGATGATCTGAGAGGCCAATTAGTTGATGGACGAGGTAAGGGCGGGCGGGCGGGTAATATAAATATTGTTATACTAATTGTGCTTCTTTTTATCATTTTCTCTTAGGTTGGTGGAGGAGGTTAGGGCGGGCGGGCGGGTTATAGCAACTAAACATCCCTTCAGCAGCTAAACATCCCATCAGCAGCTAAACATCCCATCAGCAGGTAAACATCCCATCAGCAGCTAATCATCCCTTCAGCAGCTAAACATCCCATCAGCAGCTAAACATCCCATCAGCAGCTAATCATCCCATCAGCAGCTAAACATCCCATCAGCAGCTAAACATCCCATCAGCAGCTAAACATCCCTTCAGCAGCTAAACATCCCTTCAGCAGCTAAACATCCCTTCAGCAGCTAAACATCCCTTCAGCAGCTAAACATCCCATCAGCAGCTAAACATCCCATCAGCAGGTAAACATCCCATCAGCAGCTAAACATCCCATCAGCAGCTAATCATCCCATCAGCAGCTAATCATCCCATCAGCAGCTAATCATCCCATCAGCAGCTAATCATCCCATCAGCAGATAAACATCCCATCAGCAGCTAAACATCCCATCAGCAGCTAAACATCTCATCAGCAGCTAAACATCTCATCAGCAGCTAAACATCTCATCAGCAGCTAAACATCCCATCAGCTTCTAAACATCCCATCAGCAGCCAATCATCCCATCAGAAGCTAAATATCCCATCAGCTTCTAAACATCCCATCAGCAGCTAAACTATGTGAAGATTTACACAGTATTATGCAATGATGTTTTTCTTCCTTTTGGAAAACAATGTTTAAATTATTTGTATTTATGTGATTATTTCCATTAAAGACTCTTTTCACTTTGAATATATTATTACATACTGGTTGGTCTGTATTATTATTACTATGTGTGTGTGTGGTTTTTCTTACACATTTTTTCATTTTATATTTATTTCTGTGTTAACCACATTATTGTGATTTTTGTATTTATTAAAAAATAATAATAATTACATATATAAAAAACCCTAAAACCTAAAGAGACGTAAGACTCATACATAACCTAAAGACACATAAAAATCATGCGTAACCTACAGGTATACTGCAGTAACGGTATAAACCTATAGTACAGTACTGAGGTATACTACAGTAACGGTATAAACCTATAGTGCAGTACTGAGGTATACTGCAGACACGGTATAAACCTATAGTACAGTACTGAGGTATACTTAAGTAACTGTATAAACCTATAGTGCAGTACTGAGGTATTCTGCAGTTACGTTATAAACCTATAGTACAGTGCTGAGGTATACTGCAGACAGTAACGGTATAATCCTATAGTACCAGGGCCGGACTGGGACCAAAAAAAGGCCCAGGCATTTTAGGGTAAAGAGGCCCACTCCCCCCGCTCATCATTTCTTAGTTAACCGTATACCAAACATGGAAAGTATAATACTTGTTTAAGTGACAAAAACATATTTGACAAATCAAACATGCTTTTTAAAAAAAAAAAAAAAAAATAGTGTATAGTAGATGACAACTGTATATACAATTAGTATGAATGACTAGCACAATATTCAATTTTCGGGCATTTTAGCATGATTGTCAGTGCTATAATGGGTATTAGCAGAATAAGGCTTGTGCAATGTTAAAGGGATATTAAACCAAATTTTTTTCTTTCATTATTCAGATAGCGAATACAATTTTAAACAACATTCCAATTTACTTCTATTATCTAATTTGCGTCATTCTTTAGATAGCCTTCGTTTAAGAAATAGCAATGCAGATGTGTGAGCCAATCACAAGAAGTATTTATGTACAGCCACCAATCAGCAGCTTCGGAGCCTATCTAGATATACTTTTCAACAAAGAATATCAAGAGAATGAAGCAAATTAGATAATAGAAGTTAATTAGAAAGTTGATTGAAATTGCATTCTCTTTCTAAATCATGAAAGAAAAAATTTGTGTTTAACAAATAACAACATAGCTAATGTGAGAGTCTAACTGGAATGGAAATGTTTCCAAGTTATACAGCATATAACACTGATATTGAAGTAAGCTTGTTGATCTTTCTGTGGGTATATGTGTTTAACATGGGTGTTTGTAAACTTGCATACCAACCTGAGGATTGTATCCCTTTAAGGTCATGAGTTAATAACAGGCTTATATTATGTATGCTGTTTCCCTATTTTCACCACATCTGTGTAAAAAGCCTGCTTGTTATTGAGGCAAATAGAAGTAACCGTTTACATTAACAAAGGTGTTCGTGAACTTTAATACCATCCAGAGAATTATGTCCCTTTAAGGTTATGAGTTAATGACAGACTAATATTATATATGTGGTCTCCCTGTTTTCACCACATCTCTGAAAAAAGCCTGCTAGTTGTTTAGGTAAATTTGAGTAACTGTTTATTTAAACAAAGGTGTTTGTGAGATTAGATACCAACCAAAAATGTATGTCCCTTTAAATGTCAGGCTTATATTGTATATGCGGTGTCACTATCTTCAGAATCACCATATCTCTGTTAAAAGCCTGCTTGTTGTTTGGATAAATTAGAGTAACCATTCAAATTAACACAGGTATTTGTAAACTTTAATACCAACCAGAGGATTATATCCCTTTAAGGTCTTGAGCTAATGACAGGTTTATATTATGTATGCAGTGTCACTATCTTCAACACATCTATGTTAAAAGCCTGCTTGTTATTTGGGTAAATTAAAGTAACTGTTTGCAGTTCAATATCTTTGGCAATGTGGCTGTGTTAATTTGAATGGTTACTCTAATTTATCCAAATAACAAGCAGGCTTTTAACACAGATGTGTTGAAGATAGTGACACTGCATACATAAACAATATAAGCCTGTCATTAACTCATGACCAGATGACCTTAAAGGGATACAATCCTCTGGATGTTATGTAAGTTTACAAACACCCATGTTAAACACATATACCCACAGAAAGACCAACAAGCTTACTTCAATCTCAGTGTTTGTTATATGCTGTAAAACTTGGAAACAGTTCCATTCCAGGGAGAGGGGAGACTCTCACATTAGCTATTTTGTTATTTGTTAAACACAAGAGGATGTTATAACTTTTTTCCCCCATTTTTTATTTGATAATATTAAAAGTTTGAAAACTTTTATAGCAGTCAATGCTTTTAAAACTGTATTGACAAATGAGTTTTTTTATAGCAGGCTGCAAGAATTAAGCTGGGTAAGTCTGCAGCCTTTCTGAAATGCCAGCCGTTAAGAGGTTAACTCTGCCCTTCAGCTTAGTTGCTGCACACAGTCTGCTAAAAAAAATGTTGGAGTTCAATTCAAAGCACTGCAGTAAATGATGTCACCTTTAATTTGTTACTCCTAAAGAGATAACGGCACCTCAGCAGCACACTCTGGAGCACATCAGCATGCACATCGCAAACACAAATCATTACTTGGCCGATGGGAAGGAATGTAAGTGCTGCCAGTAATGATTTGTGACGTGTTTGCGATGTGCATGCTGATGTCATGTGCTCCAGAACAGGAAGTTTCACAAACATTGACTCCAAAGAAATAGAAAAGGTCGGGTCCTCTCTCTCTGAGAGACCAGGGTGACCTCACCTACCTGGCCACCTGCTGAGTCACAGCCTTGCATCTTCACAGTGCACTCGCAACGGCCAATTATGGCAACCCACATAGGTCAAAACAAAAAAGCAAAGTGTAAATGCACATTCAAAGTTAAGCACATAGTAACTTTTCAACACGTAATCCTTAGTACCCATTAGATAAGCAGTTAATAATTAGAATTTCAATCATGCATATACGTTTCCTATTAGGCCTTGTACAGGCGTTATTAAGCAAGAGACTGAATCAGTTAAACCGATACTAACGTGATCTGAACTATATACAACAGTTAATTAATTACATAGACACAGCCTGCTATGCACTAAAGTATCCCATGTCTTTGTATTATATACGTCGCAGGAACATCAACTATCAATTGTCGATTACATGCCCATCTGTAAATATCCACTTTATCATTATGTAAGATGTGTCCCATATGTGTACACACCTGTTAGGCTGTTGTAAATATCCCAATTACTTTAGTGATCAACCAGTGGCCAACATATACTACGAGTTTGCCCCTAGCTCAATTTAGCTAGACTGTCGCTATACACTCACTTGTGTACCAGGATAGTCAGAACCGTATCTAAGCAGTCCAAATCTATGTACAATCATTATTCTATACATCGCTAAACGAACTCTAACTATGCTCAGGTTATTACATCTTTAAGTATAGCACAGACCGGATCACGCACACTAAGTGTCAGCAAGGGCACATTATAGCACAGCCTGATGAAGCGGCCTATCTAGCCGGGAAACGCGTTGCTGTTGTTTCTTTTTAATAAATACAGACAATTATTATTTTTACCTGTCCTGTCCTGCTTTTATTTTACCCTTACCTCCATCCACTCTCCAAGGGTCACTATATACGCTACTCTGATACCTCCAGCAGCATCGGTGTGCTCGGAGACATACGAAACCGATAGAGGTGATTGTCGATTGGTGGACAGTGAGTGAGGTATGCTAACAGAGGTGTGTCAGTCGGGCAACTCTAAACAGTCCCGACTTACGTGTAGAGACACGTCATCTGTGCCGCTGATTTGAGTATCTGGAACAACGGGGGGAAACGTACATATAAGGGCTTCTCACCTTTCTCGACCACGATACTGTTTTATGTTTTGGCGCCTCTCTTCCTTTCTCCTTCTCACAGCTCGAGTTCCATCCGGATATCATCGGGACTAATATTGGGAGTGCAGCCATCGTTTCAAAGTTCCTTCTCTCCCAACAAACTTGCTAGCATCTGCGCACCCTCTGAGGACCTATATCCTCTTTCTTTACAAGACTCATAATAGCAGCGGGCGTAAAAAAGCAGCGTTAGGACCTGTTAATGCTGCTTTTTCACCTTACCGCAAAACTCGTAATCTAGGCGATAGTATCCCTTATAGAAAACTAATACACACATATCCTACACTTATTGCTAGCTGCCAATTGGTGTCTGCACACATTTGTCTCTTGTGATTGGCTAGCTAGATGTGATCAGCTAGCTGCCAGTAGTGCAATGTTGCTTCTTCGACAAAGGATAACAAGAGAATGAAGCAAATTTGGTAAAAGAAATAAACTGGAAAGTTGTTTAAAATTGTAAGTTCTATCCAAACCATGAAAGAAAATGTTGGGGTTTCCGGTCCCTTTAAGTTGTATTTTAGTAGATGAATGTTAATTAATTTTACAACGTTAAAGGAGCATTAAACATAATTTTTTTTAACAACTTTAGATTTTTTACTTCTGTTATCTATTTTGCTTTCTTTTTTTGGTATAATTTCAAAAGCATACCTAGGTAGGCTAAGGAGCAGCAATGCGCTACTTGTAGCATCTAGTGATTGGTGGCTGCACTTATATGCCTCTTGTCATTGGCTCATTTAATGTGTTCAGTTAGCACCCAGTAGTGCATTGCTGCATATCCCTCTACAAAGGATACCAAGAGAATGAAGCAAATTTAATAATAGCATTAAATTAGACCTTTAACCTGCCTATTTAATCGTAAATTTAAGCTGCCTTTGACGGGTTCATATATGTGTTTCTCTGGCATATCACAGCCAGTGCCTCACTAGCCTCTGACCTCACCGCACGTCACTGGTCTGTGCACATACATTTACTTGGGCCGCGATCCGATACACACGCAGAGCGAGCTATCACATATACGGCGCTGGCATTTGCTAAAGTGCCGTAAGTCGGATAAACTAGCGATGTCCAGAAATCTGTGTAAGTACAAATTTCTGGAGTCGCCAGTGACTTACGGCACTTTAACAACTGCCGCCGCCTAAAAAAAACTGACAAAAGTATTAAATATCCCGAAACATGCCTCCCAAACATAGCCCGACACATATACCCCTCTATCCGCTATCTCCCCTCTCACTCCTAACAATAAATGTATTAACCCATAAACCGCCGCTCCCGGACATTGGCCCAAAGTAATCAGCTCTATTACCACCCCTTGAAAGGGCCTTTTGCGGGGCATTGCCCCAAAGCAATCAGCTCTTTTACCTGTAATCTAACCCCTCTACACCGCCGCCACCTATATTAAATATATTAACCCCTAATCTGACCCCCCTAAACCGCCGCCACCTATATTAAAATGATTAACCACTAAACCCAAGTCTAACCCCAACACCCCCTAAGTTAATTATTATTAAAATAAATCTAAATAATATTAATAATATTAACTAAATTATTCCTATTTAAATCTAAATACTTACCTATAAAATAACCCCTAATCTGACCCCCCTACACCGCCGCCACCTATATTAAAATGATTAACCACTAAACCTAAGTCTAACCCTAACACCCCCTAAGTTAATTATTATTAAAATAAATCTAAATAATATTAATAATATTAACTAAATTATTCCTATTTAAATCTAAATACTTACCTATAAAATAAACCCTAAAATAGCTACAATATAATTAATAATTACATTGTAGCTATTTTAGGGTTTATATTTATTTTACAGGTAACTTGGTATTTATTTTAACTAGGTACAATAGCTATTAAATAGTTAATAACTATTTAATAGTGACCTAGTTAAAATAATTACCAAATTACCTGTAAAATAAATCCTAACCTAAGTTACAAATACACCTACACTATCAATAAATTAATTAAATAAACTACAAATATCTAAACTAAAATACAATTAAATACACTAAACTAAATTACAAAAACAAACACTAAATTACAAAAAATAAAAGAATTTTAAGCTAATTACACCTAATCTAAGCCCCCTAATAAAATAACAAAGCCCCCCAAAATAAAAAAAATTCCCTACCCTAATCTAAATTACAAAAGTAATCAGCTCTATTACCAGCCCTTAAAAGGGCCTTTCGTGGGGCATTGCCTCAAAGTAATCAGCTCTTTTACCTGTAAAAAAAAGAACAACCCCCCCATTACAACCCACCACCCACATACCCCTACTCTAACCCACCCAATCCCCCCTTAAAAAAACCTAAGTCTAACCCCCAAGTGCTCCTTACCTGTCCTAATGACCGGCGGAGAAGGTCCTGTTCCAGGCGGAGAAGTCTTCTACCAGGGGGCGACCTCTTCTTCTTCCAGGATCCAGCCAGTGCAGAGCGGAGGAGTTGAGGACTGATTACCATGGAGCTGAAGACCGTCCATCTGGAACTGAAGACCGGCGATGCTCAAACTGAAGATTGGCGATGCGGGAACTGAAGACCGGAGCCGGAGCGTGGAGGATCCTCTTCATACTATCGCCGCTGTACACTGAATAGGAATTCAAGGTACGCGATTAAAAATGGCGTCCCTTGAATTCCTATTGGCTGATTTGAGCCTTCAAATTCAAATCAGCCAATCGGATGCAAGCTACTTTAATTCTATTGGCTGATTTGAATAGCCAATAGAATAAGAGCTACTGTAATTCTATTGGCTATTCTAATCAGCCAATAGAATTACAGTAGCTCTTATAAGGAGCACTTGGGGGTTAGACTTAGGCTTTTTTAAGGGGGGATTGGGTGGGTTAGAGTAGGGGTATGTGGGTGGTGGGTTGTAATGGGGGGGTTGTTCTTTTTTTTACAGGTAAAAGAGCTGATTACTTTGAGGCAATGCCCCACGAAAGGCCCTTTTAAGGGCTGGTAATAGAGCTGATTACTTTTGTAATTTAGATTAGGGTAGGGAAATTTTTTTATTTTGGGGGGCTTTGTTATTTTATTAGGGGGCTTAGATTAGGTGTAATTAGCTTAAAATTCTTGTAATCTTTTTTTTATTTTTGTGGGGGGGTTTTTGTAATTTAGTTTAGAGTATTTAATTGTATTTTAGTTTAGATATTTGTAGTTTATTTAATTAATTTATTGATAGTGTAGGTGTATTTGTAACTTAGGTTAGGATTTATTTTACAGGTAATTTGGTAATTATTTTAACTAGGTAGCTATTAAATAGTTATTAACTATTTAATAGCTATTGTACCTAGTTAAAATAAATACCAAGTTACCTGTAAAATAAATATAAACCCTAAAATAGCTACAATGTAATTATTAATTATATTGTAGCTATCTTAGGGTTTATTTTACGCTGTATATTGGATATCAAACTGCGCGGGTTTGGTATACCTGTCTATGGGCCAAAAAACTACGGCCGAAGGCAGAAATATACGAGTGTAACTTCTAGGTTACGCCGTATATAGGATACCAAAACCGCGCAAAATTTGCCGTTCTGGCTTTTGTGGGCGACGCTGCATATCGGATCCCGGCCTTGATTTTTTGAACAGAAATGATTAGTTTCCTTCTAATGTATAAGTTTAGTGTTGTCACATTCCTTCTTTGCCGTAATATACAATTTTTTAGATGACCCCCTACTCATCATTTTAATTAATTAGATTTTTTCAAGACTAGAGAGGTCAGATAAACTTTGTAGCTCTCACCAGGGCAGCGATCCGATATACGGAGTAGTTTTCGGCGCAAGCGAGGGAACCCGCGCCGCCCGTAATTTCACCTCGCAACTCGAGCTATCCAATATACTGCGCCGTCAGATGCTAAACTGGCGTAAGTAGGAAAAACCGCCGATCAACTAAAATGTGCGCAAATACACATTTTAGTCGTCGCAAGTACTTACGCCAGTATTTTGTTCACGTAAAGTCTCAATAAAGAGTAGTTTTAAGCAAATTAGGCTACGAATTGTAAAAAATAACCGCCAGTTCTAAAAGATGCGCCACGTAATTACGCCATTCAAAATTCATACATAAACCCATGCGCAGCCGGCATTTTCTTTAGTGTGTTTGGTTGGTTCTTGGAGCTACAGCACACTACAGTGAGTATAGTAATTTAGTAAGAGCAGTGAGAGAGGAGCAATTCATCAAAGTTAGTTAGGTCGGATTTTTGGATTTTTGTTTGGTTAAGCCTGTACATTTACTTACACTTTTTTTTACATATTGCACACATTTTGCATACATACATATACAAAATACACAACACTTTTTTTTCACCTCACACATTTTATTTATCTTTTACAGTGTGATAGGCTGAGTGTTTGGTTGTGATTGTGTGTGATTGAAGTGGGAGTCAGTGTGAGTGTGTGAGTGTGTGTAGTTTGAGGATGACAGGGAGAGGTAGGTCATAGGGGAGGAGGGGAGTTGCAGGGAGAGGATTATGGATAGGAGGAGCAGCAGGGTCCCCGTCAGGGAGTAAGTGGAGTGGGAAGAGGGAGAGCCAGAAGGGATGATGGGAGTGGGGTTGCCCTGAGACCAGGCACACTTAGAAGAGGCATAGAGGGTGCACATGGGGACAGAAGGGGGAAGATGGAGAGGATAGGGAGGAATCCACACCAGGGACATCCCAGGGAGGAAGCCAGACGGCCACGGACGATGAGCGCATGAGATGCCCAAACCTCTCGTTCGCAGAGAATTTAGCGCTAGTCCAGGCCATCATAGAGAACCACACTGCCCTCTTTGGCCAGGAGAAGGGCAAAGGAGTTGCCCGTCGGCGTAAGGATGCATGGCTGTTGGTCGAGGAGGCAGTAAACAGCGTGGCCCAGCAGAGGAGGACTGTCGACGGCCTAAAGAACAGATGGAATGATTGCAAGAGGCGGGTGAAGGAGAAAATGGGCCAAGAAGCCATGCACCAGAGGGGGCGGTGGTCCTCCCCAGGAGGCTGAATATAATAAATGGCAGGAGATAATATGCAGGTCCCTGAGCGTCACAGCAGTCCATGGACTTCCAGGGGCTCGTGACTCAGAGGCTGCAACATCAGCACAGCATGCTGGTGAGTAACATCCCACACACCAGTATTATATGTATTTGAGATATAACATCCTTTAATGTCACATATTCATGTACACAATGAGGAGCATGGTATTTGGCCTACTAAAAAAACATCTACAATTATATTTCACATTAAAGGGACATTAAACCAAATCTTGTTATTTCATTATTCAGATAGAGAATACAGTTTTAAACAACATCCCAATTTACTTCTATTATCTAATTTGCTTCATTATTCTGATATTCTTTGTTTATTAAATATCAATGCACATGGGTGAGCCAATCACATGAGGCATTGATGCGCAGCCACCAATCAGCAGCTTCTGAGCCTATCTAGATATGCTTTTCAGCAAAGAATATCAAGAGAATGAAGCAAATTAGGTAATGGAAGTAAATTAGAAAGTTGTTTAAAATTGCATGCTCTAGCTGAATCATGAAAGAATAAAAATGGGTTTAATGTCCATTTAATGCTACGTAACACATTGAAATTCATGATATGAGGTGGAATAGTGAAATACTAACATGTCTCAGAGTAACACAGGCCACAAGCCACATGTAGAGTTTTCAGTAAATGGACACTATAGCCATCACAATACTTTTAGCTCAAGAAAGCACGTTATGTGCCTACATCAGGCTAAAGGAAATTGTGTGACCATAGTGTCACTTAAAGAACACATTTTCTCCATCACTGACATGTACACATAACTATTGTATGAAACACATACATGTATACTTTGCATATTAAAAACCCTCATATCACAAATCACAATGTGCACATACATGTTATAGAGTTTGACATGAGAATGAGTATAGGCCCTAGCATGTATCAATGTACATTGTATGCCCACATGGACATATATATGATTGTACTAATCCCTCTCATCATTTGACTCCTCCACAGAACCTCCTGTCACCAGGGTGCAAACGGGCATGCATCCACCTTCACCACCAGTCCAAAGAATGCCTCCACCGCAACCACCAGTCCAAAGAATGCCTCCACCTCCACCACCAGTCCAAAGAATCCATCAACAAGGACAGTATGCTCCCAGGCATGAGCTGGGTTGGACTGCCTCTGTTGAGGACCCAGACGTGATGCCACCAACATTGGCAGACGAGCCCTGGCAAGATACCTGGCCGGAGGATTCATTTTTTTTGTCTTTGAGGGGGAGCCAAGTCAGCCCCAAAGGGTACATGTCTTTACCCCCCCCCCCCCCAATATCAGGGCAGTCAGGGCTTTTACTCCAGCGTTCCATTGAGCTGCAACGGGACATGGCAGCATCTTTAAATGGAATAGTCCAAAACCAGTCTCAGATGATGAGAGTTATTTTGGATATGCAGATGCAGATTGACAACAGATGGCGGGAACAAAACCAACTGTTGGGTGTGTTGGTGGAGCACTTCACACACCAGCAGGACACTGCCTCCAGCCTCTCATCTGTCGCCAGCACTCCAGCTGAATCATCTGAATCCGCCCAACCCAAGAGAACCAGGAGATCCACTCCAGGCACCTCAGAACCCTCATCCAAGAAGCAAAGAAAAAAATAAATATTCTTATAGTTGACCATAAATCTTGTCCTCTGTTATTTACCATATAATTGTCATCCACATCCATGTTAGGCGTGTTTTAGTACAGTAATATTGTTAAAACATATAATTTGCATACAAAGAGAGAAGCGAACAACAGCTCAGTGGCTTGTTCTATGGCGATTTACCACCCGGAAGCAGCCTCTTTTAGACCAGTGTGCTTTTCACAGAAGAAAACTTTCCTGAAGTATATCAGTCTGATCCCGCCAAGTAAGGTCAGTCCAGCCCCGAAATACCAGGCAATTCTCCTCTGAACAAGGAACATGACAACCCCAGACGATCGTTTCGGCCTCCTATGGGCCTCGTCAGTGAGGTGCAGCCACATTCCTCTAAGCACACTGGGCAAGGAGTCCACGTCTGGTTTCCCCCATCACCCATAGGGAGACTTCCCCAGGGTCATAATAATTTGCATACAAAGAGAGAAGCGCTCTAACAGGAACGAACAACAGCTCAGTGGCTTGTTCTATGGCGATTTACCACCCGGAAGCAGCCTCTTTTAGACCAGTGTGCTTTTCACAGAAGAAAACTTTCCTGAAGTATATCAGTCTGATCCCGCCAAGTAAGGTCAGTCCAGCCCCGAAATACCAGGCAATTCTCCTCTGAACAAGGAACATGACAACCCCAGACGATCGTTTCGGCCTCCTATGGGCCTCGTCAGTGAGGTGCAGCCACATTCCTCTAAGCACACTGGGCAAGGAGTCCACGTCTGGTTTCCCCCATCACCCATAGGGAGACTTCCCCAGGGTCATAATAATTTGCATACAAAGAGAGAAGCGCTCTAACAGGAACGAACAACAGCTCAGTGGCTTGTTCTATGGCGATTTACCACCCGGAAGCAGCCTCTTTTAGACCAGTGTGCTTTTCACAGAAGAAAACTTTCCTGAAGTATATCAGTCTGATCCCGCCAAGTAAGGTCAGTCCAGCCCCGAAATACCAGGCAATTCTCCTCTGAACAAGGAACATGACAACCCCAGACGATCGTTTCGGCCTCCTATGGGCCTCGTCAGTGAGGTGCAGCCACATTCCTCTAAGCACACTGGGCAAGGAGTCCACGTCTGGTTTCCCCCATCACCCATAGGGAGACTTCCCCAGGGTCATAATAATTTGCATACAAAGAGAGAAGCGCTCTAACAGGAACGAACAACAGCTCAGTGGCTTGTTCTATGGCGATTTACCACCCGGAAGCAGCCTCTTTTAGACCAGTGTGCTTTTCACAGAAGAAAACTTTCCTGAAGTATATCAGTCTGATCCCGCCAAGTAAGGTCAGTCCAGCCCCGAAATACCAGGCAATTCTCCTCTGAACAAGGAACATGACAACCCCAGACGATCGTTTCGGCCTCCTATGGGCCTCGTCAGTGAGGTGCAGCCACATTCCTCTAAGCACACTGGGCAAGGAGTCCACGTCTGGTTTCCCCCATCACCCATAGGGAGACTTCCCCAGGGTCATAATAATTTGCATACAAAGAGAGAAGCGCTCTAACAGGAACGAACAACAGCTCAGTGGCTTGTTCTATGGCGATTTACCACCCGGAAGCAGCCTCTTTTAGACCAGTGTGCTTTTCACAGAAGAAAACTTTCCTGAAGTATATCAGTCTGATCCCGCCAAGTAAGGTCAGTCCAGCCCCGAAATACCAGGCAATTCTCCTCTGAACAAGGAACATGACAACCCCAGACGATCGTTTCGGCCTCCTATGGGCCTCGTCAGTGAGGTGCAGCCACATTCCTCTAAGCACACTGGGCAAGGAGTCCACGTCTGGTTTCCCCCATCACCCATAGGGAGACTTCCCCAGGGTCATAATAATTTGCATACAAAGAGAGAAGCGCTCTAACAGGAACGAACAACAGCTCAGTGGCTTGTTCTATGGCGATTTACCACCCGGAAGCAGCCTCTTTTAGACCAGTGTGCTTTTCACAGAAGAAAACTTTCCTGAAGTATATCAGTCTGATCCCGCCAAGTAAGGTCAGTCCAGCCCCGAAATACCAGGCAATTCTCTTCTGAACAAGGAACATGACAACCCCAGACGATCGTTTCGGCCTCCTATGGGCCTCGTCAGTGAGGTGCAGCCACATTCCTCTAAGCACACTGGGCAAGGAGTCCACGTCTGGTTTCCCCCATCACCCATAGGGAGACTTCCCCAGGGTCATAATAATTTGCATACAAAGAGAGAAGCGCTCTAACAGGAACGAACAACAGCTCAGTGGCTTGTTCTATGGCGATTTACCACCCGGAAGCAGCCTCTTTTAGACCAGTGTGCTTTTCACAGAAGAAAACTTTCCTGAAGTATATCAGTCTGATCCCGCCAAGTAAGGTCAGTCCAGCCCCGAAATACCAGGCAATTCTCCTCTGAACAAGGAACATGACAACCCCAGACGATCGTTTCGGCCTCCTATGGGCCTCGTCAGTGAGGTGCAGCCACATTCCTCTAAGCACACTGGGCAAGGAGTCCACGTCTGGTTTCCCCCATCACCCATAGGGAGACTTCCCCAGGGTCATAATAATTTGCATACAAAGAGAGAAGCGCTCTAACAGGAACGAACAACAGCTCAGTGGCTTGTTCTATGGCGATTTACCACCCGGAAGCAGCCTCTTTTAGACCAGTGTGCTTTTCACAGAAGAAAACTTTCCTGAAGTATATCAGTCTGATCCCGCCAAGTAAGGTCAGTCCAGCCCCGAAATACCAGGCAATTCTCCTCTGAACAAGGAACATGACAACCCCAGACGATCGTTTCGGCCTCCTATGGGCCTCGTCAGTGAGGTGCAGCCACATTCCTCTAAGCACACTGGGCAAGGAGTCCACGTCTGGTTTCCCCCATCACCCATAGGGAGACTTCCCCAGGGTCATAATAATTTGCATACAAAGAGAGAAGCGCTCTAACAGGAACGAACAACAGCTCAGTGGCTTGTTCTATGGCGATTTACCACCCGGAAGCAGCCTCTTTTAGACCAGTGTGCTTTTCACAGAAGAAAACTGATATACTTCAGGAAAGTTTTCTTCTGTGAAAAGCACACTGGTCTAAAAGAGGCTGCTTCCGGGTGGTAAATCGCCATAGAACAAGCCACTGAGCTGTTGTTCGTTCCTGGTAGAGCGCTTCTCTCTTTGTATGCAAATTATTATGACCCTGGGGAAGTCTCCCTATGGGTGATGGGGGAAACCAGACGTGGACTCCTTGCCCAGTGTGCTTAGAGGAATGTGGCTGCACCTCACTGACGAGGCCCATAGGAGGCCGAAACGATCGTCTGGGGTTGTCATGTTCCTTGTTCAGAGGAGAATTGCCTGGTATTTCGGGGCTGGACTGACCTTACTTGGCGGGATCAGACTGATATACTTCAGGAAAGTTTTCTTCTGTGAAAAGCACACTGGTCTAAAAGAGGCTGCTTCCGGGTGGTAAATCGCCATAGAACAAGCCACTGAGCTGTTGTTCGTTCCTGGTAGAGCGCTTCTCTCTTTGTATGCAAATTATTATGACCCTGGGGAAGTCTCCCTATGGGTGATGGGGGAAACCAGGCGTGGACTCCTTGCCCAGTGTGCTTAGAGGAATGTGGCTGCACCTCACTGACGAGGCCCATAGGAGGCCGAAACGATCGTCTGGGGTTGTCATGTTCCTTGTTCAGAGGAGAATTGCCTGGTATTTCGGGGCTGGACTGACCTTACTTGGCGGGATCAGACTGATATACTTCAGGAAAGTTTTCTTCTGTGAAAAGCACACTGGTCTAAAAGAGGCTGCTTCCGGGTGGTAAATCGCCATAGAACAAGCCACTGAGCTGTTGTTCGTTCCTGGTAGAGCGCTTCTCTTTTTGTATGCAAATTATTATGACCCTGGGGAAGTCTCCCTATGGGTGATGGGGGAAACCAGACGTGGACTCCTTGCCCAGTGTGCTTAGAGGAATGTGGCTGCACCTCACTGACGAGGCCCATAGGAGGCCGAAACGATCGTCTGGGGTTGTCATGTTCCATGTTCAGAGGAGAATTGCCTGGTATTTCGGGGCTGGACTGACCTTACTTGGCGGGATCAGACTGATATACTTCAGGAAAGTTTTCTTCTGTGAAAAGCACACTGGTCTAAAAGAGGCTGCTTCCGGGTGGTAAATCGCCATAGAACAAGCCACTGAGCTGTTGTTCGTTCCTGGTAGAGCGCTTCTCTCTTTGTATGCAAATTATTATGACCCTGGGGAAGTCTCCCTATGGGTGATGGGGGAAACCAGACGTGGACTCCTTGCCCAGTGTGCTTAGAGGAATGTGGCTGCACCTCACTGACGAGGCCCATAGGAGGCCGAAACGATCGTCTGGGGTTGTCATGTTCCTTGTTCAGAGGAGAATTGCCTGGTATTTCGGGGCTGGACTGACCTTACTTGGCGGGATCAGACTGATATACTTCAGGAAAGTTTTCTTCTGTGAAAAGCACACTGGTCTAAAAGAGGCTGCTTCCGGGTGGTAAATCGCCATAGAACAAGCCACTGAGCTGTTGTTCGTTCCTGGTAGAGCGCTTCTCTCTTTGTATGCAAATTATTATGACCCTGGGGAAGTCTCCCTATGGGTGATGGGGGAAACCAGACGTGGACTCCTTGCCCAGTGTGCTTAGAGGAATGTGGCTGCACCTCACTGACGAGGCCCATAGGAGGCCGAAACGATCGTCTGGGGTTGTCATGTTCCTTGTTCAGAGGAGAATTGCCTGGTATTTCGGGGCTGGACTGACCTTACTTGGCGGGATCAGACTGATATACTTCAGGAAAGTTTTCTTCTGTGAAAAGCACACTGGTCTAAAAGAGGCTGCTTCCGGGTGGTAAATCGCCATAGAACAAGCCACTGAGCTGTTGTTCGTTCCTGGTAGAGCGCTTCTCTCTTTGTATGCAAATTATTATGACCCTGGGGAAGTCTCCCTATGGGTGATGGGGGAAACCAGACGTGGACTCCTTGCCCAGTGTGCTTAGAGGAATGTGGCTGCACCTCACTGACGAGGCCCATAGGAGGCCGAAACGATCGTCTGGGGTTGTCATGTTCCTTGTTCAGAGGAGAATTGCCTGGTATTTCGGGGCTGGACTGACCTTACTTGGCGGGATCAGACTGATATACTTCAGGAAAGTTTTCTTCTGTGAAAAGCACACTGGTCTAAAAGAGGCTGCTTCCGGGTGGTAAATCGCCATAGAACAAGCCACTGAGCTGCTGTTCGTTCCTGGTAGAGCGCTTCTCTTTTTGTATGCAAATTATTATGACCCTGGGGAAGTCTCCCTATGGGTGATGGGGGAAACCAGACGTGGACTCCTTGCCCAGTGTGCTTAGAGGAATGTGGCTGCACCTCACTGACGAGGCCCATAGGAGGCCGAAACGATCGTCTGGGGTTGTCATGTTCCATGTTCAGAGGAGAATTGCCTGGTATTTCGGGGCTGGACTGACCTTACTTGGCGGGATCAGACTGATATACTTCAGGAAAGTTTTCTTCTGTGAAAAGCACACTGGTCTAAAAGAGGCTGCTTCCGGGTGGTAAATCGCCATAGAACAAGCCACTGAGCTGTTGTTCGTTCCTGGTAGAGCGCTTCTCTCTTTGTATGCAAATTATTATGACCCTGGGGAAGTCTCCCTATGGGTGATGGGGGAAACCAGACGTGGACTCCTTGCCCAGTGTGCTTAGAGGAATGTGGCTGCACCTCACTGACGAGGCCCATAGGAGGCCGAAACGATCGTCTGGGGTTGTCATGTTCCTTGTTCAGAGGAGAATTGCCTGGTATTTCGGGGCTGGACTGACCTTACTTGGCGGGATCAGACTGATATACTTCAGGAAAGTTTTCTTCTGTGAAAAGCACACTGGTCTAAAAGAGGCTGCTTCCGGGTGGTAAATCGCCATAGAACAAGCCACTGAGCTGTTGTTCGTTCCTGGTAGAGCGCTTCTCTCTTTGTATGCAAATTATTATGACCCTGGGGAAGTCTCCCTATGGGTGATGGGGGAAACCAGACGTGGACTCCTTGCCCAGTGTGCTTAGAGGAATGTGGCTGCACCTCACTGACGAGGCCCATAGGAGGCCGAAACGATCGTCTGGGGTTGTCATGTTCCTTGTTCAGAGGAGAATTGCCTGGTATTTTGGGGCTGGACTGACCTTACTTGGCGGGATCAGACTGATATACTTCAGGAAAGTTTTCTTCTGTGAAAAGCACACTGGTCTAAAAGAGGCTGCTTCCGGGTGGTAAAGCGCCATAGAACAAGCCACTGAGCTGTTGTTCGTTCCTGGTAGAGCGCTTCTCTCTTTGTATGCAAATTATTATGACCCTGGGGAAGTCTCCCTATGGGTGATGGGGGAAACCAGACGTGGACTCCTTGCCCAGTGTGCTTAGAGGAATGTGGCTGCACCTCACTGACGAGGCCCATAGGAGGCCGAAACGATCGTCTGGGGTTGTCATGTTCCTTGTTCAGAGGAGAATTGCCTGGTATTTCGGGGCTGGACTGACCTTACTTGGCGGGATCAGACTGATATACTTCAGGAAAGTTTTCTTCTGTGAAAAGCACACTGGTCTAAAAGAGGCTGCTTCCGGGTGGTAAATCGCCATAGAACAAGCCACTGAGCTGTTGTTCGTTCCTGGTAGAGCGCTTCTCTCTTTGTATGCAAGTTAAAACATATAATAATACCCCAATGCCCAAAAAGGTATTATTATCATGTTTATGACATATTCATGTTCTATAAACCACATCACATAGTTGTGTATGAAGGGTACATATAGTAATATTCACTTATAAGATGTAAATCAAGGTTTCTTACATCTAATATAAATTGACACATGGGTATCTAACTAATAATGTATTTACAGAAGGTGTGAACATAAGGTATAAACATCCATTTTCATCATTCTTAATGCTAGTCAATAAATCATAGTGACCTAAACATGAATTAAACAAATGAGAAATATACAGTAATTAGAGTGGTTAAGGGAAGGGGGTTGGGATGTAGTAGTTTCACTTACATGCAGTGGAAATCCGCAGTATGTAATTCTGCAAGACCTGATATATACACCTGCAATGGTTGGTGAGGTACTGTCAAACATCATAATACATGTGAATGTTACGGTTTACTGTACTTATGAACAAGTAACTTACAGGTGAAGTATTCCCAGATGACATAATCCCTCACTTCATTCCCCCTCAGTGTCCCCCTGTCCACATCCTCAGGTACAGGAACCAGCTGCTGCTGCTGCTCTTGGTCAATGTCCCCCAATAAACATGTGTCTACAGCAATGTTGTGTAGAATACAACATGCATTGACAATGGAATACACTTTGTTGGGGTTATACTGTAAAGCTCTGCCTGTAATATCCAGACACCTGAATCTGGTTTTTAGTAGGCCTTTCGATTACATTTCTTGTTCGTATATGGGCCTCCTGGTACCTGAGTTGTGGCTCTGTAAGGGGGTGCACCAAGGGTGTTAATAGCCATGGTCTGCAGCCATACCCTGCGTCACCTGTCATGTAACATGTATTCTGATTACTACAGGTACATCATGTGCTTAAAGGGACATAACATGGATTTCATTTAAAAACATAATTTATGCTTACCTGATAAATTCCTTTCTTCTGTTGTGTGATCAGTCCACGGGTCATCATTACTTCTGGGATATAACTCCTCCCCAACAGGAAATGCAAGAGGATTCACCCAGCAGAGCTGCATATAGCTCCTCCCCTCTACGTCAGTCCCAGTCATTCGACCAAGAATCAACGAGAAAGGAGTAACCAAGGGTGAAGTGGTGACTGGAGTATAATCTAAAGATATTTACCTGCCTTAAAACAGGGCGGGCCGTGGACTGATCACACAACAGAAGAAAGGAATTTATCAGGTAAGCATAAATTATGTTTTCTTCTGTTATGTGTGATCAGTCCACGGGTCATCATTACTTCTGGGATACCAATACCAAAGCAAAAGTACACGGATGACGGGAGGGATAGGCAGGCTCATTATATAGAAGGAACCACTGCCTGAAGAACCTTTCTCCCAAAAATAGCCTCCGAAGAAGCAAAAGTGTCAAATTTGTAAAATTTGGAAAAAGTATGAAGCGAAGACCAAGTTGCAGCCTTGCAAATCTGTTCAACAGAGGCCTCATTCTTAAAGGCCCAAGTGGAAGCCACAGCTCTAGTGGAGTGAGCTGTAATTCTTTCAGGAGGCTGCTGTCCAGCAGTCTCATAGGCTAAACGTATTATGCTACGAAGCCAAAAAGAGAGAGAGGTAGCAGAAGCTTTTTGACCTCTCCTCTGTCCAGAGTAAACGACAAACAAGGAAGAAGTTTGGCGAAAATCTTTAGTTGCCTGCAAGTAGAACTTGAGGGCACGAACTACATCCAGATTGTGTAGAAGACGTTCCTTCTTTGAAGAAGGATTTGGACACAAGGATGGTACAACAATCTCTTGATTGATGTTCCTGTTAGTGACTACCTTAGGTAAGAACCCAGGTTTAGTACGCAGAACTACCTTGTCTGAGTGAAAAATCAGATAAGGGGAATCACAATGTAAGGCTGATAACTCAGAGACTCTTCGAGCCGAGGAAATAGCCATTAAAAACAGAACTTTCCAAGATAACATTTTTATATCAATGGAATGAAGGGGTTCAAACGGAACACCCTGTAAAACGTTGAGAACTAAGTTTAAACTCCATGGTGGAGCAACAGCTTTAAATACAGGCTTGATCCTAGCTAAAGCCTGACAAAAGGACTGGACGTCTGGATTTTCTGACAGACGTCTGTGTAACAAGATGGACAGAGCTGAAATCTGTCCCTTTAATGAACTAGCTGATAAACCCTTTTCTAAACCTTCTTGTAGAAAAGACAATATCCTAGCGATCCTAACCTTACTCCAGGAGTAACCTTTGGATTCGCACCAGTATAGGTATTTCCGCCATATTTTATGGTAAATCCTTCTGGTAACAGGCTTCCTAGCCTGAATCAGGGTATCAATAACCGACTCAGAAAAACCACGTTTTGATAAAATCAAGCGTTCAATTTCCAAGCAGTCAGCTTCAGAGAAGTTAGATTTTGATGTTTGAATGGACCCTGTATCAGAAGGTCCTGTCTTAGAGGTAGAGACCAAGGCGGACAGGATGACATGTCCACCAGATCTGCATACCAAGTCCTGCGTGGCCATGCAGGTGCTATTAGAATTACTGATGCTCTCTCCTGTTTGATTTTGGCAATCAATCGAGGAAGCAGCGGGAAGGGTGGAAACACATAAGCCATCCTGAAGTTCCAAGGTGCTGTCAAAGCATCTATCAGAACTGCTCCCGGATCCCTGGATCTGGACCCGTAGCGAGGAAGTTTGGCGTTCTGGCGAGACGCCATGAGATCTATCTCTGGTTTGCCCCAACGTCGAAGTATTTGGGCAAAGACCTCCGGATGAAGTTCCCACTCCCCCGGATGAAAAGTCTGGCGACTCAAGAAATCCGCCTCCCAGTTCTCCACTCCCGGGATGTGGATTGCTGACAGGTGGCAAGAGTGAGACTCTGCCCAGCGAATTATCTTTGATACTTCCATCATTGCTAGGGAGCTTCTTGTCCCTCCCTGATGGTTGATGTAAGCTACAGTCGTGATGTTGTCCGACTGAAACCTGATGAACCCCCGAGTTGTTAACTGGGGCCAAGCCAGAAGGGCATTGAGAACTGCTCTCAATTCCAGAATGTTTATTGGCAGGAGACTCTCCTCCTGAGTCCATGATCCCTGAGCCTTCAGAGAATTCCAGACAGCGCCCCAACCTAGTAGGCTGGCGTCTGTTGTTACAATTGTCCAATCTGGCCTGCTGAATGGCATCCCCCTGGACAGATGTGGCCGAGAAAGCCACCATAGAAGAGAATTTCTGGTCTCTTGATTCAGATTCAGAGTAGGGGACAAATCTGAGTAATCCCCATTCCACTGACTTAGCATGCATAATTGCAGCGGTCTGAGGTGTAGACGTGCAAAGGGTACTATGTCCATTGCCGCTACCATTAAGCCGATCACCTCCATGCATTGAGCTACTGACGGGTGTTGAATGGAATGAAGGACGCGGCATGCATTTTGAAGCTTTGTTAACCTGTCTTCTGTCAGGTAAATCTTCATTTCTACAGAATCTATAAGAGTCCCCAAGAATGGAACTCTTGTGAGAGGAAAAAGAGAACTCTTCTTTTCGTTCACCTTCCATCCATGCGACCTTAGAAATGCCAGAACTAACTCTGTATGAGACTTGGCAGTTTGAAAGCTTGAAGCTTGAATTAGAATGTCGTCTAGGTACGGAGCTACCGAAATCCCTCGCGGTCTTAGTACCGCTAGAAGGGCACCCAGAACCTTTGTGAAGATTCTTGGAGCCGTAGCCAGTCCGAATGGAAGAGCTACAAACTGGTAGTGCCTGTCTAAGAAGGCAAACCTTAGGTACCGGTGATGATCTTTGTGGATCGGTATGTGAAGGTAAGCATCCTTTAAATCCACTGTGGTCATGTACTGACCCTCTTGGATCATGGGTAAGATTGTCCGAATAGTTTCCATTTTGAACGATGGAACTCTTAGGAATTTGTTTAGAATCTTTAAATCTAAAATTGGCCTGAAAGTTCCCTCTTTTTTGGGAACCACAAACAGGTTTGAGTAGAACCCTTGTCCTTGTTCCGACCGTGGAACCGGATGGATCACTCCCATTAATAACAGATCTTGTACGCAGCGTAGAAATGCTTCTTTCTTTATCTGGTTTGTTGACAACCTTGACAGATGAAATCTCCCTCTTGGGGGAGATAATTTGAAGTCTAGAAGGTATCCCTGAGATATGATCTCTAGAGCCCAGGGATCCTGAACATCTCTTGCCCAGGCCTGGGCAAAGAGAGAGAGTCTGCCCCCCACTAGATCCGGTCCCGGATCGGGGGCTCTCGGTTCATGCTGTCTTTGGGGCAGCAGCAGGTTTCCTGGCCTGCTTGCTCTTGTTCCAGGACTGGTTAGGCTTCCAGCCTTGCCTGTAACGAGCAACAGCTCCTTCCTGTTTTGGTGCAGTGGAGGTTGATGCTGCTCCTGTTTTGAAATTCCGAAAGGGACGAAAATTAGACTGTCTAGCCTTAGCTTTGGCTTTGTCTTGAGGTAGGGCGTGGCCCTTACCACCTGTAATGTCAGCGATAATTTCTTTCAAACCGGGCCCAAATAAAGACTGCCCCTTGAAAGGTATATTAAGTAATTTGGACTTAGAAGTCACATCAGCTGACCAGGATTTTAGCCACAGCGCCCTACGTGCCTGTATGGCGAATCCTGAGTTCTTAGCCGTGAGTTTAGTTAAATGTACTACGGCCTCCGAAATGAAAGAATTAGCTAGTTTAAGGACTCTAAGCCTGTCCGTAATGTCGTCTAGCGTAGATGAACTAAGGTTCTCTTCCAGCGACTCAATCCAAAATGCTGCCGCAGCCGTAATCGGCGCGATACATGCAAGGGGTTGTAATATAAAACCTTGTTGAACAAACATTTTCTTAAGGTAACCCTCTAACTTTTTATCCATTGGATCTGAAAAAGCACAGCTATCCTCCACCGGGATAGTGGTACGCTTAGCTAAAGTAGAAACTGCTCCCTCCACCTTGGGGACCGTCTGCCATAAGTCCCTAGTGGTGGCGTCTATTGGGAACATCTTTCTAAATATTGGAGGGGGTGAGAACGGCACACCGGGTCTATCCCACTCCTTAGTAACAATTTCAGTTAGTCTCTTAGGTATAGGAAAAACGTCAGTACTCGCCGGTACCGCAAAGTATTTATCCAACCTACACAGTTTCTCTGGTATTGCAACGGTGTTACAATCGTTAAGAGCTGCTAAGACCTCCCCTAGTAATACACGGAGGTTCTCCAATTTAAATTTAAAATTTGAAATATCTGAGTCCAATTTGTTTGGATCAGAACCGTCACCCACAGAATGAAGCTCTCCGTCCTCATGCTCTGCGAGCTGTGACGCAGTATCAGACATGGCCCTAGCATTGTCAGCGCACTCTGTTCTCACCCCAGAGTGATCACGCTTGCCTCTTAGTTCTGGTAATTTAGACAAAACTTCAGTCATAACAGTAGCCATATCTTGTAATGTTATCTGTAATGGCCGCCCAGATGTACTAGGCGCCATAATATCACGCACCTCCCGGGCGGGAGATGCAGGTACTGCCGCGTGAGGCGAGTTAGTCGGCATAACTCTCCCCTCGCTGTTAGGTGAAATTTGTTCACATTGTACAGATTGACTTTTATTTAAAGTAGCATCAATACAGTTAGTACATAAATTTCTATTGGGCTCCACCTTGGCATTGGAACAAATGACGCAGATATCTTCCTCTGAGTCAGACATGTTTAACACACTAGCAAAAAACTTACAACTTGGTTATAATCTTTTTTAGCAAAAAAATACTGTGCCTCAAAGAGGTACTAAACGATTAAATAACAGTTGAAATAATGAAAAACAGTTATAGCATCAAACTTTAAAACAACACAACTCTTAGCAAAGGATTGTTCCCATTAGTAAAATAACAATAATTAAATTTGACATAAAAAGTACAAAGCAACGTTTTTATGCACAGTCACTATAAGAATTCTCACAGCTCTGCTGAGAGAAGTTACCTCCCTTCAAAGAAGTTTGAAGACCCCTGAGATCTGTCAGAGATGAACCGGATCATGCAGGAAAAATAAAAGTGACTGACTGGAATTTTTTGATGCGTAGTAAAGAGCGCCAAAAACGGCCCCTCCCTCTCCCACACAGCAGTGAAGAGAAACGAAACTGTCACAATTACAAGCAAAAAACTGCCAAGTGGAAAATAATGCCCAAATATCTATTCACACAGTACCTCAGCAATGTAAACGATTCTACATTCCAGCAAAAACGTTTAACATGATAAATAGTTATTAAAAGTATTAGTGACCTTTAGCAGAGTAGTTCCGGTGAAATACCATCCCCAGAATACTGAAGTGTATACATACATGTCATTTTAACGGTATGGCAGGATTTTCTCATCAATTCCATTCAGAAAATAAAAACTGCTACATACCTCAATGCAGATACATCTGCCCGCTGTCCCCTGATCTGAAGCCTTTACCTCCCTCAGATGGCCGAGAACAGCAATATGATCTTAACTACTCCGGTTAAAATCATAGTAAAAAACTCTGGCAGATTCTTCCTCAAACTCTGCCAGAGAAGTAATAACACGCTCCGGTGCTATTGTAAAATAACAAACTTTTGATTGAAGTCATAAAAACTAAGTATAATCACCATAGTCCTCTCACACATCCTATCTAGTCGTTGGGTGCAAGAGAATGACTGGGACTGACGTAGAGGGGAGGAGCTATATGCAGCTCTGCTGGGTGAATCCTCTTGCATTTCCTGTTGGGGAGGAGTTATATCCCAGAAGTAATGATGACCCGTGGACTGATCACACATAACAGAAGAAAGATATATTTAACAAAAACATTAAATTGGTGCATTGTGAGCAATCTACTTTTATGCCAGGATTAGTCTAGACCAAAATTCTATTTTAAAGGATCAGTCAACACAGTAGATTTGCATAATCAACAAATGCAAGATAACAAGACAATGCAATAGCACTTAGTCTAAAATTCAAATGAGTATTAGATTTTTTTTCAGACAATTTTAAAAGTTATGTCTTTTTTCACTCCCCCTGTACCATATGACAGCCATCAGCCATTCACAAACGCATACACACTTATTCTTGCACATGCGCAGTAGGAGCTGGTGACTCAAAAAGTTTAAATATAAAAAGACTGTGCACATTTTGTTAATGGAAGTAAATTGGAAAGTTGTTTAAAATGGTATGCTCTATCTGAATAATGAAAGTTTAATTTTGATTGAGTGTCCCTTTAATGATTCAGATAGAACATGCCATTTTAAGAAAATGTCCTTTTAAGTGAAAACCTATTTATAGTATACTGTCCCTTTAAAGGGACATGAAACACACATTTCTTGTTTCATGAGTTAAAAAGAACCTACAATTTTCTGCAACTTTATAATTTACTTCTATTATGTCATTTGCTCCATTCTCTTGATATCATTTGCTGACAAGCATATTAGATATGCTCATTAGCTGCTGATTGGTGGCTGCACATAGATGCCTCATATGATTGGCTCATCTATGTGCATTGCTATTTTTTCAACAAAGGATATCTAAAGAATAAATCAAATGAGATAATAGAAGTGAATTGTAATGTTGTTTAACATTGTATTCTCTATCTGAAACATGAGATAATTAATTTGTGTTTAGTGTCCCTTTAGTAGAAATATACAGACAGAATGAAGGTAGTGCATACTTACTCACCAAGCAACCAACCTCCCGAGAGTGTTCCATTTTCAAACAGCTGGAATAAGGAGGTCTGGCGCAGGATGTAGGAATCATGTGCACTCCCCGGAAAGCCTGCATACACATGTGTGAATTTTAGAGTGGTATCGCAGACCATCTGGCAATTCAATGAGTAAAACCCTTTCCTGTTAATATAGAGGAGTGGCTCCTCTTGTGAGGCCACGATACGCACATGTGTGCAATCAATTGCCCCCATGACATTGGGAATAACCCCCAGTTGATAGAAACCTTGTTTAAGATGGTTCCATTCCTGAGGGGTACGGGGGAAATGAATGTATCGCTTTGTCTGGTTATCTAGAGCAGTCAAAACCTCCCCTAGAATCCTGGAGAAGGTAGACTGCGCTAGGCCAGACGCAAGCCCCTCTGTTGACTGGAATGAGCCGGATGCCAGGAAGTGTACAACACACAACAGCTTCTGCATACCAGACAGAGCTCGGTTCCTATTCGCTTGAGGGTCAATATCATCCTTCAAGACCTCATATAGGTCAATGAGGCTTGCAGAAGTCAAGCGATATTTTTCCCTGACCTCCACTTCTGTCATCCCAAACAGGGTGACCCTAACCCTGTGTATCCTTGGTGCTCTTCCCCTCTGCTGATGCCTTCGTCTTATAGGCCCTGCTGGCCTATGGCCAGCTGCAGCAACAGCAGCAGGGGCAGCACCAGGAACAGGGACAACAGCAGGAGGAGCAGGGACAGCAGCAGCAGCAGGAGCAGGGACGGCTACAGCACCATGACCAGGGACGTCAGCAGCAAGAATATCATCCAAAAAAGGGGCTTGTAGGGGTTCCAGCACCCCTTGTGCCCCACAACGCTGTCTCTCTAAGAACGCAATATATTGCAAGGGAAACATGGTGGCTAATGAGGGTGTGCATTGGCAGGTGTTTTAAGGCTGCAGGTGAGAGGTTGTGCTGTTTGTGATTGGTTTGACACACTTGCAGGGGGAGGAATTATGAATGCTTAGAAGATGTTTAACTGTTTGAAATCTGCTGCTGATATGTATGTGATTATGTATGTGTTTGTTAAGCCCTCAGAGAGTTTCGTTGGTTTGTTAGTCAGTGCAAGGGTTACTGCGCCTGCAATTTGTGGCGAGATGAAAATGGAGTAGATTTTCTGAAATCTGTGCGCGTAAGTCTTTACGCTGTATATTGGATACCAAACTGCGCGTGTTTTGTATGTCAGTCTATGGGCCAAAAAACTATGGGCGAAGGCAGAAATATACTAGCGTAACTTCTAAGTTACGTCGTATATAGGATACCAAACCCGCGCAAAATTTGGCGTTGCCGGATTTTGGGGGCGACTATTTTTATCGGATTGCGGCCCATATGTGAGTATTCATGGTTACTTAATATAATATAAGCAACATACATTTCTCACCTCATCATTTTTTTGTTTGTTTAATGCAAAGAATTATGGTTTATTTAGGTATTTTTAGAAATAAATATCTGAGTCTTCTATTAGAAAAGTATCAGTGGCACAGACAGGTTTAGTATAATGTAACTAAAATAAAGAACAAAGTTTAAAATGAAACAAACAAAAAAAAAGTTACATTTTTTTCCTCCACCCACACCACAAATATTTGTTTATCTTGTATTTGTAAATTGACTTTAAAATTCAACAGATGACCTTAACTATGTGTTTAACTCAACTACGAGGGTTAAACATATAAACCTTAAATAGTGCAGTAAAATGTGTCAGCATTATATGCTAATTCTTCTTACAATATGCCACTGTTACAAAAAGGAGTCGTTATTTATCATTATTATTATTATCGGTTATTTGTAGAGCGCCAATAGATTCTGAAGCGCTATAAACATAGGGGGTTTACAAGGTAGCAATTATAGGAATCAAATGGGTAGAGGGCCCTGCCTAGCGTCGCACTGTTGTAGTCAGCTCTTGTGAAGGTGATTTGCAAGCAGTTGGGCTTTTAGGTTTACATGCTAAGGGGGTTCATGGCGGATAGCAATGAAGGAGAGGAACTGATATTAGGAGAGTTTTATAGCTCTCTCTAGGTGAATAAAATAATGTCCTGGTATAAGCTGCAATAAGTTCACTGGATATTTCCATTTCTAAGTGTTGACCTCTGTGATGTATTTTTCTCAGTAAAAAAAAAAAGTTCATAATAAAAAGACAATGCTAACCTCTTCTATCATGTGACAGCCATCAACCAATCACATACTCATATCCGTATACACTGTGAATGTCGCAGCTGAAATTGAGACTCATCAGACCAGTAAATGTTTTTCCAATCTTCTATTGTCCAGGTTTGGTGAGCCTGTGCAAATTGTAGCCTCAGTTTCCTGTTCTTAGCTGACAGGAGGGGCACCCGGTGTGGTGCCCTTCTGCTGCTGTAGCCCATCTGCTTCAAGGTTCAAAGTATTGTGCATTCAGAGATGGTAACCTTGGTTGTAACGAGTGGTCATTTGAGTTACTGTTGCCTTTCTTTCATCGCAAACCATTCTGACCAATCTCCTCGTCCTCTTACATCAACAAGGCATTTTCGCCCACACAACTGCCGCTCACTGGATATTTTCTCTTTTTCAAACCATTCTCTGTAAACCCTAGGGATGGTTGTGTATGAAAATCCCAGTAGATCAGCAGTTTTTTAAATACTCAGACCAGCCTATCTGGCACCAACAATCATGCCACGTTCAAAGTCAAATAAATCCCCTTTCTTCCCCATTCTGAGGCTCAGTTTCAACTTCAGCAAGTCGTCTTCACCACGTCTAGATGCCTAAATGCATTGAGTTGCTGCCATGTGATTGGCTGATTATCCGTTCGTGTTACCAAGCAATTGAACAGGTGTACCTAATAAAGTGGCTGGTGAGTGTGTGTGTGTATATATATATATATATATATATATATATATACATACATACAGGTGGCCCTCGGTTTACAACGGTTCAATTTGCACCGTTTCAGAATAACAACCTTTTTTTTCAGTCATGTGACTGCTATTGAAAAGCATTGAGAAGCAGTGCATTGATTAAAATAGCCAGTAGGTGGAGCTGTCCGCTTGTATTGCAGCAAAGATATGCAAGCCAAGCAAGCTGAAATTAATCAGTTTAACCAGACCTAAGCTATCGAGCAGCTTGCAAAGGAACAAGATCTTCCTGTCTATAAATCAGTCCAGATTGGAATGCATAGAAAGAACTGTTTGCAGAAAAATGCAAGTAAAGTCTGTGTTGTGTGATTATTTTCATAGGTTTATAATGCTGTTTAGCAAATGTTTTTGTTCATTTAAAGGGACATGAAATCCAATTTTTTTCTTTCATGATTTAGAAAGAGCATACAATTATAAACAACTTTCTAATTTACTTCTATTATCTATTTTGCTTCATTCTCTTGTTATTCTTTGCTGAAAAGCATATCAAGATATGCTTAGTAGCTGCTGATTGGTAGCTGCACATAGATGCCTCCTGTGATTGGTTCACTGTGTGCATTGCTATTTCTTCATTAACATATATCTAAAGAATGAAGCAAATTAGGTAATAGAAGTAAATTGGAATGTTGTTTAAAATTGTATTCTCTACCTTAATCATGAAAGAAAATGTTTGGGTATAGTGTCCGTTTAACTTAGTTTAATTATATATTCTGTGTTGTGTGATTATTTTATTAGGTTTATAATGCTGTTTATCATTTAAAGTCTTCATTTCAAAGCTTTAAAAATAATGTATTAGGTGTTACTTATGCCAATTTTGAGAGAGGCCTGGAACCAAACTCCCTCACCTCCCATTTTGATTAACAACCATTCCCTCTGGAACCTAATCCTGGCGTAAACTGAGGGCTACCTGTACTGTATAGCTGTTCAGGGATGTGCACTCATAGGAGGCAGAGAAGGCAGTGCTTCCCCTGCCATATGGTGCCAGAGTTTAATTACATTTCAATAAATTAAAAAAAGAAATGGTCAAAAAAAAAATGTTACCATTTTTTTTCTCCCCCCATGTAACACTATGGAGAGGCAGGTACAGGACCGCTTCTCTATATAGAGCTGCATGGGTCATAACATTACCCGTGCTGAAGCGCCACCTGTTTGCTGTCTATATATCAGCACAGGCAATTTGAACCAATAAGAAGCAGCCCTCTTCATGCCTCCTAGCGAGGGAGCCAATCAGAGACGATCATGTTCTCCTGGTGATTGACAGCACCAGGAGAACGTGACCAGTGCTGATTATCTCCCTGTGCAAGTGCAAGGAAACCGCATAGACTGCAACTCAGAAAGGTACTGGCGAGAATTTGTGTAAAGTCGACTGCTGCCACTTGAATAATTCCAACTTCAAGATGCTCCCCTGCCGGGTCCTACTGTTGAGGAACTTGAGGACATCGATGGTTTCACTTTCAGGCCGGTAAGTAACTCAGCTTCAGTCAGAGCAGGAGCAGATGTTTTACTTGCAAGGCCCAGAAAATGTAAGAAGTTTCCTTTTTCTAATCGTATGTATGAGAAATGTTGGCAAGAACTTATGCTGAATAGCTAATAATAAGTTGCTAACATTTTCGGATTTCCTAACATGTTAAAAAACAAAAAACAAATCCGTTATAGCCGGTGGTGGGTGGAAGCAGAGCAGGCTATAACTGATTTGTGTTTTTTTTTAACATGTCAGAAAATCCGAAAATATTAGCAAATTACTATTAGCTATTCAGCATAATTTCTTGCCAACATCATGGGGCGGAGCTACCAGTGATACAGCCGGGCCCCCAGGAGGTCCCCCATCAGGGCGGCCTCAGCTTCATTAGAACAATTTGTTTTAAACTTTTTTTTATCCCCATGCCCCCCCCCCCGTGTGCACTCGCCCGCCCCTCCTTCATCTGCCTGTGCCCTACTCCTGACAGTTTTAAATCAGTGTTGCCATGGTAACCTATACAGAAGGTTAGAATAAATTGTGTGTTACCCTGCGCAGAATATTCTAAGATACCAATATACCAGTAGGTAATGGAGAACCCCTTTCTTCACAAATAAAACAGACAGCTAAAAAAAATATGAGACCTCTTCTATATAAATTAAGTGATATCACATTTATTCAATTTTCTATATACCAATTTTAGCAGCATTTTTTTGCAGCGCCAGAGGTTTTAAATATCTTATCTCTTTTTTGAGGAAGTTATTTTATTAGCTGCCATGGTAACCTGCAATGCTCTGATTTAGAACTGTCCTTTCCAGCTGAAAGAAGGAGCTTCCTGTGTAACCAGTTCACTTGAGTACTGTCAGTCTGTATCATGGCAGGGGAGCAGAGGGTGCCAGTGTCACCATGGATAGCAAAGCTAACACCAGGCACAGAAGACATAAAGAGCTGCAGTCTGCACTCAGATAAAGAAAGGTATGTACTCAATTTGTATATGGTATTGTACTCACTCTCTCCCTCAGTGTCACCATGGCCAGCAAAGCTAACACCAGGCACAGAAGACATAAAGAGCTGCAGTCTGCACTCAGATAAAGAAAGGTATGTACTCAATTTGTATATGGTATTGTACTCACTCTCTTCCTCAGTGTCACCATGGCCAGCAAAGCTAACACCAGGCACAGAAGACATAAAGAGCTGCAGTCTGCACTCAGATAAAGGTATGTACTCAATTTGTTTATGGTATTGTACTCACTCTCTCCCTCAGTGTTACCATGGCCAGCAGAGCTAACACCAGGCACAGGAGACATAAAGAGCTGCAGTCTGCACTCAGATAAAGGTATGTACTCAATTTGTTTATGGTATTGTACTCACTCTCTCCCTCCCCTGTGTCTCTCTCCCTCCTCCCCTGTGTCTCTCTCCCTCCTCCCCTGTGTCTCTCTTCCACACTCCCCTGTGTCTCTCTTCCACACTCCCCTGTGTCTCTCTCCCTCCTCCCCTGTGTCTCTCTTCCACCCTCCCCTGTGTCTCTCTCCGCCCCTCCACTGTGTATCTCTCTTCCACCCTCCCTTGTGTCTCTCTCCCCCCCAACCCTGTGTCTCTCTCCCCCCCTCCCCTGTGTCTCTTTCCCCCTCCCCTGTGTCTCTCTTCCACCCTCCCCTGTGTCTCTTTCCCCCTCCCCTGTGTCTCTCTTCCACCCTCCCCTGTGTCTCTCTCCCCCTCAATCCTGTGTCTATTTCCCCCCTCCCCTGTGTCTCTCCCCCCCTCCCCTGTGTTTCTCTCCCCCTCCCCTGTGTCTCTCTTCCACCCTCCCCTGTGTCTCTCTTCCCCCCTCCCCTGTGTCTCTCCCTCCCCTGTGTCTCTCTCCCCCTCTCCCCTGTGTCTCTCTTCTACCCTCCCCTGTGTCTCTCTCCCCCCCCTCCCCTGTGTCTCTCTCCCCCCCTCCCCTGTGTCTCTCTCCCCCCTCCCCTGTGTCTCTCTCCCCCCTCCCCTGTGTCTCTCTCCCCCCTCCCATGTGTCTCTCCCCCCCTCCCCTGTGTCTCTTCCCTATGGTTCTTGCACCCAGACCTGTCTGGGAATAACTGCCTGTGACTCTGGGGTCATCACAGCTTCCTGTGAGTGCCAGTGAGCACCCAGGGCTGAGCATGTTGCAGGGTCATTGGATGTTTACCCGGTCTGAGAGTGCAGTCCCCTTCTGTGTTTTTTTTATATATATATATATATATATATATATATATATATATATATATACATATATATATATATATATATATAAATAAATACACACACACACACATAATAAATATATATTATATATGTAGACACACAAACATTATATATGTATACATACACACACATAGAGTATATATATATATATATATATATATATATATATATATATATATATATATATATATATATATACAAACACACACAAAAAAAAAATATTGCTAAACTCCAGTCACAACCGGTTATTAGCAGCAACAGCCATTTACTGCCAGCTAAATAATGTCAGCCAAATGATGTCATTATAAACTCCAGTCACAACCTGTTATTGGCAGCCACAGTCAGTAATAGTAAAGTGCCACATCTTGCCATTGTGATGTCATAATATCCCAGGGTATATAAAGAGCTGCAAGACAATATTTTAGTTATCTTTTTGTAGCATGTCTGCAAAAAAGGTTGTGCGTATTGTCATACTAATTGTGCTTCTTGTTATCATTTTCTCTTAGGTGAGGAGATGATCTGAGAGGCCAATTAGTTGATGGACGAGGTAAGGGCGGGCGGGCGGGTAATATAAATATTGTTATACTAATTGTGCTTCTTTTTATCATTTTCTCTTAGGTTGGTGGAGGAGGTTAGGGCGGGCGGGCGGGTTATAGCAACTAAACATCCCTTCAGCAGCTAAACATCCCATCAGCAGCTAAACATCCCATCAGCAGGTAAACATCCCATCAGCAGCTAATCATCCCTTCAGCAGCTAAACATCCCATCAGCAGCTAAACATCCCATCAGCAGCTAATCATCCCATCAGCAGCTAAACATCCCATCAGCAGCTAAACATCCCATCAGCAGCTAAACATCCCTTCAGCAGCTAAACATCCCATCAACAGCTAAACATCCCTTCAGCAGCTAAACATCCCATCAGCAGCTAAACATCCCATCAGCAGGTAAACATCCCATCAGCAGCTAAACATCCCATCAGCAGCTAATCATCCCATCAGCAGCTAATCATCCCATCAGCAGCTAATCATCCCATCAGCAGCTAATCATCCCATCAGCAGATAAACATCCCATCAGCAGCTAAACATCCCATCAGCAGCTAAACATCTCATCAGCAGCTAAACATCTCATCAGCAGCTAAACATCTCATCAGCAGCTAAACATCCCATCAGCTTCTAAACATCCCATCAGCAGCCAATCATCCCATCAGAAGCTAAATATCCCATCAGCTTCTAAACATCCCATCAGCAGCTAAACTATGTGAAGATTTACACAGTATTATGCAATGATGTTTTTCTTCCTTTTGGAAAACAATGTTTAAATTATTTGTATTTATGTGATTATTTCCATTAAAGACTCTTTTCACTTTGAATATATTATTACATACTGGTTGGTCTGTATTATTATTACTATGTGTGTGTGTGGTTTTTCTTACACATTTTTTCATTTTATATTTATTTCTGTGTTAACCACATTATTGTGATTTTTGTATTTATTAAAAAATAATAATAATTACATATATAAAAAACCCTAAAACCTAAAGAGACGTAAGACTCATACATAACCTAAAGACACATAAAAATCATGCGTAACCTACAGGTATACTGCAGTAACGGTATAAACCTATAGTACAGTACTGAGGTATACTACAGTAACGGTATAAACCTATAGTGCAGTACTGAGGTATACTGCAGACACGGTATAAACCTATAGTACAGTACTGAGGTATACTTAAGTAACTGTATAAACCTATAGTGCAGTACTGAGGTATTCTGCAGTTACGTTATAAACCTATAGTACAGTGCTGAGGTATACTGCAGACAGTAACGGTATAATCCTATAGTACCAGGGCCGGACTGGGACCAAAAAAAGGCCCAGGCATTTTAGGGTAAAGAGGCCCACTCCCCCCGCTCATCATTTCTTAGTTAACCGTATACCAAACATGGAAAGTATAATACTTGTTTAAGTGACAAAAACATATTTGACAAATCAAACATGCTTTTTAAAAAAAAAAAAAAAAAATAGTGTATAGTAGATGACAACTGTATATACAATTAGTATGAATGACTAGCACAATATTCAATTTTCGGGCATTTTAGCATGATTGTCAGTGCTATAATGGGTATTAGCAGAATAAGGCTTGTGCAATGTTAAAGGGATATTAAACCAAATTTTTTTCTTTCATTATTCAGATAGCGAATACAATTTTAAACAACATTCCAATTTACTTCTATTATCTAATTTGCGTCATTCTTTAGATAGCCTTCGTTTAAGAAATAGCAATGCAGATGTGTGAGCCAATCACAAGAAGTATTTATGTACAGCCACCAATCAGCAGCTTCGGAGCCTATCTAGATATACTTTTCAACAAAGAATATCAAGAGAATGAAGCAAATTAGATAATAGAAGTTAATTAGAAAGTTGATTGAAATTGCATTCTCTTTCTAAATCATGAAAGAAAAAATTTGTGTTTAACAAATAACAACATAGCTAATGTGAGAGTCTAACTGGAATGGAAATGTTTCCAAGTTATACAGCATATAACACTGATATTGAAGTAAGCTTGTTGATCTTTCTGTGGGTATATGTGTTTAACATGGGTGTTTGTAAACTTGCATACCAACCTGAGGATTGTATCCCTTTAAGGTCATGAGTTAATAACAGGCTTATATTATGTATGCTGTTTCCCTATTTTCACCACATCTGTGTAAAAAGCCTGCTTGTTATTGAGGCAAATAGAAGTAACCGTTTACATTAACAAAGGTGTTCGTGAACTTTAATACCATCCAGAGAATTATGTCCCTTTAAGGTTATGAGTTAATGACAGACTAATATTATATATGTGGTCTCCCTGTTTTCACCACATCTCTGAAAAAAGCCTGCTAGTTGTTTAGGTAAATTTGAGTAACTGTTTATTTAAACAAAGGTGTTTGTGAGATTAGATACCAACCAAAAATGTATGTCCCTTTAAATGTCAGGCTTATATTGTATATGCGGTGTCACTATCTTCAGAATCACCATATCTCTGTTAAAAGCCTGCTTGTTGTTTGGATAAATTAGAGTAACCATTCAAATTAACACAGGTATTTGTAAACTTTAATACCAACCAGAGGATTATATCCCTTTAAGGTCTTGAGCTAATGACAGGTTTATATTATGTATGCAGTGTCACTATCTTCAACACATCTATGTTAAAAGCCTGCTTGTTATTTGGGTAAATTAAAGTAACTGTTTGCAGTTCAATATCTTTGGCATTGTGGCTGTGTTAATTTGAATGGTTACTCTAATTTATCCAAATAACAAGCAGGCTTTTAACACAGATGTGTTGACGATAGTGACACTGCATACATAAACAATATAAGCCTGTCATTAACTCATGACCAGATGACCTTAAAGGGATACAATCCTCTGGATGTTATGTAAGTTTACAAACACCCATGTTAAACACATATACCCACAGAAAGACCAACAAGCTTACTTCAATCTCAGTGTTTGTTATATGCTGTAAAACTTGGAAACAGTTCCATTCCAGGGAGAGGGGAGACTCTCACATTAGCTATTTTGTTATTTGTTAAACACAAGAGGATGTTATAACTTTTTTCCCCCATTTTTTATTTGATAATATTAAAAGTTTGAAAACTTTTATAGCAGTCAATGCTTTTAAAACTGTATTGACAAATGAGTTTTTTTATAGCAGGCTGCAAGAATTAAGCTGGGTAAGTCTGCAGCCTTTCTGAAATGCCAGCCGTTAAGAGGTTAACTCTGCCCTTCAGCTTAGTTGCTGCACACAGTCTGCTAAAAAAAATGTTGGAGTTCAATTCAAAGCACTGCAGTAAATGATGTCACCTTTAATTTGTTACTCCTAAAGAGATAACGGCACCTCAGCAGCACACTCTGGAGCACATCAGCATGCACATCGCAAACACAAATCATTACTTGGCCGATGGGAAGGAATGTAAGTGCTGCCAGTAATGATTTGTGACGTGTTTGCGATGTGCATGCTGATGTCATGTGCTCCAGAACAGGAAGTTTCACAAACATTGACTCCAAAGAAATAGAAAAGGTCGGGTCCTCTCTCTCTGAGAGACCAGGGTGACCTCACCTACCTGGCCACCTGCTGAGTCACAGCCTTGCATCTTCACAGTGCACTCGCAACGGCCAATTATGGCAACCCACATAGGTCAAAACAAAAAAGCAAAGTGTAAATGCACATTCAAAGTTAAGCACATAGTAACTTTTCAACACGTAATCCTTAGTACCCATTAGCTAAGCAGTTAATAATTAGAATTTCAATCATGCATATACGTTTCCTATTAGGCCTTGTACAGGCGTTATTAAGCAAGAGACTGAATCAGTTAAACCGATACTAACGTGATCTGAACTATATACAACAGTTAATTAATTACATAGACACAGCCTGCTATGCACTAAAGTATCCCATGTCTTTGTATTATATACGTCGCAGGAACATCAACTATCAATTGTCGATTACATGCCCATCTGTAAATATCCACTTTATCATTATGTAAGATGTGTCCCATATGTGTACACACCTGTTAGGCTGTTGTAAATATCCCAATTACTTTAGTGATCAACCAGTGGCCAACATATACTACGAGTTTGCCCCTAGCTCAATTTAGCTAGACTGTCGCTATACACTCACTTGTGTACCAGGATAGTCAGAACCGTATCTAAGCAGTCCAAATCTATGTACAATCATTATTCTATACATCGCTAAACGAACTCTAACTATGCTCAGGTTATTACATCTTTAAGTATAGCACAGACCGGATCACGCACACTAAGTGTCAGCAAGGGCACATTATAGCACAGCCTGATGAAGCGGCCTATCTAGCCGGGAAACGCGTTGCTGTTGTTTCTTTTTAATAAATACAGACAATTATTATTTTTACCTGTCCTGTCCTGCTTTTATTTTACCCTTACCTCCATCCACTCTCCAAGGGTCACTATATACGCTACTCTGATACCTCCAGCAGCATCGGTGTGCTCGGAGACATACGAAACCGATAGAGGTGATTGTCGATTGGTGGACAGTGAGTGAGGTATGCTAACAGAGGTGTGTCAGTCGGGCAACTCTAAACAGTCCCGACTTACGTGTAGAGACACGTCATCTGTGCCGCTGATTTGAGTATCTGGAACAACGGGGGGAAACGTACATATAAGGGCTTCTCACCTTTCTCGACCACGATACTGTTTTATGTTTTGGCGCCTCTCTTCCTTTCTCCTTCTCACAGCTCGAGTTCCATCCGGATATCATCGGGACTAATATTGGGAGTGCAGCCATCGTTTCAAAGTTCCTTCTCTCCCAACAAACTTGCTAGCATCTGCGCACCCTCTGAGGACCTATATCCTCTTTCTTTACAAGACTCATAATAGCAGCGGGCGTAAAAAAGCAGCGTTAGGACCTGTTAATGCTGCTTTTTCACCTTACCGCAAAACTCGTAATCTAGGCGATAGTATCCCTTATAGAAAACTAATACACACATATCCTACACTTATTGCTAGCTGCCAATTGGTGTCTGCACACATTTGTCTCTTGTGATTGGCTAGCTAGATGTGATCAGCTAGCTGCCAGTAGTGCAATGTTGCTTCTTCGACAAAGGATAACAAGAGAATGAAGCAAATTTGGTAAAAGAAATAAACTGGAAAGTTGTTTAAAATTGTAAGTTCTATCCAAACCATGAAAGAAAATGTTGGGGTTTCCGGTCCCTTTAAGTTGTATTTTAGTAGATGAATGTTAATTAATTTTACAACGTTAAAGGAGCATTAAACATAATTTTTTTTAACAACTTTAGATTTTTTACTTCTGTTATCTATTTTGCTTTCTTTTTTTGGTATAATTTCAAAAGCATACCTAGGTAGGCTAAGGAGCAGCAATGCGCTACTTGTAGCATCTAGTGATTGGTGGCTGCACTTATATGCCTCTTGTCATTGGCTCATTTAATGTGTTCAGTTAGCACCCAGTAGTGCATTGCTGCATATCCCTCTACAAAGGATACCAAGAGAATGAAGCAAATTTAATAATAGCATTAAATTAGACCTTTAACCTGCCTATTTAATCGTAAATTTAAGCTGCCTTTGACGGGTTCATATATGTGTTTCTCTGGCATATCACAGCCAGTGCCTCACTAGCCTCTGACCTCACCGCACGTCACTGGTCTGTGCACATACATTTACTTGGGCCGCGATCCGATACACACGCAGAGCGAGCTATCACATATACGGCGCTGGCATTTGCTAAAGTGCCGTAAGTCGGATAAACTAGCGATGTCCAGAAATCTGTGTAAGTACAAATTTCTGGAGTCGCCAGTGACTTACGGCACTTTAACAACTGCCGCCGCCTAAAAAAAACTGACAAAAGTATTAAATATCCCGAAACATGCCTCCCAAACATAGCCCGACACATATACCCCTCTATCCGCTATCTCCCCTCTCACTCCTAACAATAAATGTATTAACCCATAAACCGCCGCTCCCGGACATTGGCCCAAAGTAATCAGCTCTATTACCACCCCTTGAAAGGGCCTTTTGCGGGGCATTGCCCCAAAGCAATCAGCTCTTTTACCTGTAATCTAACCCCTCTACACCGCCGCCACCTATATTAAATATATTAACCCCTAATCTGACCCCCCTAAACCGCCGCCACCTATATTAAAATGATTAACCACTAAACCCAAGTCTAACCCCAACACCCCCTAAGTTAATTATTATTAAAATAAATCTAAATAATATTAATAATATTAACTAAATTATTCCTATTTAAATCTAAATACTTACCTATAAAATAACCCCTAATCTGACCCCCCTACACCGCCGCCACCTATATTAAAATGATTAACCACTAAACCTAAGTCTAACCCTAACACCCCCTAAGTTAATTATTATTAAAATAAATCTAAATAATATTAATAATATTAACTAAATTATTCCTATTTAAATCTAAATACTTACCTATAAAATAAACCCTAAAATAGCTACAATATAATTAATAATTACATTGTAGCTATTTTAGGGTTTATATTTATTTTACAGGTAACTTGGTATTTATTTTAACTAGGTACAATAGCTATTAAATAGTTAATAACTATTTAATAGTGACCTAGTTAAAATAATTACCAAATTACCTGTAAAATAAATCCTAACCTAAGTTACAAATACACCTACACTATCAATAAATTAATTAAATAAACTACAAATATCTAAACTAAAATACAATTAAATACACTAAACTAAATTACAAAAACAAACACTAAATTACAAAAAATAAAAGAATTTTAAGCTAATTACACCTAATCTAAGCCCCCTAATAAAATAACAAAGCCCCCCAAAATAAAAAAAATTCCCTACCCTAATCTAAATTACAAAAGTAATCAGCTCTATTACCAGCCCTTAAAAGGGCCTTTCGTGGGGCATTGCCTCAAAGTAATCAGCTCTTTACCTGTAAAAAAAAGAACAACCCCCCCATTACAACCCACCACCCACATACCCCTACTCTAACCCACCCAATCCCCCCTTAAAAAAACCTAAGTCTAACCCCCAAGTGCTCCTTACCTGTCCTAATGACCGGCGGAGAAGGTCCTGTTCCAGGCGGAGAAGTCTTCTACCAGGGGGCGACCTCTTCTTCTTCCAGGATCCAGCCAGTGCAGAGCGGAGGAGTTGAGGACTGATTACCATGGAGCTGAAGACCGTCCATCTGGAACTGAAGACCGGCGATGCTCAAACTGAAGATTGGCGATGCGGGAACTGAAGACCGGAGCCGGAGCGTGGAGGATCCTCTTCATACTATCGCCGCTGTACACTGAATAGGAATTCAAGGTACGCGATTAAAAATGGCGTCCCTTGAATTCCTATTGGCTGATTTGAGCCTTCAAATTCAAATCAGCCAATCGGATGCAAGCTACTTTAATTCTATTGGCTGATTTGAATAGCCAATAGAATAAGAGCTACTGTAATTCTATTGGCTATTCTAATCAGCCAATAGAATTACAGTAGCTCTTATAAGGAGCACTTGGGGGTTAGACTTAGGTTTTTTTTAAGGGGGGATTGGGTGGGTTAGAGTAGGGGTATGTGGGTGGTGGGTTGTAATGGGGGGGTTGTTCTTTTTTTTACAGGTAAAAGAGCTGATTACTTTGAGGCAATGCCCCACGAAAGGCCCTTTTAAGGGCTGGTAATAGAGCTGATTACTTTTGTAATTTAGATTAGGGTAGGGAAATTTTTTTATTTTGGGGGGCTTTGTTATTTTATTAGGGGGCTTAGATTAGGTGTAATTAGCTTAAAATTCTTGTAATCTTTTTTTTATTTTTGTGGGGGGGTTTTTGTAATTTAGTTTAGAGTATTTAATTGTATTTTAGTTTAGATATTTGTAGTTTATTTAATTAATTTATTGATAGTGTAGGTGTATTTGTAACTTAGGTTAGGATTTATTTTACAGGTAATTTGGTAATTATTTTAACTAGGTAGCTATTAAATAGTTATTAACTATTTAATAGCTATTGTACCTAGTTAAAATAAATACCAAGTTACCTGTAAAATAAATATAAACCCTAAAATAGCTACAATGTAATTATTAATTATATTGTAGCTATCTTAGGGTTTATTTTACGCTGTATATTGGATATCAAACTGCGCGGGTTTGGTATACCTGTCTATGGGCCAAAAAACTACGGCCGAAGGCAGAAATATACGAGTGTAACTTCTAGGTTACGCCGTATATAGGATACCAAAACCGCGCAAAATTTGCCGTTCTGGCTTTTGTGGGCGACGCTGCATATCGGATCCCGGCCTTGATTTTTTGAACAGAAATGATTAGTTTCCTTCTAATGTATAAGTTTAGTGTTGTCACATTCCTTCTTTGCCGTAATATACAATTTTTTAGATGACCCCCTACTCATCATTTTAATTAATTAGATTTTTTCAAGACTAGAGAGGTCAGATAAACTTTGTAGCTCTCACCAGGGCAGCGATCCGATATACGGAGTAGTTTTCGGCGCAAGCGAGGGAACCCGCCGCCCGTAATTTCACCTCGCAACTCGAGCTATCCAATATACTGCGCCGTCAGATGCTAAACTGGCGTAAGTAGGAAAAACCGCCGATCAACTAAAATGTGCGCAAATACACATTTTAGTCGTCGCAAGTACTTACGCCAGTATTTTGTTCACGTAAAGTCTCAATAAAGAGTAGTTTTAAGCAAATTAGGCTACGAATTGTAAAAAATAACCGCCAGTTCTAAAAGATGCGCCACGTAATTACGCCATTCAAAATTCATACATAAACCCATGCGCAGCCGGCATTTTCTTTAGTGTGTTTGGTTGGTTCTTGGAGCTACAGCACACTACAGTGAGTATAGTAATTTAGTAAGAGCAGTGAGAGAGGAGCAATTCATCAAAGTTAGTTAGGTCGGATTTTTGGATTTTTGTTTGGTTAAGCCTGTACATTTACTTACACTTTTTTTTACATATTGCACACATTTTGCATACATACATATACAAAATACACAACACTTTTTTTTCACCTCACACATTTTATTTATCTTTTACAGTGTGATAGGCTGAGTGTTTGGTTGTGATTGTGTGTGATTGAAGTGGGAGTCAGTGTGAGTGTGTGAGTGTGTGTAGTTTGAGGATGACAGGGAGAGGTAGGTCATAGGGGAGGAGGGGAGTTGCAGGGAGAGGATTATGGATAGGAGGAGCAGCAGGGTCCCCGTCAGGGAGTAAGTGGAGTGGGAAGAGGGAGAGCCAGAAGGGATGATGGGAGTGGGGTTGCCCTGAGACCAGGCACACTTAGAAGAGGCATAGAGGGTGCACATGGGGACAGAAGGGGGAAGATGGAGAGGATAGGGAGGAATCCACACCAGGGACATCCCAGGGAGGAAGCCAGACGGCCACGGACGATGAGCGCATGAGATGCCCAAACCTCTCGTTCGCAGAGAATTTAGCGCTAGTCCAGGCCATCATAGAGAACCACACTGCCCTCTTTGGCCAGGAGAAGGGCAAAGGAGTTGCCCGTCGGCGTAAGGATGCATGGCTGTTGGTCGAGGAGGCAGTAAACAGCGTGGCCCAGCAGAGGAGGACTGTCGACGGCCTAAAGAACAGATGGAATGATTGCAAGAGGCGGGTGAAGGAGAAAATGGGCCAAGAAGCCATGCACCAGAGGGGGCGGTGGTCCTCCCCAGGAGGCTGAATATAATAAATGGCAGGAGATAATATGCAGGTCCCTGAGCGTCACAGCAGTCCATGGACTTCCAGGGGCTCGTGACTCAGAGGCTGCAACATCAGCACAGCATGCTGGTGAGTAACATCCCACACACCAGTATTATATGTATTTGAGATATAACATCCTTTAATGTCACATATTCATGTACACAATGAGGAGCATGGTATTTGGCCTACTAAAAAAACATCTACAATTATATTTCACATTAAAGGGACATTAAACCAAATCTTGTTATTTCATTATTCAGATAGAGAATACAGTTTTAAACAACATCCCAATTTACTTCTATTATCTAATTTGCTTCATTATTCTGATATTCTTTGTTTATTAAATATCAATGCACATGGGTGAGCCAATCACATGAGGCATTGATGCGCAGCCACCAATCAGCAGCTTCTGAGCCTATCTAGATATGCTTTTCAGCAAAGAATATCAAGAGAATGAAGCAAATTAGGTAATGGAAGTAAATTAGAAAGTTGTTTAAAATTGCATGCTCTAGCTGAATCATGAAAGAATAAAAATGGGTTTAATGTCCATTTAATGCTACGTAACACATTGAAATTCATGATATGAGGTGGAATAGTGAAATACTAACATGTCTCAGAGTAACACAGGCCACAAGCCACATGTAGAGTTTTCAGTAAATGGACACTATAGCCATCACAATACTTTTAGCTCAAGAAAGCACGTTATGTGCCTACATCAGGCTAAAGGAAATTGTGTGACCATAGTGTCACTTAAAGAACACATTTTCTCCATCACTGACATGTACACATAACTATTGTATGAAACACATACATGTATACTTTGCATATTAAAAACCCTCATATCACAAATCACAATGTGCACATACATGTTATAGAGTTTGACATGAGAATGAGTATAGGCCCTAGCATGTATCAATGTACATTGTATGCCCACATGGACATATATATGATTGTACTAATCCCTCTCATCATTTGACTCCTCCACAGAACCTCCTGTCACCAGGGTGCAAACGGGCATGCATCCACCTTCACCACCAGTCCAAAGAATGCCTCCACCGCAACCACCAGTCCAAAGAATGCCTCCACCTCCACCACCAGTCCAAAGAATCCATCAACAAGGACAGTATGCTCCCAGGCATGAGCTGGGTTGGACTGCCTCTGTTGAGGACCCAGACGTGATGCCACCAACATTGGCAGACGAGCCCTGGCAAGATACCTGGCCGGAGGATTCATTTTTTTTGTCTTTGAGGGGGAGCCAAGTCAGCCCCAAAGGGTACATGTCTTTACCCCCCCCCCCCCCCAATATCAGGGCAGTCAGGGCTTTTACTCCAGCGTTCCATTGAGCTGCAACGGGACATGGCAGCATCTTTAAATGGAATAGTCCAAAACCAGTCTCAGATGATGAGAGTTATTTTGGATATGCAGATGCAGATTGACAACAGATGGCGGGAACAAAACCAACTGTTGGGTGTGTTGGTGGAGCACTTCACACACCAGCAGGACACTGCCTCCAGCCTCTCATCTGTCGCCAGCACTCCAGCTGAATCATCTGAATCCGCCCAACCCAAGAGAACCAGGAGATCCACTCCAGGCACCTCAGAACCCTCATCCAAGAAGCAAAGAAAAAAATAAATATTCTTATAGTTGACCATAAATCTTGTCCTCTGTTATTTACCATATAATTGTCATCCACATCCATGTTAGGCGTGTTTTAGTACAGTAATATTGTTAAAACATATAATTTGCATACAAAGAGAGAAGCGAACAACAGCTCAGTGGCTTGTTCTATGGCGATTTACCACCCGGAAGCAGCCTCTTTTAGACCAGTGTGCTTTTCACAGAAGAAAACTTTCCTGAAGTATATCAGTCTGATCCCGCCAAGTAAGGTCAGTCCAGCCCCGAAATACCAGGCAATTCTCCTCTGAACAAGGAACATGACAACCCCAGACGATCGTTTCGGCCTCCTATGGGCCTCGTCAGTGAGGTGCAGCCACATTCCTCTAAGCACACTGGGCAAGGAGTCCACGTCTGGTTTCCCCCATCACCCATAGGGAGACTTCCCCAGGGTCATAATAATTTGCATACAAAGAGAGAAGCGCTCTAACAGGAACGAACAACAGCTCAGTGGCTTGTTCTATGGCGATTTACCACCCGGAAGCAGCCTCTTTTAGACCAGTGTGCTTTTCACAGAAGAAAACTTTCCTGAAGTATATCAGTCTGATCCCGCCAAGTAAGGTCAGTCCAGCCCCGAAATACCAGGCAATTCTCCTCTGAACAAGGAACATGACAACCCCAGACGATCGTTTCGGCCTCCTATGGGCCTCGTCAGTGAGGTGCAGCCACATTCCTCTAAGCACACTGGGCAAGGAGTCCACGTCTGGTTTCCCCCATCACCCATAGGGAGACTTCCCCAGGGTCATAATAATTTGCATACAAAGAGAGAAGCGCTCTAACAGGAACGAACAACAGCTCAGTGGCTTGTTCTATGGCGATTTACCACCCGGAAGCAGCCTCTTTTAGACCAGTGTGCTTTTCACAGAAGAAAACTTTCCTGAAGTATATCAGTCTGATCCCGCCAAGTAAGGTCAGTCCAGCCCCGAAATACCAGGCAATTCTCCTCTGAACAAGGAACATGACAACCCCAGACGATCGTTTCGGCCTCCTATGGGCCTCGTCAGTGAGGTGCAGCCACATTCCTCTAAGCACACTGGGCAAGGAGTCCACGTCTGGTTTCCCCCATCACCCATAGGGAGACTTCCCCAGGGTCATAATAATTTGCATACAAAGAGAGAAGCGCTCTAACAGGAACGAACAACAGCTCAGTGGCTTGTTCTATGGCGATTTACCACCCGGAAGCAGCCTCTTTTAGACCAGTGTGCTTTTCACAGAAGAAAACTTTCCTGAAGTATATCAGTCTGATCCCGCCAAGTAAGGTCAGTCCAGCCCCGAAATACCAGGCAATTCTCCTCTGAACAAGGAACATGACAACCCCAGACGATCGTTTCGGCCTCCTATGGGCCTCGTCAGTGAGGTGCAGCCACATTCCTCTAAGCACACTGGGCAAGGAGTCCACGTCTGGTTTCCCCCATCACCCATAGGGAGACTTCCCCAGGGTCATAATAATTTGCATACAAAGAGAGAAGCGCTCTAACAGGAACGAACAACAGCTCAGTGGCTTGTTCTATGGCGATTTACCACCCGGAAGCAGCCTCTTTTAGACCAGTGTGCTTTTCACAGAAGAAAACTTTCCTGAAGTATATCAGTCTGATCCCGCCAAGTAAGGTCAGTCCAGCCCCGAAATACCAGGCAATTCTCCTCTGAACAAGGAACATGACAACCCCAGACGATCGTTTCGGCCTCCTATGGGCCTCGTCAGTGAGGTGCAGCCACATTCCTCTAAGCACACTGGGCAAGGAGTCCACGTCTGGTTTCCCCCATCACCCATAGGGAGACTTCCCCAGGGTCATAATAATTTGCATACAAAGAGAGAAGCGCTCTAACAGGAACGAACAACAGCTCAGTGGCTTGTTCTATGGCGATTTACCACCCGGAAGCAGCCTCTTTTAGACCAGTGTGCTTTTCACAGAAGAAAACTTTCCTGAAGTATATCAGTCTGATCCCGCCAAGTAAGGTCAGTCCAGCCCCGAAATACCAGGCAATTCTCCTCTGAACAAGGAACATGACAACCCCAGACGATCGTTTCGGCCTCCTATGGGCCTCGTCAGTGAGGTGCAGCCACATTCCTCTAAGCACACTGGGCAAGGAGTCCACGTCTGGTTTCCCCCATCACCCATAGGGAGACTTCCCCAGGGTCATAATAATTTGCATACAAAGAGAGAAGCGCTCTAACAGGAACGAACAACAGCTCAGTGGCTTGTTCTATGGCGATTTACCACCCGGAAGCAGCCTCTTTTAGACCAGTGTGCTTTTCACAGAAGAAAACTTTCCTGAAGTATATCAGTCTGATCCCGCCAAGTAAGGTCAGTCCAGCCCCGAAATACCAGGCAATTCTCCTCTGAACAAGGAACATGACAACCCCAGACGATCGTTTCGGCCTCCTATGGGCCTCGTCAGTGAGGTGCAGCCACATTCCTCTAAGCACACTGGGCAAGGAGTCCACGTCTGGTTTCCCCCATCACCCATAGGGAGACTTCCCCAGGGTCATAATAATTTGCATACAAAGAGAGAAGCGCTCTAACAGGAACGAACAACAGCTCAGTGGCTTGTTCTATGGCGATTTACCACCCGGAAGCAGCCTCTTTTAGACCAGTGTGCTTTTCACAGAAGAAAACTTTCCTGAAGTATATCAGTCTGATCCCGCCAAGTAAGGTCAGTCCAGCCCCGAAATACCAGGCAATTCTCTTCTGAACAAGGAACATGACAACCCCAGACGATCGTTTCGGCCTCCTATGGGCCTCGTCAGTGAGGTGCAGCCACATTCCTCTAAGCACACTGGGCAAGGAGTCCACGTCTGGTTTCCCCCATCACCCATAGGGAGACTTCCCCAGGGTCATAATAATTTGCATACAAAGAGAGAAGCGCTCTAACAGGAACGAACAACAGCTCAGTGGCTTGTTCTATGGCGATTTACCACCCGGAAGCAGCCTCTTTTAGACCAGTGTGCTTTTCACAGAAGAAAACTTTCCTGAAGTATATCAGTCTGATCCCGCCAAGTAAGGTCAGTCCAGCCCCGAAATACCAGGCAATTCTCCTCTGAACAAGGAACATGACAACCCCAGACAATCGTTTCGGCCTCCTATGGGCCTCGTCAGTGAGGTGCAGCCACATTCCTCTAAGCACACTGGGCAAGGAGTCCACGTCTGGTTTCCCCCATCACCCATAGGGAGACTTCCCCAGGGTCATAATAATTTGCATACAAAGAGAGAAGCGCTCTAACAGGAACGAACAACAGCTCAGTGGCTTGTTCTATGGCGATTTACCACCCGGAAGCAGCCTCTTTTAGACCAGTGTGCTTTTCACAGAAGAAAACTTTCCTGAAGTATATCAGTCTGATCCCGCCAAGTAAGGTCAGTCCAGCCCCGAAATACCAGGCAATTCTCCTCTGAACAAGGAACATGACAACCCCAGACGATCGTTTCGGCCTCCTATGGGCCTCGTCAGTGAGGTGCAGCCACATTCCTCTAAGCACACTGGGCAAGGAGTCCACGTCTGGTTTCCCCCATCACCCATAGGGAGACTTCCCCAGGGTCATAATAATTTGCATACAAAGAGAGAAGCGCTCTAACAGGAACGAACAACAGCTCAGTGGCTTGTTCTATGGCGATTTACCACCCGGAAGCAGCCTCTTTTAGACCAGTGTGCTTTTCACAGAAGAAAACTTTCCTGATATACTTCAGGAAAGTTTTCTTCTGTGAAAAGCACACTGGTCTAAAAGAGGCTGCTTCCGGGTGGTAAATCGCCATAGAACAAGCCACTGAGCTGTTGTTCGTTCCTGGTAGAGCGCTTCTCTCTTTGTATGCAAATTATTATGACCCTGGGGAAGTCTCCCTATGGGTGATGGGGGAAACCAGACGTGGACTCCTTGCCCAGTGTGCTTAGAGGAATGTGGCTGCACCTCACTGACGAGGCCCATAGGAGGCCGAAACGATCGTCTGGGGTTGTCATGTTCCTTGTTCAGAGGAGAATTGCCTGGTATTTCGGGGCTGGACTGACCTTACTTGGCGGGATCAGACTGATATACTTCAGGAAAGTTTTCTTCTGTGAAAAGCACACTGGTCTAAAAGAGGCTGCTTCCGGGTGGTAAATCGCCATAGAACAAGCCACTGAGCTGTTGTTCGTTCCTGGTAGAGCGCTTCTCTCTTTGTATGCAAATTATTATGACCCTGGGGAAGTCTCCCTATGGGTGATGGGGGAAACCAGGCGTGGACTCCTTGCCCAGTGTGCTTAGAGGAATGTGGCTGCACCTCACTGACGAGGCCCATAGGAGGCCGAAACGATCGTCTGGGGTTGTCATGTTCCTTGTTCAGAGGAGAATTGCCTGGTATTTCGGGGCTGGACTGACCTTACTTGGCGGGATCAGACTGATATACTTCAGGAAAGTTTTCTTCTGTGAAAAGCACACTGGTCTAAAAGAGGCTGCTTCCGGGTGGTAAATCGCCATAGAACAAGCCACTGAGCTGTTGTTCGTTCCTGGTAGAGCGCTTCTCTTTTTGTATGCAAATTATTATGACCCTGGGGAAGTCTCCCTATGGGTGATGGGGGAAACCAGACGTGGACTCCTTGCCCAGTGTGCTTAGAGGAATGTGGCTGCACCTCACTGACGAGGCCCATAGGAGGCCGAAACGATCGTCTGGGGTTGTCATGTTCCATGTTCAGAGGAGAATTGCCTGGTATTTCGGGGCTGGACTGACCTTACTTGGCGGGATCAGACTGATATACTTCAGGAAAGTTTTCTTCTGTGAAAAGCACACTGGTCTAAAAGAGGCTGCTTCCGGGTGGTAAATCGCCATAGAACAAGCCACTGAGCTGTTGTTCGTTCCTGGTAGAGCGCTTCTCTCTTTGTATGCAAATTATTATGACCCTGGGGAAGTCTCCCTATGGGTGATGGGGGAAACCAGACGTGGACTCCTTGCCCAGTGTGCTTAGAGGAATGTGGCTGCACCTCACTGACGAGGCCCATAGGAGGCCGAAACGATCGTCTGGGGTTGTCATGTTCCTTGTTCAGAGGAGAATTGCCTGGTATTTCGGGGCTGGACTGACCTTACTTGGCGGGATCAGACTGATATACTTCAGGAAAGTTTTCTTCTGTGAAAAGCACACTGGTCTAAAAGAGGCTGCTTCCGGGTGGTAAATCGCCATAGAACAAGCCACTGAGCTGTTGTTCGTTCCTGGTAGAGCGCTTCTCTCTTTGTATGCAAATTATTATGACCCTGGGGAAGTCTCCCTATGGGTGATGGGGGAAACCAGACGTGGACTCCTTGCCCAGTGTGCTTAGAGGAATGTGGCTGCACCTCACTGACGAGGCCCATAGGAGGCCGAAACGATCGTCTGGGGTTGTCATGTTCCTTGTTCAGAGGAGAATTGCCTGGTATTTCGGGGCTGGACTGACCTTACTTGGCGGGATCAGACTGATATACTTCAGGAAAGTTTTCTTCTGTGAAAAGCACACTGGTCTAAAAGAGGCTGCTTCCGGGTGGTAAATCGCCATAGAACAAGCCACTGAGCTGTTGTTCGTTCCTGGTAGAGCGCTTCTCTCTTTGTATGCAAATTATTATGACCCTGGGGAAGTCTCCCTATGGGTGATGGGGGAAACCAGACGTGGACTCCTTGCCCAGTGTGCTTAGAGGAATGTGGCTGCACCTCACTGACGAGGCCCATAGGAGGCCGAAACGATCGTCTGGGGTTGTCATGTTCCTTGTTCAGAGGAGAATTGCCTGGTATTTCGGGGCTGGACTGACCTTACTTGGCGGGATCAGACTGATATACTTCAGGAAAGTTTTCTTCTGTGAAAAGCACACTGGTCTAAAAGAGGCTGCTTCCGGGTGGTAAATCGCCATAGAACAAGCCACTGAGCTGCTGTTCGTTCCTGGTAGAGCGCTTCTCTTTTTGTATGCAAATTATTATGACCCTGGGGAAGTCTCCCTATGGGTGATGGGGGAAACCAGACGTGGACTCCTTGCCCAGTGTGCTTAGAGGAATGTGGCTGCACCTCACTGACGAGGCCCATAGGAGGCCGAAACGATCGTCTGGGGTTGTCATGTTCCATGTTCAGAGGAGAATTGCCTGGTATTTCGGGGCTGGACTGACCTTACTTGGCGGGATCAGACTGATATACTTCAGGAAAGTTTTCTTCTGTGAAAAGCACACTGGTCTAAAAGAGGCTGCTTCCGGGTGGTAAATCGCCATAGAACAAGCCACTGAGCTGTTGTTCGTTCCTGGTAGAGCGCTTCTCTCTTTGTATGCAAATTATTATGACCCTGGGGAAGTCTCCCTATGGGTGATGGGGGAAACCAGACGTGGACTCCTTGCCCAGTGTGCTTAGAGGAATGTGGCTGCACCTCACTGACGAGGCCCATAGGAGGCCGAAACGATCGTCTGGGGTTGTCATGTTCCTTGTTCAGAGGAGAATTGCCTGGTATTTCGGGGCTGGACTGACCTTACTTGGCGGGATCAGACTGATATACTTCAGGAAAGTTTTCTTCTGTGAAAAGCACACTGGTCTAAAAGAGGCTGCTTCCGGGTGGTAAATCGCCATAGAACAAGCCACTGAGCTGTTGTTCGTTCCTGGTAGAGCGCTTCTCTCTTTGTATGCAAATTATTATGACCCTGGGGAAGTCTCCCTATGGGTGATGGGGGAAACCAGACGTGGACTCCTTGCCCAGTGTGCTTAGAGGAATGTGGCTGCACCTCACTGACGAGGCCCATAGGAGGCCGAAACGATCGTCTGGGGTTGTCATGTTCCTTGTTCAGAGGAGAATTGCCTGGTATTTTGGGGCTGGACTGACCTTACTTGGCGGGATCAGACTGATATACTTCAGGAAAGTTTTCTTCTGTGAAAAGCACACTGGTCTAAAAGAGGCTGCTTCCGGGTGGTAAAGCGCCATAGAACAAGCCACTGAGCTGTTGTTCGTTCCTGGTAGAGCGCTTCTCTCTTTGTATGCAAATTATTATGACCCTGGGGAAGTCTCCCTATGGGTGATGGGGGAAACCAGACGTGGACTCCTTGCCCAGTGTGCTTAGAGGAATGTGGCTGCACCTCACTGACGAGGCCCATAGGAGGCCGAAACGATCGTCTGGGGTTGTCATGTTCCTTGTTCAGAGGAGAATTGCCTGGTATTTCGGGGCTGGACTGACCTTACTTGGCGGGATCAGACTGATATACTTCAGGAAAGTTTTCTTCTGTGAAAAGCACACTGGTCTAAAAGAGGCTGCTTCCGGGTGGTAAATCGCCATAGAACAAGCCACTGAGCTGTTGTTCGTTCCTGGTAGAGCGCTTCTCTCTTTGTATGCAAATTATTATGACCCTGGGGAAGTCTCCCTATGGGTGATGGGGGAAACCAGACGTGGACTCCTTGCCCAGTGTGCTTAGAGGAATGTGGCTGCACCTCACTGACGAGGCCCATAGGAGGCCGAAACGATCGTCTGGGGTTGTCATGTTCCTTGTTCAGAGGAGAATTGCCTGGTATTTCGGGGCTGGACTGACCTTACTTGGCGGGATCAGACTGATATACTTCAGGAAAGTTTTCTTCTGTGAAAAGCACACTGGTCTAAAAGAGGCTGCTTCCGGGTGGTAAATCGCCATAGAACAAGCCACTGAGCTGTTGTTCGTTCCTGGTAGAGCGCTTCTCTCTTTGTATGCAAGTTAAAACATATAATAATACCCCAATGCCCAAAAAGGTATTATTATCATGTTTATGACATATTCATGTTCTATAAACCACATCACATAGTTGTGTATGAAGGGTACATATAGTAATATTCACTTATAAGATGTAAATCAAGGTTTCTTACATCTAATATAAATTGACACATGGGTATCTAACTAATAATGTATTTACAGAAGGTGTGAACATAAGGTATAAACATCCATTTTCATCATTCTTAATGCTAGTCAATAAATCATAGTGACCTAAACATGAATTAAACAAATGAGAAATATACAGTAATTAGAGTGGTTAAGGGAAGGGGGTTGGGATGTAGTAGTTTCACTTACATGCAGTGGAAATCCGCAGTATGTAATTCTGCAAGACCTGATATATACACATGCAATGGTTGGTGAGGTACTGTCAAACATCATAATACATGTGAATGTTACGGTTTACTGTACTTATGAACAAGTAACTTACAGGTGAAGTATTCCCAGATGACATAATCCCTCACTTCATTCCCCCTCAGTGTCCCCCTGTCCACATCCTCAGGTACAGGAACCAGCTGCTGCTGCTGCTCTTGGTCAATGTCCCCCAATAAACATGTGTCTACAGCAATGTTGTGTAGAATACAACATGCATTGACAATGGAATACACTTTGTTGGGGTTATACTGTAAAGCTCTGCCTGTAATATCCAGACACCTGAATCTGGTTTTTAGTAGGCCTTTCGATTACATTTCTTGTTCGTATATGGGCCTCCTGGTACCTGAGTTGTGGCTCTGTAAGGGGGTGCACCAAGGGTGTTAATAGCCATGGTCTGCAGCCATACCCTGCGTCACCTGTCATGTAACATGTATTCTGATTACTACAGGTACATCATGTGCTTAAAGGGACATAACATGGATTTCATTTAAAAGATATATTTAACAAAAACATTAAATTGGTGCATTGTGAGCAATCTACTTTTATGCCAGGATTAGTCTAGACCAAAATTCTATTTTAAAGGATCAGTCAACACAGTAGATTTGCATAATCAACAAATGCAAGATAACAAGACAATGCAATAGCACTTAGTCTAAAATTCAAATGAGTATTAGATTTTTTTTTCAGACAATTTTAAAAGTTATGTCTTTTTTCACTCCCCCTGTACCATATGACAGCCATCAGCCATTCACAAACGCATACACACTTATTCTTGCACATGCGCAGTAGGAGCTGGTGACTCAAAAAGTTTAAATATAAAAAGACTGTGCACATTTTGTTAATGGAAGTAAATTGGAAAGTTGTTTAAAATGGTATGCTCTATCTGAATAATGAAAGTTTAATTTTGATTGAGTGTCCCTTTAATGATTCAGATAGAACATGCCATTTTAAGAAAATGTCCTTTTAAGTGAAAACCTATTTATAGTATACTGTCCCTTTAAAGGGACATGAAACACACATTTCTTGTTTCATGAGTTAAAAAGAACCTACAATTTTCTGCAACTTTATAATTTACTTCTATTATGTCATTTGCTCCATTCTCTTGATATCATTTGCTGACAAGCATATTAGATATGCTCATTAGCTGCTGATTGGTGGCTGCACATAGATGCCTCATATGATTGGCTCATCTATGTGCATTGCTATTTTTTCAACAAAGGATATCTAAAGAATAAATCAAATGAGATAATAGAAGTGAATTGTAATGTTGTTTAACATTGTATTCTCTATCTGAAACATGAGATAATTAATTTGTGTTTAGTGTCCCTTTAGTAGAAATATACAGACAGAATGAAGGTAGTGCATACTTACTCACCAAGCAACCAACCTCCCGAGAGTGTTCCATTTTCAAACAGCTGGAATAAGGAGGTCTGGCGCAGGATGTAGGAATCATGTGCACTCCCCGGAAAGCCTGCATACACATGTGTGAATTTTAGAGTGGTATCGCAGACCATCTGGCAATTCAATGAGTAAAACCCTTTCCTGTTAATATAGAGGAGTGGCTCCTCTTGTGAGGCCACGATACGCACATGTGTGCAATCAATTGCCCCCATGACATTGGGAATAACCCCCAGTTGATAGAAACCTTGTTTAAGATGGTTCCATTCCTGAGGGGTACGGGGGAAATGAATGTATCGCTTTGTCTGGTTATCTAGAGCAGTCAAAACCTCCCCTAGAATCCTGGAGAAGGTAGACTGCGCTAGGCCAGACGCAAGCCCCTCTGTTGACTGGAATGAGCCGGATGCCAGGAAGTGTACAACACACAACAGCTTCTGCATACCAGACAGAGCTCGGTTCCTATTCGCTTGAGGGTCAATATCATCCTTCAAGACCTCATATAGGTCAATGAGGCTTGCAGAAGTCAAGCGATATTTTTCCCTGACCTCCACTTCTGTCATCCCAAACAGGGTGACCCTAACCCTGTGTATCCTTGGTGCTCTTCCCCTCTGCTGATGCCTTCGTCTTATAGGCCCTGCTGGCCTATGGCCAGCTGCAGCAACAGCAGCAGGGGCAGCACCAGGAACAGGGACAACAGCAGGAGGAGCAGGGACAGCAGCAGCAGCAGGAGCAGGGACGGCTACAGCACCATGACCAGGGACGTCAGCAGCAAGAATATCATCCAAAAAAGGGGCTTGTAGGGGTTCCAGCACCCCTTGTGCCCCACAACGCTGTCTCTCTAAGAACGCAATATATTGCAAGGGAAACATGGTGGCTAATGAGGGTGTGCATTGGCAGGTGTTTTAAGGCTGCAGGTGAGAGGTTGTGCTGTTTGTGATTGGTTTGACACACTTGCAGGGGGAGGAATTATGAATGCTTAGAAGATGTTTAACTGTTTGAAATCTGCTGCTGATATGTATGTGATTATGTATGTGTTTGTTAAGCCCTCAGAGAGTTTCGTTGGTTTGTTAGTCAGTGCAAGGGTTACTGCGCCTGCAATTTGTGGCGAGATGAAAATGGAGTAGATTTTCTGAAATCTGTGCGCGTAAGTCTTTACGCTGTATATTGGATACCAAACTGCGCGTGTTTTGTATGTCAGTCTATGGGCCAAAAAACTATGGGCGAAGGCAGAAATATACTAGCGTAACTTCTAAGTTACGTCGTATATAGGATACCAAACCCGCGCAAAATTTGGCGTTGCCGGATTTTGGGGGCGACTATTTTTATCGGATTGCGGCCCATATGTGAGTATTCATGGTTACTTAATATAAGCAACATACATTTCTCACCTCATCATTTTTTTGTTTGTTTAATGCAAAGAATTATGGTTTATTTAGGTATTTTTAGAAATAAATATCTGAGTCTTCTATTAGAAAAGTATCAGTGGCACAGACAGGTTTAGTATAATGTAACTAAAATAAAGAACAAAGTTTAAAATGAAACAAACAAAAAAAAAGTTACATTTTTTTCCTCCACCCACACCACAAATATTTGTTTATCTTGTATTTGTAAATTGACTTTAAAATTCAACAGATGACCTTAACTATGTGTTTAACTCAACTACGAGGGTTAAACATATAAACCTTAAATAGTGCAGTAAAATGTGTCAGCATTATATGCTAATTCTTCTTACAATATGCCACTGTTACAAAAAGGAGTCGTTATTTATCATTATTATTATTATCGGTTATTTGTAGAGCGCCAATAGATTCTGAAGCGCTATAAACATAGGGGGTTTACAAGGTAGCAATTATAGGAATCAAATGGGTAGAGGGCCCTGCCTAGCGTCGCACTGTTGTAGTCAGCTCTTGTGAAGGTGATTTGCAAGCAGTTGGGCTTTTAGGTTTACATGCTAAGGGGGTTCATGGCGGATAGCAATGAAGGAGAGGAACTGATATTAGGAGAGTTTTATAGCTCTCTCTAGGTGAATAAAATAATGTCCTGGTATAAGCTGCAATAAGTTCACTGGATATTTCCATTTCTAAGTGTTGACCTCTGTGATGTATTTTTCTCAGTAAAAAAAAAAAGTTCATAATAAAAAGACAATGCTAACCTCTTCTATCATGTGACAGCCATCAACCAATCACATACTCATATCCGTATACACTGTGAATGTCGCAGCTGAAATTGAGACTCATCAGACCAGTAAATGTTTTTCCAATCTTCTATTGTCCAGGTTTGGTGAGCCTGTGCAAATTGTAGCCTCAGTTTCCTGTTCTTAGCTGACAGGAGGGGCACCCGGTGTGGTGCCCTTCTGCTGCTGTAGCCCATCTGCTTCAAGGTTCAAAGTATTGTGCATTCAGAGATGGTAACCTTGGTTGTAACGAGTGGTCATTTGAGTTACTGTTGCCTTTCTTTCATCGCAAACCATTCTGACCAATCTCCTCGTCCTCTTACATCAACAAGGCATTTTCGCCCACACAACTGCCGCTCACTGGATATTTTCTCTTTTTCAAACCATTCTCTGTAAACCCTAGGGATGGTTGTGTATGAAAATCCCAGTAGATCAGCAGTTTTTTAAATACTCAGACCAGCCTATCTGGCACCAACAATCATGCCACGTTCAAAGTCAAATAAATCCCCTTTCTTCCCCATTCTGAGGCTCAGTTTCAACTTCAGCAAGTCGTCTTCACCACGTCTAGATGCCTAAATGCATTGAGTTGCTGCCATGTGATTGGCTGATTATCCGTTCGTGTTACCAAGCAATTGAACAGGTGTACCTAATAAAGTGGCTGGTGAGTGTGTGTGTGTATATATATATATATATATATATATATATATATATATATATATATATATATATATACATACATACAGGTGGCCCTCGGTTTACAACGGTTCAATTTGCACCGTTTCAGAATAACAACCTTTTTTTTCAGTCATGTGACTGCTATTGAAAAGCATTGAGAAGCAGTGCATTGATTAAAATAGCCAGTAGGTGGAGCTGTCCGCTTGTATTGCAGCAAAGATATGCAAGCCAAGCAAGCTGAAATTAATCAGTTTAACCAGACCTAAGCTATCGAGCAGCTTGCAAAGGAACAAGATCTTCCTGTCTATAAATCAGTCCAGATTGGAATGCATAGAAAGAACTGTTTGCAGAAAAATGCAAGTAAAGTCTGTGTTGTGTGATTATTTTCATAGGTTTATAATGCTGTTTAGCAAATGTTTTTGTTCATTTAAAGGGACATGAAATCCAATTTTTTTCTTTCATGATTTAGAAAGAGCATACAATTATAAACAACTTTCTAATTTACTTCTATTATCTATTTTGCTTCATTCTCTTGTTATTCTTTGCTGAAAAGCATATCAAGATATGCTTAGTAGCTGCTGATTGGTAGCTGCACATAGATGCCTCCTGTGATTGGTTCACTGTGTGCATTGCTATTTCTTCATTAACATATATCTAAAGAATGAAGCAAATTAGGTAATAGAAGTAAATTGGAATGTTGTTTAAAATTGTATTCTCTACCTTAATCATGAAAGAAAATGTTTGGGTATAGTGTCCGTTTAACTTAGTTTAATTATATATTCTGTGTTGTGTGATTATTTTATTAGGTTTATAATGCTGTTTATCATTTAAAGTCTTCATTTCAAAGCTTTAAAAATAATGTATTAGGTGTTACTTATGCCAATTTTGAGAGAGGCCTGGAACCAAACTCCCTCACCTCCCATTTTGATTAACAACCATTCCCTCTGGAACCTAATCCTGGCGTAAACTGAGGGCTACCTGTACTGTATAGCTGTTCAGGGATGTGCACTCATAGGAGGCAGAGAAGGCAGTGCTTCCCCTGCCATATGGTGCCAGAGTTTAATTACATTTCAATAAATTAAAAAAAGAAATGGTCAAAAAAAAAATGTTACCATTTTTTTTCTCCCCCCATGTAACACTATGGAGAGGCAGGTACAGGACCGCTTCTCTATATAGAGCTGCATGGGTCATAACATTACCCGTGCTGAAGCGCCACCTGTTTGCTGTCTATATATCAGCACAGGCAATTTGAACCAATAAGAAGCAGCCCTCTTCATGCCTCCTAGCGAGGGAGCCAATCAGAGACGATCATGTTCTCCTGGTGATTGACAGCACCAGGAGAACGTGACCAGTGCTGATTATCTCCCTGTGCAAGTGCAAGGAAACCGCATAGACTGCAACTCAGAAAGGTACTGGCGAGAATTTGTGTAAAGTCGACTGCTGCCACTTGAATAATTCCAACTTCAAGATGCTCCCCTGCCGGGTCCTACTGTTGAGGAACTTGAGGACATCGATGGTTTCACTTTCAGGCCGGTAAGTAACTCAGCTTCAGTCAGAGCAGGAGCAGATGTTTTACTTGCAAGGCCCAGAAAATGTAAGAAGTTTCCTTTTTCTAATCGTATGTATGAGAAATGTTGGCAAGAACTTATGCTGAATAGCTAATAATAAGTTGCTAACATTTTCGGATTTCCTAACATGTTAAAAAACAAAAAACAAATCCGTTATAGCCGGTGGTGGGTGGAAGCAGAGCAGGCTATAACTGATTTGTGTTTTTTTTTAACATGTCAGAAAATCCGAAAATATTAGCAAATTACTATTAGCTATTCAGCATAATTTCTTGCCAACATCATGGGGCGGAGCTACCAGTGATACAGCCGGGCCCCCAGGAGGTCCCCCATCAGGGCGGCCTCAGCTTCATTAGAACAATTTGTTTTAAACTTTTTTTTATCCCCATGCCCCCCCCCCCCGTGTGCACTCGCCCGCCCCTTCTTCATCTGCCTGTGCCCTACTCCTGACAGTTTTAAATCAGTGTTGCCATGGTAACCTATACAGAAGGTTAGAATAAATTGTGTGTTACCCTGCGCAGAATATTCTAAGATACCAATATACCAGTAGGTAATGGAGAACCCCTTTCTTCACAAATAAAACAGACAGCTAAAAAAAATATGAGACCTCTTCTATATAAATTAAGTGATATCACATTTATTCAATTTTCTATATACCAATTTTAGCAGCATTTTTTTGCAGCGCCAGAGGTTTTAAATATCTTATCTCTTTTTTGAGGAAGTTATTTTATTAGCTGCCATGGTAACCTGCAATGCTCTGATTTAGAACTGTCCTTTCCAGCTGAAAGAAGGAGCTTCCTGTGTAACCAGTTCACTTGAGTACTGTCAGTCTGTATCATGGCAGGGGAGCAGAGGGTGCCAGTGTCACCATGGATAGCAAAGCTAACACCAGGCACAGAAGACATAAAGAGCTGCAGTCTGCACTCAGATAAAGAAAGGTATGTACTCAATTTGTATATGGTATTGTACTCACTCTCTCCCTCAGTGTCACCATGGCCAGCAAAGCTAACACCAGGCACAGAAGACATAAAGAGCTGCAGTCTGCACTCAGATAAAGAAAGGTATGTACTCAATTTGTATATGGTATTGTACTCACTCTCTTCCTCAGTGTCACCATGGCCAGCAAAGCTAACACCAGGCACAGAAGACATAAAGAGCTGCAGTCTGCACTCAGATAAAGGTATGTACTCAATTTGTTTATGGTATTGTACTCACTCTCTCCCTCAGTGTTACCATGGCCAGCAGAGCTAACACCAGGCACAGGAGACATAAAGAGCTGCAGTCTGCACTCAGATAAAGGTATGTACTCAATTTGTTTATGGTATTGTACTCACTCTCTCCCTCCCCTGTGTCTCTCTCCCTCCTCCCCTGTGTCTCTCTCCCTCCTCCCCTGTGTCTCTCTTCCACACTCCCCTGTGTCTCTCTTCCACACTCCCCTGTGTCTCTCTCCCTCCTCCCCTGTGTCTCTCTTCCACCCTCCCCTGTGTCTCTATCGCCCCCTCCACTGTGTATCTCTCTTCCACCCTCCCCTGTGTCTCTCTCCGCCCCTCCACTGTGTATCTCTCTTCCACCCTCCCTTGTGTCTCTCTCCCCCCCAACCCTGTGTCTCTCTCCCCCCCTCCCCTGTGTCTCTTTCCCCCTCCCCTGTGTCTCTCTTCCACCCTCCCCTGTGTCTCTTTCCCCCTCCCCTGTGTCTCTCTTCCACCCTCCCCTGTGTCTCTCTCCCCCTCAATCCTGTGTCTATTTCCCCCCTCCCCTGTGTCTCTCCCCCCCTCCCCTGTATCTCTCCTCCCCCCCTCCCCTGTGTTTCTCTCCCCCTCCCCTGTGTCTCTCTTCCACCCTCCCCTGTGTCTCTCTTCCCCCCTCCCCTGTGTCTCTCCCTCCCCTGTGTCTCTCTCCCCCTCTCCCCTGTGTCTCTCTTCTACCCTCCCCTGTGTCTCTCTCCCCCCCTCCCCTGTGTCTCTCTCCCCCCTCCCCTGTGTCTCTCTCCCCCCTCCCCTGTGTCTCTCTCCCCCCTCCCCTGTGTCTCTCTCCCCCCTCCCATGTGTCTCTCCCCCCCTCCCCTGTGTCTCTTCCCTATGGTTCTTGCACCCAGACCTGTCTGGGAATAACTGCCTGTGACTCTGGGGTCATCACAGCTTCCTGTGAGTGCCAGTGAGCACCCAGGGCTGAGCATGTTGCAGGGTCATTGGATGTTTACCCGGTCTGAGAGTGCAGTCCCCTTCTGTGTTTTTTTTATATATATATATATATATATATATATATATATATATATATATATATATACATATATATATATATATATATATAAATAAATACACACACACACACATAATAAATATATATTATATATGTAGACACACAAACATTATATATGTATACATACACACACATAGAGTATATATATATATATATATATATATATATATATATACAAACACACACAATAAAAAAATATTGCTAAACTCCAGTCACAACCGGTTATTAGCAGCAACAGCCATTTACTGCCAGCTAAATAATGTCAGCCAAATGATGTCATTATAAACTCCAGTCACAACCTGTTATTGGCAGCCACAGTCAGTAATAGTAAAGTGCCACATCTTGCCATTGTGATGTCATAATATCCCAGGGTATATAAAGAGCTGCAAGACAATATTTTAGTTATCTTTTTGTAGCATGTCTGCAAAAAAGGTTGTGCGTATTGTCATACTAATTGTGCTTCTTGTTATCATTTTCTCTTAGGTGAGGAGATGATCTGAGAGGCCAATTAGTTGATGGACGAGGTAAGGGCGGGCGGGCGGGTAATATAAATATTGTTATACTAATTGTGCTTCTTTTTATCATTTTCTCTTAGGTTGGTGGAGGAGGTTAGGGCGGGCGGGCGGGTTATAGCAACTAAACATCCCTTCAGCAGCTAAACATCCCATCAGCAGCTAAACATCCCATCAGCAGGTAAACATCCCATCAGCAGCTAATCATCCCTTCAGCAGCTAAACATCCCATCAGCAGCTAAACATCCCATCAGCAGCTAATCATCCCATCAGCAGCTAAACATCCCATCAGCAGCTAAACATCCCATCAGCAGCTAAACATCCCTTCAGCAGCTAAACATCCCTTCAGCAGCTAAACATCCCATCAACAGCTAAACATCCCTTCAGCAGCTAAACATCCCATCAGCAGCTAAACATCCCATCAGCAGGTAAACATCCCATCAGCAGCTAAACATCCCATCAGCAGCTAATCATCCCATCAGCAGCTAATCATCCCATCAGCAGCTAATCATCCCATCAGCAGCTAATCATCCCATCAGCAGATAAACATCCCATCAGCAGCTAAACATCCCATCAGCAGCTAAACATCTCATCAGCAGCTAAACATCTCATCAGCAGCTAAACATCCCATCAGCTTCTAAACATCCCATCAGCAGCCAATCATCCCATCAGAAGCTAAATATCCCATCAGCTTCTAAACATCCCATCAGCAGCTAAACTATGTGAAGATTTACACAGTATTATGCAATGATGTTTTTCTTCCTTTTGGAAAACAATGTTTAAATTATTTGTATTTATGTGATTATTTCCATTAAAGACTCTTTTCACTTTGAATATATTATTACATACTGGTTGGTCTGTATTATTATTACTATGTGTGTGTGTGGTTTTTCTTACACATTTTTTCATTTTATATTTATTTCTGTGTTAACCACATTATTGTGATTTTTGTATTTATTAAAAAATAATAATAATTACATATATAAAAAACCCTAAAACCTAAAGAGACGTAAGACTCATACATAACCTAAAGACACATAAAAATCATGCGTAACCTACAGGTATACTGCAGTAACGGTATAAACCTATAGTACAGTACTGAGGTATACTACAGTAACGGTATAAACCTATAGTGCAGTACTGAGGTATACTGCAGACACGGTATAAACCTATAGTACAGTACTGAGGTATACTTAAGTAACTGTATAAACCTATAGTGCAGTACTGAGGTATTCTGCAGTTACGTTATAAACCTATAGTACAGTGCTGAGGTATACTGCAGACAGTAACGGTATAATCCTATAGTACCAGGGCCGGACTGGGACCAAAAAAAGGCCCAGGCATTTTAGGGTAAAGAGGCCCACTCCCCCCGCTCATCATTTCTTAGTTAACCGTATACCAAACATGGAAAGTATAATACTTGTTTAAGTGACAAAAACATATTTGACAAATCAAACATGCTTTTTAAAAAAAAAAAAAAAAAAATAGTGTATAGTAGATGACAACTGTATATACAATTAGTATGAATGACTAGCACAATATTCAATTTTCGGGCATTTTAGCATGATTGTCAGTGCTATAATGGGTATTAGCAGAATAAGGCTTGTGCAATGTTAAAGGGATATTAAACCAAATTTTTTTCTTTCATTATTCAGATAGCGAATACAATTTTAAACAACATTCCAATTTACTTCTATTATCTAATTTGCGTCATTCTTTAGATAGCCTTCGTTTAAGAAATAGCAATGCAGATGTGTGAGCCAATCACAAGAAGTATTTATGTACAGCCACCAATCAGCAGCTTCGGAGCCTATCTAGATATACTTTTCAACAAAGAATATCAAGAGAATGAAGCAAATTAGATAATAGAAGTTAATTAGAAAGTTGATTGAAATTGCATTCTCTTTCTAAATCATGAAAGAAAAAATTTGTGTTTAACAAATAACAACATAGCTAATGTGAGAGTCTAACTGGAATGGAAATGTTTCCAAGTTATACAGCATATAACACTGATATTGAAGTAAGCTTGTTGATCTTTCTGTGGGTATATGTGTTTAACATGGGTGTTTGTAAACTTGCATACCAACCTGAGGATTGTATCCCTTTAAGGTCACGAGTTAATAACAGGCTTATATTATGTATGCTGTTTCCCTATTTTCACCACATCTGTGTAAAAAGCCTGCTTGTTATTGAGGCAAATAGAAGTAACCGTTTACATTAACAAAGGTGTTCGTGAACTTTAATACCATCCAGAGAATTATGTCCCTTTAAGGTTATGAGTTAATGACAGACTAATATTATATATGTGGTCTCCCTGTTTTCACCACATCTCTGAAAAAAGCCTGCTAGTTGTTTAGGTAAATTTGAGTAACTGTTTATTTAAACAAAGGTGTTTGTGAGATTAGATACCAACCAAAAATGTATGTCCCTTTAAATGTCAGGCTTATATTGTATATGCGGTGTCACTATCTTCAGAATCACCATATCTCTGTTAAAAGCCTGCTTGTTGTTTGGATAAATTAGAGTAACCATTCAAATTAACACAGGTATTTGTAAACTTTAATACCAACCAGAGGATTATATCCCTTTAAGGTCTTGAGCTAATGACAGGTTTATATTATGTATGCAGTGTCACTATCTTCAACACATCTATGTTAAAAGCCTGCTTGTTATTTGGGTAAATTAAAGTAACTGTTTGCAGTTCAATATCTTTGGCATTGTGGCTGTGTTAATTTGAATGGTTACTCTAATTTATCCAAATAACAAGCAGGCTTTTAACACAGATGTGTTGAAGATAGTGACACTGCATACATAAACAATATAAGCCTGTCATTAACTCATGACCAGATGACCTTAAAGGGATACAATCCTCTGGATGTTATGTAAGTTTACAAACACCCATGTTAAACACATATACCCACAGAAAGACCAACAAGCTTACTTCAATCTCAGTGTTTGTTATATGCTGTAAAACTTGGAAACAGTTCCATTCCAGGGAGAGGGGAGACTCTCACATTAGCTATTTTGTTATTTGTTAAACACAAGAGGATGTTATAACTTTTTTCCCCCATTTTTTATTTGATAATATTAAAAGTTTGAAAACTTTTATAGCAGTCAATGCTTTTAAAACTGTATTGACAAATGAGTTTTTTTATAGCAGGCTGCAAGAATTAAGCTGGGTAAGTCTGCAGCCTTTCTGAAATGCCAGCCGTTAAGAGGTTAACTCTGCCCTTCAGCTTAGTTGCTGCACACAGTCTGCTAAAAAAAATGTTGGAGTTCAATTCAAAGCACTGCAGTAAATGATGTCACCTTTAATTTGTTACTCCTAAAGAGATAACGGCACCTCAGCAGCACACTCTGGAGCACATCAGCATGCACATCGCAAACACAAATCATTACTTGGCCGATGGGAAGGAATGTAAGTGCTGCCAGTAATGATTTGTGACGTGTTTGCGATGTGCATGCTGATGTCATGTGCTCCAGAACAGGAAGTTTCACAAACATTGACTCCAAAGAAATAGAAAAGGTCGGGTCCTCTCTCTCTGAGAGACCAGGGTGACCTCACCTACCTGGCCACCTGCTGAGTCACAGCCTTGCATCTTCACAGTGCACTCGCAACGGCCAATTATGGCAACCCACATAGGTCAAAACAAAAAAGCAAAGTGTAAATGCACATTCAAAGTTAAGCACATAGTAACTTTTCAACACGTAATCCTTAGTACCCATTAGCTAAGCAGTTAATAATTAGAATTTCAATCATGCATATACGTTTCCTATTAGGCCTTGTACAGGCGTTATTAAGCAAGAGACTGAATCAGTTAAACCGATACTAACGTGATCTGAACTATATACAACAGTTAATTAATTACATAGACACAGCCTGCTATGCACTAAAGTATCCCATGTCTTTGTATTATATACGTCGCAGGAACATCAACTATCAATTGTCGATTACATGCCCATCTGTAAATATCCACTTTATCATTATGTAAGATGTGTCCCAAATGTGTACACACCTGTTAGGCTGTTGTAAATATCCCAATTACTTTAGTGATCAACCAGTGGCCAACATATACTACGAGTTTGCCCCTAGCTCAATTTAGCTGGACTGTCGCTATACACTCACTTGTGTACCAGGATAGTCAGAACCGTATCTAAGCAGTCCAAATCTATGTACAATCATTATTCTATACATCGCTAAACGAACTCTAACTATGCTCAGGTTATTACATCTTTAAGTATAGCACAGACCGGATCACGCACACTGAGTGGTAGACACATTGTCATAATGTGTGTATGGCGATATCTGCATGTTATAGATGTAAATATCTGTAATTAATCACCATATTGACCAATTAATAATTAAGAGTTCAAATGCTCTAATAGTTAATTGTCATATGTATCAGAAGGGTACCATATTGATCCCAGTGGGCAATTGTGTATCTTGTAGCTACTGTCAAAGTTCTACATCTCTTGTGATTCACAAATTGTGTTCAGATACAGCTCATTAACAGGGGGGCAGTAAGTGAGCATAACCCAAGCAGAAGAGTAAAGTAATATTCTACATCTCTTGTGATTCACAAATTGTGTTCAGATACAGCTCATTAACGGGGGGGGGGGGGGGGGGGGGCGACAGTAACTGAGCATAACCCAATACTGACAGGAAGTCAAAGGGTCAATTCAAATTTAAATCCATAATTTAAAACCCAGAGTTTGAAGTTAAGTGTGCAGTGTCCACATTATTTAAATTACAGTTTTTGACATTGAATATTGCCAAACATCCCTTTTTCATGGTTATTTGATTTAATTAGGTACAAACTCCATATATATGTTATTTCTGTTCAGTCAGAGGATGCAGTATCTATTTTTATTTTTCTCTGTGTCTCCTTTTATTTAAGGACTGCTGTTAACTTGTAATTCACAAATCAATTGAAAGCTGTTGCATTGTGTTTTTAATATGTGCTGCTTTTATACAAGTTTATATTAATAAAAAGGAGATAATGAGTCATTTAAAAATGCCAACTGGTAACTGGTTAAACACATAGTCAAAGGGAGACATTTAAAATTAAACTTTCATGATTTAGGTAGAGCATGCTATTTTAATAGACTTTTCTAGTTATTTATATTTTGAGAATTAGCATCAACTGTTACTGGCCCCATGTCAGCAAATCAAATTAGTTTTTGAAAGGAACATGAAAGTCATAATTACATTTCCATAATTCAGATAGACATTGCACAAAAAAAATAAACTTTCTATTTTACTTTTATTATTATGTACTTCATTCTTTTGGTATCCTTTGGTGTCCTTTGTTGAAGAGCATACCTTAGTGGGATGTGCACGTGCGTTTCTTGAACACCATATTGCAGCAGCTGTGTTGGCAGTATTGATAACTTGTCCTTTGTGTAAAATTTGTATGGTAAATTATTTCTATTTTTACAATACAGTAGTGAGTAGAGAAGATGGAAATATATCATAACTATCATTAGGTAATATTGCAAATCTTATACTTGGCGAAGTGGATATTATCCCACAATAATCAGATGTACACGCTCTAAGTATAGGTCTACAAAACTAGCATTTTCACCTGTGCCCTTAATAGTTATATAGATTGGATATTTGCTCCTATACATACCCTTATACAGGGCTCAAAAATTCCACTTGCCAACTCGTCATTGGCGAGTGGAATTTAAGCAGTGGCAAGTAAGTTTTCAACCTTAGTCAGTGACTATCAGTTCCTCAGTTCCTATCGGGCAGCAAGCAGGGTGGAACTAATGCGTTAGTAAGTTTTCACTGTTTCCCAGGCAGTGGCGGCTCTGAAGCAGCCACCTAATTAGAGAGCCGCCACTGAGTCTGATAGTCACTTTGATTGGGATTGGGGGCGGGCCGGGCCGATCAGTTCAGGATGCAGCGCTGAGCGCGCTCAATTCAAATTAAATAGCAGGCGAGCGAGTGGAGTCTGGACCGGGTTTAATGTGGCAGTGAGTGTGACGAGGAGAGAGGCGCCATATTGAGGAGAGGTGAGAAGAGCTAACTTTTGACAGGGGGAGGCACTTCAGTGAGTCTATCACTGTCATACCTGGCCAGACCGCTCCTGCCCTGTGTGATCTCTCTGTCTAACCGATTATTTGGCGCACAATCTAATCTGTAAGAGTCTTTGAAATTAACAGACACATTTTGTGCTAAGATCTTTGCCTTTGAAGCCACTTCATTAAAGCAAAGTGTCTGAGCACTGCCAACTTCCCACAATTTGCGGGATTGCGATGCACCAGAGCTTTCCAGGTTAAATGTGGGGGCCCTGTTTGAGCTCTGTCCGCTAGTGCTGGGGAAGGGAATGGATGGTAGCAGGTGGGGCTGCATGGAAGTCACAGGCTGAGGCACCGCAACATGTTCTTTTAGCAGCTCTGTCATTGCTGCTGACATGCTTGCCTCACCAACGTTTAGTTTTAATTTTCACTGCTGGGCTGGGGGCTGTTACGTTAGTCCTCCCTTGACAGTTGCATATCCACCCTCTTCTCCTCTCTAAAAGCAGACGAAGTACAGTGAGTGGGCTCTTATTGAGAGGACAGGGCAAGTGTATGTGTAAGGAGCAGCGTTTAGAGAACGGCACATTTGCTTCTGCTTGTATGTATGACTGAGTATATGTCATATACTCAGTCATACATTCAGGTAGGTAGTGTGCACAAGCCTGAGAGAACAAATACTCCCCCACTAGACTACCAGGTAGGGAAAACTTTTTTATTTATTATATTGCAGGTTCTGACCTTATATACATATTCTAATACTATTTACATTATTATTATTATTATTTATAAACTTTACATTAAAATTACAACATCCCTATCTTCAAATAAATTAAAATTTACCTTTAGAATTTAATTAAACTATATTAAACTATTAATTAACCTACCCTAACTATTATACTACAATTACATTAAACTACCAATTAAATTAACTATATTACATATTAAAAAACCCTAACCCTACTCAAATTATTTAAATATACTATTTAATCCTTATTAAAAATGACTAAATTACAAAAAACAAATGCTAAGTTACAAAAAACAAACAAACACTAAGTTACAAAAACAAACAAACCACAGTATCAAAAATAAAAACGAATTACACCTAATCTAATAGCCCTATCAAAATAAAAAAGCCCCCCAAAATAAAAAAAACCCTAGCCTACAATAAACTACCAATGGCCCTTAAAAGGGCCTTTTGTGGGGCATTGCCCCAAAGAAATCAGCTCTTTTACCTGTAAAAAAAAAAAAAATGTAAACACCCCCAAACAGTAAAACCCACCCCCCACCTGCCCCCAAAAAAGCCTATCTAAAAAAAACTAAGCTCCCCATTGTCCTGAAAAGGGCATTTGTATGGGCACTGCCTATTTGTATGGGCATTTGTATGGGCATTTTACCTGCCCAGACCCTAATCTAAAAATAAAACCCACCCATAAAACCCTTAAATAAACCTAACACTAACCCCGACGATCCACTTACAGTTTTTGAAGTTCCGCTTGAAAGATCCTTCCAGCCGGCAAGAAGTCTTCATCCGGGCGGCCTCTTCTATCTTCATTCATCCGGCGAAGTCTTCATCCATGTGGCCTCTTCTATCTTCATCCATCCGGCGCGGAGCGGGTCCATCCTGAAGACATCCGGCGCGGAGCTCCTCTTCATTACGGTCACCGCCATAAACTGGAACTTGAATGCAAGTGACGTCATCCAAGATGGCGTCCCTTGCATTCCTATTGGCTGAAGGGTTCCATTCAGCCAATAGGATTAGAGCTGCTAAAATCCTATTGGCTGTTCCAATCAGCCAATAGGATTTGAGCAGCTCTCATCCTATTGGCTGTTCCAATCAGCCAATAGGATTGAGCTCTCATCCTGAATTTCACTGCACTCTACTGCATTTTATTTCTCAGTAAATGTGTTGTTTTACTTTGGATCTGCTTACCCATATATCATACTTGGGTGCAGTTAACATTAGTTTAGTTGCCCTAATTATTACCTGTTCACAGACAAGTTTGTGGCACCCCTGAACTTTGACATCATCGGGCATCATTTGGTGGACTTTCCATAACAAATGGATTTTGTTATACCATACCTTTCTGATACCTCATATCCAATTGTGGTTTTTAAATGTGAGTTTGATACTTTAGATTTTTAGATAGTGTATCGTTTACAATAAACCGTATTACGCTATGTTTTGTGTTTGGTCTATTTCCCATATGAGACGCTGAGGATGCATTAACCAATGATGTCACAACATCACATGGACCAATCACAGTAACGCTCCAGATGTGCAAGCGCCCAACACGATCTGACCGAATCGGCTTACTTGGTAGAAGGAACCAGTCGTTTCTTCCCTGCTCCAGGAGACGTGAATACCGCACTCCTTTCAGCGTCCACACTTACCTAATTAGATTGAGGGCACGTCTAGTAAGTAGACTGAATTTATCTGTGACGGCAACACAACAACATCTGCTTCTTGTACCAATTTCATACCACAGACTTTTTGAAACTTAACAGCAATTACGTTGCTCTCTATTGTGAATATATTCACTGTAATAGAAATATTGGATATTTGCTCATATACATACCCTTATACAGGGCTCAAAAATTCCACTTGCCAACTCGTCATTGGCGAGTGGAATTTAAGCAGTGGCAAGTAAGTTTTCAACCTTAGTCAGTGACTATCAGTTCCTCAGTTCCTATCGGGCAGCAAGCAGGGTGGAACTAATGCGTTAGTAAGTTTTCACTGTTTCCCAGGCAGTGGCGTCTCTGAAGCAGCCACCTAATTAGAGAGCCGCCACTGAGTCTGATAGTCACTTTGATTGGGGTTGGGGGCGGGCCGGGCCGATCAGTTCAGGATGCAGTGCTGAGCGAGCTCAATTCAAATTAAATAGCAGGCGAGTGAGTGGAGTCTGGACCGGGTTTAATGTGGCAGTGAGTGTGACGAGGAGAGAGGCGCCACATTGAGGAGAGGTGAGAAGAGCTAACTTTTGACAGGGGGGGGCACTTCAGTGAGTCTATCACTGTCATACCTGGCCAGACCGCTCCTGCCCTGTGTGATCTCTCTGTCTAACCGATTATTTGGCGCACAATCTGTAAGAGTCTTTGAAATTAACAGACACATTTTGTGCTAAGATCTTTGCCTTTGAAGCCACTTCATTAAAGCAAAGTGTCTGAGCACTGCCAACTTCCCACAATTTGCGGGATTGCGATGCACCAGAGCTTTCCAGGTTAAATGTGGGGGCCCTGTTTGAGCTCTGTCCGCTAGTGCTGGGGAAGGGAATGGATGGTAGCAGGTGGGGCTGCATGGAAGTCACAGGCTGAGGCACCGCAACATGTTCTTTTAGCAGCTCTGTCATTGCTGCTGACATGCTTGTCTCACCAACGTTTAGTTTTAATTTTCACTGCTGGGCTGGGGGCTGTTACGTTAGTCCTCCCTTGACAGTTGCATATCCACCCTCTTCTCCTCTCTAAAAGCAGACGAAGTACAGTGAGTGGGCTCTTATTGAGAGGACAGGGCAAGTGTATGTGTAAGGAGCAGCGTTTAGAGAACGGCACATTTGCTTCTGCTTGTATGTATGACTGAGTATATGTCATGTCATATACTCATATTTCACACAAGAGGAAACCCAAACAGAAAGCCAAACAGCCACTCCTGGCTATAGTGTAGTGATAGGACCCAAAATGCAAAAGTTCACTCGACGCTATGTTTCATCAGTAAAACATAGAGGAAGGGAGATATAAAGTCACTCACCACACTCTTCAGAGCCAAATGCACACACCAGCATTGCCGATTCTATACAGCTACTCCTGTGCCGCACACAAAGACACCGGCTCTAAATCGCGCCGCTCACAGGGTTTGCGCTGGATGGCTGCATAAGGACATTGCAAGATATATTACCATTACCATATTACCATTTGCTCGATTTGTATATTTGTATATATCTCTTTTGTATATATCTATATATTTTATATGCATATATCATTATTTCTCTTATTTATTATTTTTTGTAGCAGATATTCAAAGTCAACTATAGTGCTTATATCTTGCAATGTCCTTATGCAGAAACACTGTTACATAGTATTGATTGAAATATATCTAGCATTTTTAAATTTTATAGCTACATTTCACTAAGGGTTAACTTTGTGTGTATCAGTTCACTTTAACAGAGTATATGTAGGATTCTATTAGCCTAATTGATTGGTTTTCTTACAACATTGGTCAGTGTCAACAGGGCGTTGAATGTTTTAACCTATCAGATTTGCTATTTAGGTTTTTAAACAAGACGTGGGGGTCAGCACACCAGGCTGTGACTACGGAATTTCTTTCCGAAACGCGTATGCCTCTGTGCTGCGCCCAAGTCTGACTTGACATGTGTTTTGCTGTGTTTTGGTTTTAAAGAATTGAATAAAGACTTATACTTTTACTACTGATGGATGTCGGAATCTCCTTTGCATGTCATATACTCAGTCATACATACAGGTAGGTAGTGTGCACAAGCCTGAGAGAACAAATGCTCCCCCACTAGACTACCAGGTAGGGAAAACTTTTTTATTTAATATATTGCAGGTTCTGACCTTATATACACATTCTAATACTATTTATTATAACCTGATTGTTTACATGTTTTTGAGCGCTGTGTAAAACCCCTCTTTTTTTCACTTATTTTACCTAAACACATTAGATGGGTCTATGAGGGATCTCATCTGATGTTTTAATACACTGTTTTAGTTGCGTTAATCGTGTTACACATTCAGTTTATCAGGTAAAGTCATTTTGCGCCACCCAGGACCTGTCTGAAGTGCACTATTTAGTAGTCTACTTTATATAGGTACCTTTTTCCTGCCTTTTTATTCCACACATATATATATATATATATATATATTATCAAAAATATTTAGTGAAACCAGCTCTAAGTATCACCTGACTTAATAAAGTAAAGTAATAGGGACAACCTAAGACAACTACTAGTATATGTCTAAGGGTGCTTATGAGGAATCAATTATTAATATATATATATAAAAGGAAAAGAAAAATTGAGAAAAAGGATCTGAGATAAGAAAAGGTGATAGGATTCCTTAGCCAGCACTTCCAATATTGTTACAATATAATAAATCAGAGATTAAACACCTGAGGGACTATTGAGACCACAGCAGAAGCAAGGATTGAGAATGCACAAATGTTATACAAAATATATAAATGTATTAATTAACTACCTTAGTCAAAAACATATGTATATACCTGTTACCCTTAAATATATTAAAAATACAAATCCATGGCCATGGCAGAGAGAAACTTAAATAAAACGTCTATAGTATGCATATACTCATAATTAATAAGAATTGTATCAATATAAAGCCCAGATAATTATTATTATTATTATTATTAGGTATTTGTAGAGCGCCAACAGATTCCGCAGACTCCTATCTCCTCCCACCACCTCTTCCACCCTCTCTCCTTCCCTCCTATGCCAGTGTTTGAGGTAGGACAAATCCTTCACCCAAACCTCGGCCCCTACACCTGCCCATACTCCTCCCTATGTCCCTCCTCCCTCTCTCCACCCTCTCCACTGCCTTCACCCTAGCCACCCCTCCCCACCCCAATAGGCTTATCTATCCCTTTCTCCTCCCTAACTCTAATCTAACACTAACGTTCCTAGCTTACCTACCTACACTAATTCACCTAACTAAACCCTAAATTAAATATCCCCAAATCTAACTATCTAACTTATACTGGTGGGTAAACAGTTACTCTCACGCAAATATGATAAAATATGGTATTTATTAAAAATAAAAAAAGCGTCACAAATGCACCACAAACACCTTTCACAGAGGACAAGTGAGCAATTATATATGCAGTATTACTCAGAAGAGCAGTCCCAAGCCCTGGATGGAAGTGGATAGAGAAGCAGAAACTTAACCGCTAAACTGTCCACTCTGCGTTACCAGTTGGAATCGCTCCTCCCCCAGGTGTATAAGCAAATGTAAAGAGGCACTGGAGAGTCTATTATTAACAGTTCCGATGTACGTTTCACTGGATCAGCTTTTTCAAGGAATAAAGTGCGCATGTCCATGTTCCCTTTTATACCTCAAGTTGTTGACAAACCGGAAATCGTAAGCCATGTCCTCCATATTGAAAAAGGGCATTATATCCCAAAGATCTACCGCAGGTTTGATACTTTTCCTGCTATATATCGAGTGTGATAAATGTCCTCTTTAGCATCATATATACATAGCAGTTAAGGTGGACTACACAGTTGCTTAAAATATATATACATATGCTCATTTACATTTTTTCAACACATCATAATACACTTATCACAAACAGATCTAATGATTACCCAAGATCGTATTGGATATGATCAATACCTATACAGAACTACCATAACGTTTATAGCCAACATATCTAATAGCTTTTTTACGTAAGACTAATACACATTGTTAACATAGAGACACACATATGTCTGTAGCTGAAAAATTTATATATGCACTAATGACCCAAATTTACCATCATTTATGCCCAATGTCTAAAGGGTACGGAAGTATCCGATATCTTATGCTCAATACTTTCAAACATAACTGTATTATAGGGGTGGCACCGCTCATTAGATCTATATTGCGTGCATAACATGTATTAATATTTACTGAGCCACCACCTCTGATACAGCTATATATATACTTCCTTAGATATAGTCACAGAAAAGACATCTGGTCTGTGATACATACTTCATGTTCACAGAAAATGATGTATTTCAAAATCTTTATTCAGTCCGTTGGGTATGAAGCTGTCCATAATATGTATCCACTTCATCTCTAAACGACCTAAACAATTTTGTACATCTCCTCCCTTCCAACCTTGTTCCACTCTCCTGATACCTAGAAATTCTAGATCACTTATTTTCCTATTGTGTTTTTTGTCAAAGTGTGCAGAAACAGTGTGATTTTGATAACCTTTCTCAATGTTATAAATATGTTCGTTCAGTCTGGTTTTTAAAAGTCTAGAGGTGCGTCCTATGTAGATCAAATTACACGAGCAGCGTAGCATGTAAATGACATTTTTACTATTACAGGTAATGAACTGATTAATGTCATAATTCTTTTTGCGATCTGCTGAGTGGAATTTGTTACATAGCTTCAGAGTTTTTTTCATTTGTTTGCATGCATTGCAGAATTGGCATCTTCTGAATCCCATTTGGGTTGGAAGAAGCCAATTCTTTGCAGATTTAGTATTACATACCCCTTTAGTACCATGGGAACCATTGTAACTTTAAGTTGGGAATTTTTTTAAACATTACATTCGGGCCATCACCCAGAAACTCCACAAGACCTGAGTCTCTGAGGAGGATGCCCCAATGTTTGTGAATAATATCCCTCAACTCATTATTTTGTGTGCTGTGTTGAAAAATCAGCCTATTGGCTAAATTATTACTCATTCCTCCCATTTCGTTATTATTCTTGGTCTTATACTTTAATAGATCTGCCCTATCTAAGTTTTTTCTTCCAAGAATGTATTGGAATAGTTCTTCTCTAAAAAACGTACTTTCAAGCACTAAGTTCACTTTATATTGACACTGCATATTGACACTGTGTGTAGGTAACGAGTTTGTAGAAATTTAGCATATACAGTGTTAATACTTTTTATTCTAAGTTTTGGCTCAGCAAGCACATTTTTACATTTGCATTTTTTTCACGTTTGCCCAAATTTGGGTATTATTAGATTTTGGGTACTATTAGATTTTGATAATCGATTGTTTTTAAGCAAATTGAACACTATATTTTGCAGAGCAAAGGTTAAGGACATCCACGTATTCTCACACTAAATATATCGATATGTCTCTGTTCCACAATAGACGCACTACTGCATCTTGTGCTGATGATTTTTTTGACAACACTGAACACACTGGTGAAACACTAGATAGTCTATTGAGAGAAGTAGAGAAATATATGATTAAGGAAACCAAATATCATTTGGAAATAGTAACATTGGAGAAATATTTAAAAGAACAGATCACCCCTAGGGGATTACGCATTTTTAAAAATCCCACATTTGGCCAGGATAATCTGATGTTCATGACTAAATAGAATCATATCCTAGAAGAGTGCACTAAGAAATTAATGTATCTTATCATTAGGGAAAGAAAGAAATTATTAGATGAAACTAATGAGGAAATTAATATGTTAGAACAGAAGATAATTCCTCATATGGGAAATAAAAACTATGAGGAGATTCACAGAAAGTAGCAGACATTGTAGACCTATTAAAGAAAGAAATAAAGAACACTAAAAGGAATAAGTACTTTAGGGATTATGAGGATTATAAGGAGAGGAAATAAATAAATTATAAAGCTAAAAATAAAAGGGTGAATACTCATAATAATAATAGCAACAGAGACTACAGTTATCAGAAAGAAAATGGGTTTATGCACACTAATAGGAATATGAATAAGAGTAGTACAATGAACATACAAAATTACAATACATTGGCACAGAAAGAAAGAGAGAAGTATTACACACATAAAAATGAGGATAATCCTCGCCAAGGGTACAGACATAATGGGAATCAGTATGGGATGGGGGGTAATCAGTTTATGCACAACAGGGATAATTAATATAGATCTGAACGACAGAGGAGAGATGAGAACGGTTGGCAGCAACCAAAGAACCCTTTTAAGAATCAAAGAGTACACTATCAAAATGAAACCACTACCCATAACAGATTTGACAAACTAGCAAGATTTAGCTCAGAGGATGAGGAGGTTTTTTAGAGACCGGGAAAAGAAGGTACACAAGAACGGACTCAGATCTGTTCAACAAAAGAAGGAAAAACATGGACAGGGTAGGGTATTAAAAAGGAAGCAAATAAAATCAAGATCAAATGAGAATAGAAGGACTGGTAAAGGCATCTTTAATCTATCCAATACTGTATTATCAGAGGCACAAGTATCTGTTCTAAATAAAGGATTGAATTTTGCCCCTAGTCATAGAATTAATAAATTTGACACATTCATAGGGGTACAAAAATTCATACAGAATTTGTGCATTAAGAAATATTTTTCAAGTGATCCTATAATAAAAAATAGCTCCATAGAACCTAGTAAATATAGACATGTAGAGGTTTGTAACAAATCCTCTTTTAACTCAACACAATGCAAATCAGCACCTATGGAGACTTTCCTGGAATTAGTCCATATAGATATAAAGAATATGAAGATGAACTATAAATCTAACTTGACTAGTGAGGAACAATCAGCGCTAGTATAACTAAAAGGTAATGATAAGATAGTGATTAAGCCCGCGGACAAGGGCGGAGGGACGGTGATAATGGACAAAACTAAGTATGATGGGGAGTGTCTTAGACAGCTCAATGACACTAATATATACAAGAGGTTAGATTCAAATCCAGTTCTTAACTATAAAAAGAGACTAAAGAAATACCTAGATAAAGGTCTGAAGGAGAATATTCTAAATAAGAAAGAGTACTCCTATATCAACAATAAATTCCCTAAGACCCCTACATTCTATGTATTGCCGAAGATTCACAAGGATCTACATAATCCCCCGGGTAGACCCATTGTGTCTGGGGTTAATTTTCTCACTAGTAATCTTTCGGCGTACATAGACCAATTCTTGCAAACATATGTTAAAGAAACTAAATCGGATTTGAAGGACACTATCAGTATCCTTAATCACCTAGAAAGGATTAAGTGGAATAATGAGTGGTGGTTAGTAACCAGTGATGTTACATCGTTATATACGATAATTGATAAAGAGCTTGGGATCTCATAAGTAAGTAACATACTTTCAAATGATGATACACTGGATTCCAAACAACTTGAGTTTATTTTGGAAGGTATCAACATTATCCTTGAGACCAATTATTTCTGGTTCAATCATGATTACTATCTGCAGGTAGGTGGCACGGCGATGGGCACCAGATTTGCGCCCAGTTATGCCAATTTGTATATGGCTAACTGGGAAAATCAGTACATCTACAATTCCCCATGGGCGCAATATCTGGTGTCCTATCATTGTTACATAGACTATCTATTTCTTATCTGGTCAGGGAGTGAGAGTCAACTATTGGAACTTATGGAATATTTGAAATCGAATGAATTTAAAGTAGCCCTCACTTGGAATTACAGTAAAACCAAGATAGAATTTTTGGACCTGGAGATCTACATAGAGAATGGCATATTAAAATCCAAAAAATTCTTCAAGAGTATAGATGTTAACAACTATATTAGTCTTGATAGCTGCCATCAGAAACATTGGTTAAAAAATGTGCCCAGAGGTCAGTTTGTTCGGCTGAGGCGCAATTGTAGAGATAAAGAAGTATATCAGACACAATCTAAAATCTTGAAAGAACGTTTTTTAGAGAAGAACTATTCCAATACATTCTTGGAAGAAAAAACTGAAGAAGTAACAAACTTAGATAGGGCAGATCTATTAAAGTATAAGACCAAGAATAATAACGAAATGGGAGGAATGAGTAATAATTTAGCCAATAGGCTGATTTTTCAACACAGCACACAAAGTAATGAGTTAAGGGATATTATTCACAAACATTGGGGCATCCTCCTCAGAGACTCAGGTCTTGTGGAGTTTCTGGGTGATGGCCCGAATGTAATGTTTAAAAAAGTTCCCAACTTAAAGTTACAACTTTCCCATGGTACGAAAGGGGTATGTAATACTAAATCTGCAAAGAATTGGCTTCTTCTGTCCCAAATGGGATTCAGAAGATGCCAATTCTGCAATGCATGCAAACAAATGAAAAAAACTCAGAAGCTATGTAACAAATTCCACTCAGCAGATCGCAAAAAGAATTATGACATTAATCAGTTCATTACCTGCAATAGTAAAAATGTCATTTACATGCTACGCTGCTCGTGTAATTTGATCTACATAGGAGGCACCTCTAGACTTTTAAAAACCAGACTGAATGAACATATTTATAACATTGAGAAAGGTTATCAAAATCACACTGTGTCTGCACACTTTGACAAAAAACATAATAGGAAAATAAGTGATCTAGAATTTCTAGGTATCAGGAGAGTGGAACAAGGTTGGAAGGGAGGAGATGTACAAAATTGTTTAGGTCGTTTAGAGATGAAGTGGATACATATTATGGACAGCTTCATACCCAACGGACTGAATAAAGATTTTGAAATACATCATTTTCTGTGAACATGAAGTATGTATCACAGACCAGATGTCTTTTCTGTGACTATATCTAATGAAGTGTATATATATAGCTGTATCAGAGGTGGTGGCTCAGTAAATATTAATACATGTTATGCACGCAATATAGATCTGTACCACTGTTTAATAAAAGGGGGATAAGATCTAATGAGAGGTGCCACCCCTATAATACAGTTATGTTTGAAAGTATTGAGCATAAGATATCGGATACTTCCGTACCCTTTAGACATTGGGCATAAATGATGGTAAATTTGGGTCATTAGTGCATATATAAATTTTTCAGCTACAGACATGTTGTTAACAATGTGTTTTAGTCTTACGTAAAAAAGCTATCACATATGTTGGCTATAAATGTTATGGTAGTTCTGTATAGGTATTGATCATATCCAATACGATCTTGGGTAATCATTAGATCTGTTTGTGATAAGTGTATTATGATGTGTTGAAAAAAATGTAACATGAGCATATGTATATATATTTTAAGCAACTGTGTATTCCACCTTAACTGCTATGTATATATGATGTTAAAGAGGACATTTATCACACTCGATATATAGCAGGAAAAGTGTCAAGACAGTACCTTTGATCTTTGGGATATAATGCCCTTTTTCAATATGGAGGAAGTTGCTTACGATTTTCGGTTTGTCAACAACTTGAGGTATAAAAGGGAACATGGACATGCGCACTTCATTCCTTGAAAAAGCTGATCCAGCGAAATGTACGTCGGAACTGTTAATGATAGACTCTCCAGTGTGTCTTTACATTTGCTTATACACCTGGGGGAGGAGCGATTCCCACTGGTAACGCAGAGTGGACGGTTTAGCGGTTAAGTTTCTGCTTCTGTATCCACTTCCATCCAGGGCTTGGGACTGCTCTTCTGAGTAATACTGCATATATTATTGCTCACTTGTCCTATGTGAAAGGTGTTTGTGGTGCATTTGTGACGCTTTTTATATTTTTGATAAATAACATATTTTATCATATTTGCGTGAGAGTAACTGTTTACCCACCAGTATAAAGTGGGTGTGCGCATTTCCCTGAGCTTGGTTTAAGCTCCAACAAATGTGAGTAATCACTCGTAAAAAAGTGTATAATTTTTCCTGAAAGTGGTTACAGAGTTACACTATGTTGTGTATTTTGTTTTTCCTTTGAGAACACACAGAAGAACATGAAAGCCTGGAGAATCCAGAGAGAGCGAATATATCCTTATTTATTAACTTTTATTTAACTGTTTATTCATTTTATATTGTATGATTGTAATATCACATTTATTTCACATTTATTTCTTTTGTGATATTTTGGTATATTTATTTTATACAAAGTGTTCCGTTGCCAAAAGAGCTAAGCAGCACACAATATCTTCCCCAACTGCTCATAAGATCCACCTCAACTATGGAGGAGATTGTCCCAAGATCCTTTAGAGTCTTCAATTAGTGTCACACTGTGACTATTAGGTCCTCTCCAATATACATAGCCTCCTAGGTATATTTCCCAGATTAAACATTAAAGGGATTTACCCACCAGGATCAGCGCTGTGGAGCAGACACAGCATCTGAAGGTGTGACATTCTCTCCTCAACGTTGCCTGACAGTGACCTGAGTGAAATAAAGGGAAACAGTGTAAAACGCTAACACTTGTTCCCCAAGGGATTGTTAGAGCAATTAGCTAGATATTACACAGAGCACAATCCCCGCTGCATCCAGCTGCCAACCTTCACCACTACTCTCACTGAGAGATTTACACGGTTACTTAAAAAAACAAAAACCTTCCTCTCTTGAAGGGAAAATACCTATTAATCATTTATTTCTAACACTTTCTCTGCCACCTTTATTAGTGTCAAAAGGCAAAGAATGACTTGGGGATAGGGGAAGTGGGATGGATATTTATAGCCTTTGGCCAGGGGGGCCTTTGCCTCCTTCTGGTGGTTAGGTGTTGATATTCCCAACAGTAATGAATTAAGTTGTGGACTCTCCCTGAATTTGGAAAGAAAAATATATTTGCCAGAAAAAAAATCTACTGCTTATTTGAAATTCAAAGTAGGTGTTATGGCATTGCCTTTTAATTATGCACTTGTTCTTTAATATCAGAGAAGGGTGGACAGGAACATCACAACTGCAGGCAGCATCATCAATCAGTGGAAACCACACGGCAGATTTCACAGGTGCTAATGTTCGAGACCTCTCTGTAAGATGTTGCCCACATTTATCCTGTCCCTCTCTAGCAATTCTAATAATGAAAGTACAGTTTAGCAGGCGTGTCTAATGTTATATCAATCATATTATTTCATGTAGCGAGTGTTTAGCAAAATAAGAGTGCTTTCAAAACAAACTCATGTATTCTCACCGCAGAGCACAGCACTATCTCTCTTGGAATGTGACATTTCATTCTTTCTAGATGATAACACTGCATGAGAACAGTCACAAGAATAGTCAAACAGAGTAACTTATTTCTTAAAGGTAATACTCTTAAAGGTATATAGGTGTTATATGTGCTATTCTATATATGTTTACATACTGTATATATGTTGTCTAAAAAGCAAAGTTTTATTATAACCTACTAATACATTAACTGTTTAATTACTTATTTGTGCATGAAATCATTAAAAGTTTACAATCTCTTACACCTTGGAAAAAGCTTCTGACTCCTGATGGGAGAATGCGAGTGCTGGGTTATGAGAAGCTATTAGTGTTGTGTCTGCAGCATTGCTTTGCTGTTGGAGCTCATAGTCTGCTTCATAGGTTAAGAAGCAACGGTCATATGACCTTAACTTGTCCATAACCGATCGGGATGATTGACAACCCCTGCTAGCCACCGATTGTCCGCAAAAATGCAGGGGGCAGCATTGCGCAAGCATTTCACCAGAAATGCTTGTGCAATGTTAAATGCTGACAGCGTATGCTTTCAGCATTTAGCGATGTCGGGCGGACATGATTCGCTACAGCGCCCAACACTTAATAAATCTACCCCTTAGTCTGAACTTCAAATTCCACTTTTCCTGTATCATGTGACAGCCATCAGCCAATCACAAATGCATATATGTATATTCTGTGAATTCTTGCACATGCTCAATAGGAGCTGATATCTCAAAAAGATTAAATAATGGGAGTAAATTGGAAGGTTGTTTTAAAATTGCATGCTCTATATGAATCATGAAAGTTTAATTTTAAATTGAGTGTCCCTTTAACACCAAGCTGAGAATCTCAAACAAACAACTTATAAGACTGCGAGAGATAATGCCCTAAGGGTTGTACTCTCAGCACAGGGAGCTTGAGGGGACAAATACTCTGTTGCTCTGCTCTTATTTGTATTGTGCTTCTAATACTGATGTCTTTTCCACTGAAACTACTGTTGCCTTGGGTAAGGAGATTGGCACCCTGTATAATAATAAAAAAATGTTAGAGAAGCTCAAGGTGGATATTTGAAAGGGGCTGTTGGAAATCATTACAATAGGGTGACTTTATAATTTGCATGTAAAAGCTGGTAGGGGCATTTCAAAGGGAACTCAGGAGGTTTGTTTAACCCTAACTTTATCATTATCCATAGCCCCATCTCAAACTGTAACCCCAATCTCTATACCTAAATCTAGCCCTAACCCTATACTAGTCCTAATCCCTAACCCTATCGCTAGCTACAGTGGTGCAGATGGAAACGTATTGCTATAGGTTCCTATGGAACTCACGATTGCTCATTCCCTTTTTAAAGGGACATAATACTCATATGCTAAATCACTTGAAACTGATGCAGTCTAACTGTAAAAAGCTGACAGGAAAATATCACCTGAGCATCTCTATGTAAAAAAGGAAGATATTTTACCTCACAATCTCCTCAGCTCAGCAGAGTAAGTTCTGTGTAAAAAGTTATACTCAGCTGCTCCCAGCTGCAGGTAAAAAAATTAAAAATAATGAAGAAATGAACAGCAGCCAATCAGCATCAGCAGTGCTGAGGTCATGAACTCTTACTGTGATCTCATGAGATTTGACTTAACTCTCATGAGATTTCATAGTAAGCTTCCTTTACCTGATTGGTGAAATAATATGAGAGTGCACGATGCTAGTCCCTTCAGATGTCCCAGGACAAACACACTAAAATGCTGCTTAGAAATCCTTTACAATGGGAGGTGGCTACTGAGGAACTTTTGAGGTAAAATATCTTTCTTTTTTACATAGAGATGTTCAGGAGATATTTTCTAATCAGCTTTTTACAGCTATGCTGCATCACTTTCAAGTGTTTAAACATTTGGGTATTATGGCCCTTTAAAAACAGGTAGTGAAACGACAAATACTGTTAGTGACAGTGTAAGCAGGACTTTATCAAATATTACAAAAATAATTAAAAACACACATTTTGCAGATGTTGTGATCCAGATGTGTCTTTTCCTGCAGGTTCCCTTAGCTCTACACACAAAAATATGTATATGAACCTATACATATGTAAATGTGCGTCCTGTAATCAGCCTCTACAATAGTGATGAATAAAGCTTTAATGAATTAATACCATGGGGCCGATTTATCATTGTCTGTCCGACATGATACGCTGTGTGTATCATGTCCGACAGACACCGCTGAATGCCGACAGCATATGCTGTCGTCATTTAACATTGCACAAGCAGTTCTGGTGAACTACTTATGCAATGCCGCCCCTTGCAAATTCGCGGCCACTAGCAGGGTTGTCAATCAACCCAATCGTATAGGATCGGACGGATTACAGACAGCAGCCTCAGAGGCAGCGGACCAGTTAGGGAGCAGTGGTCTTAAGACCGCTGCTTCATAACTGCTGTTTCCGGAGAGCCTGAAGGCTCGCACGGAAACAGGGGCATCAGAGGCCATTTGGTCCTTGATAAATCGGCCTCCATGTATGATAATAGACCCATGCAATAACTCCTGTGACTAATTTGGAGTGTTTTGCACATGTGAAAGATAATAGACTGTTTTCAAATAGACGTGAAATAGTTGTAAACTTGTTCAAAATGCCTTTTCGAGGACTTAACAAGTGCCTTGAGGTGTCAAATTTGAAAAGCTAAAACTAGTCTCGAAAAGGTGTTGAAAAGTGAATCGAAAATGGATTGAAATTGGCAAGAATGTTTGACCCCATAGTACAATTAGGTCTTTTAACCAGGATCAGAAAACATGTTTGCGGGTGTGAGTAAGAGCCATATACGTACTATTGTGACTGCAGCAAAAAGTGGTCTATTCAGACAGAAAAAAAGAGCAAAATGGCCACAGCTGATGAATTGTGATTAAAGGGACATTAAACACCTCAATATATAAATATAAATAGTTTAATTACATGTAGTAAAACAACTTTGCAATATACTTTCATTATTTATTTTGTTCTTTTCTGCAATTTATTCTAAATATTGCAGGCTTTCCAATTCATGCTAAATATTGAAAATCAGACACAGCTATATTCCACACAGTCATTGGTTGCACACTCTAATAAGCTATTTATAACCAATCCGAATTGGCCTCAGCATAAAAGGTAACCTAAGTTACAATATGTCGGCACCAACTGCTTTATGGACATTAGACTGTTGCCCTTATTTTTTCAATATTTAAACAACTAATATCATTTTTAAAAACAACATTTAAGCAATGATTTATATAGGGCCAGATAACAAGTGGAGCACTTAATTAAAATGAAGATTTTTGCCCTCATCAGGTTGCGCTCGTAATATTAGATGAAAATAAATGTTTGCTCTAACGTTAACCCAACAAGCGCAAAAATCAGAATTTAGAATATTGCGAGCGCATTCACGTATTCCCCCATAGAAGTCAATGGAGGAAAAAATTGAAAAAAATTGAAAAAAAACTAACATCCCACTCTCCTGCAAACATTTGTGCTAACCCAATCGCATATTCTAATATGCACAAGCCAGAACCCAACATGAAAATATAAATCTTGCATAAATATTCTTTTACATGTTTTCATCTACCTAACTGCAAAGGGCTCCAATGCACTTAATAAATATATATATATATATATATATATATATATATATATATATATATATATATATATTATGTGTGTACATATGTATTTATGTGTTTAGGTGTATATACGGTGAGGGAATTTTTTTTTTGATTCCCTGCTGATATTGTACGTTTGCCCATGGAAAAAGAAATGATGAGTCTTTAATTTTAATGGTAGGTTTATTTGAACAGTGAGAGACAGAATAGCGACAAAAACATCCAGAAAAACACACTTCAAAAAAGTTATAAATTGATTTGCATTTTAATGAGTGAAATAAGTATTTGACCCCTTTGCAAAACATGACTTAGTACTTGGTGGCAAAACCCTTGTTGGCAATCACAGTGGTCAGGAGGGATTTTGTCCCACTCCTCTTTGCAGATCCTCTTAAGTCATTAAAGTTTCGAGGCTGACGTTTGGCAACTCGAACCTTCAGCTCACTCCACAGATTTTCTATGGGATTAAGGTCTGGCTTCTTCTTGAGCCACTCCTTTGTGGCCTTGGCCATGTGTTTTGTGTCATTGTCATTCTGGAATACCCATTTATGAACCATTTTCAATGCCCTGGCTGAGGGAAGGAGGTTCTCACCCAAGATTTGACAGTACATGACCCCGCCCATCATCCCTTTGATGCGGTGAAGTTGTCCTGTCCCCTTAGCAGAAAAACACCCCAAAGCATTATGTTTCCACCTCCATGTTTGGCGGTGGGGATGGTGTTCTTGGAGTCATAGGCAGCATTCCTCCTCCTCCAAACACAGCGAGTTAAGTTGATGCCAAAGAGCTCAATTTTGGTCTCATCTGACCACAACACTTTCACCCAGTTCTCCTCTGAATCATTCGGATGTTACTTGGCAAAATTCCGACGGGCCTGTACATGTGTTTCTTGAGCAGGGGGACCTTGCGGGCACTGCAGGATTTCAGTCCTTCACGGCGTAGTCTGTTACCAATTATTTTCTTGGTGACTATGGTCCCAGCTGCCTTGAGATCATTGACAAGATCCTCCCGTGTAGTTCTGCGCTGATTCCACACCGTTCTCATGATCATTGGAACTCCACAAGGTGAGATCTTGCATGGAGCCCCAGACCGAGGGAGATTGACAGTTATTTAGTGTTTTTTCCATTTGCAAATTATTGCACAAACTGTTGTCACCTTCTCACCAAGCTGCTTGGCGATGGTCTTGTAGCTCATTTCAGCCTTGTGTAGGTCTACAATCTTGTCCCTGACATCCTTGGACAGCTCTTTGCTGGAAAGTTTGGAATCTGATTGATTGATTGCTTCTGTGAACAGGTGTCTTTTATACAGGTAACAAGCTGAGATTAGGAGCACTCCCTTTAAGAGAGTGTTCCCAATCTCAGCTCATTAGCTGTATAAAAGACATCTGGGAGCCAGAAATCTTGCTGATTGATAGGGGATAAAATACTTATTTCACTCATTAAAATGCAAATCCATTTATAACTTTTTTGAAATGCGTTTTTCTGGATATTTTGGTTGTTATTCTGTCTCTCACTGTTCAAATAAACCTATCATTAAAATTATAGACTGATCATTTCTTTGTCAGTGGGCAAACGTACAAAATTAGCAGGGTATCAAATATTTTTTCCCCTCACTGTTTGTCTGCAAATACATATATACTTATGTACACACATATAAACATACATGTATATATATATAAACATAATATATATATATATATATATATATATATATATATATATATATATCCATTTTCAGACATGTACATGTATATGTATGTATCCCTATGTTAAAGTCCTTTGCCTGCTTTTTTTCTTACACCTGAGATCTGATATCTTTGAGCCCTTATCATTTTTTTGTGCAATGTTTTTTTTAAATAATTTTTATTAGATGTGTTATTATGAGTGTAACTGTACTTTGTAATGTATTTTTGATTTGTGTTTTGTGACCCTTATTTGTTTACTTTCAACTCGTAATATGACAGCAATTTAATATGCGCACAAATGATTGCGAAAACCCGATATCGCTTGCTTTTAACCGTTTGCGCTTCACTTGTAATCTGGCCCTTAGCGTTTAATGTCCCTCTAAGGACAAAATCACATATAAATAAACTTCTCCATAAATGTTGGACTTACATTAAGACTTTCATATTACAAAACAAAATATTTTTTACATCCTAAATTATGATTACATTTTCTTTTACACAAGAGAAAACACATGGAATATTCTAGACTGGTAGAAAGTGGATACAAATGGCAAACCCTTAGATAGTACAGGTGTAACATTTTATGCTGTCATGGGGTAGAATATCTGCCCAGTTTATACTTTGACTTCAGGTTTATACAGTATAATATTATCTCATACAACTGTTTAGTTATTTTGCTATAGTGTTACCTATGTTAATCAGCATTATAAATATATAAATAAAGGTATAAATTGTTTAGTAAGCTGAGCTCCGTGTTGATAGACATTAATTGCGCTGTGTTTTAAAGTGGATTATAAAATATATATAACATACCATGGCGTTGCATTGTTCTCTAACACTTGACATATAACCTGTACAAACTAGTGCAGAAACAGAGCCAACAAGCTCATTAAAAAAAATACAGATGACATCAAAAAGGTCTTGTGTTTAAAAAAAGCTTTAGCCAAGAGCAAACAAAATCTGGGCAAAACATAAAGGGCTTTTCTACTTTTAACCATTTCATGTTGCATCAATATGACGTCTGAGCGGTTTAACTAAAGAATTAAAGAACATGAAACGCCTCTTGCTTTTGTGTGTGTCCTTTGCACACAAGGGAGGCCAAAAATCAGGTTCTGTAACCAAAATGCTTTAAATTGCTTGAACCAACTTTTCGCTAGTATTGCGCTATTTTTTTTTTCTCATGCTTGATCTAACGCTGCTCAAATTAAAAAGTGAGGGCGGCCAGGTTAGCGCTGGTATTACAAGTTGAAGGTAAAAAGTTAGTGTGCTAGCAAATGACTCCTACATGCTAACTTTAGGACTTCGGATGTTGTGACAACTGTGCTAAACAGCCAATAGGATTTCAATTTGAAGATTCAAATCAGCCAATAGGAATGCAAGGTACACCATTTTTTACTGTTGGCGGGACTTTGTATTTTTTTCCAGGTAAAAGAGCTGTTTAACTTAGGGCAATGCCCTACAAAAGGCCCTTTTAAGGGCTATTGGTAGTTTATTGTAGGCTAGGGGGTGTTTTTATTTTAGGGGAGCTTTTTTATTTTTATAGGGCTATTAGATTAGGTGTAATTGTTTTTATTGTTTTTATTTTTGATAATTTGGTTTATTATTTTTGTAAGCTTAGTGTTTTTCTATTTTTCGTAATTTAGTGTTTATTATTTTTTGTCATTTTAGATTTTTTTATTTCTTTTTCGTAGTGTTAGTTTTTTTTAAATTTGTAAGGTTTATTTTTATTTCACAGGTAAGTTTTTATTTATTTTAAGATAGTTATATTGTAATTTTAATTTTAAGTTAGAAGGGTGTTAGGTTTAGGGGTTAATAGTTTAATTTAGTTTTTTTTTATGTGGGGGGCTGGCGGTTTAGGGGTTAATAGGTTTATTTAGTAGCAGCGACGTGGGGGCCCGGAGGTTTAGGGGTTAATAGGTTTATTTAGTGGCGGCGATGTGGGGGCTGGAGGTTTAGGTGTTAATAGGTTTATTTAGTAGTAGTGATGTGGGGGGCCAGAGGTTTAGGGGTTAATAAGTTTATTTATTGATGGCGATGTGGGAGGCCGGAGGTTTAGGAGTTAATAGCTTTTTTATAGTGTCAACGATGTTGGGGAGCGGCGGATTAGGGAATAATAGCTTTATTATAGTGTTTGCGATGCAGGAGGGTCGCGGTTTAGGGATTAATAGGTTAATATGGGTGTTAGTGTGCGTTGTAACAGTTTAGTTATGAGTTTTGTGAAACATTTTTGTTTTGCAAAATCCATAACTACTGCTCTTAGATGGCAGTATTGATCGTGCCGATATAGGCTGTAACGCAAGCTTTTTAGCCTCAACGCACAACCTGTAATCCCGGCGCTATGAAAATCCCAAACCAAAAACGTAATTATTTTGAGTGAGAAATGGACGTTGCGTTACAGGCTAAAATGCTTGCGTTACAGCTATACCGTCACGACTCGTAATATGCGTTCCTGGCCATTACGCTGGAATTGCCATTTTTTTGTGTTAAAAGCGGTACTGCAACACTTGTAATCTAGAGGAATGTTAATTAATGGCATGTGTTCCTCAACCTTTTCAATGAAAGTACCACTGTAGGTCTAAAAAACACTTAAGTACCAAAATCTCCAGCAATTCGTATTGATTTAAAATCCAGACACATAGGGCCAGATTACGAATGGAGAGCAAACTTGTGCTCCAGCTAGTGCTCTATCTGCGCTATAAGTAATTTAACTTTCCACGTTGGGTAGTGCTCATATTACAGGTTGAAAGTAATGTTTTTGCGCTTGGGCGCTACTTAGTGCATGTTAAGCCCTGTACTGGAGAAGTTGCGATCACAAGATCACACTTTCCCCAAAGACTTCAATGGAGCAGAATTAAAAAAAACACCCATGGTTGCGTGCTAACCCGACCGGGCACTTTAGACAGGAAGATTTCAATAAATATATATATATCAGTGACGTGCAGTGAGGTCAGAGGCTGGTGAGGCACTAGATATGATACGACGGAGAAACACATATACAGAGGGCCGCAAGTACCCCCAACAGGGCAGGTTTAAATGATAGCTGAACCAGTGCACAGGTGACATAATCAGGTGATGGGTGAGAGCAAGCTAGTAACCACTGAGTTACTGATCAGCTGATTACTTCACCTGTGCACTGATTCAGCTATAATGAAAACCTGGCCTGTTGGGGGTACTTGAGGACCATTGTTGAGAAACATTGCACTAAAGCACCAGCTCATCGGAATTGTATTGATTACCTGGAGAATAAATCACACATACTCTGCTCACTGACACCCACACACACTCTGCTCACATACACACTCACACAATTCTGTGGCACAGTGCCAGTTACTAAGCAATTAGAATGATACACAATCTCTTCTCTACTCACTACTGTATTGTAAAAATAGAAATAATTTACCACACAAATTTTACACAAAGGACAAGTTATCAATAATGCCAACACAGCTGCTGCTGCAATATGGTTCAAGAAACGCATGGGCACATCCCACTTAGGTATGCTCTTCAACAAAGGATACCAAAAGAATGAAGTACATAATAATAAAAGTAAAAGAAAGTTTATTTATTTTGTGTGTGCAATTTCTATCTGAATGATGGAAATGTAATTATGACTTTCATGTTCCTTTCAAAAACTAATTTTATTTGCTGGCATGGGGCCAGTAACAGTTGATGCTAATTCTCAAAATATAAATAACTAGATGCTCTACCTCAATCATGAAAGTTTAATTTTAAATGTGTCCCTTTGACTATGTGTTTAACCAGTTACTTTACAGTGGCATTATTTCTAAAAACATTTCTAAAAACATTTCTAAAAACATTTAGCTGCAATAATTACATATATTTTTTAAATGACTCATTATCTCCTTTTATTAATATAAACTTGTATAAAAGCAGCACATATTAAAAACACAATGCAACAGCTTTCAATTGATTTGTGAATTAAAAGTTAACAGCAGTCTTTAAATAAATGGAGACACAGATAAAAATAAAAATAGATACTGCATCCTCTGACTGAACAGACATAACATTTATGGAGTTTGTACCTAATTAAATCAAATAACCATGAAAAAGGGAGGCTTAGCAATATTCAATGTCAAAAACTTTTAATTTAAATAATGTGGGCACTGCACACTTAACTTCAAACTCTGGGTTTTATATTATGGATTTAAATTTAAATTGACCCTTTGACTTCCTGTCAGTATTGTGTTATGCTCACTTACTCCCTCCCCCCCCTGTTAATGAGCTGCATCTGAACACAATTTATGAATCACAAGAGATGTAGAATACTACTTTACTCTTCTGCTTGGTGTCATCTGTTCTTAGGTTACCTCAGCGTCCAGTTGTCTCACATGACCCTGCTCACTGTATCCTCCTGATTAATCTATATATCCTTCATTTGCTAGGAGGCATCAAGAGGGGTGCCTCCTATTGGTTCCAATTTTTGCTGCTAATATATTGACAGAAAACAGGTGGCGCTGCAGTACAGCTTTTCCTTTGACCCATGTACTGCAATGGAGAGAAGCATTCCTGTACCTGCCTCTCCATAGCATTACATGAGGGGAAATATTTTTTTTTTTGGACTTTTTTGTTTTTGTTTTAATTAAAATTGAATTAAGCTTTGGCCACATATGGAAGGCTAGGCACTGCCTCCCCTGCCTCCTATGAGTGCATATATACACATATAAATACATAAAAACATGTGTATATACATATATATTTTAATAAATAAAATTAATTGTACATGTGTTCCTTTGGATCCATATGTAAACTCATATTTCTGAGCCCTTATAACTTTTTCATGCAAATTTTATACAATTACTTTTTATCAGATAGTTAATATGATTGTAACTGTACGGTTATCTGTTTTGTGCCACTTTTTTTTACTTACATGCCAGTTAACCAGAGCTTTTAAGTCACGCTATCCCGACATGCATTATATGCAATTGTGCCCATGTGGTCGCATTTACTTTCAGCTTGTAATGCAAACGTTCTTTAATGTGCATCCAAAATGGGCACAAAATTGCCCTATCGCGTGCGCTATAAATAGTGATCCACTTGTAATCTGACTCATAATTGGAAACGGGCAGACATCATTTCCAGTTATTAGCAAATGTTCTATTAGTTGTTTTTTTAAGGTGTTTGTAAGTTGTAATAGCTTTCAAAAGTTGTAGACTGAAAAAAATAGTGAAAAACATCCATTAATGACTTTAATGATTGGCTGGAATATTACTGTCTATTCAGGGGTGCAACTACCTCACTGGGCCCTGGGCCAAAGACTGAGGCAGGCCCTCCATTTCAACAGTAGCCTTTCTGGCTGTTTTTAATCAGCAAAAGCTAAGCTGGAACCACATAGGAGCAAGAGGAGTTTATTGTGAATGAGAATCATAATGTCTCCATGGTTAGTCCACATCAGAGGATAGGCACTTTCTATACAAATATGGTGGCTCTTCTTTTCTGTACAGCAGTACTGTGTGTTGGTCGTCTTGGAAACCCACATTTGTAAAGGCAAATCCAAGCACTTTGTTTACATTGTGACCCCTGGTGGACCCCTAGAGGTGAAGGCCGACTCTCAACTGAAACCTCTGGAACCCCTGTAGTTATGGCAATGTGTCCAATTGTTCCCAATAGACTTTTTTTTTCTTTTTCACACATGCCAATGCATTTAAAAATCATTACATAACTGACTTCATTGGGATTACAATTGAAAATCCTGCTGGACTCCAAATAAGTATGAGAAGGCCCATGTGGAATGGAATTTAGTGACCTTTTTAAATAACTCCTGTGTACAACTACTCTAGCACATGCAAGTAAGCAGCACACACAAAATAGATGCACATTCTTAAAGTGCTGGTGACGTCATGCGTGATGTTACCACTTGCACTCAGAGTGTGTGCCTGTACCAGATGTAAATGAATGTTGCTCACTTGTATTTGCTGGGACAGATGTCTACAGAACATGTAATGCTATTTCCTATTTCAGTTTGACTTAGGGTTGCCATATGTCTGGAAATAACCCGGACAGTTTGGGATTCCATTTGTGCGTTCGGGTTTGAATCTGAGTCATGTCCGTACAGCCGGGAAGGTGACATTGTGCATTTACAACATACTGCACATGCCTACAGTTATTTCTCTCTTGCGTGTGTGTGTCTTTGTTTGGGAGTGTGTCTGAGTGTGGGAGTGTGTCTGTGTGCGTCAGTGTTTTTCTGTGTGTGTGAGACTATGTGAAAGAGTGAGTGTATTTCTGTGTGTGTGTGAGAGAGAGTGTGTGTGAGAGCGTTAGTGTCTTTGTGTATATGTGTGAGTATCTATGAGTGTGTATGAGAGAATGTCTGTTAGTGTGTGTGTGAAAGTATAAACGTGTGTATGAGAGAGTGTGACAGTGTGAATATCTATATGCGAGTTTGTGTTTATGTGCTATTAAACATAGGGGCCTATTTATTAAAGGTCTTGTGGACCTGATCCGACAGTGCAGGTCAGGTCCGCAAGACCTCGCTGAATGCGGAGAGCAATACACTCTCCGTATTCAGCATTGCACCAGCAGCTGTTGTGAGCTACTGGTGCAACGCCGCCCCCTGCAGACTCGCGGCCAATCGGCCGCCAGCAGGGGGTGTCAATCAACCCGATCATACTCGATCGGGTTGAATTCCAGCAATTCCTGTCCGCCTCATCAAAGCAGGCGGACAGGGTTATGGAGCAGCGGTCTTTGTGACCGTTGCTTCATAACTGCTGTTTCTGGCGAGCCTGTAGGCTCGCCAGAAACACGGGGCCTCAAGCTCCATTCAGAGCTTGATAGATAGGCCCCATAGTGTGAACCTGCATAAAAACTTTGTGAGAGAGTGTTCGGTTTGGCCTGAACTAAAAGTGGCAACTCTAGATTGACTTTGATGCAGCCATAAACTAGGGATGAAATGAATTTTAACACATTCGTTCGTTCATTTAGAATTTTGAATGTTTGTACAACATTCTAACATTCATTTAATGTAATAGTATTTCTAATGCATTCTTAAAATGTAATATTTTAATTAAGTATGCGAGAGAGTGAGCGCTAAAAGCTAAAAAGGCATAGATAGAATATGTATGGTGTAAAAATGGTACATATTTAATACAGAAAAAAAGTTACAATAAAAATATTAAAAAATATAATTAAAACCTTCCTAAATTATCCATGGATCCATGAGATAAAAATATCGATCAAAATACAATATGTAACATAGATGCCGTCCTATACTGTAGTAGAGGTACTATAATTGTTTACTCTAATGACAATTCGAGATGAGAGTATGGGATAAGTGTAGTTAACAAGGATAAAATTATGCAGATAAGTACAAATAAGCACAAATAAAACCAAATCTTAAGTGCAGTGTCCAAAATAAACAAAATAAACAATGCAGTGCGGGTGTGATCAAAAATGTGATCAAAAAGTAATTTTGTAGATAATGCGAAGAAAAAATGTGAAGAAAAATTGTGTCCGGTGTGATTTTGGGGAGGAAAAGTCTGTCAATAAATGTCTCTTATAAATTCAAAGTGTTGCAAAATCACAGTCAATTTTTGTAGCAAAAATGAAATCCAATCTGATCAAAAAAATGTTCCAAAAAAGACTCCAATAACCGTGGTTTAAAGGTGATCAAAGTGTGAAGCAATGCACAAAATATTAAAAACTAGAAATTGTAGAAGTAAAAGGTCCAAAATGTATCTTCTGAACCTGTGAATAAATAAATAAAAAACAATAGTGCAATACCGTCTAGATACTTTATACAATAATCAGAAATGTGCTCACCAGTATGTCAACGCGTTTCGGCCCTTCTAGGCCTTTATCAAGACAATACTGTTCTGTATACCTCTGGGAGCTTTATGTGTTGGTCACTTAGATGATTGGTTCTAATTTGGTGCCAAAACTAGGGGTCCGCCCTTTCCTGTTTAGCCCAGTGTCTCATGGGAAAGACTATTTATTTTTTCTTGTTATCTATCATTGTTCTTTTATTTTATATAGTATATATCAAATTCTGTTTTATTGAGTTATTAAATGTTTAAAAAAATTTTTTAAATATTCGAAGTTTCTGGTTACGCTTATCTCACTTGTTGTTGTATAGGCTAGATATTTAAAACACTAATGATCTGAGCAGCTGATGTAAGACTAACTCGAGCAGCTTCTTTTAGACTGACTGGAATGGGGGGCAGAGAGGGTATCTGCTAGGATATTTAAGAGAAAAGGACTTCACCATGCCTCATAGTTTTAGGGACTTGTTTGTCTAATGTGTAATGAGTCATTTTTGTATATTCCTCAATAAGTTGGTATCTATTCTTCTAGGGAGCCTTAGTTCTTTCGGATTGCTAGTTTGCCTGATCTTTCAGTTATTGTGTCAGGGGACTTATTGGTATCTACAGGGAGTGCAGAATTATTAGGCAAATGAGTATTTTGACCACATCATCCTCTTTATGCATGTTGTCTTACTCCAAGCTGTATAGGCTCAAAAGCCTACTACCAATTAAGCATATTAGGTGATGTGCATCTCTGTAATGAGAAGGGGTGTGGTCTAATGACATCAACACCCTATATCAGGTGTGCATAATTATTAGGCAACTTCCTTTCCTTTGGCAAAATGGGTCAAAAGAAGGACTTGACAGGCTCAGAAAAGTCAAAAATAGTGAGATATCTTGCAGAGGGATGCAGCACTCTTAAAATTGCAAAGCTTCTGAAGCGTGATCATCGAACAATCAAGCGTTTCATTCAAAATAGTCAACAGGGTCGCAAGAAGCGTGTGGAAAAACCAAGGCGCAAAATAACTGCCCATGAACTGAGAAAAGTCAAGCGTGCAACTGCCAAGATGCCACTTGCCACCAGTTTGGCCATATTTCAGAGCTGCAACATCACTGGAGTGCCCAAAAGCACAAGGTGTGCAATACTCAGAGACATGGCCAAGGTAAGAAAGGCTGAAAGACGACCACCACTGAACAGGACACACTAGCTGAAACGTCAAGACTGGGCCAAGAAATATCTCAAGACTGATTTTTCTAAGGTTTTATGGACTGATGAAATGAGAGTGAGTCTTGATGGGCCAGATGGATGGGCCCGTGGCTGGATTGGTAAAGGGCAGAGAGCTCCAGTCCGACTCAGACGCCAGCAAGGTGGAGGTGGAGTACTGGTTTGGGCTGGTATCATCAAAGATGAGCTTGTGGGGCCTTTTCGGGTTGAGGATGGAGTCAAGCTCAACTCCCAGTCCTACTGCCAGTTTCTGGAAGACACCTTCTTCAAGCAGTGGTACAGGAAGAAGTCTGCATCCTTCAAGAAAAACATGATTTTCATGCAGGACAATGCTCCATCACACGCGTCCAGGTACTCCACAGCGTGGCTGGCAAGAAAGGGTATAAAAGAAGAAAATCTAATGACATGGCCTCCTTGTTCACCTGATCTGAACTCCATTGAGAACCTGTGATCCATCATCAAATGTGAGATTTACAAGGAGGGAAAACAGTACACCTCTCTGAACAGTGTCTGGGAGGCTGTGGTTGCTGCTGCACGCAATGTTGATGGTGAACAGATTAAAACACTGACAGAATCCATGGATGGCAGGCTTTTGAGTGTCCTTGCAAAGAAAGGTGGCTATATTGGTCACTGATTTGTTTTTGTTTTGTTTTTGAATGTCAGAAATGTATATTTGTGAATGTTGAGATGTTATATTGGTTTCACTGGTAAAAATAAATAATTGAAATGGGTATATATTTGTTTTTTGTTAAGTTGCCTAATAATTATGCACAGTAATAGTCACCTGCACACACAGATATCCCTCTAAAATAGCTATAACTAAAAACAAACTAAAAACTACTTCCAAAACTATTCAGCTTTGATATTAATGAGTTTTTTGGGTTCATTGAGAACATGGTTGTTGTTCAATAATAAAATTAATCCTCAAAAATACAACTTGCCTAATAATTCTGCACTCCCTGTATATAGAGATCTGTTTTCTGATCTATCAATCTGAAGCGTACAAGGTAGCTAGTGTGAGAACACATGCAGTCAGTGATATGCCTTCTTTTGATAAATCTTTTTGGTGGCAGAGTGACTTTGCCTTCTTTTGTTGAAACTATTTGGTGGCAGAGTGACTTTGCTCACCAGCCTCTGATGGAATATATTTAGCACCTATTTTTCATGGATACCACCTACTGTCTAATCTTTTCTCAAGACAGCAAGTGTGACAGATCCTCTTTATGATTCAGTCCCTTAGGGAAGAGACAATCTAATGTAAAGATCCATTTGGATTAATTGAATAATAGTTTTTTTTCGTAGTCACCTCCTCGCCAATTTTTGTTTATCTTCTGAATTCCGAAGAACTTAAAGTCTTTGATATTACCTCTATGTATTGTGGAAAAGTGTCTATACAGTGGAGTATCTTTGTTTAGCTTTTCAATACATAGTATACGTTCTCTTATTCTGTCCTTCAATATTCTTGAAGTCTGTCCTACATATTGGAGGCCACATGAGCAGAATATTACATAGATGACTCCCTTATCTTGGCATCTAATGAGGTCTCATATCTTGTATTCGTCCCTCTTATTATGTCCAAAAAAGTTATTTGTTTTCACTCCACTTTTACAGGACTTACAACTCGGGCACGGGAAGAAGCCTTTGATCGTTTTACCCTGGTAGTTCGTAGTGGTCCTTTTCTTATTCCTCAGGACAGTTGGGGCTAATATGCCTTTTAGGTTATCGGTCTTTCTGTAAATGAATCTCGGTTGAGGTATTAGTTTTTCGCCAATCACATCATCTTCTTTTAGGATGGCCCAGTGCTTTCTGATAATTCTTTCCAAGATATGTCTATTTGAACAATATTCCGTTATCATAGGCACATTGATGCTGCTATCTTCCCCTTCTATCATCATTTTGGTCTTGTACTTTATAAGGCTATTTCTATTTATTTTTCCAACTTCCTCTATTTTTTTCTACCAGGTTTTCTTTATTATACCCCCTTTCTAGGAATCTTTCTTTTAGTATGTCTGCTTGTTCAGCCCATTTGTCAGGGTTAGAGCAGTTTTTCCTTACCCTTAGGAGTTGTCCTTTTGGAATATTAGCCTTCCAAGTTGGGTGGTGGCAGCTCATACTGTGAATGTAATTGTTGCAGTCTACTTTTTTAAAAAAAGTCGACGTTTCAATTTTACCATTTCTGACCTCTATTGTTAGATCAAGGAAGTTTATTTTGTTGTAACTATATTCAAACGTGAACCTTAAATTTTTCAGATTTTGGTTCATCACGTCAATAGTGTATATTAGATCTTCGATTGACCCCTTCCAGATGATCAGGATGTCGTTTATGTATCTTCAGTATAGGACCAGGTCCGCGCCTGCTGGACATGAGTCCCAGGATATTTGTTCCCATTGACCCATGTACAGGTTAGCGTAGCTAGGCGCGAACCTGGTCCCCATTGCTGTTCCACAAATCTGCCTATAAAATATGTTGTTATTGCAAAAATAATTGTGACTAAAAATATATTTTATACTTTCTAGTATAAAAAGACATTGTCCATCGAGTACTTTGGGGTCCTTTGTTAAAAAAGAATTCACGGCTTCTAGTCCTGCCTCATGTGGGATGCTCGTATAAAGCGATGTTACATCGCACGTCGCTAGTATGTAATCCTCATCCCACACTATCTTGTCTAATATAGATAGTACTTGTGTAGAATCCCTCAGGTATGATGGGAGTCGTGTGACATATTTTTGTAAGTTCCTGTCAACATACTCAGAGAGGTTGCTAGACAGGGATCCTATGCCCGAGATGATAGGCCTTCTTGGCGTGTTTTCCAGGGACTTATGAATTTTAGGCAGTTGATAAAAAACTGGAGTAATGGGATATGATACTCTAATGTAGTTGAATTCTTTGTCATTAAGTATCCCCTGTGTTTTGGCCTTTGTTGGTAGATCTTCAAGTTCTGTTTTATATCTTTCCACTGGGTTATTCCGGAGTTTTTCGTAGGTTTTCTCGTCATTTAGGATTCTCCTACATTCATCTTCGTACTTCTCTTTATCCATTACGACTATGCCGCCGCTTTGTCTGCCGGCTTGATTATCAACTCGTGATTTCTTTTGAGTTTTCTTATAGTTCCTATTTGAGAACTTGATAGGTTATGTTTGATCTGCTTGACCTTTTTGGGGTTCAGGTTTTTTATATCTTGACATACGTTAGCCTCAAAGGTTTCTATTGCAGTACCTTTGCTGCTTGTCGGATAAAAGGTAGATCTGGGTTTGAGATTTGTATGTATGAACTGATCCTCTGGGAGTTGTCTTTGCTGTATGATGTTTCTTTCAAGTGGAGTCCTTGAAAAGTGACTCTTTAATGTCAGCTTTCTGACTAATTCTTTTATACCTATAAAGGTCTGGAATTTATCCATTCCTTTTGCTGGAGCGAAGTTGAGACCGTAGGATAATACTGATACCTCTTTGTCTGACAGCGGTGTGGAACTGAGATTATATATTCCTTTAGTTTTTAGGCTGGTCGATTCTTTGCTAGTACTATTGTGGCAAGATGTGGTCTGTTGTCTTTCTTTTCTCTCTTTGTTTTTTCTTAATTTCGCACCTCCTCTCTTGCCTCTGTTGGTCTTCTTTTCTGAGTGGGGCTTCTTGATTCCTCTAGGTCTATGTTCTTCCTCTTCATTGTTGCTCTCTCCTCCTTTTCTCTGGGGGGGTTGGGGACTTCCCCCTAAAAAAACTTGGTCAGAGGTAGACGCTGAGTTCAGGGTTACGGTACTAGACGGATTTTGTTTGTCCTTGTGAGGTTGGGATGTCTGGGTGTGGTGGCGTTGTTCCACCTTAGAATCATTTCTTTGTCTTGTGTTACTCGGATTCCTATAATTCTGAGGGGGGTCTTCTCTCCAACTCTGTCTCCGATATGTGTTCCTATAGTTCATAGGTGTATGCTGATCGTAGTTAGATCGGTATTGGAAGTGATTGTTTCTTCTTCCATAGTTGTAATTATCCTGTATAGGATCATTGAATGATATCCTTCTTTCATAACCATTCCTCATTGAGTAGTCTCCTACATCTGTCTGGTGGTGGTTATGTCGGTAGTTTGTGTTGTATGTTCTCATATTATGATTTGAAGGATACACCCTTCTTTCCTGGTCAGGGTATTGGTTATAACTTTCCCCCTCCAACCTTGGTTTCCGATCATATGTCCTATAATCATAGTCATCTCTACGGATGTGTTGCCTTCTCTTGTATGGGTTATACCAATATCAATAAATTCAATATTTTAATTATGCAATATTCGAAACAGAAACATTCAAATTTATATATTTGTATCTATTATAGGGCCTATTTAACAAAGGTCTGTCGTACCTGATCCGACAGTGCGGATCAGGTCCGACAGACCTCGCTGAATGCGGAGAGCAATACGCTCTCCGTATTCAGCATTGCACCAGCATTGCACAAGAGCTGCTGGTGCAACGCCGCCCCCTGCAGATGCAAGGGGGTGTCAATCAACCCGATTGCAATCGATCTGGTTGAATTGCGGCAATGTCTGTCCGCCTCCTCAGAACAGGCGGACAGGTTATGGAGCAGCGGTCTTTAGACCGCTGCTTCATAACTGGTGTTTCTGGCAATTCTGAAGACTCTCCAGAAACACGGGGCTTCAAGCTCCATACGGAGATTGATAGATATGCCTCTATGTATTAATTTACTAAATTCCCTACCACTTGAACTATTGAACTACTGAATAGTATTTGTTAAATCGAATGTTAAATTCGAAATTTTGAATGTGGACATTCGATCTAATTTTGTACATTGAAATCAAAATTGACATTCAAAAACTGTAAATAGAATTCAATTGTAGAATATTTAAGAATATTCATTCTTATCAACATTCGATTATGTAAATCGAATTTCTACAATAACATTCATTCTAAAATTCGAACACATTCGCCCATCCCTACTATAAACCTATGCTTCAGATTGGAATATGGGCAAATTACGTTAGCTTTCTCTTTTTATATGCACTGCCAAAATCTGTTTCTATATTAATCCACAATTACCCCTGGGGTAAAATTTATAATAACATTACAATATAGTTACAATAGTCATTCCCATGTCATTTTATGGACCTAGTTTACAAGGGCGTGAATATTAGTTAAATATTAACATATTCATTTAATTATTATTACTACTATTAATGATACATTTTTAGTAAATTCAGTTTTAATCCTTAGTTCATAGGGGAACTAAACCATTATTTTATTTATTGTACATTGTAAAATTGAGCATACATATTATTTTAATAATTAAGACCCTAGAATAGTTTTCTTTCTTGTCATTAATTGTATTTTAGCCATCTTTGAGATCACATGTGTAATTATTTACTAAGTAATTGTACCAATCGTTCCTATTTGAACATGTCTCTGAAGCAATTAAAATTCTTAGGCTAAAAATTGCATAATCGCTTGTAATGTGAGTGAATCAACTTGAAAATAAACATTAAAGGATTATTCATCCCTCAATTATAAAGTAGTTTGAGTAGGTATAATAGAGAGAATGTACTTATTACATATGTCATTTTGAACAATAAAGCATACTTTGCATGTGCAGACAGCTAGGGGTGTTAAGAGTGTTATTATTGATTTTGTGTCTTAGATAATTGATTTATAGTAAAAAATTGCTGAGGAAGTGTAATTATACAGAGCAATAGCCTTTAACTCATTGGCTAATCTGCAATATGGGGGCCAATTTACTAAAGTGCGGACGGACATGATACGATGTCGGCATTTATAATTTTACAAGCAGATGCCGCCCCCTGCAGATTCGCGGCCAATCAGCTGCTAGCAGGGGGTGTCAATCAGCCCGATCGTATAGGATCGGACGGATTGAAGATTGAAGGCTCGCGCGGAAACAGGGGCATCAATTTGGAGCTTGATAATTCCGCCCCATGGAATGTGATTAAGGCTCTCTGGAAATGAAAGAAAAAAAGAAAGAAAGACTGTTATGCTTATTGAGATGTAACAAAGGAAAAATAAGATAAAGTGGTTCAAAATGAGTAACACATGTCAAATTTGATAAAAAAACATTTTTTGCAATATACTTCTATTTGTAAACATGGTTCTGAAAAAGTTATCAAACATTCTGTTATATAATTTCTTGTGCATTTGAGTACCCAGCATATGCAGATAAGCCACATGCACGCACATAGAATATGAGTATATGCTCAGATCACACAATTATTGGATGTATATGAAGTAACTTAAAGGGACACTAAAGTAAAAATTTAACTTTTGTTATGCAGATAGAGCATTCAGTTTTAAAAGAAAAGAATATCAAATTGACTTAAATGATCAAATTGTGCATAGTCTTTTTTTTCTTTTTTCAAAAGAGCTTTTTTAAAGCAGGATAAGAATACATTACAGTATGCTTGGGAACATGTATTACAGCAGAAGATTAACCATTTATCTATTACAGAAATGGTTCAGTGTCTTATACAAAATTGTCAGAGACACAAGCTGAAGACCATGAGAAGATCGTAACCAGGATCCAGTAGATTAAGTCCAGTGTCCACTAGATTATTTCTGCTCTTTGGTTTTATGATTGTTTTGATTTTTATCTTTTAGTTAATATTAAACTTTGTTGCAGTCCATCAAAAATATAATGTAATGAACTTTCGTACATCCCCATAAACTGTATTATAAATGTTATTCATTGAGCATAAAAGTAAAATATATCATAACAACATATAGTATTTCATTTAGGAAAAGGGTGATCACATAGTAGTGGTGCTATAATAGGTAGATGCAGTAACTAAGAATTTGAGAAAAGAATGAGAGAATAGGAGGTTAGAAAGGAAAGAAACAAATAGGGGAGGGGTAATATATAGGTTAACAGTAGGCTAAGATATTGATGTAATTTAGAATAAGGAGTGGATGTAGTTCTCTAATATTTTGGGATTAATGATTTAGCACTATAATGCATGATAAACATTAGGGGCTAGATTACAAGTGAAGCAGTATTTTGCATTTTCGCTATAGCAAAAACTCTGCTAGGATTTTCCTTTATGAGCTAGTCGGGTTGCGCTGGTATTACAAGTTAAAAGTAAATGTTTTTTTCTCCAGCGGTAACCCTAATCGTGCTTAAAGTCAAAATTTGAAAATTGTGGTTTCGCATTCCCCCATAGAAGTCATTGGAGCAAAAAATAAAAAAACTAACACTCTACTCTCACACAAACAACATGACATATTCTCATTAGTGCAAACCCGACATGAAAATAGGAATATTGCATCTTCCAATGTTCTTTAAATGACAGAATATGTTCTATTTATTCATAAATAAATATTTCTACATACAGTATATCTGATGGTTTTTAAAACAAATATATATGTATACCTACAGTATGATTATGTATATATAGGTAGAGATATAGGGGCCGATTTATGCCTATTGTTTCCGGCGAGCCTTCAGGCTCGCTGGAAACAGAAATTATGAAGCAGCGGTCTAAAGACCGCTGCTCCATAACTTGTTCGCCTGCTCTGAGGCCGCGGACAGAAATCAACTAGTTCAAATACTATCGAGTTGATTGACACCCCCTGCTAGCGACCGATTGCCTGCAAATCTGCAGGGGGCGGGATTGCACCAGCAGTTCACAAGAACTGCTGGTGCAATGATAAATGCCGACAGCGTATGCTGTCGGTATTTATCGATGTGCATCGGACATGATACGTTACATTGTATCATGTCTGCTCGCACATTAATAAATATACCCCTTATACATATATATATATATATATATATATAAATATCTATTTATAGATACATAAAACATAATCTGCTCTGTACAAAACATTGGAATGTGGACTATTTACAGTAAATACATAGTTAAACCCTTTATTAAATATGAATATTGCATAATTATGCTTTAACATGTTTTCATCTATTTAATGGCAAACGGCTCAAATGCACTAATATATAGGTCTATATGTGTGTACATATATATATTTATGTGTTTATATCTGTATTTATGTCTGTAAATACATTTATACACATATAAATACATATACATATAAATATACAGTATATATACATACATATACATCTGTAGACATTTATATTTCCCCAATCCTTGTCTCTGATAGGATTTTGGAGTTTTTTATTCCATTGTTTAATAGAATTTGGGTGGGGGAACATCTTTAGGGAGCAGTAATAGGCAATAATTAATTGTTATTAAGTTTTTTGGTGAGGTGGATGCTAAACACAATGTCTCCAGCAAGATAAGAGTTGTCCCTGATTTTGTGGGCCAAAACTTCTATTGTAAGTGCAAAAAATAACTGAGATAGTGGGCATCCCTGACGTGTGCCAATAGTTATATTAAAAGGGTTAGACAATATATTATTTAACTTGACCTGTGAGGAGCGTGTTGAGTATAAAGAAAATATGTTATTAATGAATCACTGACCAAATTTAATCTTCAACAGGGTAGCCTTCAGAAAAATCCAGGTAATCCTGTCAAGGGTTTTTTGTGTTGTTAACCATAATTCATAAGGAGAGAAGCCTTGATGGTATTATCATTGGCCTCTCGGTCAGGAACAAATCCCACCTGATTAGGGGAGACCAATTTTGGTAAGGATTTGTTTAATCTGTTAGCAAGGATTTTTGCAAAAATGTTTATGTCATTGTTAAGAAGCGAAATCAGCCTAAAGTTTTCTGGTCTATCTATTGACTTACCCAGTTTTGGGATGATAGTAATGTGGGCTGTTAGCATAGATGAGGGAAATTCGTCAGATTTCTCTAAAGAGTTAAACAATGTAGTCAGATGTGTTGCTAAAATATTTTTATCGTTTTTATAATATTTTGAGCTTATGCCATCAGGGCCATTGGCAGATGTTGAGGAATTCCTCAATGGAGTTGGGGTTATCCAACTGCTCTGCTTCCTCCTCTCTTAGTGATAGTAGGGATATGCCATCTAGGTAGGTGGTCATATCATCGGCTGTCAGGCGACAGGTACTATCATCATAGAGCAAACGAATGTCCTCTTTTAGAGAAAACCTAATAATGTCTAACAGTTGAACTGTACTGTACGTAACCAAGGTCAGATCTGAGGTTGACACAAATTGATATAGTTATGTGCATGGATATTTAGAGATTTGTGAGGTCAGTATCCTCACTGCTGATTCGGTAGTGTGTAGTTAAAAATGTAAATAGTTGCTGGGCTGAATGATGTTAATATTCATAAGTCAGAGAAGTACGAGGATACTTTGTAACTATAATTATGTAGATGTGTCACTGAGATCACAAAGGTGAAAAAAATGTCTTAGTGTGCTGCAAATAACATAGTGCAGAACAAAGGAACAACTTGGCTACCTTAACATTAAACAAAACATTAAGGGCAAGATTACAAGTAGAGCTCCACTGGTATTACAAGTTGACAGCAATGCAACTCAAGCTTACGTTCGTATTGCTGGAAAGCATGGCTTTCACAAGAACATAAACCCTTTTTATTATCAAATAAAAGAAATAAGAAATGGTGTTTGTAATACTTAGCGAGCATAGAGTTTTTTAATCGATGTATGTCCATCACGTCTGCTGGTGGTTCCTATTCTGGGGGAGTCTTTGTTTTTTCCCTTCATCAGGTTTCCTTTGGATATCTCTGGATGGTATGGAAGTACACTCAGTACTCTTGAGAAAGCCGCCAGGAAGGCGGAGAAACGCGTTGAGGCTCTGAGTATTTGTGACAGCTGCAGTTTTGAGAGAGGAAGTGGAAGTTAAGTCAAGTCAGCTTGCAAGAAAATGGGTGGTGACGTCACACTCCGGTATCGTTGATACTGCTGAATAGTACACATCAAGGCTCTTCAGACTTTCTTGGTATCGCCGATACTGCTGAATACACATCAAGGCTCTTCAGACTCTCCTCATTGTGATCACCAAGCAGCTACAAGTTTTTACTTGTGAAATGTGCATTATACTTCTATGTTTGTTAGTAGTTCCAACTTGTGTTTATTAAAGATTTGTCTGTCGGATCTCACACTATTCTGTGGCATTCTGTTTATTTCAGTGCTCCAGATTCCTCCTGTGATGTGGTATGGAAGATGTGATAGTTATACCCAGTTGTTTGCAGAATTCGTGAAGATCCGATTGGGTGCTATACATAAACTAGTTGCCATTTTTATTTGCTATTATGCAAACTGTGAATCTCCATTTGTAAGGGATTTTGTTAGCCTGTAAATCTGTAGTTATATATTTAAGGTCTCTCATTTTTTGCAGTGTGGTCGGGCTCAGAACGGGAAAATAATTTGTAACGGGATTCCTGTATGTGTCACTTTCCTGATGAATCTTGCTTTTTGTAAAATTTCATCTTTGTCCTTAAATTTAAAGAATTTGATGATTACATCTCTTGGGAGTGCTTTAGCAGAAGGTTTGGGTCTGAGAGCCCTGTGAGCTCTCTCTAAAGGTATATCTGCCCTTTTAGAGTGCGGAACAGATTCTGGAGATATCCATCAAGTGACGAATTGCTGACAGACTCAGGTATTCCCCTGATTCTGAGATTATTTCTTCTGTTCCTATTATCAAGGTCTTCCACTTTAGATAGAAGGAATTGGGAGGTGTCATCATGCTCTTGTAAAATGTGCATATTTTCTTGTAGGTTACATTCTTGTATACTTTGAAGTGTACAATAATGACACTAATCACTTATGCAACCAATATATGTCACTGCTTTGCTAGCAGCCCATTTTCTATATTTAAAAATATTATACCAACAGATGTCAACAGAGGACTTCTGGCTGCCTGGGTAGGAAATAGTTAGTTGCATCTGGTATTACTCAGCAAAATCCCCTCCTTGTATACACTAAAGACTGCCTAGTAATGTACCTTTCTATCAGCTGATCTTATCATGTGACATCGGTCAACTGGCGCAAGGGAATCCTTGTGTTTTATGCAGTAAAAATATTAAACTCTTTAACTGCCAGAAAGGGTTAAATGTATTGAGTTCTAGGGCAATCTTATTTTTAGCATAAGCAATTGCAAATAGATACCATCTTTATACAGAGAATTGGAACATAGTCATGTTGTATGGGACAAGCTAAACAATAATAATGACAATACCCCCAAATAACTTGACTAGTTCTAAATCTTCATGCACAAAGAATATTCTACATTTTCTGTTTTCATGAACTAATTTTATATGTGCAACAATAGCTTTTAAAGTGTATAATTTCAATATTATAATAATTATACCTGTGAATTACACAAACTAATCTTCAATAAACTATTGAAAAATACAGAATGGACAATTTTCCAGTTTAGTGGGAAATCTGGATTTGTTAGTGTTTGTGCAGACATATACAATCAATATTGTTAGTCCTGTCTGATAAACACAAATTAAAGGTGCATAAAACCCCAAAAAATGATTTCATGATTCAGATAGAACATGGATTTTTAGACAACTTTCCTATTTTCTTCTATTATAAATTTTGCTTCATTCTAGACCAAAGAATATATATTAATATTATAATATAAAACCATTATACATTCCAAATATGCTAGATGCGTTAAAGCTGTTTTGGAAAACAATGAGCTAACATGAGGCTCACTGGATGTACAAGGTCTCCTGTGGAACTCATAAATGTTACAATTCCAATAAAAACAATTTAATTTGCTTTGGGGCATTCTCTTTACTTCTGCATTCGAAGGCAAAAATTACTGTAGTATGTTGTTAAATTGAAAAATAAATATGAGTTTTATTCATCTTTGATCTTGCTTTTTGTAATTTAACAAAGAAAGGGAATTTAATTTGTAGCTTTTTAAAGGTGTTTACCTACATAAACTATTATAAAATAAAATATTCATTGTATTAAGTGCAACAAAAGTGTTTTTTCTCTTTTTGTTTCATATTAGATTTCACATTTTCATGTTTTAATTCATAGTAATTTATGCAGGGAATCAAGAATCTTGTCTAAATAGCTACAAATGAAATTCCTATTCTTTGTTGTGTAAAATTGATTCTAAAAAGCTGTCAAGGTTGTGTCAAATACATATTTGTAAGCATTTTGAACATAAAGAGACACAGCATGGAATTGTGTTGAAAAATAAAAACATAATTTATTCTTATTTGATAAATTCCTTTCTTTCTTGGTAGTGAGAGCCCACGATCCTTACTCTTGGGAATTACATCACCTTGCCACCAAAAGGAGGCAAAGACAATCTACACATGAGCTTTAAATATCCCTCCTACTTTCTCTACTGTCCTAGTAGTACATCTAGCCAAGGATATGAGAAAAGTAAGACAGATAGTAGAGAAAAATAGGGGTACAAAAAAGGGGACTGCCGCCACTAGAAACAAAAATGTAGTAATATGGGTGGGTTTGTGTACTCTCACTACCAAGAAAGAAAGAAATTTATCAGGTTAGAATAAATTATGCTCTATTTCTTATGGTAGTGAACGTTCATGATCCTTACTCTTGGGAACCAATACCCAACCTGTGGAGTCCATGAAAATCAGGTGGGAAAAGAAAGGCAGGCCTCTATTTGCTGAGATCTAAACATAGGATCAAATTCTGTTACCCTGCCTTGGGTGATATACACTGGCGAATGACTCACCATAGAAGAAGAACTAGAACTCTGAGTAGGATTCTGTAAAACAGATGCGAGATAAGACCTACATAATTGGGCAGGAGGGCATACCATAACCAATTTGCTTAATAGGTATTTATTAGATGGAAAAACAATATCTGAAGCTACTAACCTGCAATCACCAAACAAGAACCTGGCACAGTAAAGCACTAACGCTATACCACCTGAAAACAGCCCCCAAAGAGAATAAAAGTTCCCCTTAGAGAAGGACAACTTTTTTAAATATGGGCTGTTCCCTACAGGAAAACCTAGACTAAACTGTCTAAAGTCAAGATGAAAAAACGCAGTGACGCAGTAGCATCTAGGAACCGCAAATACATTTTCTTAAAAATTACATATATTAATATATATACAGTGAATGTTGAAAAGAATCAACCACCCCTTGAAAATAATCACATTTTGTTGCATTGCAGCCTAAAAAAAAGACAGACACAGTTTTTGTTGATTCAGTTGTAATTACTCAGTGCAACTTATAACATTCAACTGAAAGATATAACACCAACATGTCAGGCAAAAATAAGGACAATTCAAAAACAGAATCATTGAGTTGCAAAAAGAATCGCCCCCTCCTAAAATTAAACTCAATCATGTGTAGCTAATCACCTTCTCAACGGCACACACAAAGCCATTTGACCTTCAACCGTGATCAGCTGTGGGCATATTAATTAGCTCAGCATCAACTATGGGTGGCAAGGCACTGTCAAAAGATCTCCAGGATAATGTTGTGGACAGGCACAAGTCAGGAGATGGATACAAGAAAATATCAAAGGCTTTAACAATGCCTAGAAGCACAGTGAAGTCTATTATTAAGAAGAAGTGGAAGGTATTTGGTATAACACAGACACTCTCTGGATCAGGACGTCGCTCTAAACTGGATGAAAGAGCCAGGAGGAAACTGGTCAGAGAGGCTACCAAGAGGCCCACAGCAACACTGAAGCAGTCCTGTCTATCCTGTTATGGGGGTGTTTCTCTGCAGCAGGCACTGGAGCAATTGTCAGGATAGAAGGAATAATGGATGGGGCAAAATACCATCAAATTCTTGAGGAATATCTGCTACCCTCTGCTAGGAAGTTGTCAATGGGAAGAAGATTTACCTTCCAACATGACAATGACCCAAAGCACTCAGCAAAAATGACCACACAGTTGTTGAAGGAGAAAAAGGTGAATGTCCTTGCATGGCCTAGTCAGAGCCCAGACTTAAACTCCATTGAATATCTGTTCTGTGGCATGACTTGAAGACTGCAGTCCACAAATGGTCACCAACGGTACAGGAGCAGTTCTGCAAAGAAGAGTGGGCAAATATTGCACAGTCTAGATGTGCAAAGTTAGTAGAGACATATCCCAACAGACTAAAGACTGTACTCAAAGCAAAAGGTGGTTGAATATATTCTGACACAAGCTTGTGATCCTTTTTGCAACTCAGTGATTCTGTTTTTGAATTGTTTTATTTTTGACTGACATGTTGGTGTTTTCAATTGAAGGTCAATTTTGACTAATTAGTGCCCGGTTTTTAATAATCCTATTAAAAACAAGGGCACTTTAATTTATCAAAATTGACATTTCAAACGTTTTCTTCAAAAACGTACTTTTTAATCCTGTGAGCCACTGCAGTGCTTCCTCCGACCATCGCAAGCCCTCTTTGCGGGTCCAAAATGACAAACGCTGTGTTTGGAGGAAGCCGGATTTGTCATTTCTGATGTAAGCAGAGGCTTCTTCCACAGCTATCTTCCACTGTACATGTTACCTCTGATATTACTACACCTGGGGTATTTTAATTTGTGTTCCTCACCCTTCAAAACATTTCTACTGATGCCCATGGTGCCTCCATCATACATCTGGTGAAATTTTCCTGAGCATACAACATTCTACACAGTGATTGGTTATGTAAAAGCAAAAGTTAATTTACTTATTTCTCTGAATAGCCACAGCAAATGAGACTAAGAACATGGTATACACTGGGCTTTTCAAGATGTGTACTATAAAATGACAGTTATATTATTTAACATAGTAGATGAGGTTGAAAAAAGACTGAAGTCCATCGAGTTCAACCTATACAAATCTAAAATATATACAAAAAGCTCCAGTTAAGCTTAAATAATCCCACTAAAAGGTGACCCATTTAATACTAGCAATCATATCCATGAATTTTGTTTATAGACAGAAATGTATCCAAACAATTTTTAAATGTATCTAGGGTATTGGCATTCACTACCTCCTTTGGTAATGAGTTCCACAATTTTTTTGCTCCTACAGCGAAAAAATGTTTCCGTTGCAGGAGATTAAATCTCCTTTCCTCCAACCTTAAATTGTGACCTCTGGTCACAAACTATTTTCTTTGAATAAACAGAGCTTCTGCCATCTCTGTATATGGGCCTTGAATATATTTATATAAAGTTATCATGTCACCTCTTAAGCGCCTTTTTTTCTAAAGAAAACAGACCCAGTTTGGCTAGCCTCTCCTCATAGCTTAAATTCTCCAATCCCCTTATTAGTATTGTGGCCCTTCTCTGAACTTTTTCTAGTTCTGCAATATCTTTTTTTGCGATCGGTCCCAGAACTGCACTCCATACTCAAGGTGAGGTCTTACCAGGGATTTATATAGTGACAGAATTATGCTTTCCTCCCTTGAATCAATGCCTCTTTTAATACATGCTAGTATCTTATTAGCATTTAAAGCCGCTGCACTGCATTGTGCACCCATCTTTAGCTTGTTATCTATTAATACCCCCAAATCCCTTTCCTCCTGTGTTTGGCTAAGTCTTGTCCCATTTAAATAATACGTTGCCTGCTTATTTTTACTTCCAAAATGTAGAACCTTGCATTTTCCCGTATTACATCTAATTTTCCATTTACCTGCCCATACTTCTAATTTTTGCAGGTCCCTTTGTAACGAACGTTCATTCTGCGCTGACCTAATGACCTTGCTTAACTTAGTATCATCTGCAAAAATAGAGATGTCGCTATTTAATCCTTTCTCCAAGTCATTTATAAAAATATTAAAAAGAATAGAGCCCAGTACTGATCCCTGGGGGATTCCACTAATTACCTTTGTCCAATCTGAGTAAGATCCATTTACTACTACTTGTTGCACCCTATCTTTTATCCAGTTATTTATCCATGAGCTAACATTTTCAGCTATTCCCAGTCCCTTAATTGTGTGCATCAATCTCTCATGTGGCACTGTATCAAACAGTATATCACATCAATTGATTCCCTTTTATCTATATTTTTACTTACTCATAGAATCCTCATAGAATCTAATTAGATTAATTTGGCATGATCTATTTCTCATAAAACCATGCTGATTAGAACTCATAATCTTGTTTACACGAATATGCTCATCAATATAATCAATTATAATCCCTTCAAATATCTTCTCCACTATTTATGTCAGACTAACTGGTCTATAGCTTCCTGGATCATCCCTACTTCCCTTTTTGAAGAGTGGCACCACATCAGCTTTATGCCAATCCTGGGGTACCATGCCTGAGGATAATGAGTCTTGAAAAATTAAGAGCAGAGGTTTGTCTATAACAGTGCTAAGTTCCCTTAACACCATTGGGTGTATTCCATCTGGGCCTGGAGTTTTATTTACCTTAATATTATCCAATTTGTTCCTGATATCCTCTATACATAACCCAGTTAATGGTATGGGCTGGCATGTTCTATTTTGTTCCAAAGTATCATCCAATGGTTCTTATCTTGTGTATACTGAAGAAAAAAACTGGTTTAGTATCTCAGCCTTCTCCCTGTCACTGTTAATCATGCTACCCTCCGCGTATTTTAATGTACCTATATTGTCTTTCTTAGATTTTTTGCTATTTATGTACTTAAAAAACCTTTTAGGGTTAGACTTAGAATCCTTTGCAATTAATTTTTAATATTCAATTTTGGCTAATTTGATTGCTTTTTTGCATGCTTTGTTACAGTCCTTATAAATATGGAATTTTGAGTCTGTACTATTTTCTTTGAATAATTTAAACGCTCTACGTTTTTTCCTAATTTCTCTTAACACATTTATATTCAGATAGAAAGTAGAAAGAGGGCGCCACAATAGCGTGATACCGTCTGGATATGTAGGTATAGATATAAGTAAGTATTATGCTTACCAGATGGTGTGACACTGTGCTGTGACCAGTGCAAGAAAGCAGGCTAGCACTTATCAGTGGCTAGTACACTGTGGAAGCCAAGCTCCAAAGGCACTTGTCCTAGTTGAAACTCTGAGTGTGTCTCCTGTTGGCTGGACTTCAGGTGCTGCAGAGGTGTAATCTTTTGTGTGTTGTTCAGTTGGTATTGATAAACCACAACACAGACAACTTCAATAAAATGGCTTTTAATACTTATGACGCGTTTCTCAACCTCAAACAGGTTGTTAATTCACTTTTTTATCTGATGAAACAACCTGTTTGAGGTTGAGAAACGCGTCATAAGTATTAAAAGCCATTTTATTGAAGTTGTCTGTGTTGTGGTTTATCAATACCAACTGAACAACACACAAAAGATTACACCTCTGCAGCACCTGAAGTCCAGCCAACAGGAGACACACTCAGAGTTTCAACTAGGACAAGTGCCTTTGGAGCTTGGCTTCCACAGTGTACTAGCCACTGATAAGTGCTAGCCTGCTTTCTTGCACTGGTCACAGCACAGTGTCACACCATCTGGTAAGCATAATACTTACTTATATCTATACCTACATATCCAGACGGTATCACGCTATTGTGGCGCCCTCTTTCTACTTTCTATTTTAACAGTTGTTCCACACTCTCTGGGATCAAGAGGAGCAGCCCTACCCACGTAACAGGAGGATACCTTTATCCCTTCAATTTACTACCAGTCTATGGACATTAAACAGGACTAGTACGGTAGACTTGATCTACTATATTTTAAGTGTACTACCTGGTTTTATATTGATTATTGCTTTTTTATATTTTAAATATCAGCGCTCTTTTATATCCCTTTATTGGGATATGTTCACATTTATATTCAGCCACATTGGCTTGGATTTTTTATTTTTATAACCATATGGTATTTGTTGATATGTATATTTATTTAACAAAGTTAAATCGTTGAATTTTGCTTTCTTAAAATTAAAAGTCTTGGTTAAAGCTTTAAGACACTGCTTATGAAAAGAGATTTTTTAAATGTGACCATGTTATGATCACTGTTACCCAAATGTTCTTTGACTTCTATGTTTGATATTATATCTGTATTATTTGATAGCATTAAATCCAATATAGCGTTACTCCTAGTTGGCTCCTCTATTAATTTTGACAAGAAGTTATCCCTGAGAACATTTAAAAAACAGAATTTATGTTTACCTGATAAATTACTTTCTCCAACGGTGTGTCCGGTCCACGGCGTCATCCTTACTTGTGGGATATTCTCTTCCCCAACAGGAAATGGCAAAGAGCCCAGCAAAGCTGGTCACATGATCCCTCCTAGGCTCCGCCTACCCCAGTCATTCGACCGACGTTAAGGAGGAATATTTGCATAGGAGAAACCATATGGTACCGTGGTGACTGTAGTTAAAGAAAATAAATTATCAGACCTGATTAAAAAAACCAGGGCGGGCCGTGGACCGGACACACCGTTGGAGAAAGTAATTTATCAGGTAAACATAAATTCTGTTTTCTCCAACATAGGTGTGTCCGGTCCACGGCGTCATCCTTACTTGTGGGAACCAATACCAAAGCTTTAGGACACGGATGAAGGGAGGGAGCAAATCAGGTCACCTAAATGGAAGGCACCACGGCTTGCAAAACCTTTCTCCCAAAAATAGCCTCAGAAGAAGCAAAAGTATCAAACTTGTAAAATTTGGTAAAAGTGTGCAGTGAAGACCAAGTCGCTGCCCTACATATCTGATCAACAGAAGCCTCATTCTTGAAGGCCCATGTGGAAGCCACAGCCCTAGTGGAATGAGCTGTGATTCTTTCGGGAGGCTGCCGTCCGGCAGTCTCGTAAGCCAATCTGATGATGCTTTTAATCCAAAAAGAAAGAGAGGTAGAAGTTGCTTTTTGACCTCTCCTTTTACCGGAATAAACAACAAACATGGAAGATGTTTGTCTAAAATCCTTTGTAGCATCTAAATAGAAGTTTAGAGCGCGAACAACATCCAAATTGTGCAACAATCGTTCCTTCTTTGAAACTGGTTTCGGACACAGAGAAGGTACGATAATCTCCTGGTTAATGTTTTTGTTAGAAACAACTTTTGGAAGAAAACCAGGTTTAGTACGTAAAACCACCTTATCTGCATGGAACACCAGATAAGGAGGAGAACACTGCAGAGCAGATAATTCTGAAACTCTTCTAGCAGAAGAAATTGCAACTAAAAACAAAACTTTCCAAGATAATAACTTAATATCAACGGAATGTAAGGGTTCAAACGGAACCCCCTGAAGAACTGAAAGAACCAAATTGAGACTCCAAGGAGGAGTCAAAGGTTTGTAAACAGGCTTAATTCTAACCAGAGCCTGAACAAAGGCTTGAACATCTGGCACAGCTGCCAGCTTTTTGTGAAGTAACACAGACAAGGCAGAAATCTGTCCCTTCAGGGAACTTGCAGATAATCCTTTTTCCAATCCTTCTTGAAGGAAGGATAGAATCCTAGGAATCTTAACCTTGTCCCAAGGGAATCCTTTAGATTCACACCAACAGATATATTTTTTCCAAATTTTGTGGTAAATCTTTCTAGTTACAGGCTTTCTGGCCTGAACAAGAGTATCGATAACAGAATCTGAGAACCCTCGCTTCGATAAGATCAAGCGTTCAATCTCCAAGCAGTCAGCTGGAGTGAAACCAGATTCGGATGTTCGAACGGACCCTGAACAAGAAGGTCTCGTCTCAAAGGTAGCTTCCAAGGTGGAGCCGATGACATATTCACCAGATCTGTATACCAAGTCCTGCGTGGCCACGCAGGAGCTATCAAGATCACCGACGCCCTCTCCTGATTGATCCTGGCTACCAGCCTGGGGATGAGAGGAAACGGCGGGAACACATAAGCTAGTTTGAAGGTCCAAGGTGCTACTAGTGCATCCACTAGAGCCGCCTTGGGATCCCTGGATCTGGACCCGTAGCAAGGAACTTTGAAGTTCTGACGAGAGGCCATCAGATCCATGTCTGGAATGCCCCACAGCTGAGTGACTTGGGCAAAGATTTCCGGATGGAGTTCCCACTCCCCCGGATGCAATGTCTGACGACTCAGAAAATCCGCTTCCCAATTTTCCACTCCTGGGATGTGGATAGCAGACAGGTGGCAGGAGTGAGACTCCGCCCATAGAATGATTTTGGTCACTTCTTCCATCGCTAGGGAACTCCTTGTTCCCCCCTGATGGTTGATGTACGCAACAGTTGTCATGTTGTCTGATTGAAACCGTATGAACTTGGCCCTCGCTAGCTGAGGCCAAGCCTTGAGAGCATTGAATATCGCTCTCAGTTCCAGAATATTTATCGGTAGAAGAGATTCTTCCCGAGACCAAAGACCCTGAGCATTCAGGGATCCCCAGACCGCGCCCCAGCCCATCAGACTGGCGTCGGTCGTGACAATGACCCACTCTGGTCTGCGGAATGTCATCCCTTGTGACAGGTTGTCCAGGGACAGCCACCAACGGAGTGAGTCTCTGGTCCTCTGGTTTACTTGTATCTTCGGAGACAAGTCTGTATAGTCCCCATTCCACTGACTGAGCATGCACAGTTGTAATGGTCTTAGATGAATGCGCGCAAAAGGAACTATGTCCATTGCCGCTACCATCAACCCGATCACTTCCATGCACTGAGCTATGGAAGGAAGAGGAACGGAATGAAGTATCCGACAAGAGTCTAGAAGTTTTGTTTTTCTGGCCTCTGTCAGGAAAATCCTCATTTCTAAGGAGTCTATTATTGTTCCCAAGAAGGGAACCCTTGTTGACGGAGATAGAGAACTCTTTTCCACGTTCACTTTCCATCCGTGAGATCTGAGAAAGGCCAGGACAATGTCCGTGTGAGCCTTTGCTTGAGGAAGGGACGACGCTTGAATCAGAATGTCGTCCAAGTAAGGTACTACAGCGATGCCCCTTGGTCTTAGCACAGCTAGAAGGGACCCTAGTACCTTTGTGAAAATCCTTGGAGCAGTGGCTAATCCGAAAGGAAGCGCCACGAACTGGTAATGTTTGTCCAGGAATGCGAACCTTAGGAACCGATGATGTTCCTTGTGGATAGGAATATGTAGATACGCATCCTTTAAATCCACCGTGGTCATGAATTGACCTTCCTGGATGGAAGGAAGAATAGTTCGAATGGTTTCCATCTTGAACGATGGAACCTTGAGAAACTTGTTTAAGATCTTGAGATCTAAGATTGGTCTGAATGTTCCCTCTTTTTTGGGAACTATGAACAGATTGGAGTAGAACCCCATCCCTTGTTCTCTTAATGGAACAGGATGAATCACTCCCATTTTTAACAGGTCTTCTACACAATGTAAGAATGCCTGTCTTTTTATGTGGTCTGAAGACAACTGAGACCTGTGGAACCTCCCCCTTGGGGGAAGTCCCTTGAATTCCAGAAGATAACCTTGGGAGACTATTTCTAGCGCCCAAGGATCCAGAACATCTCTTGCCCAAGCCTGAGCGAAGAGAGAGAGTCTGCCCCCCACCAGATCCGGTCCCGGATCGGGGGCCAACATTTCATGCTGTCTTGGTAGCAGTGGCAGGTTTCTTGGCCTGCTTTCCCTTTTTCCAGCCTTGCATTGGTCTCCAAGCTGGCTTGGCTTGAGAAGTATTACCCTCTTGCTTAGAGGACGTAGCACTTTGGGTTGGTCCGTTTCTACGAAAGGGACGAAAATTAGGTTTATTTTTTGCCTTGAAAGGCCGATCCTGAGGAAGGGCGTGGCCCTTACCCCCAGTGATATCAGAGATAATCTCTTTCAAGTCAGGGCCAAACAGCGTTTTCCCCTTGAAAGGAATGTTAAGTAGCTTGTTCTTGGAAGACGCATCAGCCGACCAAGATTTCAACCAAAGCGCTCTGCGCGCCACAATAGCAAACCCTGAATTCTTAGCCGCTAACCTAGCCAATTGCAAAGTGGCGTCTAGGGTGAAAGAATTAGCCAATTTGAGAGCATTGATTCTGTCCAAAATCTCCTCATAAGGAGGAGAATCACTATCGACCGCCTTTATCAGCTCATCGAACCAGAAACATGCGGCAGTAGCGACAGGGACAATGCATGAAATTGGTTGTAGAAGGTAACCCTGCTGAACAAACATTTTTTTAAGCAAACCTTCTAATTTTTTATCCATAGGATCTTTGAAAGCACAACTATCCTCTATGGGTATAGTGGTGCGTTTGTTTAAAGTGGAAACCGCTCCCTCGACCTTGGGGACTGTCTGCCATAAGTCCTTTCTGGGGTCGACCATAGGAAACAATTTTTTAAATATGGGGGGAGGGACGAAAGGAATACCGGGCCTTTCCCATTCTTTATTAACAATGTCCGCCACCCGCTTGGGTATAGGAAAAGCTTCTGGGAGCCCCGGCACCTCTAGGAACTTGTCCATTTTACATAGTTTCTCTGGGATGACCAACTTGTCACAATCATCCAGAGTGGATAATACCTCCTTAAGCAGAATGCGGAGATGTTCCAACTTAAATTTAAATGCAATCACATCAGGTTCAGCTTGTTAAGAAATGTTCCCTGAATCAGTAATTTCTCCCTCAGACAAAACCTCCCTGGCCCCATCAGACTGGGTTAGGGGCCCTTCAGAAATATTATTATCAGCGTCGTCATGCTCTTCAGTATCTAAAACAGAGCAATCGCGCTTACGCTGATAAGTGTTCATTTTGGCTAAAATGTTTTTGACAGAATTATCCATTACAGCCGTTAATTGTTGCATAGTAAGGAGTATTGGCGCGCTAGATGTACTAGGGGCCTCCTGAGTGGGCAAAACTCGTGTAGACGAAGGAGGGAATGATGCAGTACCATGCTTACTCCCCTCACTTGAGGAATCATCTTGGGCATCATTGTCATTGTCACATAAATCACATTTATTTAAATGAATAGGAATTCTGGCTTCCCCACATTCAGAACACAGTCTATCTGGTAGTTCAGACATGTTAAACAGGCATAAACTTGATAACAAAGTACAAAAAACGTTTTAAAATAAAACCGTTACTGTCACTTTAAATTTTAAACTGAACACACTTTATTACTGCAATTGCGAAAAAACATGAAGGAATTGTTCAAAATTCACCAAATTTTCACCACAGTGTCTTAAAGCCTTAAAAGTATTGCACACCAAATTTAACCCTTAAAATAACGGAACCGGAGCCGTTTTGAACTTTAACCCCTTTACAGTCCCTGGTATCTGCTTTGCTGAGACCCAACCAAGCCCAAAGGGGAATACGATACCAAATGACGCCTTCAGAAAGCCTTTTCTAAGTATCAGAGCTCCTCTCACATGCGACTGCATGCCATGCCTCTCAAAAACAAGTGCGCCACACCGGCGCGAAAATGAGGCTCTGCCTATGCTTTGGGAAAGCCCCTAAGAATAAGGTGTCTAAAACAGTGCCTGCCGATATTATTATATCAAAATACCCAGATAAAATGATTCCTCAAGGCTAAATATGTTTAATGAATCGATTTAGCCCAGAAAAAGTCTACAGTCTTAATAAGCCCTTGTGAAGCCCTTATTTACGATCGTAATAAACATGGCTTACCGGATCCCATAGGGAAAATGACAGCTTCCAGCATTACATCGTCTTGTTAGAATGTGTCATACCTCAAGCAGCAAGAGACTGCTCACTGTTCCTCCAACTGAAGTTAATTGCTCTCAACAGTCCTGTGTGGAACAGCCATGGATTTTAGTGACGGTTGCTAAAATCATTTTCCTCATACAAACAGAAATCTTCATCTCTTTTCTGTTTCTGAGTAAATAGTACATGCCAGCACTATTTCAAAATAACAAACTCTTGATTGAATAATAAAAACTACAGTTAAACACTAAAAAACTCTAAGCCATCTCCGTGGAGATGTTGCCTGTACAACGGCAAAGAGAATGACTGGGGTAGGCGGAGCCTAGGAGGGATCATGTGACCAGCTTTGCTGGGCTCTTTGCCATTTCCTGTTGGGGAAGAGAATATCCCACAAGTAAGGATGACGCCGTGAACCGGACACACCTATGTTGGAGAAATCTATCCCCCTTAGCTGAATTACTAGTTTCATTGGCCCAGTTTATATCAGGGTAGTTAAAATCTCTCATAATGCAGCCTTACCCATTTGCATTAGTAGTTTAGTTTCATCCAGGTCACTAATGTTGGGGGGCTTGTAGCATGTTCCTAGTAATATTTTTTTAGGATTTCTCCCCCAACTCTTTATTTCCACCCACAGGGTCTCTACATTGTCGCCTGTATCAGAAATATCTTCCCTTATTGTAGGTTTAAGGTTAGGTTTAATATACATGCATATTCCTCCACCCCTTTTATTATTCCTGTCCCTCCTAAATAAAGTATACCCCTCTAAGTTAACTGCCCAGTCATGTGAATCATCCCACCAAGTTTCAGTTATACTGATAACATCATAGTCCTCTTCTGCAACTAAGAGCGTCAGCTCCCCCATTTTACCTGTCATGCTTCTTGCATTTGTTGTCATACATTTAATTTTCATGTACTTTCTGCTGATACTTGGAGTGCTTTCCTCCATACTTTCTAATGTGATATTTCTTAAGTCATCTCTTCCTTGAGTGACAGATTCACAGACTGATCTCTCTATTCTATTGTGTTCTAACTACCCCCCCCCCTTTCCTAGTTTAAAAGATTCTCTAAACTTGCTACCATCCTTTTCCCCAACACACCTGCACCCATGTCATCCAGATGCAATCCATTCTTACTGTACAAATTGTATTCAAGTGAAAAGTCAGCCCAGTGCTCTAAAAAGTGAAACCTCTCATTTTTACACCATGTTTTTAACCATGAATTCACAGACCTTAGCTCCTTCTGCCTTACTGAATTAGCACACGGCACTGGTAATATCTCCAAAAATATTACTTTGGAGGTCCTTGCTTTAAGCTTGCTACCTAACTCCCTGAAGTCATTGTTTAGGACTCCCCATCTCCCGCTGATTCCTTTATTAGTACCAATATGCACCATGACTGCAGGATCAGACCCACATCCCTCTAACAATCTATCAATATGCTTCACAATATGCCTAACACGAGCCCCTGGAAGACAGTAAACTGTTCTATTTAAAGGGTCTGGATGACAAATTACACTATCAACCTTCCTAATAATAGAGTCTCCTACCACCAACATCTGCCTCAGGCCCTGACTTGTATGCCCCTCTTCCATGACTGAAGAACTGTTAACTATAGTATTGCCCTCTACCATGTCTGAGGGACTGCCCCCCATAGTATGCTCCTCTTCCATGACTAAAGGACTGTTCACTAAACTAGGCAACACAGCCCTCTCTGACACTGCCACCCCTAAACTGATATACCCAACATCTTCACTTAATCTGGCTAATCTGTTGGGGTGTAACAGCTCAGAACTGGCCTGTCTCTTCCGCTTACCTTTACCTCGCCCTCTGACTGTGACCCAGCTACATTCTGGAGTCTCATCATCTGAATCCTCCCCATTCCCACTGCTAGAACCATTAACAACCAGCTCAGTCCTATCCATTTCCCTTTTAAGTGTCTGAATTTCATGCAGTGTTGCAATTCGTTCCTCCAGAACTCCAATATGAGTTTCTAAAGAGACAATATGCTGACACTTGCCACAAACATATAATCCCTGAAGTGGCTGCTCCAGGGATGCAAACATATGGCAAGCTGTACACTGAATGAGATTTAAAACATTCTTTCTGCAATGCAGTGCTTAGTCACTGATATTTGCAATGAACTTAAAAGGACATTAAAGGGACAGTGTAGTCAAAAATAAACTTTCATGATTCCGATAGGGCATGCAATTTTAAACAACATTCCAATTTACTTTTATCATCAAATTAGCTTTGTACTCTTGGTATTCTTAGTTAAAAGCTAAACCTAGGAGGATCATATGCTAATTTCTTAGCCCTTGAAAGCCGCCTCCTATCTGAATTTTGACAGTTTTTCACAGCTAAAGGGTGTTAGTTCATGTGTGCCATATATATAAAATTGTGCTCGTGGAGTTACTTAGGAGTCAGCACCGATTGGCTAAAATTCAAGTCTGTCAAAAGATCTGAGATAAGGGGGCAGTCTGCAGAGGCTTAGATACAAAGTAATCACAGAGGTAAAAAGTATATTATTATAACTGTGTTGGTTGTGCAAAACTGGGGAATGGGTAATAAAGGGATTATCTATCTTTTTAAACAATAAAAATGCTGGTGTAGGCTGTCCCTTTAACCCCTTAATGACCACAGCACTTTTCCATTTTCTGTCCGTTTGGGACCAAGGCTATTTTTACATTTTTGCGGTGTTTGTGTTTAGCTGTAATTTTCATCTTACTCATTTACTGTACCCACACATATTATATACCGTTTTTCTCGCCATTAAATGGACTTTCTAAAGATACCATTATTTTCATCATATCTTATAATTTACTATAAAAAAAATTATAAAATATGAGGAAAAAATTGAAAAAAACACACTTTTTCTAACTTTGACCCCCAAAATCTGTTACACATCTACAACCACCAAAAAACACCCGTGCTAAATAGTTTCTAAATTTTGTCCTGAGTTTAGAAATACCCAATGTTTACATCTTTTTTGCTTTTTTTGTAAGTTATAGGGCCATAAATACAAGTTGCACTTTGCTATTTCCAAACCATTATTTTTCAAAATTAGCGCTAGTTACATTAGAACACTAATATCTTTCAGGAATCTCTGAATATCCATTGACATGTATATAATTTTTTTTAGTAGACATCCCAAAGTATTGATCTAGGCCCATTTTGGTATATTTCATGCCACCATTTCACCGCCAAATGCGATTAAATACAAAAAATCGTTCACTTTTTTACAAATTTTTTCACAAACTTTTGGTTTCTCACTGAAATTATTTACAAACAGCTTGTGCAATTATGGCTTAAATGGTTGTAAATTCTTCTCTGGGATCCCTTTTGTTCAGAAATAGCAGACATATATGGCTTTGACGTTTCTTTTTAGTAATTAGAAGGCTGCTAAATGCCACTGCGCACTACACGTGTATTATGCCCAGCAGTGAAGGGGTTAATTATGGAGCATGTAGGGAGCTTCTAGGGTTAATTTTAGCTTTAGTGTAGTGTAGTAGACAACCCCAAGTATTGATCTAGGCCCATTTTGGTATATTTCATGCCACCATTTCACCGCCAAATGCGATCAAATTAAAAAAAACGCTAAATTTTTCACAATTTTAGGTTTCTCACTGAAATCATTTACAAACAGCTTGTGCAATTATGGCACAAATGGTTGTAAATGCTTCTCTGGGATCCCCTTTGTTCAGAAATAGCAGACATATATGGCTTTGGCGTTGCTTTTTGGTAATTAGAAGGCCGCCAAATGCCGCTGCATTTCACTCGTGTATTATGGCTAGCAGTGAAGGGGTTAATTATGTAGCTTGTAGGGAGCTTGCAGGGTTAATTTTAGCTTTAGTGTAGAGCTCAGCCTCCCACCTGAAACATGAGACCCCCTGATCTCTCCCAAACAGCTCTCTTCCCTCCCCCACCCCCCAATTGTCCCTGCCATCTTAAGTACTGGCAGAAACTCTGCCAGTACTAAAATAAAAGCTATATTTGGGTTTTTTGTTTTTTTTGTTTTTTAGCATATTTACATATGCTGCTGTGTAGGATCCCCCCTTAGCCCCCAGCCTTACTGATCCCCCACCAAAGAGCTCTCTAACCCTCCCCCTCTGCCTTAATGGGCGCCATCTTGGGTACTGGCAGCTGTCTGCCAGTACCCAGTTTAGTGAAAAAATGTGCCTTTTTTTTAAAAAAAAACCCTTTTCTGCAGTGTAGCTTCCCCCCCCCCCCCCCAAGATCAACCCCCCACCCCTTCCACATCTCTTAGCTGTTATTTACAGCTTTCAAAAAGTTATTTGATGTACTTTTGAAACTTGATTTTTCTGTAGTGTAGCGGTTCCCTCCCGCTCCCGCCCCGTGCACGCGCGCGCTCCCGTGCGCGCTCCCGCCCCTCCCGCCCCCGATCCCGCCCCCCTCCACTCCACTGGGCACATCGATGGCCGCCCACCCGCCTCCCAGACTTGCTCCCACCCACCAACGATACCGGCCACCGATGTCCGGTGCAGAGAGGGCCACAGAGTGGCTCTCTCTGCATCGGATGGCCAAGGGGGGTTATTGCAGGATGCCTCCATATCGAGGCATCACTGCAATAACCGGAAAGCAGCTGGAAGCGAGCAGGATTTCCACACCGAGGACGTGCAGGGTACGTTCTCAGGCATTAACTGCCTTTTTTTTGAGGACGTACCCTGCACGTCCTCGGTCGTTAAGGGGTTAAACACATTTTGCTTCTATTTGAAACTGAACCCACACTGACTAGAGAAGCCAAAATTCTGTAACCTACAAATGCTGCAAATCAAATGGTTTGTTTGGACAATGTGAGATTTTGTCTGGATAGTAATGTAAATGAAACACATTTTTAATACAAAGATATTTTGATATTCTTTTATATTCACATACAATGGGGTCGATTTATAAATCAGCGGATGCTGCTTCCGTCCCACTCCGCCTCAGTTCCGCCTGAAGCGGAAGTTAAGAAACAGTAGCCCTAAGACCGCTGCTCCTTAACTCGTCCGCCACCTCTAAGGTGGCGCACAGCAAACAGCCCAATCGAATCCGATCAGGTTGATTGACACCTCCTGCTCGCAAATCTGCAGGGGGCGGTAATTCACCAGCAGTTCACAAGAACTGCTGGTGCAATGATGATAAATGCCGACAGCGTATGCTGTTGGCATTTATCGATGTGCAGCGGACATGATCCGCTATATGGGATCATGTCCGCTCGCACCTACATAAATTGACCCCTAAATCTCTTTATAGGTTAATAGCGTCTCCTTATTTTCTGGACATAATATAAATCAGGCAGATCTGAATGTGCTGAAACTGTGCTATTACACTGTGATCTTGTCCCTAATGATATGGTTATATATAAGAGGTTGTGTTTGTTCCCTCTATAAATATTAGAGTTCTGGCATTATTCCTTCCCTTCAGATAACTGATGAAAGCTCTGCTGGGGTGCATAGAAGCTGAGTACTTCATGACATGAGTTAAAGCAACATCAAGGTTATTTTATTTATTTTTAAATGCGTAGTATATGACAGCAGTTAAGTACGTCATTGCAAAATATCTGCATGCAAAATAAAAAATGTAAAACTGGGATATTGTCATTTTAGTGATACACCCTTTGAAAAGTGTCTAAATAGAGGCCAGATGCAAATGAGCTTATGCTCTACAATTACTGCAAACCTGTTGTCAGCATTATTTTGTGAGTGCTGTGCCTCGTAGTATTAATAGCAGAAGTAGTAATAATATATATTATAATTACTAATAATCATTATTAAAATTTGTAAAGAATTGCCAGATTAAACCATTGGTGCAGCAGCCTGTCAGTCACAAACCAATGACCCTGCAACACCCTGCTTTACACATGCCAACATCAGAAGCTAGCCATGCAGCCCCTCACTCAGCCCCATACCCACATCAGAAGCTAGCCATGCAGCCCCTCAATCTGCCCCATACCCATATCAGAAACTAGCCATGCAGCCCTTTAATCAGCCCCATACCCACAACAGAAGCTAGCCATATAGCCCCTCACTCAGCTCAATAGCCACAACAGAAGCTAGCTGTGGAGCCCAATACCCATAAAAGAAGCTCAAGCTAGCCATGCAGCCCCTCAACCCCATACCCACACCAGACGCATAGCCGCGCAGCTGTTCTGTCAGCCCCATACTCACATCAGAAGCTAGCCATGCAGCCCCTCAACCCCATACCCACACCAGACGCATAGCCGCGCAGCTGTTCTATCAGCCCCATACTCACATCAGAAGCTAGCCATGCAGTCCCTCAACCCCATACCCACACCAGACGCATAGCCGCGCAGCTGTTCTATCAGCCCCATACTCACATCAGAAGCTAGCCGCGCAGCTGTTCTATCAGCCCCATACTCACATCAGTAGCTAGCCGCGCAGCTGTTCTATCAGCCCCATACTCACATCAGAAGCTAGCCGCGCAGCTGTTCTATCAGCCCCATACTCACATCAGAAGCTAGCCATGCAGCTGTTCTGTCAGCCCCATACTCCCATAAGAAGCTAGTCATGCAGCTATTCTGTCAGTCCCATACTCACATCAGTAGCTAGTCATGCAGCTGTTCTGTCAGTCTCATACTCACATCAGAAGCTAGTCATGCAGCCCCTCAATCAGCTAACCATGCAGGTGTTCTGTCAGCCCTATACTCACATCAGAAGCTAGTTATGCAGCTGTTCTGTCAGTCCCATACTCACATCAGAAGCTAGTCATGCAGCTGTTCTGTCAGTCTCATACTCACATCAGTAGCTAGTCATGCAGCTGTTCTGTCAGTCTCATACTCACATCAGTAGCTAGTCATGCAGCTGTTCTGTCAGTCTCATACTCACATCAGTAGCTAGTCATGCAGCTGTTCTGTCAGTCTCATACTCACATCAGAAGCTAGTTATGCAGCTGTTCTGTCAGCCTCATACTCACATCAGTAGCTAGTCATGCAGCTATTCTGTCAGTCCCATACTCACATCAGTAGCTAGTCATGCAGCTGTTCTGTCAGTCTCATACTCGCATCAAAAGATAGTCATGCAGCCCCTCAATCAGCTAACCATGCAGGTGTTCTGTCAGCCCTATACTCACATCAGAAGCTAGTCATGCAGCTGTTCTGTCAGTCCCATACTCACATCAGAAGCTAGTTATGCAGCTGTTCTGTCAGTCTCATACTCACATCAGAAGCTAGTCATGCAGCTGTTCTGTCAGTCCCATACTCACATCAGAAGCTAGTCATGCAGCTGTTCTGTTAGTCCCATACTCACATTAGAAGCTAGTCATGCAGCTGTTCTGTTAGTCCCATACACACATCAGAAGCTAGTCATGCAGCTATTCTGTCAGCCCCATACTCACATCAGAAGCTAGTCATGCAGCTGTTCTGTCAGTCCCATACTCACATCAGAAGCTAGACATGCAGCTGTTCTGTCAGCCCCATACTCACATCAGAAGCTAGTCATGCAGCTATTCTGTCAGCCCCATACTCACATCAGTAGCTAGTCATGCAGCTGTTCTCTCAGCCCCATACCCACATCCAAAGCTAGTCATGCAGCTGTTCTCTCAGCCCCATACTCACATCAGAAGCTAGTCATGCAGCTGTTCTGTCAGTCTCATACTCACATCAGTAGCTAGTCATGCAGGTGTTCTGTCAGTCCCATACTCACATCAGACGCTAGTCATGCAGCTGTTATGTCAGCCTCATACTCACATCAGAAGCTAGTCATGCAGCTGTTATGTCAGCCTCATACTCACATCAGAAGCTAGTCATGCAGCTGTTCTGTCAGCCCCATACTCACATCAGAAGCTAGTAATGCAGCTGTTCTGTCAGTCCCTTACTCACATCAGAAGCTAGTAATGCAGCTGTTCTGTCAGTCCCATACTCACATCAGAAGCTAGTAATGCAGCTGTTCTGTCTGTCCCTTACTCACATCAGAAGCTAGTCATGCAGCTGCTCTGTAAGTCTCATACTCACATCAGTAGCTAGTCATGCAGCTGTTCTGTCAGTCCCATACTCACGTCAGAAGCTAGTCATGCATCTGTTCTGTCAGTCCCATACTCACATCAGAAGCTAGCCATGCAGCTGCTCTGTCAGTCCCATACTCACATCAGTAGCTAGTCATGCAGCTGTTCTGTCAGTCCCATACTCACACCAGAAGCTAGTCATGCAGCTGTTCTGTCAGTCCCATACTCACACCAGAAGCTAGTCATGCACGTGTTCTGTCAGTCCCATGCTTACATCAGAAGCTAGTCATGCAGCTGTTCTGTCAGTCTCATACTCACATCAGTAGCTAGTCATGCAGCTGTTCTGTCAGCCCCATACTCACATCAGAAGCTAGTTATGCAGCTGTTCTGTCAGTCTCATACTCACATCAGAAGCTAGTCATGCAGCTGTTCTGTCAGTCTCATACTCACATCAGTAGCTAGTCATGCAGCTGTTCTGTCAGCCCCATACTCACATCAGAAGCTAGTTATGCAGCTGTTCTGTCAGTCTCATACTCACATCAGAAGCTAGTTATGCAGCTGTTCTGTCAGCCCCATACTCACATCAGAAGCTAGTTATGCAGCTGTTCTGTCAGTCTCATACACACATCAGAAGCTAGTTATGCAGCTGTTCTGTCAGCCTCATACTCACATCAGAAGCTAGTCATGCAGCTGTTCTGTCAGCCCCATACTCACATCAGAAACTAGTCATGCAGCTGTTCTGTCAGCCCCATACTCCCATAAGAAGCTAGTCATGCAGCTATTCTGTCAGTCCCATACTCACATCAGTAGCTAGTCATGCAGCTGTTCTGTCAGTCTCATACTCACATCAGAAGCTAGTCATGCAGCCCCTCAATCAGCTAACCATGCAGGTGTTCTGTCAGCCCTATACTCACATCAGAAGCTAGTTATGCAGCTGTTCTGTCAGTCCCATACTCACATCAGAAGCTAGTCATGCAGCTGTTCTGTCAGTCTCATACTCACATCAGTAGCTAGTCATGCAGCTGTTCTGTCAGTCTCATACTCACATCAGTAGCTAGTCATGCAGCTGTTCTGTCAGTCTCATACTCACATCAGTAGCTAGTCATGCAGCTGTTCTGTCAGTCTCACACTCACATCAGAAGCTAGTTATGCAGCTGTTCTGTCAGCCTCATACTCACATCAGTAGCTAGTCATGCAGCTATTCTGTCAGTCCCATACTCACATCAGTAGCTAGTCATGCAGCTGTTCTGTCAGTCTCATACTCACATCAAAAGATAGTCATGCAGCCCCTCAATCAGCTAACCATGCAGGTGTTCTGTCAGCCCTATACTCACATCAGAAGCTAGTCATGCAGCTGTTCTGTCAGTCCCATAATCACATCAGAAGCTAGTTATGCAGCTGTTCTGTCAGTCTCATACTCACATCAGAAGCTAGTCATGCAGCTGTTCTGTCAGTCCCATACTCACATCAGAAGCTAGTCATGCAGCTGTTCTGTTAGTCCCATACTCACATTAGAAGCTAGTCATGCAGCTGTTCTGTTAGTCCCATACACACATCAGAAGCTAGTCATGCAGCTATTCTGTCAGCCCCATACTCACATCAGAAGCTAGTCATGCAGCTGTTCTGTCAGTCCCATACTCACATCAGAAGCTAGACATGCAGCTGTTCTGTCAGCCCCATACTCACATCAGAAGCTAGTCATGCAGCTATTCTGTCAGCCCCATACTCACATCAGTAGCTAGTCATGCAGCTGTTCTCTCAGCCCCATACCCACATCCAAAGCTAGTCATGCAGCTGTTCTCTCAGCCCCATACTCACATCAGAAGCTAGTCATGCAGCTGTTCTGTCAGTCTCATACTCACATCAGTAGCTAGTCATGCAGCTGTTATGTCAGCCTCATACTCACATCAGAAGCTAGTCATGCAGCTGTTATGTCAGCCTCATACTCACATCAGAAGCTAGTCATGCAGCTGTTCTGTCAGCCCCATACTCACATCAGAAGCTAGTAATGCAGCTGTTCTGTCAGTCCCTTACTCACATCAGAAGCTAGTAATGCAGCTGTTCTGTCAGTCCCATACTCACATCAGAAGCTAGTAATGCAGCTGTTCTGTCTGTCCCTTACTCACATCAGAAGCTAGTCATGCAGCTGCTCTGTAAGTCTCATACTCACATCAGTAGCTAGTCATGCAGCTGTTCTGTCAGTCCCATACTCACGTCAGAAGCTAGTCATGCATCTGTTCTGTCAGTCCCATACTCACATCAGAAGCTAGCCATGCAGCTGCTCTGTCAGTCCCATACTCACATCAGTAGCTAGTCATGCAGCTGTTCTGTCAGTCCCATACTCACACCAGAAGCTAGTCATGCAGCTGTTCTGTCAGTCCCATACTTACACCAGAAGCTAGTCATGCACGTGTTCTGTCAGTCCCATGCTTACATCAGAAGCTAGTCATGCAGCTGTTCTGTCAGTCTCATACTCACATCAGTAGCTAGTCATGCAGCTGTTCTGTCAGCCCCATACTCACATCAGAAGCTAGTTATGCAGCTGTTCTGTCAGTCTCATACTCACATCAGTAGCTAGTCATGCAGCTGTTCTGTCAGCCCCATACTCACATCAGAAGCTAGTTATGCAGCTGTTCTGTCAGTCTCATACTCACATCAGAAGCTAGTTATGCAGCTGTTCTGTCAGCCCCATACTCACATCAGAAGCTAGTTATGCAGCTGTTCTGTCAGTCTCATACACACATCAGAAGCTAGTTATGCAGCTGTTCTGTCAGCCTCATACTCACATCAGAAGCTAGTCATGCAGCTGTTCTGTCAGCCCCATACTCACATCAGAAACTAGTCATGCAGCTGTTCTGTCAGCCCCATACTCCCATAAGAAGCTAGTCATGCAGCTATTCTGTCAGTCCCATACTCACATCAGTAGCTAGTCATGCAGCTGTTCTGTCAGTCTCATACTCACATCAGAAGCTAGTCATGCAGCCCCTCAATCAGCTAACCATGCAGGTGTTCTGTCAGCCCTATACTCACATCAGAAGCTAGTCATGCAGCTGTTCTGTCAGTCCCATACTCACATCAGAAGCTAGTCATGCAGCTGTTCTGTCAGTCTCATACTCACATCAGTAGCTAGTCATGCAGCTGTTCTGTCAGTCTCATACTCACATCAGTAGCTAGTCATGCAGCTGTTCTGTCAGTCTCATACTCACATCAGTAGCTAGTCATGCAGCTGTTCTGTCAGTCTCACACTCACATCAGAAGCTAGTTATGCAGCTGTTCTGTCAGCCTCATACTCACATCAGTAGCTAGTCATGCAGCTATTCTGTCAGTCCCATACTCACATCAGTAGCTAGTCATGCAGCTGTTCTGTCAGTCTCATACTCACATCAAAAGATAGTCATGCAGCCCCTCAATCAGCTAACCATGCAGGTGTTCTGTCAGCCCTATACTCACATCAGAAGCTAGTCATGCAGCTGTTCTGTCAGTCCCATACTCACATCAGAAGCTAGTTATGCAGCTGTTCTGTCAGTCTCATACTCACATCAGAAGCTAGTCATGCAGCTGTTCTGTCAGTCCCATACTCACATCAGAAGCTAGTCATGCAGCTGTTCTGTTAGTCCCATACTCACATCAGAAGCTAGTCATGCAGCTGTTCTGTTAGTCCCATACACACATCAGAAGCTAGTCATGCAGCTATTCTGTCAGCCCCATACTCACATCAGAAGCTAGTCATGCAGCTGTTCTGTCAGTCCCATACTCACATCAGAAGCTAGACATGCAGCTGTTCTGTCAGCCCCATACTCACATCAGAAGCTAGTCATGCAGCTATTCTGTCAGCCCCATACTCAGATCAGTAGCTAGTCATGCAGCTGTTCTCTCAGCCCCATACCCACATCCAAAGCTAGTCATGCAGCTGTTCTCTCAGCCCCATACTCACATCAGAAGCTAGTCATGCAGCTGTTCTGTCAGTCTCATACTCACATCAGTAGCTAGTCATGCAGCTGTTATGTCAGCCTCATACTCACATCAGAAGCTAGTCATGCAGCTGTTATGTCAGCCTCATACTCACATCAGAAGCTAGTCATGCAGCTGTTCTGTTAGTCCCATACTCACATTAGAAGCTAGGTATGCAGGTGTTCTGTCAGTCCCATACTCACATCAGAAGCTAGCCATGAAGCTTTTCTGTCAGCACCATACTCACATCAGAAGCTAGTCATGCAGCTGTTCTGTCAGTCTCATACTCACATCAGAAGCTAGTCATGCAGCTGTTCTGTCAGTCCCATACTCACATCAGAAGCTAGTCATGCAGCTGTTCTGTTAGTCCCATACTCACATTAGAAGCTAGGTATGCAGGTGTTCTGTCAGTCCCATACTCACATCAGTAGCTAGTCATGCAGCTGTTCTGTCAGTCCCATACTCACATCAGAAGCTAGTTATGCAGCTGTTCTGTCTGACCTATACTCACATCAGCAAATAGTTATGCAGCTGTTCTGTCAGTCCAATACTCACATCAGAAACTAGTTAGGCAACCCCTCAATCAGACCCATACCCACATCAGAAGCTAGCCATGCAGCTTTTCTGTCAGTCTCATACTCACATCAGAAGCTAGTCATGCAGCTGTTCTGTCAGTCCCATACTCACATCAGAAGCTAGTCATGCAGCTGTTCTGTTAGTCCCATACTCACATTAGAAGCTAGTCATGCAGCTGTTCTGTTAGTCCCATACACACATCAGAAGCTAGTCATGCAGCTATTCTGTCAGCCCCATACTCACATCAGAAGCTAGTCATGCAGCTGTTCTGTCAGCCCCATACTCACATCAGAAGCTAGTCATGCAGCTGTTCTGTCAGTCCCATACTCACATCAGAAGCTAGTCATGCAGCTGTTCTGTCAGCCCCATACTCACATCAGAAGCTAGTCATGCAGCTATTCTGTCAGCCCCATACTCACATCAGTAGCTAGTCATGCAGCTGTTCTCTCAGCCCCTTACCCACATCCAAAGCTAGTCATGCAGGTGTTCTGTCAGTCCCATACTCACATCAGAAGCTAGTCATGCAGCTGTTATGTCAGCCTCATACTCACATCAGAAGCTAGTCATGCAGCTGTTCTGTCAGCCCCATACTCACATCAGAAGCTAGTCATGCAGCTGTTCTGTCAGCTCCATACTCACATCAGAAGCTAGTCATGCAGCTGTTCTGCCAGTCCCATACTCACATTAGAAGCTAGTCATGCAGCTGTTCTATCATCCCATACTCACATCAGAAGCTAACCATGCAGCTATTTTTTCAGTCCCATACTCACATCAGAAGCTAACCATGCAGCTGTTCTGTCAGTCCAATACTCACACCAGAAGCTAGTCATGCAGCTGTTATATAATCCCCATACTCACACCAGAAGCTAGTCATGCAGCTGTTATATAATCCCCATACTCACACCAGAAGCTAGTCATGCAGGTGTTCTCTCAGCCCCATACCCACATCAGAAGCTAAGCATGCAGCCCCTCAATCAGCCCTTTACACACATCAGAAGCTAGCCATTCAGCTGTTTTGTCTACACTATACTCACATCAGAAACTAGCCATGCAGCTGTTCCAGACATCCCAACTCTCCCTGAAGTTCAGGGAGTCTCCCTGATTGTAATAGCGGCTCCCTGATGCCAGCAAATGGAGTGCAATCTCCCTGAAACTCCAAGTACCATGAACCAATGGGGCCCAAATCCGTAAAAGTGTTTTTTTTTATTATAAGGAATGCCTTTAGTTGATGGGACGTTATACCCTCAAAGCATGCATCAGTAACAAAAAAGCCCCCCACTTATTTTAATAAAATAAACACAAATGCTACCTTATTTACTGCATGTAATTAAACTTCGTATTCTAAAATATTTAAGCATTCAACAAGCGTACAATCACTGGAAAATAGGTTTGTTGTATGTGGTTGTGCATTAAAGCTACCTTTTTTTAATGTGACTTTAGCGGGAAGCTACTTTAATGATATGTCCCTATCTTATTTAGGGTTTCAAGGTGTCCAATATATAACTGGGAGCGGGGGGGTGGGGGGGGTGGTGGTTGCAGCACAGTATCAGGTGAAGCCACCTCCCTGAAATGAGTTTTTGCAGGTTGGGATGTCTGCTGTTCTGTCAGTCCCATACTCACATCAGAAGCTATTCATGCAGCTGTTCTGTCAGTCCCATACTCACATCAGAAGCTATTCATGCAGCTATTCTGTCCTTCCAATACTCACATCACAAGCTAGTCATGCAGCTGTTCTGTCCGTCCAATACTCACATCAGAAGCTAGTCATGCAGCCCCTCAATCAGACCCATGCTCACATCAGAAGCTAGGCATGCATCTATTCTGTCAGCCCCATACTCACATCAGAAGCTAGCCATGCAGGTGTTCTGTCAGCCTCATACTCACATCAGTAGCTATTCATGCAGGTGTTCTGTCAGTCCCATACTTACAGCAGAAGCTAGTCATGCAGCTGTTCTGTCTGACCTATACTCACATCAGCAAATAGTTATGCAGCTGTTCTGTCAGTCCAATACTCACATCAGAAGCTAGTTATGCAACCCCTCAATCAGACCCATACCCACATCAGAAGCTAGCCATGAAGCTTTTCTGTCAGCACCATACTCACATCAGAAGCTAGTCATGCAGCTGTTCTGTCAGTCTCATACTCACATCAGAAGCTAGTCATGCAGCTGTTCTGTCAGTCCCATACTCACATCAGAAGCTAGTCATGCAGCTGTTCTGTTAGTCCCATACTCACATTAGAAGCTAGGTATGCAGGTGTTCTGTCAGTCCCATACTCACATCAGTAGCTAGTCATGCAGCTGTTCTGTCAGTCCCATACTCACATCAGAAGCTAGTTATGCAGCTGTTCTGTCTGACCTATACTCACATCAGCAAATAGTTATGCAGCTGTTCTGTCAGTCCAATACTCACATCAGAAACTAGTTAGGCAACCCCTCAATCAGACCCATACCCACATCAGAAGCTAGCCATGCAGCTTTTCTGTCAGTCTCATACTCACATCAGAAGCTAGTCATGCAGCTGTTCTGTCAGTCCCATACTCACATCAGAAGCTAGTCATGCAGCTGTTCTGTTAGTCCCATACTCACATTAGAAGCTAGTCATGCAGCTGTTCTGTTAGTCCCATACACACATCAGAAGCTAGTCATGCAGCTATTCTGTCAGCCCCATACTCACATCAGAAGCTAGTCATGCAGCTGTTCTGTCAGCCCCATACTCACATCAGAAGCTAGTCATGCAGCTGTTCTGTCAGTCCCATACTCACATCAGAAGCTAGTCATGCAGCTGTTCTGTCAGCCCCATACTCACATCAGAAGCTAGTCATGCAGCTATTCTGTCAGCCCCATACTCACATCAGTAGCTAGTCATGCAGCTGTTCTCTCAGCCCCTTACCCACATCCAAAGCTAGTCATGCAGGTGTTCTGTCAGTCCCATACTCACATCAGAAGCTAGTCATGCAGCTGTTATGTCAGCCTCATACTCACATCAGTAGCTAGTCATGCAGCTGTTCTGTCAGTCCCATACTCACATCAGAAGCTAGTCATGCAGCTGTTCTGTCATTCCCATACTCACATCAGAAGCTAGTCATGCAGCTGTTCTGTCAGCCCCATACTCACATCAGAAGCTAGTCATGCAGCTGTTCTGTCAGCCCCATACTCACATCAGAAGCTAGTCATGCAGCTGTTCTGTCAGTCCCATACTCACATCAGAAGCTAGTCATGCAGCTGTTCTGTCAGCCCCATACTCACATCAGAAGCTAGTCATGCAGCTATTCTGTCAGCCCCATACTCACACCAGTAGCTAGTCATGCAGCTGTTCTCTCAGCCCCATACCCACATCCAAAGCTTGTCATGCAGCTGTTATGTCAGCCTCATACTCACATCAGTAGCTAGTCATGCAGCTGTTATGTCAGCCTCATACTCACATCAGTAGCTAGTCATGCAGCTGTTATGTCAGTCCCATACTCACATCAGAAGCTAGTCATGCAGCTGCTCTGTCAGTCCCATACTCACATCAGAAGCTAGTAATGAAGCTGTTCTGTCAGTCCCATACTCACATCAGAAGCTAGTAATGCAGCTGTTCTGTCAGTCCCATACTCACATCAGAAGCTAGTCATGCAGCTGTTCTGTCAGCCCCATACTCACATCAGAAGCTAGTAATGCAGCTGTTCTGTCAGTCCCTTACTCACATCAGAAGCTAGTAATGCAGATGTTCTGTCAGTCCCATACTCACATCAGAAGCTAGTAATGCAGCTGTTCTGTCAGTCCCTTACTCACATCAGAAGCTAGTCATGCAGCTGTTCTGTCAGTCCCATACTCACATCAGAAGCTAGCCATGCAGCTGTTCTGTCAGTCCCATACTCACATCAGTAGCTAGTCATGCAGCTGTTCTGTCAGTCACATACTCACACCAGAAGCTAGTCATGCATCTGTTCTGTCAGTCCCATACTCACATCAGAAGCTAGCCATGCAGCTGTTCTGTCAGTCCCATACTCACATCAGTAGCTAGTCATGCAGCTGTTCTGTCAGTCCCATACTCACACCAGAAGCTAGTCATGCAGCTGTTCTGTCAGTCCCATACTCACACCAGAAGCTAGTCATACACGTGTTCTGTCAGTCCCATGCTTACATCAGAAGCTAGTCATGCAGCTGTTCTGTCAGTCTCATACTCACATCAGTAGCTAGTCATGCAGCTGTTCTGTCAGTCTCATACTCACATCAGTAGCTAGTCATGCAGCTGTTCTGTCAGTCCCATACTCACATCAGAAGCTAGCCATGCAGCTGTTCTGTCAGTCCCATACTCACATCAGTAGCTAGTCATGCAGTTGTTCTGTCAGTCCCATACTCACGCCAGAAGCTAGTCATGCAGCTCTTCTGTCAGTCCCATACTCACACCAGAAGCTAGTCATGCACGTGTTCTGTCAGTCCCATGCTTACATCAGAAGCTAGTCATGCAGCTGTTCTGTCAGTCTCATACTCACATCAGAAGCTAGTCATGCAGGTGTTCTGTCAGTCGCATACTTACATCAGAAGCTAGTCATGCAGCTGTTCTGTCAATCTCATACTCACATCAGTAGCTAGTCATGCAGCTGTTCTGTCAGCACCATACTCACATCAGTAGCTAGCCATGCAGCTGTTCTCTCTGCCCTATACTCACATCAGAAGCTAGCCATGCAGCTGTTCTTTCAGTCCCATGCTTACATCAGAAGCTAGTCATGCAGGTGTTCTGTCAGTTTCATACATACTCACATCAGTAGCTAGTTATGCAGCTGTTCTGTCAGCCCCATACTCACATCAGAAGCTAGCCATGTAGCTTTTCGGTCAGCCCCATACTCACATCAGAAGCTAGTCGTGCATCTGTTCTGTCAGCCCCATACTCACATCAGAAGCTAGTCATGCAGCTGTTCTGTCAGCCCCATACTCACATCAGAAGCTAGTCATGCATCTGTTCTGTCAGCCCCATACTCACATCAGAAGCTAGTAATGCAGCTGTTCTATCAGTCCCATACTCACATCAGAAGCTAGTAATGCAGCTGTTCTGTCAGTCCCATACTCATATCAGAAGTTAGTAATGCAGCTGCTCTGTCAGTCCCATACTCACATCAGAAGCTAGTCATGCAGCTATTCTGTCAGCCCCATACTCACATCAGAAGCTAGTCATGCATCTGTTCTGTCAGCCCCATACTCACATCAGAAGCTAGTCATGCAGCTGTTCTGTCAGTCCCATATTCACATCAGAAGCTAGTCATGCAGCTGTTCTGTCAGTCTCATACTCACATCAGAAGCTAGTCATGCAGCTGTTCTGTCAGTCTCATACTCACATCAGTAGCTAGTCATGCATCTGTTCTGTCAGTCCCATACTCACATCAGACGTTAGTGGGTGGCATCATATGTAGTTTTGCAAATGGGGTCAATCTCTTAGTAGGAGGTATTTCTAAACATATATGTTAAAATGCTTTATGTATATGTTTTGTGTTTTAACAGTCAGATGTCATTTTAATTTACTAATGTGTTTAATAATATGTTTCAATTGTAGTATGTTCAAGCAATGAATTGTATTTTAACTATTGGTGATGAATTGGTTAAAATTAGAACAGGAAGACAGGTATTGCTTGTTAGGAATGCCCCCTAACAGGTGTTTGTAAGGTATTTATTGTCAGCAAGGGCACATTATAGCACAGCCTGATGAAGCGGCCTATCTAGCCGGGAAACGCGTTGCTGTTTCTTTTTAATAAATACAGACGATTATTATTTTTACCTGTCCTGTCCTGCTTTTATTTTACCCTTACCTCCATCCACTCGCCAAGGGTAACTATATACGCTACTCTGATACCTCCAGCGGCATCGTTGTGCTTGGAGACATACGAAACCGTTAGAGGTGATTGTCGATTGGTGGACATTGAGTGACGTACGCTAACGGAGGTGTGTCAGTCGGGCGACTCTAAACAGTCCCGACTTGCGTGTAGAGGCACGTCATCTGTGCCGCTGATTTTGTGAGTATCTGGAACAACGGGGGGAAACGTACATATAAGGGCTTCTCACCTTTCTCGACCACGATACTGTTTTATGTTTTGGCGCCTCTCTTCCTTTCTCCTATTATGAGTCTTGCAGGTTTAGGTGCACCGCACACTTTTCTCCAACATTGGTGTGTCCGGTCCACGGCGTCATCCTTACTTGTGGGATATTCTCTTCCCCAACAGGAAATGGCAAAGAGCCCAGCAAAGCTGGTCACATGATCCCTCCTAGGCTCCGCCCACCCCAGTCATTCTCTTTGCCGTTGCACAGGCAACATCTCCACGGAGATGGTTAAGAGTTTTTTGGTGTTTAAAAGGTATGACTAGCCATATTTCTAACAAGACCATGTAATGCTGGAAGGCTGTCATTTCCCCTCATGGGGACCGGTAAGCCATTTTCTTAGTCAAACATAAAAGAATAAAGGGCTTAAAAAAGGGCTTAAAAACTGGTAGACATTTTTATGGGCTAAAACGATTGCTTTATTGGGGCATATTATGCAGATTCTAGCTAATAATTGGCATTATAATCTTGGGGAACGTTTAAAAAACGGCAGGCACTGTGTTGGACACCTTTTTTAGTCTGGGGGCCTTTCTAGTTATAGACTGAGCCTCATTTTCGCACCATTACTGCGCAGTTGTTTTTGGAGAGCAAGGCATGCAGATGCATGTGTGAGTATCTAAGAATCACTAAAAAAGCTTCTAGAAGGCGTCATTTGGTATCGTATTCCCCTCTGGGCTTGGTTGGGTCTCAGCAAAGCATATAGCTGGGACTGTATAGGGGTTAAATTTTAAAACGGCTCCGGTTCCGTTATTTTAAGGGTTAAAGCTCTGAAATTTGGTGTGCAATACTTTTAATGCTTTAAGACACTGTGGTGAAATTTTGGTAATTTTTGAACAATTCCTTCATACTTTTTCACATATTCAGTAATAAAGTGTTTTCAGTTTGAAATTTAAAGTGACAGTAACGGTTTTATTTTAAAACGTTTTTTGTGCTTTGTTGACAAGTTTAAGCCTGTTTAACATGTCTGTACCATCAGATAAGCTATGTTCTATATGTATGAAAGCCAATGTGTCTCCCCATTTAAATTTATGTGATAATTATGCCATAGTGTCCAAACAAAGTAAGGACAGTAATGCCACAGATAATGATATTGCCCAAGATGATTCCTCAAATGAGGGGAGTAAACATGATACTACATCATCCCCTACTGTGTCTACACCAGTTTTGCCCACACAGGAGGCCCCTAGTACATCTAGTGCGCCAATACTTATTACCATGCAACAATTAACGGCTGTAATGGATAACTCCATAGCGAATCTTTTATCCAAAATGCCTACTTATCAGAGAAAGCGCGATTGCTCTGTTTTAAACACTGAAGAGCAAGAGGGCGCTGATGATAACTGTTCTGACATACCCTCACACCAATCTCAAGGGGCCATGAGGGAGGTTTTGTCTGATGGAGAAATCTCAGATTCAGGAAAAATTTCTCATCAAGCTGAACCTGATGTTGTGACATTTAAATTTAAATTAGAACATCTCCGCGCACTGCTTAAGGAGGTGTTATCTACTCTGGATGATTGTGACAATTTGGTCATTCCAGAGAAATTATATAAGATGGACAAGTTCCTAGAGGTTCCGGTGCCCCCCGACGCTTTTCCTATACCCAAGCGGGTGGCGGACATAGTAAATAAAGAGTGGGAAAAGCCCGGCATACCTTTTGTTCCCCCCCCTATATTTAAGAAATTATTTCCTATAGTCGACCCCAGAAAGGACTTATGGCAGACAGTCCCCAAGGTCGAGGGGGCGGTTTCTACTCTAAACAAACGCACTACTATTCCTATCGCAGATAGTTGTGCTTTCAAAGATCCTATGGATAAAAAATTAGAGGGTTTGCTTAAAAAGATTTTTGTACAGCAAGGTTACCTTCTACAACCAATTTCATGCATTGTTCCTGTCACTACGGCAGCGTGTTTCTGGTTCGAGGAACTAGAAAAGTCGCTCAGTAAAGAATCTTCGTATGAGGAGGTTATGGACAGAGTTCAAGCACTTAAATTGGCTAACTCTTTTGTTTTAGACGCCGCTTTGCAATTAGCTAGATTAGCGGCGAAAAATTCAGGGTTTGCTATCGTGGCGCGCAGAGCACTTTGGCTAAAGTCTTGGTCAGCGGATGTGTCTTCCAAGACAAAATTGCTTAACATTCCTTTCAAAGGTAAAACATTATTTGGACCAGATTTGAAAGAGATTATTTCAGACATCACTGGGGGAAAGGGCCACGCCCTCCCACAGGATAGGTCTTTTAAGGCTAAAAATAAGCCTAATTTTCGTCCCTTTCGCAGAAACGGACCAGCCTCTAATTCTGCATCCTCTAAGCAAGAGGGTAATACTTCACAACCCAAACCAGCCTGGAAACCAATGCAAGGCTGGAACAAGGGTAAGCAGGCCAAGAAGCCTACCACTGCTACCAAAACAGCATGAAGGGATAGCCCCCGATCCGGGACCGGATCTAGTGGGGGGCAGACTCTCTCTCTTTGCTCAGGCTTGGGCAAGAGATGTTCAGGATCCTTGGGCGCTAGAAATAGTTTCTCAAGGTTATCTCCTGGAATTCAAGGAACTACCCCCAAGGGGAAGGTTCCACAGGTCTCACTTATCTTCAAACTAAATAAAGAGACAGGCATTCTTACATTGTGTAGAAGACCTGTTAAAGATGGGAGTAATACATCCAGTTCCAATAAGAGAACAAGGAATGGGATTTTATTCCAATCTGTTCATAGTTCCCAAAAAAGAGGGAACATTCAGACCAATTTTGGATCTGAAGATCCTAAACAAATTTCTCAGGGTACCATCGTTCAAAATGGAAACTATTCGAACGATCCTACCCACCATCCAGGAAAGTCAATTTATGACTACCGTGGATTTAAAGGATGCGTACCTACATATTCCTATCCACAAGGAACATCATCAGTTCCTAAGGTTCGCTTTTCTGGACAAGCATTACCAGTTTGTGGCACTTCCATTCGGATTAGCCACTGCTCCAAGGATTTTCACAAAGGTACTAGGGTCCCTTCTAGCGGTTTTAAGACCAAGGGGCATTGCAGTAGTACCTTACTTGGACGACATCCTAATTCAAGCGTCGTCCCTGTCAAAAGCAAAGGCTCATACGGACATCGTCCTAGCCTTTCTCAGATCTCACGGATGGAAGGTGAACAAAGAAAAGAGTTCTCTGTCCCCGTCTACAAGAGTTCCCTTCTTGGGAACAATAATAGATTCCTTAGAAATGAGGATTTTTCTGACAGAGGTCAGAAAATCAAAACTTCTAAGCTCTTGTCAAGTACTTCATTCTGTTCCTTGTCCTTCCATAGCGCAGTGCATGGAAGTAATAGGATTGATGGTTGCAACAATGGACATAGTTCCTTTTGCACAAATTCATCTAAGACCATTACAACTGTGCATGCTCAGACAGTGGAATGGGGATTATACAGACTTGTCTCCGATGATTCAAGTAGATCAAAAGACCAGAGATTCACTCCGTTGGTGGCTGACCCTGGACAATCTGTCACAGGGAATGAGCTTCCGCAGACCAGAGTGGGTCATTGTCACGACCGACGCCAGTCTAGTGGGCTGGGGGCGCGGTCTGGGAATCCCTGAAAGCTCAGGGTCTATGGTCTCGGGAAGAGTCTCTTCTCCCGATAAACATTCTGGAACTGAGAGCGATATTCAATGCTCTCAGAGCTTGGCCTCAACTAGCAAAGGCCAAATTCATAAGGTTTCAATCAGACAACATGACGACCGTCGCATATATCAATCATCAGGGGGGAACAAGGAGTTCCCTGGCGATGAAAGAAGTGACCAAGATAATTCAATGGGCGGAGGATCACTCCTGCCACTTGTCTGCGATCCACATCCCAGGAGTGGAAAATTGGGGAAGCGGATTTTCTGAGTCGTCAGACATTCCATCCGGGGGAGTGGGAACTCCATCCGGAAATCTTTGCCCAAATAACTCAATTATGGGGCATTCCAGACATGGATCTGATGGCGTCTCGTCAGAACTTCAAGGTTCCTTGCTACGGGTCCAGATCCAGGGATCCCAAGGCGACTCTAGTAGATGCACTAGTAGCACCTTGGACCTTCAACCTAGCTTATGTATTCCCACCGTTTCCGCTCATTCCCAGGCTGGTAGCCAGGATCAATCAGGAGAGGGCCTCGGTGATCTTGATAGCTCCTGCGTGGCCACGCAGGACTTGGTATGCAGACCTGGTGAATATGTCATCGGCTCCACCATGGAAGCTACCTTTGACACAGGACCTTCTTGTTCAGGGTCCATTCGAACATCCGAATCTGGTTTCCCTCCAACTGACGGCTTGGAGATTGAACGCTTGATTTTATCAAAGCGTGGGTTTTCAGATTCTGTAATAGATACTCTGATTCAGGCTAGGAAGCCTGTAACTAGAAAAATTTACCATAAAATATGGAAAAAATATCTGTTGGTGTGAATCCAAAGGATTCCCATGGAACAAGATAAAAATTCCTAAGATTCTATCCTTTCTACAAGAAGGTTTGGAGAAAGGATTATCTGCAAGTTCTCTAAAGGGACAGATCTCTGCTTTATCTGTTTTACTTCACAAAAGACTGGCAGCCGTGCCAGATGTTCAAGCATTTGTTCAGGCTCTGGTTAGGATCAAGCCTGTTTACAGACCTTTGACTCCTCCCTGGAGTCTAAATCTAGTTCTTTCAGTTCTTCAAGGGGTTCCGTTTGAACCTTACATTCCATAGATATTAAGTTACTATCTTGGAAAGTTTTGTTTTTAGTTGCAATTTCTTCTGCTAGAAGAGTTTCAGAGTTATCTGCTCTGCAGTGTTCTCCGCCCTATCTGGTGTTCCATGCAGATAAGGTGGTTTTGCGTACTAAGCCTGGTTTTCTTCCGAAAGTTGTTTCTAACAAAAATATTAACCAGGAGATAGTTGTACCTTCTTTGTGTCCGAATCCAGTTTCAAAGAAGGAACGTTTGTTACACAATTTGGACGTAGTCCGTGCTCTAAAATTCTATTTAGAGGCTACTAAAGATTTCAGACAAACATCTTCCTTGTTTGTTGTTTATTCTGGTAAAAGGAGAGGTCAAAAAGCGACTTCTACCTCTCTTTCCTTTTGGCTTAAAAGCATTATCCGATTGGCTTATGAGACTGCCGGATGGCAGCCTCCCGAAAGAATCACAGCTCACTCCACTAGGGCTGTGGCTTCCACATGGGCCTTCAAGAACGAGGCTTCTGTTGACCAGATATGTAAGGCAGCGACTTGGTCTTCACTGCACACTTTTGCCAAATTTTACAAATTTGATACTTTTGCTTCTTCGGAGGCTATTTTTGGGAGAAAGGTTTTGCAAGCTGTGGTTCCTTCCGTTTAGGTGACCTGATTTGCTCCCTCCCTTCATCCGTGTCCTAAAGCTTTGGTATTGGTTCCCACAAGTAAGGATGACGCCGTGGACCGGACACACCAATGTTGGAGAAAACAGAATTTATGCTTACCTGATAAATTACTTTCTCCAACGGTGTGTCCGGTCCACGGCCCGCCCTGGTTTTTTAATCAGGTCTGATGAATTATTTTCTCTAACTACAGTCACCACGGTATCATATGGTTTCTCCTATATATATTTCCTCCTGTCCGTCGGTCGAATTACTGGGGTGGGCGGAGCCTAGGAGGGATCATGTGACCAGCTTTGCTGGGACTCTTTGCCATTTCCTGTTGGGGAAGAGAATATCCCACAAGTAAGGATGACGCCGTGGACCGGACACACCGTTGGAGAAAGTAATTTATCAGGTAAGCATAAATTCTGTTTTTTGGCCTTACCGCAAACCAACTTATGTAAATTTTGTAAAGGGTTTTTTCTATGGGACCTCCATAGCGCCGGTATTACGAGTTTGTCCTGGGAGGCAAAAAAGTGAGCAGTACACCCTCTACCGCCAAGATACCTAACGCATTTTAAAGTCAGTAGTTATGAGTTTTACGCTACAAAGCTGTACCATAAAACTCATAACTAAAGTGCTAAAAAGTACACTAACACCCATAAACTACCTATTAACCCCTAAACCGAGGCCCGTACTACTGAGGTATACTGCAGTAACGGTATAAACCTAAAGTGCAGTACTGAGGTATACTGCAGTAACGGTATAAACCTATAGTGCAGTACTGAGGTATACTGCAGTAACGGCATAAACCTATAGTGCAGTACTAAGGTGTACTCTAGTAATGGCATAATCCTATTGCTGTACTGAGGTATACTGCAGTAACGGCATAATCCTATTGTACAGTACTGAGGTATACTGCAGTAACGGCATAATCCTATTGTACAGTACTGAGGTATACTGCAGTAACGGTATAATCCTCTAGTACAGTACTGAGGTATACCGCAGTAAACCGTATAATCCTCTAGTACAGTACTGAGGTATACCGCAGTAAACCGTATAATCCTCTAGTACAGTACTGAGGTATACCGCAGTAAACCGTATAATCCTTTAGTACAGTACTGAGGTATACCGCAGTAAACCGTATAATCCTCTAGTACAATACTGCAGTAATGGTATAATCCTCTAGTACAGTACTGAGGTATACCGCAGTAAACCGTATAATCCTCTAGTACAGTACTGAGGTATACCGCAGTAAACCGTACAATCCTCTAGTACAGTACTGAGGTGTACCGCAGCAAATGGTATAAACCTCTAGTACAGTACTGAGGTATACCACAGTAAACCGTATAAACCTCTAGTACAGTACTGAGGTATACTCTAGTAACGGTATAAACCTATTGTACAGTAGTACTGAGGTATACTCTAGTAACCCGTATAATCCTCTAGTACAGTACTGAGGTATACCACAGTAAACCATATAATCCTTTAGTACAGTACTGAGGTATACCGCAGTAAACCGTATACTCCTCTAGTACAGTACTGAGGTATACCGCAGTAAACCGTATACTCCTCTAGTACAGTACTGAGGTATACCGCAGTAACGGTGTAAACCTCTAGTACAGTACTGAGGTATACCACAGTAACGGTGTAAACCTATAGCACAGTACTGAGGTATACTGCAGTAACGGTGTAAGCCTATAACACAGTACTGAGGTATACTGCTGTAATGGTATAAACCTATAGCACAGTACCGAGGTATACAGCTGTAATGGTATAAACCTATAGTACAGTACTGAGGTATTATGCAGTAACGGTATAAACCTATAGTACAGTACTGAGGTATATTGCAGTAACGGTATAAAACTATAGTAAAGTACTGAGGTATACTGCAGTAACTGTATAAATATATAGCACAGTACTCAAGTATACTGCAGTAACTGTATATACATATAATACAGTACAGAGGTATACTGCTGTAATGGAATAATCCTAAAATACTGTACTGAGTAACTGTATAAATGGTATAAATTAGTAACAGTTTAAATCTATAGTACAGTACTGAGGTATACTGCAGTAACGGTATAAACCCATAGTACAGTACTGAGGTATATTGCAGTAATTGTATAAACCTATAGTACAGTACTGAGATATACTGCAGTAACGGTATAAACCTCTAGTACAGTGCTGAGGTATACTGCAGTAACCGGTATAAACCTCTAGTACTGTACTGAGGTATACTGCAGTAAATGGTATAAACTCAAAGTACAGTACTGAGATATACTGCAGTAACGGTATAAACCTTTAGTACAGTACTGAGAATTACTCTAGTAATGATATAAACCTATTGTACAGTACTGAGGTATACCACAGTAAACCGTATAAACCTCTAGTACAGTACTGAGGTATACTCTAGTAACGGTATAAACCTATTGTACAGTAGTACTGAGGTATACTCTAGTAACCCGTATAATCCTCTAGTACAGTACTGAGGTATACCACAGTAAACCATATAATCCTTTAGTACAGTACTGAGGTATACCGCAGTAAACCGTATACTCCTCTAGTACAGTACTGAGGTATACCGCAGTAACGGTGTAAACCTCTAGTACAGTACTGAGGTATACCACAGTAACGGTGTAAACCTATAGCACAGTACTGAGGTATACTGCAGTAACGGTGTAAGCCTATAACACAGTACTGAGGTATACTGCTGTAATGGTATAAACCTATAGCACAGTACCGAGGTATACAGCTGTAACGGTATAAACCTATAGTACAGTACTATAGGTTTATACCGTTACTGCATAATACCTCAGTACTGTACTATAGGTTTATACCGTTACAGCTGTATACCTCGGTACTGTGCTAAACCGAGGCCCGTACTACTGAGGTATACTACAGTAACGGTATAAACCTAAAGTGCAGTACTGAGGTATACTGCAGTAACGGTATAAACCTATAGTGCAGTACTGAGGTATACTGCAGTAACGGCATAAACCTATAGTGCAGTACTAAGGTGTACTCTAGTAATGGCATAATCCTATTGCTGTACTGAGGTATACTGCAGTAACGGCATAATCCTATTGTACAGTACTGAGGTATACTGCAGTAACGGCATAATCCTATTGTACAGTACTGAGGTATACTGCAGTAACGGTATAATCCTCTAGTACAGTACTGAGGTATACTGCAGTAAACCGTATAATCCTCTAGTACAGTACTGAGGTATACCGCAGTAAACCGTATAATCCTCTAGTACAGTACTGAGGTATACCGCAGTAAACCATATAATCCTTTAGTACAGTACTGAGGTATACCGCAGTAAACCGTATAATCCTCTAGTACAATACTGCAGTAATGGTATAATCCTCTAGTACAGTACTGAGGTATACCGCAGTAAACCGTATAATCCTCTAGTACAGTACTGAGGTATACTGCAGTAAACCGTACAATCCTCTAGTACAGTACTGAGGTATACCGCAGCAAATGGTATAAACCTCTAGTACAGTACTGAGGTATACCACAGTAAACCGTATAAACCTCTAGTACAGTACTGAGGTATACTCTAGTAACGGTATAAACCTATTGTACAGTAGTACTGAGGTATACTCTAGTAACCCGTATAATCCTCTAGTACAGTACTGAGGTATACCACAGTAAACCATATAATCCTTTAGTACAGTACTGAGGTATACCGCAGTAAACCGTATACTCCTCTAGTACAGTACTGAGGTATACCGCAGTAAACCGTATACTCCTCTAGTACAGTACTGAGGTATACCGCAGTAACGGTGTAAACCTCTAGTACAGTACTGAGGTATACCACAGTAACGGTGTAAACCTATAGCACAGTACTGAGGTATACTGCAGTAACGGTGTAAGCCTATAACACAGTACTGAGGTATACTGCTGTAATGGTATAAACCTATAGCACAGTACCTAGGTATACAGCTGTAACGGTATAAACCTATAGTACAGTACTATAGGTTTATACTGTTACTGCATAATACCTCAGTACTGTACTATAGGTTTATACCGTTACAGCTGTATACCTCGGTACTGTGCTAAACCGAGGCCCGTACTACTGAGGTATACTGCAGTAACGGTATAAACCTATAGTGCAGTACTGAGGTATACTGCAGTAACGGCATAAACCTTATAGTGCAGTACTAAGGTGTACTCTAGTAATGGCATAATCCTATTGCTGTACTGAGGTATACTGCAGTAACGGCATAATCCTATTGTACAGTACTGAGGTATACTGCAGTAACGGCATAATCCTATTGTACAGTACTGAGGTATACTGCAGTAACGCGGTATAATCCTCTAGTACAGTACTGAGGTATACTGCAGTAAACCGTATAATCCTCTAGTACAGTACTGAGGTATACCGCAGTAAACCGTATAATCCTCTAGTACAGTACTGAGGTATACCGCAGTAAACCATATAATCCTTTAGTACAGTACTGAGGTATACCGCAGTAAACCGTATAATCCTCTAGTACAGTACTGAGGTATACCGCAGTAAACCGTATAATCCTCTAGTACAGTACTGAGGTATACCGCAGTAAACCATATAATCCTTTAGTACAGTACTGAGGTATACCGCAGTAAACCGTATAATCCTCTAGTACAATACTGCAGTAATGGTATAATCCTCTAGTACAGTACTGAGGTATACCGCAGTAAACCGTATAATCCTCTAGTACAGTACTGAGGTATACCGCAGTAAACCGTACAATCCTCTAGTACAGTACTGAGGTATACCGCAGCAAATTGTATAAACCTCTAGTACAGTACTGAGGTATACCACAGTAAACCGTATAAACCTCTAGTACAGTACTGAGGTATACACTAGTAACGGTATAAACCTATTGTACAGTAGTACTGAGGTATACTCTAGTAACCCGTATAATCCTCTAGTACAGTACTGAGGTATACCACAGTAAACCATATAATCCTTTAGTACAGTACTGAGGTATACCGCAGTAAACCGTATACTCCTCTAGTAGAGTACTGAGGTATACCACAGTAACGGTGTAAACCTATAGCACAGTACTGAGGTATACTGCAGTAACGGTGTAAGCCTATAACACAGTACTGAGGTATACTGCTGTAATGGTATAAACCTATAGCACAGTACCGAGGTATACAGCTGTAACGGTATAAACCTATAGTACAGTACTGAGGTATTATGCAGTAACGGTATAAACCTATAGTACAGTACTGAGGTATATTGCAGTAACGGTATAAAACTATAGTAAAGTACTGAGGTATACTGCAGTAACTGTATAAATATATAGCACAGTACTCAAGTATACTGCAGTAACTGTATATACATATAATACAGTACAGAGGTATACTGCTGTAATGGAATAATCCTAAAATACTGTACTGAGTAACTGTATAAATGGTATAAATTAGTAACAGTTTAAATCTATAGTACAGTACTGAGGTATACTGCAGTAACGGTATAAACCTATAGTACAGTACTGAGGTATATTGCAGTAATTGTATAAACCTATAGTACAGTACTGAGATATACTGCAGTAACGGTATAAACCTCTAGTACAGTGCTGAGGTATACTGCAGTAACCGGTATAAACCTCTAGTACTGTACTGAGGTATACTGCAGTAAATGGTATAAACCTTTAGTACAGTACTGAGAATTACTCTAGTAATGATATAAACCTATTGTACAGTACTGAGATATACTGCAGTAACAGTATAAACCTATAGAACAGTATTGAGGTATACTGCAGTAACGGTATAAACATATAGTACAGTACTGAGGTATACTGCAGTAGCGGTATAATCCTTTAGTACAGTACTGAGGTATACTGCAGTAACTGTATAATCCTATAGTACAGTACTGAGGAATACTGCAGTAAATGGTATAATTATTTAATACAGTACTTAGGTATACTGCAGTAAACAGTATAAACCCATAGTACGGTACTGAGATATACTGCAGTAACGGTATAAACCTTTAGTACACTACTGAGGTTTACTCTAGTAATGGTATAAACCTATTGTACAGTACTGAGATATACTGCAGTAACAGTATAAACCTATAGAACAGTATTGAGGTATACTGCAGTAACGGTATAAACATGTAGTACAGTACTGAGGTATACTGCAGTAACGGTAGAAAACCTAGAGTGCAGTACTGAGGTATACTGCAGTAACGGTGTAAACCTATAGTACAGTGCTGAGGTATACTGCAGTAACAGTATAAACCTATAGTATAGTGGTGTATACTGCAGAAATGGTATAATCCTATAGTACAGTGCTGAGGTATATTGCAGTAATGGTATAAACCTATAGCACAGTACTGAGGTATACTGCAGTAACGGTATATACCTATTGCACACTACTGAGGTATGCTGCAGTAACGATATAATCCTATAGAACAGTATTGAGGTATACTGCAGTAACGGTATAAACCTATAGTACAGTACTGAGGAACACTGCAGTAACGGTATAAACCTATAGTACAGTACTGAGGAAAACTGCAGAAAGAATATAAACCTATGGTACTGTACTGAGGTATACTGCAGTAACGGTGTAAACCAGTAGCACTGTACCGAGAAATACTGCAGTAACGGTGTAAACCAGTAGCACAGTACCGAGGTATACTGCAGTAACGGTGTAAACCAGTAGCACAGTACCGAGGTATACTGCTGTAATGGTATAAACCTTTAGTACAGTACTGAGGTATATTGCAGTAACGGTATAAAACTATAGTACAGTACTAAGGTATACTGCAGTAACTGTATAAACATATAGCACAGTACTCCGGTATACTGCAATAACTGTATATACATATAATACAGTACAGAGGTATACTGCTGTAATGGTATAATCTTCAAATACTGTACTGGGTAACTGTATAAATGGTATAAATCAGTAACAGTATAAATCTATAGTACAGTACTGAGGTATACTGTAGTAACGGTATAAACCTATAGTACAGTACTGAGGTATATTGCAGTAATAGTATAAACCTATAGTACTGTACTGAGGAATACTGCAGTAATTGTATAAACATATAGTACAGTACTGAGGTATACTGCAGTAACGGTATAATTCTATAGTACAGTAATGAGGTTTATTGCAGTAACGGTATAAAGCTATATTACAGTATGATGTATACTTCAGTAACGGTATAGTACAGTAGTGAGGTATTATGCAGTAACAGTATAAACCTATAGTACAGTACTGAGGTATATTGCAGTAACGGTATAAAACTATAGTACAGTACTGAGGTATACTGTAGTAACGGTATAAACATATAGCACTGTACTGAGGTATTCTACAGTTATGGTATATACATATAATACAGTACAGAGGTCTACTGCTGTAACGGTGTAATCCTAAAATATTATACTGGGTGACTGTATAAACGGTATAAATCAGTAACAGTATAAATCTGAGGTATATTGCAGTAATGGTATAAACCTATAGTACAGTACTGAGGTATACTGCAGTAACAGTATAAACCTATGGTACAGTATTGAGGTATATTGCAGTAACGGTATAAACCTATAGTACTGTAGTGAGGAATACTGCAGTTATTATATAAACCCATAGTACAGTACTGAGGTATACTGCAGTAACGGTATAAACTTATAGTACAGTACTGAGGTATACTGCAGCAACGGTATAATCCTCTAGTACAGTACGGAGGTATACTGCACTAACTGTATAATCCTATAGTACAGTACTGAGGTATACTGCAGTAAACTGTATAATTATTTAGTACAGTACTGAGGTATACTGCAGTAAACTGTATAAACCCATAGTACGGTACTGAGATATACTTCAGTAACGGTATAATCCTCTAGTACAGTACTGAGGTATACTGCAGTAACTGTATAATCCTATAGTACAGTACTGAGGTATACTGCAGTAACAGTATAAACCTATGGTACAGTATTGAGGTATATTGCAGTAACGGTATAAACCTATAGTACTGTAGTGAGGAATACTGCAGTTATTGTATAAACCTATAGTACAGTACTGAGGTATACTGCAGTAACGGTATAAACATATAGTACAGTACTGAGGTATACTGCAGCAACGGTATAATCCTCTAGTACAGTACTGAGGTATACTGCAGTAACTGTATAATCCTATAGTACAGTACTGAGGTATACTGCAGTAAACGGTATAATTCTTTAGTACAGTACTGAGGTATACTGCAGTAAACGGTATAAACCCATAGTACGGTACTGAGATATACTGCAGTAATGGTATAAACCTTTAGTACAGTACTGAGGTTTACTCTAGTAATGGTATAAACCTAGTGTACAGTACTGAGAATTACTCTAGTAATGATATAAACCTATTGTACAGTACTGAGATATACTGCAGTAACAGTATAAACCTATAGAACAGTATTGAGGTATACTGCAGTAACGGTATAAACATATAGTACAGTACTGAGGTTTACTGCAGTAACTGTATAATCCTATAGTACAGTACTAAGGTATACTGCAGTAAACGGTATAATTCTTTAGTACAGTACTGAGATATACTGCAGTAACAGTATAAACCTATAGAACAGTATTGAGGTATACTGCAGTAACGGTATAAAACTATAGTACAGTACTGAGGTATACTGTAGTAACGGTATAAACATATAGCACTGTACTGAGGTATTCTACAGTAATGGTATATACATATAATACAGTACAGAGGTCTACTGCTGTAACGGTGTAATCCTAAAATATTATACTGGGTAACTGTATAAACGGTATAAATCAGTAACAGTATAAATCTGAGGTATATTGCAGTAATGGTATAAACCTATTGTACAGTACTGAGGTATACTGCAGTAACAGTATAAACCTATGGTACAGTATTGAGGTATATTGCAGTAACGGTATAAACCTATAGTACTGTAGTGAGGAATACTGCAGTTATTGTATAAACCTATAGTACAGTACTGAGGTATACTGCAGTAACGGTATAAACATATAGTACAGTACTGAGGTATACTGCAGCAACGGTATAATCCTCTAGTACAGTACGGAGGTATACTGCAGTAACTGTATAATCCTATAGTACAGTACTGAGGTATACTGCAGTAAACGGTATAATTCTTTAGTACAGTACTGAGGTATACTGCAGTAAACGGTATAAACCCATAGTACGGTACTGAGATATACTTCAGTAACGGTATAATCCTCTAGTACAGTACTGAGGTATACTGCAGTAACTGTATAATCCTATAGTACAGTACTGAGGTATACTGCAGTAACAGTATAAACCTATGGTACAGTATTGAGGTATATTGCAGTAACGGTATAAACCTATAGTACTGTAGTGAGGAATACTGCAGTTATTGTATAAACCTATAGTACAGTACTGAGGTATACTGCAGTAACGGTATAAACATATAGTACAGTACTGAGGTATACTGCAGCAACGGTATAATCCTCTAGTACAGTACTGAGGTATACTGCAGTAACTGTATAATCCTATAGTACAGTACTGAGGTATACTGCAGTAAACGGTATAATTCTTTAGTACAGTACTGAGGTATACTGCAGTAAACGGTATAAACCCATAGTACGGTACTGAGATATACTGCAGTAACGGTATAATTCTTTAGTACAGTACTGAGGTTTACTCTAGTAATGGTATAAACCTAGTGTACAGTACTGAGAATTACTCTAGTAATGATATAAACCTATTGTACAGTACTGAGATATACTGCAGTAACAGTATAAACCTATAGAACAGTATTGAGGTATACTGCAGTAACGGTATAAACATATAGTACAGTACTGAGGTATACTGCAGTAAACGGTATAATTCTTTAGTACAGTACTGAGATATACTGCAGTAATAGTGTAAACCTATAGAACAGTATTGAGGTATACTGCAGTAACGGTATAAACATGTAGTACAGTACTGAGGTATACTGCAGTAATGGTAGAAAACCTAGAGTGCAGTACTGAGGTATACTGCAGTAACGGTATAAACCTATAGTACAGTGCTGAGGTATACTGCAGTAACAGTATAAACCTATAGTATAGTGCTGAAGTATACTGCAGAAATGGTATAATCCTATGGTACTGTACTGAGGTTTACTGCAGTAACTGTGTAAACCAGTAGCACAGTACCGAGATATACTGCAGTAACGGTGTAAACCAGTAGCACAGTACCGAGGTATACTGCTGTAATGGTATAAACCTATAGTACAGTACTGAGGTATATTGCAGTAACGTTATAAAACTATAGTACAGTACTAAGGTATACTGCAGTAATGGTATAAACATATAGCACAGTACTCCGGTATACTGCAGTAACTGTATATACATATAATACAGTACAGAGGTATACTGCTGTAATGGTATAATCCTCAAATACTGTACTGGTTAACTGTATAAATGGTATAAATCAGTACCAGTATAAATCTATAGTACAGTACTGAGGTATACTGCAGTAACGGTATAAACCTATAGTACAGTACTGAGGTATATTGCAGTAATAGTATAAATCTATAGTACTGTACTGAGGAATACTGCAGTAATTGTATAAACCTAGAGTACAGTACTGAGGTATACTGCAGTAATAGTATAAACATATAGTACAGTACTGAGGTATACTGCAGTAACGGTAAATCCTATTGTACAGTAATGAAGTTTATTGCAGTAATGGTATAAAGCTATATTACAGTATGATGTATACTTCAGTAACGGTATAGTACAGTAGTGAGGTATTATGCAGTAACAGTATAAACCTATAGTACAGTACTGAGGTATATTGAAGTAACGGTATAAAACTATAGTACAGTACTGAGGTATACTGTAGTAACGGTATAAACATATAGCACTGTACTGAGGTATACTGCAGTAATGGTATATACATATAATACAGAGGTCTACTGCTGTAACGGTATAATCCTAAAATACTGTACTGGGTAACTGTATAAACTGTATAAATCAGTAACAGTATAAATCTGAGGTATATTGCAGTAATGGTATAAACCTATAGTACAGTACTGAGGTATACTGCAGTAACAGTATAAACCTATGGTACAGTATTGAGGTATATTTCAGTAATGCTATAAACCTATAGTACTGTACTGAGGAATACTGCAGTTATTGTATAAACCTATAGTACAGTACTGAGGTATACTGCAGTAACGGTATAATTCTATAGTACAGTACTGAGGTATATTCCAGTAACAGAATAAAGCTATAGTACAGTACTAATGTATACTGCAGTAACGGTATAAACCTATAGTACAGTACTGAGGTATACTGCAGTAACGGTATAAACTTATAGTAAATTACTAAGGTATAATGCAGTAATGGTATAAACCTATAGTACAGTACTGAGATATACTGTAGTAATGGTATAAACCTCTAGTACAGTGCTGAGGTATACTGTAGTAACCAGTATAAACCTCTAGTACAGTACTGAGGTATACTGCAGTAAATGGTATAAACTTCATAGTACAGTACTGAGATATACTGAAGTAACAGTATAAACCTATAGTATAGTGCTGAAGTATACTGCAGAAATGGTATAATCCTATAGTACAGTGCTGATGTATATTGCAGTAATGGTATAAACCTATAGCACAGTACTGAGGTATACTGCAGTAACGGTATAAACCTATAGTACAGTACTTAGGAACACTGCAGTAATGGTATAAACCTATAGTACAGTACTGAGGAACACTGCAGAAAGAGTATAAACCTATGGTACTGTACTGATGTATACTGCAGTAACGGTGTAAACCAGTAGCATAGTACCGAGATATACTGTAGTAACGGTGTAAACCAGTAGCACAGTACCGAGGTATACTGCTGTAATGGTATAAACCTATAGTACAGTACTGAGGTATATTGCAGTAACGGTATAAAACTATAGTACAGTACTAAGGTATACTGCAGTAACGGTATAAACATATAGCACAGTACTCCGGTATACTGCAGTAACTGTATATACATATAATACAGTACAGAGGTATACTGCTGTAATGGTATAATCCTCAAATACTGTACTGGTTAACTGTATAAATGGTATAAATCAGTAACAGTATAAATCTATAGTACAGTACTGAGGTATACTGCAGTAACGGTATAAACCTATAGTACAGTACTGAGGTATATTGCAGTAATAGTATAAACCTATAGTACTGTACTGAGGAATACTGCAGTAATTGTATAAACCTATAGTACAGTACTGAGGTATACTGCAGTAACAGTATAAACATATAGTACAGTACTGAGGTATACTGCAGTAACAGTATAATCCTATAGTACAGTAATGAGGTTTATTGCAGTAACGGTATAAAGCTATATTACAGTATGATGTATACTTCAGTAACGGTATAGTACAGTAGTGAGGTATTATGCAGTAACAGTATAAACCTATAGTACAGTACTGAGGTATATTGCAGTAATGGTATAAAACTATAGTACAGTACTGAGGTATACTGTAGTAACGGTATAAAAATATAGCACTGTACTGAGGTATACTACAGTAATGGTATATACATATAATACAGTACAGAGGTCTACTGCTGTAACGGTATAATACTAAAATACTGTACTGGGTAACTGTATAAACGGTATAAATCAGTAACAGTATAAATCTGAGGTATATTGCAGTAATGGTATAAACCTATAGTACAGTACTGAGGTATACTGCAGTAACAGTATAAACTTATGGTACAGTATTGAGGTATATTGCAGTAATGGTATAAACCTATAGTACTGTACTGAGGAATACTGCAGTTATTGTATAAACCTATAGTACAGTACTGAGGTATACTGCAGTAACGGTATAAACATATAGTACAGTACTGAGGTATACTGCAGTAACGGTATAATCCTCTAGTACAGTACTGAGGTATATTGCAGTAACTGTATAATCCTATAGTACAGTACTGAGGTATACTGCAGTAAACTGTATAATTCTTTAGTACAGTACTGAGGTATACTGCAGTAAACGGTGTAAACCCATAGTACGGTACTGAGATATACTGCAGTAACGTTATAAACCTTTAGTACAGTACTGAGGTTTACTCTAGTAATGGTATAAACCTATTGTACAGTACTGAGATATACTGCAGTAACGTTATAAACATGTAGTACAGTACTGAGGTATACTGCAGTAACGGTAGAAAACCTAGTGTGCAGTACTGAGGTATACTGCAGTAACGGTATAAACCTATAGTACAGTGCTGAGGTATACTGCAGTAACAGTATAAACCTATAGTATAGTGCTGAAGTATACTGCAGAAATGGTATAATCCTATAGTACAGTGCTGAGGTATATTGCAGTAATGGTATAAACCTATAGAACAGTACTGAGGTATACTGCAGTAACGGTATAAACCTATTGCACAGTACTGAGGTATACTGCAGTAATGGTATAAACCTATAGAACAGTATTGAGGTATACTGCAGTAACGGTATAAACCTATAGTACAGTACTTAGGAACACTGCAGTAATGGTATAAACCTATAGTACAGTACTGAGGAACACTGCAGAAAGAGTATAAACCTATGGTACTGTACTGAGGTATACTGCAGTAACGGTGTAAACCAGTAGCACAGTACCGAGATATACTGCAGTAACGGTGTAAACCAGTAGCACAGTACCGAGATATACTGCAGTAACGGTGTAAACCAGTAGCACAGTACCGAGGTATACTGCTGCAATGGTATAAACCTATAGTACAGTACTGAGGAACACTGCAGAAAGAGTATAAACCTATGGTACTGTACTGAGGTATACTGCAGTAACAGTGTAAACCACTAGCACAGTACCGAGGTATACTGCAGTAACGGTATATACATATAATACAGTACAGAGGTCTACTGCTGTAACGGTATAATCCTAAAATACAGTACTGGGTAACTGTATAAACGGTATAAATCAGTAACAGTATAAATCTGAGGTATATTGCAGTAATGGTATAAACCTATAGTACAGTACTGAGGTATACTGCAGTAACAGTATAAACCTATGGTACAGTATTGAGGTATATTGCAGTAATGCAATAAACCTATAGTACTGTAGTGAGGAATACTGCAGTTATTGTATAAACCTATAGTACAGTAATGAGGTATACTGCAGTAACGGTATAATTCTATAGTACAGTACTGAGGTATATTGTAGTAACAGAATAAAGCTATAGTACAGTACTAATGTATATTGCAGTAACGGTATAATCCTATAGTACAGTACTGAGGTATTCTGCAGTAACGGTATAAACTTATAGTAAATTACTAAGGTATAATGCAGTAATGGTATAAACCTATAGTACAGTACTGAGATATACTGTAGTAATGGTATAAACCTCTAGTACAGTGCTGAGGTATACTGTAGTAACCAGTATAAACCTCTAGTACAGTACTGAGGTATACTGCAGTAAATGGTATAAACTTCATAGTACAGTACTGAGATATACTGCAGTAACAGTATAAACCTTTAGTACAGTACTGAGAATTACTATAGTAATGGTATAAACCTATTGTACAGTACTGAGATATACTGCAGTAACAGTATAAACCTATTGAACAGTACTGAGGTATACTGCAGTAAACTGTATAATTCTTTAGTACAGTACTGAGGTATACTGCAGTAAACGGTGTAAACCCATAGTACGGTACTGAGATATACTGCAGTAACGTTATAAACCTTTAGTACAGTACTGAGGTTTACTCTAGTAATGGTATAAACCTATTGTACAGTACTGAGATATACTGCAGTAACGTTATAAACATGTAGTACAGTACTGAGGTATACTGCAGTAACGGTAGAAAACCTAGTGTGCAGTACTGAGGTATACTGCAGTAACGGTATAAACCTATAGTACAGTGCTGAGGTATACTGCAGTAACAGTATAAACCTATAGTATAGTGCTGAAGTATACTGCAGAAATGGTATAATCCTATAGTACAGTGCTGAGGTATATTGCAGTAATGGTATAAACCTATAGAACAGTACTGAGGTATACTGCAGTAACGGTATAAACCTATTGCACAGTACTGAGGTATACTGCAGTAATGGTATAAACCTATAGAACAGTATTGAGGTATACTGCAGTAACGGTATAAACCTATAGTACAGTACTTAGGAACACTGCAGTAATGGTATAAACCTATAGTACAGTACTGAGGAACACTGCAGAAAGAGTATAAACCTATGGTACTGTACTGAGGTATACTGCAGTAACGGTGTAAACCAGTAGCACAGTACCGAGATATACTGCAGTAACGGTGTAAACCAGTAGCACAGTACCGAGATATACTGCAGTAACGGTGTAAACCAGTAGCACAGTACCGAGGTATACTGCTGCAATGGTATAAACCTATAGTACAGTACTGAGGAACACTGCAGAAAGAGTATAAACCTATGGTACTGTACTGAGGTATACTGCAGTAACAGTGTAAACCAGTAGCACAGTACTGAGGTATACTGCAGTAACGGTATATACATATAATACAGTACAGAGGTCTACTGCTGTAACGGTATAATCCTAAAATACAGTACTGGGTAACTGTATAAACGGTATAAATCAGTAACAGTATAAATCTGAGGTATATTGCAGTAATGGTATAAACCTATAGTACAGTACTGAGGTATACTGCAGTAACAGTATAAACCTATGGTACAGTATTGAGGTATATTGCAGTAATGCAATAAACCTATAGTACTGTAGTGAGGAATACTGCAGTTATTGTATAAACCTATAGTACAGTAATGAGGTATACTGCAGTAACGGTATAATTCTATAGTACAGTACTGAGGTATATTCCAGTAACAGAATAAAGCTATAGTACAGTACTAATGTATACTGCAGTAACGGTATAAACCTATAGTACAGTACTGAGGTATACTGCAGTAACGGTATAAACTTATAGTAAATTACTAAGGTATAATGCAGTAATGGTATAAACCTATAGTACAGTACTGAGATATACTGTAGTAATGGTATAAACCTCTAGTACAGTGCTGAGGTATACTGTAGTAACCAGTATAAACCTCTAGTACAGTACTGAGGTATACTGCAGTAAATGGTATAAACTTCATAGTACAGTACTGAGATATACTGAAGTAACAGTATAAACCTATAGTATAGTGCTGAAGTATACTGCAGAAATGGTATAATCCTATAGTACAGTGCTGAGGTATATTGCAGTAATGGTATAAACCTATAGCACAGTACTGAGGTATACTGCAGTAACGGTATAAACCTATAGTACAGTACTTAGGAACACTGCAGTAATGGTATAAACCTATAGTACAGTACTGAGGAACACTGCAGAAAGAGTATAAACCTATGGTACTGTACTGAGGTATACTGCAGTAACGGTGTAAACCAGTAGCATAGTACCGAGATATACTGTAGTAACGGTGTAAACCAGTAGCACAGTACCGAGGTATACTGCTGTAATGGTATAAACCTATAGTACAGTACTGAGGTATATTGCAGTAACGGTATAAAACTATAGTACAGTACTAAGGTATACTGCAGTAACGGTATAAACATATAGCACAGTACTCCGGTATACTGCAGTAACTGTATATACATATAATACAGTACAGAGGTATACTGCTGTAATGGTATAATCCTCAAATACTGTACTGGTTAACTGTATAAATGGTATAAATCAGTAACAGTATAAATCTATAGTACAGTACTGAGGTATACTGCAGTAACGGTATAAACCTATAGTACAGTACTGAGGTATATTGCAGTAATAGTATAAACCTATAGTACTGTACTGAGGAATACTGCAGTAATTGTATAAACCTATAGTACAGTACTGAGGTATACTGCAGTAACAGTATAAACATATAGTACAGTACTGAGGTATACTGCAGTAACAGTATAATCCTATAGTACAGTAATGAGGTTTATTGCAGTAACGGTATAAAGCTATATTACAGTATGATGTATACTTCAGTAATGGTATAGTACAGTAGTGAGGTATTATGCAGTAACAGTATAAACCTATAGTACAGTACTGAGGTATATTGCAGTAATGGTATAAAACTATAGTACAGTACTGAGGTATACTGTAGTAACGGTATAAAAATATAGCACTGTACTGAGGTATACTACAGTAATGGTATATACATATAATACAGTACAGAGGTCTACTGCTGTAACGGTATAATACTAAAATACTGTACTGGGTAACTGTATAAATGGTATAAATCAGTAACAGTATAAATCTGAGGTATATTGCAGTAATGGTATAAACCTATAGTACAGTACTGAGGTATACTGCAGTAACAGTATAAACTTATGGTACAGTATTGAGGTATATTGCAGTAATGGTATAAACCTATAGTACTGTACTGAGGAATACTGCAGTTATTGTATAAACCTATAGTACAGTACTGAGGTATACTGCAGTAACGGTATAAACATATAGTACAGTACTGAGGTATACTGCAGTAACGGTATAATCCTCTAGTACAGTACTGAGGTATATTGCAGTAACTGTATAATCCTATAGTACAGTACTGAGGTATACTGCAGTAAACTGTATAATTCTTTAGTACAGTACTGAGGTATACTGCAGTAAACGGTGTAAACCCATAGTACGGTACTGAGATATACTGCAGTAACGTTATAAACCTTTAGTACAGTACTGAGGTTTACTCTAGTAATGGTATAAACCTATTGTACAGTACTGAGATATACTGCAGTAACGTTATAAACATGTAGTACAGTACTGAGGTATACTGCAGTAACGGTAGAAAACCTAGTGTGCAGTACTGAGGTATACTGCAGTAACGGTATAAACCTATAGTACAGTGCTGAGGTATACTGCAGTAACAGTATAAACCTATAGTATAGTGCTGAAGTATACTGCAGAAATGGTATAATCCTATAGTACAGTGCTGAGGTATATTGCAGTAATGGTATAAACCTATAGAACAGTACTGAGGTATACTGCAGTAACGGTATAAACCTATTGCACAATACTGAGGTATACTGCAGTAATGGTATAAACCTATAGAACAGTATTGAGGTATACTGCAGTAACGGTATAAACCTATAGTACAGTACTTAGGAACACTGCAGTAATGGTATAAACCTATAGTACAGTACTGAGGAACACTGCAGAAAGAGTATAAACCTATGGTACTGTACTGAGGTATACTGCAGTAACGGTGTAAACCAGTAGCACAGTACCGAGATATACTGCAGTAACGGTGTAAACCAGTAGCACAGTACCGAGATATACTGCAGTAACGGTGTAAACCAGTAGCACAGTACCGAGGTATACTGCTGCAATGGTATAAACCTATAGTACAGTACTGAGGAACACTGCAGAAAGAGTATAAACCTATGGTACTGTACTGAGGTATACTGCAGTAACAGTGTAAACCAGTAGCACAGTACCGAGGTATACTGCAGTAACGGTATATACATATAATACAGTACAGAGGTCTACTGCTGTAACGGTATAATCCTAAAATACAGTACTGGGTAACTGTATAAACGGTATAAATCAGTAACAGTATAAATCTGAGGTATATTGCAGTAATGGTATAAACCTATAGTACAGTACTGAGGTATACTGCAGTAACAGTATAAACCTATGGTACAGTATTGAGGTATATTGCAGTAATGCAATAAACCTATAGTACTGTAGTGAGGAATACTGCAGTTATTGTATAAACCTATAGTACAGTAATGAGGTATACTGCAGTAACGGTATAATTCTATAGTACAGTACTGAGGTATATTGTAGTAACAGAATAAAGCTATAGTACAGTACTAATGTATATTGCAGTAACGGTATAATCCTATAGTACAGTACTGAGGTATACTGCAGTAACGGTATAAACTTATAGTAAATTACTAAGGTATAATGCAGTAATGGTATAAACCTATAGTACAGTACTGAGATATACTGTAGTAATGGTATAAACCTCTAGTACAGTGCTGAGGTATACTGTAGTAACCAGTATAAACCTCTAGTACAGTACTGAGGTATACTGCAGTAAATGGTATAAACTTCATAGTACAGTACTGAGATATACTGCAGTAACAGTATAAACCTTTAGTACAGTACTGAGAATTACTATAGTAATGGTATAAACCTATTGTACAGTACTGAGATATACTGCAGTAACAGTATAAACCTATTGAACAGTACTGAGGTATACTGCAGTAAACTGTATAATTCTTTAGTACAGTACTGAGGTATACTGCAGTAAACGGTGTAAACCCATAGTACGGTACTGAGATATACTGCAGTAACGTTATAAACCTTTAGTACAGTACTGAGGTTTACTCTAGTAATGGTATAAACCTATTGTACAGTACTGAGATATACTGCAGTAACATTATAAACATGTAGTACAGTACTGAGGTATACTGCAGTAACGGTAGAAAACCTAGTGTGCAGTACTGAGGTATACTGCAGTAACGGTATAAACCTATAGTACAGTGCTGAGGTATACTGCAGTAACAGTATAAACCTATAGTATAGTGCTGAAGTATACTGCAGAAATGGTATAATCCTATAGTACAGTGCTGAGGTATATTGCAGTAATGGTATAAACCTATAGAACAGTACTGAGGTATACTGCAGTAACGGTATAAACCTATTGCACAGTACTGAGGTATACTGCAGTAATGGTATAAACCTATAGTACAGTAATGAGGTATACTGCAGTAACGGTATAAACCTATAGTACAGTACTGAGGTATATTGTAGTAACAGAATAAAGCTATAGTACAGTACTAATGTATATTGCAGTAACGGTATAATCCTATAGTACAGTACTGAGGTATACTGCAGTAACGGTATAAACCTATAGTACAGTACTGAGATATACTGTAGTAATGGTATAAACCTCTAGTACAATGCTGAGGTATACTGTAGTAACCAGTATAAAACTCTAGTACAGTACTGAGGTATACTGCAGTAAATGGTATAAACTTCATAGTACAGTACTGAGATATACTGCAGTAACAGTATAAACCTTTAGTACAGTACTGAGAATTACTATAGTAATGGTATAAACCTATTGTACAGTACTGAGATATACTGCAGTAACAGTATAAACCTATTGAACAGTACTGAGGTATACTGCAGTAAACTGTGTAATTATTTAGTACAGTACTGAGGTATACTGCAGTAAACGGTATAAACCCATAGTACGGTACTGAGATATACTGCAGTAACTGTATAAACCTTTAGTACAGTACTGAGGTTTACTCTAGTAATGGTATAAAGCTATTGTACAGTACTGAGATATATTGCAGTAACAGTATAAACCTATAGAACAGTATTGAGGAATACTGCAGTAACGGTAGAAAACCTATAGTGCAGTACTGAGGTATAGTGCAGTAACGGTATAAACCTATAGTACAGTGCTGAGGTATACTGCAGTAACAGTATAAACCTATAGTATAGTGCTGAAGTATACTGCAGAAATGGTATAATCCTATAGTACAGTACTGAGGTATATTGCAGTAATGGTATAAACTTATAGTAGAGTTCTGAGGTATACTGAAGTAACGGTATAAACCTATAGTACAGTTCTGAGGTATGCTGCAGTAACGGTACAAACCTATAGTACAGTATTGAAGTATACTGCAGTAAGGGTATAACGTATAGTAAATTACTGAGGAACACTGCAGTAACAGTATAAACCTATAATACTGTACTGAGGTATACTGCAGTAACGGTATAAACATATAATAGAGTACCGAGGTATACTGCAGTAAAGGTATAAACCTATGGTACAGTACTGAGGTATACTGCAGTAATGGTGTAAACCTATAGTACAGTACTGAGGTATACTGCAGTAATGGTATAAACCAGTAGCACAGTACCGAGGTATACAGCTGTAACGGTTTAAACCTATAGTAAAGTACTGAGGTATTATGCAGTAACAGTATAAACCTATAGTATAGTACTGAAGTATATTGCAGTAACGGTATAAAACTATAGTACAGTACTGAGGAATACTGCAGTAACAGTATATACATATAATACAGTACAGAGGTACACTGCTGTAATGGTATAATCCTAAAATACTGTACTGGGCAACTGTATAAACGGTATAAATCAGTAACGGTATAAATCTATAGTATAGTACTGAGGTATACTGCAGTAACGGTATAAACCTATAGTACAGTACTGAGGTATATTGCAGTAATGGTATAAACCTATAGTACTGTACTGAGGAATACTGCAGTAATTGTATAAATCTAGAGTACAGTACTGAGGTATACTGCAGTAATGGTATAAACATATAGTACAGTACTGAGGTATACTGCAGTAATGGTATAATCCTATAGTACAGTACTGAGGTATATTGCAGTAACGGTATAAAGCGATAGTACATTACTGATGTATACTGCAGTAACGGAATAGTACAGTAGTGATGTATTATGCAGTAACAGTATAAACCTATAGTACAGTTCTGAGGTATATTGTATAAACCTATAGTACAGTACTGAGCTATATTGCAGTAACAGTATAAAGCTATAGTACAGTACTTATGTATACTGCAGTAACGGTATAAACCTATAGTACAGTACTGAGGTATACTGCAGTAACGGTATAAACCTATAGTACAGTACTGAGGTATACTGCAGTAACGGTATAAACTTATAGTAAATTACTAAGGTATAATGCAGTAATGGTATAAACCTATAGTACAGTACTGAGATATACTGCAGTAACGGTAAAAAACCTAGAGTGCAGTACTAAGGTATACTGCAGTAACGGTATAAACCTATAGTACGGTGCTGAGGTATACTGCAGAAATGGTATAATCCTATAGTACAGTGCTGAGGTATATTGCAGTAATAGTATAAACCTATAGCACATTACTGAGGTATACTGCAGTAAACGGTATAATTCTTTAGTACAGTACTGAGATATACTGCAGTAACAGTATAAACCTATAGAACAGTATTGAGGTATACTGCAGTAACGGTATAAACATGTAGTACAGTACTGAGGTATACTGCAGTAATGGTAGAAAACCTAGAGTGCAGTACTGAGGTATACTGCAGTAACGGTATAAACCTATAGTACAGTGCTGAGGTATACTGCAGTAACAGTATAAACCTATAGTATAGTGCTGAAGTATACTGCAGAAATGGTATAATCCTATAGTACAGTGCTGAGGTATACTGCAGTAACGGTATAAACCTATTGCACAGTACTGAGGTATACTGCAGTAACGGTATAAACCTATAGAACAGTATTGAGGTATACTGCAGTAACGGTATAAACCTATAGTACAGTACTGAGGAACACTGCTGTAACGGTATAAACCTATAGTACAGTACTGAGGAACACTGCAGAAAGAGTATAAACCTATGGTACTGTACTGAGGTATACTGCAGTAACGGTGTAAACCAGTAGCACAGTACCGAGATATACTGCAGTAACGGTGTAAACCAGTAGCACAGTACCGAGGTATACTGCTGTAATGGTATAAACCTTTAGTACAGTACTGAGGTAAATTGCAGTAACGTTATAAAACTATAGTACAGTACTAAGGTATACTGCAGTAACAGTATAAACATATAGCACAGTACTCCGGTATACTGCAGTAACTGTATATACATATAATACAGTACAGAGGTATACTGCTGTAATGGTATAATCCTCAAATACTGTACTGGGTAACTGTATAAATGGTATAAATCAGTACCAGTATAAATCTATAGTACAGTACTGAGGTATACTGCAGTAACGTTATAAACCTATAGTACAGTACTGAGGTATATTGCAGTAATAGTATAAACCTATAGTACTGTACTGAGGAATACTGCAGTAATTGTATAAACCTATAGTACAGTACTGAGGTATACTGCAGTAATAGTATAAACATATAGTACAGTACTGAGGTATACTGCAGTAACGGTAAATCCTATAGTACAGTAATGAAGTTTTTTGCAGTAATGGTATAAAGCTATATTACAGTATGATGTATACTTCAGTAATGGTATAGTAGAGTAGTGAGGTATTATGCAGTAACAGTATAAACCTATAGTACAGTACTGAGGTATATTGAAGTAACGGTATAAAACTATAGTACAGTTCTGAGGTATACTGTAGTAACGGTATAAACATATAGCACTGTACTGAGGTATACTGCAGTAATGGTATATACATATAATACAGAGGTCTACTGCTGTAACGGTATAATCCTAAAATACTGTACTGGGTAACTTTATAAACTGTATAAATCAGTAACAGTATAAATCTGAGGTATATTGCAGTAATGGTATAAACCTATAGTACAGTACTGAGGTATACTGCAGTAACAGTATAAACCTATGGTACAGTATTGAGGTATATTTCAGTAATGCTATAAACCTATAGTACTGTACTGAGGAATACTGCATTAACTGTATAATTCTATAGTACAGTACTGAGGTATATTCCAGTAACAGAATAAAGCTATAGTACAGTACTAATGTATACTGCAGTAACGGTATAAACCTATAGTACAGTACTGAGGTATACTGCAGTAACGGTATAAACTTATAGTAAATTACTAAGGTATAATGCAGTAATGGTATAAACCTATAGTACAGTACTGAGATATACTGTAGTAATGGTATAAACCTCTAGTACAGTGCTGAGGTATACTGTAGTAACCAGTATAAACCTCTAGTACAGTACTAAGGTATACTGCAGTAAATGGTATAAACTGCATAGTACAGTACTGAGATATACTGAAGTAACAGTATAAACGTATGGTACAGTATTGAGGTATATTGCAGTAATGGTATAAACTTATAGTACTGTACTGAGGAATACTGCAGTTATTGCATAAACCTATAGTACAGTACTGAGGTATACTGCAGTAACGGTATAAACATATAGTACAGTACTGAGGTATACTGCAGTAACGGTATAATCCTCTAGTACAGTACTGAGGTATATTGCAGTAACTGTATAATCCTATAGTACAGTACTGAGGTATACTGCAGTAAACTGTATAATTCTTTAGTACAGTACTGAGGTATACTGCAGTAAACGGTGTAAACCCATAGTACGGTACTGAGATATACTGCAGTAACGTTATAAACCTTTAGTACAGTACTTAGGTTTACTCTAGTAATGGTATAAACCTATTGTACAGTACTGAGATATACTGCAGTAACGTTATAAACATGTAGTACAGTACTGAGGTATACTGCAGTAACGGTAGAAAACCTAGTGTGCAGTACTGAGGTATACTGCAGTAACGGTATAAACCTATAGTACAGTGCTGAGGTATACTGCAGTAACAGTATAAACCTATAGTATAGTGCTGAAGTATACTGCAGAAATGGTATAATCCTATAGTACAGTGCTGAGGTATATTGCAGTAATGGTATAAACCTATAGAACAGTACTGAGGTATACTGCAGTAACGGTATAAACCTATTGCACAGTACTGAGGTATACTGTAGTAACGGTATAAACCTATAGAACAGTATTGAGGTATACTGCAGTAACGGTATAAACCTATAGTACAGTACTGAGGAACACTGCAGAAAGAGTATAAACCTATGGTACTGTACTGAGGTATACTGCAGTAACGGTGTAAACCAGTAGCACAGTACCGAGATATACTGTAGTAACGGTGTAAACCAGTAGCACAGTACCGAGGTATACTGCTGTAATGATATAAACCTATAGTACAGTACTGAGGTATATTGCAGTAACGGTATAAAACTATAGTACAGTACTAAGGTATACTGCAGTAACGGTATAAACATATAGCACAGTACTCCGGTATACTGCAGTAACTGTATATACATATAATACAGTACAGAGGTATACTGCTGTAATGGTATAATCCTCAAATACTGTACTGGTTAACTGTATAAATGGTATAAATCAGTAACAGTATAAATCTATAGTACAGTACTGAGGTATACTGCAGTAACGGTATAAACCTATAGTACAGTACTGAGGTATATTGCAGTAATAGTATAAACCTATAGTACTGTACTGAGGAATACTGCAGTAATTGTATAAACCTATAGTACAGTACTGAGGTATACTGCAGTAACAGTATAAACATATAGTACAGTACTGAGGTATACTGCAGTAACAGTATAATCCTATAGTACAGTAATGAGGTTTATTGCAGTAACGGTATAAAGCTATATTACAGTATGATGTATACTTCAGTAACGGTATAGTACAGTAGTGAGGTGTTATGCAGTAACAGTATAAACCTATAGTACAGTACTGAGGTATATTGCAGTAATGGTATAAAACTATAGTACAGTACTGAGGTATACTGTAGTAACGGTATAAAAATATAGCACTGTACTGAGGTATACTACAGTAATGGTATATACATATAATACAGTACAGAGGTCTACTGCTGTAACGGTATAATACTAAAATACTGTACTGGGTAACTGTATAAACGGTATAAATCAGTAACAGTATAAATCTGAGGTATATTGCAGTAATGGTATAAACCTATAGTACAGTACTGAGGAATACTGCAGTTATTGTATAAACCTATAGTACAGTACTGAGGTATACTGCAGTAACGGTATAAGCATATAGTACAGTACTGAGTTATACTGCAGTAATGGTATAATCCTCTAGTACAGTACTGAGGTATATTGCAGTAACTGTATAATCCTATAGTACAGTACTGAGGTATACTGCAGTAAACTGTATAATTCTTTAGTACAGTACTGAGGTATACTGCAGTAAACGGTGTAAACCCATAGTACGGTACTGAGATATACTGCTGTAACGTTATAAACCTTTAGTACAGTACTGATGTTTACTTTAGTAATGGTATTAACCTATTGTACAGTACTGAGATATACTGCAGTAACGTTATAAACATGTAGTACAGTACTGAGGTATACTGCAGTAACGGTAGAAAACCTAGTGTGCAGTACTGAGGTATACTGCAGTAACGGTATTAACCTATAGTACAGTGCTCAGGTATACTGCAGTAACAGTATAAACCTATAGTATAGTGCTGAAGTATACTGCAGAAATGGTATAATCCTATAGTACAGTGCTGAGGTATATTGCAGTAATGGTATAAACCTATAGAACAGTACTGAGGTATACTGCAGTAACGGTATAAACCTATTGCACAGTACTGAGGTATACTGCAGTAATGGTATAAACCTATAGAACAGTATTGAGGTATACTGCAGTAACGGTATAAACCTATAGTACAGTACTTAGGAACACTGCAGTAATGGTATAAACCTATAGTACAGTACTGAGGAACACTGCAAAAAGAGTATAAACCTATGGTACTGTACTGAGGTATACTGCAGTAACGGTGTAAACCAGTAGCACAGTACCGAGATATACTGCAGTAACGGTGTAAACCAGTAGCACAGTACCGAGATATACTGCAGTAACGGTGTAAACCAGTAGCACAGTACCGAGGTATACTGCTGCAATGGTATAAACCTATAATACAGTACTGAGGAACACTGCAGAAAGAGTATAAACCTATGGTACTGTACTGAGGTATACTGCAGTAACAGTGTAAACCAGTAGCACAGTACCGAGGTATACTGCAGTAACGGTATATACATATAATACAGTACAGAGGTCTACTGCTGTAACGGTATAATCCTAAAATACAGTACTGGGTAACTGTATAAACGGTATAAATCAGTAACAGTATAAATCTGAGGTATATTGCAGTAATGGTATAAACCTATAGTACAGTACTGAGGTATACTGCAGTAACAGTATAAACCTATGGTACAGTATTGAGGTATATTGCAGTAATGCAATAAACCTATAGTACTGTACTGAGGAATACTGCAGTTATTGTATAAACCTATAGTACAGTACTGAGGTATACTGCAGTAACGGTATAATTCTATAGTACAGTACTGAGGTATATTGTAGTAACAGAATAAAGCTATAGTACAGTACTAATGTATACTGCAGTAATGGTATAATCATATAGTACAGTACTGAGGTATACTGCAGTAACGGTATAAACTTATAGTAAATTACTAAGGTATAATGCAGTAATGGTATAAACCTATAGTACAGTACTGAGATATACTGTAGTAATGGTATAAACCTCTAGTACAATGCTGAGGTATACTGTAGTAACCAGTATAAACCTCTAGTACAGTACTGAGGTATACTGCAGTAACAGTATAAACCTTTAGTACAGTACTGAGAATTACTATAGTAATGGTATAAACCTTTTGTACAGTACTGAGATATACTGCAGTAACAGTATAAACCTATTGAACAGTACTGAGGTATACTGCAGTAAACTGTATAATTCTTTAGTACAGTACTGAGGTATACTGCAGTGAACGGTATAAACCCATAGTACAGTACTGAGATATACTGCAGTAACAGTATAAACATATAGTACAGTACTGAGGTATACTGCAGTAACAGTATAATCCTATAGTACAGTAATGAGGTTTATTGCAGTAACGGTATAAAGCTATATTACAGTATGATGTATACTTCAGTAACGGTATAGTACAGTAGTGAGGTATTATGCAGTAACAGTATAAACCTATAGTACAGTACTGAGGTATATTGCAGTAACTGTATAAAACTATAGTACAGTACTGAGGTATTCTGTAGTAACGGTATAAAAATATAGCACTGTACTGAGGTATACTACAGTAATGGTATATACATATAATACAGTACAGAGGTCTACTGCTGTAACGGTATAATACTAAAATACTGTACTGGGTAACTGTATAAACGGTATAAATCAGTAACAGTATAAATCTGAGGTATATTGCAGTAATGGTATAAACCTATAGTACAGTACTGAGGTATACTGCAGTAACAGTATAAACTTATGGTACAGTATTGAGGTATATTGCAGTAATGGTATAAACCTATAGTACTGTACTGAGGAATACTGCAGTTATTGTATAAACCTATAGTACAGTACTGAGGTATACTGCAGTAACTGTATAAACATATAGTACAGTACTGAGTTATACTGCAGTAACGGTATAATCCTCTAGTACAGTACTGAGGTATATTGCAGTAACTGTATAATACTATAGTACAGTACTGAGGTATACTGCAGTAAACTGTATAATTCTTTAGTACAGTACTGAGGTATACTGCAGTAAATGGTGTAAACCCATAGTACGGTACTGAGATATACTGCAGTAACGTTATAAACCTTTAGTACAGTACTGATGTTTACTTTAGTAATGGTATTAACCTATTGTACAGTACTGAGATATACTGCAGTAACGTTATAAACATGTAGTACAGTACTGAGGTATACTGCAGTAACGGTAGAAAACCTAGTGTGCAGTACTGAGGTATACTGCAGTAACGGTATTAACCTATAGTACAGTGCTGAGGTATACTGCAGTAACAGTATAAACCTATAGTATAGTGCTGAAGTATACTGCAGAAATGGTATAATCCTATAGTACAGTGCTGAGGTATATTGCAGTAATGGTATGTCAGTATATTTATGAAAATCTTAGCAGTGCTATCCAAATAATATATATATAAGTTTATGGCAGGGTTATAAACACAATACAAAGAAATAGAAACCCTTATCAACCATGCACCTACTAGACCATACAATTAATATAAATATCTGAATTCTTTTATTTAGTTAATATCCATAAACATATTGAACTATATTTGCAGTAAAAGGAAATTAAATAAAAGTTTATATGCGTTAAAACCAACTCTTAAGATATGCTATCCTTCTTACAAAACCCAGAAAAATATACCTTCACAATTCAGCCTTATTTATTTAACACAATGGGACTAAAAACCTTTAACATCCAAGCAATACAATTCTAAACAGTGTTTATAAAACAATAGGATAAAATATATATTCTGCTATTTAACTGCAATTTATCCTAATACAAAATTAACCGACAATATCAGAACTTGTATAGATGAGTTACTTAGCCAATTCAGACACAGATTTGAACAATACCTAGGCTTATAACTACCAATTTAAAATACAATATACTTCACCAATTTTGAACCAATTCGTAGCGGTCTTTAGGTCATCTCATTTGAAAGAAGGTTTTTGCACAAATCAAGGATAAGTTTTAAGCTCCTTGCTGAAGTGAACTTTTTTTTTTCAGGTATATCGCAGCCAAAATCAGATCACTAATTTTCAACAAGTTACAGACAACTCTCTCTTGTGCATTCAACACTCCCATTATATAATCATTGATGACATCATGTGGGTGGCACTACGGGAGCTGACCTTCCCATTGGTTATCTGGGAAGTCTAAATCGGATTGGCCCTTGGAAATTTCATTTTTAACAGCCAGAAAGAACCTTCTGGCTGTAGTTCTCGCAACATAACACCAGGTGGCAGCATACAGTACAACATAGCAATACAATACAGCATTTCTGACATTTTTAAGCAAGTTAATTTTTTTTTATAAAATGGTTATTTAATCAGATCACACTCTCTGCATTAATCATATATAACCCCAATTACAGATGGTTAATATTAGGTTATTTTTTCTGATTATTCTGATACCAAATATGTTATATTATTAACATTTTATTATATTAAGGTAATTTAATACTGCTAATTAGTAGCTTAAAATGCATTACAATTTTATCGGTATCCTGGCATTTATATGTGAATAATAGCTTATTTTTAATTCAGTATTGTACTGTATTCCAAGTGAATCCTGTCTATGTAGATCTGAAATAAGAAAATAAATGTTAATAATCACTTCTCTTCAGGTCCATAAACATCTATTCATGTTTTTAAACACACAGAGGCTAAGTAAGATCTTTTGTGTTTTCAAAACATATACATCATTTCTATGTATATCTGAATTTATTTCCTATATAAATATCCCCTGCAGCAATCATCCACCTAATACAATGTGCTTAATTTTAATATATATATATCATGAATCATACTGTAAGTCATTTGTCTTCACTGTATTATCCTAACATTCTAACTTTTCAGTAACTTCAGTTGCCAGACTTTTTGTCTCATACTCACCACATGGGGTCAATCCATGAGGAGTTGTAAGAGTCTTTAAAACAGCATATTTCCTGTTTAGCCAGCAGTGCAGATGAGTATTTGATTTTATTTGTGTCACCTTCCCCCAAGAGGGGTTTTTGCAGTAAGTCTTCAAATAGAGATTCAGTGAGATAGAACTGTTGTATCACACGTGTCAAATTCCAAAGGGGTCCTTGAACACATTCTTTTCTCACCTCACCAAATGTTCTGAGGTTATAAAAATCTGCATATATAGTCAAATGAATAGGGTCACTGAGCTATTTCCTTTAGAAAAGAAATGTTTGTGTTTCAAAAAGGCTCTACTGATCGTCAATCCTGATAGACGTGTACTAGAAGCTGTGTTCAACAAACTCATGTTTAATTAATCCTGAGTTCTCATCTAACATATACAGTGTATAAAATATACATATATATATATATATATATATATGTACACATATGTAATATTCATCATAATATTCATATACTCTGACATAAATCCCCCTTCCAACTTCAAATAGATGTAGGACACATGTATTTGAATTGGCTTAAAGTCAGTGGTATTTGATGAGGATCAACCGTATACCTCATAGACAGTCTCTTATGAAGAAAGTTTGTCATTTTGAGCTTTCATGTTTATCAGTTAGGCATCTTTAAATTACAGTATGTCTTTAATGCATTTGGGGATATGACACTTCATTCTCCCTCTATGACTTGTAGTTGGGACCTGGGATGACATGCCCGCAGTTGATTTATATGTACCCATTTATCTATGAAACCTTCATTTTTGGGGATCCGTATTTTATAGGCCACTGGAGATATTTTGTCAGTAATGACAAAAGGACCTTTCCATGAGGGAAGAAATTTCTTCTCCCTAACCTGATCTCTTCCAAAGTTATAAAGATAAACTTTATCATTTATTTCATATTCCTTTTTGGATGTTTTGAGATCATAATAGGTTTTAGTGGCAGTTGCGGCTCTTTCTAAATTCCTTTGAGCAAATGCAAAGGCATGTTGCAGGTGTCTCCTTAGGTTTTCCACATATTGATGTGTATTGGCAGCGTTTATCAAATTTTGGTCTGATGTACGGTACAGCAGATGCTGAGGTAGAACCATTCTTCTACCAGTCATCAGCTCAAAAGGTGACATCTTGGTAGCACTACTTGGAGTTGCTCTTAATGCCATTAAGACTAGAGGTAGTTTTATATCCCAGTCTTTACCTGTTTCACTCACAAACTTTTTGAGGATTTTAACAATGGATTGGTTGTAACGCTCTACACCACCACTTGAGGCAGCTCTATAAGCAATATGGAGCTTTCTTTTAACCCCTAGTATTTTCCACATTTTTGTCATCACTTCGCTAGTGAAGTGGGTCCCCCGATCTGATTCGATTCTTTGGGGCAAACCAAATCTGGAAAATACATGGTTGATGAGCAATGCTGCACATGTTTCAGCACTATTGTTAGGTGCACTAATGCACTCTACCCATTTAGTGAACAGGCATGTCACTGTTAACATGTACTTGTTACCTCTTGATGACCTTGTTACCGGACCAATAAAATCAATTTGTATATCTGACCATGGCATTACCATCCCCCTTTTCTGCAATGGCGCTCTATGCGTTGGTGCAGTGGGTTGGAACTGTGGACAGATTAAACACCCTTGACAGTAGGTTTGAACATCTTTCAACATGTGTGGCCAAAAAGCGTAGTCACGCAATATTTCGTACGTGAGTTTGGCACCGCGATGACCAGATGTGGGAGCATCATGGGCATGTTGAAGCATTAGACCTCTGAACTTGGTGGGTACTACCCACTGTTGGATGCCAGTTTTGGAGGTTCTAATTAACAAACCATCCTGTAATTTGAATTGTGATTTAGATTTTATTAAGATTCTCAGATCTTCTTTGCCAATATAATCATCTTTTGAGATGGGGTTGCTTTCAGGATCTTCTATGTGTTTATAGAAGATGCCTACAATGGGGTCTTCTTTTTGACTAGTGATCAGGTCCTCACTAGGAGAATCCTGACTCCATTGTACCAAGTTAGGCTCACTCTGTTGTTTTGCCTGGTTTCTGGTAATGGCTTCTACCTGAATTGCACCCATTAAGTGTTCAATATTAAGGAGTTCTCCAGTTATGGCTCCTTGTTTGGCTAATGAGTCCGCAAGGTCATTGCCTTCCTTATCAGGACCTAGAACTCTGGAATGACCCTTGGTCTTTTTCCAGTGTATGGTTAAATCATTGGATACTACCAGATTATCAATCTCGCAGAACAATTTGCCATGCTTGACTGGTTTGTGATTGCTTTTCTGCATGCCATTTCTTTTCCAAGTTGGCAGGTATTCAACAAAGCTGTCACGCACATAATTTGAGTCAGTTATGATCACAAATTCATTAATACTATGTTCAATAGCCATTTCAATGGTTTTGAAAACAGCAGTTAGTTCTGCAACCTGACTTGATCTTGGTCCAATGTTGAAACCTATAGATATATTTGGGAATCCATTTGCCCCAGTTATACCAATGCCAGCGACTAATCTGCGCTCATTATCAATAGTGGCATGGTAAGAACAACCATCAACATATACCCAAGGTAATGTTTGACAATGGTCCTCATTGTACATTTTATATGGGGAAAGCAATTGTTCTTCCAGAAAATCATCTTCTGATAATTCTTCCCCAGGATCTCTAGCAGTACAGTCGTGGAGCTCAGCAAGCCCTTGCGCGACTGGATTCTTTTTATTCTGCTTGTAGCGAATTTCTAAGGGCCAGCCTTGTAAGGAAAGAGTCCACGCTGTTATGCGGCTATTAGACAAATTCCCATCTCTTATTCTCTCACTTTGCAAATATAGCAAAGGCTGGTGGGCCGTTTCTACAATAATTTTCTCGCCCTGTATATAGCTGCGGAAATTTTGTAGAGCCCATACAGTAGATAAGAGGGCTTTTTCGCAATCGTTAAACTTTATTTCTACTGGGGATAGATTTTTGCTCGCATAAGCAATGGCTTTGTTCAAATTATCATGCTTTTGGTATAACACAGCACTCATGCTTATATCTGTGTAACCTGTCTCTAAGAAGAAAGGTTTGCCACCTTCAGGGTACGCTAAGCAAGGTGCTTGAGTGAGTTTTCTCTTCAGCTCTCTGATGGCTGTCTCTTGAGACTCACTCCAGTGCCATTTCACATCCTTCTTTAGAAGAAGTAGTAGTGGTTTAGCTAATTCCGCATAATTATCAATGAATTTGCGAGAATAATTTGTCATACCCAGGAATGATCTCAATTCCTTTAAGTTAGTTGGGTTTTTAGAATTCACTATAGCTTTCACCTTTTTCTTCTGGGGATTTAATCCATCAGAGGTAACTTCATGTCCCAAGAAGTTTACACGAGTGCGGCACCATTGAGCTTTTTGCAGGGATAATTTGACACCTGCCCTTTTAAGTTGGCTGAGGACGTGTTTAAGCTCTGCGATGTGTTTTTCAAAGTCTGTGCTTTTGATTAAAACATCATCAACATAAGATAAGGTCCCCCTTTCCAGTGCATCAGGCATAGCCTTATGCATGAATACAGCAAATTCATGTCCAGAATTTATGTATCCAAAAGGAAGTCTTTGAAATGCATATTGGACCTTTTGGAAGGAGAATGCTAGCTTATATTGGTCCTTTTCATGTACCTTTATGGTCCAATATCCCTGTGCACAATCAATGGCAGTGAATATTTTGGATCCTTGCATTTGTGCTAGGCACTGGTCAATGTATGGTACAGGCCAGCCAGACATGTATACTCGTTTGTTTAGCTGTCTTAAGTCAGCACACAAACGCCATTGTCCATTGGGCTTAAGGACACCTAGAATAGGATTATTATAAGAGCTGTGCACCTGTCTGATAATACCTCTTTCTTCCAAATTCCTTATGATCTCTGCAAGAGAATCATATGAGGCTAAGGGAAGTCTGTATTGTTTGACAAATACAGGTGGCGCATTAGGATCTGTTTGTATTCTCGCAATGTGCAAGTCTGTGGTACCACAGTCATAAGAATCCTTAGCGAAGATATCCTTGTATTCCATTAGGAGTTCTCGCAGCTGTTGGCGTTCATCATCGCTGGAACAGCCATTAGCTAAGGATATTTGCTCTTCGACTATTTGCTGAAATCCTGGAAAGATTTCAGGCTGTCCTATTTCATAGGCTTCTTCCAGTCTAGAGGTGAGATCCCCTTGATTATAATTTACGTTGCTCCCATGATTCTGGGTATTGGGGTAATCTTGCTGTTTGATTGGCTGATCAAACACTAGAGAGGCTTCTTCAATTTTACAGATGCCTTCCTTTGAGCTGAAGGGATAAATAGACTGAATATTAAATAGACCCTCTGGCATAGATGCAAAGGATTGTTCTATTAATTGTTCTTCAGTTAGGTATCCTTCAGGTATTAGCCCAATTACATTATTCTGGAATCCAAAAGTGTAATAACTTGATTCCAGTGCATATCCTATGGTAGTTCCCTTGGATAATGTTATATCCTGTGGGGTCATGTTATGCACAATAATATTTATTGGAACAGTTCCAATATTCACCATAGGAGTGTAGGTTACTGAGACACCCAGATTTTGTATTCTATGGGAGAGGCAAATCAGTGTTTCAGAAGTTTTTAATTTCTGACCTCTCTTTACCTGTAAGGGTAAAAGAAATTTATCAGCCCCAGCAGGAATTATAACATCGCTAGATACCTGCATATTCACAGCATATGGCAATTGCTGGTTTGATTTCAGGGCTGCATTTTCATCCTGAAATACTTCAGGGTCCCCCTTTAACCTGCTCCAGAGGCAAGAATTAATCAAATCTATTTGTATGGCATATCTATGTAAGATATCATTGCCAATGTATATTTGATTATGGGGAGTATTTAAAACTAAAAACAGGTGCTTCACTGACTTATTACCGATAGAGATAGATAATAAGCACTTAGCTGTGATGTTATAGCTTTCAGACCTGTCATCCAGGCCGTTGACACTGTGGTCTTGGGGAGAAAGATATTTAATCACTTTAGGTTCAGCTATTTGCGTTAATAAACCTTCGCTTATATAGCTAGCTTCCTGTTTTAAGTTTATTTTAGCATACTTTGTTTTACCAAGGTCATGCACTTGTATAGGGATAAATAGATCCTCTTTAACTCTCTCAATCCCTGTGAGGTATTGAGCGTGGCCTCCCCCCTTAGGGATTTTATGATCCCCCTTGTGGAGTGATATGGTTAATACATCGCCATCTAGGGAAATATTCGCTATCTTTCCAGGCGAAATTTCAAAAGTATTACCATCAGAGCCACTAAAAGGAGTCTGATCATCTATTTGTAGAATAGTGATTTCAGGTATAGGGTTATTCCTGAAATGAATCTCCACAGCATCTGGTTTCTCTTCCACCACGTGACAGCTATGTCGGGCGCGAGATGTACCAGATTTTTTATAATTGATAGGCCGTTTAACTTGCGACCAAATTACATTATTTATGCAATCAATTATGGTGCTTAATCGTTTCAGGAGATCACTACCAATAATTAAACGATCAGTTGGCAGATCCACTATAATGACAGGGTGTCTTATGACCCTGTTCCCCAATTTAAATTTTAACCAGGCAGTACCGTAGACTTTTAGGGAGTCACCCCCAACACCTATTAGAGAACCGTCAAATTCTTTTATTTTAGGTTTGTGGGGTGTTAGCTCATTTAGCTGTGTGTAGTACCTGTGGGATAAGATAGTTGCCTGTGACCCAGTGTCAATTAATCCCCTGATAGGGTTGGAGACTGAATCTTGCAGCTCAACTAGTACATAATATCTTCCTGCAGTTTCTATCATTTCACACATAAAATTTGCATTCTTGTACATCTGTGGGCTTCGCCACGTTTTACCTGAATTCGCTGTGTCATTCGATGCAGAGGAACCTTCATACCTACCTGTTTCCTCTATGACAGGGTTGGTTGGATTCTTTTGTACTGCATCTGTGGAGATAAGGTTAGGAGAGAGCTGCAAGGGAAGAGATTTGTTAACTTTTCCCGGATGAGGTTGCTTGTCATCACGGCCAAATCGTCCGTTTCCGGTCTGTGGGGAGATAACATGATTAGTATCATTGATATTTATTATTACAGTTTGTATATCTCTACCCTCCCCTTCAGGTGATACTGCAGTATTTATGACTGTGCCTGTGGTCCACTGCTGACCACTGGCTGTACCCCTAAAAAAGTGTTGTTCGGTTGCTGAGCCGTAGATTTTTGACTCATATTAGCGATTTGTTCGCTCAACCGATTTAATTGGGTAAACAGCATATCTACCTGATTGTACAAGTTACCTCTACCCCTGGGCCTATCTCTTGGTGCCCCATTGTACTGATTCCTGGACCATTGCGTTCCCTCAGAATCAGGGCCACTATTTCTATTCTGGCGTGGTTGCCCCTGGGGTTCAGCTTGTTCAGTATTAATATTTTGGGGAGCATTATATACCTGGGGTGTCTGGTTACCCTGAGAATATCTTCGCCGTTTATTGTATCTACCCTTGCGCGGATACCAATTATTTGGTGAGTATTCTCTTTGTGAGTAATTATTCACCTGATTATGTCCCCCACTTTGGTTATAGTCTCCCTGCACCTCAACCTGTGTAGGGGGAGGGGCAGAATTAAACCTCTGTGGAGATGGCCTGTTTTGACTGGCCACCTCTGCATAAGTCCTCTTGTTAGACTCCAAATTGAGGGGGCTAGGTGATACCCTAGTTTCTGCCACAATTTTGGGTTTTGACTCCTTTTTAACCCCCTGTTCACTGGATTGCTGAATAGAGTATAATTTTGTACTCTCTTTGATCAGCCATTCCAATGAGCAGTCCTCATCAAAATCTCTAGCTAAGTTAATTTTGATGGGTGTAGGTAGTGCTTCAAAAAATAAATTTACAAATTCTGAGCCATCAAATCTGGGATTATCTTCAGCCATACTGTACGCATTTTTCAATACAGAAAGGAATTCGACTGGACTCTGATTCGCACGACACTTTAAACCATATACCGCTATTTTCGCGGCAGTTTTAGTGCGATATTGCCCGAATTCTTTTCTGCATTGTTGTTTTACCCCATTCCAGGAATGAATATTCATATCCTTTAGTGAAACAAAGAATTTGTGATGCCTACTGTCAAATACCCAAGGCAGAAATTCAATTTTCAATTTCTCACTTGTAACATTCATTATAGCTAACGCATTTTCAAAAGCCTGTAAATGATCAATTACAGATGTTGTTCCCTTATTGGAGAATATAGGTACTGCGCGTTGTACGAAGGTGATTATTTTATGGGAATCATAGACTTTATCAGACTTATTTTGGGATTCTCTGTTAGAGTTTCCCTCCCCCGCATCAGCTGCGCTACAGCTGTCCTCTGGATTTACATCCTGAGGGGATTGTCTATTTGGGAAATCTACTTCTGACCCGTTAGGGGTCATTTGTCTATGTTGTTCTATATATTTTCGTACCTCGTCCCTGACGCGTTCGCCAAAGGAGTTAGCATTATCTGTATTATTCTCATTGCTAATATAGGGGTTTTCATTATGGCGATATGACCTTTGTAAATCGCTTAATTCTCTCTGGCTTTGCGCAAGCTGTTTATTTAAATCTTGTATCTGCGCGATTAAGTCCATATTGTGCTTATCTAAGGTGGCTAGGTTTTGGGCAAATTCATCCATTTTATTTTTGGCTGTTTTTAAACCCTCTTCGCGTCTGCGCGAGGAACGAATACTATTTTCTAGCTCCTGTATTTGCAATCGTTTGTCTGTGACACAAAACGACATTTCGTCAATTATGCATATTAAAAGGGGCCAGGATTTTAGTATTAGTTCGTCTCGCTTTATGGGAGCTTTGCATTGATTAATCATTAATAATTCCTGGAAGAATTCATTCTCTTCATTCCACATATTATTATTAACGGTAATATTTTTAGCCCTAGTTTCAAGCATATCCATAAAATCATTTAATTCACCCGCAATATTAAACTTCCCTTTAAGGTAACTTAAGATATCTTTCTTAAGGACCTGACCTTTAGTAATAGGTATGGTTATGGGACCAATTTCATTGCTATGTATAGAATTAAATGAGTCACTTCTGGCTACAGACATTATTGTATTGGTTTAGTATTTATTTAACTAAAATGCTAATACAATTTTTTGCCAATAAAAAGAGAGAAAAATTTTATATTTCAAAAAAAAAATATTATTAATTTTGAAATATGAAAAATTAATATTCCGAAATATGAAAAATCAATATTTTTGATTAACTTTGAAAATATGAAAAATTAATATTTTTGATTAATTTTGAAATATGAAAAATTAATATTTTTATTAATTTTTCAAAATTAATCTTTAATAATATTTCAAGATATTAATGTCAATCTCGAAACATGAAAATTAATATTTCAACTTCTCAAAAAAAAATTATATCTTTAAAATATTAATATCGAAATATGAATTTATTTTTTTTCTCTTTTATAATAATTTCTATTTACTTACAAATATATTATATCAATTATGATGGAATATTAATAAATCTCAGCAGTGCCTCCAATTATTATGTCAGTATATTTATGAAAATCTTAGCAGTGCTATCCAAATAATATATATATAAGTTTATGGCAGGGTTATAAACACAATACAAAGAAATAGAAACCCTTATCAACCATGCACCTACTAGACCATACAATTAATATAAATATCTGAATTCTTTTATTTAGTTAATATCCATAAACATATTGAACTATATTTGCAGTAAAAGGAAATTAAATAAAAGTTTATATGCGTTAAAACCAACTCTTAAGATATGCTATCCTTCTTACAAAACCCAGAAAAATATACCTTCACAATTCAGCCTTATTTATTTAACACAATGGGACTAAAAACCTTTAACATCCAAGCAATACAATTCTAAACAGTGTTTATAAAACAATAGGATAAAATATATATTCTGCTATTTAACTGCAATTTATCCTAATACAAAATTAACCGACAATATCAGAACTTGTATAGATGAGTTACTTAGCCAATTCAGACACAGATTTGAACAATACCTAGGCTTATAACTACCAATTTAAAATACAATATACTTCACCAATTTTGAACCAATTCGTAGCGGTCTTTAGGTCATCTCATTTGAAAGAAGGTTTTTGCACAAATCAAGGATAAGTTTTAAGCTCCTTGCTGAAGTGAACTTTTTTTTTTCAGGTATATCGCAGCCAAAATCAGATCACTAATTTTCAACAAGTTACAGACAACTCTCTCTTGTGCATTCAACACTCCCATTATATAATCATTGATGACATCATGTGGGTGGCACTACGGGAGCTGACCTTCCCATTGGTTATCTGGGAAGTCTAAATCGGATTGGCCCTTGGAAATTTCATTTTTAACAGCCAGAAAGAACCTTCTGGCTGTAGTTCTCGCAACATAACACCAGGTGGCAGCATACAGTACAACATAGCAATACAATACAGCATTTCTGACATTTTTAAGCAAGTTAATTTTTTTTTATAAAATGGTTATTTAATCAGATCACACTCTCTGCATTAATCATATATAACCCCAATTACAGATGGTTAATATTAGGTTATTTTTTCTGATTATTCTGATACCAAATATGTTATATTATTAACATTTTATTATATTAAGGTAATTTAATACTGCTAATTAGTAGCTTAAAATGCATTACAATTTTATCGGTATCCTGGCATTTATATGTGAATAATAGCTTATTTTTAATTCAGTATTGTACTGTATTCCAAGTGAATCCTGTCTATGTAGATCTGAAATAAGAAAATAAATGTTAATAATCACTTCTCTTCAGGTCCATAAACATCTATTCATGTTTTTAAACACACAGAGGCTAAGTAAGATCTTTTGTGTTTTCAAAACATATACATCATTTCTATGTATATCTGAATTTATTTCCTATATAAATATCCCCTGCAGCAATCATCCACCTAATACAATGTGCTTAATTTTAATATATATATATCATGAATCATACTGTAAGTCATTTGTCTTCACTGTATTATCCTAACATTCTAACTTTTCAGTAACTTCAGTTGCCAGACTTTTTGTCTCATACTCACCACATGGGGTCAATCCATGAGGAGTTGTAAGAGTCTTTAAAACAGCATATTTCCTGTTTAGCCAGCAGTGCAGATGAGTATTTGATTTTATTTGTGTCACCTTCCCCCAAGAGGGGTTTTTGCAGTAAGTCTTCAAATAGAGATTCAGTGAGATAGAACTGTTGTATCACACGTGTCAAATTCCAAAGGGGTCCTTGAACACATTCTTTTCTCACCTCACCAAATGTTCTGAGGTTATAAAAATCTGCATATATAGTCAAATGAATAGGGTCACTGAGCTATTTCCTTTAGAAAAGAAATGTTTGTGTTTCAAAAAGGCTCTACTGATCGTCAATCCTGATAGACGTGTACTAGAAGCTGTGTTCAACAAACTCATGTTTAATTAATCCTGAGTTCTCATCTAACATATACAGTGTATAAAATATACATATATATATATATATATATATATATGTACACATATGTAATATTCATCATAATATTCATATACTCTGACAGTATAAACCTATAGAACAGTACTGAGGTATACTGCAGTAACGATATAAACCTATTGCACAGTACTGAGGTATACTGCAGTAATGGTATAAACCTATAGAACAGTATTGAGGTATACTGCAGTAACGGTATAAACCTATAGTACAGTACTTAGGAACACTGCAGTAATGGTATAAACCTATAGTACAGTACTGAGGTATACTGCAGTAACAGTATAAACCTATGGTACAGTATTGAGGTATATTGCAGTAATGCAATAAACCTATAGTACTGTACTGAGGAATACTGCAGTTATTGTATAAACCTATAGTACAGTACTGAGGTATACTGCAGTAACGGTATAATTCTATAGTACAGTACTGAGGTATATTGTAGTAACAGAATAAAGCTATAGTACAGTACTAATGTATACTGCAGTAACGGTATAATCCTATAGTACAGTACTGAGGTATACTGCAGTAACGGTATAAACTTATAGTAAATTACTAAGGTATAATGCAGTAATGGTATAAACCTATAGAACAGTACTGAGATATACTGTAGTAATGGTATAAACCTCTAGTACAATGCTGAGGTATACTGCAGTAACCAGTATAAACCTCTAGTACAGTACTGAGGTATACTGCAGTAAATGGTATAAACTTCATAGTACAGTACTGAGATATACTGCAGTAACAGTATAAACCTTTAGTGCAGTACTGAGAATTATTATAGTAATGGTATAAACCTATTGTACAGTACTGAGATATACTGCAGTAACAGTATAAACCTATTGAACAGTACTGAGGTATACTGCAGTAAACTGTATAATTCTTTAGTACAGTACTGAGGTATACTGCAGTAAACGGTATAAACCCATAGTACGGTACTGAGATATACTGCAGTAACTGTATAAACCTTTAGTACAGTACTGAGGTTTACTCTAGTAATGGTATAAAGCTATTGTACAGTACTGAGATATATTGCAGTAACAGTATAAACCTATAGAACAGTATTGAGGTATACTGCAGTAACGGTAGAAAACCTATAGTGCAGTACTGAGGTATAGTGCAGTAACGGTATAAACCTATAGTATAGTGCTGAAGTATACTGCAGACATGGTATAATCCTATAGTACAGTACTGAGGTATATTGCAGTAATGGTATAAACTTATAGTAGAGTTCTGAGGTATACTGAAGTAACGGTATAAACCTATAGTACAGTTCTGAGGTATGCTGCAGTAACGGTATAAACCTATAGTACAGTATTGAAGTATACTGCAGTAAGGGTATAAACCTATAGTAAATTACTGAGGAACACTGCAGTAACAGTATAAACCTATAATACTGTACTGAGGTATACTGCAGTAACGGTATAAACATATAATAGAGTACCGAGGTATACTGCAGTAAAGGTATAAACCTATGGTACAGTACTGAGGTATACTGCAGTAATGGTGTAAACCAGTAGCACAGTACCGAGGTATACAGCTGTAACGGTTTAAACCTATAGTAAAGTACTGAGGTATTATGCAGTAACAGTATAAACCTATAGTATAGTCCTATAGTATAGTACTGAAGTATATTGCAGTAACGGTATAAAACTATAGTACAGTACTGAGGAATACTGCAGTAACAGTATATACATATAATACAGTACAGAGGTACACTGCTGTAATGGTATAATCCTAAAATACTGTACTGGGCAACTGTATAAACGGTATAAATCAGTAACGGTATAAATCTATAGTATAGTACTGAGGTATACTGCAGTAACGGTATAAACCTATAGTACAGTACTGAGGTATATTGCAGTAATGGTATAAACCTATAGTACTGTACTGAGGAATACTGCAGTAATTGTATAAACCTAGAGTACAGTACTGAGGTATACTGCAGTAATGGTATAAACATATAGTACAGTACTGAGGTATACTGCAGTAATGGTATAATCCTATAGTACAGTACTGAGGTATATTGCAGTAACGGTATAAAGCGATAGTACATTACTGATGTATACTGCAGTAACGGAATAGTACAGTAGTGATGTATTATGCAGTAACAGTATAAACCTATAGTACAGTTCTGAGGTATATTGTATAAACCTATAGTACAGTACTGAGCCATATTGCAGTAACAGTATAAAGCTATAGTACAGTACTTATGTATACTGCAGTAACGGTATAAACCTATAGTACAGTACTGAGGTATACTGCAGTAACGGTATAAACCTATAGTACAGTACTGAGGTATACTGCAGTAACGGTATAAACTTATAGTAAATTACTAAGGTATAATGCAGTAATGGTATAAACCTATAGTACAGTACTAAGGTATACTGCAGTAACGGTATAAACCTATAGTACGGTGCTGAGGTATACTGCAGTAACAGTATAAACCTATAGTATAGTGCTGAAGTATACTGCAGAAATGGTATAATCCTATAGTACAGTGCTGAGGTATATTGCAGTAATGGTATAAACCTATAGCACAGTACTGAGGTATACTGCAGTAACGGTATAAACCTATTGCACAGTACTGAGGTATACTGCAGTAACAGTATAAACCTATAGAACAGTATTGAGGTATACTGCAGTAACGGTATAAACCTATAGTACAGTACTGAGGAACACTGCAGTAACGGTATAAACCTATAGTACAGTACTGAAGTACTGAGGAACACTGCAGAAAGAGTATAAACCTATGGTACTGTACTGAGGTATACTGCAGTAACGGTATAAACCTATAGTACAGTACTGAAGTACTGAGGAACACTGCAGAAAGAGTATAAACCTATGGTACTGTACTGAGGTATACTGCAGTAACGGTGTAAACCAGTAGCACAGTGCCGAGGTATACTGCAGTAACGGTGTAAACCAGTAGCATAGTACCGAGGTATACTGCAGTAACGGTGTAAACCAGTAGCACAGTACCGAGGTATACTGCTGTAATGGTATAAACCTATAGCACAGTACCGAGGTATACAGCTGTAACGGTATAAACCTATAGTACAGTACTGAGGTATATTGCAGTCACAGTATAAAACTATAGTACAGTACTGCAGTAACGGTATAAACATATAGCACAGTACTCCGGTATACTGCAGTAACTATATATACATATTGTAGCGGAGAGGCAATAGGATCTGCAATATCTTTTTGTTAGGCAGACACAAACAAGTAACTAATCTCAGACATAGCTTGGGAATCAACAATGACTTTTACTGGAAGCACATCAAAATTAAAAAAAAAACAAAAAAAAACAGTTTAACATATATTTTTAAACATTAGCCTTAATAACAGTAATTTAAACTGTCTCCCCTACATGGGGTTTCTGAACTCAAACAGCAGGGGTTCCTAGCAAAACAAACACAGTTTAACATATATTTTAACCATTAGCCTAAATAACAATTCTCGCATAGTTCATAAGTGGCAAGGTTTGCCACAATGCTCCCCCAGAACCAAGCCGGCATACCCAGTCTGATCCCAACGGATTGGCTTGGGGAGGTCCGGAGTAGTGTTCACGCATTTAGTTGGATCAGGAGCAGCAAGGATAGGGGCATTTACGAGAGCGTTTTTCAGTTTTTGGAATGCTTGTTCACACTTTGGGTTCCAGCTAACAATCTTAGGAAGGTTTTTACGGGTGAGGTCGGTGAGGGGTTTGGCTAGGGTACTATTATTAGGTATGAACTTCCTATAATAGCCTGTGGTACCTAGGAAGGCTAGCACTTGGGTCTTGGTACGGGGTCTTGGCTATGGCCTCTACCTTGGCCGGTTCGGGCTTCTGCTGCCCACTACCTACTCGGTGTCCTAGGTACTGGACCTTTGCCATCCCTATATGGCACTTGCTAGGCTTAAGGGTTAATCCTGCCTCCCTAATGCGATCTAGGATCGCCCCTATATGGTTCAAATGCTCGTCCCAGGAGCTGCTAAATATAGCTATGTCGTCTAAATAGGCGCATGCGTACTCTTGGGACCCATCCAGTAGCCGATCTACCATCCGCTGGAAAGTAGCCGGAGCGTTCTTCATCCCGAATGGCATGACCTTGAATTGGTACAGGCCAAACGGGGTGACGAACGCCGACTTGGGGATGGCATCCTTGGCTAGTGGGATCGGCCAGTACCTCTTACACAGATCTACGGTGGTGAGGTACTGTCCTAGAGCCATTTTATCCAGGAGCTCATCTATCCGGGGTCTACGCAGAAGCGGGTTGTGCCGTCCCGCTTTAGCACTAGAACTACCGGCAAGGCCCAGGGGCTGTCCGAGTGCTCAATCACTCCTAACTGTAGCATCTTGTCAATCTCCTTCCGCATATGTTCTCTCACCGATTCTGGTATGCGGTAAGGAGGTTGACGCATTGGGAGGTGACCTGGGGTTTCCACCCTATGGGTGGCCAGTTGGGTATATCCAGGCACGTTGGAGAACGTGTCTCTCTTTTCCTGCAGTAGCTCTGCTATTTGAGCTCGTTCCTGAGGACTTAACCGCTTACCCAATTGTACCTCTCCCAGACCTTCGTTCCGGTTCTTCATTCCTAGGAGGTCGGGGGAAAGGTAAACTGCCTGCGTCGTCCGCAGCAGAGGCGCAAATAGCATTCACCTCCTCTGCGCGTTCATGGTACGGCTTCAACATATTTACATGGAGCATGCGTCTACCGCCTGCTCCAGTACATGGGCCAATCACATAGGTGGTGTCACAGATTTGGTCCACCACCTTGTATGGGCCCTGCCAGGAGGCCTGCAGTTTGTCATTTTTGACCGGTTTTAAGATTAGCACCTTCTGCCCAGTCTGAAAACTGAGGTCCCTGGCACCCCTATCATACCAACGGCGCTGACGGGTCTGAGTCGCCTGGAGGTTGGAGCGGACGGTCTGAGTCAGTGCCTCCAGGCGCTCCCTAAACTCCAACACGTATGGTATGATAGGAGTACCGTCACTAGTGACTTCCCCCTCCCAATGCTCACGGATTAAGTCTAGGGGACCCCGTACCCTCCTTCCGAATAATAAGGGAGAGAACCCCGTGGACTCCTGAGGTACCTCCCTGTAGGCGAAAAGCAAATGGGGTAGAAACCGCTCCCAGTTCTTCTGGGTATCTATGAACGTGCGGAGCATCTGTTTCAGTGTTCCGTTAAACCGTTCACAGAGCCCATTAGACTGGTGGTGATAAGTTGAATTTACAATGGGTTTCACCCCACATGCTCTCCACAACTGGTGGGTAATCTCAGCCATAAATTGGGTGCCCCGGTCTGAAATAATCTCCCGGGGAAATCCCATGCGGGAGAAGATTTTGATGAGGGCATCCGCCACGGTCTCGGCATGAATATTAGCCAGAGCCACCGCCTCGGGATATCGGGTGGCATAATCCACTACTGTGAGGATATTCCTTTTCCCCGAGGGGCTAGGTTTGGCTAGGGGGCCAATGAGGTCCACCGCCACTCGACTAAAAGGCTCCTCTATTATGGGGAGGGAGTGTAGCTTCGCCTTATATCGGTCTCCTCTTTTCCCTACTCGTTGGCCGGTGTCACACGTCTGGCAATACTGCCTAATATCTTTGGTGATCCCTGGCCAAAAGAAATTATGAGTTAGGCGGTGCTTCGTCCGACTAACTCCTAGGTTGCCTGACAGCGGGACATCGTGGGCAACCCGTAGCAGTTCTCGTCTATACCTCTGAGGTACTATTAACTGCTGAACGGACAAGGGAATAGATCCGGCCATTATCTTCTCAGTATACCTGTACAGTAACCCCTTTTTCCAACCATACCTCTCTCCTTCCAACCCCGCCTGATTCTGGTCTACCTTATCCCTATATACTTGCAATGAGGGGTCAGTGGCCACTTCACTACCAAACTCTAGTGGAGGGGCCCAAGAGACAATAGGGGGGTGGTTGCTTACCTGAGCCTCAGAGTGATCAGCCGGTGCGTCGGTGCGGGCCTGTTGTCGGGTAACCACGGGCAGTGCTGTTTGTGGGGAGAGGCAGGGTGCAAAAGCTGAAGTCAGCTCCCCCAAGTCATTGCCCAAAATAACGTCCGCTGGCAAATTTTGCATCAGGCCCACTTCTACATTCCCCAACCCTTCTCCCTAATCCAAGTGTACCCTTGCTGTGGGAATCTTATAAATGTCTCCCCCGGCCACCCAGACTGCTACGCAGTCTCCGGTGAGTTGATTGGTGGAGACTAAATGTTGCCAGAGCAAGGCTATGGTGGCTCCAGAGTCATGCAACCCTTGGACACGTCGGCCCCCCATATAGACCGCCTGGCGGTGGCTTTGTAGGTTGTCCGAAGCGGCCTGTACTGGGTTTACCTCGTGTAAGATGCCCAAGGGTTCCTCGTGGAAGACTGCGGGTTGGGTCTGTAGTCGGGGCTCGTTCTGGTAGCAATGCACAGCTGCTCGGTTGTTCTGGTTGTTCCAGGTGAATCGATTCTTGTTCCTGGGACAGTCTCTCTGAATGTGCCCTTGTTGGTTACAAAAATGGCAACGGATAAATGATCGAGTCTGGTATCGGGGAGAGGGGTGGATGGTTTCAACCTCTAGTACGGGGTATCAGAGGTGTGGGGGCTGCAGTGGGGGTCGGGGCGACCCCAATACTAGAGCGTTGCTGTGTTCATTGAGCTCTCCGGGTGTCTTGGTATTCATCGGCCAAGGTCGCTGCAGTATGTACCGTGCACGGTTTCCGATCTCTCAGCCAGTTTTGCAATTTGGTGGACACCCCTTGGAAGAATTGCTCCATCAACAGGAATTGTAAAAGACCATTAAACAAAGATCATGTCTCCATTTTATCAAAAGGTCTATCTTTCTGTCCATCACAAGATATCAATAAATTCAAAATAATCAAAGATATTCAGCTGTACTTAAGAAAAATAGCCCTGAAAAAAGCAGTTTAACAACATACCCCCATTGGAGGGATGGAACACAGAAGAACTGGAATATTGGATGATAATATGATTTCAACACAACAAAAATGGAGAGCCAAAATTAAAAATAAATCCACTTATGTACCTAAAAGTATTTAAGTGTCTCAAATACAAGTATTTAACAATTTGGTATGCCAATAAATTACTGAATTAATTACTGAATTAAAACCCCATTCCAAAACCCAAAATTTAACAGAGAGAATGGCACTCAGTGAAATTCAAACCTGGGATGATGTGGTCATTCACAACTCCGATAAAGGAGGTAATATCGTGCTCTGGCCACTTGATATGAATTTACGCGAATTTATTCATGGGGTGGTGGGAGGCTGAACATGTATTTACCGAAAATAATTCCAAATACACAGATAATATACCACTCTGGCTGAGATTCATAGACGACATCCTGTTTATATGGGAGGGGCTAATGAAACATTACAAGAATTTTTGAAAATATTGAACACAAATGACTTAAACATTAAGTTAACAACGGAAGCCAGCCAAAAAGAGATTGCGTTCCTCGACTTAAAAATAAAGAAAGAAGAAGATGGAAGGATAACAACGGACCTCTATAGGAAAAAAATGGCAACTAATAGCCTATTACACAAGTCAAGTGCACATGCACCTGGTACAATATGAGGACTCCCGACAGGAGAATTCTTAAGGACCAGACAAAACTGCACAGATTTAAGCACGTTCCATATTAGAGCAAAAGAACTGGAAGCAAGATTAATTAAAAGAGGATACAGCAAGACAAGTGTGAAAAAAGCCAAAAACAAGGCAATCAAGATAAATCGAAGGGAATTACTATCAAAGAAGAACAAGAAACAAGACAATAAAACTAGATTAATTTTTGACTGTGAAACATCAGTCTGCTAGTGTAATCTAATTGCAGTTGCCTGCCTGCCAGCGTGTGTGCCAGGCCCACTTGCCCAGTGCCACCACTCATATCTGGTGTAACAGTAGTGTAAATTTAAAAAAAAAAAACTTTTTTGACTGTGAAACATCAGTCTGCTAGTGTAATCTAATTGCAGTTGCCTGCCTGCCAGCATGTGTGCCAGGCTCACAGCGTATACTGTGCCCACTTGCCCAGTGCCACCATTCATATCTGGTGTAACAGTAGTGTAAATTAAAAAAAAAAAAACTTTTTTGACTGTGAAACATCAGTCTGCTAGTGTAATCTAATTGCAGTTGCTTGCCTGCCAGCGTGTGTGCCAGGCTCACAGCGTATACTGTGCCCACTTGCCCAGTGCCACCACTCATATCTTGTTTAATAGTAGTGTAAGTGTACATTTAAAAAAAAAAAACTTTTTGGACTGTGAAACATTAGTCTGCTTTTTTGTGTCAGGCTCACAGCATATACTGTGCCCACTTGCCCAGTGCCACCACTCATATCTTGTTTAATAGTAGTGTAAGTGTACATTTAAAACAAAAAAAACTTTTTGGACTGTGAAACATCAGTCTGCTTTTTTGTGTCAGACTCACAGCGTATACTGTGCCCACTTGCCCAGTGCCACCACTCATATCTTGTTTAATAGTAGTGTAAGTGTACATTTATAAAAATAAAAACTTTTTTGACTGTGAAACATCAGTCTGCTTGTTTGTGTCAGACTCGCAGCGTATACTGTGCCCACTTGCCCAGTGCCACCACTCATATTTTGTTTAATAGTAGTGTAAGTGTACATTTAAAACCAAAAAAAGTTTTTGGACTGTGAAACATCAGTCTGCTTTTTTTTTGTGTCAGGCTCACAGCGTATACTGTGCCCACTTGCCCAGTGCCACCACTCATATCTTGTTTAATAGTAGTGTAAGTGTACATTTAAAACAAAAAAAACTTTTTGGACTGTGAAACATCTGTCTGCTTTTTTATGTCAGGCACACAGCGTATACTGTGCCCACTTGCCCAGTGCCACCACTCATATCTTGTTTAATAGTAGTGTAAGTGTACATTTAGTGTAAATTTAAAAAAAAAAAAAACTTTTTTGACTGTGAAACATCAGTCTGCTAGTGTAATCTAATTGCAGTTGCCTGCCTGCCAGCGTGTGTGCCAGGCCCACTTGCCCAGTGCCACCACTCATATCTGGTGTAACAGTAGTGTAAATTTAAAAAAAAAAAACTTTTTTGACTGTGAAACATCAGTCTGCTAGTGTAATCTAATTGCAGTTGCCTGCCTGCCAGCATGTGTGCCAGGCTCACAGCGTATACTGTGCCCACTTGCCCAGTGCCACCACTCATATCTGGTGTAACAGTAGTGTAAATTTAAAAAAAAAAACTTTTTTGACTGTGAAACATCATTCTGCTAGTGTAATCTAATTGCAGTTGCCTGCCTGCCAGCGTGTGTGCCAGGCTCACAGCGTATACTGTGCCCACTTGCCCAGTGCCACCACTCATATCTTGTTTAATAGTAGTGTAAGTGTACATTTAAAACCAAAAAACTTTTTGGACTGTGAAACATTAGTCTGCTTTTTTGTGTCAGGCTCACAGCATATACTGTGCCCACTTGCCCAGTGCCACCACTCATATCTTGTTTCATAGTAGTGTAAGTGTACATTTAAAACAAAAAAAACTTTTTGGACTGTGAAACATCAGTCTGCTTTTTTGTGTCAGGCTCACAGCGTATACTGTGCCCACTTGCCCAGTGCCACCACTCATATCTTGTTTAATAGTAGTGTAAGTATACATTTATAAAAAAAAAACTTTTTTGACTGTGAAACATCAGTCTGCTTTTTTGTGTCAGACTCACAGCGTATACTGTGCCCACTTGCCCAGTGCCACCACTCATATTTTGTTTAATAGTAGTGTAAGTGTACATTTAAAACAAAAAAAACTTTTTTGACTGTGAAACATCAGTCTGCTTTTTTGTGTCAGGTTCACAGCGTATACTGTGCCCACTTGCCCAGTGCCACCACTCATATCTTGTTTAATAGTAGTGTAAGTGTACATTTAAAACAAATAAAACTTTTTGGACTGTGAAACATCTGTCTGCTTTTTTATGTCAGGCACACAGCGTATACTGTGCCCACTTGCCCAGTGCCACCACTCATATCTGGTGTAACAGTAGTGTAAATTTAAAAAAAAAAAACTTTTTTGACTGTGAAACATCAGTCTGCTAGTGTAATCTAATTGCAGTTGCCTGCCTGCCAGCATGTGTGCCAGGCTCACAGCGTATACTGTGCCCACTTGCCCAGTGCCACCATTCATATCTGGTGTAACAGTAGTGTAAATTAAAAAAAAAAAACTTTTTTGACTGTGAAACATCAGTCTGCTAGTGTAATCTAATTGCAGTTGCTTGCCTGCCAGCGTGTGTGCCAGGCTCACAGCGTATACTGTGCCCACTTGCCCAGTGCCACCACTCATATCTTGTTTAATAGTAGTGTAAGTGTACATTTAAAAAAAAAAAACTTTTTGGACTGTGAAACATTAGTCTGCTTTTTTGTGTCAGGCTCACAGCATATACTGTGCCCACTTGCCCAGTGCCACCACTCATATCTTGTTTCATAGTAGTGTAAGTGTACATTTAAAACAAAAAAAACTTTTTGGACTGTGAAACATCAGTCTGCTTTTTTGTGTCAGACTCACAGCGTATACTGTGCCCACTTGCCCAGTGCCACCACTCATATCTTGTTTAATAGTAGTGTAAGTGTACATTTATAAAAATAAAAACTTTTTTGACTGTGAAACATCAGTCTGCTTGTTTGTGTCAGACTCGCAGCGTATACTGTGCCCACTTGCCCAGTGCCACCACTCATATTTTGTTTAATAGTAGTGTAAGTGTACATTTAAAACCAAAAAAAGTTTTTGGACTGTGAAACATCAGTCTGCTTTTTTTTTGTGTCAGGCTCACAGCGTATACTGTGCCCACTTGCCCAGTGCCACCACTCATATCTTGTTTAATAGTAGTGTAAGTGTACATTTAAAACAAAAAAAACTTTTTGGACTGTGAAACATCTGTCTGCTTTTTTATGTCAGGCACACAGCGTATACTGTGCCCACTTGCCCAGTGCCACCACTCATATCTTGTTTAATAGTAGTGTAAGTGTACATTTAGTGTAAATTTAAAAAAAAAAAAACTTTTTTGACTGTGAAACATCAGTCTGCTAGTGTAATCTAATTGCAGTTGCCTGCCTGCCAGCGTGTGTGCCAGGCCCACTTGCCCAGTGCCACCACTCATATCTGGTGTAACAGTAGTGTAAATTTAAAAAAAAAAAACTTTTTTGACTGTGAAACATCAGTCTGCTAGTGTAATCTAATTGCAGTTGCCTGCCTGCCAGCATGTGTGCCAGGCTCACAGCGTATACTGTGCCCACTTGCCCAGTGCCACCACTCATATCTGGTGTAACAGTAGTGTAAATTTAAAAAAAAAAACTTTTTTGACTGTGAAACATCATTCTGCTAGTGTAATCTAATTGCAGTTGCCTGCCTGCCAGCGTGTGTGCCAGGCTCACAGCGTATACTGTGCCCACTTGCCCAGTGCCACCACTCATATCTTGTTTAATAGTAGTGTAAGTGTACATTTAAAACCAAAAAACTTTTTGGACTGTGAAACATTAGTCTGCTTTTTTGTGTCAGGCTCACAGCATATACTGTGCCCACTTGCCCAGTGCCACCACTCATATCTTGTTTAAAAGTAGTGTAAGTGTACATTTAAAACAAAAAAAACTTTTTGGACTGTGAAACATCAGTCTGCTTTTTTGTGTCAGGCTCACAGCGTATACTGTGCCCACTTGCCCAGTGCCACCACTCATATCTTGTTTAATAGTAGTGTAAGTATACATTTATAAAAAAAAAAGTTTTTTGACTGTGAAACATCAGTCTGCTTTTTTGTGTCAGACTCACAGCGTATACTGTGCCCACTTGCCCAGTGCCACCACTCATATTTTGTTTAATAGTAGTGTAAGTGTACATTTAAAACAAAAAAAACTTTTTTGACTGTGAAACATCAGTCTGCTTTTTTGTGTCAGGTTCACAGCGTATACTGTGCCCACTTGCCCAGTGCCACCACTCATATCTTGTTTAATAGTAGTGTAAGTGTACATTTAAAACAAATAAAACTTTTTGGACTGTGAAACATCTGTCTGCTTTTTTATGTCAGGCACACAGCGTATACTGTGCCCACTTGCCCAGTGCCACCACTCATATCTGGTGTAACAGTAGTGTAAATTTAAAAAAAAAAAACTTTTTTGACTGTGAAACATCAGTCTGCTAGTGTAATCTAATTGCAGTTGCCTGCCTGCCAGCATGTGTGCCAGGCTCACAGCGTATACTGTGCCCACTTGCCCAGTGCCACCATTCATATCTGGTGTAACAGTAGTGTAAATTAAAAAAAAAAAAACTTTTTTGACTGTGAAACATCAGTCTGCTAGTGTAATCTAATTGCAGTTGCTTGCCTGCCAGCGTGTGTGCCAGGCTCACAGCGTATACTGTGCCCACTTGCCCAGTGCCACCACTCATATCTTGTTTAATAGTAGTGTAAGTGTACATTTAAAAAAAAAAAAACTTTTTGGACTGTGAAACATTAGTCTGCTTTTTTGTGTCAGGCTCACAGCATATACTGTGCCCACTTGCCCAGTGCCACCACTCATATCTTGTTTCATAGTAGTGTAAGTGTACATTTAAAACAAAAAAAACTTTTTGGACTGTGAAACATCAGTCTGCTTTTTTGTGTCAGACTCACAGCGTATACTGTGCCCACTTGCCCAGTGCCACCACTCATATCTTGTTTAATAGTAGTGTAAGTGTACATTTATAAAAATAAAAACTTTTTTGACTGTGAAACATCAGTCTGCTTGTTTGTGTCAGACTCGCAGCGTATACTGTGCCCACTTGCCCAGTGCCACCACTCATATTTTGTTTAATAGTAGTGTAAGTGTACATTTAAAACCAAAAAAAGTTTTTGGACTGTGAAACATCAGTCTGCTTTTTTTTTGTGTCAGGCTCACAGCGTATACTGTGCCCACTTGCCCAGTGCCACCACTCATATCTTGTTTAATAGTAGTGTAAGTGTACATTTAAAACAAAAAAAACTTTTTGGACTGTGAAACATCTGTCTGCTTTTTTATGTCAGGCACACAGCGTATACTGTGCCCACTTGCCCAGTGCCACCACTCATATCTTGTTTAATAGTAGTGTAAGTGTACATTTAGTGTAAATTTAAAAAAAAAAAAACTTTTTTGACTGTGAAACATCAGTCTGCTAGTGTAATCTAATTGCAGTTGCCTGCCTGCCAGCGTGTGTGCCAGGCCCACTTGCCCAGTGCCACCACTCATATCTGGTGTAACAGTAGTGTAAATTTAAAAAAAAAAAAACTTTTTTGACTGTGAAACATCAGTCTGCTAGTGTAATCTAATTGCAGTTGCCTGCCTGCCAGCATGTGTGCCAGGCTCACAGCGTATACTGTGCCCACTTGCCCAGTGCCACCACTCATATCTGGTGTAACAGTAGTGTAAATTTAAAAAAAAAAACTTTTTTGACTGTGAAACATCATTCTGCTAGTGTAATCTAATTGCAGTTGCCTGCCTGCCAGCGTGTGTGCCAGGCTCACAGCGTATACTGTGCCCACTTGCCCAGTGCCACCACTCATATCTTGTTTAATAGTAGTGTAAGTGTACATTTAAAACCAAAAAACTTTTTGGACTGTGAAACATTAGTCTGCTTTTTTGTGTCAGGCTCACAGCATATACTGTGCCCACTTGCCCAGTGCCACCACTCATATCTTGTTTCATAGTAGTGTAAGTGTACATTTAAAACAAAAAAAACTTTTTGGACTGTGAAACATCAGTCTGCTTTTTTGTGTCAGGCTCACAGCGTATACTGTGCCCACTTGCCCAGTGCCACCACTCATATCTTGTTTAATAGTAGTGTAAGTATACATTTATAAAAAAAAAAGTTTTTTGACTGTGAAACATCAGTCTGCTTTTTTGTGTCAGACTCACAGCGTATACTGTGCCCACTTGCCCAGTGCCACCACTCATATCTTGTTTAATAGTAGTGTAAGTGTACATTTAGTGTAAATTTAAAAAAAAAAAAACTTTTTTGACTGTGAAACATCAGTCTGCTAGTGTAATCTAATTGCAGTTGCCTGTCTGACAGCGTGTGTGCCAGGCCCACTTGCCCAGTGCCACCACTCATATCTGGTGTAACAGTAGTGTAAATTTAAAAAAAAAAAACTTTTTTGACTGTGAAACATCAGTCTGCTAGTGTAATCTAATTGCAGTTGCCTGCCTGCCAGCATGTGTGCCAGGCTCACAGCGTATACTGTGCCCACTTGCCCAGTGCCACCACTCATATCTGGTGTAACAGTAGTGTAAATTAAAAAAAAAAAAACTTTTTTGACTGTGAAACAACATTCTGCTTGTGTAATCTAATTGCAGTTGCCTGCCTGCCAGCGTGTGTGCCAGGCTCACAGCGTATACTGTGCCCACTTGCCCAGTGCCACCACTCATATCTGGTGTAACAGTAGTGTAAATTTAAAAAAAAAAAACTTTTTTGACTGTGAAACAACAGTATGCTTGTGTAATCTAATTGCAGTTGCCTGCCTGCCAGTGTGTGTGCCAGGCCCACTTGCCCAGTGCCACCACTCATATCTGTTGTAACAGTAGTGTAAATTTAAAAAAAAAAAATTTGACTGTGAAACATCAGTCTGCTAGTGTAATCTAATTGCAGTTGCCTGTCTGCCAGCGTGTGTGCCAGGCTCACAGCGTATACTGTGCCCACTTGCCCAGTGCCACCACTCATATCTGGTGTAACAGTAGTGTAAATTAAAAAAAAAAAAAAACTTTTTTGACTGTGAAACATCAGTCTGCTAGTGTAATCTAATTGCAGTTGCCTGCCTGCCAGCGTGTGTGCCAGGCTCACAGCGTATACTGTGCCCACTTGCCCAGTGCCACCACTCATATCTTGTTTAATAGTAGTGTAAGTGTACATTTAAAAAAAAAAATTTGACTGTGAAACATCACTCTGCTTTTTTGTGTCAGGCTCACAGCGTATACTGTGCCCACTTGCCCAGTGCCACCACTCATATCTTGTTTAATAGTAGTGTAAGTGTACATTTAAAACAAAAAAACTTTTTGGACTGTGAAACATTAGTCTGCTTTTTTGTGTCAGGCTCACAGCATATACTGTGCCCACTTGCCCAGTGCCACCACTCATATCTTGTTTCATAGTAGTGTAAGTGTACATTTAGTGTAAATTTAAAAAAAAAAAAACTTTTTTGACTGTGAAACATCAGTCTGCTAGTGTAATCTAATTGCAGTTGCCTGTTTGACAGCGTGTGTGCCAGGCCCACTTGCCCAGTGCCACCACTCATATCTGGTGTAACAGTAGTGTAAATTTAAAAAAAAAAAAACTTTTTTGACTGTGAAACATCAGTCTGCTAGTGTAATCTAATTGCAGTTGCCTGCCTGCCAGCATGTGTGCCAGGCTCACAGCGTATACTGTGCCCACTTGCCCAGTGCCACCACTCATATCTGGTGTAACAGTAGTGTAAATTTAAAAAAAAAAAACTTTTTTGACTGTGAAACAACAGTCTGCTTGTGTAATCTAATTGCAGTTGCCTGCCTGCCAGCGTGTGTGCCAGGCTCACAGCGTATACTGTGCCCACTTGCCCAGTGCCCACTTGGCAGAGGCAGGTCACCCCGCAGGTGCCGTTGTGGTGCTGTGATTCCCTTTGGCCCTAGAATAATGCCCAGTGTTCAGAGGCCACGTACCATGAACTCGAAAAGTTCTGAGGACATAGTTGACTTTTTAACACAGGACACCCAATCCTCCTCCAGCTTATCTTCGGGCACCTCTCAAGTTACCACTCGCCCGCCTGCTGCCACCACCAACACTAGCACCACAGCCACTTCACTTGATCTGTCAGAGGAGTTATTTACACATCAGTTGGAAGAAATGAGTGATGCGCAACCATCATTGACAGAGGATGTAGATAACAGTGATATGTCTCAGTCAGGCAGCATTACAGACATGGACGTACGGTGTGATGATGATGATGTTGTACCCACTGCTGCTTCCTTTGTTGATTTTTCAGATACAAGTGAAGCGGTTGATGATGACGATGCGTCCGTGGATGTCACGTGGGTGCCCGCTAGAAGAGAAGAAGAACAGGGGGAAAGTTCAGATGGGGAGACAGAGAGGAGGAGGAGGAGACGAGTTGGAAGCAGGGGGAGGTCGTCACAAGGAGCTAGTGGCACAGTCAGACAGCATGCATCGGCACCTGGGGTCAGCCAGACAGCACGCCAATCAACGCATGCTGTTGCCACCACCAGAATGCCGTCATTGCAAAGCTCAGCAGTGTGGCATTTTTTTTGTGTGTCTGCCTCTGACAACAGTGATGCCATTTGCAACCTGTGCCAAAAGAAACTGAGTCATGGGAAGTCCAACACCCACCTAGGTACAACTGCTTTGCGAAGGCACATGATCGCACATCACAAACGCCTATGGGATCAACACATGAGTACAAGCAGCACACAAACTCAAAGCCCCCATCCTCCTCCTGGTCCAGCATCTTCAGCCACGTCAACCACTGCTGTCCTCCTTGCCCCCTTTCAACCATCCGCCACTCCGTCTCTCTTCCAGAGCATTTCCTGCTCATCTGCCCACAGTCAGGTGTCTGTCAAGGACATGTTTGAGCGTAAGAAGCCAATGTCACAAAGTCACCCCCTTGCCCGGCGTCTGACAGCTGGCTTGTCTGAACTCTTAGCCCGCCAGCTTTTACCATACAAGCTGGTGGAGTCTGAGGCGTTCAAAAAATTTGTAGCTATTGGGACACCGCAGTGGAAGGTACCCGGCTAAAATTTCTTTTCACAAAAAGCAATCCCCAACCTGTACTCGATTGTGCGAAAGGAAGTAATGGCATGTCTGGCACACAGTGTTGAGGCAAGGGTCCATCTGACCACTGATAGCTGGTCTGCAAAGCATGGTCAGGGCAGGTATATTACCTACACTGCGCATTGGGTAAACCTGCTGACGGCTGACAAGCATGGAATGCGTGGCTCTGCAGAGGAGTTGGTGACATCGCCATGACTTGCAGGCAGGCCTGCTGCCACCTCCTCTACTCCTCCTACTCCATCCTCTTCCATAACCTCCTCGGCTGAGTCCTCTTCTGCTGCTGCGTCTTGCTCCACATCAACGGCACCCCCCCAGCTCCCCAGGTACTATTCCACATCCTGGATACGGCAGTGCCACGCCGTCTTGGGGTTGACTTGCCTGAAAGCAGAGTGTCATGGATTTCCTTATTCCTTTCTGTCCCTTTAATTTTACCTGTGCTCACACCTAGCAAGGTTATTTAAAGCCTGGACACGCCTCCCTCCCTGCTTCAGTATTGTTTCCAGTTTAGCATACAGCTTCACAGACCTGCTGCAGGGATTTACCTCTCTCTGTTCAAGTCTAACTATCTGAAGGTATTTAAACCTTTTCTAATACGGAGCCTACTTGAGAAACTGAAAGAGACTTATATGCTAAGTCTGAACATTTCCTAATTTGGATTAACAAACACCGCTGCTGCATTATTTTCCTGCTTAATTGCCTCTGGCAGATCAAGTGTTTTCCAAACCGCAACTGCAGTCTCATCCGATATAAGTTGTGAACTTTATAACTTTGTACAGACGCTTAACTTACATTGGACCACACTCACAGGATACCTCCTCATATTCCTCTTCACATGCTTCAGGAGTAGCGTGATAAACTTCAGACTGAACTTTTGTGAGTAACACTACAGCACAGCACTTAATACCTGCTCCACCCATCTGCCTGTCAGCTCTCACAAACAGCACAGCTATCAGCGTGTATCACACTTCAATTGACTAACAGCCTGCTGCATCTGTACTGACCTAACGCTCTTCCTGTGTGCTCAGTGATTATCAGGAAAAGTGTATCCCATCCACGGTGCGTTTGTTTAACAACTGCTGTGCAACCTGATTCAGAAATACTGATCAGGAATTTAAATCAAATAGTAACTTTCAACTGCCATACAGACAGATACATTGTAACTTCCTCATTGTATCTTAAAGTAAGGCATACAATCATATATTTCCCGCAGTTGAGATCCACAACCACAACCAGCTCGTTACATAATACTGAAGCCTATAAAAATGGATCCAGCGGAATTACCTAAAATTGTTTACACTCTCTCCCAGAGGGTGGATCAGCTAAGTCATGGCCTTAGAGAATTACAAGTTCAAAATGAGACACTCAACAATATAATAAAAGACTCAATGAATAAATCAGCCACACCAGAGGCTACCCTAGAACCCCAAGTCTCTATGCCCGACAAATTCCATGGAGACAGGGCTATGTTCTCTCAGTTCAAAAACTCTTGTTATCTTCTTTTCAGTCTAAAACCTAAAACCTACGCAACTGAACGAGTTAAGGTTTTAACAGTCATTTCTTTTCTGCGAGGTGAACCCCGCAAGTGGGCTGACTCATTCTTTGAACAAGATCATCCTATTTTAACATCACTAGAAGACTTCTTCAAGGAAATGGCAATTCTTTATCAAGATATTAACACTCAGCTTACTGCAGAGACTAAAATGAGGTCTCTTAAACAAGGGAAAAAGCAGGTGGAGGAATATTTAACTGAGTTCAAGCAATACAGTAAAGATACTGAGTGGAGCGATATTGCCCTTAGGAATCAGTACCGTCTAGGTCTAAATGATGCCCTTAAAGATGAACTCGCTCGCATTGAGCTTCCTAGGTCCTTGGAAGGACTAATTACACTAAGCATTCAGATTGATAGAAGGTTGAGAGAACGCAAATCAGAAAAACAAGGTATGGATACTATCACAAGACCCTCTACTACTTACCAAAAACCTACAGTCACTCAAACCTCAGAACCTATGGATTTGGGATTCACTAGAGGCCCTTTACAACCAGAAGAAAGGAATCGCAGACGCATAAACAACCTCTGCATGTATTGTGCTTCAAATGCACATACTGTAAGAGAGTGTCCTATCTTACAAAGGCAGAAGAAACGTAAGTCCTTCAGAAAAACCACATGCTTAACCACTAATGTTAACCAAGTTGCTTACTGCTCTATATCTCTTACCTTACAGTGGGATCTACACCAGCAAATCAGTGAAGCCATCATCGACTCTGGGGCACATTCTTCCTATATTGATTCTGTTTTTGTCACTATAAATAAAATACCCACTGTGTTGAAAGCAAGACCTGTGTCCATTAGAGTTATTGATGGTAATACAATTAGTTCCGGTCCTATTACACACCAAACTATTCCCATCAAGGTTTCCACATCAAGTGCACACACTGAATTCATATCCTTTGATGTGATAAATTCTCCCATGTTTCCCCTGGTGCTTGGTCTACAATGGTTACAGACGCATCAACCCACCATACATTGGGATCGCCTCGAAGTCGAATTCCTCTCAGATTATTGCAAGAACACCTGTTTTCATCACTCCTTGATCTGTTCTATAAATCCTACTGGAAGAATTATTCCTTCTGACTATCAAGATTTTCAAGATGTATTCAGTGAAAAGGAAGCAGAGTCCCTTCCTCCACATCGCCCGTACGACTGTCCTATTCAACTACTTCCAGGAGCTTCCATTCCTTACGGGCACATATACCCTCTATCACAGCCTGAACTAGATCACCTCAAAACTTACCTTTCAGAGAATTTAAGGAAAGGGTTTATACAACCCTCTTCTTCCCCTGTGGGGCCGGCATTTTCTTTGTCAGAAATAAGGACAACTCCCTACGCCCTATAATTGATTATAGGGAACTTAATAAACGGACTGTCAAGAACCGCTATCCCTTACCTCTAATTCCCGAACTCATCGAACGTCTCAGTCAAGCCACCATATACACTAAATTAGACCTACGTGGAGCCTATAATCTCGTCAGGATCCGAAAAGGAGATGAGTGGCTCACCGCCTTCAGAACAAGATATGGGCTCTACGAGTATAAGGTGATGCCTTTCGGGCTCTGTAATGCCCTGGCAACGTTCCAATATCTAATAAACGATATATTCCGTGATCTCCTTGACATCTGTGTAGTTGTATATTTGGACGACATTCTGATATACTCTACTAACATCATTGAACATATAAAACACGTCCGTTGGGTGCTCTCTCGCCTTAGACAACACCGACTTTTTGCCAAATTGGAAAAATGCATCTTCCACACCTCTGTTATTACATTCCTGGGTTATACTATCACTCCCACAGGAATTCAGATGGATGATTCAAAAGTGCAAACTATTAAAAACTGGCCCATACCTTCCTCCAAAAAGGACCTGCAAAAATTCCTTGGTTTCTCCAATTATTATAGGAAATTCATCAAGAATTATTCCTCTCTTACTAAGCCTTTAACTTCTCTTACAAGTGTCAAAACTACATTCCACTGGACACCTCAAACACAGGCTATTTTCGAACACCTTAAGGATGTTTTCACTAAAGCACCGATTCTTAAGTTTCCAGACCCTGATGCCCATTATGTACTTGAAGTTGACGCCTCCAACTACGCTCTAGGGTCCATTCTGTCTCAACGTAAAACTCCAGAAGATCCACTCCACCCTGTTGCCTTCTTTTCACGAGTAATGACACCAGCCGAATATAACTACCCTGTAGGCGAAAAGGAGTTGTTAGTGATCAAGGTCTCATTAGAACACTGGAGACATCTCCTAGAGGGCAGTAAATTTCCGATACTAATATATACGGACCACAAAAATCTGGAATACCTTCTGACTAACCGTACCTTATCCTCTAGACAGCTAAGATGGAGTTTATTCCTATCAAGGTTTGATTTCCATATAACCTACAGACCAGGGAGTAAGAATGGGAAAGCGGATGCCTTGTCCAGAAAAGATACCAATCCTCATCATTCCGATACTCCTGGTACAGTCATTCCAGCTGAGCAATTCATTACACTATCTCCTACTTATCCTGAAGTCCTTAAACTCCTACAACAGAAAGATACTTCCATCCCTAAGCTTAAACTCACACTGGGACAAGATGGTCTCTATTACCACCAAGGACGTCTTTATGTACCACCTTCCCTTCGAGACAATTTGTTAAAAGAACATCATGACTCACCGATGGCAGGACATCTTGGAATCCACAAAACCTATGATCTTCTTTCACGTACGTACTGGTGGCCTGCTATCAGAACTTCTGTGCAAAGATATGTTCAATCTTGCCACATATGTACAGTTTCCAAGACTGAAAAAAGACCTCCTTTCGGATTACTCTTACCATTACAGATACCTGACCGACCGTGGTAAACCATAGGAATGGATTTCATCGTCGAACTTCCATTGTCACTTGGTTACAATACCATACTTGTTGTTGTTGATCATCTTACCAAGATGGCCCATTTCCTCCCATATCATAAGCTCCCAACTTCATCAGAACTTGCAGTTCTTTTCTTGAATAACATCGTCAAATTACACGGTCTCCCAGATTCCATTGTAACTGATAGAGGTAGTCAATTCACCTCTCGTTTCTGGAAAAAATTATGTGACACTATGCAAGTAGAACTCCGATTCTCCTCCTCATTTCACCCCCAATCAAATGGCCAAACAGTGAGAATAAACCAATGGCTCGAACAGTATATTCGTTCTTATTGTTCCAACCACCAAGACCAGTGGGCTAATACCCTTGCTATGGCTGAATATGCATACAACAATTCTACAAGTTCCACTACTTCCAAGACACCATTTTTTGCGAATTATGCTTTTCACCCTTCCTTCCAACTTCACCCTCGGACAGATTCAAACTGTCCCAAGGTTGATGACCTCACTAAGGATCTCCAGGATCTTTTCATAGAACTCAAGAGGCATATAGCTGATGCTCAGGCTCATCAGAGACGTTACTACAACCTCCGAAGACGTCAACCACCTTCCTATAAAATAGGTGATCTGGTCTGGCTGTCGACCAAGAATATAAAACTGAAAACCCCCAGCAAGAAACTTAGTGCTGTCTTCATAGGTCCTTATCCTATCACAAAGGTTGTGAACCAAAATGCTGTTACCTTGGATCTGCCTTCTACCTTTCGACTTCATCCCACCTTCCACGTCTCTTTGTTAAAACCTCATTGCGAAACTAGACAGGTGGCCAGCCAGATTCCTCCTCTCATCTTACAGGATTCGGACACGGAATACGAAGTCGATGCCATCCTGGACTCCCGTATTTACCGTGGAACTCTTCAATACTTAATCCGTTGGAAGGGATTCTCTGAGGAGAATGACTCTTGGGAACCTTCCTCGAATGTTCATGCTCCCAAATTGGTATCCCTGTTTCACAGGAGGAATCCAGAACGACCTAGATTCGTAGCTGCGGGGCACCTACCCTGAGGTGGGGGGTATGTCATGGATTTCCTTATTCCTTTCTGTCCCTTTAATTTTACCTGTGCTCACACCTAGCAAGGTTATTTAATGCCTGGACATGCCTCCCTCCCTGCTTCAGTATTGTTTCCAGTTTAGCATACAGCTTCACAGACCTGCTGCAGGGATTTACCTCTCTCTGTTCAAGTCTAACTATCTGAAGGTATTTAAACCTTTTCTAATACGGAGCCTACTTGAGAAACTGAAAGAGACTTATATGCTAAGTCTGAACATTTCCTAATTTGGATTAACAAACACCGCTGCTGCATTATTTTCCTGCTTAATTGCCTCTGGCAGATCAAGTGTTTTCCAAACCGCAACTGCAGTCTCATCCGATATAAGTTGTGAACTTTATAACTTTGTACAGACGCTTAACTTACATTGGACCACACTCACAGGATACCTCCTCATATTCCTCTTCACATGCTTCAGGAGTAGCGTGATAAACTTCAGACTGAACTTTTGTGAGTAACACTACAGCACAGCACTTAATACCTGCTCCACCCATCTGCCTGTCAGCTCTCACAAACAGCACAGCTATCAGCGTGTATCACACTTCAATTGACTAACAGCCTGCTGCATCTGTACTGACCTAACGCTCTTCCTGTGTGCTCAGTGATTATCAGGAAAAGTGTATCCCATCCACGGTGCGTTTGTTTAACAACTGCTGTGCAACCTGATTCAGAAATACTGATCAGGAATTTAAATCAAATAGTAACTTTCAACTGCCATACAGACAGATACATTGTAACTTCCTCATTGTATCTTAAAGTAAGGCATACAATCATATATTTCCCGCAGTTGAGATCCACAACCACAACCAGATTGTTACACAGAGAGTCACACCAGACCAGCACTCCTGTCCTCCCTGAACGCACAGGTGGATCAGTGGCTGACTCCGCACCAACTGGAGATCAGCTAAGTGGTTTCTGACAATGGAAGTAATTTGGTGGCGGCATTGAATTGGGCAAGTTGACCCATGTGCGGTGCACATGTGTGTAATCTGATCGTACAACGCTTTGTGCATAAGTACCCAGGCTTACAGGACATCCTGAAGCAGGCCAGGAGGGTTTGTGACCATTTCAGGCGTTCCTACATGGCCATGGGTCACTTTTCAGATATCCAGCGGCGAAACAACATGCTAGTGAGGCGCTTGATTTGCGACAGCCCGACACGGAATTCAACACTCCTAATGTTCGACCACCTGCTCCAACAAGAAAAAGCCGTTAACAAGTATTTGTATGACCGGGGTGCTAGGACAGCCTCTGCGGAGCTGGGATTTTTTTTGCCACGTTACTGGACACTCATGCGCAATGCCTGTAGGCTCATGCATCCTTTTGAGGAGGTGACAAACCTAGTCAGTCGCACCGAAGGCACCATCGGTGACATCATACCATTTGTTTTCTTCCTGGAGCGTGCCCTGCGAAGAGTGCTGGATCAGGCCGTAGATGAGCGTGAAGAGGAAGAGTTGTGGTCACCATCACCACCAGAAACAGCCTTATCAGCATCGCTTGCTGGACCAGCGGCAACGCTGGAAGAGGATTGTGAGGAAGAGGAGTCAGAGGAGGAATGTGGCTTTGAGGAGGAGGAGGAAGACCAACCACAACAGGCATCCCAGGGTGCTCGTTGTCACCTATCTGGTACCCGTGGTGTTGTACGTGGCTGGGGGGAAGAAGATCACTGAGGACGAGGAAAGGAACATGAGAAGCTCGGCATCCAACCTTGTGCAAATGGGGTCTTTCATGCTGTCGTGCCTGTTGAGGGACCCTCGTATAAAAAAAGCTGAAGGAGAACGACCTGTACTGGGTGTCCACGCTACTAGACCCCCGGTATAAGCATAAAGTGCCTGAAATGTTACCGAATTACCGCAAGTCGGAAAGGATGCAGCAGTTCCAAAATAAATTAAAAAGTATGTTTTACACAGCGTATAAGGGTGATGTCACAGCACAACGGGAATCTAACAGGGGAAGAGGTGAAAGTAATCCTCCTCCTCCCATGACCACGCCGGCAAAGACAGGACGCTTTACAGACGTGTTGTTGATGGAGGACATGCGGAGCTTTTTAAGTCCTATGCATCGCCACAGCCCTTCGGGGTCCACCCTCAGAGAACGACTCGACCGACAGGTAGCAGTCTACCTCGCCTTAACTGCAGATCTCGACACTCTGAGGAGCGATGAACCCCTTGACTACTGGGTGTGCAGGCTTGACCTGTGGCCTGAGCTATCCCAATTTGCGATAGAACTTCTGGCCTGCCCCGCTTCAAGTGTCCTGTCAGAAAGGACCTTCAGTGCAGCAGGAGGTATTGTCACTGAGAAGAGAAGTCGCCTAGGTCAAAAAAGTCTAGATTACCTCACCTTTATTAAGATGAATGAGGGATGGATCCCGAAGGGACTGACATTGGGCGATACATTCGACTAAAAAAGGCCTGATGACATGAGCTGCCTTGGGCTAAAAATGGTCCACACGCTGCTGTATTTTATCTTCGAATGCCGGATGACTTGCATGACTTATCCGCCACCAACTAGGGTTCAAGCCGCAATGTTTTAGGGCACTTTCTGCCTGGGAAACAAACATCAATTTTTCTGGCCGCTGTTACAGCAGCGGCTGCAACAATACCTAATTTTTCAGGAATGTGTACATGTCAAATTTTTCTGGCCTCTGGTGCTGCACTGTGGCTTCAAAAACCACACCACTCATATCTCGTGGCCCAGTAGATTGCACGCGCAGTGCCCCAAATTTGAAGTATCAAAATATAAAATGAGAGGGCGCTAAAAGCAAGAATAAATACCACACTTAATCTCTAAAAAATTATAGGGGTTTAATAAAAATAATTATACATATATATAACAGGTAAAAATTACTAACATCAAAATTAGAGGGACGTCTCCCTATAAAAAGTTAATAGTAAAAATACCACCAATATATTCCAAAAAAAATTAATTGTTAAAATTGCATTTCTCATCCATTTGTATAAAGACCATAGAATATAGTCGGTTCGATGTAGGCCGCTGGTAATTGCAATAAAATTAATCCGCAAATGTTCAGGGACCAACAGTTGGTAGTGATCCAAAATGATTAACAATGTTGCAGAATAGTTTTTGTAACTTTGTAGCAGTTCTTAAATAGATAAGTGCCTGAAGTTAAAAGACAGTGTTCCACCTTTTATATGCAAATATCGAAGATACTTGTGTAGTAATAAACAAGTCTTTATGAATTGGCAATAGAATGTATTTAAAAAGGGCGCTCCAGGGCGTCTTACCGTTTTCTTCTGTCGGCTAAAAGCAGGCCGCTCAGCTTTTGTGGTAAAGGTTCACCCGTGGTGATAAAGTGGAGTTCAAGCTTCCAGGTAAACTCCCACTTGGGTTTAACCGTCTCACAGCAAGCCGCTCTGACCACACTGGTGGCGGTTTCCTCTCGGTCGTTGAGCACGGTTTGTAGCCGTAGTAGTCCGTGTCACTGGCTGGATCTGTACTGGCTGAGGTTAACACCTCACTTTGTGACTGTCACAAAGTGAGGTGTTAACCTCAGCCAGTACAGATCCAGCCAGTGACACGGACTACTACGGCTACAAACCGTGCTCAACCACCGAGAGGAAACCGCCACCAGTGTGGTCAGAGCGGCTTGCTGTGAGACGGTTAAACCCAAGTGGGAGTTTACCTGGAAGCTTGAACTCCACTTTATCACCACGGGTGAACCTTTACCACAAAAGCTGAGCGGCCTGCTTTTAGCCGACAGAAGAAAACGGTAAGACGCCCTGGAGCGCCCTTTTTAAATACATTCTATTGCCAATTCATAAAGACTTGTTTATTACTACACAAGTATCTTCGATATTTGCATATAAAAGGTGGAACACTGTCTTTTAACTTCAGGCACTTATCTATTTAAGAACTGCTACAAAGTTACAAAAACTATTCTGCAACATTGTTAATCATTTTGGATCACTACCAACTGTTGGTCCCTGAACATTTGCGGATTAATTTTATTGCAATTACCAGCGGCCTACATCGATCTGACTATATTCTATGGTCTTTATACAAATGGATGAGAAATGCAATTTTAACAATTAATTTTTTTTGGAATATATTGGTGGTATTTTTACTATTAACTTTTTATAGGGAGACGTCCCTCTAATTTTGATGTTAGTAATTTTTACCTGTTATATATATGTATAATTATTTTTATTAAACCCCTATAATTTTTTAGAGATTAAGTGTGGTATTTATTCTTGCTTTTAGCGCCCTCTCATTTTATATTTTGATACCCTGTTCTTTATAGCCATTTGGAGAGGTGGTTAGGGAGAGGCTTGGATAAGTTTTTAGACCTCAGCGCTATATAACATTGGTTTTTTCCAAATTTGAAGTAGGAGGACCGACCAAGCATCTTTTTCCATCTCCCGGTTCCTAAAATTCATGCCATATACACGTCCCCTGATAGGGGACGTAACAGGGATTAAACTGATCAGAATAGTACTACTTAACACACCACTCATATCTGGTGGCACAGTAGATTGCACGCGCAGTGCCCCAAATTTGAAGTAGGAGGACCGACCAAGCATCTTTTTCCATCTCCCGGTTCCTAAAATCCATGCCATATACACGTCCCCTGATAGGGGACGTAACAGGGATTAAACTGATCAGAATAGTACTACTTAACACACCACTCATATCTGGTGGCACAGTAGATTGCACGCGCAGTGCCCCAAATTTGAAGTAGGAGGACCGACCAAGCATCTTTTTCCATCTCCCGGTTACTAAAATCCATGCCATATACACATCCCCTGATAGGGGACGTAACAGGGATTAAACTGATCAGAATAGTACTACTTAACACACCACTCATATCTGGTGGCACAGTAGATTGCCCACGCAGTGCCCCAAATTTGAAGTAGGAGGACCGACCAAGCATCTTTTTCCATCTCCCGATTCCTAAAATCCATGCCATATACACATCCCTTGATAGGGGACGTAACAGGGATTAAACTGATCAGAATAGTACTACTTAACACACCACTCATATCTGGTGGCACAGTAGATTGCACGCGGTGCTCTGACAAAATGCAGAAGGACATTTGGCAGACGGACATTTGGCAGACGGACATTTGGCCGACAGACAGAAAGCTAAAGAATGTTCCGATTTCGGCCGAGGGCAGATACGTTCCAGAGTGCTCTGATCTAATCAGAGCCTCGGGTGCCACAACTGCCTCTGGGAACCTTGCCATGGGTCCCAGACCACACGTCTTGTAATTCTCTGTCTGGGAAATTATCTATCTATCAAATCTATCTATTTATCTATCAAATCTATCTATCGTATCTATCAAATGTATCTATTGCATCTATTGATCTATCTATCTAATCTATGTATCTATCTATCTATCTATCTATCTATCAAATCTATCTATCTCGTGGCCGGACTGTTATCTGACAGCCACTTGTGTTTCGGCCATGCCATATACATATCCATGCCATATACACGTCCCTTGATAGGGGACATAACAGGGATTAAACTGATCAGAACAGTACTACTTAACACACCACTCCTATCTGGTGGCACAGTAGATTGCACGCGCAGTGCCCCAAATTTGAAGTAGGAGGACCGACCAAGCATCTTTTTCCATCTCCTGGTTCCTAAAATCCATGCCATATACACGTCCCCTGATAGGGGACGTAACAGGGATTAAACTGATCAGAATAGTACTACTTAACACAACATTCATATCTGGTGGCACAGTAGATTGCATGCGGTGCTCTGACAAAATGCAGAAGGATATTTTGCAGACGGACATTTGGCAGATGGACATTTGGCCGACAGACAGAAAGCTAAAGAATGTTCCGATTTCGGCCGAGGGCAGATACGTTCCAGAGTGCTCTGTTCTAATCAGAGCCTCGGGCACCGCAACTGCCTCTGGGAACCTTACCATGGGTCGCAGACCGCACGTCTTGTAATTCTCTGTCTGGGAAATTATCTATCTATCAAATCTATCTATCGTATCTATCAAATGTATCTATTGCATCTATTGATCTATCTAATCTATGTATCTATCAAATCTATCTATCTCGTGGCCGGACTGTTATCTGACAGCCACTTGTGTTTCGGCCATGCTATATACATATCCATGCCATATACACATCCCCTGATAGGGGACGTAACAGGGATTAAACTGATCAGAATAGTACTACTTAACACACTACTCATATCTGGTGGCACAGTAGATTGCACGCGCAGTGCCCCAAATTTGAAGTAGGAGGAACGACCAAGTATCTTTTTCCATCTCCCGGTTCCTAAAATCCATGCCATATACACGTCCCCTGATAGGGGACGTAACAGGGATTAAACTGATAGGAATAGTACTACTTAACACACCTTATAATAACGCAGAGAGAGGCAACGCAGAGAGAGGAGTCTGAAGAAGAGGAGTCAGAGGAGGAAGGTGGCTTTGAGGAGGTGGAAGACCAAACACAGCAGGCGTCCCAGGGGGCTTGTTGTCACCTTTCGGGGACCCTTGGTGTTGTACGTGGCTGTGTGGAGGAAGAGACCTTCAATGACATCAGTGAGGACGAGAAACCGGACATGGCTAGCTTGGTATCCAACCTTGTGCAAATGGGGAGTTTGCGGTTGTGCAAATGGACTGTTTGCGGTTGTTTGCCGTGCGTTAAACGGGGAGTTTGGTCTGTCACTGTGAAGCGGGCGTAACCCTTACACTACCTGATTGATACCGGATGTTTTAAAGCACGTTATTCCAAACAATTTAGGAATGTTAGGTGATTTATGCCCTTTATGGATTAAAACCAGACTCTGCATCAACTATGTAATTTTCCATGGGAGTTTTGCCATGGATCCCCCTCCGGCATGCCACAATCCAGGTGTTAGTCCCTTGAAACAACTTTTCCATCACTATTGTGGCCAGAAAGAGTCCCTGTGGGTTTTAAAATTCGCCTGCCTATTGAAGTCAATGGCGGTTCGCCCGTTCGCGAACAGTTGCGGAAGTTCGTGTCCGCCATTCGCGAACGCAAATTCGCGACATCACTATTTATTTATATAGTCCTGCATGAGTTAATGAATTTAAGTATTTAATGATATACTAACTAAACTATTCTAATTCATCCTCATGGTGCCGTATGAGCAATAGAACACAATTATTTAAAGATATACCAACTGAAGTGTGTAACTGTAATAAATTTGATTCAAAGCTACTTCTCAAAATCATTTGAGTTAAATTCTATTGTACTGTATGATCAAAGGAACACATGCACTCTAAGGTACTTTCACACCAGCCACACACATAATATAGGAGACAAGTATCACATATGTACACTGGTATATATAAACTAGTGAGAGCTGACTATCAATAGATGCTACAAAGGCCGGATATATAATAACAGATCTCACAAAGAACTTTTTTCAGCTACAAGCGATAGAGTAATTTTAAATGTGTGTGTTTACCCATCTTCTAAACAAAGTTTAATAAAAGTTACATTTTAATAAATTCTTCTACCTCTACATATTAGTCTGGGCAAAGAGTGCTACACAAGCATTTCTTTTTTGGGGACTCTAATCCCAATTGTCTATACAAAAGTTGTATTAAATGCTAGCACCACTTCTCACAAAAGACATTATACTGATACCAATACAATAGGTATCATGAGTAACTAATATAATTGAGAAGCATGCCTCTATAGTGCCCTTGCCATTTTTTTGTGTTTAGGAATTGTAAAAGGTCTTCCAACTGGGTGACTTGGGCTGCCTGCAACCAGCCTTTAGCGGCCCTGGTTAGCCGATGCGCCCACTCAGTGTGGGTATCTTTCTCCAGCTTCTTCAGGTCTCGGAACCGCTGTTGGTATGCCTCCGGGGTAATAGCATACCTAGTCAGGATGACCTGTTTTACCTTCTGATAGTCCCTGCTGTCCTCATCTGGCATGGTGCGGTAGGCTTCAGCGGCCCGCCCAGATAACTTGCCAGCCAGTAGGGGAACTTGGTCAGCGGTACTAATATTATGCAGTTAACATAATCGCTCAAAGTCCTGTAGGTACCCATCGATATCCTCTGTGTCGTTATGATCCTTGAAGGCGTGGTAGGGAATCTTAGCTTTCCCGGTACCAGCGCTGGAGGGTACTGGTAGTCCCTCTCCGAGTCTCGGGGGGGTTTGTCGGGTCACCATTAAGTACTCCTGTACGTCTGCGGATGTCCGTGTCAGGAGCTCCTCTGAATGGGGTAGCAGGAAAAAAAGCCAACCGGGTCCGCATCTCTTTTAGGAATTTGGTTTTGTTGTTCGCCATGGGTACGGTTGTACCTGCTACCCGGTCTCCCTCCATGAGCTCCGCAATCAGCCTTGCTTTGGTTTTATTGCTGGCAATAATTACTCTCGCCTCCAGTAATTCCTTCAATGCAGTTCGCTTTAGTCTGGTATAATCTGTCCCCATTTACTGTCCGTTCATATACATCAGGCGCAACAGTTAAGCTTTTTTTTTTTTTTAAATGCTGGACTTTTTAATGATGCCAGCCAGCAGATGGTGCTGAAGAGCACCATTCAGCCTGACAAACAAGATGAGCTGCAGTTAACAACAGTGTGAGCATGTGCTTCAGTGTCAGACAGTGGAATGGCTGATTGTCAATTAGAGGAGGTAAGGATTTTTTTTAGCAGTGTCAATCTGTGTTTGTAAATATTGCAGTTCTATGGCAGGGTCCAGGGCTCTGAGCATAACATTATAGCACTTGGAATGGTGTGTTAGGCTATAAAGGATGCAAATGAGACTTTTTCATGAACTGCAGATAAGGAGTTTATTGGTCAAAGCTTTACTTTACTGTATTTGCAGGACTCTTTCGGAAGTGATGTGGGGTCTTTGCAGGAGTCTTTAGGGGGGCACAAAATTGCTTGCACCTCCTTGTGCCCCCTTTGTGTGTTTGTGTCACTGTATGTTTGTGTGTGTCCTTGTGTTCTCTCCTGAGTGTGTGTGTCACAGTGTGTGTGTGTCACTATGTGTATGTTTGTGTGTGTCCTTGTGTGCCCTCCTCTGTGTGTGTGTCACAGTGTGTGTGTGCGTCACTATGTGTATGTTTGTGTGTGTCCTTGTGTGCCCTCCTCTGTGTGTTTGTCACAGTGTACGTGTGTGTCACTATGTGTATGATTGTGTGTGTCCTTGTGTGCCCTCCTCTGTGTGTGTGTCACAGTGTGTGTGTGTCACTATGTGTATGATTGTGTGTGTCCTTGTGTGCCCTCATGTGTGTATGTGTCACAGTGTGCATGTTTGTGTGTGTCCTTGTGTGCCCTCCTGTGTGTGTGTGTGTCATTGTGTGTGTCCTTGTGTGCCCTCCTGTGTGTGTGTCACTGTGTGTATGTCTGTGTGTCCTTGTGTGCCCCCTGTGTGTGACTCAAGACTCCAACTCACTCCAAGTCCAATAAAAAAAAATAAAAAAAATGATAATGGCAATTTTATGGCACTTATGTTGAGTTTTCGGTCAGACCTCGGCCCCTTACATAAGGCAGCAACTACTGCAGTGCCACTCATGCACTTACACAATGTTCCAGTATATCCATTTTTTTTACATTTTCTTAGACTTGGAGTGAGTTGGAGGCTTACACCCTCAAGCCTCCAACTCACTCCAAGTCCAACATCACCATGTAATGGCCAAAGTGGTGAATTACATTTTTAGTGAAAAATACTGGATTGCTCATACATACTTCATACTTTAGTGTCATCCCTGTGTATCAAGTTTTAAAAACTGCATTATTCTCCAGGTAATCAACATATTGCAGATGAGCTGGTGCTTTAGTTCATTGTTTCTAAACGACGGTCCTCAAGTACCCCAAACAGGCCAGGTTTTTATTATAGCTGAACTAGAACACAGGGAAAATATTCTGCTCACCTGTGCTCTAGTTCAGCTATAATAAAAACCTGGCCTGTTACTTGAGGGCCCAGGTTGAGAAACACTGCATTAGTGTAACTGCCTAAGTTTACAACTTAATTTAAAGGGACAGTCTAGGCCAAAATAAACTTTCATGATTCAGATGGGGCATGTAATTTTAAACAATTCTCCAATTTACTTTTATCACCAATTTTGCTTTGTTCTCTTGGTATTCTTAGTTGAAAGCTTAACCTAGGAGGTTCATATGCTAATTTCTTAGACCTTGAAGCCCACCTCTTTCAGATTGCATTTTAACAGTTTTTCACCACTAGAGGATGTTAGTTCACATATTTCATATAGATAGCACTGTGCTCGTGCACGTGAAGTAATCTGGGAGCAGGCACTGATTGGCTAGACTGCAAGTCTGTCAAAAGAACTGAAAAAAGGGGCAGTTTGCAGAGGCTTAGATACAAGATAATCACAGAGGTTAAAAGTATATTATTATAACTGTGTTGGTTATGCAAAACTGGGAAATGGGTAATAAAGGGATTATCTATCTTTTAAAACAATAAAAATTCTGGTGTAGACTGTCCCTTTAATTTCAAAGTGACCTGCAGAAAATGAAAGTGAAAAACATTCTGCACTAGACCATGCACTATATTTTTTCATTTGCGTTGAATGAGTAAAAATGAAGGCTAATCGTCATTGTTCAAACTGCCAATTTAATCGTAAATTTAAGCTACCTATATTGTGTTCATATATGAGTTTCTCAGGCATATCAGAGCCAGTGCCTCGCCAGCCTCTGACGTCACCGCACGTCGCTGATATATAACCACACATCTTTAAACAAAGCAATGTATGACATGAAATCATTTCTAGGCATATGTCTTACTATAACAGTTACTATTGATCTTTTGAAATGAGTAACATTTGATTTATTTAAACAATTACACACCCTTAGAAACATACATAAAGGATAATAAAGCAATGAAACTGAAAAATGACAGAACATTGGACACATGAAGACATCATAATATATTCATAAATACTTACCGAGGAGATGTCCTTCAGGCATTTGATTTGTTTCAAACAATCTCCACACACCAGAATTCTTTAGGATGTAGGCATCATGGCTACTTCCTGGGAACCCTGCCACGACATTTAATATGCGCATGTTTGCATCACATATTATCTGCACATTTAGGGAGTGAAAGTGCTTGTGATTCCTGAATATTAGCTCCCTGCGCACAGAAGGTCTTAGGCCAATGTGCGTGCAATCAATGACCCCAAGGACATTGGGTATGCCACCTAAAAGAAAAAAGTCCCTCTTAACATCACGCCAACCTCTGGGTGATGTGGAGGGAAAAATAAAATTCCTGCATTTGTCATAAAGTCCATCAAGCACTTGTGACAAATGTTTGGAAAAGGTGTTCTTATGCACACCAGTTACAATGCCCTCTGTCACCTGAAATTTTTCGGAAGTGAAAAAATGAAGTGCCCCTAGTAATTTGGTAATTCCAGGGACAGTCCTGCTTGAAAAACCCAGGCTTTGCAGCCTGTCTTGCAACAGAGCATATAACTCATATATTTGCTCCCTGGTGAGCCTGAAGTTTTCAACCACCTGCTGCTCAGTCAGGGTTGCTATATCCAGCCTCACTCTGGGGATGTCAGGGCTACGTTGTCTACCTTCACCATTCTCAGCTTCTCTCTCACCCTGCATTTTTAAATATCTGTTCTGAGGTTAGGCTAGGTGTGGGCTTTTTTATAGCTGTGTGTTGCTGGTTAACATATGTGAAACTGGTGATTGCAATGAATAACAGGTGGGGGGAAAGGCTTGTCTTCAACTCATCTAATCCTTTATTTAATGAGCAGTTTGTAAGCATATACTTACTCATGACTTTTATTTTTTATATAAACTATAATTGCAACATATATGGGCCTCGATCCGATATGCAGCGTCGCCCGCAAAAGCCGGCAACGCCAAATTTTGCGCTGGTTTGGTATCACATATACGGCGTAACATAGAAGTTACGCTCGTATATTTCTGCCTTCGGCCGTAGTTTTTTGGCCCATAGACAGGTATACCAAACCAGCGCAGTTTGGTATCCAATATACAGCGTAAGAACTTACGTGGCGAAAATGGAGAAATCTTACTCCATTTTCACCTCGCCACAAATTGCAGGCGTAGTAAGCCTTACGCTGTGTATTGGAGCCCCGTAACTCCCTAAACTACCTGCAAAATAAAACCTAACACCTAACGCATGCGCAATGTCTATCTACCTGTCAACCGCGATCCCCCGCCGCAATCCCTAATAAAGTATTTAACCCCTAAACCGCCGCTCCCGGACCCCGCCGCCACCTACATTAACTACCCCCTAATGTGAGCCCCTTACTCCACCGCCACCTACATTACCTACCCCCTAATGTGAGCCCCTTACACTGCAGCCACCTATATTAACTACCCCCTAATGTGAGCCCCTTACTCCGCCGCCACCTACATCACCTACCCCCTAATGTGATCTCCTTACACCGCCGCCACCTACATTACCTACCCCCTAATGTGAGCCCCTTACACCGCCGCCACCTATATTAACTACCCCCTAATGTGAGCCCCTTACTCCGCCGCCACCTACATTACCTACCCCCTAATGTGATCTCCTTACACCGCCGCCACCTACATTACCTACCCCCTAATCCAAGATGGCGTCCCTCAAATTCCGATTGGCTGATAGGATTCTATCAGCCAATCGGAATTAAGGTAAGAAAATCTGATTAGCTGATTGAATCAGCCAATCAGATTTTCTTACCTTAATTCCGATTGGCTGATAGAATTCTATCAGCCAATCGGAATTCGAGGGACGCCATCTTGGATGACGTCATTTAAAGGATACTTCATTCGTCGTTCAGTCGTCGGGCCAGCTGGATGTTCCGCGTAGGAGGTCGGAAGAAGCCGGAAGAAAGAAGATTGAAGATGCCGCTTGGAGGAAGACTTCACCCTGATGGAGGACCTCTTCTTTGCCGCTTGGATGAAGACATCGCCGGGATGGAAGACCTCTTCTTTGCCGCTTGGATGAAGACATCGCCGGGATGGAAGACCTCTTCTTTGCCGCTTGGATGAAGACATCGCCGGGATGAAGGACCACATCTGGATGAAGAGTTCGGCCTGGCTGGGTGAAGCCGACTCAAGGTAGGGAGATCTTCTGGAGGTTAGTGTTATGTTTTTTTAAGGGGGGTTTGAGTGGGTTTAGAGTAGGGGTATGTGGGTGGTGGGTTGTAATGTCGGTGGGTGGTATTGTGTTTTTTTTACAGGCAAAAGAGCTGATTACTTTGGGGCAATGCCCCGCAAAAAGCCCTTTTAAGGGCTGGTAAAAGAGCTGGTTACTTTTTAATTTAGAATAGGGTAGGGCATTTTTTTATTTTGGGGGGCTTTATTATTTTATTGGGGGCTTAGATTAGGTGTAAGTAGCTTAAAATTCTTGTAATCTTTTTTTATTTTTTGTAATTTAGTGTTTGTTTTTGTAATTTAGTTTAGTGTATTTCATTGTATTTTAGTTTAGATATTTGTAGTTTATTTAATTTATTGATAGTGTAGGTGTGGTGGTAGCACATTTAGAGAACCTTTTAAACTAGGCAAAGGGGGGGAGGGTGTGTTGGGGGAAAGGATGGTAGCACATTTAGAGAACCTTTTAAACTAGGCAAAGGGGAGGAGGGTCAATTAGAACAAAATAGAACAGAGAGATCAGTCTGTGAACAGGGGCGGACTGATAGGTCGGGCAAATCGGCCCTGGACCGAGGGCCCTGCCTCTAAGAGGGGCCCCATGCCATGTATCATACTGCAGCAGGATTTAAAAAAAATAATAATAATTTTAAATGTAATAAATAAAAAATTTGATGGCTTGATTTTGTACTGGTGGGAGGGGGGGGATCTCACGTGTCACTGTGTCAAATGATTAATACCCCTACCCAATACACCCTGTGGCTCCTGCTCAGCTCAACAGAGCTCCACCCGCCCACACGCCGGCCATGCGCACACAATTTTAACTGCACTGAAGCAGTACAGTGTGTGTGGCCACGTGTGGTGAAGGAGCTGAAGCCAGAGGAGGACTGAGTCAGACGAGGTCGCAAGAGATGAAGCCACCCGCCGGAGGTAACGGTAAGTCACCTGGGAGGCCCAGCCCACACTCTCAGTCATGTTTGCTTTGTCCGGCTGAATGAATCAGAGTTAGAACAGGAGGGCTGGCTGGAGCAGCCGGCAGCTAAGCAGATAAGACTCAGGGAAACCGGACCGGTAGGAGAGGAGGAGTGAGAGCAAAGCAGCAAACGGCTGACTGTATCTCTTATTGGGGAGAGGGAGTTATCTATGTGAGCTAATCTGTATTTTGCAGATTATTACAAGATTACAAAACTAAGGCAGTTATGCAAATTTGATGATCGTGAGAGAGATGTGTTTACTGCAGAGGCCAGTATGTGAGTAAACTACTTTGTTAACAAAGTAGTTTACTCACATACTGGCCTCTGATTATTTGCAGATACAGAGATTTCTAATAAGCAGCTCTCCTAAATGATCATCAACACTACAGTAAACTCATCTCTCTCACTAGCATCAAATCTGCGTAACTGTCTTAGATTTAAGTCATTGTGAACCTTGTAATCTGCAAAATATGTGATCTAACACAGCGTAAACACAGTCACTTCTTCACCCTTGACCCTTGAATTTTCTTAAAAAAACAAAACTCTGTAACATGCTGAAAACAGTTTAACTCCCTGGCTCCCAGAAAGGACTGCAGTTTATTCCTAATCCTAAACAGTGTATTGCAGCCCTTTTTGGTAGCCATGGGGTTAAATTGTGAATCAGTGTTATCCTATGAATGCTGCAGGGCAGGAGGTCATGAGGGAGAAGATGCTCTCCGGTTTAAATTTACAACTACTGCACGGCACTTGAAGCAGCATCTATGTGATAGAGGTCAGTCAGTCTGTGAGTTAGTTGCTAGAAGTTCTTATGCTCTAAAGAAATACAAAAAATACTGTATGTACTGTGGCACAAATAAGGGTTAAGATTATGAATACACTTCCACTGTTATGTACATTTAAATGAGCTAGAATGGATATCCAGTTTAGAAAAAGTCCCAAGAGTATTTAAAATATATATATATATATATAACCATGCATGTCCCTGCATATATATGTGTATGTCTGTCTATATCTGTGTGTGTGTGTGCATCTCTGCATGTATGTGTGTGTGTATATCTGTGCATGTATGTATGTGTTAGTGTGTGCATCTCTGCATGTATGTGTGTGTATATCTGTGCATGTATGTATGTGTTAGTGTGTGCATCTCTGCATGTATGTGTGTGTATATCTGTGCATGTATGTGTCAGTGTGTGCATCTCTGCATGTATGTGTGTGTGTATATCTGTGCATGTATGTATGTGTTAGTGTGAGCATCTCTGCATGTATGTGTGTGTATATCAGTGCATGTATGTATGTGTCAGTGTGTGCATCTCTGCATGTATGTGTGTGTGTATCTCTGTGCATGTATGTATGTGTTAGTGTGTGCATCTCTGCATGTATGTGTGTGTATATCAGTGCATGTATGTATGTATGTGTCAGTGTGTGCATCTCTGCATGTATGTGTGTGTGTATATCTGTGCATGTATGTATGTGTTAGTGTGTGCATCTCTGCATGTATGTGTGTGTATATCAGTGCATGTATGTATGTATGTGTCAGTGTGTGCATCTCTGCATGTATGTGTGTGTATATCAGTGCATGTATGTATGTATGTGTCAGTGTGTGCATCTCTGCATGTATGTGTGTGTATATCTGTGCATGTATGTATGTATGTGTCAGTGTGTGCATCTCTGCATGTATGTATGTATGTGTGTGTGTGTGTGTATCTCTGTGCATGTATGTATGTATGTGTCAGTGTGTGCATCTCTGCATGTATGTGTGTGTGTGTATATCTGTGCATGTATGTATGTATGTGTTAGTGTGTGCTTATATCTGTGCATGTATGTATGTGTTAGTGTGTGCATCTCTGCATGTATGTGTGTGTGTGTGTATCTCTGTGCATGTATGTACTGTATGTCCTGTGGCACAAAGAAGGGTTAAGATTATGAATACACTTCTACTGTTATGGACATTTAAATGAGCTGGAATGGACCTCCAGTTTAGAAAAATATGTATGTGTGTGTGTATCTCTGTGCATGTATGTATGTATGTGTTTGTGTGTGCATCTCTGCATGTATGTATGTGTGTGTGTGTATCTGTGATTCTGTGCATGTATCTCCCTCCCTTACTCTCTCCCTCCCTCCCTTCCTCTCTCTCTCCCTCCTTCCCTTACTCTCTCCCTCCCTCTCCCTTCCTCCCTCTCCCTCCCTCCGTTCCTCTCTCTCCCTCCCTCCGTTCCTCTCTCCCTCCCCCTCTCTCTCCATCCCTCCCCCTCCCTCTCTCTCTCTCTCTCTCTCTCTCTCTCTCTCTCTCTTTCTCTCTCTTCCTCCCTCTCTCTCCCTTCATCTCTCTCACTTCCTCTCTCTCCTTTCCTCCCTTCCTCTCTCTCCTTCCCTCCCTCCCTCTGTCTCTCCCTTCCTTCCCCTGTCTCTCCCTCCCTCTGCATCTCCCTCCCTCCCTTCCTCTGCCTCTGTCTCTCCCTCCCTGCCTCTGTCTCTCCCTCCCTTCTTCTGCCTCTCTCTCCCTCCCTTCTTCTGTCTCTCTCTCCCTCCCTTCTTCTGTCTCTCCCTCTCTCCTTCTGTCTCTCCCTCTCTCCTTCTGTCTCTCTCTCCTTTCCCTCCTTCACTTGCACATTTACAATATTTAGTTCTTATTAAAAATATTTAAGGGAATTTTTTTTGTCTCTTTATATGGCAATTAAAAACATGATGGGGAGGGGCAATGGATGTGGGAGAGGCATAGGAGATGGGAGGGGCAATAGGGTAGAGGAGGGGCGGAAAAAGTATTTAGATGAAGCAAAGAGGAGGTGGGGGCCCCTCCAACACTTTTGCCCGGGGGCCCTGGTTGGTCTCAGTCCGCCCCTGTCTGTGAATATGTCACTCCCTTAATATCTCAAGGAAGGGATGACTTAAGAAATGTCACATTAGAAAGTATAGAGGAAAGCACACCAAGTAGCAGCAGAAAGCACATGAAAATTAAATGTATGACAACAAATGCAAGAAGCATGACAGGTAAAATGGGGGAGCTGACGCTCTTAGTTGCAGAAGAGGACTATGATGTTATCAGTATAACTGAAACTTGGTGGGATGATTCACATGACTGGGCAGTTAACTTAGAGGGGTATACATTATTTAGGAGGGACAGGAATAATAAATGGGGTGGAGGAATCTGCATGTATATTAAACCTAACCTTAAACCTACAATAAGGGAAGATATTTATGATACAAGTGACAATGTAGAGACCCTGTGGGTTGAAATAAAGAGTGGGGGGAAAAATCCTAAAAAAATATTACTAGGAACATGCTACAAGCCTCCCAACATTAGTGACCCGGAGGAAACTCAACTACTTATCCATATAGGTAAGGCTGCTAATAACAGTGCTGTAATTATGGGAGATTTTAACTACCCTGATATAAACTGGGCCAATGAAACTAGTAATTCAGCTAAGGGGGATAGATTTTTAAATGTTCTCAGGGATAACTTCTTGTCACAATTAATAGAGGAGCCTACTAGGAGTAAAGCTATATTGGATTTAGTGCTATCAAACAATACAGATATAATATCAAACATAGAAGTTAAAGAACATTTGGGTAACAGTGATCATAACATGGTCACATTTGAAATCTCTTTTCATATGCAGTGTTTTAAAGGCTTAACTAAAACTTTTAATTTCAAGAAAGTAAAATTCAACGATTTAAGGAAATCATTAAATAATATAAATTGGGACAATGTATTTTCTAATAAAAATACAGAGGATAAATGGATAATATTTAAAAATTTGTTAAATACATATACATATCAACACATACCATATGGTTATAAAAATAAAAATAAAAAAACAAAGCCGTTATGGCTAAATAAAAATGTGTTAAGAGAAATTAGGAAAAAAACGTAGGGCATTTAAATTATTAAAAGAAAATGGTACAGACTCAGCATACAATATTTATAAGGAATGTAACAAAGCATGCAAAAAAGCAATCAAATTAGCCAAATTGAAAATGAAAAATTAATTGCCAAGGATTCTAAGTCTAACCCTAAAAGGTTCTTTAAGTACATAAATAGCAAAAAATCTAAGAAGGATAATATAGGTACATTAAAATGCGTGGAGGGTAGCATGATAAATAATGACAGGGAGAAGGCTGAGGTACTAAACCAGTTTTTTTCTTCAGTATACACAAGAGAGGAACCATTGAATGATACTTTGGAACAGAATAGAACATGCCAGTCCATACCACTAACTGGGTTTTGTTTAGAGGATATCAGGAAAAAACTGGAAAATATTAAGGTAAATAAAACTCCAGGCCCAGATGGAATACACCCAAGGGTGTTAAGGGAACTTAGCACTGTTATAGACAAACCTTTACTCTTAATTTTTCAAGACTCATTATCCTCAGGCATGGTACCCCAGGATTGGCGAAAAGCTGATGTGGTGCCACTCTTCAAAAAGGGAAGCAGGGATGATCCAGGAAGCTATAGACCAGTTAGTCTGACATCAATAGTGGGGAAGATATTTGAAGGGATTATAAGGGATTATATTGATGAGCATATTCGTGTAAACAAGATTATGAGTTCTAATCAGCATGGCTTTAGGAGAAATAGATCTTGTCAAACTAATCTAATTAGATTCTACGAGGAAGTAAGTAAAAATATAGATAAAGTGGAATCAGTTGATGTGATATACTTAGATTTTGCAAAGGCATTTGATACAGTACCACATGAGAGATTAATGCACAAAATTAAGGGACTGGGAATAGCTGAAAATGTTAGCTCATGGATAAATAACTGGATAAAAGATAGGGAGCAACGAGTAGTAGTAAATGGATCATACTCAGATTGGACAAAGGTAATCAGTGGCGTCCCCCAGGGATCAGTACTGGGCCCTGTTCTTTTTAATATTTTTATAAATGACTTGGAGCAAGGATTAAATAGCGACATCTCTATTTTTGCAGATGATACTAAGTTAAGTAAGGTCATTAGGTCAGAGCAGGACGAACTCTCTTTACAAAGGGATTTGCTAAAATTAGAACTATGGGCAAGTGACTGGAAAATGAGATTTAATACGTAAAAATGCAAGGTTCTACATTTTGGAAGTAAAAATAAGCAGGCTACGTATTTTTTAAATGGGACAAGACTTAGCCAAACACAGGAGGAAAGGGATTTGGGAGTAGTAATAGATAACAAGCTAAAGATGAGTGCACAATGCAGGGCAGCGGCTTCAAAGGCTAACAAGATACTAGCATGTATTAAAAGAGGCATTGATTCAAGGGAGGAAAGCATAATTCTGTCATTATATAAAGCCCTGGTAAGACCTCACCTTGAGTTTGGAGTGCAGTTCTGGGGACCGATTGCAAAAAAAGATATTGCAGAACTAGAAAAAGTTCAGAGAAGGGCCACAAAGCTAATAAGGGGATTGGAGAAATTAACCTATAAGGAGAGGCTAGCCAAACTGGGTCTGTTCTCTTTAGAAAAAAAGGCGCTTGAGAGGTGACATGATTACTTTATATAAATATATTCAAGGCCCATATACAGAGATGGCAGAAGCTCTGTTTATTCCAAGAAAATTGTTTCTGACAAGAGGTCATAATTTAAGGTTGGAGGAAAGGAGATTTAATCTCCTGCAACGGAAACGTTTTTTCACTGTAAGAGCAATAAAATTGTGGAACTCATTACCAAAGGAGGTAGTGAATGCCAATACCATTGATACATTTAAAAATAGTCTGGATAAATTTCTGTATATAAACAAAATTCATGGATATGATTGCTAGTATTAAATGGATCACATTTATATGGGGTTATTTAAGCTTAACTGGAGCTTTTTGTAAGTATTTTAGATTTGTATAGGTTGAACTCGATGGACTTCAGTCTTTTTTCAACCTTATCTACTATGTTACTATGTTACTTAGGTTAGGATTTATTTTACAGGTAAATTGGTCATTCTTTTAACTAGGTAGCTATTAAATAGTTATTAACTATTTAATAGCTATTGTACCTAGTTAAAATAAATACCAACGGCTAGATTTAGAGTTTTGTCGGTAACGACCCGAAAAACTAACGCCCGTGTTTTACTGGCCGCACCATAAAAATAACTCTGGTATTGAGAGTCCACATAAAGGCTGCGTTAGGCTCCAAAAAAGGAGCGTAGAGCATTTTTAACGCAGCTTCAACTCTCGATACCAGAGTTGCTTACGGACGCGGCCAGCCTCAAAAACGTGCTCGTGCACGATTCTCCCATAGGAAACAATGGGGCTGTTTGAGCTGAAAAAAAACCTAACACCTGCAAAAAAGCCGCGTTCAGCTCCTAACGCAGCCCCATTGTTTGCTATGCGGTAACCCTTCCGACGTCTGCACTTAACACTCTAACATGTACCCCGAGTCTAAACACCCCTAACCTTACACTTATTAACCCCTAATCTGCCGCCCCCGCTATCGCTGACCCCTGCATATTATTATTAACCCCTAATCTGCCGCTCCGTAAACCGCCGCTACTTACATTATCCCTATGTACCCCTAATCTGCTGCCCTAACATCGCCGACCCCTATATTATATTTATTAACCCCTAATCTGCCCCCCACAACGTCGCCTCCACCTGCCTACACTTATTAACCCCTAATCTGCCGACCGGACCGCACCGCTATTATAATAAAGTTATTAACCCCTAATCCGCCTCACTAACCCTATCATAAATAGTATTAACCCCTAATCTGCCCTCCCTAACATCGCCGACACCTAACTTCAATTATTAACCCCTAATCTGCCGACCGAATCTCGCCGCTATTCTAATAAATGTATTAACCCCTAAAGCTAAGTCTAACCCTAATACTAACACCCCCCTAAGTTAAATATAATTTAAATCTAACGAAATTAATTAACTCTTATTAAATAAATTATTCCTATTTAAAGCTAAATACTTACCTGTAAAATAAATCCTAATATAGCTACAATATAAATTATAATTATAGTATAGCTATTTTAGGATTTATATTTATTTTACAGGTAAATTTGTATTTATTTTAACCAGGTACAATAGCTATTAAATAGTTAAGAACTATTTAATAGCTAAAATAGTTAAAATAATTACAAATTTACCTGTAAAAGAAATCCTAACCTAAGTTACAAATAAACCTAACACTAGACTATCAATAAATTAATTAAATAAACTACCTACAATTACCTACAATTAACCTAACACTACACTATCAATAAATTAATTAAATACAATTGCTACAAATAAATACAATTAAATAAACTATCTAAAGTACAAAAAATAAAAAAGAACTAAGTTACAAAAAATAAAAAAATATTTACAAACATAAGAAAAATATTACAACAATTTTAAACTAATTACATCTACTCTAAGCCCCCTAATAAAATAACAAAGCCCCCCAAAATAAAAAAATGCCCTACCCTATTCTAAATTACTACAGTTCAAAGCTCTTTTACCTTACCAGCCCTGAACAGGGCCCTTTGCGGGGCATGCCCCAAGAAATACAGCTCTTTTGCCTGTAAAAAAAAACATACTATACCCAAGCCCCCCAACATTACAACCCACCACCCACATACCCCTAATCTAACCCAAACCCCCCTTAAATAAACCTAACACTAAGCCCCTGAAGATCATCCTACCTTGTCTTCACCATACCAGGTTCACCGATCGATCCAGAAGAGCTCCTCCGATGTCCTGATCCAAGCCCAAGCGGGGGGCTGAAGAGGTCCATGATCCGGCTGAAGTCTTCATCCAAGCGGGGCAGAAGAGTTCTTCCATCCGATTGAAGTCTTCATCCAAGCGGCATCCATCCGGAGCGAAGCGGCAGCATCCTGAAGACCTCCACCGCGGAACATCCATCCTGGCCGACGACTGAACGACGAATGACGGTTCCTTTAAATGACGTCATCCAAGATGGCGTCCCTCGAATTCCGATTGGCTGATAGGATTCTATCAGCCAATCGGAATTAAGGTAGGAATATTCTGATTGGCTGATGGAATCAGCCAATCAGAATCAAGTTCAATCCGATTGGCTGATCCAATCAACCAATCAGATTGAGCTTGCATTCTATTGGCTGTTCCGATCAGCCAATAGAATGCGAGCTCAATCTGATTGGCTGATTGGATCAGCCAATCGGATTGAACTTAATTCTGATTGGCTGATTCCATCAGCCAATCAGAATATTCCTACCTTAATTCCGATTGGCTGATAGAATCCTATCAGCCAATCGGAATTCGAGGGACGCCATCTTGGATGACGTCCCTTAAAGGAACCGTCATTCTGCAGTTGGACGTCGCCGGAAGAAGATGGGTCCGCGGTGGAGGTCTTCAGGATGGAGCCGGTCGTCATCGGATGAAGATAGAAGATGTCGCTTGGATCAAGATGGTTGCCGGTCCGGATCGCCTCTTCTTCCCGGATAGGATGAAGACTTTGGAGCCTCTTCTGGACCTCTTCAGGCACCGGATGATGGATCGCCAACCCCCGCTTGGGTTGGATGAAGATTTTGGAGCCAGGACGGATCGGTGATACCTGGTGAGGTGAAGACAAGGTAGGATGATCTTCAGGGGCTTAGTGTTAGGTTTATTTAAGGGGGGTTTGGGTTAGATTAGGGGTATGTGGGTGGTGGGTTGTAATGTTGGGGGGGGTATTGTATGTTTTTTTTTTCAGGCAAAAGAGCTGAACTTCTTGGGGCATGCCCCGCAAAGGGCCCTGTTCAGGGCTGGTAAGGTAAAAGAGCTTTTAACTTTAGTAATTTAGAATAGGGTAGGGCATTTTTTATTTTGGGGGGCTTTGTTGTTTTATTAGGGGGCTTAGAGTAGGTGTAATTAGTTTAAAATTGTTGTAATATTTTTCTTATGTTTGTAGATATTTTTTTATTTTTTGTAACTTAGTTCTTTTTTATTTTTTGTACTTTAGCAAGTTTATTTAATTGTATTTATTTGTAGGAATTGTATTTAATTAATTTATTGATAGTGTAGTGTTAGGTTAATTGTAGGTAATTGTAGGTAGTTTATTTAATTAATTTATTGATAGTATAGTGTTAGTTTTAATTGTAACTTAGTTTAGGATTTCTTTTACAGGTAAATTTGTAATTATTTTAACTATTTTAGCTATTAAATAGTTCTTAACTATTTAATAGCTATTGTACCTGGTTAAAATAAATACAAAGTTACCTGTAAAATAAATATAAATCCTAAAATAGCTATAATATAAATATAATTTATATTGTAGCTATATTAGGATTTATTTTACAGGTAAGTATTTAGCTTTAAATAGGAATAATTTATTTAATAAGAGTTAATTTATTTCGTTAGATTTAAATTATATTTAACTTAGGGGGGTGTTAGTGTTAGACTTAGCTTTAGGGGTTAATCCATTTATTAGAATAGCGGTGAGCTCCGGTCGGCAGATTAGGGGTTAATAGTTGAAGTTAGGTGTCGGCGATGTTAGGGAGGGCAGATTAGGGGTTAATACTATTTATTATAGGGTTAGTGAGGCGGATTAGGGGTTAATAACTTTATTATAGTAGCGCTCAGTTCCGCTTGGCAGATTAGGGGTTAATAAGTGTAGGCAGGTGGAGGCGACGTTGTGGGGGGCAGATTAGGGGTTAATAAATATAATATAGGGGTCGGCGGTGTTAGGGGCAGCAGATTAGGGGTACATAGGGATAATGTAGCTGGCGGCGGCGTGCGGACGGCAGATTAGGGGTTAATAAGTGTAGGTAGCTGGCGGCGACGTTGTGGGGGGAAGATTAGGGGTTAATAAATATAATACAGGGGTCGGCGGTGTTAGGGGCAGCAGATTAGGGGTACATAAGGATAACGTAGGTGGCGGTCGGCAGATTAGGGGTTAAAAAAATTTAATCGAGTGGCGGCGATGTGGGGGGACCTCGGTTTAGGGGTACATAGGTAGTTTATGGGTGTTAGTGTACTTTAGAGTACAGTAGTTAAGAGCTTTATGAACCGGCGTTAGCCCAGAAAGCTCTTAACTACTGACTTTTTTCCTGCGGCTGGAGTTTTGTCGTTAGATGTCTAACGCTCACTTCAGAAACGACTCTAAATACCGGAGTTAGGAAGATCCCATTGAAAAGATAGGATACGCAATTGACGTAAGGGGATCTGCGGTATGGAAAAGTCGCGGCTGAAAAGTGAGCGTTAGACCCTATTTCGAGTGACTCTAAATACCGGCGGTAGCCTAAAACCAGCGTTAGGAGCCTCTAACGCTGGTTTTCACGGCTACCGCCAAACTCCAAATCTAGGTCCAAGTTACCTGTAAAATAAGTATAAACCGTAAAATAGCTACAATGTAATTATTAATTATATTGTAACTATCTTAAGGTTTATTTTATAGGTAAGTATTTAGATTTAAATAGGAATAATTTAGTTAATATTATTAATATCATTTAGATTTAATTTAATAATAATTAAGTTAGGGGTGTTAGAGTTAGATAGGGTTAATATAGTTAATATATATATGATGATATGAATATATGTGATTTTATTTGGTTGTTAATACCAAATTCAAAATAGATTATAATAAGACTGGCCAGTCATGTGTGATTTTTTGTTTCATTTTTTAATGTATGTCTATGATGTGTAGGTATTCTGCCCATTGATAGGGCTGGAGTCCGCCATTTATGGATCTTGATTCTGAAATAAATTTATATAAGACTATTTCTAAAAGAGTGCTGAAATCCCTTTTCTTTATACTCAATTTGTCGAAATTTTGTATACCATATCTATCTTAATATTAGTTTTTAATATATATATATATATATATATATATATATATATATATATATATATATTATAATAACTATATTAACCCTAATATAATTAGGGTTAATATATATAATATAATAACTATATTAACTATATTAACCCTAATATAATTAGGGTTAATATAGTTAATATAGGTGGCGGCGGTGTAGGGGGATTAGATTAGGGGTTAATAATTTTAATATAGCTGGCGGCGGTGTAGGGGGATTAGATTAGGGGTTAATACATTTATTATAGGTGGCGGCGGTGTAGGGGGATTTAGATTAGAGGCAAAAGAGCTGATTACTTTGTGACAATGCCCCACAAAAAGCCCCTTTAAGGGCTGGTAAAAGAGCTGGTTACTTTAGGGCAATGGCCCGCAAAAAGCCCTTTTAAGGGCTGGCAATAGAGCTGTTTACTTTGGGGCAATGCCACGCAAAAAGCCCTTTTCAGGGCTATTTTGTAGGGTTAGACTTAGGTTTAGTGGTAGGGATATTTTAGTATTTTAGGGGTTAATTAATTTAATATAGGTGGCAGCGGTATAGGGGGATTAGATTAGGGGTTAATAATTTAATATAGCTGGCGGCGGTGTAAGGGGGTCAGATTAGGGGTTAATATAGTTTAAATAGGTGGCGGCGGGGTAGGGGGCTCACATTAGGGGGTAATATAGATAAAATAGGTAGTGGCGGGGTAGGGGGCTCACATTAGGGGGTAATATAGTTAAAATAGGTAGCGGCGGAATAGGGGGCTCACATTAGGGGGTAATATAGTTAAAATAGGTAGCGGCGGGGTAGGGGGCTCACATTAGGGGGTAATATAATTAAAATAGGTAGCGGCGGTGAAGGGGGCTCACACTAGGGGGTAATATAGTTAAAATAGGTAGTGGCGGTGTAGGGGGCTCACATTAGGGGGTAATATAGTTAAAATAGGTAGCGGCGGTGTAGGGGGCTCACATTAGGGGGTAATATAGTTAAAATAGGTTGCAGCGGTGTAGGGGGCTCACATTAGGGGGTAATATAGATAATGTAGCTGGCTGGCGGTTTAGGGGTTAATAACTTTATTAGGTGCGGCGGGGTCCGGGAGCGGCGGTTTAGCGGTTAATACATTTATTATTAGGAGAGTGAGGGGGGATAGCGGATAGAGGGGTATACGTGTCGGGCTATGTTTGGGAGGCGTGTTAGACAGTACGGGAGATTTAATACTTTAGTCAGTTTTTGTAGGCGCCGGCAGTTTCTAAAGTGCCGTAAGTCACTGGCGACTCCAGAAATTTGTACTTACGCAGATTTCTGGACATCGCTAGTTTGTCAGACTTACGGCACTTTAGCATCTGACGGTGCCGTATATAAGATAGCTCGAGTTGCGAGCTGAAACTATGGGCGGCGCAGGTTTCCACACTTGCGCCAAAACCTGTGCCGTATATCGGATCGCGCCCATGAAGTTACATATTGGAAATTCAAAGACACAATGATTTAGTTAGAATATTTTTCAATTTAAATATATCAGCCTTTATCATAACATTTAAAAGTAATTATTGTAATTATATGATTTATATACATGTAAGCGAAGATTATTATTAGATATAATTATATTTATATATGTATTGAGAATATATATTGCATCCTTGGGCAAAGGTTGCATTTGGAATAGGTAGATATATACTTGCATCTATTTTTCTATGTACATACATATTGATATTTCATTAAAAACATATGTGCAAATATTACTATGCATAGGACCACTAAATGTTGGATTATAATCTTATTTCTACATTTAAACACTTGCATTGTTTGCAGGATTTGCAATTTCAATGACAAAGAGGCCTCAAAAAGCTCCTTTTTCCTCATTTACACCTAGTTGAGCTGGGTGTAATATTTCTCAATGTATCGACAGCCTTTGATAGTGTATTAACGGTTTGCGCTTTCATTGGAAACCTGGTATATTTTATTGATTAACGTCTTCTATTTCTTTCTATAGAACGCAAAGATTTTGAGGTATAATGCACCATTGGAAGCAGTCAATAAACGAAATTGCTTCCAACAGCATATTTATCCGTTTGCGAGGGCATGCAAACCTAATTACGGCTCAATGGAAACGAGCTCTGAGTTGGCTAGTTTGTCTCATGTTTCTGAGGATGAGTTAACCTCTGTTGCATCAGAAGCTGAGCTTTCGGAGTCAGAAGTTTCAGAAAATAAACCTCCTACTTCTGAGGAGTCTAATTTTATTTTTAGAATTGAGCACCTCTGTTTTCTGTTGAAGGAGGTTTTATCTACCCTAGAAGTCCCAGAAGCTAAGCTTACTGAGGAACCCAAGATTCCTAAGCTAGATAGGGTCTATGAGGAGAAAAAGGTTCCAGAGACCTTCCCGGTTTCAATTTGCATATCAAACATTATTACAAAAGAATGTGAGAGTCTTGGTACTCCTTTCTCTCCTTCTGCAACCTTTAAAAGATTGTTTCCAGTCCCAGATTCCTAAAGTGGATGGAGCCCTTTCAACTCTCGCCGAGCATACTAGTATCCCTCTAGAGGATAGCTCCTAATTTAGGGATCCTACGGACATAAAACTAGAGAGTTACTTAAGAAGGATGTTTCAACATATGGGCCTCCTGTTTCAACCAGTTGCCGCAGTAGCCACGGTTGCAGGTGCGGAAACATATCGGTGTAACTCTTTGTCAGAATAAATGGAATTTTTTATTTGTCATGCTAATATGCAGATTGTCTGTCTAAATGCAAAGGCCTCAGGTTTTTCCATTCTGTTGCGGTGGGCCTTTTGGTTAAAGTCTTGGTCCGCTGACATGGTCTGGACTTCTCTATCTTCCTTTCAAGGGGAAGATTTTATTCGAAACAGGTCTGGACTCATTTCCACTGTTACTGGAGGGAATGGTTCCTTTCTCCCCAGGATAAGAAAACTAGACCTAAGGGACGGCCGTCCTCTAGTTTTCGTTACTTTCATTCTGACAAGAACCAGTGGACTCAATCATCCTCCAAGCCAGTCCAAGGGCACTTGGAAACCAAACCAGAATTGGAATAAATCCAAGCAAAGCAAGAAGCCCAGAGACAATAAATCCACATGAAGGGGTGGCCCCTGATCCAGGATCAGATCGAGTAGAGGGCAGAAGCTTGGGATCAGGATGTTTAGGATCCTTGGGTGTTAGACTTAGTATCTCAAGGATACAAAATAGGGTTCAAATCTTGTCCTCCAAGGGGCAGATTTCTCCTGTCAAGATTATCTACAAGACCAGAGAAAAGGGCAGCTTTCTTAGATTGTGTTCGGGACCTTTCCTCAATGGGAGTAATCATCCTGATACCCCACTCAGAAAGGGGTCATGGTTTTTACTGAAACCTCTTTGTGGTTCCAAAGAAGGAAGGGACTTACCGTCCAATCCTGGACTTAAAATGTCTCAACAAGTTTCTCAGGGTTCCTTCCTTCAAAATGGAGACTATCCATCCTCTACTTGATTCAGGAAGGACAGTTCATGACTACAATCGATTTAAAGGATGCATACCTTCATGTTCTGATCCACAAGGATCACTTTCAGTTCCTCCGGTTTGCATTTCTGGACCAGCATTTCCAGTTCATAGCCCTACCATTTGGCTTAGCTACTGCTCCCAGAATGTTTACAAAGGTTCTGGAAGCCCTCCTAGCAGTGGCCAAATCCCAGTGTATCGCAGTGGCTCCTTACCTGGATGATATCTTGGTTCAAGCCTCATCTTTTCTTTTAGCAAGATATTAGATGGAGTGTCTTCTGTGTCTCCTTTGGATACACGGATGGAAGATAAATCTAGAGAAGAGTTCCCTGGTCCCCACCACCAGGGTTGTTTTTCTAGGTACTATAATCGACTCTATGAAGATTTTTCTCATGGATCAGAGATGGTCCAAACTGATGTTGACTTGCCGAGCCATTCAGGGCACTTTAAACCTTTTGGTGGCTCAGTGTATGGAAGTGATTGGTCTCATGGTGTCTTCCATGGACATTATTCCTTTTGCTCACTTCAACCTCTACAACCTCTACAATTATGCATGCTGAGGCAATGGAAAGGAGATAACTTAAATCTGTCTCAACAGATTGTATAGATGATCTAACAAGAGACTCTCTCTCTCTTGGTGGCTCTGTCAAGATCACTTATCCCTAGGCACGTGTTTCTTGAGACCATCCTGGGAGATTGTGACTACGGATGCCAGCCTTTCAGGCTGGGGAGCAGTCTGGGGTCCCAGGAAATCTCAGGGGACTTGGTCCTGAGAGGAATCATCTCTTCCAATCAATACCTTGGAACTTCGGCCATTTACAATGCTCTGAGGGCATGGCCCCAACTCTGTTCTGTCCGGTATATAAGATTTCAATCAGACAACATAACTTCTGTCACTTACATAAATCCTAAGGGAGGAACATGAAGTTCTCTAGTGATGATGGAAGTAGCTCGAATCCTACAATGGGTGGAATCACACAATTGTCTTCTGTCAGTGATCCACATCCTGGGAGTGGACAACTGGGAAGCGGATTTCCTCAGCAGGCAGTCCTTTCAGCCCGGGGGGAGTGGTCTCTACACCTGAGGTGTTCTCCAAGATAACTCTAAGATTGGGGGTTCCGGAGATCCACCTCATGGCATCTCGTCTCAACACCAAGCTACCCAGGTATAGGTCGAGATCAAGGAATGCTCAAGTGGAATTGGTGGATGCGTTAGTGTTTCCATCTAGGTTCAAACTCATATATATTTTTCCTCCATTGGCTCTCTTACCTCTAGTCATTGCTCACATCAAGCAGGCTAGCTCCGGTAATTCTAATAGCGCCATCTTCGCCGCGAAGAACATGGTTCGCAGATCTGGTGAGGATGTCCTCCTCCCCTCAATGGAGGTTACCATCTTCCAATGCAGGGACCAATTCTGCATCAAAATCTAGATTCTCTGAGACTGACTGGGTGGAGATTGAACCCCTAGTCTTATCCAAAAGAGGTTTTTCTGAGAGAATCATAGATACTCTGATCCAGGCTCACAAGCCAGTTACTTGCCGTATTTATCACAGTTTTTCCTGGCACAAAGTAAAGGTTGCTCGAATTCTGGCTTTTCTTCAGGATGGGTTGGAAAAGGGTTTGTAAGCTAGTTCTCTGAAGGGTCAGATTCTGCTTATCGGTCTTACTGCACAAGAGATTAGCAGACCTTCCTGATGTACAGTCTTTTGTTCAGGCTCTGGTTAGAATCAGGCCTGTATTTAAACCTGTTGTTCCCCAATGGAGCGGTAATCTGATTCTTCATGTTTTGCAGCATGCTCCATTTGAGCATTTGCATTCTGTTGATCTTAAGCTTCTATTCTGGAAGGTTTTATTTTATTGGCCATTGCCTCTGCTTGCAGGGTCTCTGAGATTTCTGCTTTAAAATGTGAGCCCCCTTAACTGGTTTTCAATGCGGATAAGGCAGTTTAATGGACCAAGTTAGGTTTTCGCAATATCAATCAAGAGATTGTTGTTCCTTCCCTTTGTCCTAATCCTTCTTCCTCGAAGGAACATTTGCTTCACAATTTAGACGTTGTGCATGCTTTAAAATTTTATCTCCAGGCAACTAAGGATTTCAGACAATCCTCTTCTTTGTTTATTTTATATGCTGGTAGAAGCAAGGGCCAGAAGGCCACTGCGACTTCTTTATCTTTTTGGCTGTGGAGTATCATCCGTTTGGCTTATGAGAAGGCTGGATAGCAGCCTCCTGAGAGGATTATGGCTCATACCACTAGGGCAGTTTCTTCCTCCTGGGCTTTTAAGAACTAAACCTCTATAGATCAGATTTGTAAGGCGGCTACATGGTCTTCCTTGCAAACGTTTTCAAAATTCTATTAATACAATGTTTTTGCTTCAGCAGAAGCAGCTTTCAGGAGAAAGGTGTTACAGGCATTGGTGCCCTCAGATTAGGGTCCGCCTTCTTTTTTTTTTTGCCCTCCCGCGTTTTATTCATTCAGTGTCCTCTGGAGCTTGGGTATTGGTTCTCAACAGTAATAAATAAAGTTGTGGACTTCCCCTGCCTTTGGAAAGAAAACAAAAGTTATGCTTACCAGATAAAATCCTTTCTTTCCTGGCAGGGGGGGATAGGGGAAGTGGGAGGGATATTTATGGCCTTTGGCTGGGGTTGTCTTTGCCTCCACCTGATGGCCAGGTATTGATATTCCCAATAGTAATGAATGAAGTTTGATAATGGAAGTAAATTGGAAAGTGTCTTAAAACTGCATGTTCTATCTGAATCATAAAAGTTTATTTTGACTTGAGTGTCCCTTTAATGCCTTATTTGAAACCCGAAGATAAGTAATGCATTTATAGTTTAATCACTGCCTTGCTTTATAAGCTGAATACTGATTTATGTTAATGCAATAAGTTCATAATAAACACAGTTTTTATGCATTTTTGTGTTTCCTTCCCTTTTTCAGTACTATTGTGACCTCAGTTTGCTTTGCCCCAGCCCCAGGGCATAACACAGGTAAACCAGCGAGACTGTCTAGTAAAAAGCCCATACACTATATGAGAGCCAGGAACTCCTTAACTTCTGTGAAAGCCTCAGTGGGCTCCCACAAGTCAGATGTGCACTTTCAAGATCAGCAGCATCTTGAAGCCAATAGTAGATGCAAGGGGTTATCTCCCAATGATGGATTGTTATTTTTAAATACTATAAGGCTCATAAAACTAGGCGCCAGGAAAAATTTTAAGGTGCCATGTGCACTCAGGCACCTGGGATTGTGAAACACTGATCTAGAAAATCGAGTTTTAGTGCCCCACAATACTAGTGCACACCCTCTATCACCCTCTTGCTATGCCACTGTCTAGAGGGGATGTGCAAATGATTTTTTGGGGTGATTTTCTTTTTTTGTAAAGCATATGGATAGTGACAATAGTATTGATAAAATAATAAATTAATTATTTTATTTGTGGTTTGCAAAAGGGACCCTCTGAACAGATTGATTTTACTGTATTTTGCTTTAAAAACTACCTCCTAGGGTATATACAGAAAAGTAATTTGTCTAGACAGTGGTAAGCCAGTGAGTCATGTTTGTACAATTCCTAAAACCACATATGTTGATAGAGAAAACTGAAGTTAAGGAGCGATAAGCCACAACTGGCAGAGTTATAATATAAACCTGGTAGTTATTTACTCTCAGAGTCTACATACCACACCAAAGAGAATATTAAACTAATATTATATGACTGAGCAACAAAAAGGTCTTGTAGCAAAGCATTACACCTGCAACTGGTAGGAAAAATGTTGTGGCAAAAACATACACTCTTCAGATCTTGCCGCTTAGTGTATCAAAAGGATTATCTGATTAGCCTCTTAGGTTTTGGAATAATTTGTTAAATGTTGTGTTTGGTGCATAAATATAGTTTGCTACATTTAGCCACCAATCAGCAAGCGCTACCCAGGTGCTGAACCAAAGATGGGCCGCCTCGTAAGCTTACATTCCTGCTTTTTCAAATAAAGATACCAAGAGAATGAAGAAAAATTGATAATAGGAGTAAATTAGAAAGTTGCTTAAATTGTATGTATCATGAAAGTTTAAATTTGACTAGACTATTCCTATAACAAGGCAAAATAATAATATATATTCATTGTGTATATGTTTTAGTGCATTTATTTGTGTTTAAAGGTGGTATGCAATGCTTATGTTCTGCCATATTTATTTTAACTGTACAAGACACATTGATCTTTCTGACATATCCAAATTAAAGCAAAACTGGCAATGGCACTTGTATTCTGAGAATAGCATGGGGTATGTGTCAGCCACAATCTATTTTCAGATGGCACAAGACAGTGGCATGACATGTGCTGTACGAACTGGGTAAGGTGGAATATAGGGCAGGTAATAGATTTTCAGGAACAATATGTTCTCTTGTCATGTAAGAGTTACTTTACTCCAGGATACTTTTTTTTTTCTAAACATCCATAATCCAGTGTTTTTAAAATGAAATATTTACAATTCCTTAAAAAGAGAGCAATGGTTCTCAATGAATGCAAAATACGTCACTGCTTTTTAACAGGATAAGCTCAAAGTTACAAACGTTAGTGCCTGAATGTATAATATCAGTAAATGGAACAGTGTACTGTAAAATTAGTTTCCCCTTAATGGGCTTGATTACAAGTAGTGTGTTGTTGTTATCGAGGGACACTATAAGCAACTTCGCGACTGCGCTTACTAGCGCACATATTACAAGTGCCCAACAAATTAGCATCCCTGAAGACCCAGTGTAAAGTGTAAGGGTTAAAAAGAAGTTGCACCAAACATAACATAAATACATTAAAATAAACTATTAAACTTATATATACACTTTCTGATAAAAAATATTACATTTAAATAATACATTTTTTATAAGTGATATATGGTAAATGACAAGGAATTTGACTGGAAAGGGCTATTATGTGTGTATATATGTACATATACATATATATATATATATATATTTATATATATATATATATAAATTAAATACATTTAAACATAAAATATTTTAATACATTTTAATATATTTTACTGTGTTTTTACTGTAAATATTTTACATTGCAATGTTCTTCATTTAGAAGAAAATTTTCTTTGTAAATAGACATTTTTATATACTGTATATCTGTATATGTATATATTTATATAGATATATATAAGTATAAATATGTATTTAAAAAAAAATCATGTATGTATGTGTATATATATATATATATATATATATATATATATATATATATATATATATATGAAGAATATGCCCAGGCGCCAACAATACGGAGGCTAAGGTTAAGGTACAAGAGTGGATGCTAGTAATACTAAAATATTTTATTACATTAATGTCACTATTAAAAATTCTCTAAAAACTCATATAAAAACACAGTATTACATGTGCATGGATCCACGCTAATAAAACATAAAAACAATAATACATAATGGGTGACAAACACATAGAAATGGTGTTGTATAATGCTGCTTAATTCAATACAAAAGGAACTCCAAAGTGTTCAATGGAGTGTGTGAAATAATTTGTGTGAGGTAAGAAAATTGGAAATGGAAAAAATAAAAAATAATAATATATAATATAATAATATAAGATGAATCCAAACGTCAGTCAAAAATAGTCTTACAAGATGAATTGTAACAGTGTTCCAAAATAAGATGTCAATCCTGTGAAGTATAAATGTCAATCCTGTGAGTAAAGAAAAACGTCAATCCTGTGATTAAAGTGAAAAAATATCAATCCTGTGAGTGAAGTAAAAAGTTTAAAGTATAATAATCCAAATGTGTCCAGTGTTGGTGTATTGATATCCTTCTCCCTTAGTGCTTGGATGCCCAAGGGGACTGCGCCCCAGTGAAAAATAATGTGAGAAATACTATAAGCAAAAAATTCCAATAACAACGAAAAAATGCCAAATAAAAATGCCAAAATAAAAACCTGTGAATAAAAAAGATAAACACAATGTGTAGAATGTTTACAAATTGGTACTCCTAATGGAATAATGCTTACCAGGTCTACGCGTTTCGGCCCTGCCTAGGCCTTTATCAAGACTGGTATATATATATATACATATATATATATATATCCAGGGCTTGAAATTTCTAGTGGTCCACTATACTTAGAAATTGCAGCATACGACTTAGACATTTTTCCTATCTTTAACATTGAGTGGACTAGTAACTTTTTCCCTGTGGGCACTGGGCAAGTAGCTTGAGCATAAACGTTGCTAGTGGAGGCTTTTTGCGTGCATCAGGTTTCTCTCGTATTACAAGTTGAAAGTAAAAGTTTGCGCACGAGTGAAACCCGGCCTGATCTAACAAAATATCAAGACAGCGTTAAGTTCTTCTCCCCACATCTATTCTTGTGCGCTAACTTGACAAGAGGTATTAATAGTTCCCATTCCAATGTTATTCACATACAGAACAATGTCCTTTTTACTGTAAATACATATTTCTCTATATAACTATATATACCTATACCTGTATATCTTTTCCTATAGATATATAGGATAGATATGTATTTTACATGAACAGTATATAGAAATATATATTTAATAATTAAAAGTACAATATTTTCTATGTGAAGAACATAGGAATGTAAAATATGTGTATGTATGTATGTATGTATGTATTAGGTACTTGTAATGTGTATTGTGCATAGGGGCTCTAAACTCAGGACTAACGAGGTCAGGTTAGCGCACATGAAGAATTTCTATCTTCAATGTGCGTTATTGAAATATTAAATATAAAATATTATGAAATAATAATTTTATTAAAAATTATTATGTATACTGTAAAATATTCAAAATAATCCATAGAATATATTTATTTATTCTTTTACAGTATGTATAATATTTAATAATTTTTATAAAGTGTTTAAATATTTTATACTTAATATTTCAATGACGAGCTTTGAATATAGCAATTCTTCATGTCTGCTAACCCCACCACGTTAGTCCTAAATTGTGAATCTTGATGTGCAAATATTTTCCATTTCTATGTTCTTCATATAGAAAATAATGTACTTTTTATTTTATATATATATATATATATATATATATACATTTATAATACATATGTGATATGTAAAATACATATATATACCTATATATCTATAGGTATAGATACATAGGTATATAGAAATATGTATTTACAATTAAAAAAAGGACATTATCCTGTAAGTGAATATTGGAATATGAAATATGTACAGTAAATATACACTAAATACTTAAATAGATATGTACACACATATAAACATATAGATAGATAGATAGATAGATAGATAGATAGATAGCAGAAATGTACGCTTAGAAAACGGCAAGTGCTACCCAGGTGCTGAACCAAAGATGGGCCGGCTCGTTAGCTTACATTCCTGCTTTTTCTGAATCTTGAAAGAAAAAATTTGGGATCAGTATCCCTTTAACCAGAGCTTGGAAATCGTGCTAATCTGAGGCGTGTTAAATTCAATTGTGCTCAAGTGAACTAGTTTACTTTCAACTCATAACATGATAAGTGTTGATGCAGCAGTTAGTGTCACAGTGCACGTGAAGACCAGGGATCCTACCAAATCCCAGGTATTCAGCAAATCACATAGACTGTCCACAGCAATTGTGAAAAGTATCTCTTACTTTATTGGCAAACGGATAAAAAAGTGACATTTCGGGGTTTCCCCCTTAATCATACATGATGTATGATTAAGGGGGAAACCCCAAAACGTCACTTTTTTATCCGTTGATTAAGGGGGAAACCCCGAAATGTCACTTTTTTATCCGTTTGCCAATAAAGTAAGAGATAGTTTTCACAAGTACTGTGTACCGTCTATGTGTTCAACACATAATACGCACACTATTATCGTTGCGTGCAAAGAGCTGCATATGCTGTCAGCATTTACCGGTACATTGTATCATGTCCAATCGTACATTAATAAATATACCCCTATGAATGACTAAAGCAACATTAATTGATGTCATTTTAAAAGTTAAAATTAATATTGAAAGATTTCAATTTCCCATTTAGTTCTCTTAATACATTTACTTATAACTCTTGGTATCCTTTGTTGAACATTAGCACCTTTCCATAGGAGGATACTGAGTTAGGCTCAGAAGCGTGCATGTGTCTTGAGCGCTCTATAAGAGCATGCTGTGTTACTATGTTATACAAGCAACTTGTAGGGAAGCTGCAGCAAGCAGTGTTGAGTGACAACCAGGACACAGATAGTTCTGCCTTCGCTTAATACTATGCACACACACACAGAAGAAAAAGAAATAGGGATACAAAGATGAAAAAAGAGAAATCCCCTTCTCTCTCTCCACCTCCCCCAACCATTTGGCACCTCGGTCTGATATTCATTATCTGATCATAATCTCTTCTTATCTGTTCAAAGAGAGTTAAAGATTGAGAAACATTACATTACAAAGGGATTTGGGAGTAGTAATAGATAACAAGTTAAAGATGGGGGCACAATGCAGGGCAGCGACTTCTAAGGTTAATAAGATACTAACATGCATTAAAAGAGGCATTGATGCAAGGGAGGAAAGCATAATTTTGTCACTTTATAAATCCCTGGTAAGACCTCACCTTGAGAATGGAGTGCAGTTCAGGGGACCAATCTCAAAAAAAGACATTGCAGACCTAGAAAAAGTTCAGAGAAGGGCCACAAAGCTAATAAGGGGAATGGAGAATTTAAGCTATGAGGAGAGTTTAGCCAAACTGGGTCTGTTTTCTCAAGAAAAAAAGTGCTTGAGAGGGGACATGATTACTTTATATAAATATATTCAAGGCCCACATACAGAGATGGCAGAAGCTCTGTTTATTCCAAGAAAATTGTTTGTGACAAGAGGTCACAATTTAAGGCTGAATGAAAGGAGATAATCTCCTACAATGGAAACATTTTTTCACTGTAAGAGCAATACAATTGTGGAACTCATTACCAAAGGAGGTAGTGAATGCCAATACCTTAGATACATTTTAAAATGGGTTGGATACATTTCTGGCTAAAAACAGAATTCAGGGATAGGCTTGTGTTAAGTGGGTCACCTTTAAATGGGATTAATTTAAGCTCAACTGGAGCTTTTTGTATAGGTTAAAATCAATGTTTTTCAGTCTTTTTTCCACACTATCTATAACATTTATAATAACCTCTACTTGTTTCCATGAAGGAGGCTTAATTTGATTCCATGATCTAGCAATTGCCAGTTTAACTGCAGTAAGCAAGTAGATACAAAGGGAACCTTAATGTTACTACAGCTTAGGAACTCAAAATGAGTCACAAGGAGACATTAATGATGAATTTAAAGTAACTGAAAAATCTTCTGCCAAAGTGGTGTCAAATACAGACAGGTTCACCAGACACGAAGGACCACAAAGCTGTCTTTCGTGTTTTTCATAGTGCATGGTTTCTATAAGCTAACACTGTTCAGCAACTGGTTCAGGACTGCTGTTAATATGTTTGCCTAATTAAGACTATTCTGCAAGCATAGGGCCAAAATTCCGCGTGGAGCACTAGTAGTAAACTTTTTGCACACTTCGGGTTGCGCTTGTATTGAAGTTGAAAGTAAAAAGTTATCGCTCTTGCGCTAACCTGATGCACGAAAAAAGCTGAACTTAGACTATTCTATTCCCCCATTGAAGTTAATAAAGCAAAAAAGTGGGAAAAAAACCTAACACCCTACTCCGCACAAACCCAATCACATATTCTCATGTGCGCTTATCCGAAATGAAAACATGAATATGTTCTATTTTTTTTCATAAATACATATTTCTACATATATCTGATGGTATATTGGTAACAAATATATCACTTCATATATATATATATATATATATATATATATATACACACTCACACACACACACATATATATATATATATATATATATATATTCATACTGTATATACATTATTATATATAGGTATATATATATATATATATATATGAATATATATTTATAAATTCATAGAACATATTCTGCTATGTGCAGAACATTGGTGTGACAGATACCCCGGCTACCCCGACTGGGTAGCTCCGCCAAAGGGGTCCTGCTTCCTCCTTGCCAACTGCAGCTATGTAGCTAGCAAGTGACCACAGCCTGTAGCCACCCCTGATGCCCGACAGCATCAGCACCCAGGGTCCCAGTATGTGGCAGACTCCAGCTACCCAGACTGGGTAGCTCTGCCTGAGGATACTTTCTCTGCCTGGAACAGGCTGCTATGTAGCCCAGGAAAGTGATTTTAGCTGGAGCCCACCCAAATAACTAGACAGACTAGCATTCAGGTGAAACAAGAACTGATTTTATTGAGCAAAACACACATCTTTTATACACACACTTATCTTGATAAGAACAGAAGACAATGCCACAGTTTTCCCACCATTCCGCTCCTCCAGACTGACCGGCGCCTCCATAGCAACCATAGACCCACAGAATCCCAGGACACAGTGGTGATGGTTTTGGGGTGATCCCGGGGGAGCGGTGGCACTTCCAGGGTGTCATTTGAAAGCTCTCGGTCCCCAGATGCCGCAGTCCAAAAAGCGACGTGATTTGATATTGGGGACCGGAGATACAGCCCATTGGGGGTAGGGGTGTCCAAACTCCCCGGTTCCCAAAGCAGCTCCCCTCCAGTAATTCCCCCAACTCTTATCCTCCCTAGGGGCTACTAATCCCCAAAAGATTGGAGCTCTGGGGCACATGGTTGGTGGAGCGACCAGGGGTAAAGTTAGCGGGTTTCCTGCTGTCCTGTGGCTGACCGGTAGTTCCAGGAGCCCGGACAGCCTGAGAGGAGTTAGACGTGAGTCCGTTGTGAGGCGGCCGACCGGGAGTTCCAGGAGCCCAGCCAGCCTAGGAGGGTTTTCCAGGTCATAGACCAGCTCTTCTCTAAACAAGTTTGGAACACAAAACTATGCAAACAAAAGCTTCCAGAGATTGTGGTTGCTCTGAGGAGCCCAAAACCACTGAGAAACAACAGGGGTGAGGTTGTAGGGGGGTGGGGGGTAGCCTTAGCGGTCTGGTATTCATGACATCTCCCCCCCTTCAGTTCGGCAGACCCGGCTAGACCCTTAACGGGTCGGTCTGGGGCTGTCCTACGGTGGCCCTCCACTTCTCAGTTGCTGGGAGAGGTGATCCCATCTCTCCAGAGCTTGGGGCATCCTGGGGGTCCCAGTTGGGCACAGGGATAGTCACATAAGGCAATGTCCCAAACAAGTATGCCAAGGCCGGCTCCCAAACAATTGCTTTCCCACAAGTTCCAGGGTCCTCAACTTCAAGAGCCACACTGCCTCTCTCCATGATACTCGGTTTAGTACTGGCGGACCCACCCCAGACCAGAGGGGGAGGTTGCTCCTTGGTGGGGCAGGCAAAGCTTGGGTGCCCAAACATGTAACACCAACTGTATAAGCTTTTCTCCTCCTTGCCTAATGCAACGCCTGCCCCCGGTGAGAAATAGTCTGGGACAAGAAAAGGGTAGAGGCCCTGCCAAGCTACTGAGGGGAGAGACCGTCTGTCTCTTCTCCCGAGAAGGAGATCTATCTCTAGGGAGGGAGGTCTGCTACCTCCGCTCCATGGGAAACTGTGCTGCCGCTGGGGAGAGAGACCAACTGTCTCCTCTCCCAGAAAGGTGGAGAGAGGATGACTACCTTCGTTCCCAGGGGATGGCTCTGCCGCTGGGGAGAGAGATCGACTGTCTCCTCTCCCAGCTCCTGGCTCTGCCGCTGGGGAGAGAGACCGACTGTCTCCTTTCCCAGGAAGGGGTTCTGTTTACGGGGAGGGAGGACGACTACCTCCGCTCCCAGGGGACGGCACTGCCGCTGGGGAGAGAGACCGACTGTCTCCTCTCCCGGCTCCTGGCTCTGCCGCTGGGGAGAGAGACCGACTGTCTCCTCTCCCAGGAAGGGGTTCTGTTTACGGGGAGGGAGGACGACTACCTCCGCTCCCAGGGGATGGTTCTACCGCTGGGGAGAGAGACCGACTGTCTACTCTCCTGGCTCTGCCACTGGGGAGAGAGAAAGGCTGTCTCCTCTCCCAGGAAGGGGTTCTGTTTACGGGGAGGGAGGACGACTACCTCCGCTCCCAGGGAATGGCTATGCCACTGGGGAGAGAGACCGGCTGTCTCCTCTCCTGGCTCTACCGCTTGGGAGAGAGACCGACTGTCTCCTCTCCCGGGAAGGGGTTCTGTTTATTGGGAGGGAGGATGACTACCTCTACTCCCAGGGGATGGCTCTGCTTCTGGGGAGAGAGACAGACTGTCTTCTCTCCTGGCTCCTGGCTCTGCTGCTGGGGAGAGAGACTGACTGTCTCCTGTCCCGGGAAGGGGTTCTGTTTACGGGGAGGGAGGACGACTACCTCTACTCCCAAGGGATGGCTCTGCCTGAGGATCCTTTCTCTGCCTGGAACAGGCTGCTATGTAGCCCAGGAAAGCTGGAGCCCACCCAAATAACTAGACAGACTAGCATTCAGGTGAAACAAGAACTGATTTTATTGAGCTAAACAAACATCTTTTATACACACACTTATCTTGATAAGAACAGAAGACACCCAAATAACTAGACAGACTAGCATTCAGGTGAAACAAGAACTGATTTTATTGAGCAAAACACACATCTTTTATACACACACTTATCTTGATAAGAACAGAAGACAATGCCACAGTTTTCCCGCCATTCCCGCCCCTCCAGACTGACCGGCGCCTCCATAGAAACCATAGTCCCACAGAATCCCAGGACACAGTGGTGATGGTTTTGGGGTGATCCCGGGGGATGTGGCGGCACTTCATTTGAAAGCTCTCGGCCCCCAGATGCCGCAGTCCAAAAAGCGGCGTGATTTTTTATTGGGGACCGGAGATAAAGCCTGTTAAAGTTATGGGGTAGGGGTGTCCAAAACCCCCGGTTCCCGGTAATTCCCCCAACTCTTGTCCTCCCTAGGGGCTACTAATTCCCAAAAGAGTGGAGCTCTTGGGCACATGGTTGCTGGAGCAACCAGGGGTAAAGTTAGCGGGTGTCTTGCTGTCCTGTGGCCGACCGGGGGTTCCAGGAGCCCAGACAGCCTGAGAAGAGTTAGGCGGGTGTCCGTTGTGAGGCGGCCGACTGGGAGTTCCAGGAGCCCAGCCAGCCTAGGAGGGTTTTCCAGGTCATAGACCAGCTCTTCTCTAAACAAGTTTTCAACACAAAACTATGCAAACAAAAGCTTCCAAAGATTGTGGTTGCTCTGAGGAGCCCAAAACTACTGAGAAACAACAGGGGTGAGGTTGTAGGGGGACGGGGAGTAGCTTTAGCTGTCTGGTATCCGTGACAATTGGAATGTGAAATATTTACAGTAAATATGGGTAGCTCTGCCTGAGGATCCTTTCTCTGCCTGGAACAGGCTGCTATGTAGCCCAGGAAAGTGATTTTAGCTGGAGTCCACACAAATAACTAGACAGACTAGCATTCAGGTGAAACAAGAACTGATTTTATTGAGCAAAACACACATCTTTTATACACACACTTATCTTGATAAGAACAGAAGACAATGCCACAGTTTTCCCGCCATTCCCGCCCCTCCAGACTGACCGGTGCCCCCATAGAAACCATAGTCCCACAGAATCCCAGGACACAGTGGTGATGGTTTTGGGGTGATCCCGGGGAGCGGAGGCACTTCCAGGGTGTCATTTGAAAGCTCTCGGCCCCCAGATGCTGCAGTCCAAAAAGTGGCGTGATTTGTTATTGGGGACCGGAGATACAGCCCATTAAAGTTATGGGGTAGGGGTGTCCAAAACCCCTGGTTCCCATTAATTCCCCCAACTCTTGTCCTCCCTAGGGGCTAGTAATCCCCAAAAGAGCAGAGCTCTGGGGCACATGGTTGCTGGAGCGACCAGGGGTAAAGTTAGCGGGTGTCCTGCTGTCCTGTGGCCGACCGGGAGTTCCAGGAGCCCAGACAGCCTGAGAGGAGTTAGGCGGGTGTCTGTTGTGAGGCGACCGACCGGGAGTTCCTGGAGCCCAGCCAGCCTAGGAGGGTTTTCCAGGTCATAGACCAGCTCTTCTCTAAACAAGTTTGGAACACAAAACTATGCAAATAAAAGCTTCCAGAGATTGTGGTTGCTCTGAGGAGCCCAAAACTACTGAGAAACAACAGGGGTGAGGTTGTAGGGGGGTGGGGGGTAGCCTTAGCTGTCTGGTATCTGTGACAATTGGAATGTGAAATATTTACAGTAAATACATAGTTAAACACTTTATTAAATATGAATATGTTTTCATCGACTTAACTGCAAAGAACTCCAATGTATGTCTATATATGTATACATATGGTATTTATGTGTTTATATGTGTATATATATATATATATATATATATATATGTCTGTAAATACATATATACACATATAAATGCATAAATACATATGTGCACACTATATATATATATATATATATGTATATATATATATATATATATATATAAATAAATATATATATATATATATATATATATCATACAACAGAAGTGAGTACACCCCTGGGCAATATCACTTAAATATCAAATTATTCAAAATTGTATCACATCTCAATAATTGTTTTATTTCTAGGTTGACAAGTAGATTATTTCCTATTAGAAACAATAACAAACAAATACTTTAGACAGATTATATTAAAAATGCAGGCCCCAAAGTAAAAACTTAATGCAACAAAAGTGAATACACCTGTGGTCACTGACACACAAGTTAGATCACTGAAACAAAATTGAGTAAACCTATGATTTCCAATTAGACTAATTGCATGAGCATAGTTACCAGAACAGTCTAATTGTTTGACCAATGGGCTGTTTCTATCTGCAAGTTTGCATCATGTCTCCACATGGAAAAGAATTGCCAGAGGAAATGAAAAATCTGATTGTGAGACTTCACAAAGATGGAAAAGAATACAGGAAGATTGGTGACCAACTCAAAATCAGTCAAAACGTAGTTGCAGCAGTAATCAGGAGGTATAGATACACAGTGCCACAAATGACGCCACGGATAGTGCGCTACTTGCACAATCTAGCACTGAAAAACAGACAACTGCTTCAGATTTGCATCAAGGCAAGTGCATCAGATTTGATTATCGATAGAAGTTGGAGTTTCTGTGACAGCTCAGACAGTGCTAAAGATATTGCATAATGTCAACTTCTATGGACAGCATCCAAGGAAAAAACCCTTGCTTGCTCTTCGGCACAAAGCTGCAAGATTAAACTTTGCTAAAAAAACATGAAAAGCCTGATGAATACTGGGAGCACATTATTTGGTAAGATGGCCATGACCAAGATACAGTTTTTCGGCTCAGATGGGGTGCAGCATGTTTGGTGTGAACCTGGTCAGGATTTTTAAAGTAAATGCATAGTCCCAACAGTGAATCATGGAGGTGGGAGTGTGACAATATGGGGCTGCATGACTGCAAAAGGTGTTGGGGAGATGATATTTATAGATGGCACCATGAATGCCTGCAATATACCAAAATACTGGCTGACAAGATGACTCACAGTCTCCAGAAGTTTGACAGAGGACAAATATTGCCAAAACCATAGAACACCAGTGAGTCAGGACAAAATAGCGTTTTTAGATAAAAGGTTAATTTACTGATACAAAAAAGCTTAAAATCCATAGATTAATATCAGCTTAATCCATACGTTTTACGTGTTTCGGCGCCCTGGCCTTATTCATAGACATAACCAAAAGCCTGTAGCTGCCCTCTTTAAATACATTGTAGCCAAAATGGCTATAGGTTAAGCTAAAATCTTATTTGCTAATCCTCTGATTGCTCTAATTGGAACTGTTTGGGAGATTTAACCCCTGGATTACCATCTAAGCATATTAGGTATAAAGCAGGAGTAATACATAAGTGTAAGGTGCTACTTATCAATTAAATAAGTGTATTTAATTGTGTGTAATGTAACTCCATATGCACTTTTAATACATCCTATAAGTCTAATCCTTAAAGAGGACAAATATTCCAGCATGATAACGATCCAGAGCACATTGCCAAAATCACAAAGGAGTATGTCAGTATGTCACCTGACTTGAATCCAGTAGAAAACCTTTGGGGTATTTTAAAGAGAATGGTAGAGCAATACAAACCCTCCAGCAAAGAGCAGTTGAAAAAAATATCTCTGAAGAAGGGCAGAACATCTTTCCAGAAATTGTACGACACTGGTTTCCTCCATGCCAAGGAGGATTGAGTCTTTCAGCAAAAATAAAGGTGGACATGCAAAGTATTGAAAAAAATAAGATTTGAATCTCAGTAATGAAAGGTGCACTGACTTTTGTTGCATTGGTTTCCTGCTTTGGGGCGGTATTTTTAATATAGTAAATCTAAACTGTTAGTTTCTAATTTTACATAAGAACAAATACCCTACTGTAAAACTTAGACGTAATGCAGTTACTGTTAGGGTATACAATATTGAATCATTTGATATTTAAAGGGACAGTCAACACCAGAATTTTTTTTGTTTTAAAAGATAGATAATCTTTTAATTACCCATTCCACAGTTTTGCATAACGAACACAGTTATATTAATATACTTTTTACCTCTGCTATTATCTTGTATCTAAGCATCTGCAGACTGCCCCCTTACTTCAGTTCTTTTGACAGACTTGCATTTCAGCCAATCAGTGCTCACTCCTCTGTAAATTCACATGCATGAGCTCAATGTTATCTATATGAAACACATGAACTAACGCCCTCTAGTGGTGAAAAACTGCCAAATGCAGAGGCGGCCTTCAAGGTCTAAGAAATTAGCATATGAACCTCCTAGGTTTAGCTTTCAACTAAGCATACCAAGAGAACAAAGCAAACTTTGTGAAAAAAGTAAAAGTAAATTGGAAAGTTGTTTAAAATGACATGCCCTATTTGAATCATGAAAGTTATTTTTGGACTTGACTGTCCCTTTAGGGTGATATTGCACTAGGGTGTACTCACTCATGTTGTATACTGTGTGTGTGTATATATATATATATATATATATATATATATATATATATACACACACACAGTATACAACAGAACATCTTTCCAGAATACATATATACGATGCATATCCATCTTTATACATGTATATGTATGTATGTCTATGTTAAAGCCCTTTGCCTGCCTTTTTTTCCTCACCTGAGATCTCATATCTTTAAAACCATTTTTGTGCAATTTTTAAATAAATTATTTTATTAGATAATTTTATTATGAGTGTAACTGTATTGTGTAATGTGTTTTATGACACTTTTTTGTTTTGCAAAACAGTTAACCACAGCTCTGAGGACGCTCTAACCCGACAAGTGTTAACTTCAATTGTGCTCAAGCGATCGCATTTACTTTCAACTTGTAATATGTGTGCAATTTAACTTGTGTGCAAAGGAATGCGAAAACCAGATAGCGATTGCATGCAAGCGTTTGCAATCCACTCTTATTGTGGCCCATAGTGTTTTGTTGGATACGTGACTGACACAAAATATAAAGTGAATGCTCTGTTTCATAAATTGTTCCTTATATAATCAGTTTTATCTCAGATGACAGTAAAAAAAGACCGTCACACAGACTGACAAGGTTTTATCAGCATCACTATGTGAATACCATTGAGTACATTTTTGTGTCAGGCACTTAGATTCTCTCAGAGGACATTAATTCATGCGACGCCCTCTAACTATGGGTGCTGCCATTTTGGAACCGAGGATTCAGTGCAGGTATCTAAAGAGAGTTGCTGCACATGTGCAAGATGGCGGCACCTATGACTAAAGGGGTGCAGGAAATAACTTTTAATTTGTATTTAGTGTTTAACCCCTAAACGCAATTAGGACATCCCATGCCGTCCTAGCAGCACTGGGCATTAACGGCATTCTGCACCGTCCTCCTTTTAGCCAAAAATGCTGTAAGTGTTAATTGAACCCGAAACGTCACTTTAATAAGGAAAGAAAATTAACTACAGTGCTGCGGACATTGACTTTTCTACCTATTGAGACCTGGGGATTTCGGCGGCCCTAACACACTACATTGCTGCTGTTTTGTGATTTTTTGCTCCTTTTAGACAAACAGAAATTGGAATGGGGGGGCATGTCTAGCATAGTAGGCAGCACCCCACAATTTGATCCTAGCGTTGAAATCACGTGATCACATTTTCGATCACATGATTTCATTTTTTAACCAACTGTTTACAGTACGAGGAGGTTAATGTCCCTTTGATATTGGACAACCCTTGTGTATTAATCTAGTGGACAATATTTATAGCCATAAAGTGGCTTATGTGAATCTGTTGATCGTTTAATACAGATGTACTCAATACACATCTGGTTAATCTCATCTGCTCAGCTTGTGCAATATACTATATCACATAACCCTCAAATCGCTTTTCTGACACGAGTACTTTCCTGGAAATCTGTCATATCTCAAAACTGATTTCAAAGGGACAGGAAAACCCCACATATCATACTGTTCAAATATATATGTTACAGGCAATGTATGAAATACCAACATTATATATAATGCCTAGGAATTATATATAATGGCTAAAACTGTGATGCAATGTATGAAATAAAATAATCTCTCTCTTTGATTTCATACTTTGCCTAGGAAATGTATATAATTCCAAGAAATTATACATGACTAAAGCTTTGTAGGCAAAGTATTAAATAATATTATTCAATTATAAAGAAATAAAAATGAAAAATACAAGAAAGGATTTTAAATGTTTTGTAACAGCAAGCAAATGCATTATTAGCATGCATACTGTGCATGTATAGGATTCCAGGCAATTTATATTGTACAGTTTGAAAATTTAAACCAATCAACAGAAACAAGGGGCATTCTGATTGGCTGATATTGAAAAATTAGACAATAATTTTGCCCTAGAGCAGTATGGTTTTGTGTAAGCATTACCAAGATTGTCTCACAATGTTTTTTGGATTAGCAGAAATAATGCTTGAAATCCCGGCTCAATAACTTCAATTGTGCTCAAGCGATCGTGTTTACTTTCAACTTGTAATACGAGCGCTACATCCGATGCGCAAACACTCGCAATAAACTCCTTTTTGCTTGCGCGTATATGTTAGCACTCTACTCGTAACCCGACCTTATATTTCCTTTAAAAGGGTCAAAGTAGCACTCCTCGACAGGGGTGGACTGAGTCCAACCAGGGACCCCAGGCAAAAATTATGGAAGATCCCTCACCTCCTCACCCACCCTTCCTCCTATGCCCCCACCCTGCCTCCTATGCCCCTCTTCAACCCACCGCCTGCCTGCCTCGCCCTCCACCAGGGCCCCCAACCTCCAGGAACAGGGCTTCCAACATCAAGGGCTAGGAACTCCATTCTCCAAGTCCCCCACAGTCCCTCCGCCAGGGCCCCCAAATTCCAGGGCCAGATCCCACACTACAGGTCCCAGAGCAAGAGACCTCCTATTCAGGCATAAGGCCCCCACTCCAGGGACAGGGCCCATCTTTGACTGCTTTGTTACTGCTAGCACTGTCAGCACTGTGCCAGATTTTGAATATCTGCTGTCCGCCCCAGTCTACAACCACTAGCGTTTTTCTTCCCATGCTAACATTTGCCTAACTGCCGCTGCCCACATCCCCACTGTCAATACCGATAGAGTAGCTCAACTTTCACTTCTGTACTTGCTCATTTAACCAATTATGACTGTGAGCATAAACAGCAAATCAGGGGCCCCCTTACGTGCTGAGCACTCAGTCCAGGTCCCATTACTATACTGCTCAGTTTGCCCCTGCGTTCCAGATGAGGATCTGCATATGTATGTATGCTCACCAACGGTATCCTTATCTGGTGTATCACAGGAGTTACAACACCTCTTTAATTTTGTATAATATTAGGGAAAAGCAACAATGTCTACATCAGAAGGGGGCAGCACTTCCCAGAGGCAAATTGCAGTTTTGTGGGGTCCACAACAAGAGAGGCTGGACTGAGTGTATTGTGGACAATTAGGTGTGTTGTGTGAGGGCCTGGATAGAGTGAAACAAGAGGTGGTCACTGTTGGGGTGCACATGGGGTCCAGCAATTATGCCCACCCTTGTGAAGTCTCTGAGATATATACCTCTGTACATCATTGTCTTGAATCACAAAACTGTATACAAACTTGGACACAGGCACAGTAATTGTCTTGAATGGCTTTGCAATACCAACCTAAAACTTATTTCAAGAGGGCCTTATAAAAGCCCGTCTAGTGAGTCCAGCTTGCCATATTTGCTCTTTAAATGAGAATGCTTAGGAAAAATTCATTTAGATGTGGCATTGGTTATAAGATTCCCTATACTTTCCATCTAAAATTCTGCAGGTTTGAGACTCATTCCATTACATGTCCCTCTCTGCAGTCTTACTCTATATAATGTGTCCCCAGCTTTTATTAGAGCATCCAAAGCCTTTACTACGTTTATACATTTATAGTATCTCTTACTAAGGGGCGCGATTCTAAAAAATGTGCCGGTTTAGAAATGTTTTTCCACTCTAACACTCACAGGGCAACCCTCATGGAATTCTATTAAAAAAAGGAGCTGTCCCTGCGAGTGGTGAGATGTCTCCCATACAAATAATGAAAGCTCACTGCTAGTAAATGTTATCAATGGAGGGTGATGTACAGAGAGCGAAACCGGCGTGTTTTAACATGAATAGAACTCTTAATACAAATCAAATTACACTGTTTTCAGTGCACTGTACCTTAAAATTTCTGTTTGTTTCATACTCATAGGTTTTCCTTTCAGAGTAAATAGTTTTTTGACTATTTTGATAAAAGCTTGACACCTTTTAAAGGGCCAGTCAATGTTCAAATTAATACAGTACTACATAATTCTGTACTATGGGCAGTATAATGTAACAATTAGCTAGCGACAAGGTAGAGGCTGGCGAGCAAGGTAAGTACAGGTTTAGGGGGTTAAATCTTTAAAATTCTTTTTCTTTTGCAGGTGTCGCTAGCTAATTGTTACATAATAATGCCCATAGTGCACAATTCTGTAACATTAGTTTGAACGTTGACTGGCAAAAAACAGTGAGAACTGTAGGCTAGAAAGGTTTATAAAATTACACTAGGATTTGATAGAAAATGTCATATACGCCCATGGAACGCCCATGTTCAGCCCATTTTATGAAAAAACAACAATTATGCTTTGTATATTGCACTTAGAAGTACAAATTTCTATCGCCTAGATTACGAGTTTTGCGGTATGAGTAAAAAAGCAGCGTTAAGGCTCATAACGCTGCTTTTTCACTCCCGCTGGTATTACGAGTCTTGCAGGCATAGGGGCATCGCACACTATTTTGGCCGTACCGCAAATTAACTTACGTAATTTGCGTAAAGTCTTTTTCAATGGGACTTCCATAGTGCCAATATTACAAGCTTTTTTGGAAGGCCAAAAAGTGAGCGGTACAGCCTATCCCGCAAGATTCGCAATGCATTCTAAAGTCAGTAGTTATGAGTTTTACACTACAAAGCTGTAGCGTACAACTCATAACTAAAGTGTTAAAAAGTGCACTAAATACCCATAAACTATCTATTAACCCCTAAACCGAGGCCCTCCCGCATCGCAAACACTAAAATAAAATTATTAACCCCTAATCTGCCGCTCCGGACATCGCCACTAGAATAAACATGTTAACCCCTAAACCGCTGCATTCCTGCCTCGCAAACACTAGTTAAATATTATTAACCCCTAATCTGCCGCCCCTAACATCTCTGCCACTTACCTACATTTATTAACCCCTAATCTGCCGCCCCCAATGTCGCCGCCACTATACTAAAGTTATTAACCCCTAAACCTAAGTCTAACCCTAACACCCCCTAACTTAAATATAATTAAAATAAATCTAAATAAAAATTCCTATCATTACCTAAATAATTTCTATTTAAAACTAAATACCTGTAAAATAAACCCTAAGCTAGCTACAATATAACTAATAGTTACATTGTAGCTAGCTTAGGGTTTATTTTTATTTTACAGGCAAGTTTGTATTTATTTTAACTAGGTAGAATAGTTACTAAATAGTTATTAACTATTTACTAATTACCTAGCTAAAATAAATACAAATTTACCTGTAAAATAAAACCTAACCTGCCTTACACTAACACCTAACCTTACACTACAATTAAATACATTACATAAATTAAATACAATTACCTAAATTACAAAAAAAAAAACACTAAATTACACAAAATAAAAAAAGAAATTATCAGATATTTAAACTAATTACACCTAATCTAATAGCCCTATCAAAATAAAAAAGCCCCCCCCCAAAAAAAAACGTAGCCTAAACTAAACTACCAATAGCCCTTAAAAGGGCCTTTTTGCGGGGCATTGCCCCAAAGAAATCAGCTCTTTTACCTGTAAAAAAAATATACAAACAACCCCCCAACAGTAAAACCCACCACCCACACAACTAAACCCCCCAAATAAAAACCTAGCTAAGAAAAACCTAAGCTCCCCATTGCCCTGAAAAGGGCATTTGTATGGGCATCTAAAACTAAAACCCATCCAATAAACCCTTAAAAAAACATAAAACAAACCACCGAAGATCCACTTACAGTTTTGAAGACCGGACATCCATCCTCAATAAAGCCAGGAGAAGTCCTCAGCGAAGCGGCAAGAAGTCCTCAATGAAGCCGGGAGAAGTCTTCATCCAAGCCGGCAGAAGTGGTCCTCCAGACGGGCAGAAGTCTTCATCCAGAGGGCATCGTCTATCTTCATCCATCTGGCGCGGAGCGGCTCCATCTGCAAGACATCCAGCGCGGAGAATACTCTTCTTTCAATGTCTATTGACTAATGAAGGTTCCTTAAATGACGTTATCCAAGATGGCGTCCCTTGAATTCCGATTGGCTGATAGAATTCTATCAGTCAATCGGAATTAAAGGTGAAAAAATCCTATTGACTGATGCAATCAGCCAATAGGATTGAGCTTCAATCGTATTGGCTGATCCGATCAGCCAATAGAATTGAGCTTGCATTCTATTGGCTGATTGGAACAGCTAATAGAATTCGAGCTCAATCCTATTGGCTAATTTGATCAGCCAATAGGATTGAAGCTCAATCCTATTGGCTGATTGTATCAGCCAATAGGATTTTTTCACCTTTAATTCTGATTGGCTGGTAGAATTCAAGGGACGCCATCTTGGATGGCGTCATTTAAAGGAACCTTCATTCGTCATTAGCCATCGAAAGAAGAGGATGCTCTGCACCGGATGTCTTGAAGATGGAGCCGCTCCGTGCCGGATGGATGAAGATAGAAGATGCCGTCTGGATGAAGACTTCTGCCCGTCTGGAGGACCACTTCAGCCGGCATTGGATGAAGACTTCTCCCGGCTTCGTTGAGGAATGAGGACTTCGCTTCGCTGAGGACTTCTCCCGGCTTCTTTGAGGATGGATGTCCGGTCTTGAAAACTGTAAGTGGATCTTAGTGTTAGGTTTTTTTAAGGGTTTATTGGGTGGGGTTTTTTTTTAGATTAGGGTTTGGGCAATTGAAAAAGAGCTAAATGCCCTATTAAGGGCAATGCCCATACAAATGCCATTATCAGGGCAATGGGGAGCTTAGGTTTTTTTAGTCACGATTTTATTTGGGGGGTTGGCTGTGTGGGTGGTGGGTTTTACTGTTGGGGGGTGTTTGTATTTTTTTTACAGGTAAAAGAGCTGATTTATTTGGGGCAATGCCCTGCAAAAGGCCCTTTTAAGGGCTATTAGATTATATGTAATTAGTTTAAATATCTGATAATTTCTATTTTTATTTTGTGTAATTTAGTGTTTGTTTTTGCAATTTAGGTAATTGTATTTAATTTAGGTAATTTATTTAATTGTAGTGTAATGTTAGGTGTTAGTGTAAGACAGGTTAGGTTTTATTTTACAGGTAAATTTATATTTATTTTATCTGAATCATTAACCCCTTAATGACCACAGCACTTTTCCATTTTCTGTCCGTTTGGGACCAAGGCTATTTTTACATTTTTGCGGTGTTTGTGTTTAGCTGTAATTTTCATCTTACTCATTTACTGTACCCACACATATTATATACAGTTTTTCTCGCCATTAAATGGACTTTCTAAACATACCATTATTTTCATCATATCTTATAATTTACTATAAAAAAATTTATAAAATATGAGGAAAAAATTGAAAAAAACACACTTTTTCTAACTTTGACCCCCAAAATCTGTTACACATCTACAACCACCAAAAAACACCCGTGCTAAATAGTTTTTAAATTTTGTCCTGAGTTTAGAAATACCCAATGTTTACATCTTCTTTGCTTTTTTTGTAAGTTATAGGGCCATAAATACAAGTAGCACTTTGCTATTTCCAAACCATTATTTTTCAAAATTAGCGCTAGTTACATTAGAACACTAATATCTTTCAGGAATCTCTGAATATCCATTGACATGTATATATTTTTTTTTAGTAGACATCCCAAAGTATTGATCTAGGCCCATTTTGGTATATTTCATGCCACCATTTCACCGCCAAATGCGATTAAATACAAAAAATCGTTGACTTTTTTACAAATTTTTTCACAAACTTTTGGTTTCTCACTGAAATTATTTACAAACAGCTTGTGCAATTATGGCTTAAATGGTTGTAAATTCTTCTCTGGGATCCCCTTTGTTCAGAAATAGCAGACATATATGGCTTTGGCGTTGCTTTTTAGTAATTAGAAGGCTGCTAAATGCCACTGCGCACTACACGTGTATTATGCCCAGCAGTGAATGGAGCATGTAGGGAGCTTCTAGGGTTAATTTTAGCTTTAGTGTAGTGTAGTAGACAACCCCAAGTATTGATCTAGGCCCATTTTGGTATATTTCATGCCACCATTTCACCGCCAAATGCGATCAAATTAAAAAAAACGTTAAATTTTTCACAATTTTAGGTTTCTCACTGAAATCATTTACAAACAGCTTGTGCAATTATGGCACAAATGGTTGTAAATGCTTCTCTGGGATCCCCTTTGTTCAGAAATAGCAGACATATATGGCTTTGGCGTTGCTTTTTGGTAATTAGAAGGCCGCCAAATGCCGCTGCATTTCACACGTGTATTATGGCTAGCAGTGAAGGGGTTAATTATGTAGCTTGTAGGGAGCTTGCAGGGTTAATTTTAGCTTTAGTGTAGAGCTCAGCCTCCCACCTGAAACCTGAGACCCCCTGATCCCTCCCAAACAGCTCTCTTCCCTCCCCCACCCCCCAATTGTCCCCGCCATCTTAAGTACTGGCAGAAACTCTGCCAGTACTAAAATAAAAGCTATATTTGGGCTTTTTTTGTGTTTTTTTTTAGCATATTTACATATGCTGCTGTGTAGGATCCCCCCTTAGCCCCCAGCCTTACTGATCCCCCACCAAAGAGCTCTCTAACCCTCCCCCTCTGCCTTAATGGGCGCCATCTTGGGTACTGGCAGCTGTCTGCCAGTACCCAGTTTAGTGAAAAAAATGTGCCTTTTTTTTAAAAAAAAAACCTTTTCTGCAGTGTAGCTTTCCCCCCCCCCAAGATCAACCCCCCACCCCTTCCACATCTCTTAGCTGTTTATTTACAGCTTTCAAAAAGTAATTTTGTTGTACTTTGTAAACTTTATTATAGTGTAGCGGTTCCCTCCCACTCCCGCCCCGTGCACGCGCGCACTCCCGTGCGCGCTCCCGCCCCCGATCCCGCCCCCCCTCCACTCCACTGGGCACATCGATGGCCGCCCACCCGCCTCCCAGACTTGCTCCCACCCACCAACGATACCGGCCACCGATGTACGGTGCAGAGAGGGCCACAGAGTGGCTCTCTCTGCATCGGATGGCCAAGGGGGGTTATTGCAGGATGCCTCCATATCGAGGCATCACTGCAATAACCGGAAAGCAGCTGGAAGCGAGCAGGATCGCTTCCAGCTGCTTTCCAGACCAAGGACGTACGCCACACGTCCTCGGTCATTAAGGGGTTAAAGAAAAAAATTAGGTTAGTGTCCCTTTAACTTCCCAAAATTATATATTATTATTATTATTATCATTTATTTGTATAGCGCCGCCAAATTCCGCAGTGCTGCGCCAAATTCCGTATAAAGATTGAATGTGAATCACGTAAGGATCCTTTTTGCAATTTCCACTCTCTCATCATTTTCCGCCTAGACTATTGCAACTCCATCCTCTACAGCCTCCCTAGCTGTCATCTATCTCCGTTAAAATCTATAATGAAGGCCTCTGCTAGGCTGATCTTTTCTTACATCCTCATCTGCTGTACCTCTCTACCAATCCTTTCTAACTGGCTTCATTTAACCTCTAGAATAAAACAGAATAGGAATCCTGACTATGACATTCAAGGCCATTAATAACATTGCTCCCCCTATATCTCCAACCTCATCTTCAGAAGTTCTCCTTCCTGTCCCCTTGGCTCTGCTCACAACCTCCTTTTCTCCTTCTCTATTGTTACCTCTTCACATTCCCTTCTACAAGACTTCTCCCTATTGGCCCCTATCTTGTGGAACCTCGCTCCTCAAGACTTTCCCCTAGTTTTCAAACTTTCAAGAATTCCTTAAATACTCTACTGTTCAGGATCAGGAATGCATCAAATGTATGCTTACTTTTTCTTACTTTGGTTCCTCTCCTCCTTTTGAGATCCCCTTGAACCCCCTTAGCGTGTAAGCCTGCAAGTCCAGCTGTTTTGTAGATCCCCTTCATGAGAGCTGATTTACAATAGTACAACTATTGGCAGGACCCTCTATCCCTGTGTCTCCCATAATTGTTACCCTGCATATTAGACCCATGTGTATAGAGCTACGGAATCTGTTGGCACTCTACAAACAACTGGTAATAATAATAATAATAATAACAACAATAAAGGAGATCTGATTTTCCTGCAATCTCAACTCATTTTGATGGGCCCTGGTGTCAAAAAATAAAACCTGCTATTTTATATATAAAAATGAATCTAATTAAGAGGTTTTAATAACATAGCATTAGCTTTCTGTCTACTGTTATGCAGTAGCAGTTAAATTGCCACTCATATTGTAACCAGTGGAATATAACCAAGGAGGTACATATATCGCTCTATGTACTTGTGACTCAAGACACAATCTTTCTCATTCATATTCTTCCATATATTCCTAAAACAACTTAACATCTGCTAGTACAAGACTCTTAATCCTTACATCTGCTCTTTAACACATGGATAGCAGATTGTTTCCCAGCCCTGGCAAGCTCTTTCAAGCTCCCCAGAAAAAGAAAAAAACGAAGAAAAAAAACACAGATGTTTGCAATGGAAACCAATACTACTTAATACAGACTTAAACACAGTTTCAAAGCCAGGCAGCTGCAATTTGATTGTCAGTTTGATTCTAATATTTAGTCTACGGTATATCAGCAAAACACAATGACCTATATTTCAATCCTACCATTTTACACTTTGTTTGTTTTTCAACTAGGCCAAAAACATAATTCATGTAAGAACTTACCTGATAAATTCATTTCTTTCATATTGGCAAGAGTCCATGAGCTAGTGACGTATGGGATATACAATCCTACCAGGAGGGGCAAAGTTTCCCAAACCTCAAAATTCCTATAAATACACCCCTCACTACACCCACAATTCAGTTTAATGAATAGCCAAGTAGTGGGGTGATAAAGAAAGGAGTTAAAAGCATCAACAAAGGAATTTGGAAATAATTGTGCTTTATACAAAAAATCATAACCACCATAAAAAAGGGGGTGGGCCTCATGGACTCTTGCCAATATGAAAGAAATGAATTTATCAGGTAAGTTCTTACATGAATTATGTTTTCTTTCATGTAATTGGCAAGAGTCCATGAGCTAGTGACGTATGGGATAGCAATACCCAAGATGTGGAACTCCACGCAAGAGTCACTAGAGAGAGAGGGAAAAAAAATAAAAACAGCCATTTTCCGCTGAAAACATTAATCCACAACCCAAAATATAAGTTTATTCTCATAAATCAAAGGAAAAAAAAATCAAAAGCAGAAGAATCAAACTGAAACAGCTGCCTGAAGAACTTTTCTACCAAAAACTGCTTCCGAAGATGCAAATACATCAAAATTGTAGAATTTAGTAAATGTATGCAAAGAAGACCAAGTTGCTGCTTTGCAAATCTAATCAACTGAAGCTTCATTCTTAAAAGCCCACGATGTAGAGACTGATCTAGTAGAATGAGCTGTAATTCTCTGAGGCGGGGCTTGACCCGACTCCAAATAAGCTAGATGAATCAAAAACTTTAGCCACGAAGCCAAGGAAACAGCAGAAGCCTTCTGACCTTTCCTAGAACTAGAAAATATCACAAACAGACTATAAGTCTTCCGGAAATCTTTAGTAGCTTCAACATAATAATTCAAAGCTCTTACCACATCCAAAGAATGTAAGGATCTCTCCAAAGAATTCTTAGGATTAGGACACAAGGAATGGACAACAATTTATCTACTAATGTTGCTAGAATTCACAACCTTAGGTAAGAATTTAAATGAAGTCTGCAAAACCGCCTTATCCTGATGAAAAATCAGAAAAGGAGATTCACAAGAGAGAGCGGATAATTTAGAAACTCTTCAAGCAGAAGAGATGGCCAAAAGAAACAACACTTTCCAAGAAAGTAGTTTAATGTCCAAAGAATGCATTGGCTCAAACGGAGGAGCCTGTAAAACCTTCAAAACTAAATTAAGACTCCAAGGAGGAGAGATTGATTTAATAACAGGCTTGATACAAACTAAAGCCTGCACAAAACAATGAATATCAGGAAGTTTAGCAATCTTTCTATGAAATAAAACAGAAAGAGCAGAGATTTGTCTTTTCAAGGAACTTGCAAACAAACCTTTATCCAAACCATCCTGAAGAAACTGTAAAATTCTAGGAATTCTAAAAGAATGCTAAGAGAATTTATAAAAAGAACACCATGAAATGTAAGTCTTCCAAACTCGATAATAAATATTTCTAGAAACAGATTTACGAGCCTGCAACCTAATATTAATCACTGAGTCAGAGAAACCTCTATGACTAAGCACTAAGCCTTCAAATTTAATGATTTGAGATCCTGATGGAAAAACGGACCTTGAGATAGAAGGTCTGACCTTAGTGGAAGTGGCCAAGGTTGGCAACTGGACATCCGAACAAGATCTGCATCACAAAACCTGTGAGGCCATGCTGGAGCTATCAGCAGCACAAACTATTGCTCCATGATAATCTTGGAGATCACTCTTGGAAGAAGAACTAGAGGCGGGAAAATATAAGCAGGTTGATAACACCAAGGAAGTGTCAATGCATCCACTGCTTCCGCCTGAAGATTCCTGGACCTGGACAGGTACCTGGGAAATTATTTGTTTAGATGAGATGCCATCAGATCTATTTCTGGAAGCCCCCACATCTGAGCAATTTGAGAAAACACATCTGGGTGGAGAGACCATTGTCCCGGATGTAAAGTCTGACGACTGATGTAATCTGCTTCCCAATCGTCTATACCTGGGACATGTACTGCAGAAATTAGACAGGAGCTGGATTTCGCCCAAACAAGTATCCAAGATACTTCTTTCATAGCTTGAGGAAAGTATCCGAGATACTTCTTTCATAGCTTGAGGACTGTGAGTCCCACCCTGATGATTGACTATGCCACAGTTGTAACGTTGTCTGTCTGAAAACAAATGAACAGTTCTCTCTTAAACAGAGGCCAAAATTGAAGAGCCCTGAGAATCACACGGAGTTCCAAAATATTGATTGGTAATCTTGGACCTTGAGATTTCCAAACTCCTTGTGCTGTCAGAGATCCCCAAACAGCTCCCCAACCTGAAAGACTTGCATCTGTTGTGATCACAGTCCAGGTTGGATGAACAAAAGAGGCCCCTAGAATTATACGATGGTGATCTAACCACCAAGTCAGAGAAAGTCGGACATTGGGATTTAAGGATATTAATTGTGATATCCTTGTATAATCCCTGCACCATTGGTTCAGCATACAAAGCTGGAGAGGTCTCATATGAAAACGAGCAAAGGGGATTGCTTCCGATGCTGCAGTCATGAGACCTAAAACTTCCATGCACATAGCTACTGAAGGGAATGACTGAGACTGAAGGTTCCGACAGGCTGCAAATAATTTCAAATGTCTCTTGTCTGTTAGAGACAAAGTCATGGACATTGAATCTATCTGGAAACCTAAAAAGGTGACCCTTGTCTGAGGAATCAAAGAACTTTTTTGTAAATTGATCCTCCAACCATGTCTTCGAAGAAACAACACTAGTTGATTTGTGTGAGATTCTGCAGAACGTAAAGACTGAGCGAGTACCAAGATATCATCCAGATAAGGAAATACTGCAATACCCCGCTCTCTGATTACAGAGAGTAGGGCACCTAGAACCTTTGAAAAAATTCTTGGAGCTGTCGCTAGGCCAAAAGGAAGAGTAACAAATTGGTAATGCTTGTCTAGAAAAGAGAATCTCAAGAACTGATAGTGATCTGGAGGAATCGGAATATGAAGATATGGATCCTGTAATTGTAGACATATAATTACAGGACATATTGTGGACATTAAATGCCCTTGCTGAACAAAAGGCAGAATAGTCCTGATAGTCACCATTTTGAAAGTTGCTACTCTTACATATCGATTCAAAATCTTTAGATCCAAAACTGGTCTGAATGAATTTTCTTTCTTTGGGACAATGAATAGATTTGAATAAAACCCCAGACCATGTTCCTGAAATGGAACTGGCATGATTACCCCTGATAACTCCAGGTCTAAAACACACTTCAGGAAAGCCTGAGCCTTTACTGGGTTTACCAGAATGTGTGAGAGAAAAAATCTTCTCACAGGCATTCTTACTCTGAATCCTATTCTGTACCCCTGAGAGACAATACTCTGAATCCAATGATTTTGGACCGAATTGATCCAAACATCTTTGAAAAATTTTAATCTGCCCCCTACCAGCTGAGCTGGAATGAGGGCCGCACCTTCATGCGGACTTGGGGGCTGGTTTTGATCTCTTAAATAGCTTGGATTTATTCCAATTTGAAGAAGGCTTCCAATTGAAAGCAGATTCATTGGGGGAAGGATTAGGTTTCTGCTCCTTATTTTGTCGAAAGGAACGAAAATGGTTAGAAGCTTTAGATTTACCCTTAGGTTTTTTATCCTGAGGCAAAAAAACTCCCTTCCCCCCAGTAACAGTTGAAATGATTGAATCCAACTGAGAGCCAAATAATTTATTACCTTGGAAAGATAGAGATAGCAATCTGGACTTAGAAGTCATATCAGCATTCCAAGATTTGAGTCACAAAGCTCTTCTATTTAAAATAGCTAAAGACATAGATTTAACATCAATTTTCATAATATCAAAAATGGCATCACAAATGAAATTATTAGCATGTTGAATCAACTTAACAATGCTAGGCAAATCATGATCCGATACTTGTTGCGCTAAAGTATCCAACCAAAAAGTTGAAGCAGCTGCAACATCAGCCAAAGAAATTGCAGGCCTAAGAAGATGACCTGAATATAAATAAGCTTTCCTTAGATAAGATTCAAGTTTCCTATCTAAAGGATCTTTAAAAGAAGTACTATCTTCCGTAGGAATAGTAGTACGTTTAGCAAGAGTAGAGAGAGCCCCATCAACCTTGGGGATCTTTTCTCAAAACTTCAATCTAACTTCTGGCAAAGGATACAATTTTTTAAACCTTGAAGAAGGAATAAAAGAAGTACCAGGCTTATTCCATTCCTTAGAAATCATATCAGAAATAGCATCAGGAACTGGAAAAACCTCTGGAATAACCACAGGAGGTTTATAAACAGAATTTAAATGTTTACTAGTTTTAATATCAAGAGGACTAGCTTCCTCCATATCCAATGTAATCAACACTTCTTTTAACAAAGAACGAATCTACTCCAATTTAAATAACTAAGAGGATTTGTCAGTGTCAATATCTGAGGCAGGATCTTCTGAATCAGATAGATCCCCATCACAGAAGAATAATTCAGTATGTTACCGGTCTTTTGAAATTTCATCAACCTTAGGAGAAGTTTTAAAAGACCTTTTACGTTTATTAGAAGGCGGAATGACAGACAAAGTCTTCTGAATAGAATCAGAAATAAATTATTTTAAATTTACAGGTATATCTTGTGCATTAGATGTTGAGGGAACAGCAACAGGTAATGAACTACTACTGATGGATACATTCTCTGTATATAAAAGTTTATCATGATAACTATTACAAACCACAGCTAGAGGTATAACCTCCACAAGTTTACAACAAATGCACTTAGCTTTGGTAGAACTGTTCTCAGGCCGCAGGGTTCCAACAGTGATATCTGAGACAGGATCAGATTGAGACATCTTGCAAATGTAAGAGAAAAAAACAACATATAAAGCAAAATTATCAATTTCCTTATATGGCAGTTTCAGGAACGGGAAAAAATGCAAACAGCATAGCCCTCTGACATAGAAAAAGGCAGGAGGCAAAAAAGAATGGGGTCTTAAATAATGAAAACATCCGGAAACGACACACTCGCGTCATAGATGATGCAACCTTGTGAAAGGACCCGGGGTCAACTAAGATGCCGGAAATTACGAATTTGCGTCAACGAACGTAACTTCGCGCCAAAAAAATCTTGCGCCAAGAATGACACAATAAACGTTAGCATTTTGCGCCCTCGCGAGCCTAATTCTGCCCGCGAATTTGAAAACGATAGTCAATTGAAAAAAAAACTACACCCCAGGTAAGAAATAAATTTTCCATAAAAAATGCATTTCCCAGATATGAAACTGACAGTCTGCAAAGGGTAATATAATGAAACCTGAATCACTGCAAATATAAGTACAATACATATATTTAAAACTTTATATAAATACATAAAGTGCCAAACCATAGCTGAGAGTGTCTTAAGTAATAAAAACATACTTACCTGAAGACACCCATCAACATATAGCAGATAGCCAAACCAATGGTAATGGTAATAGAATATGAGAGTATATCGTCGATCTTAAAAGGGAGGTAGGAGATTAATCTCTATGACCGATAACAGAGAACCTATGAAATAGATCCCAGTGAGGAAAACCATTGCATTCAATAGGTGATACTCCCTTCACATCCCTCTGACATTCACTGTACTCTGAGAGGAATTGGGCTTCAAAAAAGTTGAGAAGCGCATATCAACGTAGAAATCTTAGCACAAACTTACTTCACCACCTCCATAGGAGGCAAAGTTTGTAAAACTGAATTGTGGTGTGGTGAGGGGTGTATTTATAGGCATTTTGAGGTTTGGGAAACTTTGCCCCTCCTGGTAGGATTGTATATCCCATACGTCACTAGCTCATAGACTCTTGCCAATTACATGAAAGAAATGACCATTTATATACCATTTCATATCCTTCCCTGTTCAGCCTATTACTGCAATTAGCAACTTAGACAGTTGATAACATCTGCATTTTCTGCTTCCAATATAAAAAATGGGCACTACCCAAAACATAGGGAAGGAGTGGGTGTGAGTAGTTTGTCGCGTAATATAATATATTGAATAGGAAAAAAAACTACAGTTATTTTTTTTTTACCGGGCGTGTCCGAACAGTGATCCCGAATGATCGCATTTCCATGAGCTTCGGTCCTACATCCTACAGCTGCATCATAAAATACTATAACCACAAGAATTACTAGCTCTTCACGGAGCATAACGTTATTTTTGAAGCTGTTTTTTCTTACACCAGAACTCCGGATCAGATGACAAGGGCCTGGAGCAGTGGCTCAATATAGGTGGCGCTGCCCCCTCAGTTACCCAGCGAATCCACTTGAAAACTCTTGAAGAAAACATTCTTTCAACCATCGAGGATATATCTTTGAGATTGGAGAGGGATAACTTACAAAGGCCCTGATAAGAATGCGCTAACTCATCATAGAGTATTACTGTTTTCATATATATATATATACTATATATATATATGTTAACTCAGCAAGGTTAATTTGCTTTGAATTTCTCTATTAATTCTTAAAGAGATGATCTCTTGAAATGGTTAGAAATGTATTCTTATGTTACTATTATATTGAAGTTAAATGTTTTCCTGATGTGCTAACTGTGAGCTCAATTTAGCGGTACACTCCCACACTCATACGATCATTACTTGTTTTCTAGCACATGGTTTATAACTATAGTGGTATAAAATAGTGGTACTTTGGCTTTCACCTAGCGGACGGTGGCTGAGGCTGCAGGGGATGTTAGATCACGAAATATCACCAAATGCTACAGCAACATAGCTGGTGTCAGTGAACATACAGAACCTTCTAGAATTACTAGAAAGAAGTAAATACACCAATCTTCCCACTAGATAGTAACTCTAGCACATCAGAAATTATGGTCACCTAATACCTATTAATGATGGGCTGATCCCACTCATAAAAGGACATTTTCCTTACTCTACTAAATATCTGCCCATGCCCTGCTATGCACTCGGGATATCATCTCTCATCACACAGGAATGCTCATCAGTTTCACTCTTAGGGGACATATTAAAAAAAAATTGCATTAATATTAAATAACTTACTCTTTCTCAGTATTTACAAATGGTAAATTATATACCCTATATTGTAGTAAGGCAGAGTGAACCCAGCTGACCAATATAGCTTGTGCTTAGCTGTGGTCTCTACTGCAGAGTTCAAGGGGCTTAAAAGTGGACTGTCTCATTTCATATCAAATTTTATTTTTGCAGGTTTACTTTGTATTTCCTTTGTATCAACACTGTACCATATGCCTATACATGGTACTCTTTATGTAAGTCCTTAATAAAAAAATATTTAAAAAAAAAAATACAGTCATTTTTAAACACACTACAAGTGCATATCCTTTGGGAAATAAATACTAGGGAGTATTAAATGGTAAGTTGTCTAGTCAGAAGGAAGGTTAATTCTACAGAGTAATACACACAAGGCAAGGGAGTGTTAGCTCTGCTGGTTAAACCAAAACATCAAAGGCCATAGAAATAATGCTGGTAAGAGAATCGATTAACAACAACATGGCTACAAAGTTCCATCATGAAAGTCATAGGTCCTCCAAATGTAATCATAATAAAAATGATGCTCAAAGGGACACTGAACCCAAATTTTTTCTTTTGTGATTCAGATAGAGCATGCAATTTTAAGCAACTTTCTAATTTACTCCTATTATCACATTTTGTTCTCTTGATATCTTTATTTGAAAAAGAATAAGCTTTTTTGGTTCAGTACTCTGGACAGCACTTTTTTATTGGTGGATGAATGTATCCACCAATCAGCAAGAACAAGCCAGGTTGATCACCAAAAATGAGCCGGCATTTAAACTTACATTCTTGCATTTCAAATAAAGATACCAAGAGAATGAAGAAAATTTGATAATAGGAATAAATTAGAAAGTTGCTTAAAATTTCATGCTCTATCTGAATCATAAAAGAAAAAATTTGGGTTCAGTGTCCCTTTACACATTCAAAATGTATTTTTCTAACCCCAGTGAAACAACTAAGAGATAAAATGTTCAGTGTTATCAACAAAAAAGATCTGAAGATTGCACAATACGGCTATAAGTAAAGGTGCAATGAAGTCTGTTATGAAAACTGATTATGATCCTTCAGAATTGAGATGTAAATAAAGGAAGGGGTTTTCATCAGCCATTGCATAAATGATCAGCCCTGGGTGATAAGGAAGATAGCTCTATAATGAGTACCTGTCAGTAGAAAAATATGTTAACACTTCATTGTTCTCTAACAGTGACCTTTTAAAGCATCCATAAAATAATTTAGCTGTATAAATAATAATATGGAAACCTTAAAAACTGAAAAACACTGTGACAACTTGACAACATTATTGTGCAATCTGAAAGCAACAGAAATGTTCTGTAAATTGTTTATTTGAATAATATATCTATACATGATTCTAATAAATGCAATACATTCTCCAAAGCTTCAAATTGTTATGTGGTCTTCTTCTACAAATGAAATACATTCATTTACCTTGGAATTCATCAATAATAAGGTTACCCCTGGCTTGGATGCCTCAGGATCCCAGACTATGTCATCCACGTCTTCAAGAGGCAGTGACATGTGACTCACAAGCTCATCCTGCTGTGCAAGATTATGCAATAATGAGAAGTAGTTATTGCCATTGTGTCATTTCTGCAGATGAAAGGTATTTTTTAAACTCGTTTGTTTAAAAAGATTTATATAATAAAAAAAACACATTTTACAAATAGAAAAAGTTCCAATGTATAACCTTTGCTTGACCACAGATCAGAAAAGGGTTTTATAGACAATCAATCATCAGCAAGCAAGTCTCTTTAATTGCTTTATGATTCTATGCAGCTTGTTATATAAAACCCATTCATCTCTCCATTTATAGTGAATAAGTTGCACTTGCACAGAATAACATAGAAAGTAAAGAATCTAGAAAAGTATTTTCAGTCTTACTAAATCTATAGTCTAAAAATCTAAGTAATTGCATAATTGACTTCTTGCTGAGAGTGGAGGTTAGAAGTGGAGGTTAGAAGGGCTCTAAGTAATTATTGATTAAATAAATATGAAATGAAAGATCACTCTTAGAACACAAACTTTATTGTCCTTGACAAGCTTAGAAAATCTAATTACAGAAATACAAACATACATAGATATTTAGCGGACTACCTTGCTTTGCATGGCATTGGGTGAATATTCCATGATCCTTGATAACAAATAAAAAAATAAGTTTAATATAATGATTGCAGTATTTAGCTCTTATGGCAGGGGTAAAATAAACATGTAGTCCTGAAATAATACATAATAATAAGCACTATAAGTACTATAATTACTATAACAAATAGAATGAGAGAGACTGATCTCAAAAATCTTCAAAGATGTATACAAAGAGATTACATTTCTGATTAAACTGTTTATAACTGTGAAACATATAGCATAGGCGCCAACTAGGGTTGCCACCTTGGCCATGTTTTCCTGGACACTTATGAGTTACACATGCTGCAGGGTTCATAGGGAGGAACATAAATTGTGCTGTTCATCAGCAATAATCATGTGATGTCCAGAGACACAATACATGTTCCCCTCTACACACCCTGCAGCATGTGTAACTCATAAGTGAAAAAACCACAGAAAGTCTCAGCACCAATAGTATACCTAAATTCCAAGTGAGTATGCGAGTTAGCTTCAGTTGTCAGCGTTATCACGCCATTCCTCGTAGCAAGTATACACAGCAGCTTGTAATAAAAAAAAGGAACACTCACTTTTGTCTTCAGGTGTCCTTTGTAGTCAAAGGGTTCGCCAGGAAACCATATTTAGGATCACACTATCCAGTGTTTCACTCCACCGCTGCACCCCAAACTCTGCTGGCAGATTGTATCTCGCTCTCCAGATCCTTCACCGGATGTAGCGCTATGCGCCCGGTCTCCTCCCCAGCTGATACCTGTTAGCCCAATAGCAAGTCTGATGGATATTGGCAAACACAAAAAGTCCAATGCTAGAACGGCTACAAACAGGTCATCTTTTATTCCACAAAGTTAAAAATATATATACCAACGAGGGCAAAAATACAACAAGTTAAAAACAAAAACATGTGGCACACATCCCCTCACACAGGACGCGTTTCGGGAAACCCCGTACTCAAAGATAGTGGAGGTGGGAAGTGTCCTGATAATTATACAAAAAGTAATAATGTGTAACAAACCAGAAAAGCTGAGGGGCGCTTACGTTCCTGGGTATAGTCTGTGAGCTGAAGGAAAGCCGGTTGCTCTATTGAGCAGGAAGTAGATCCACTGTGAAAGCGTATTGCAGATGTCAGTGATGGTCTGCTTCCTGTGTCACTGTAGTGATGAGCGCTGCCTGAGAAAGAGGGGGGTGTATTCTCCAAACACCTCCAGCAGGTACTAAAAGGTAATTGTAATATAGTAGAAATAGCATTAGGTCAGCCTTTAGTAATGAATATTATAATTTATGTGCTTTGTCCCTTTAAACTACTGTCAGTATGCATTACATTTCAGAATAACGGTATATATGTTTAGAGGTAGGGAAATATACAATTGTATTAACTCTTGATTGTCTAGCCACAAGTCTATTGGTATTTGAAATTCAATGTGAATGTTTTTTGATGTTCCAAATTGCAATATGCACCAGGTGTTACACATTATTAATCTGTGAAAAGAAAGCAAAAACAGGCGCAGCCCAATTCAAGTGTAGTATTCTTTAATTCAGTGTAAGAGCACACGTACAAATGGCTACTTACAAAATGCACAAATAAAAACTGCATATAAAGGTATCTTTACATCCAAACTGTATTGTAGTATAACATACAGCTGTGAAACAAACTCTACGCGTTTCGTCTGAGAACGCCCAGACTTTCTCAAGAGGTAAAAAATTGGAAGTGTTGCAAGCATGGTGCCTACCGGCTTTATAAAAGGAACCATTAATTCCATGATTGATTACCAGCCAATCAAAGTGTAGGTGAAACTGATTGGCAGGTGAGCATGTTAAGTTAGAAAAATGCTTTGCATTATTGCATGTCTGAAAAGCATATAAAATTTGTTCAGTGCAGTCACCTTAAATGCAAAAATGAAAGTTGAAAAATGGACATAATAATAAAAAAAATAAAAAAAATGAACATAGATATGAAAATGAACAATAATAAACATGAATTATACTACATGTACAGACTATTCAGAAATGAGCATAATGTTAAAAAAACCTTGAAAGTTAAAAACTAAATGAATGTTTAAAAGCAATGTTTTTAGAATTTTAGAACAGGCTAAAACTAAAGTTTCTCTAATGGACAGGAAAACTCTTTTACTTCCCACTGAAAAGTCAAAACGAAGGAGACAATCTAATACATCAAATAATGTCAGATTTATCACAACATACAGTCAGGGTTCAAGAGAAATACAAAATATCCTAAAGAAACACTGGGGTGTGTTAAAGGCAGATCCTATACTGGGTGATATTTTACCAGATCAACCATTGGTAACTTTCAGAAAAAATATGGACACACTGGTTACAACAAAAACCCGGCACCTACAAATGCGGGGTATCCAGATGTGGCATGTGCCAACATGTAAATAGGGAGGTTACCTTTACCAATTCAGGGGGAGATATAACATTCAAACAAAAATACAAGAGCAACTGCAGTACCACCTATGTAGTTTACCTGCTGAAATGCAGCTGCAATTTGATCTATATAGGAAGAACCAAAAGAAGTATACGTACGAGGCTGGGAGAACATGTCAATAATATAAAAAATGGCCTCATGACACACAGTGTGCCAGAACATTTTAAACTACATCACAATTCAAATCCTTCATCCCTAAAAATCCAAGTCATAGACTGGATACCGCCTAATAAATTTCCAAACAGGCTTCTAACACTCAGACGCAGAGAATCATGGTGGATTTATCAACTAAACACCATGCAACCATCAGGTCTAAACCTAGAACTAGACCTGCAAGCTTTCATGTAGTTTTATCACAAACACATTTTAAACACATAACATCACATTTTTACAACAAACATCGCTTTTAAACATTCATTTAGTTTTTAACTTTCAAGGTTTTTTAACATAATGCTCATTTCTGAATAGTCTGTACATGTAGTATAATTCATGTTTATTATTGTTCATTTTCATATCTATGTTCATTTTTTTTTTTTTTTTTTTTTTATTATTATGTCCATTTTTCAACTTTCATTTTTGCATTTAAGGTGACTGCACTGAACAAATTTTATATGCTTTTCAGACATGCAATAATGCAAAGCATTTTTCTAACTTAACATGCTCACCTGCCAATCAGTTTCACCTACACTTTGATTGGCTGGTAATCAATCATGGAATTAATGGTTCCTTTTATAAAGCCGGTAGGCACCATGCTTGCAACACTTCCAATTTTTTACCTCTTGAGAAAGTCTGGGCGTTCTCAGACGAAACGCGTAGAGTTTGTTTCACAGCTGTATGTTATACTACAATACAGTTTGGATGTAAAGATACCTTTATATGCAGCTTTTATTTGTGCATTTTGTAAGTAGCCATTTGTACGTGTGCTCTTACACTGAATTAAAGAATACTACACTTGAATTGGGCTGCGCCTGTTTTTGCTTTCTTTTCACAGATTAATAATGTGTAACACCTGGTGCATATTGCAATTTGGAACATCAAAAAACATTCACATTGAATTTCAAATACCAATAGACTTGTGGCTAGACAATCAAGAGTTAATACAATTGTATATTTCCCTACCTCTAAACATATATACCGTTATTCTGAAATGTAATGCATACTGACAGTAGTTTAAAGGGACAAAGCACATAAATTATAATATTCATTACTAAAGGCTGACCTAATGCTATTTCTACTATATTACAATTACCTTTTAGTACCACCAAAACATGGATAATAGTAAAATATATTGAGTATTTAACTGATATATGTAAATGATATAAACTTTGCTGACAATATGTAAATAATTAAACTGTGACTACCTGTAAAGCAACAAAAAAGAAAAAAATGTAAATTGTAACAATCATATAAAATCATCACAAAGTGTCACAGGATAAATCAGAGATGGTAAATCCCTATATATATAGTAAATTATCAATGCCTATATTATTGTCTTGACAGTTAACAGTGAACCCCTGACAACAATCATAAGTTTTAATAAATCTCATAAATCTATATGACATAAATGTAACCCAAAATAAATATAAATTAAATATGTGTCATTAACTAGAATTAGGGTTAGACAAAAATTTTTTTCCATATATACTATTATATTCCTATATATCCTTATATGTATATGTGGATAAATGTATACACATACACATATATAAACATGAGTGGATTAGTGAAAATACACAAAGGGATAATTGTCAAGAATAAGTGGATATATATATACTATGCACTTAATGCTAAACGATTAGAGCTCCCAGTGGTTCATGATATCATACCCCTTGGCGTATCTAGTCTCTAATTTAAAGATCCAAAACGCTTCTCTGTGATATAATTCTTTTTCCCTATCTCCACCTCGCTTGGGATTCTTAACCAACTCAATGGCTTGCCATCTTAGTGTATCTACTGATTGACTGTGTCTATGAATAAAATGTTTCGCTAAAGCTGAACATTCCTTTTTGCAGTTTATATTACTTAAATGTTCTCGAATGCGAGACCTCACCTCCCTGGTGGTGAGGCCTACATATTGTAATTTACATTCGACACAAGAGATCAAATAAACAATGTAGCACATACTGCAATTTATACATTGTGATGTCTCATAGGATTTACCAGTACGATATGATTCAAAGTGGGTACTGACTAGAATATTTTCACAGGCTTTACACCTTAAGCTACCACATCTGTATGTGTCCTTATGTGTAAGCCAGCTGCTACCTCTATTAGATTTGGGGAGTACAGTAGGAGAGAGAATATTTCCCAATGTGATACTTCTCCTGTAAGAAAATCTGTAACCATTATCTACAATGTGCTTGAGCTTATTGTCTGCTAAAAGTATAGGCATATGCTTCCTTACAATCTTACAAATATCAAAATATTGATCACTGTAGCTAGTCACAAAAGTGACTTTTGGCTTTGTATTAATCTTATTTTCACTAGAAGCAATTTTGTCTTTTAGAAGCTCTTCTCTGGGAATACTCTCTACTTCTTTACGTACTTTGGAAATAGTTTTGGCATTATATCCCCTTCACAATTTAATCTCTCACATTCCTGCAAGTATTCATCTTTTTTAGAACAGTTTCGTTTCATTCGAACAAATTGTCCTTTTGCAATTGCTCGAGCAGTATTTTTTGAGTGATTACTTGTACTATGCAAGAGATTGTTTTTAGCTATTGGTTTGCAATAAGCACGGGTTTCAATTTTATTCTCTTTGACATTGGCCGATAGAGTGACATCTAGATAATTAATCTTGGTATTGTGAAATTCCATAGTAAATTGGATACCTATTTCATTTGAATTGAGGTAATCCAAAAATAACAATGCTTCTTCATGGGTACCATTCCATACAAATATCAAGTCGTCAATAAATCTCTTATAGAGAGATATTGATGAATGGAACCTATTTCTATCTCCAAAGATGTGGGACACCTCCCACCAGCCTAGAAACAAATTGGCATAGGATGGCCCAAATTTCACGCCCATGGCCGTCCCACATCTCTGGAGATAGAAAGAAGACTCAAATTCAAAATAATTGTGCTCCAACAAATACTGAACAATCTCTACAAAATAAGTTACCTGACCTTGGTCAAAACTTGTAGCAGTGGTAAGAAAATATTTTATTGACTCCAACCCCCATTTATGGGGAATGGATGAGTAAAGTGAAACCACATCTATGGTGATCCAGCTGTGGGTATCCTCCCACTTGAAATCAGATAGCAGATTCAATAGATGTTTCGTGTCTCTGAGATAACTCCACAGCTGGACCACCATAGGCTGTAGAACACTGTCTACCCATTCTGAAAGGGGCTCCAAGGCTGACCCTATACCTGAGACTATACTGTAGGTCTACCCTTGATGTCATCCAGGGATTTATGGACCTTGGGAAACATATGAAAAACCTTTTATCAATATAACCCTTCTCTACTCCTTCATGGCCGAGGTGGCAACCCTAGAGCCAACAGACATTTTGTTTCTAAGGTGGAGCGAAACATAAAATGCTCCAAACAAATGAATATCAGTGTAAGCTTGCACAGCAGGAGCGAGCTGCATGCAAGGCACATTGTTTTAAGAAGTGGTTGCAAAAGGGACTATTTATGCTCAGATGTGAGGTTAATTTTACTATCCCATAAGCATAGCTTTGTTTTAACACTTATTTTAAACATTGCATTCCAAGAAAGCATAAATCATTTTGTAAAAGAAACACAATATAGGGATAATATCTATAACGGTTAATTAAGAGGAAAAAACATTTGGAAGTTTTCAGGACAGTGTGGTCATGATATTGCATGACCAGGGGATATTAGTACCATGAAAGCTTGCAACTGTTTTCCCTTTAAGTTATCCATTAAAGGGGCACTAAAACAAAACTAATGCGAAAAAGAAAACAAAGATTAGCAGAAGAAGAAGAATTATTATAAATAATTATCGGCTAGATTACGAGTTTTGCGTTATGAGTGGCTCTGTGCTAACTTGCAAGTTATTGTCACCCCTCACCTCCCTATAGCGCCGCTATTACAGGTTTTCATAAACCCGGCGTTAGCAGGCAATATTGCAGCATTGAGCAAAATTGAGCTCCATACCGCACTCAAATACCAGTGCTGCTTTGAGCTGGTTTTACATGCTCGTGCACGATTTCCCCGTAGACATCAATGGGGAGAGCCGGCTAAAAAAAAGCCTAACACCTGCAATAAAGGAGCGTAAAGCTCCATAACGCAGCCCCATTGATTCCTATGGGGAAAGAAAACTTCTGTTTACACCTAACACCCTAACATAAACCCTGAGTCTAAACACCCCTAATCTGCTACCCCTGACATCGCCGACACCTACATTACACTTATTAAACCCTAATCTGCCACCCCTGACATCGCCGGCACCTACATTGCACTTATTAACCCTTAACCTGCCACCCCCAATGTCGTCGCTACCTACCAACACTTATTAACCCTTAATCTGTCGCCCCCAATGTCGTCGCTACCTACACTTATTAACCCCTAATCTGACGCCCCTAACATCTCCGCTACCTACATTACACTTATTAATCCCTAATCTGTCGCCCCCAATGTCGTTGCTACCTACCTACACTTATTAACCCCTAATCTGCCGCCCCTAACATCGCCGCTACCTACATTACACTTATTAACCCCTAATCTGTCAGCCCCAATGTCATCGCTACCTACCTACACTTATTGACCCCTAATCTGCCACCCCCAACATCGCTGCCACTATACTAAAGTGAAAAAGCTAACCCTATGTCTAACACCCACTAACTTTAATATAGTTAAAATAAATCTAAATAAAAATTACTATCATTACCTAACTAATTCCTATTTAAAACTAAATACTTACCTATAAAATAAACCCTAAAATAAACCCTAAGCTTGCTACAATATAACTAATAGTTACATTGTAGCTATCTTAGGTTTTTTTATATTTCACAGGTAAGTTTGTATTTATTTTAACTAGGTAGACTAGTTAGTAAATAGTTATTAACTATTTACTAACTATCTAGTTAAAATAAATACACATTTACCTGTAAAATAAAACCTAACCTGTCTTACACTAACACCTAACCTTACACTACAATTAAATAAATTACATTAATGAAATACAATTAACTAAATTACAAAAAACAAACACTAAATTACACAAAATAAAAAAGAAATGATGAAATATTTAAACAAATTACACCTAATCTAATAGCCCTATCAAAATAAAAAAGCCCTCCCCCCAAAATAAAAAAAACACTAGCCTAAACTAAACTGCCAATAGCCCTTAAAAGGGCCTTTTGCGGGGCATTGCCCCAAAGAAATCTGTTCTTTTACCTGTAAAAAAAAAATACAAACAACCACCCAACAGTAAAACCCACCACCCACACAACCAAACACCCAAAATAAAAACCTAAGCTCCCCATTGCCCTGAAAAGGGCATTTGGATGGGCATTGCCCTTAAAAGGGCATTTATCTCTTTTTCAGCCCAAACCCTAATCTAAAAATAAAACCCACCCAATAAACCCTTAAAAAAAACTAACACTAACCCCTGAAGATCCACTTACAGTTTTTGAAGACTGGACATTCATCCTCAACGAAGCCAGGAGAAGTCTTCATCCAAGCGGCGAGAAGTCCTCAACAAAGCCGGGAGAAGTCTTCATCCAAGCGGAAAGAAGTGATCCTCCAGGCGGGCAGAAGTCTTCATTCAGACGGCATCTTCTATCTTCATCCTTCCTACGCTGAGCGGCTCCATCTTTAAGACATCTGGAGTGGAGCATCCTCTTCATACGGTCCCAGCCGTACACTGAAGGTTCCTTTAAATGACGTCATCCAAGATGGCGTCCCTTGAATTCCGATTGGCTGATAGAATTCTATCAGCCAATCAGAATTAAAGTTGAAAAATCCTATTGGCTGATGATTGGAACAGCCAATAGACTGTGAGCTCAATCCTATTGGCTGATTGGATCAGCCAATAGGATTTTTTCACCTTTAATTCCGATTGGCTAATTCTATAAGCCAATCGGAATTCAAGGGACGCCATCTTGGATGACGTCATTTAAAGGATGGAGGATGCTCCGCGCTGGATGTCTTGAAGATGGAGCTGCTCCACGTCGGAAGGATGAAGATTGAAGATGCCGTCTGGATGAAAACTTCTGCCCGCCTGGAGGATCACTTCTTTCTTCTTGGATGAAGACTTCTCCCGGCTTCGTTGAGGACTTCTTGCCCCTTGGATGAAGACTTCTCCTGGCTTTGTTGAGGATGGATGTCTGGTCTTCAAAAACTGTAAGTGGATCTTCGGGGGTTAGTGTTAGGTTTTTTTAAGGGTTTATTGGGTGGGTTTTATTTTTAGATTAGGGTTTGGGCTGAAAAAGAGCTAAATGCCTTTTAAGGGCAATGTCCATCCAAATGCCCTTTTCATGGCAATGGGGAGCTTAGGTTTTTAGATAGGATTTTATTTGGGGTGTTTGGTTGTGTGGGTGGTGGGCTTTACTGTTGGGGGGTTGTTTGTATTTTTTTTTACAGGTAAAAGAGCTGATTGCTTTGGGGCAATGCCCCGCAAAAGGCCCTTTTAAGGGCTATTGGCAGTTTAGTGTAGGCTAGTGGATTTTTTATTTTTGGGGGGGGGGCTTTTTTATTTTGATAGGGCTATTAGATTAGGTGTAATTAGTTTTTTTGTAATTTAGTTAATTGTATTTAATTAATTTCATTTAGTTAATTGTAGTGTAAGGTTAGGTGTTAGTGTAAGAAAGGTTAGGTTTAATTTTACAGGTAAATTTGTATTTATTTTAACTAGATAGTTAGTAAATAGTTAATAACTATTACTAATGAGTCTACCTAGATAAAATAAATACAAACTTACCTGTGTAATAAAAATGAAACCTAAGATAGGTGCAATGTAACTATTAGTTATATTGTAGCTAGCTTAGGGTTTATTTTACAGGTAAGTATTTAGTTTTAAATAGGAATTATTTAGGTAGTAATTGTAATTTTTATTTGTAATAATTTAAATTATGTTAAAGTTAGTGGGTGTTAGGGTTAGGGTTAGACTTAGGGTTAGGTTTAGGGGTTAATAACTTTAGTAATGTAGGTGGCGGCGATGTTAGGGACAGCAGATTAGGGGTTAATACTATTTAACAAGTGTTTGTGATGCAGGAGTGCGGCGGTTTAGGGGTTAATATGTTTATTATAGTGGCGGTGATGTCCGGAGCGGCAGATTAGGGGTTAATAATTTTATTTTAGTGTTTGCAATGCGGGAGGGCCTCGGTTTTAGTGTACTTTTTAGCACTTTAGTTATGAGTTTTATGCTACAGCTCTGTAACATAAAAGCCATAACTACTGACTTTCAGTTTACGGTATAGATCTTGATGGTACAGGCAAACTTGTAATACCAGCGCTATGGAAGTCCCATTGAAAAAGGACTTTTTGAAAGCTGCGGTAGTTACGTTGCGTTACGGCCAAAAAAGTGTGCGGTACAGATATACCTGCAAGACTCGTAATACCAGCGGTAGTGAAAAAGAGCCTTAACACTGCCTTTTCACCATAACACAAAATTTATAATCTAGCCGTATATTAGTTATTTAAATATTGAAGATATGTGTAACGTTTTAGTGCCAATAAAGGAAAGGGAGCCAGCGTTTTATAATTTTTGTTTAATTTCTCTAATCTGGGGGCCAAATAAACTCTATTAGCAATTTGGTCCAGAAATGACTTTTTGTTTGACGCCTGAATTAGTCAGTGTGTTTCTCGAGTGATCACAATGCAGAACAGCTCTGTGTATTAAAAGCCTGCAGCCGCAAACGTGTTTTAAATAGAAAAGTTCCCTATAAGGCCTTTATGTGTTAAGTTATCTGTCTAGAAACTGGGAAGTCACCCAAAACTGATATATACAATAGCCCTTTCACACCTCTAAAGGTTACAGTAAAGTGGTTTTACATTAACGCCTTTATTCAGTGTGTAAGGGAAGTGCTCATTTATATGTGTGAGGATAACTTGCAATTTGTTTCCATCCTTATCACTTCTTAAAGGGACACTGAACCATATTTTTTTCTTTTGTGATTCAGATAGAGCATGCAATTTTAAGCAACTTTCTCATTTACTCCTATTATCAAATTTTCTTCGTTCTCTTGCTATCCTTATTTGAAAAATTAATTCATCCACCAATCAGCAAGAACAACCCAGGTTGTTCATCAAAATGAGCCGGTATCTAAACTTACATTCTTGCTTTTCAAATAAAGATACCAAGAGAATGAAGAAAATTTGATAATAGGAGTAAATTAGAAAGTTGCTTAAAATTGCATGCTCTATCTGAATCACAAAAGAAAAAAAATTTGGGATCAGTGTCCCTTTAACCATCTTAATGGGCATACTGGCATGTTTGCTAAATGGCTGTATTGTCATTTTTAATATTTTAATATTTAATTTATTTAATATTTCAATATTTACATTCATTGAATGTAAAAGCACCATTTCTGCTTTGACGTGACCAACATCTGAAAACAAGACTACATGTCTTTCACACTTTATAGTTTAACTAAGTACTGTTAAAATAGAATAAGAAAATATCATGAAGTCCTAATAGAAACCCATAGTCATCTTCTTGTTTTCAGATCATACCAAACCAGAAATGGTGCTTTTACAATCAATAAATGTAAATATTGTAAAAACAATACTTTTAAAAGCCCAACATGCCTACATTCCGATGGTTAAGCAGTGGTGAGGATGGAAACGGATTGCAAAAGGTTCCTTTTGAATTTACAATTGTGCAATCCTGTTTAAAAGGCTGGTTATGAAGACACCAGTACTGAGACAATCACAACAGTGCAAATGTGACTTAGGTCCCGATGTTAAAAGGATCATGAGCCCACAAGAAGTGTGCACTTTTGTCTCACCAGTCTCACAATACGTACAATATTTTTATTTTATAAAAAAGTTTGCGGACCCTCCATGTCTAGCAGGGTGGCAATGTGCCTTCAATTGGAAACTGAAGGGGTCATGCCTGTTTAAAGGGACACTGTACCCAAACATTTTCTTTCATGATTCAGATTGAGCATGAAATTTTAAGCAACTTTCTAATTTACTCCTATTATCAAAATTTGTTCATTCTCTTGTAATTTTATTTAAAATGCAAGAAACATAATTTATGTAAGAACTTACCTGATAAATTCATTTCTTTCATATTAACAAGAGTCCATGAGCTAGTGACGTATGGGATATACATTCCTACCAGGAGGGGCAAAGTTTCCCAAACCTTAAAATGCCTATAAATACACCCCTCACCACACCCACAAATCAGTTTAACGAATAGCCAAGAAGTGGGGTGATAAGAAAAAGTGCGAAGCATATAAAAAAAGGAATTGGAATAATTGTGCTTTATACAAAAAAATCATAACCACCACAAAAAAGGGTGGGCCTCATGGACTCTTGTTAATATGAAAGAAATGAATTTATCAGGTAAGTTCTTACATAAATTATGTTTTCTTTCATGTAATTAACAAGAGTCCATGAGCTAGTGACGTATGGGATAATGACTACCCAAGATGTGGATCTTTCCACACAAGAGTCACTAGAGAGGGAGGGATAAAATAAAGACAGCCAATTCCTGCTGAAAATAATCCACACCCAAAATAAAGTTTAACAAAAAACATAAGCAGAAGATTCAAACTGAAACCGCTGCCTGAAGAACTTTTCTACCAAAAACTGCTTCAGAAGAAGAAAATACATCAAAATGGTAGAATTTAGTAAAAGTATGCAAAGAAGACCAAGTTGCTGCTTTGCAGATCTGGTCAACCGAAGCTTCATTCCTAAACGCCCAGGAAGTAGATACTGACCTAGTAGAATGAGCTGTAATTCTTTGAGACGGAGTTTTACCCGACTCAACATAGGCAAGATGAATTAAAGAATTCAACCAAGATGCCAAAGAAATGGCAGAAGCTTTCTGGCCTTTCCTAGAACCGGAAAAGATAACAAATAGACTAGAAGTCTTACGGAAAGATTTCGTAGCTTCAACATAATATTTCAAAGCTCTAACAACATCCAAAGAATGCAATGATTTCTCCTTAGAATTCTTAGGATTAGGACATAATGAAGGAACCACAATTTCTCTACTAATGTTGTTGGAATTCACAACTTTAGGTAAAAATTCAAAAGAAGTTCGCAACACCGCCTTATCCTGATGAAAAATCAGAAAAGGAGACTCACACGAAAGAGCAGATAATTCAGAAACTCTTCTAGCAGAAGAGATGGCCAAAAGGAACAAAACTTTCCAAGAAAGTAATTTAATGTCCAATGAATGCATAGGTTCAAACGGAGGAGCTTGAAGAGCTCCCAGAACCAAATTCAAACTCCAAGGAGGAGAAATTGACTTAATGACAGGTTTTATACGTACCAAAGCTTGTACAAAACAATGAATATCAGGAAGAATAGCAATCTTTCTGTGAAAAAGAACAGAAAGAGCAGAGATTTGTCCTTTCAAAGAACTTGCGGACAAACCCTTATCCAAACCATCCTGAAGAAATTGTAAAATTCTCGGTATTCTAAAAGAATGCCAAGAAAAATGATGAGAAAGACACCATGAAATATAAGTCTTCCAGACTCTATAATATATCTCTCGAGATACAGATTTACGAGCCTGTAACATAGTATTAATCACGGAGTCAGAGAAACCTCTATGACCAAGAATCAAGCGTTCAATCTCCATACCTTTAAATTTAAGGATTTCAGATCCGGATGGAAAAAAGGACCTTGTGACAGAAGGTCTGGTCTTAACGGAAGAGTCCATGGCTGGCAAGATGCCATCCGGACAAGATCCGCATACCAAAACCTGTGAGGCCATGCCGGAGCTATTAGCAGAACAAACGAGCATTCCCTCAGAATCTTGGAGATTACTCTTGGAAGAAGAACTAGAGGCGGAAAGATATAGGCAGGATGATACTTCCAAGGAAGTGATAATGCATCCACTGCCTCCGCCTGAGGATCCCGGGATCTGGACAGATACCTGGGAAGTTTCTTGTTTAGATGAGAGGCCATCAGATCTATCTCTGGGAGCCCCCACAATTGAACAATCTGAAGAAATACCTCTGGGTGAAGAGACCATTCGCCCGGATGCAACGTTTGGCGACTGAGATAATCCGCTTCCCAATTGTCTACACCTGGGATATGAACCGCAGAGATTAGACAGGAGCTGGATTCCGCCCAAACCAAAATTCGAGATACTTCTTTCATAGCCAGAGGACTGTGAGTCCCTCCTTGATGATTGATGTATGCCACAGTTGTGACATTGTCTGTCTGAAAACAAATGAACGATTCTCTCTTCAGAAGAGGCCAAAACTGAAGAGCTCTGAAAATTGCACGGAGTTCCAAAATATTGATTGGTAATCTCACCTCCTGAGATTCCCAAACTCCTTGTGCCGTCAGAGATCCCCACACAGCTCCCCAACCTGTGAGACTTGCATCTGTTGAAATTACAGTCCAGGTCGGAAGAACAAAAGAAGCCCCCTGAATTAAACGATGGTGATTTGTCCACCACGTTAGAGAGTGTCGAACAATCGGTTTTAAAGATATTAATTGAGATATCTTCGTGTAATCCCTGCACCATTGGTTCAGCATACAGAGCTGAAGAGGTCGCATGTGAAAACGAGCAAAGGGGATCGCGTCCGATGCAGCAGTCATAAGACCTAGAATTTCCATGCATAAGGCTACCGAAGGGAATGATTGTGACTGAAGGTTTCGACAAGCTGTAATCAATTTTAGACGTCTCTTGTCTGTTAAAGACAGAGTCATGGACACTGAATCTATCTGGAAACCCAGAAAGGTTACCCTTGTTTGAGGAATCAAAGAACTTTTTGGTAAATTGATCCTCCAACCATGATCTTGAAGAAACAACACAAGTCGATTCGTATGAGACTCTGCTAAATGTAAAGACGGAGCAAGTACCAAGATATCGTCCAAATAAGGAAATACCACAATACCCTGTTCTCTGATTACAGACAGAAGGGCACCGAGAATCTTTGTGAAAATTCTTGGAGCTGTAGCAAGGCCAAACGGTAGAGCCACAAATTGGTAATGCTTGTCTAGAAAAGAGAATCTCAGGAACTGATAATGATCTGGATGAATCGGAATATGCAGATATGCATCCTGTAAATCTATTGTGGACATATAATTCCCTTGCTGAACAAAAGGCAATATAGTCCTTACAGTTACCATCTTGAACGTTGGTATCCTTACATAACGATTCAATAATTTTAGATCCAGAACTGGTCTGAAGGAATTCTCCTTCTTTGGTACAATGAAGAGATTTGAATAAAACCCCATCCCCTGTTCCGGAACTGGAACTGGCATAATTACTCCAGCCAACTCTAGATCTGAAACACAATTCAGAAATGCTTGAGCTTTCACTGGATTTACTGGGACATGGGAAAGAAAAAATCTCTTTGCAGGAGGTCTCATCTTGAAACCAATTCTGTACCCTTCTGAAACAATGTTCTGAATCCAAAGATTGTGAACAGATTTGATCCAAATTTCTTTGAAAAAACGTAACCTGCCCCCTACCAGCTGAACTGGAATGAGGGCCGTACCTTCATGTGAACTTAGAAGCAGGCTTTGCCTTTCTAGCAGGCTTGGATTTATTCCAGACTGGAGATGGTTTCCAAACTGAAACTGCTCCTGAGGACGAAGGATCAGGCTTTTGTTCTTTGTTGAAACGAAAGGAACGAAAACGATTGTTAGCCCTGTTTTTACCTTTAGATTTTTTATCCTGTGGTAAAAAAGTTCCTTTCCCACCAGTAACAGTTGAAATAATAGAATCCAACTGAGAACCAAATAATTTGTTTCCCTGGAAAGAAATAGAAAGTAGAGTTGATTTAGAAGCCATATCAGCATTCCAAGTCTTAAGCCATAAAGCTCTTCTGGCTAAGATAGCCAGAGACATAAATCTAACATCAACTCTAATAATATCAAAAATGGCATCACAGATGAAATTATTAGCATGCTGGAGAAGAATAATAATATCATGAGAATCACGATTTGTTACTTGTTGCGCTAGAGTTTCCAACCAAAAAGTTGAAGCTGCAGCAACATCAGCCAATGATATAGCAGGTCTAAGAAGATTACCTGAACATAGATAAGCTTTTCTTAGAAAAGATTCAATTTTTCTATCTAAAGGATCCTTAAACGAGGTACCATCTGACGTAGGAATGGTAGTACGTTTAGCAAGGGTAGAAATAGCCCCATCAACTTTAGGGATTTTGTCCCAAAATTCTAACCTGTCAGGCGGAACAGGATATAATTGCTTAAAACGTTTAGAAGAAGTAAATGAATTACCCAATTTATCCCATTCCTTAGCAATTACTGCAGAAATAGCATTAGGAACAGGAAAGACTTCTGGAATAACCGCAGGAGCTTTAAAAACCTTATCCAAACGTATAGAATTAGTATCAAGAGGACTAGAATCCTCTATTTCTAAAGCAATTAGTACTTCTTTAAGTAAAGAGCGAATAAATTCCATCTTAAAAAAATATGAAGATTTATCAGCATCAATCTCTGAGACAGAATCCTCTGAACTAGAAGAGTCCAAAGAATCAGAATGATGGTGTTCATTTAAAAATTCATCTGTAGAGAGAGAAGATTTAAAAGACTTTTTACGTTTACTGGAAGGAGAAATAACAGACAAAGCCTTCTTTATGGATTCAGAAACAAAATCTCTTATGTTATCAGGAACATTCTGCACCTTAGATGTTGAGGGAACTGCAACAGGCAATGGTACATCACTAAAGGAAATATTATCTGCTTTAACAAGTTTGTCATGACAATTAATACAAACAACAGCTGGAGAAATAGCTACCAAAAGTTTACAGCAGATACACTTAGCTTTGGTAGATCCAGCAGGCAGTGGTTTTCCTGTAGTATCTTCTGGCTCAGATGCAACGTGAGACATCTTGCAATATGTAAGAGAAAAAACAACATATAAAGCAAAATAAATCAAATTCCTTATAAGACAGTTTCAGGAATGGGAAAAAAATGCCAAACATCAAGCTTCTAGCAACCAGAAGCAAATGAAAATGAGACTGAAATAATGTGGAGACAAAAGCGACGCCCATATTTTTTGGCGCCAAATAAGACGCCCACATTATTTGGCGCTAAATGCTTTTGGCGCCAAAAATGACGCCACATCCGGAACGCCGACATTTTTGGCGCAAAATAACGTCAAAAAATGACGCAACTTCCGGCGACACGTATGACGCCGGAAACGGAAATGAATTTTTGCGCCAAAAAAATCCGCGCCAAAAATGACGCAATAAAATGAAGCATTTTCAGCCCCCGCGAGCCTAACAGCCCACAGGGAAAAAAGTCAAATTTTTGAGGTAAGACAAAATATGATAATTTAAAGCATAATCCCAAATATGAAACTGACTGTCTGGAAATAAGGAAAGTTGAACATTCTGAGTCAAGGCAAATAAATGTTTGAATACATATATTTAGAACTTTATAAATAAAGTGCCCAACCAAAGCTTAGAGTGTCACAGAAAATAAGACTTACTTACCCCAGGACACTCATCTACATGTTTGTAGAAAGCCAAACCAGTACTGAAACGAGAATCAGTAGAGGAAATGGTAAATATAAGAGTATATCGTCGATCTGAAAAGGGAGGTAAGAGATGAATCTCTACGACCGATAACAGAGAACCTTATGAAATAGACCCCGTAGAAGGAGATCACTGCATTCAATAGGCAATACTCTCCTCACATCCCTCTGACATTCACTGCACGCTGAGAGGAAAACCGGGCTCCAACTTGCTGCGGAGCGCATATCAACGTAGAATCTAGCACAAACTTACTTCACCACCTCCCTTGGAGGCAAAGTTTGTAAAACTGATTTGTGGGTGTGGTGAGGGGTGTATTTATAGGCATTTTAAGGTTTGGGAAACTTTGCCCCTCCTGGTAGGAATGTATATCCCATACGTCACTAGCTCATGGACTCTTGTTAATTACATGAAAGAAATGTAAGTTTAGATGCCGGCCCATTTTTGGTGAACAACCTGGGTTGTCCTTCTTGATTGGTGGATAAATTCCTCCACCAATAAAAAATTGCTGTCCAGAGTACTGAACCCAAAAAAAAAACATAGATGCCTTCTTTTTCAAATAAAGATAGCAAGAGAACAAAGAAAAATTGATAATAGGAGTAAATTAGAAAGTTGCTTAAAATTGCATGCTTTTTCTGAATTACAAAACAAAATTTTTGGGTTCAGTGTCCCTTTATCAATCAAAGCATCTTTACACAACATAGAATGTGCTGTCACTAAAGATAAAAATGGTTTCTGCTTATTAACCGTTCAAATGATAGGTTGTGAGTATATTACACATGTATATGTAGGGTGTTATATATGTGTTATGCTGCAAAACAATAATCAAAAGATATTGCAAAGGTGTTTCATTACACATAACTAAACATTTTATATTAAAATCTCAATCTGTTTACCGTCCCTTTAATTTACGTGTAACCATCTGTCTTTTTATATATTTTGGTTTGAACATGAATAAAGTGACTTGAAATTAGTTTTTTTTTTTTAAGTTTTGAAGTTTAAAACAATGAAGTTTAAAGTCTGGAGACAGGTTTCATTAGTTGGTTTAATTTATACATGTGTACTACAGCCAGTGGTTTTTCTACAATTTCAGTAGCATTTTTCCTAAATACCCCCTACATGTTGTGGATTTAAAATCACCCATATGATTAAAAGACTATAAACCTTGGGAAACACATGGAACTCAAATATGCCTCTTCTCATTGGGTAACCATCGTGTGCTAGCTCCCAGTAGTGAATTGCTGTTCTGGAGCTAATTTTAACTCCTTTACAAGGGTTAAACACATAATATGCAAAGCAACAGTGCAATAATAAAGTGCTCTAACACATTATATTACATATTTGTGTTCCTTTAAACTGAATAATTTATTGGCATAATTTACTTTTAAAATGCAGATACAATACATTTTATCATCCGATACTTTATGTATTGGCATTCACACTTAAACTTATTTGCTACCTTACGCATTTCGCTATCTGTGGTACACTATCTTTTCTGAATCTGCAGTTTTTAAATATTATAATTATTATGATCAGTTATTTGCATTTATAAGAAACAAATGGGTAGTGGGCTCTGCCAAGAGCTGCACTGTTGTAGATCAGCTTATGTAAAAGGAGAAATTTATTTTAAAGCAAAATAAAAAAAAAAATACATCATTAGAATTTTTCCTTTTTTAAACGTCACATGTTATTTTTAAAGGCTAGACAAAAAGGGAAATAGAGTTTTGAGGGTGGAAGAGGCAATAAAGGGGAGGAGAAATAACTTTAACCCCTTAAGGACCAGGCGTTTCAGACAAAAACTTCCCCAAAAGACCAGAGCATTTTTAGCATTTTTGCCATCACTACATTTAAACAGAAATAGAGGGGGGGGGGGGGGGGTATATTTACCTATAACAAATATATACTTTTTTTAGTAGACAACCCAAAGTATTGATCTAGGCCCATTTTGGTATATTTCATGCCACCATTTAACCGCCAAATGAGATCAAATAAAAAAACGAACTTTTCCCAATTTTAGGTTTCTCACTGAAATTATTTACAAACAGCTTGTGCACAAATGGTTGTAAATAGCAGACATATATGGCTTTGGCATTGCTTTTTGGTAGTTAGAAGGCCGCTAAATGCCGCTGCGCACCACACTTCACTGCCCAGCAGTGAAGGGGTTAATTAGGTAGCTTGTAGGGTTAATTTTAGTTAATTGTAGTACCTCTCAACCTCCCTAATTTTAATAAATAATTGTTTGCTGCAAATTAGGCATTTAAAAAACAAACAAACATTTTTTCTGTAGTGTATCGCTTTCCCCCAACGTTTTTTTTTATATATTATACCCCTCATTGCCTCTCCTCCCTCCTTACCCCTCACTGGGACACGAGTACTGGCTTTTTTTTTTCCCCGGTCATTGCCTGTATCGTGTGGCCATCACTGTATCGGTAACTCTGCAAATCTATTTCTGCAGTGCCCCACTCGCAATTTTGAGCGCGATCACTGCAGAGAGAAAAAACATTTTAATTTGTTTAAAATGATGGGCTAGATTATAAGTAGAGCACTAACTGTTGCACGCGAGCGATAAAGGGTTTAGCGTGGCTCTTTGTGCACGTCAGAAGTAGCCTGTGTATTATAAGCTGAAAGTAAATGTGTTTTCTTGAGTGTAATTGAATTTAACATGCTTGACTTTAGAGTTCTGGTTAACAGTTATAACACTATCTATATAAAAATTTATTTTAAAAAATTGCATTAAAAAATTATAAGAGCTCAAAGATATGAGGTCTCTGGTATTAAAAAAAAAAAACATGCAAAGGGCTTTAACATAGAGATACATACATGTCTAGCACTTTATTGGATATTTCAAGGTGTTCGACTGGGAAGAGCTCAAATGTGTGTATATATATATATATATATATATATACAACAACATTTTAAATTAGGGGGAGATAAAAGGCGAGTTGAAAATCCTCCACTACGCACAAAATATAGAAAAAATAACTCATTGTGTAGTTCATTAACAAATCTAGACAGGCCCAGAGACTTGTTTTCACACAGAAAACCTCTGAATTACATTGTTTCCAATGCAGCAAAAGATTCTGGGTAAGATATGCAAATTAAGTACACAATGACACACCTTTTTACTTCAGTCTGCTTTTCAGCAAAAGTATCGCTGTTCACACAGCTTATAAACTTAGCTAGGGTTAGTGCAGTGATTCATAACCATCCCAGGACAGACTGTTTCGTGGTTTTTGCCACTCATCAGCTGGGAGAAGGTTAGAATCACTGCTGGGTGAAGTTGATTCCAGGCAGAATACAACAACATTTTAAATTAGGGGGAGATAAAAGGCGAGTTTAAAATCCTCCACCACGCACAAAATATAGAAAAAATAACTCATTGTGTAGTTCATTAACAAATCTAGACAGGCCCAGAGGCTTGTTTTCCCACAGAAAACCTCTGAATTACATTGTTTCCAATGCAGCAAAGGATTCTGGGTAAGATATGCAAATTAAGTACACAATGACACACCTTTTTACTTCAGTCTGCTTTTCAGCAGGTTCCCTTTACGCCAAAGTATCGCTGTTCACACAGCTTATAAACTTAGCTAGGGTTAGTTCAGTGATTCATAACCATCCCAGGACAGACTGTTTCGTGGTTTTTGCCACTCATCAGCTGAGAGAAGGTTAGAATCACTGCTGGGTGAAGTTGAGTCCAGGCAGAATACATTGTGTACTTACTTTCTTGCCAGCCACGCTGTGGAGTACTTGGACGCGTGTGATGAGAATATTAAAGCTGATGACATTTTCTCATTTATGGGAGCAACTGTACACTAGTGTTAAGCTAGATCATTATCTCTCGAGTTTAAAAACCAGTGAAAATTGAACATTATCTCCGATTACAATATAAACTCCCTATCTCAGAAGATATTCTGTGTTATACTTTTTATTCATTGTAAGTGTTAATAAAAGTTATGTTTTAATTTTCTACATCAACCCTTTGGTTTTTGATGGTATTCAATGAAGTTTTCATTCTAATTATGATTCATATTTTTGGGAACAGAAGTGCTACCTAAGTGCATCCTTCTAGTCTCTATCCTCTCTTTGGTATAGACTATATCTGTAACAAGTGTGTTTTTTTGCACAAGCACTCAAGCTCACAAGGTATAAAATCACGTACCCATTAAATATATGTTTGTATATACAATACATACATATACAGGGATACACAGATATTAAAGAATTTAAACTAAAACATACATAGATACCAAATTTGAGCGTTCCTTCTTTACCTGTGTAGTGCTTTTGCTATCTTTTACTAAACGGACATCCTGCGCAGAGCGTTCTCTTCAATCGGGCGCCGTCGTACACTGAAGTTGAATACAAGGTAGCCATTTCAAAATGGCGTACCTTGCATTCCTATTGGCTGATTTGATTCTTCAAATTCAAATCAGCCAATAGGATGAGAGCTCCTGAAATCCTATTGGCTGATTTGAACAGCATAAGAATTTAGTTACACGGTTAGGCCAATATATGATAAGCCTGCAGACCACACAGAGTAATTCTGATATGTGGGCACTTATGCCTTCCTTGTCATAGGGGCTGAAACTCAATTTTAGACCATAACATTTGAGGGTGAAAACAGCTGAGCTTTTCCTCTCACACTTGCACTACATGAAGGAATGTGGGTACTTGCACCTGCCCCATTACCACAATTGCCTGCTTCTCTCATCTATCTAGAGATGTGTTTTTGACCTTTAAAGACTTTGAAAAACCTGTTTATTGAACACCTGAAAAGGGGAGGGTGCTTGGACTAAATATGAGCTAACCATGCAAGGTTATTTGGTGAGTAATTATACCCTTGTGGTGCATGCATCCCTCTATTGAGTGTTCTTCACATTTGCTTTTGTGGATGTGTAGGTACAGATAGAAAACCCTTTATCCAAGCTGTTTGGGACCGGAAAAGGTTTTGTAAAGAGAGTCCTCCTTAGCTACACTTTCTGCACAGCTTCGTACACTTAAACACTCTCTCAGTGTATCTTACTCTAACACGACATTACATGATATCTCAGAAACTACTAAACAAATTCAGAAGTTAGAGCTTCAAAGAGTTCAACACATGTTAGAAAAATTTAAAAGAACTTTCTACTATTATAGCAACAAAGCCACCTCAATTTTAGCCGCCAAACAAGAATCGAACGGCGCAGGCCAGAATTAATACCATCAAAAGTTCAGCTGGTAAATTAATTTACTCACCTAGGGAGATTGGAGACACCTTTAAATCCTATTACCACACCTTTTACAACATCGAAGAGGACCTAGTACACTCCCCGTCTAGTCCAACAGATATTAGACTCTTCTTGAACTCCCTTCAATTACCCCTTCTTTCACCAGATAACTTTTTGATACTAACTGACCTATCACTGTTGAAGAGACACAAAATGTCATAAAAGATTTGAAACTAGGTAAATCCCCCGGCCCAGGCGGTTTTACAGCTCATTTCTACAAGGCCTTTAAACCACTGCCTTGTAGAAATGAGCTTTAATCCTCTGCAGATTTTTCGGAGAAATTATGAGGAAAGGTTCTCTCACTGGAGAATTTCTGGAGGCTACAATCACCACAATCTTAAAACCATGGAAGCCCCCTGAGCTATGCGGTAGCTATCGCCCTATATCTCTCCTTAATCTCAATACAAAACTATATGCTAAAATCCTTGCCAACCGGCTTTCAAGAGTCATTCCTTCCCTGATCCATTCTGACCAGGTGGGATTTGTTCCTCAAAGGGAAGGACCAGACGCCACCAGACGGATTCTTGATATTCTGTCAATCATGGCGGGTAGAGAGGTCCCATTCCTCACCCTGTCCTTAGACGCAGAGAAGGCCTTTGACAGGGTGAGGTGGGAATTTCTTTGGATTACAATGCAAACTTTTAACATCCCAGGCATATTCATTCAGGCTGTACAGGCACTATACTCTTCCCCTTCAGCCAGAGTGAAGGGTGTTAGATTTAGGTCAGATTCTTTCTATATAACAAATGGCACCAGACAAGGCTGCCCACTCTCACCCCTTCTTTTTGCACTCGCGATAGAACCCCTAGCACAAGCAATCAGACTAAACCCTCCATTTCTGGAGCTCAATTAGCAACCTCCTCCCATAGTATTTCCCTTTATGCGGACGATATTACTTTATTCATCACCTCCCCAACCATCTCGCTCCCTGCCGTTTTTGACCTTCTTAAAAACTTTTGTACAGCTAAGCTACTATAAGTTAAACATCAATAAAACGGAAGCCTTATATTTAAATATCCCCCATCAGGAACTAGTTCACCTGCAGAGTCTTTATAGCGCATGCTATAAAGATCTTAGGCACGTTTTTAAGCCCGGACCCAGAAACCATAATTACGAAAAACTTTACAGACAGACTCCCAGAATTCCAGAATCTCTTTCCTCTTGGGAGTTCAGGGAGATCTCATGGACTGGCAGAATAGCTGCGATAAAGATGTATTTTATCCCCAAACTCACCTACCTGTTTAAATGTATCCCATACAACATTCCCAGACCCCTGCTAAATAGGTTACAAGGCCTCATTACGGCTTATGTATGTAAAAATAATAGACCCAGAACCTCCAGAACCACACTCCAGAGACCAATTACACATGGGGGCTTAGCACTACCCAACATTATACTGTACTATACAGCAGCTAGACTTTCACACTTGTTCGGCTGGAGTCTTACAGCTGATCACCCATGATGGTTTGATGCAGAATTGTCGATCCTCCCATTAGGACTTCATTTATCCGATCTTTTGTGGATTCCTCCCCACTATAGGGAAAAGCTAGTTAACTTATCCCCAATAATTTCGGATGCTCTCCAGTTTTGGGTCCAGATGAGACACACCCCGGATTTAGCTCTACACCCTTCTCCTGCGCTTACTATCAGCAGTGCCCTTTATTGCCTCCCGGACTCACATCTTTTGTCTTGGCAAAGTCTCGCCCCCATTTTGGCTTTAGACCTCTATAACCATAACCAATGGCTCACCCATACACAGTTCTGTACTAAATTTGAAATCCCCCCCGCTTATATTTTGAGGCTTTTCGACTCCGCACATGGTTAAAATCATGGGGGTATCCATGGGAAAACTTAAGATCACTATCAAAATGGGAGACTAAATGGACTCAAGGAAAAGGACTGCCGCATGCCCTATCTTTTAACTACAGTCTCCTCCTGGAACCTACCACACACCATAAAATAGCCCAGCATAGAGCCTGGGAAAGACAGATAGGTTTCACAGCCGATACTGATACATGGCATACTCGTATTACCATTACTAAAAAACTTCTACACTGCGCTACTCTTTGGGAGTTGCAGTACAAGATTCTGGTTGGATGGCACTTGACTCCTTCTACCCTACATAGGATATATGGCACTCAATCCCCCCTGTGTTGCAGAGGTTGTGAGCAGTTAGGGACCTCCTTACACATTTGGTGGTCCTGTCCTAGGATCCAACCACTCTGGCGGAAACTCTTTAGAATTCTGCACAGACTTGACATTGACCTTTCTCTCAAACCAGAGATATCACTACTCCACATGCATATCCCAAACCTGACGCAGTCTAGGGAAGCCTTAGTAATATACCTTATTATGGCTACAAAACTAACAATCAACAGAAACTGGAAACACAAGGACTCACCTACCATTTCTCAAGTCCTTACTACAGTTCATTACATTAAACAGATGGAACTATATTCCCATAGGCCTAGATTTAGAGTTTGGCGGTAGCCGTCAAAACCAGCGTTAGAGGCTCCTAACGCTGGTTTTAGGCTACCGCCGGTATTTGGAGTCAGTCAGGAAAGGGTCTAACGCTCACTTTGCAGCCGCGACTTTTCCATACCGCAGATCCCCTTACGTCAATTGCGTATCCTATCTTTTCAATGGGATCTTTCTAACGCTGGTATTTAGAGTCGTGTCTGAAGTGACAGGGGGCTGAAGAGTGACGTCCATCCTCGGGCTGAAGTCTGGATCCAAGCGGCGGCTGAAGAAATCCATCATCGGCTGAAGTCGGAAGTCCATCATCGGGATGAAGTCTTCTATCAAGCCGCATCTTCAATCTTCTTTCTTCTGGAGCTGAGCGGAGCCATCTTCTTTCCAACCAATGCGGATCCAACCTCTTCAACCGACGCCTACTCGCCGAATGACGGTTCCTTTAAATGACGTCATCCAAGATGGCGTCCCTCAAATTCCGATTGGCTGATAGGATTCTATCAGCCAATCGGAATTAAGGTAGGAATATTCTGATTGGCTGATGGAATCAGCCAATCAGAATCAAGTTCAATCCGATTGGCTGATCCAATCAGCCAATCAGATTGAGCTTGCATTCTATTGGCTGATCGGAACAGCCAATAGAATGTGAGCTCAATCTGATTGGCTGATTGGATCAGCCAATCGGATTGAACTTGATTCTGATTGGCTGATCTTGGATGACGTCATTTAAAGGAACCGTCATTCGGCGAGTAGGCGTCGGTTGAAGAGGTTGGATCCGCGTCGGTTGGAAAGAAGATGGCTCCGCTCCGCTCCAGAAGAAAGAAGATTGAAGATGAGGCTTGATAGAAGACTTCATCCCGATGATGGACTTCCGACTTCAGCCGATGATGGATTTCTTCAGCCGCCGCTTGGATCCAGACTTCAGCCCGAGGATGGACGTTACTCTTCAGCCCCCCGCTTGGGCTTGGATCAAGACATCAGAGGCTTTTCTGGACAGATCGGGACCCGGTGAGGTGAAGACAAGGTAGGGAGATCTTCAGGGGCTTAGTGTTAGATTTATTTAAGGGGGGTTTGGGTTAGATTAGGGGTATGTGGGTGGTGGGTTGTAATGTTGGGGGGGGTATTGTATGTGGGGGTTTTTTACAGGCAAAAGAGCTGAATTCTTTGGGGCATGCCCCGCAAAGGGCCCTGTTCAGGGCTGGTAAGGTAAAAGAGGTTTGAACTTTTTTAATTTAAAATAGGGTAGGGAATTTTTTATTTTGGGGGGCTTTGTTATTTTATTAGGGGGCTTAGAGTAGGTGTAATTAGTTTAAAATTGTTGTAATATTTTTCTAATGTTTGTAAATATTTTTTTATTTTTTGTAACTTAGTTCTTTTTTATTTTTCGTACTTTAGTTAGTTTATTTCATTGTATTTATTTGTAGATATTTTATTTAAATAATTTATTGATAGTGTAGTGTTAGGTTTAATTGTAGATAATTGTAGATATTTTATTTAATTAATTTATTGATAGTGTAGTGTTAGGTTTAATTGTAGATAATTGTAGGTATTGTATTTAATTAATTTATTGATAGTGTAGTGTTAGGTTTAATTGTAACTTAGGTTAGGATTTATTTTACAGGTAATTTTGCAATTATTTTAACTATTTTAGCTATTAAATAGTTCTTAACTATTTAATAGCTATTGCACCTGGTTAAAATAAATACAAAGTTGCCTGTAAAATAAATATTAATCCTAAAATAGCTATAATATAATTATAATTTATATTGTAGCTATATTAGGGTTTATTTTACAGGTAAGTATTTAGCTTTAAATAGGAATAATTTATTTAATAAGAGTTAATTTATTTAGTTAGAATAAAATTATATTTAATTTAGGGGGGTGTTAGGGTTATAGTTAAAATTAGCTTTAGGGGTTAAAAAATGGATTAGAGTAGCGGTGAGCTCCGATCGGCAGATTAGGGGTTAATGTTTGAAGTTAGGTGTCGGCGATGTTAGGGAGGGCAGATTAGGGGTTAATACTATTTATTATAGGGTTATTGAGGCGGTAGTGAGGCGGATTAGGGGTTAATAACTTTATTATAGTAGCGGTGTGGTCCGCTCGGCAGATTAGGGGTTAATAAGTGTAGGCAGGTGGAGGCGACGTTGAGGGGGGCAGATTAGGGGTTAATAAATATAATATAGGGGTTGGCGGTGTTAGGGGCAGCAGATTAGGGGTACATAAGGATAACGTAAGTGGCGGCGCTTTGCGGTCGGCATATTAGGGGTTAATTATTGAAGGTAGCTGGCGGCGACGTTGTTGGGGGCAGGTTAGGGGTTAATAAATATAATATAGGGGTCGGCAGTGTTAGGGGCAGCAGATTAGGGGTACATAAGTATAACGTAGGTGGCGGTCGGCAGACTAGGGGTTAAAAAAATTTAATCGAGTGGCGGCGATGTGGGGGGACCTCGGTTTAGGGGTACATAGGTAGTTTATGGGTGTTAGTGTACTTTAGAGTACAGTAGTAAAGAGCTTTATAAACCGGCGTTAGCCCAGAAAGCTCTTAACTACTGACTTTTTTCTGCGGCTGGAGTTTTGTCGTTAGATTTCTAACGCTCACTTCAGACACGACTCTAAATACCGGCGTTAGAGAGATCCCATTGAAAAGATAGGATACGCAAATGACGTAAGGGGATCTGCGGTATGGAAAAGTCGTGGCTGGAAAGTGAGCGTTAGACCCTTTAATGACTGACTCTAAATACCGGCGGTAGCCCAAAACCAGCGTTAGAAGCCTCTAACGCTGGTTTTCACGGCTACCGCCCAACTCTGAATCTAGGCCATAGTTTGCTTGGAATGAGTTATACCCTGACTAACTTTGAATGCTAACTACGATATCTGTGACACCCTCCTTCCCCCCCCTTTTTTTTTTTTCTTCTTCTCCTCACTTTTTCTGGGCCCCCCATTCCCCATCTGATATCTTTGGAATTGTATTTTTTGATAATGTTCTCTTTGGTTCTTTATTGACTTAGTTAACATTTTTCTCTGTTATTAATATACTTTATTTGAAAAACCTGTAGGTGCAGAGTTCTACATTTAACTTACAATTACCACTTTAAAGAATTATACTTCTAACGTTACCGAATGCTATATAAGTTTTGTGATTGACGTTGCTGCCAGTCCAGGCTATACTAATATCTGATTTTTATATACTGTCTGATGTTCTTCTTTTTTTTTTTTCTTTTTTTTCTTTCTTTGTCATTGTATGATTCCTTTATGGATGTATATTTGAACCTGCTCCTCAATCAAATAAAAAAATAAAAAATAAAAATAGGACAGTTTAGGGTTGGGATGGAACCAAGTATAACAACAATATCTAATGGGTAGTTTTATTTTATTTTTAATACTTTTGTATACATAGAAACATCAGAAAGATAGTACAGTACTGTAATCAGTAATATTTGTTATTTTAAATAACAACCAATATTTGTATTTTAGAACACACAAAAAAACAAAGATACAAGCAGAGAAGATTGTGACTCACAGGTGGGGAAAATAAGTAATTGTTGATAAAAAAAAAATGTATTTATGTTAATTCAAAAGTTTGGATTTCAGAATAAGTTTGGATTTTTAAATTCCGGATTTGGGCATGTCTAACTGTACCAAGCACAGATGAATGAGGAAACTGAAATACATTTTACAAAGTATTTCAATTTCCTCATTCATCCGTGCTTGATTTCTGCAAACTCCTTTTAACCTGTCTCCAACAGTTACCATATAGATTTGTGTACAAATGTTACCAGGAGTCATATTACGCCATAGTATTGCTTTGAGTGGAACTGTGTAACAAAAAAATAAAAATCTAAATTATAACAGCTAAACTTAGAATATTTCTTTAGGGTGCAATATGATTGTTTAAAGAGACATTTGATTACTTTTTGTTCATTGCTTTTCTTTTTTTGAAAAATAAATGTTCATATGCTGTAAAACAAAATACTCTATGCATTCTGGTTGTGTCATTTCCCACCCTGTGCAATCTCTCCCTGTGAGTAATAAATAAGCAAAATAATGAATATTACTGGAGCAGCATAAGGGATGGGCACCTGGGCCTTAAAGAGTTAAGTTTGTTTTTGTTGGTTTATGGATTCTTGCAGTTTGAATCTAAGTTAGTGAAGTTTTTTTCTGTTATTACCTGTTTATCTATGAAGGGGCAGGTATAGGGGGCGGAGAAAGCAAGGTGGGACAGGAAGTGGGCTAGACTTTTTTGTTTTCCCTGCCACCCTCACCAAATTTGTTAACCAACTGATGAAGATATCCAAAGAGGTCACAAAGAGAAACGGAAAGATGGTGGCATGGGGGGGCACTATGTTAACTATTTGGACAGATCGCACCCATGTTCCCCATATGGGGAAGGAGAACAGTTGCAGCTGGAAGCTAGCTTTTCATTCAAGTGGCCTACACTAGCTAAAAGCAGTAGAAAACTATTGGAGATGTCTAGGGAATCAATGAACATGTTGTTGATTATTTGCAGTGAAATTGGGGTCTGGCATGTAGGCAGGGCATTGAGAGGGTGGGGAAGATCCTGTGGCAAATCCCAAGCTGAGTCGTGATTCGGTTGTCTAACTAATGGGTGGCCTATGCTGCGGGTTCTCCTCTACCCCTTTTGGATTATGGTGATACATTATTATTCGAGCACTCTCATTTAACTATTACTGCAATAAAGACAAATTTAAAACTAAGCTATTAAATGTGACCTCTCATATTTCGCCATAACTTCTGTGTCAGTGTCATTATTTCAGCGGGTCATGGCATGTGAGTTAAGATAAGTTAATTGGGTTCAGTAGTTGTGTAGTCTTTTAGGGGGATAATTCTGGAAGCTAAATTGAGCCTTTTAGACCTAATACAATCATCCACATAAACAGTTTTAAATGAATCTTTTCCGTACAAGAAATATATTTTTAGCATGTTTAAATATTAGTCTTTACATAATATTTTTTAATATCACTTTAATGGCTAAAATGTACAGTCAATAGCCGGTCAGAATAAAGTATGAGAACCATACTGTCTGATGCTCCGTTGTTTACTGTTTCAGTGTTGTCATATAAATGTCAACATAGAAAAAATCTCATGTAAAACGTTAGCTGTTTAACAGAGCTGATAGTGACATTTATAGACTAAGGAGACTTGGGCACGCATGTGACTGAAGTCTGAAGGAATTCCGATCATGCACCAATGAGAGGGTACAGGGAAATCACAGGCAGCTTGAGCACATGCAGAGAGATGACACATTTCCCTGTACCCCTACTCCTGGTACCACTGTGGAATGGAAAATGATAATACAAGCAAAGTGTGTTACATTATTAGATTGTTACATAACATCAGATTTCAGTAAACTAATAACCTCAAGGTGTAGTATATAACTTCCTGTAGAAACACAATGGTTTCCAGGCTTGTTTTGCAACTCATTTTTAGTTCTATATTAAAGGGACAGTCTACTGTAAACTATTCTATCCTTTAACTGAGAACAATTTTTTTAAGATTGGCTTTTTTGGGGGGGTGTTTAGAAAAGGATTTTTTTTTAATTTTAAATGTAAAAGAGCTAAATCGCTTTAGGGCAATGCCCTACAAAAAGGCTTTTTATTATGGGGTTTTTTATTATGGGGTAGGATTTTTTTAAGGGGGCTTTAGTTTGATGACAGGCAAACTGTAGGGGTTTTTAATTTTTGTTACTGTTTTGTTTGGTAATGTTTTTTTGTAATCTTAGTTTTTTTTATTTTCTGTATCTTAAGGGGTGTTAGGTTAATGGTATGTGGGGTGTTAGCTGTTATGTAGTTAAATAGTGAAGGGGTAGTTTGCGTTGGGAGGTTGTGGCAGTTTAAGGGTTAATAGTTTAGTGGGAAGTTAGGTAATTAGGTTATGGATGGCTAGGGGTTAATAGTGTAGTGGGGTTAGGTCGCATTAGGGGTGAGGGCGCTTAAATGGTTAGTAGTTTAGAGTAGCATTACATTTCTATATATGCATTTTCATGTATAAAGCAAATTATTTTAATTATTGTATAGAATTTAAAAAAATGTTTATTGTTCTTTTTATTAATTTAAACATAAATATATCATTTAAAATATATATTTATGTTATCAAGCGGAAATGGCATGCAGTTATGTAAAACTATAAATTTTCCACTAATGACTTTGATAACATAAATTTAACATAAATATATATTTTAAATTATATGTTTATGTTTAAAATAATAAAAAGAACAATAAAAAGAGCAGTTTAAATTCTATAAAATACTTAAAGTAATATACATTATACAAGAAAATGCATATAATTTTAATATTGTATTTAAATGTATCAACATAGCTCCTGTATAGTGCCAATAAATGGTGGTGTTGGTGGAGTTTAGGTAGAAGCCGCAATCCATATTATTTCTTAAGGGAGAAACATCTCGACTCGCCGGCCCTTAGCAGGTCAGCCCCCTATTTTGAATATATCGACAGACTGAATATATTGAGCCTGGTGAACCCAAGCAGGCAGTTTATTGTCGGTCTGTCAATGCTTTGTATTGGGCTTTGGTATACAGAAGTATTTGCATGTATATAGAGTGAAAATATAAAGAGGTCTGATTTTAATACAAGCTCAGCCATTAGGGTAAAACCAATTTTTACAGCACATTATCCCTTTAAAGTTACATACTTATGTGTGCTAGAACATTTGATTATTGAACTATTGCTTATACCTTACAAAGGGGGTTAAACACATAGTTAAAGTAAGCTCTGGACTGAAAATAGACTACCATGATCCAGTGCTGACTTGCACAGTGCTATGGGTTTAGTTCAAGCTATTGTGCAATAATAAATCCTTTTAAACTGTAGATGAATAGTCAGAAATAAGAGCTCACTCCAAATAAGAAAGAAGTAACACAAACATCATTATAATATTCACATCTCTTTCAAAACACAGAGCTAATTATGTTTATTACTTAAAGGGACAGTATACGCCAATTTTTATTTAACTGCATGTAATAGACACTAATATAAAGAATAATATGCACAGATACTGATATAAAAATCCAGTATAAAACCTTTTAAAAACTTACTTAGAAGCTCTCAATTTAGCACTGTTTATGAGGTTAGGCTGGGGCACCCACTGACAGGGGCTGAGAACAGACCCCCCCCCTGCAAATGAAAAGACCCATTATACAAACAGAAGCAATCTGAAGCCTGTATACATCAGTATACATCTAAAGCTTTGGGGCTTGGTTAGGAGTCTGAAAATCTGCACAGTGATATTTTAAAAACAAGCAAAACAATACATTTTAAAAAAACACCCCCAGATGGGCTACAATACATTTATGCAAAGAAAAATCTAGTGTACAATGTCCCTTTAAATCAGACGCTTTATCTCCTTGCCTGCCAGACAGGACGTTGACACATTCCAAACCAATGCATTGCAGCCCCTTTGACAAGTAACTAGTTAAAAGCCATGACAGAACAGTTTTAACTTCACGTTATAAGCCCCACCACATTATAGGCACCTTGGAGTTTTTCTATCATGTGATATAAAAAGAACCCTTTGTTCCAATTTCCACTTTTTAATTGAACAAGTTAAGTGTCTATTTACCTCCTGGGCATACTATTAAATCTCCTGGAAAGCGACGAATAGCAGCTAATAAGATGACAATTCTAACAAAAATCACATATCACATAACTCTCCATGACTCTTTACAGTCCTTAATTTACAGATATATATGGAACGCCAGGAGGGTGTGAGTAGAACTTACAATCCTTCCGAAACCTGTATTGATGGGCGGACTGGGTCTTCCTAACATTAGTGCTTACCATGAAGCATCACTATTTACTCTTATCTGGGGAGCTTGATTAGAATTTACTAGAATGAGGGAGTTGGAACAAGCATCTCTTCTAACCTATATGCAATTAGAGGATCTTTTATTGTTACCAACTCACTGCATGCCAATAACATATTTTAGTAATGCAATCATACAAGAATATCTTAGAGCGAACCCTTAGACATGAAACCTTAATAGCCCCACACCCCTCACCTCTTCATTCGATCAGAAAAATGCTCTGTGGAGTCCCTGAAGTACACCCACAAGTATGGGACCAATTTAAGATTTCCTCAATCTGTGATTTCTATGGGGTAGATTTACCAATGTCTGTCCAACATGATAAGCTGTAGCGTATCATTTCCAACAGACATCGCTGAATGCCCACAGCATACACTGTCGGCATTTATCATTGCACAAGCAGTTCACCAGAACTGCTTGTGTAATGCCACCCCCTGCAGATTTGTGACCGCTAGCAGTGGGTGTCAATCAGCCTGATCATATAGGATTGGGCAGATTGAAGAACGCAGCCTCTGAGGCAGCTGACAAGTTATGGAGCAGTGGAAGGCTCGCGCGGAAACAAGGGGAACAAGGGCCATTCAGCCCTTGTAAAATCTACCCCTTACACTCAAACTGTGTAACTCCCTATCCTGAGTTAATAAGCAATAACCAAATTCCCTTGAATTACCACTTCAAATTAAGACAAATGTATTCTCTCTTAAGATCATTGGGGTTTTCTTCCCAATAACACCATCGGAAAATTGTTGAAAACTAGTCTTCAGCTATATAAACCACTAAAAACACATTATATACTTCTGCTAAATTACCCTAAATTTGTTAAGTCACATTATATTACCCAATGGGAGAGAAATGTGTCTGCTCATTCCTCACATACAATTTGGCAAAAGGCCTAATTCATACTAACAAGGCCATACATTGTATTACTTTATATTACAAATTGCAAGTTAGGTTTCATATGGTTCCACAACTGATTCATAAAATATTTCCTAGTAAAAAATTGATAAATGCTGGAGATAATGCAAGAATGTACAAACTCTGCTTCATATTTGGTGGACTTGCCCTAAAATCCAACCTTTGTAGAATAAATCCGTACAATGATGCTCTAAACTTTAATGCTCCCATATCTCGGCTTCTGTAGTCCGTTTTCATCATTTTGAATCAGGGGCATATTATGGCCTAGGCCAACAAGGACTGGCCTAGGGCAGCAGATTTGGGAGGGGCAGCACATCTGCCCTATCCTCTCTCTAAAAGCCAGCACACAGTACAGTGAGCGATAAAGTGCAGGCTTTTACAGAGAAGACAAGGCACATGCGCTGATTAAGGTCGCTCTTCACAGGCAGTGCTCCTTTAAACCGTTGCTTCATTTAGAGCCACCAGCATTTTTGCAGTGGAAGCGTTCTTGGTGAGAAACTTGCCCGGGGATATGCTTACAAGGTGAGGCTCTATTCTCTTCCTTCTCTCACTGAGAAAATGGTAAGAGATGCATGCAATTCAACCCACTTGTATGCAAGTGTTTTGCTAGCCCATTTTCTTTTGAATTGTTATGAAAAAAAAAATGTACACACTGACCCAAAAACATATTAAGGGGAAAAAAGGCCTAAAACCTTTGGGTGGTGGGGTGGGGGACATAAGAATTTTGAGTGCGTAGGGCAGCACAAAACCTAAATACGCCACTGGTTTAAATAAAATGAAATGTAAGCAGAGAACTCTCATTAATATTCTCTTGGCATGTAAATTAGCATTAGCGAAAGCCTGGCTGAAAGAGAAATCGCCCTCTTGGATACAAGTTGTAGACATTTTGAATTATATTTCGCATATGGAAGAGTTTGTTCACTATAGCCAGGAAACACTGTATACCCATGTAGCCATTTGGGCTTTATGGGATTCAGTATCAGCTTGAACAGGGGTTACTTTTGCGTATCCCCAATTTAATAAAAAGTGACATGAGGAAAGAGATATCAAATAGTCCTCTCTCCCTCCTCCCCACCCCCCTCCTCCCTTCCTGATCCCTCCCCTTTTTCTTTTTTTTTTATAGAGTTGAATATTTCATCATTGAAATTATTACCTATATTGTTTTGTTCTCCTTATATGGTAAGGTGTTATTTTACCTTACTCTCATTTAGAAATTGTATGTAAATGTTGAGTGTGTTGAGAACAATATTATTAAATAGGACAATCTTTGTATTAGCTATGATATAATATTGGTATGATAATATTTTGATGTGTTACATTGTATGTTTTAATAAAATTAAAATGTTGGGGGGGGGAAGAAAGTGAAGAACTGGAGACATGCTTAGAGAATTCTGATGACAACTTCATAGGTGTCCAAGGAACGCCCCTGTTTAGCCCACTTGCCAACGCCGCAAGACTTATTTTACAAAAGAAATAATGAACCTTTCGAATTTAGACCTCTTGGTTATAATTTAAACATTATTTTCAGAACCTACATTGTATGTTTAATAAGAGTTTTAACGCTTACATTAAATATACTTTTTCCCCCACAAAAGTTAAAAAACATTTGTAAATTGACCTTTCCTGCAGGCTTTTTGTCTAAAGTTTGATGCTTACCATTAGGGATGGGTGAATGTGGTTATAATCAAATTTGAATGTTATAATGAACGTTATTGTAGAAATTCGATTTACATAATTAAATGTTGATAAGAACAAATATTCTTAAATATTCTATAATCAAATTCTATTTACAGTTTTTGAATGTCACGTTCGATTTTGAATGTTCATAATTAGATCGAATTTAACATTTGAAATTTCGAATGTAACATTCGAAATTATACTATTCAGAAGTTCAATAGTTCATGTGGTAGTGAATTTAGTAAATAGATACATAATATATACAAATATATCAATTCAAATGTTTCTATTTTGAATATCGCATAGTTCATTTAAAGAGAGCATTAGAAATATTATTACAAATATATAAATTCGCATTTTTTTTATTCGAATATTGTATCATTCGAATCAAATTATTAGAAAAATTTCAAATCGAATATTACATTTAAAGAAAGCATTAGAAATACTATTACATTAAACGAATGTTAGAATTTTGTACAAACATTCAAAACTTGAAACAAACGAACAAATGTGTTAAAATTTGTTTCATTTCTCGAATGTTGTGAAACATTTGCCCATCCCTGCTTACCATTAAAGGGACACTGAACCAAATTTTTTTCTTTGGTGATTCAGATAGAGCATGCAATTTTAGGCAACTTTCTAATTTACTCCTATTATCAAATTTTCTTCATTCTTTTGGTATCTTTATTTGAAAAGCAAGAATGTAAGTTTAGATGCCGGCCCATTTTTGGTGAACAACCTGGGTTGTTCTTGCTGATTGGTGGATAAATTCACCCACCAATAAACAAGTGATGTCCAGGTCTGAACCAAAAAATAGCTTAGATGCCTTCTTTTTCAAATAAAGATAGCAAGAGAACGAAGGAAAAACATAATTTATGTAAGAACTTACCTGATAAATTCATTTCTTTCATATTGGCAAGAGTCCATGAGCTAGTGACGTATGGGATATACAATCATACCAGGAGGGGCAAAGTTTCCCAAACCTCAAAATGCCTATAAATACTCCCCTCACCACACCCACAATTCAGTTTAACAAATAGCCAAGTTGTGGGGTGATAGAAAAAGGAGTAAAAAGCATTAAAAGGAACTGGAAATAATTGTGCTTTATACAAAAAATCATAACCACCATAAAAAGGGTGGGTCTCATGGACTCTTGCCAATATGAAAGAAATGAATTTATCAGGTAAGTTCTTACATAAATTATGTTTTCTTTCATGTAATTGGCAAGAGTCCATGAGCTAGTGACGTATGGGATAGCAACACCCAAGATGTGGAACGCCACAGAAGAGTCACTAGAGAGGGAGGGATAAAAATAAAAACAGCCATTTTCCGCTGAAAACATTAAATCCACACCCAAAAGAATAGGTTTTTCTCATAAATGCAAAGAAAAAACTTAAAACATAAGCATAGGAATCAAACTGAAACAGCTACCAAAAAACTTCTTTCGAAGAGGCAAATACATCAAAATGGTAGAATTTAGTAAATGTATGCAAAGAAGACCAAGTTGCTGCTTTGCAAATCTGATCAACTGAAGCTTCATTCTTAAAGGCCCATGAAGTGGAGACTGATCTAGTAGAATGAGCTGTGATTCTCTTAGGCGGGGCCTGACCCGACTCCAAATAAACCTGATGAATCAAAAGCTTTAACCAAGATGCCAAGGAAATGGCAGAAGCTTTCTGAACTTTCCTAGAACCAGAAAAGACAACAAATAGATTAGAAGTCTTCCTGAAATCTTTAGTAGCTTCCACATAATATTTCAGAGCTCTTACAACATCGAGAGAATGTAAGGTTCTCTCCAACGAATTCTTATGGTTAGGACACAAAGAGGGGACAACAATTTCCTTATTAATGTTGTTAGAATTCACAACCTTAGGTAGAAATTTAAATGAAGTCCACAAAACTGCCTTATCCTGATGGAAAATCAGAAAAGGAGACTCACAAGAAAGAGCTGATAATTCGGAAACTCTTCTAGCAGAAGAGATGGCCAAAAGGAACAATACTTTCCAAGAAAGTAGTTTAATATCCAAGGAATGCATAGGCTCAAAAGGAGGAGCCTGTAAAGCCTTCAAAAACAAATTACGACTCCAAGGAGGAGAAATTGATTTAATCAACAAAAGAAAAAAGGTTGAGGGAGGCGCCCAAAGGGCAATCTGCTCTAAATGAAAAACGGGTTTCAATTGGAATCCCAACTAGCACATATATTAGATATATAAAGGAATCCAACAGGAAATAAGTTTGTCAATAATTAGTCACAATTTATTTAACAACAAGCTCATATAATACATAACAAAACAAAAATACTTATCCAATTAATACATTAGACACCGGTGTCAAGTCACACATAATTCATTCCAAACTCATACTAAAACTTCAAATAAAATAATTCATATATCCAGATAAAACTTCATATAAAATAATTCATATATCCAGATAAAACTTCATATAAAATAATTCATATATCCAGATAAAACTTCATATAAAATAATTCATATATCCAGATAAATTATAAATTCTAAAAATATGTATGTTAATACCACATTAATGCACACTTCATAAACTCGCTTCAAAAACTGTATAGGTAGTTCATAAATCAACTTTCAATTTGAGCCTTTAACACTTGCAGAGTTTCAATGTATCACCTCCCTGCTAGTTTGTCACAGTTTGAACAGGGCGTATATTATTGTAACGATGTGTACTCCTTTCACCAGCCGTTTAGAAGGCATACACTTGTACTGAAAACAAAACTAAAATTCTCCTTAAAGTTCAGGAATATGCGGTACCTTGTTCCTTTTACCAAATAGAAATGATACTTCACGGTACCTGTTATTTCATGCGTACTGAATGATCCTCCGCCACTCTAAGGTGCCGCTCGTCAGCGGTTGTTGAGTCCCGGAACTGTATACTTCAATGACCCAGCACTCTGGTTCACCAATCAGCTCCTCCAGTTGTAGTGCGCGCATTTCTTTGAATTCTTCACTCCTATCGCCCCAGCAACATAACTGGACCAGTTTCTGTTATGCAGATCCGAATGCTGAAGTTGCGGTTATGGGAGTTTTCACTGCATCCAATTCTCATGCAATATTCCTTCACCAATATTATGGCTTAATTAATCTTTGAAAGCTGTAGGCAGATCAACGCGTGTCGGCTCTCAATGAGCCTTTGTCAAGATGCTTTTTCCTTCAGCTCCACCTCTATTTAAAGGCAATGGGTGTTAAAGGCATATGTGTTAACCCTTTACTCTGCAGTGCTCAAATTAACAGGGCTCAAATTTACTCAAAGTCTCTCGAAAGCAGTAGTGCGAACTTTGCATTTCTCCTTTTCTCCATTTTACTATTCTGCTGTAAAATCTTATACTTTAAAAAATCTTATACATATTTAAATACTCATTTGATGTGTTAAAAAATTACTTATAAATGTATAAAGTAATAAATTCCTGTTGCATAACCACACATGCAATACATGTCACATTAAGTCTCCAATTGAAAATAATGAATTTAATGATATTAGGGGGGAATAAATATTTTTTAATAAAGGGTAGAATGTATTACCTAAACATAACTTTGTATATAAAAAGAGTTCTAAAAAATAGTTCTAAAAAATACTAAAAAAAAATTTTTAAACATCAGATTTTTCTTTAAAAATTCTCTAAAACTTTTCTAAAAAAGAAACCAATTCCTAAATAAAGAGACCAATTCCTATAAAAAGGAGAGAGGGACCAATTCCTATAAAAAATCTACAGTTATAATATTACAATTTAGATCCATAGTTACAATATTCTTACTTAGATCATATTTGACACTGAATACCTCTGATCAGGACTATGAAAAAAATAGTTTTAAACTCTCATAGTTAATGTTCTCCTGGATACCTCCATATCTCCATAGACATTCTCTCATTATTATTTATTTTTTAATTTCTTATTTATTTTTATTTCAGAATAGATGGTTCAGATCTAATTCACTATTGAGGCCTCCAGGGGATAGTGATCCAAAATTAAATATTAATTCAGCTTCCTTACGCAGTAATTTTTTCTCTACATCACCCCTTCTCCCATCCTGTAATATTTTCTTGATGCCCCAATATTTCATACTATTCAAGTTACCATGATGTACTTCTGAAAAATGTCTATATAGTATAGTATCCTCTCTCTTGTGTTCAATGCACAATATGTGCTCTCTGATACGGTCCTCACAGTCACATTTAATTAGATATATTACATTCACATCGGTGCAACGTATAATCCCATTTATTTTTAAATCTCTCCCTGTCTTTGGTGACTTGATATGTTTTAGTTTACTGCTATGTTTGCATGATTTGCAAAAATGACACGGAAAGTATCCTTCTATTTTATTTCCCTCCAGGTCTTTGAAACCTTGGTCAAACATCAAATTATTTTTCTTTTTATACTCACTTGGGGCTAATAGACTTTTAAGATTTGGTGCTTTTTTATATATAAATCTAGGATTCTTATTCAAACTTGAGCCTAGTAATGGGTCTTTGAGAAGGAGATGCCAGTGCCTATTAACAATTTTCTCAAAGTGTTTATGTTTTGATGAGTATGTAGTAATTAAAGGTATATTCATATCATTATTTTTGTCACTTAATTCTTTCTTATTTTTCCTTTTTAGCAATGTTTTTCTATCTACACCTTTTACTTCTACGGTCAATTGCTCAACTTTGTTCTTATCATACCCTTTCTGTATAAATCTATTTTTCAGAATTTTTAATTGTTCATCAAATTCTTCTATTTCTGTACAATTTTTTCTGATCCTCAAAAGCTGGCCTTTTGGTATATTCCTTTTCCAGGTTTCGTGGTGACAGCTACTGGAGTCGATATAATTATTGGAATCGACTGGAACAGTAATCTTACTGGAACTAGACTCATGTGTAAAGTTTAAACCATAATCATTATCATTTAAGTCCTCTATAAATAAATGTAAAAGATCCAGATCACCTTTCCAAATAAAAAACATATCATCAATGTAACGCCTATAGAGCACAAGGTTCGCACCCCACGGAGAGTTTACTATTAATTGATTTTCGAATCTCCCCATAAATAAATTTGCATAACTGGGTGCGAACCTTGTGCCCATAGCCGTTCCATTGATCTGTAGAAAATATCTTTCATCAAATTTAAAATAGTTTTTATTCAGGATAAAATGTATACATTCTAAAATAAAATTACATTGCTCTTTTGACATGTTAGTGTCCTGGCTTAAATAATATTCAATCGCCTTCATCCCAAAGTCATGTTTAATATTGGTAAATGGTATACAGTGCACTAACATTGCACGTCACCAAAATCATATTTTCCTGCCAGTCTACTGTCTCTGTGTGTAGAGTCGGATAAATAAGATGGTAAACTCTTTACATAACCCTGTAAGAAATAATCAATATATTGCGAAAGGTTGGAAGTTATTGATTGAATCCCTGATATTATAGGCCGACCGGGAGGCTTCTCTAAACTCTTGTGGATCTTAGGAAGAAAATAAAAAATTGGGGTCCTAAAATTCTGTATCATTAAAAATTTGAACTCTGAATCATTAATTGGATTGTTAGCCAATGCATCCTTCAGTAATATCTCAATTTGTTTAGAATATTTATCACCAGGATCATTCAAAAGTTTCTTGTAAGTTGATGTATCATCTAACAATCTATATGATTCTTCTAGATAGTAAGTATTGTTCATGAAATTGATTTAATGACAGGCTTGATACGGACCAAAGCCTGTACAAAACAATGAATATCAGTAAGCTTAGCAATCTTTATTTGAAACAAAACAGATAGAGCAGAGATTTGTCCCTTCAAGGAACTTGCAGACAAACCTTTATCCAAACCATCCTGAAGAAACTGTAAAATTCTAGGAATTCTAAAAAAATGCCAGGATAATTTATGAGAAGAACACCATGAAATATAAGTCTTCCAGACTCGATAATAAATCTTCCTAGAAACAGATTTACGAGCCTGTAACATAGTATCAATCACTGAGTCAGAGAAACCTCTATGACTAAGCGTTCAATTTCCATACCTTCAAATTTAATGATTTGAGATCCTGATGGAAAAACTGCCCTTGAGACAGAAGGTCTGGTCTTAAACGAAGTGGCCAAGGTTGGCAACTGGACATCTGGACAAGATCCACAAACCAGAACCTATGAGGCCATGCTGGTGCTACCAAAAACAAATCGGGAGGCAGGAAGATATAAGCAGGTTGGTACAACCAAGGAACTACTAACGCATCCACTGACTCTGCCTTAAGATCCCTGGACCTGGACAGGTACCTGGGAATTTTCTTGTTTAGATGTGAAGCCATCAGATCTATTTCTGGAAGACCCAACATCTGAACAATCTGAAAAAAACACATCTGGATGGAGCGACCACTCCCCCGGATGTAAAGTCTGACGGCTGAGATAATCCGCTTCCCAATTGTCTACACTTGGGATATGTACCGCAGAAATTAGACAAGAGCTGGATTCCACCCAAGAAAGTATCCAAGATACTTCTTTCATAGCTAGGGGACTGTGAGTCCCACCCTGATGATTGACATATGCGACAGTTGTGATATTGTCTGTCTGAAAACAAATGAACGGTTCTCTCAACAGAGGCCATACCTGAAGAGCCCTGAAAATAGCACAGAGTTCTAAAGTATTGATTGGTAACCTCGCCTCTTGAGATTTCCAAACCCCTTGTGCTGTCAAAGATCCCCAGACAGCTCCCCAACCTGAAAGACTTGCATCTGTTGTGATTACAGTCCAGGTTGGACGAACAAAAGAGGCCCCTTTAACTATACGATGGTGATCTAACCACCAGGTCAGAGAGAGTCGAACATTGGGATTTAAGGATATTAATTGTGATATATTTGTATAATCCCTGCACCATTGATTCAGCATACAAAGCTGGAGAGGTCTCATATGAAAACAAGCAAAAGGGATCGCGTCCGATGCTGCAGTCATGAGACCTAAAACTTCCATGCACATAGCTACTGAAGGGAATGATTGAGACTGAAGGTTCCGACAAGCTGAAACCAATTTTATTTGTCTCTTGTCTGTTAGAGACAGAGTCATGGACACTGAATCTATCTGGAAACCTAAAAAGGTGACCCTTGTCTGAGGAATCAAGGAGCTCTTTGGTAAATTGATCCTCCAACCATGTATTTGAAGAAACAACACTAGTTGATTTGTGTGAGATTCGGCAGAATGTAAATACTGAGCTAGTACCAAGATATCGTCCAAATAAGGAAACACCGCAATACCCTGTTCTCTGATTACAGAAATTAGGGCACTGAGAACCTTTGAAAAAATCCTTGGAGCTGTTGCTAGGCCAAATGAAAGAGCGACGAATTGGTAAAGCTTGTCTAGAAAAGAGAATCTCAGAAACCGATAGATGTCTGGATGAATCAGAATCTGAAGATATGCATCCTGTAAGTCTATCGTGGATATATATTGACCTTGCTGAACAAAAGGCAGAATAGTCCTTATAGTCACCATTTTGAAAGTTGGCACTCTTACAAAACGATTCAAAATTTTCAGATCCAGAACTGGCCTGAATGAATTTTCTTTCTTTGGGACAATGAACAGATTTCAATAAAACCCCAGACCCTGCTCCTGGAACTGAACTGGTATGATGATTACCCCTGAAAAATCTAGATCTGAAACACACTTCAAAAAAGCCTGAGCCTTCACTGGATTTACTGGGACGTGTGAGAGAAAAATCTTCTCACAGGAGGTCTTACTCCTATTTGATACCCTTGAGAGACAATACTCCAGCTGAGCTGGAATGAGGGCCGCACCTTCATGCAAACTTGGGGGCTGGCTTTGTTTTCTTAAACGGTTTTGATTTATTCCAACTTGAAGAAGGTTTCCAATTGGAACCAGATTCTTTTGGGGAAGGATTGGCTTTCTGTTCCTTATTCTGTCAAAAAGAACGAAAACTATTAGAAGCTTTAGATTTACCCTTAGATCTCTTAACCTGAGGGGGAAAAAACTCCCTTCCCCCAAGTGACAGTTTAAATAATCGAATACAACTGAGAACCAAACAAATTGTTACCTTGGAAAGAAAGAGATAGTAATCTAGACTTAGATACCATGTCAGCATTCCAATATTTGAGCCACAAAGCTCTTCTAGCTAAAATAGCTAAAGACATAGATCTAACATCAATTTTGATGATATCAAAAATGGCATCACAGATAAAATGATTAGCACGTTGAAGCAAACGAACAATGCTAGACAAATCAGGGTCTGTTTCCTGTTGCGCTAAGCTTTCCATCCAAAAAGTTGATGCAGCTGCAACATCAGCCATAGAAATGGCAGGCCTGAGAAGATAGACAGAATATAAATAAGCTTTCCTTAGATAAGATTCAAGTGTCCTATATAAAGGGTCCTTAAAGGAAGTACTATCTTCCATAGGGATAGTAGTACGTTTAGCAAGAGTAGAAATAGCCCCATCAACTTTGGGGATTTTTTCCCAAAACTCCAATCTAACTGCTGGCAAAGGATACAACTTTTTGAACCTAGAACAAGGAATAAAAGAAGTACCAGGCCTATTCCATTCCATTGAAATCATATCAGAAATAGCATCAGGAACAGGAAAAACATCTGGAGTAACCACAGGAGGCTTATAAACAGAATTTAAACGTTTACTAGTTTTAGTATCAAGAGGACTAGTTTCCTCAATATCCAAAGTAATCAACACCTCTTTTAACAAGGAACGAATATACTTCATCTTAAAGAGATAAGAAGATTTGTCGGTGTCAATATCTGAGGTAGGATCTTCTGAATCAGATAGATCCTCATCAGAGGAGGATAATTCAGTATGTTGTCAGTCATTTGAAAATTTATCAACTCTATGAGAAGTTTTAAAAGACCTTTTACGTTTATTAGAAGGCGGAATAGCAGACAAAGCCTTCTGAATCGCATCAGCAATAAAATATTTTATATTCACAGGGATATCATGTACATTAGATGTTGAAGGAACAACAGGCTTTGTACTAGTACTGATGGATACATTCTCTGGATATAAAAGCTTATCATGACAAATATTACATACCACAGCTGGAGACAAAATCTCTGCTAACTTACAACAGATACACTTATCTTTGGTAGAACCGTTATCAGGCAGCAGAAATCAAACAGTGGTTTCTGAGACAGGATCCGATTGAGACATCTTGCAAATATAAGAGAAAAAAAACAGCATAGCCCTCTGAGCATAGAAAAAGGCAAGGAGCATATAGGAAGTGGAGTATAAATAAATAATTTATTTGGTGCCAAGTATGACGCACAACGCAAAATTAAATTTTTTGGTGCTAACAACATCCGTAAATGACGCAACTCGCGTCATGACAGACGCAACCTTGTGCAAGTAAACCTGGCGTCAACTAAGACGCCGCAAATGACGAATTTGTGTCACCGAACGTACTTTTGCGCCAAAAAAAATCCTTGCGCCAAGAATGACGCAATAAATATCAGCATTTTGCGACTTCGTTAGCCTAATTTTGCCCGTGAAAATTAATGAAAAAGCAGTCAATTTGAAGAAAAGACTATACCCCAGGTAAGAAAAAATAATTTCCTAAATATATTTTCCCAATTTTGAAACTGATAGTCTGCAAAAGGAAATATACATAAACCTGACTCATGGCAAATATAAGTACAATAAATATATTTAGAACTTTAAATACATAAAGTGCCAACCATAGCTAAGAGTGTCTTAAGTAATAAAAACATACTTACCGAAAGACACCCATCCACATTTAGCAGATAGCCAAATCAGTACTGAAACAGTAACAGTAGAGGTAATGGAATATGAGAGTATATCGTTGATCTGAAAAGGGAAGTAGGAGATGAATCTCTACGACCGATAACAGAGAATCTTTGACAAGATTTCCCGTGAGGAAAACCATAAAATCAATAGGCGATACTCTATTCACATCCCTCTGACATTCACTGTACTCTGAGAGGAATCGGGCTTCAAAATGCTGAGAAGCGCATATCACAGAAGAAAATCAAGCACAAACTTACTTCACCACCTCCATAGGGAGGCAAAGTTTGTAAAACTGAATTGTGGGTGTGGTGAGGGGTGTATTTATAGGCATTTTGAGGTTTGGGAAACTTTGCCCCTCCTGGTAGGATTGTATATCCCATACGTCCCTATCTCATGGACTCTTGCCAATTACATGAAAAAAAAATGATAATAGAAGTAAATTGGAAAGTTGCTTAAAATTACATGCTCTATCTGAATCACGAAAGAAAAAATGTGGGTTCAGTGTCCCTTTAATATGAGTTTGTATTGCGCTATTACTTTACGATTTTTACACGTTAGATTCAATACACTTTTGAAATACTTATTTTATTGAGTGGTATAATGCATGTATAAGTCTCGCTTTCACATATGGAAACACAGGTTATGCCCCTTAGCATAATACATAGCTGTCAAGGTAAATATTTGTCTTTAGAGAATCCCAAGGACCTCTCAGTGACAGATCTTTTTAAAGTATTTTAAAATAATGTGACCTTTAGTAAATCAGGCAATATACAAGGTTCCTCTGCCTTATGTAATAATATACTTTGGTGAAGCTGTTTTGCAAAAATAATACTTTTATATACAGTATATTAAAAAAATCTTAATTAAATCTACCTTTACATTTTATTTTTTGCCGATGCTTTTTTTTTTTCTTAACTATCAGGTTGTATTGTGTTTTTATTACTCATTTCCAGAGCTTTAGAAAAATATAAACATATATATATAAAGTTATAAAAAAAGAGGACAAAGTAGGAATTACCAGGGTAATAATTTAATAGTTTATTTTATACAGTATATACACAAAGAAGGCACATTTACTCACCTTTTCATTATCATTCCATAGCCTTGCTGATCACTGTTACTTTAAATAGATATTAAACACCTTGATATTGCAGATGAGTGGAAATCTTTGCATGACTAGTTAAAGGGTCAATACATTCAAAGTTAAGCTTTCAGGACTCGGATAGCACGTGTCATTTAAAAAAATTTTTTTTTATTTATTTTCATTATAAAAATGTGCACAGTCTTTCTATACGCAAAATTACTGAGGCACCAGTCCTACTGCATAAGTGTTTGTTATTGGGTGAAAGCTGTCACGTGATATAGGGGGAAAGGGAAATGGAAGTATCTGAAATTTGTCCCCAAAAAAATCTACTTCTCTTTGAAATTCAGAGAAAGTTTTATTTAATTGTCTTTCTTTTCGGCATTTATGTATTCTACTATTGTATTGTAGTGAGGGACAATTCAAATGTTTTTATTGTTTAGAAAGATAGATAATACCTTTATTACCCATTCACTGGTTTTACACAGAAAACATTGTTATATTAATACACTTTTTACCTCTGTGATTACCTTGTCTAAGCATCTTCTGACGGCCCCCTGATCACATGACTTTTTATTATCTATTGACTTGCATTTAAGCCAATTAGTGCTGTGTTGTTAGAACCCACGGGCATCAGCACAATGTTATTTATATGTCCCACATGAACTAGCTTCCCCTGATGTGAAAAGCAAATACAAAAGCATATGATCATCGGGCTGTCTGTAGTGACTAAGAAACAGACAGAAATTTAGAGGTTATAAAGGTTATAAAGTATATTAATATAACCATATTGGTTGTATAAAGCTGGGTAGTAATGGCATTATCTATCTTTTTACACAATAACAATTCTTGTGTTGACTGTCCCTTTAATGCTCCATTAAATGACAACTATGTATTTATAGTTAGCTAAAACAAGCATAAAGCCTAATACTCTTTATGTGTATATAAAATACAGGGGGCTAGATTACAAGTGGAGCGCTATTTTAATGTGCCCCCATAAAGGGGCACATTTGCCTGTTTACGGGCACACGTTAAATAACGAGCCATTACAAGTGGCTGGTTAATGCTCCTTCAAGCTTGCGGTTTAACTTTGAGCTTAGTGTAATTAACCAGAGGTCAGACCGCTGGTTAAAGAAAAATGTGCCTCAATTGCCCCCAAATAAAGTGGACAGTTCTTTGACATAAATAAAAAATATATGCATTTTTATTTTGTTAATAAAAAACTGTAAGAAGGAGGGGGCGGAGCGTGCAGGCGTTCTAAATGGCCGCACCAGCCTAGAGCTCCTGCTACAGTGGGGACGGAACTCTCCCGCGGGACGTCTAATAGCCTCAGCAGTGCCCAAAAATTGTTAGCCAGAGCACTGGGAAGGACTAGAGAGTGTAACACTGTCACTCACTAGCCCCTGTAAGGACCCCGGACCTCGCAATTGATAGCGGCATGGGCCGCGGCTGAAGCCTTACTCTAGTAAACGCAGGGAAGGAGTCCCGATATCACACACAACAGCTCGAGCTTACCTGCTTGCCTGCTGACCGCGTAGAAGCTCCAAGGACTGTTCAGAGGACGACATGTCATAGCACCCGCTCACTACGGATCTTCGCACAGGCCATGTAAGCAGCATATGTCACGGCGCCCACATGGCAGTCGCCATCTTTAACAGGGCATGATAACAGAGGCCTTATGGCATAGTAAAAGAGCTGCACACAGCCCCAAGCACCGACAGCTATACCTACTTCTCCATCAGGAGCAATAACCTAGACAGGTTTATAATGATGTACTAAAGGCATTAATCATTTTATTATATACTGGGAATAAACTGTGTGGTTGTGTAGATCCGACTTACTCCATTTTACCAGAGACGCACAGAGTTACTGTTACACTGCCTGACAAATTAAAAAGACAGAGGTGAAAGAGGGGAGAAGAAGAACGGAGACAAAAGTGATAAGGCAGTTTTTATTATAGAGCAATTCCATCCCTCCTGCTGCGCTACCATGTCACAGCGCAGGGCCACAAAACCTGACAAGGCCTTAAACCCACATTGACATCGGGAGCTGTAAACTCCTTTTTTAAAAAGACAGACAACACAAAAAAGAAAACTGATATACCACAGGCCTCTAGCGAAGATGAGGATCTATCTGATAGCCCAAATGCACAAGAACCCTTGACATCACCTTCTAATCCACATTTACATCTCAAAGAAGCACCAGTAACACTAAAAGCTATGGAAGATTTAATTAATCAGGTGAAGTCATGCATTAAAGCTGAGTGTGCAGACCTAAAGAGGGACATTAATGAGCTTGGATTTAGAGTAGAGACATTGGAAGATGATAGGGAAGAAATCAATAAGGAAATGGCAGCAATGTCACACTCCATAGAGGCCCAACAATCACAAATCCTTGAACTAGAAAATAAGCTTGATGATGTCGAAAATAGGGCACGTAGAAATAACCTCCGTATACGCGGAATTCCTGAATCAGTTAAGGGCGAAGATATATCAGAATATTTACAAAATCTGTTTCAGTCTCTGGCAATCTCTAACCAGCGAGTGATTGAACCTATACCTTTGGAGAGAGCACACAGATCTCTACGACCGAAGCCGAATGATAATCAACCTCCAAGGGACATTATAATATGTTTCCTGAGCTACAAGGACAGAGAAAAAATTCTCCAACTGGCTAGAGCGCAACCACATTTTTCTTATATGGGTGCAAAGGTCCAAATTTTTCAGGACTTATCTGCTAGAACGCTGCAACTCCGAAAGGGATTTACCATCCTCGCCTCCCACCTAAGAACTCTACAGATCCCTTACAGATGGGGATTTCCCGTATCACTGCAACTTATTAAAAATGGAAAACGTCACGAGTGCAGCTCCCCAGAAAAGATTGAAGATTTTTGTAAGCTGCTGGACATTCCTATACCAGAAATCACTACCCCTCAGCCGGAGGCACGCAAACTACCACAACCAAAGCCTCAGAGACGTCTCTGGTCCGAAGTAGTTGATAAGAAGAACAGGAAGAAGATATGCCCAGACCCCACCACCTTGGTGGATAATACCTGAGCGAGACTATCCTTGCTTTGAAGCCCTATTTGCAAAACGAAAAAAGTCTTGAATCAGGTCAGAGGCCACGGCCTCGATAGAAGAAAATCTTGTCTGGAATTGATGATCCAGGTTTGCACTGGATCATGGTTGTGCATCCATGCACCAGTTATGAAAGTTATGTTTGTGTTGTCCCCCACTCCTTTCTCTGTTTGCTTGGAGTATTGCATAAAGAAGAACTATCTGATTATATCCTCCTCACGGAGGACACAACCAGCTTTGATCTGGACTAACCACGAACACCTGGAGGTCGTGAGTATGAGTAGTCAGATGTTAAAACGGGACACTGTTGAATGACTATAGAATGAGCTCTTTCTCACCTTTTCTATATATGAGCTCAACCACCTTAGACTATTGCACTAAAACTGTTCTTCTATACCTATGTGATATCGTTAGTAATATGTTAAGATGTGCGTAATATATTTAGATGAGCCCTCAAACCGGGCACTGGTTCATGTTATTTGTTCTTATGTCTTTCACCCTCGGCCTGTCGGGGGAGTTCCGTCATGCTGTACTCATCCCCCTACTCAGTTCTTCTACTTTATTCCCCACTTGTTTTTATTACCTGCTTCTTTACCACTTACCTACTCCCCTTCTTTTTCCTTCCTCCTTTCTTTTCCCTTTTCCCTTTACAGTTCAAGGAGTATCTGACACAAGCTCTCCTTTTGTTTAAATAGTTATAGTATTACAGTGTACTAGATAGTGAAGTATTTATCAGAGTGCATATTATAACAGGGTTATTTTGCCATATATTTATTGTTGAAATAAGCACACCTCCACAAGTTTAGACATCAACGCTAAGGGTCAAATGCCTGAACAAAGACACCCTAGTCAATTTCGGTTAGCTACACAGAATGTTAAGGGCTTCCTGTCCCCTCAAAAACGCTCAATAGTGTTTCAGGATTTTTACAGGAAAAAAGTGGACATTATTATGACACAAGAGACCCACTTCAAAAAGACCAATGAGCCCAGACTTTCGCAGTTATACTATGATCAGCATTTTTTAAGCTCTGGACCAACAAAACATAACAGTGTATGCATCTCCTTTAGGAAGGGTACCTCATTCACTCAGCTAGACAAATACACTGACGCAGATGGACGGATTTTAGTACTGACAGGTCTTTACTTTGGTAGACCCATTACACTGGCAAATATATATGCACCTATCCGTCCCAAAACTTCATTTTTCCGCAAGGTCATCAATCATATTTTGGATATCTCGAAAGGCCCAGTCTTCCTAGGTGGAGACTTCAACTTCCCAATCAGCCCCACACTAGACACCTCCACAGGCCACTCCTATATGCAAAACTCACAGATAAAAGCTAATTGGCAGGCCATACGTAATATGCCCATGTTCGATACCTGGAGAGTGACACACCCAACTACAAAGGATTTTACATTCTTCTCTAATCCACAACGCTCATACACACGTCTAGACTATATATTATGCTAACAGCGAACACTATCCTCACTATGCGACTCTAGACTTTTTCACACTGCCTGGTCTGATCATAGTATGGTGTGCACCAACTTCTTATGGTCAACTAAGCCACAATTTCAGCAATATTGGAGACTAAGCGACCAGATTTTCTTAGATCCACTGATCACAACTGACACAGAGGAGAAGACGACCGAGTTCTTTACTTTTAATACCCCCTCAGCCACCTCAGCAACCAATAACTAACAGCTAACAGCGAACACTATCCTCACTATGCGACTCTAGACTTTTTCACACTGCCTGGTCTGATCATAGTATGGTGTGCACCAACTTCTTATGGTCAACTAAGCCACAATTTCAGCAATATTGTAGACTAAGCGACCAGATTTTCTTAGATCCACTGATCACAACTGACACAGAGGAGAAGACGACCGAGTTCTTTACTTTTAATACCCCCTCAGCCACCTCAGCAACTAATAACTGGGAAGCATATAAATGCTTTATCAGGGGGGTGATAATGGGGCACACACATAGACAACGTAAACAGAGGGAAGGCCAATTTAATTCATTAACCTCCAACTTTAATAAGTGTGAAAATTATCTGAAACATAACCCTCAATCTCAACACCTCCTACAGAAATCCCAACAGGCCAGAGAGGAACTTCACCAATATCTAATTAAAAATGCACATATGAAAGCCGTAGCATCTGAATCAAAATTCTTTGTTGAAAGTAATAAAGCAGGGCGCCTTCTTGCTAGATCCCTGAAGAAGAAACGCTACAAAACCTTTATTGATAAAATTACAGGCCCGGACGGTGCCACATATACCACGAACACTGACATCGTCAACCAATTTGCACAATACTACTCCTCATTATATAACCTCCCTTCCCTTGACTTGGAAACTAAACTAATCAAGATAAATAGTTACTTATCCAAAGTTCAGCTTCCAACATTACTTAAAACAGATTGCGAGGTGCTAGATGATAGATTCACTATTCAGGAAATTATGTTAGCAATTAAAAGCCTCCCCCAGGGCAAAGCCCCGGGCCCTGACGGTTTCACGCCTAAATTTTACCACCTGTTTAAAACCCTACTAGGCCCCCACTTGTTGAGCATGTACCAATCATTAGATGAAGAAGGTCAGCTAACTCCAAACCTCCTAGAGGCCACTATCTCTGTTATCCCTAAGCCAAATAAACCCACTAATAAGGTAGCCAATTACCGCCCTATCTCCTTAATAAATATTGACATTAAATTGTAAGCTAATTGCCACAAGAATTAACAAATATTTACCCTCCCTGGTGCACTCTGACCAAGTGGGATTTATCCCACGCAGAGAGGCCAAAGATAATACCATTCGGTTTCTACACACTTTGCTTACCACCTCATACACTAAATTGCCCCTGGTCTTGCTATCCACAGATGCGGAGAAGGCCTTTGACAGGGTGGATTGGGATTTTCTCTGGTCCATCCTGTCGAAGTTTGGATTCTTGCAAAAATTAATTGCTCGTATTAAAGCACTCTATTCTGGCCCTTCAGAGCGCGTCAATGCAAACAATACACTCTCACAAGCGATTCATATAAACAATGGCACGCGTCAGGGATGCCCCCTATCTCCTCTCCTATTCGCTCTGGCGGTGGAGGCATTAGCGGCGTGAATTAGAAGCAATCCCCTTGTTCGGGGAGTCACTTTCGGAGAAATTTGTCAAAAGTGTCTTTTATATGCTGATGACATTATATTCACAATAAGCTCTCCACTTTCTTCCATCCCCACCATACTCAGAGAACTAGAGAGTTATAAATTGGTTTCCAACTTCTCTGTCAATATGGAAAAGTCAATGATATTACCCTTACATCTTGCAGAGGATGAGGTACAGTATATAACAAGCAATACCTCATTCCAGATAACTAGCAAAATAAGATACTTAGGGATAGACATATCTCCCAATCACACAGAACTGTTTAATCTTAATTATATGCCTCTCCAATCAGAAACTAATAAATCCCTAGAACTCTGGAGCAAGCAGGGCCACCTTTCTTGGGCTGGACGCATTAATGCAATAAAAATGAACCTCCTTCCTAAATATTTATATTTGTTCCAGGTCCTCCCACTAGATCTCCCCACCCAGTACTTACTAAAACAACAAAAAATGTTCGACTTATTCATTTGGGACAATAAAAGGGCCAGGGTGGCCAGGAACACCCTGTTTCTAAAGAGAGAGGAGGGAGGTTTGGGATCCCCAAACCTGATGTATTATTATAAAGCCATGCATATGGCTCGCATAGTCGCTTGGAAACATTCCCCCCTAGAGAAACCCTGGATACAGATAGAATCATTTCTGGCGGGTGGCCTGAACTTGGGCGATCAGTGCTGGATCCCACACAGAAATAGACCAACAGAAATTTGGGGAAACTACTATATAGCTTCCACCTTTAAAATATGGGATAAAATTTTAGCTGAAGAGAATCAGATTTCGACTCCCATTTCCCCTCTATCCCCTGTGCTCAATAACCCCTTACTGCTGCAAGCACATACCTTCCCCTTACCACAACTAGAGGGTATACCTACTAACATACCAGCACACATGATACTCCAAAACGGCCTTATTAGATCCCAAGCTGATATCCATCAACTTCTAGGTGCTCCCTTCCACCTTTGGTTCCCTTACCTTCAAATTAGACATGCTATTCACAATAGTGCCCATAAGGCTAATCTTGTAAGACCTCTTACTTCCTTTGAAACACTGTGTACAACTACCTCAGTCACTAAATCCCATGTGTCCATTATATACAAACTTCTTAGAGGAACTTTCCCTAGTAAAAAACCTACGTTCACCACAAAATGGGAAACAGAGTTAAATATAGTAATCACAGACACCCAGTGGCAGCATATTTTTTTAGAGACCAAAAAATCATACCTGTCAATGGCAATGGTCGAAACAAACTATAAACTTCTTTCGAGGTGGTACCCCCCACCGCTTACGTAGTATTTTCCCTAATTCCTCTTCACTATGTTGGAGACACTGTGGGGAGGTGCGCACTCTTTCGCACATTTGGTGGTCCTGTCCTCACCTCCGCTCCTACTGGGACAACATAAGTCAACACATTGATAGGGTGATGGGTAAACCTGTTGTGCTCACACCAAGTTTGGTGCTGCTGAGTGATATCCCTAAAATTCCATGTATGTATAGAAAGAAACTATTGCAATGTATGCTCAGCTGCGCCAGGCGCTTGATCCCTAGGTTCTGGAAGAAAACTGTTGTCCCCTGATACACCATGTGGGTAAAAGAAGTGAGTCATGTGCTTGAATTGTAAAAAATATATTATGTGTATAAAAGAAAGCAGGATGTTATTGCAGATATAATTTTTATATGGGAACAGCAGACCACCTGAATTCTGATAACTAAAAAAGGCTAAAACTAAAAACTGCCGATACTGACAAATGTGACAGGGCTGTGTGTTCTGACACAGTGTGTTTTATTTTTCTCTGCCTGACCTAGCAAATCTTGGAATAGAATACCTTAAATTGACATTACACTATGTTATAAGACCCTAATGTATATGCTATTGTATATGTGATTACTGTCTGTACACTTGACGTTATACCCTTGTACACTTGTTATGTGTGATTTTTCAGTTTCATTTTGCTTTGAAAATAATAAAAATTATTTGATGAAAAAAAAACTGTAAGAAGCCGTTCTAAGGGGTTAAAGTAAGGTGATGTGGGGTGTTTGAAAAAAAACAAAACGGCACTGAAAGTGCCTTTACATAGATGTGAATAGGGACTTTGTTTTTACTGTAATATCTATATGATGCTTATATACATATTTATGTGTTAATATGTGTTAATATATATATATATATATATATATTCTTTTGCTGCTCAATGCTACGTAAATTACCCCCCTGCGATACGCTAGGTGATTTGCCGTGTCTAACGGCATGAGAACAAGGCTCCCATTGGAGCCTATGGAAGTGCGTTTTCGTGAATGCAAGGCTTCCAGGCAATACGAACATAAGGTCGGTTTGCATTGTGCCTTAATTGTAACACTAGTGCACATTTACGTGCACTGGTATTACTGAGTGGAGCGCAGTGTTTTACAGTACACAAGAAGGCAGAAAAATAGTCCACCTCCTAGGCCTCCATTTCATATGCAGCGTCGCTCGCAAAATCCCCCGCCGCCAGATTTTACACGATTTTGGTATTACATATACGGCGTAGCATACAAGTTCCGCCCGTATATGTCACCCGTCGCCCACAATTATTACTCCCATAGGCTAACATAGAACCGCGTCGCAAATCGGTATCCAATATCCAGAGCAAGGACTTACGTGGCCAAAATGGAGAAATCTTACTCCATTTTTACCTCGCCATAAAAGGCAGCCATAGCAAGCCTTGCGCTGAGTATGGGAGCACCGTAACTCCCTAAAATGCCTGCAAAAATAATCTAACACCTAACGCATGCGCAATGTCTATCTACCTGTAAACCGCAATCCCCCACTGCAATAACTAATAAAGTGTATTAACCCCTATATCCGCCATCAAACCCACACCGCAAGTAATAACTAAATTATTAACCCCTAAATCCGCCAACCCCAACATCGCAAACTACCTCTTAAAACTATTAACCCTTAATCCCTCATAGCCCACAACGCAATAAACCTATTCAAGTATTAACCCCTAAACCGCCATAGCCCCCATAGCCTATTAAATGTATTAACCCCTAATCTGCCGCCGCCAACGTCGCCGCCACTATAATAAAGTTACTAACCCTAACCCTAACACCCCCCTAACTTAAATATTATTTAAATACATAGGTATTTTAGGATTTATTTTTATTTTACAGGCAACTTTGTATTTATTTTAACTAGGTAGAATAGTTATTAAATAGTTATTAACTATTTAATAGCTACCTAGTTAAAATAAAGACAAATTTACCTGTAAAATAAATCCTAACCTAAGTTACAATTACACCTAACACTACACTATCATTAAATTAAATAAATTAAATTAATTAACTAAAATTAGCTAAAATTAAATACAATTAAATAAAATAAAAAAGTACAAAAAAAACCCACTAAATTACAGAAAATAAAAAAAAATTACAAGAATTTTAAACTAATTACATCTAATCTAAGCCCCCTAATAAAATAAAAAAAGCCCCCCAAAATAATAAAATTCCCTACTCTATACTAAATTACAAATAGCCCTTTATCTGTAAACAAAAATACAATACCCCCCCCAACATTAAAACCCACCACCCACACACCCAACCCTACTCTAAAACCCACCCAATCCCCCCTTAAAAAAGCCTAACACTAACCCCTTGAAGGTCACCCTACCTTTAGCCGTCTTCACTCAGCCGGGCAGAAGTCTTCATCCGATCCAGCCAGAAATCTTCATTGAATACGGGCAGAAGAGGTCCTCCAGCCGGGCAGAAGTCTTCATCCAAGCGGCATCTTCTATCTTCTTCCAATCCGACGAGGAGCGTCTCCATCTTGAAGACATCCGACGCTGAGCATCCATCCAGATCGACAACTAACAACGAATGAAGGTTCCTTTAAATGACGTCATCCAAGATGGCGTCCCTTCAATTCCGATTGGCTGATAGAATACTTCTGCCCGGCTGGGAGAAGACGGCTCAAGGTAGGGTGATCTTCAAGGGGTTAGTGTTAGTTTTTTTTAAGGGAGGATTGGGTGGGTTTTAGAGTAGGGTTGGGTGTGTGGGTGGTGGGTTTTAATGTTGGGGGGGTATTGTTTTTTTCACAGGTAAAAGAGCTAATTACTTTGGGGCAATGCCCCGCAAAAAGCCCTTTTAAGGGCTATTTGTAATTTAGTATAGGGTAGGGAATTTTATTATTTTGGGGGGCTTTTTTATTTTATTAGGGGGATTAGATTAGGTGTAATTAGTTTAAACTTCTTGTAATTTTTTTATAAAATAAATACAAAGTTGCCTGTAAAATAAAAATAAATCATAAAATAGCTACAGTGTAATTATTAATTATATTGTAGCTATCTTAGGGTTTATTTTATAGGTAAGTATTTAGTTTTAAATAGGAATAATTTAGTTAATAATAGTACATTTATTTAGATTTATTTAAATAATATTTAAGTTAGGGGGTGTTAGGGTTAGGGTTAGACTTAGGTTTAGGAGTTAATAACTTTATTATAGTGGCGGCGATGTTGGCGGCGGCAGATTAGGGGTTAATACATTTAATAGGCTATGTGGGCTATGGCGGTTTAGGGGTTAATACTTGAATAGGTTAATTGCGTTGTGGGCTATGGCGGTTTAGGAGTTAATAATTGAGTTATTACTTGCGGTGTGGGTTTGATGGCGGATATAGGGGTTAATAGTTTAAATAGGCATATTGCGTTGTGGGGGGGTTGTCGGTCTAGGGGTTAATACATTTAATATTAGTAATGAGAGGGGGGATTGTGGATATAGGGGTTTTACGTGTCGGGCTTATTTTTGGGAGGCGTGTTAGACTTTTACGGGAGATTTTTCTTTACTTTTCTTAGGCGCCGGCAGTTTCTAAAGTGCCGTAAGTCCCTGGCGACTCCAGAAATTTGTATTTACGCTCATTTCTGGACATCGCTAGTTTATCCGACTTACGGCACTTTATGAACTGACGGCGGGGTTTATGTAATACCCGGATGTGCAAGGTCAAATTAAGGGCAGCGCAGTTTCCCATGCTTGCACCTCCAAATAGCCAAAACCCATCCTAACATGCACAATATTTTCATTAATAATCAAAATGCCACGTTTGGCTGCCAGACTCTGTACTGACGAGGCCCTGTCCCCTTAGTCCCAGTCTTCATTTCTATGTAAAAAGTGTTGGGTTAATAAATACTAGTCTCAGCCTATTGTGCATCCCTGATTGCACTTTCAAGAGGAAAAAACTACCAGCAACTGTAATTATCTCCCACAAACATTCTGCAGCTGTCCTTTCCTGCTTAGGTGCTTCCATTTGTAAAATAAACTGTCACTATAATTTACATAATATATTATTTAAAGATTGCAAAAAAGAAGCGTTTGCATAATGTTTCTCATAAATGTTTTATATAAATCTGAGATCAAGCATTTGAAATCTTTTATTAAAATATCACTACTTAGAAGTATCATCTAATTTTCAGTTTTCAAGCAGTTATTACGACTGATTTTTCCTTTACTAATATTTTCCCACACTACAGATCACAGCTGTCACAAGGGTATTATAAATTTCTGTAAAATGATTAGTTGTGAATAAACATTGCATTCTTGAGTTAGTCTTTGTCACAAGACTAGATTTTGAAGGGATAGAAAGGCCAAAACTGAAATGTACATGGGCTCATTTCAATTTAAAATATAGTATTTTTGCTTTATACTTCCATTACCAAAAAAGCTTCTAGTAAAAGTTATTACTGTTTTCAAAGGCATACACACATATGGGGGTCCATCCGCTAAAAATCGTCACCCGCAAAAGCCGGCGACGCCAATATTTGCGCGGGTTTGGTATCACATATACGGCGTAACCTAGAAGTTACGCGCGTATATTTCTGCCGTCGCCCGTAGTTTTTTGGGCTATAGGCAGGTATACCAAACCCGCGCAGTTTGGTATCCAATATGCAGCGTAAGGACTTACGTGGCGAAAATGGAGAAAACTTACTCCATTTTCACCTCGCCACAAAAAGCAGCCGTAAGAAGCCTTACGCTGACTATTGGAGCCCCGTAACTCCCTAAACTGGCTGCTAAAATAAACCTAACACCTAACGCATGCGCAATGTCTATCTCCCTGTCAACCGCGATCTTCTAAAATAAACCTAACACCTAACGCATGCTCAATGTCTATCTCCCTGTCAACCGCGATCTGCTAAAATAAACCTAACACCTAACGCATGCGCAATGTCTATCTACCTGTCAACCGCGATCCCCCCCCCCCCCCGAAATCCCTAATAAAGTTATTAACCCCTAAACCGCCGCTCCCGGACCCCGCCGCCATCTACATAAACTAACCCCCTACTGTGAGCCCCTAAAACCGCCGCCATCTACCTTATCTATCCCCTTATTAGAACCCCTTACACCGCTGTCATCTACCTTATCTATCCCCTAATCTGACCCCTTACACCGCCGCCACCTATATAAAAATTATTAACCCCTAATCTAATCCCCCTATACCGCCGCCAGCTATATTAATATTATTAACCCCTAATGTAAGCCCCTTACACCGCCGCCATCTCTATTAAAATGATTAACCCCTTATTTAATCTACCTACCCCGCCGCCAGCTATATTATCTATATTAACCCTAAGTATATTATAGTTAATATAGGTATTACATTATATATATTAACTATATTAACCCTAATTATATTAGGGATAATATAGTTAATATAGTTACTATAGTATTTATATTAACTATATTAACTCTATCTAACCCTAACACCCCTAACTAAATTTATATTAAATTAATCTAATTCATTTATAAACTAAAATGTTCCTATTTAAATCTAAATACTTACCTATAAAATAAACCCTAAGATAGCTACAATATAATTAATAATTACAATGTAGCTATGTTAGGGTTAATATTTATTTTACAGGTAAATTGTTAATTATTTTAACTAGGTATAATAGCTATTAAATAGTTATTAACTATTTAATATCTACCTAGTTAAAATAATTACCCAATTACCTGTAAAATAAATCCTAACCTAAGTTACAAATACACCTACACTATCAATAAATTAAATAAACTACAAACATCTATCTAAAAATACAATTAAATTAACTAAACTAAATTAAAAAAACAAACAAACACTAAATTACAAAAAATAAAAAAAGATTACAAGATTTTTAAGCTAATTACACCTATTCTAAGCCCCCTAATAAAATAATAAACCCCCAAAATAAAAAAAATTCCCTGCCCTATTCTAAATTAAACAAATTTCAAAGCTCTTTACCTTACCAGCCCTTAAAAGGGCCTTTTGTGGGGCATGCCCCAAAGAATTCAGCTCTTTTGCATACAAATACAATACCCCCCCCCCCATTAAAACCCACCACCCACATACCCCTATTCTAAAACCACCCAAACCCCCCTTAAAAAAGCCTAACACTACCCCCCTGAAGATCTCCCTACCTTGTCTTCACCACACCGGGCCGAACTCCTGATCCGATCCGGGCGATGTCTTCCTCCAAGCGGCAAAGAAGAATTCTTCCTCCGGCGATGTCTTCCTCCAAGCGGCAAAGAAGAATTCTTCCTCCGGCGACGTCTTCCTCCAAGCGGCAGCAAAGTCTTCATTCTTCCGGCGGCATCTTCAATCTTCTTTCTTCGCTCCGCCGCTGCGGAGCATCCATCCCGGCCGACTACTGAACTTGGAATGAGGTACCTTTAAATGACGTCATCCAAGATGGCGTCTGCCGAATTCCGATTGGCTGATAGGATTCTATCAGCCAATCGGAATTAAGTTAAAAAAATCTGATTGGCTGATTGAATCAGCCAATCAGATTCAAGTTCAATCCGATTGGCTGATCCAATCAGCCAATCAGATTGAGCTCGCATTCTATTGGCTGTTCCGATCAGCCAATAGAATGCGAGCTCAATCTGATTGGCTGATTGGATCAGCCAATCGGATTGAACTTGAATCTGATTGGCTGATTCAATCAGCCAATCAGATTTTTTTAACTTAATTCCGATTGGCTGATAGAATCCTATCAGCCAATCGGAATTCGGCGGACGCCATCTTGGATGACGTCATTTAAAGGTACCTCATTCCAAGTTCAGTAGTCGGCCGGGATGGATGCTCCGCAGCGGCGGAGCGAAGAAAGAAGATTGAAGATGCCGCCGGAAGAATGAAGACTTTGCTGCCGCTTGGAGGAAGACGTCGCCGGAGGAAGAATTCTTCTTTGCCGCTTGGAGGAAGACATCGCCGGAGGAAGAATTCTTCTTTGCCGCTTGGAGGAAGACATCGCCCGGATCGGATCAGGAGTTCGGCCCGGTGTGGTGAAGACAAGGTAGGGAGATCTTCAGGGGGGTAGTGTTAGGCTTTTTTAAGGGGGGTTTGGGTGGTTTTAGAATAGGGGTATGTGGGTGGTGGGTTGTAATGGGGGGGGGGTATTGTATTTGTATGCAAAAGAGCTGAATTCTTTGGGGCATGCCCCACAAAAGGCCCTTTTAAGGGCTGGTAAGGTAAAGAGCTTTGAAATTTGTTTAATTTAGAATAGGGCAGGGAATTTTTTTTATTTTGGGGGTTTATTATTTTATTAGGGGGCTTAGAATAGGTGTAATTAGCTTAAAAATCTTGTAATCTTTTTTTATTTTTTGTAATTTAGTGTTTGTTTTTTTTTTAATTTAGTTTAGTTAATTTAATTGTATTTTTAGATAGATGTTTGTAGTTTATTTAATTTATTGATAGTGTAGGTGTATTTGTAACTTAGGTTAGGATTTATTTTACAGGTAATTGGGTAATTATTTTAACTAGGTAGATATTAAATAGTTAATAATTATTTAATAGCTATTATACCTAGTTAAAATAATTAACAATTTACCTGTAAAATAAATATTAACCCTAACATAGCTACAATGTAATTATTAATTATATTGTAGCTATCTTAGGGTTTATTTTATAGGTAAGTATTTAGATTTAAATAGGAACATTTTAGTTTATAAATGAATTAGATTAATTTAATATAAATTTAGTTAGGGGTGTTAGGGTTAGATAGAGTTAATATAGTTAATATAAATACTATAGTAACTATATTAACTATATTAACCCTAATATAATTAGGGTTAATATAGTTAATATATATAATGTAATACCTATATTAACTATAATATACTTAGGGTTAACATAGATAATATAGCTGGCGGCGGGGTAGGTAGATTAAATTAGGGGTTAATCATTTTAATAGAGATGGCGGCGGTGTAAGGGGCTTACATTAGGGGTTAATAATTTTAATATAGATGGCGGCGGTGTTAGGGGCTCACTTTAGGGGGTTATAGATATAATATAGCTGGCGGCGGGGTACGGGAGCGACGGTTTAGGGGTTAATAACTTTATTAGGTTGCGGCGGGGTACGGGAGCGGCGGTTTAGGGGTTAATAGCTTTTTTATTGTTAGGATAGTGAGGGGGGATAGCGGATAGAGGGTTATACGTGTCGAGCTATGTTAGGGAGGTGTGTTAGACTTGTCGGGCTATGTTAAGGAGGCGTGTTAGACAGTGCGGGTGTTTTAGACTTTAGTCAGGTTTTATTGGCGCCGGCAGTTTCTAACGTGCCGCAAGTCACTGGCGACGCCAGAAATTTGTACTTGCGCAGATTTCTGGACATCGCTGGTTTGTCAGACTTACGGCACGTTAGCATCTGACGGCGACTTATATGGGATAGCTCGAGTTGCGAGCTGAAACTGCGGGCGACGCCGGTTCCCTCGCTTGCGCCGCAAACTGCGATCTATATCGGATCGCGCCCATGCTGTGAGGGTCCGTTCACCAGTATTCAAGCTCAGAGAGCTGTCTGTGTATTGTGCCTGTGAAGACGTATATTCATGCCACTCTTGCCTCTCGAAAAGGTGTGCTTTTTGAATACTGGTAGGGTTTTTCACAGCATATCTGTGTATGCTGCTGGAAAAACTTTTACTAGAAGCAAATTTGGTAATGGAAATATATTGGGAAAATGCTTCTATATAAGACTGAAATGCAGCCATGCACATTTAAATTTTGACTTTTTTTATCACTTTAAATAGCGTTTATATTATATTGTAGCAGAAAACTATTATAGTTTATGTTGAGTGGGATAACCAACAAAGATATTTGTCTGTCTATCTTCTTGTCTGTCTGTCTATCTGCCTCTCTATCTTTCTGTCTGTCTGGCAACGTATAAAGTACATACACAGGGTAGTTCCTGCTTCCCATTTTGGGCTAGATTACAAGTGGAGCACTAAGTTATTGCGCAATGAATAATCAACCATTACAAGTGGCTGGTTATTGCCACAGCTAGTGCAAGCGCTTATAAAATTAACCAGAGATCAGATCTCCCCCAAATGTCCCCAAAATACAGTTGTGTGCATTTTATTAAAAAATGTAATTTGTAGCATTTTTATTTTTTAATAAAATAACTGCACCTGGCAGTTTTAGGGGGCTAAAGTTGGTGAGTGTGGGGTGTTAGTTATGTGTTAATATGTGTATATACATATATTAACACACACACGCATATATATATATATATATATTTATATGTATAGGTACGCAGGTAAGCATATGTCCACACTTTTGTCATTATTATTATTCCCCTTCTTTTTCTTTCTTTCCTTTCTCCTTTCTCCTTTTTTTGACTATCTTATATTCCCCTGTATACCTAATTTCCCATCTTTATTCATATTGATTCTATGTTGATATATAACTTTAAGTCAGTATATGCTTTGTGTATAACCATATATTTCGCCTGTCTGTTATCTTTTACTGACACTGCCTGCCTCTGTCTCGTAAACCCCTATCATTATTTTTACGACACCCCCTCCTTACCCTGCATTCAGACCTCTGTAACACTTTCTGTCTCTTTAGCCATCCTATGCTTTAAGATATAATCTGTAAATTCCATCAAATTGGTCAGTATTGCTTCAGTCTTGAAAAAGGAAGACATTCTTCCGAAAGATTGTCATCTTATAAATGTAAAGTTAGTCCAATAAAAAAGTATCATTGCTCAATGAAATACTCTTGTTATTTTATATATATATATATATATATATATATATATATATATATATATATATATAAAAGCATATACATGTATATTTACAATTTGCTGCCATCTCTGCCCGACTTATCCCCTTTGCTGCGCTTTGGTTCTGTGCCGTGTCTCACGGCATCAGAACGAGGCACCCATTGAAGCCTATGGAAGCACACTCTTCTTTACATATAGCAAGGAAACCATAGAAATGTACAAACACATTAAACATTATTGTAATGCTCGTGGAATACCCCTCTATCAGACTGAACTCGGCCAGTAGTCTTGTTATCCGACGTCGAGCTGGAATGATAGGGAATATCCCAGAGCAGAGAAAGTTAGTAAGATGAGGAGAGCGGCACTCACCACAGGCAGGACAGTCCCCAGTGGCAACGGCAGAAAGAGGCAATCCAGAATAACAGGGGTTAAGAAGCAGAGTAGTCAGACAGGCAGGGTTTAGTAGCAATATATCAGTCCAGCAATTTAGGGGTTAAACAGGTAGAGTAGTCAGACAGGCAGGGTTCAGCAGCAATATATCAGTCCAGAAATTTAGGGGTTAAACAGGTAGAGTAGTCAGACAGGCAGGGTTCAGTAGCAATATATCAGTCCAGCAATTTAGGGGTTAAACAGGTATAGTAGTCAGACAGGCAGTGTTCAGCAGCAATATATCAGTCCAGCAATTAAGGGGTTAAACAGTTAGAGTAGTCAGGCAGAGTTTAGCAGCAGCATATTGATCCAGCAATTCAGGAGTATAGCAGGCAAAGTAGTCAGACAGGCAGGGTTCATACACAGCAAGGCAATACGAAAAAACGATCTATCACTCCCAGGAGTACACAAAGTAACACCTATACTTGGGCAGTGATAGATTGTGATGAAGGAATTTAAATAGGCGCAGGATTTGTGCCCAGGCGTCAGGACCGGAGAGGAGCGTGCAGCGATGACGTCAGCGCCGCACTCCTCCGGACCCGAGACGAGTAGGGAAGGAGACGCTGCGCCCCTAGCAACGGCTACGTGACAATTATGCCCTTGATTGCAAGAAGAAAGCTATTTTGTACAAGATATCTAGTGGTAATTATGCTTAAAGGGACACTCAAGTCAAAATTAAATTTTCATGATTCAGAAAGAGCAGCAATTTTAAACAACTTTCCAAATTACTTCCATTAAAAAAAATGCAGTCTTTTTATATTTAAACTTTTTGAGTCACCAGCTTCTACTGAGTATGTGCAAGAATTCACAGAATAAGCGTATATGCATTTGTGATTGGCTGATGGCTGATACCGCAACTATACTGTTGTTTATTTCACTCAAGCGCAAATATCGTACCATTGTGAAGTTTCTCAAAACATACCCGTTTTACATTAAACTGATGTAAATGACTTATACAATGCTCCTTACGCTTTCTATCCCTAACAGGTGTCTGGATCGATACTTTTGTAAAGTGTGAGATTGTAAAACCCTTAGAGGGCCAGATTACAAGTGGGGCACTTCCACTAGAGCGTTAATTGCGCTAGAAGTAAGCTTTTTGCGCTCGTCAGGTTGTGCTCGTAGTATGAGTTGAAAGTAAACAGTTTTTGCTCATGCGCTTACTCGGCGAGTGCATAAAGTTGAAGTTAGAATATTGCACGTGCGTTCACGTATTCCCCAATAGAAGTCAATGGAACAAAAAAAGTGGGGAAAAACCTAACACCCTGCTCGCGCTAACCCAATCGCATATTCTCATGTGCGCTAACCCGACATGAAAACATGAATATTTCACATTGCAAAGTTCTTCTATTTATTCATAAATAGATATTTCTACATATATCTGATGGTTTTTGGTACAATATACTGTATATTTATACCTATATATACATGATTATATATAGGTATAGATATATACAGATATATAGGAGTTTCTATTTAAAAATACTTATAACATATTTTGCTATGTGCAGTACATTGAAAGTGAAATATTTACAGTAAATACATAGATAAAACCTTCATTAAAAATTAATATGGCATAAATATGATTTTACAGAGAAATATAGACAAAGCGCTAAGGAAATATATGTGTCCTGCTAACCTCAATATAATCCCTCTGATTATAAATTAATTATGTATGACCTAGAGGTAGAGCTTAAAGCACGGACTATATAGATATAATTTAAATTAAAAATTAAAAAATTTAATTGAGATGGGATTTGTAAAATTGAACAACAAATTTAATGGCTGCAGAATATAAAAGAATTAATTTAACAAATTATTAAGGGACGTCTCCCTGATGTATAAAATCAGTATTGCTGGATACACAGAGTATACTTGGATATGTTGCAATAATCTCTAAAGAAAGGTTAAAAAACAGATTTGCTACATAAACATATAGATGCAGGTGTCCACCATTACCAAACACAGAGCAAGGGTATGGGTGTTCCAATATGGCTTGGGATTGTTTAGCCGTTATTACAGAGTACCTTATACCTCGGACCGAGGTGAGTATGTCGGTATGCCAATGTGATTCCTCTCGGCGGTATGCACCGCGTCTAGAAGGAAAAAATTAGATGTAACTCCTGTTACCGATATAGCTCCTATCAGTGGCCCTTTCCGCGTCTTAGAGGAGAGTGTGTGTTGCGACTCCTGTCAGTACGGTCACGTGTCTTCTATTACGTCACAGTGATCCGGTATTATGGTTGATGGAAAAGTTTGTATGTCACTGAATAATACATAAATACTGTAGCGCTACAGGTGATTAAAAACTTGGAGTAACCTTGATATTCAGGGAGCCAGTATAACCCAGTGCCTTATCAGAACACTGTCTGTCGCCTTCCCTCTTTCTTGGTCCAGTTTAACTCCAAGGATTTTCAGTGGGTGCTCATATAGTATAAAGCAATCTAGTTAATGTAGATATTACAAGTAATAAAAGTCTACGTGTTTCACCCCAGACTGGGCTTCATCAAGAATGTGGTTTTACATGGTTTCATCTACTTAACTGCCAAGGGCTCCAATGCACTTATATACTGTAATGTCAATATGTGTGTACGTGTATTTATGTGTTTATATGTGTAAATATGTCTGTAAATAGATATAAATACATATGTACACACACACACACACATATATATATAAAAACACAGAAGGGAACTGCACTCTCAGATTGGACTGGGTACACATCCCAATGACCCTGCAACATGCACAGCCCTGGGTGCTCACTGGCTCTCACAGGAAGCTGTGCTGTTACCAGGGTCACAGGCAGTTAACCCCAGACAGGTCTGGGTGCAAGAACCATAGGAAAAATTACAAAACAAATTAATACAACACACAGAGAAAGTCCAGCGCTCACTTACAAGCTCACAGCTAAGATTAAAAGCAAAAATGGAAGGGTTAGTTACCGCATTTGGCCAAATAGGACAATCCCAGGCACCACGTCAAGGTCCCTTTCAAAACTTGGGAGCCTAAAACAGCCACAAAATGCAAGCTCTCAATCCAATAAATTGGGAACAAGTGAAGGGTGCACAGGCTTATGTAATCACCCTAGACATATACAAAACAAGGAAGGGGACTGCACTCTCAGACTGGACTGGGTACACATCCCATGACCCTGCAACATCTACAACCCTGGGTGCTCACTGGCACTCACAGGAAGCTGTGCTGTCACCAGAGTCACAGGCATTTAACCCCAGACAGGTCTGGGTGCAATAACCTGGTACCTGGGTTTGTCCCATTTGGCCAAATGCGGTAACTAACCCTTCAATTTTGCTTTTAATCTTAGCTGGACTTTCTCTGTGTGTTGTAGTAATTTGTTTTGTAATTTTCCCTATGGTTCTTGCACCCAGACCTGTTTGGTGTTAACTCTGGTGACACCACAGCTTCCTGTGAGTGCCAGTGAGCACCCAGGGCTGTTCATGTTGTAGGGTCATGGGATGTGTACCCAGTCCAGTTTGAGAGTGCAGTCCCCTTCCGTGTTTTAGTGATGTGCGGTGATATCAGTGGCTAGGATACGCCTTCATTCTTTAGATATCCTTTGTTGAGGAAATAGCTATGCACATAGGTGAGACAATCACATAAGGTATCTATGTGCAGCCACCAATCAGCAGCTACTGAGCATATTTAGATATGATTTTCAACAAAGGATATCAAAAGAATGAAGAAAATTAGATATTAGATGTAAATTGGAAAGTTATTTAAAATTGCATGCTCTTTCTAAATCATGAAAGAAAACATATGGGTTTCATGTCCCTTTAAATGGTGTCTTGGAAAACTGGTCAACTTAGTAAACATTTGATTTTAGTCTAAAGGATTGTAACAGAAACTCTTGCCAGATAACAAAATGCTTGCTCTGATTATGAGATCTAGAAATACAGGCCCATTAAAATATGTTTAAAAACATACTTTTTACTTTAATGCTGAAAATTATGCTTATAGATTCCTTCATTATTCAGTAAATATAAAAATGTCTTGATCCAGTGGCGGCTGGCGAAATTTAAAGATGGTGGGACGCTTGACCCCACCCCTTTAAATAAAGCCACATCCTCAGATGGCCCCACCAATTCATTAATTAAATAAATAAAAGGTAGACAGAAACACAGAAAAGCACTCGGGGGGGAGAGGGAGAGAGAGACAGGGGGAGAGGGAGAGAGAGAGAGAGAGAGAGAGAGAGTGAGAGAGAGAGAGACAGGGGGGGAGAGAGAAACAGAGGGTTAGAGAGAGAGAAAGAGAGAGAGACACAATCACACACAGAGGGTTAGAGAGACATATAAGGGATGAGAGATTTAGAGGGGGAGGAAGAGAGTCAGAGAGAGAAAGAGACCATGGGGGAGAATGACACATAAGGAGAGAGACAGAGGGAGTGGGAGAGACAGGGAGAGAGAGATGGATAGAGAAAGAGATGGATAGAGAGAGAGATGGATAGAGAGAGAGAGAGAGACAGACGGCTAAAGAAAGAGAGATGGATATAGAGAGGGGGAGAGAGACACACACACAAGGGGGAAGAGGGACTACTGAATTGGGGGAGACACCACTGAATTTTTAAGTAATTTTTTTAAGTGACTATCAAATGCTAATAGTCTACAATCTGTTTTAAATATCTGAAACAGAACAGCACATATGAATGGGAGCATTAATAAATTATTATTTGTTGTCCAACATACACCTAAGGACTCACTAGTTTAAATGAAATACTATAACTACATGAGACAGAGGAGAGAGAGGGGGGGGGGAGACAGAGACCCAGAGGGAGAGAGAGGGAGAGAGGAGAGAGAGAGGGAGAGAGGAGAGAGAGAGAGACAGAGGGATGAGAGACAGAGACAGAGGGGAGAGAGAGAGAGAGAGACAGAGAGAGACAGAGGGGAGAGAGAGAGAGAGACAGAAAGAGACAGAGAGAGACCCAGAGGGGAGAGAGACAGAGACAGAGGGGAGAGAGAGAGAGAGACAGAGGGGAGAGAGAGACAGAGGGGACAGATATAGAGAGACAGAGGGGAGAGAGAGACAGAGGAGAGAGAGAGAGAGACAGAGGGGAGAGAGAGAGAGAGAGAGAGAGAGACAGATGGGACAGATATAGAGAGACAGAGGGGAGATAGAGACAGAGGGGAGAGAGAGAGGGTAGAGAGAGACAGAGAGAGACACAGAGGGGAGAGAGAGACAGAGAGAGAGAGACCCAGAGGGGAGAGAAAGACCCAGAGGGGAGAGAGGGACCCAGAGGGGAGAAAGGGACCCAGAGGGGAGAGAGAGAGACAGAGGGTAGAGAGAGACAGACAGAGGGGAGATAGAGACAGACAGAGGGGAGAGAGAGAAAGACAAAGGGGAGAGAGAGACAGACAGAGGGGAGAGAGAGGCAGACAGAGGGGGGAGAGATAGACAGACAGACAGAGGGGAGTGAGACAGAAGTGGGAGAGAGGGAGACAGAGGGAGGAGAGAGACACATGAGTGGGGAGAGAGGGACCACTGAAATGAGGGAGGCACCACTGAATGTTTAAGTAATATTTTAAGTGACTATGAAATGCTAATAGTCTACAATCTATTTTAAATATCTGAAACAGAACAGCACATATGAGTGGGAGCATTAATAAATTATTATTTGTTGTCCAACATACACCTAAGGAATCACTGGTATAAATTAAATACTATAGCTATAAGAGAGAGAGAGAGAGAGAGAGAGAGAGAGAGAAAGAAAGAAAGAAAGAAAGAAAGAGAGAGAGAGAGACCCAGAGGGAGAGAGAGAGAGACAGAGGGGAGAGAGAGAGAGAGAGAGAGAGAGAGACAGAGGGGGGGGGGGGAGAGAGAGAGAGAGAGAGAGAGAGAGACAGAGGGGAGAGAGAGAGACAGAGGGGAGAGACAGAGACAGAGGGGTGAGAGAGAGACAGGGGAGAGAGATAGACAGGGGAGAGAGAGAGAGACAGAGGGGAGAGAGAGACAGGGAGACAGAGAGGGGGGAGAGAGAGACAGAGAGAGCCACAGAGGGGAGAGAGAGACAGAGAGAGAGAGAGACCCAGAGGGGAGAGAGAGAGAGACAGACAGATGGGAGAGATAGTGACAGAGGGGGGAGAGAGAGAGAGAGGAGAGTGAGACAGAAGGGGGAGAGAGGGAGACAGAGGGAGGAGAGAGACACATAAGTGGGGAGAGAGGGAACACTGAAATGGGGGAGGCACCACTGAATGCTTAAGTAATAGAGAAAGAGAGAAAGAGAAAGAGAGAGAGACCAAGAGGGAGAGAGATAGAGACAGAGGGGAGAGAGAGAGCTGGGGAGAGAGAGACAGAGGTGGAGAGAGAGACAGAGACAGAGGGGAGAGAGAGACAGAGACAGAGGGGTGAGAGAGAGAGACAGTGGAGAGAGAGATAGACAGGGGAGAGAGACAGAGACAGAGGGGAGAGAGAGACAGAGAGAGCCACAGAGGGGAGAGAGAGACAGAGAAAGAGAGAGACCCAGAGGGGAGAGAGAGAGATAGACAGACAGAGGGGAGTGAGACAGAAGGGGGAGAGAGGGAGACAGAGGGAGGAGAGAGACACATAAGTGGGGAGAGAGGGAACACTGAAATGGGGGAGGCACCACTGAATGTTTAAGTAATATTTTAAGTGACTATCAAATGCTAATAGTCTACAATCTATTTTAATTATCTGAAACAGAACAGCACATATGAATGGGAGCATTAATAAATTATTATTTGTTGTCCAACATACACCTAAGGAATCACTGGTTTAAATGAAATAGCTACATGAGACAGAGGGGAGAGAGAGAGAGAGTCACATAGGGGAGAGAGAGAGACCCAGAGGGAGAGAGAGAGAGAGAGAGAGAGAGAGAGAGAGAGAGGGGGGGAGAGAGAGAGAGAGAGATAGGGGAGAGAGAGAGAGAGGGGGGAGAGAGACAGTGAGAGAGACAGAGGGGAGAGAGAGAGGGGAGAGAGAGACAAAGAGAGACACAGAAGGGAGAGAGAGAGAGAGACCCAGAGGGTAGAGAGACAGAGGGGGGAGAGAGACAGAGGGGAGAGAAAGCCAGACAGAGGGTAGAGAGAGCGACAAAGGGGAGAGAGAGAGAGAGATAGACAGACAGACAGACAAACAGACAGACAGACAGAGGTGAGTGAGACAGAAGGGGAGAGAGGGAGACAGAGGGAGGAGAGAGATACATAAGTGGGGAGAGAGGGAACACTGAAATGGGGGAGGCACCACTGAATGTTTAAGTAATATTTTAAGTGACTATCAAATGCTAATAGTCTACAATCAATTTTAAATATCTAAAACAGAGCAGCACATATGAAGGGAATAATTAATAAATTATTATTTGTTGTCTACATCAGGGTTGTCCAACATACACCTAAGGAATCACTGGTTTAAATGAAATACTATAGCTACAGGAGCCAAGGAGAATATTTTCTATAACTCATTCTAAACTGCTTGATTTCATTTTACATTACCATGCTGTTGGTCTAGCTTACTCTGGTCAAATAACAACTCATCCATACAAACAGCTTAATTGTAAGATAATATTGTGAGAAAACACAGTTGCAGAGCTACAGAGAATTCATAAGTTCAGAAAGAGAGTGAGAATATAAACTAGTGTGGAGTACAGAGGCAAGCTGCTAAGGTAACATTAATAAGTTCAGTAAGAGAGTGAGACTATAAACTAGTGTGCAGTACAGAGGCAAGCTGCTAAGGTAACATTTATAAGTTAAGTAAGAGAGTGAGACTATAAACTAGTGTGCAGTACAGAGGCAAGCTGCTAAGGTAACATTAATAAGTTCAGTAAGAGATTGAGACTATAAACTAGTGTGCAGTACAGAGGCAAGCTGCTAAGGTAACATTTATAAGTTCAGTAAGAGTGAGACTATAAACTAGTGTGCCGTACAGAGGCAAGCTGCTAAGGTAACATTAATAAGTTCAGTAAGAGAGTGAGACTATATACTAGTGTGCAGTACAGAGGCAAGCTGCTAAGGTAACATTAATAAGTCAGTAAGAGAGTGAGACTATAAACTAGTGTGCAGTACAGAGGCAAGCTGCTAAGATAACATTAATAAGTCAGTAAGAGAGTGAGACTATAAACTAGTGTGCAGTACAGAGGTTATATACTAGTGTGCAGTACAGAGGTGATATACTAGTGTGCAGTACAGAGGCTATAAACTAGTGTGCAGTACAGAGGCAAGCTGCTAAAGTAGTGGGTGTAAAGTTTGAGTAAACAAAATACAAAACGATCCTTAAACTGCTGTAAAAGAGTAAAAAAACAAAAAAACACTAAACCACATTCATTAAATTATAATTTTCACTAACAGAATCCCTTTCAGCAACATCTAAGGTTGCAGCACTTTAATAAAATGTGGCTAAAACACCGCTCACTGCATCTCTTCCTGCTCTGTAAGGAAGTGACAGCGGCACATTCCACTGCACTTGGAGGGGAAGTCCAGAACTCTCTTTTTTACTGAAGCAAAGCTGGCAGCTGCACAGGGCAGCAACAAAATAAATGAAAGTTGTTTTTTACCGTTTTTGTTTTGTTTTATATAATTTAACATCCAGCCCCAACCCTAAATTGCCCTGACTGATGCCTCTCACTGGATTGGGTCAACCCAAAAGAGGCCAGCCTCAAATAAGCACTTATGGGCCATGCAATGATCTTAACCACTTTCATCCAGTAGGTGGCGCACCATGTTGTGTAATGGAAGGCAGCAGACCTGCTTGTGCCTCTCCATTGCCCAACATGTAGCTGGGGAAAAATGCTGGGGGGGGGGGAAATATTGCAATATTTTTTTACATTTTTTTTTAAAGCCAATTTAAAAAAATATATTTTTGCCCATATGAGAGGTGAAGCCCTGCCTCACTTGCCTCTAGTGACTGCACATCGTGATTACATAAGCCTGTGCACCCTTCACTTGTTCCCAGTTTGTTGGATTGAGAGCTTGCATTGTGTGGCTGTTTTAAGCTCCCAGGTTTTGGAAGGGACCTTTATGTGGTACCTGGGCTTGTCCCATTTGGCCAAATGCGGTAACTAACCCTTCCATTTTTGCTTTTAATCTTAGCTGTGAGCTTGTAATTGAGTGCTGGACTTTCTCTGTGCAATATACCATCTTTAAATGAACAACACTTCGAACCTTGAAGCAGGCCTCAAATATATGAGGTTTTGAGGTGTTAGGGAAAAAAAGTCAGGCAAAGGAATTTAAAATAGAGATACATACATATACATGTCTAAAGATGTCTATGTATGTATGTATATGCTTCTCTCTGTATGTATGTAGTCTCCCTAAGGGAAAAAGGGGCAACCAGACGTGGACTCCTTGCTCAGTGTGCTTAGAGGAATATGGCTACACCTCACTGATGAGGCCCAATGAAGGCCGAAATGATCATCTGGGGTTGCTGTGTTCCTTGTTCAGAGAGGAATTGCCTGGTATTTTGGCGCTGGACTGACCGTAATAGGCGGGATCAGACTGATATATTACAGGAAAGTTCTACTCTGTGAAAAGCATTACTGGGCTAAAAAGAAGCTACACCCAGGTGGTAAATTGCCAGAGAACAGGCTAACAATGATACTGAGCTAGTTGTTCGTTCCTGTGAGTGTGCTTCTCTATGTGTGTATGTAGTCTCCCTAAGAGAAAAAGGGCCAATCAGATGTGGACTCCATGCTTAGTGTGCTTAGAGGAACATGTCAACAAATAGATACCAAATCTAGAGTTGCAAGTCAAGAGATGTTTAATCTCAAACTCTGCCTCTATTTGACTATATCCTGGTTTTACAAACTCACAACTCATTGTGTACCACAATAGATAAAACTTTTTTTTTTCTAGATAGCCAGCTATGGGATTCTGGACTTTTAGACTTTGTAAAGCTCTTACCCTCTAGATTACCAATAGTTTTAGCTCTTCTTGAAACACAATTAATTCCCTTTTACAAAAATAGGGACTAAGATAGGATCTCGATTTAATATAGGGAGAGGATGGTGAATGATATTACAGATCTTATTAAATTGTCGACTATATTGTGTGGGAAACGTTATTTTATTATCATAACTATTAATCTTATTTTTAATCCATAAGTAAAGTACTTCTATCAATATTTAAGACTCTTTCCAAAGACTCTTCTAGATGTTCCTCATCATATCCCCTAGCCATGAGTCTAGTCCTTCACATGTATAAGATAATCAGTATCATTAGTGCAATTTCTACAAAGTCTAATGAACTGCCCTTTAAGAATGGCTTTTTTTTAAAATGGTAGGGGTGTTTGGAGTCAAATCTCAAAATGGTATTGCAGTTTTTTTGGGGGGAGGGGGGTTACAAAATGTTTCAGTAGTTAATTCTCATTTAAATCATTCCATTGTAATGCTTAAATCTAGGAAGGAAATTTCATCACTTGAAAAAATAAATTTCAAGTTTGTAGTATTTGTGTTGAAATGTTCTACAAACCTTTCCATCAGTTAAGCATCACCCTCCTAGGTTTTAAGTATATCTTTAATATATCTACTGTAAAAACTTTATATTGTCTTTAAAGGAGTTTAGATAACAAAATATCTTAAACATTTAAAAAAAAAACTAAGTATACATTGGCATATGAGGGGGCAAGTTTTGCCCCCATTGCCGTACCTTGTCTTTGAAGATAGATCTTATCCTCAAATGCAAAGTAATTATGTGTGAGAAGAAATCCTACTGCACCCGCTAGATATTCAATTAAATTCATTTCATAATTAGTATGCAAAATCTTCATTTATTTTAGTTTAAAAAGGCCTTGCGTATCAGGTATACAGGAGTATAGGAACACCACATCCACAGTGGTAGATAGTAGTTTTCCCTAAACTCAAACCCATCAATGTTTTCTGAGTAGTTGCTTAGTGTCTCTTAGATACCCCGGTATACCCTTAGCTACAGGCTGTAAGAAAGCATCTACCCATGCCCCCAGTCTTTCTCCCAGGATTCCCATTGTTAAAATAATGGTTCTCCCTGGGGGCTTCTGTAAGCTCTTGTAGATTTTCGGAAGATGTTTAAATACTGAGACACAGGGGTCTCTTACTAATAGATACTCAGACATATGTTTATTCAGAAACCCCAGACTTTCATCACCTTCATAGAGTAATTTACTCAATTCATCCACAAATATAGTAGAAAGATTAAACATGAGTAGTTTGTAAGTTTCTGTGTCATTCAGTTGCCTCCTCAACATAATAGCTACAATCTGCAACCACTACTGTTCCACCCTTATCAGCATTGGAAATAACTATGTCATTATTTCTACGATGCTCAACAAGGGCCCTTCATTTATTCTGATCTAAGTTTCTTATTGGCTCTCTTAGACTCTTTGTTTTAGTTCTGTAAGCTCTTTTTGAACTATGATATGAAAGATTTCTATTACATCTCCCCTAGATTGGGAAAGGTAAAAATATTTATTAGTGCCACATTTTTTTCATTTATGGTAATACAAGGAGTCACATAACTTACCAAAGGTGATGCAGAGTATGAGATTAGACATCAATTGACTTGCAACTCTAGATTAGTTATCTATTTGTTCACATGCATACTTTGTGGTAGCCAGTATACAGGATCGCATCCAAGAACACCTTTCATATTTTGAATGTGAAAAATTTAAAACTCCTGTGGCAAGACATTTTGCAATGCATAGACCATATGGTACCTTGATGAGTCTGCAAAGGAATACATCTTTTCTTTATTCGAGTTTCAGGTGATTGATTGGGTCCAAGAAGTTATCACAGGAGGTGCAAAACTTTATAGAAAAGAGGTATTATGGATATATAATTTAAAAACGGGTTAGCCCACAGGTATTCATGAAATCTGGGACCATAAACTGTACACAGGTATTCTCATGTTAAAGATCGTTAAAATCTATACTATGTGGCTTAGCCTGCGAATGGTATTGCAGTTGTGTATGACTCAAAAGCTTTTACTGACTTGAACATTGAGATATATATACACAAATAGAAAAAAATCTAGTAATACATTTATTTTAAATTATCAGGTGATCAAGTATAACAAAGCTTTCATCAATATAACTTATGCTCACTTACAGCAGTCATATTTATAAATTTAGCAAAAATTTAGTTTTATATTGCTAAGCAAAATTAAGTTTTCATTAATACTAAAGTGTCCATGCAATATTGTTCCTTTTTATCCTAATTTTAGAATCTTTATATCTCTGAAATGACCAATTATGTGATTTTTTATTATTGTAACTGTGGTTTTAAATATATCTTTATTTTGAAAGCATGGTGTGTAAACCAAAGGGTTAATTTAAGAATTACCATGGGGTATAAAATATGTGAGGGAGCACAGCTGTACATCCCTGATGAAGTGTCTGTGAGGCAGGAAACGCGTTGGAGTTCAGCTCCTGTGGGGTATGAGCTATGGTTGCCTTGGACTGTTTTTAACTGTTGCCAATAAAACTGAAATGTTTTACTTTATTCTTTTTGGATGCCTTTTCTGCACCTTCTGAATGAGATTTTACAGCGCATGGGAAGTTGGACACAGGAATCACATTGGAGCATGTGTTTCCTAAACGGTTACAAATTAGACATTTAGAGGGATCCGCTCACAAATTGGTACTTTTATTGACAAATCCACTTTGATAAAAACAACATTTCGGTAAGAATCAATCGGCACAAGGGATCCATGTACTAGCAGTCTTACGCGTTTCAGCTGCCTGCTGTAATCAATATTACCAACCCTTTATTGTCCATTTGTATATTCTGTTAGAAGGTATCAAATATCAAATATTCCGCACAAGCACAAACATTTTATTGGAGAATACTCTTTTAACTTTAATACATTCTACTCTATAACTTGTTGCCAATAACCACTATAGCACCTGACTAAATATGTAGGTTAATAACAAATACAAAACATGGAATACATCTTAGCAAAAACATCAGCTAAAACATGTGGTATGTTATATAGTCATGTATTAATGTTAGTGATAACAGTAATGCCTTTCAATTCTGAGTCTTTTTTTAATTCTCTCACCTTAGCAAACACAAAACCCAGGAGTCTATTTAAACAATATAGTGAGGTGAAAAAGTGCGCCAAAACCGTAATCATGGCAATCATTCAAAACAATATCAATAGTGTCAATTAATAAATGTGTATATAGCATAGTTCAGTAAACTTGTGTATAAAAATGAGTGCTAATCCCCTATTTCAATATGCTAGTGGTGAGCATTCTCACATATATGTGAAGTAAATTTGCTTATGTGACACATAATATTGTATGTAGTGCACTAAAACAAGCAGCTGTGGTACTGGCCAGACAATTATCTGGGAAAAACAAACATAGCTATATATATACCCAGCAGGTCCCATAATCCCTCTCACTAAAGGATAACTATTAATGCTCCACATTACATTAGTGTGAGAGATCGTTATGTGACAAACAAGAGTAAAGAAAAAGAGAGAATAACTTAAATAAAACGATTGCTCTAACAGGCTGTATAAGAAACCACATATGTAAACAGAAGCAAGCAGTGCATAATACTTAGATGCGTTACAATAGTAATCATAAATAGTCAGTAATAATAATCATCAATAGTCAGTGATACATACACAGACCGGATCACAACCGGGTATCAGGCTAGCCTCCCTGTTTCTGGCTGTATGTCTGTTTCTGGCTGTTTTGGCACACTTTTTCACCTCACTGGGAGGGACCTGCTTAAATAGACTCCTGGGCTTTCTGTTTGCTTGTCTGAGGAAGAGGAGTGTGTCCCCGAAATGTCACGCTTTTGAAATAAAGTACACTTGAAAAGACCAGTGAATGCCTTCTCCTACTTGATATATTTAACCGCTGGCACCCTGGCAGTTGCCATTAAGGTGAGAGTGCTCATTATTGCATTATATATAAATATATATATATATATATATATATATATATATACAGACACACAAAGGAGCAGCACACTCTCAGGAATGAACAACCAGCTCAATAACTTGTTGGGTTGTTCTATGGTGATTTACCACCTGGGTGCTGCTTCTTTTAGCCCAGTAATGCTTTTCACAGAGTAGAACTTTCCTGTAGTATATCAGTCTGATCCCGCCTATTACAGTCAGTCCAGCGCCGAAATACCAGGCAATTCCTCTCGGAACAAGGAACACAGTAACCCCAGACGATCGTTTCGGCCTTCATTGGGTCTCATCACTGAGGTGTAGCCATATTCCTCTAAGCACACTGAGCAAGGAGTCCACGTATGGTTGCCCCTTTTTCATTTAGGGAGACTAAATACATACAGAGAGAAGTGCACTCACAGGAATGAACAACTGGCTCAATACCATTGTTAACCTGTTCTATGGCGATTTACCACCTGGGTGCAGCTTCTTTTAGCCCAGCAATGCTTTTCACAGAGTAGAACTTTCCTGTAGTATATCAGTCTGATCCCGCCTATTACGGTCAGTCCAGCGCCAAAATACCAGGCAATTCCTCTCTGAACAAGGAACACAGCAACCCCAGATGATCGTTTCGGCCTTCATTGGGCCTTGTCAGTGAGGTGTAGCCATATTCCTCTAAGCACACTGAGCAAGGAGTCCACGTATGGTTGCCCCTTTTTCCTTTAGGGAGACATAAAACACACAGAGAGAAACGCACTCTCAGGAACAAACAACCTGCTCAATAACATTGTTAGCCTGTTCTATGGTGATTTACCACCTGGGTGCAGCTTCTTTTTAGCCCAGTAATGCTTTTCACAGAGTAGAACTTTCCTGTAGTATATCAGTCTGTTCCCGCCTATTACGGTCAGTCCAGTGCCAAAATACCAGGCAGTTCCTCTTTGAGCAAGAAACACAGCAACCCAAGACGATTGTTACGGCCTTCATTGGGTCTCGTCAGTGAGGTGTAGCCATATTCCTCTAAGCACACTGAGCAAGTAGTCCACATTTGGTTGCCCCCTTTTCCTTTAGGGAGACATAAAACACACAGAGAGAATCACACTCAAGAAAGAGCAACCAGCTCAATACCATTGTTAGCTTGTTCTGTTGCAATTTACCACCTGGGTGCAGCTTCTGTTTAGTCCTATAATGCTTTTCACAGAGTAGAACTTTCCTGTAGTATATCAGTCTGATCCCACCTATTACAGTCAGTTCAGCACCGAAATACCAGGCAATTCCTCTCTAAACAAGGAACACAGCAACCCCAGATGATCTCTTTAGCCTTCATTGGGCCGTGTCACAGTGAGATGTAGCTGTATTCCTCAAAGCAAATACAGTACATACATTAGTAATGAACATTCTGCACCCTATAATGATACTGAGTATTTATACACTGAAAGTGAACACATTGTATACTGTCCTCCTGTCGCCGCTCGTGAGAAGGCTGGTGCGCTCACTGCACTGCTCCAGTATAAGTGGCAACGTGGGGTCACGTGATGGTGACGTCCGTGCTGACGTCACTGCCTGACCGCGTGATCGCAAGATAGAATTTGTAGTTGTCAGATTCAAGGAAGGAGTGACACATGATTGCGCTTGCTAAGCTCAGTGCAGCCTCTACTGCTAGTACTTGCTGGGACATTTAAATGGCCTGGACTGGGTCTCAAATTCCGTGTCCCGGGAATAATAAGGCCTAGATTTAGAGTTCGGCGTTAGCCGTGAAAACCAGCGTTAGAGGCTCCTAACGCTGGTTTCTTACGCACTCCGGTATTTAGAGTTTATTTACCGCGACTCAAAATACACCTAACGCTCAACTTTCTACCGCCACCTCAGACCCAGTAGTAAACATATACCGACAAAAAAAACATCCACGAATCACAAAACAAATATTACACAAAGTACACTTACACTCATACAAACACTACACTATCTTTATTTTTCATATTTATTTTGTTTTCGTTAAAATACAAAGGATTAAAGTTGCGAGATCTCGGGTGTTTGAAATAAATCCACAAAAATCCATTTTCCCATTGACTTACATTGACACACGGGAAAAGACCCTCATATACCTACATCTAACTAATAACATTATCACAAACATACACTCATCGATGCATACAAACAATATACACCACATGACATACACAAAATTTTTATTTATTACAAAAAGAACACGATTTAGTTACTTTTTCACACAAGCTCATGACGTCACTCACTTTACGAGGAAAACCAGTCTTAGAAAAAAAAATTAGAAATCTTTAGAGCCTCCATTGACTTCTATTGGGAAGACGTGCTCGTGCACGCGAAACCCTCATTTCCCTAACGCACGCAAATAGCGTAGACTGAAAAACTCCAAATACCAGCGCTAGAAAAAACATGATTTCATGCGTTAGACCTAGCGATGATAAATAGATCAAGAAATGACTATTTCCCTATGGTGGACTTATGGTTTTTAATTATTAAATATTCACAACACCATAAATTTGTTTCACACTTTTAGATTACATCAACTACAAATCCACATCACTAGTAACACATTATTATTTCAATAAAATTACATTTAAAATTAAAATAAAATTCTAGACACATTTCTGGATTCACAAACACTACACAATGGGAAACACCTCTCATTTACCTTTATTATTGCATTTCAGTTATTCAACTCATATGCTTGCAGCAACAGCATATCTACATAGGCTTAACACATGATCACTCATGGATGCACATACATTACTTTTAACATTCACTCATACATGTGCATTCAAATGATGGGGGAAAAACACATTACATTCTCTACAGGAATCACAAAACACAACATATGGATTTTACTGTACTTTTAACATCATGATTCCATCACAATAAACCATTAGGAATTACCTACAAGAAATACATCATTACACCAGATTACAGATGTCACTTTATGGGAAGGAACAACAATGCCAGACCACTATATAGAAGTCAGCATATGTGGGACACAATCACAATATATACGTACATGTACATAACACGCATCACCCATCACGCAACCACAAAGCACACATTTAGATTTTATTCAGCACACAATAACAATGTAGTCAAATACAACAACACAATGAGGATTTCACAACTACATAGGCAGGTTAATAATATCATGACGTCATTACAAGATTCAACCATACACATCACAGATTCACCACTGTACCGCCCCTTTAGGAACTTTAACACTCAATACTACAATACAACATATACGTAAACAACTGTTTGGAACAGCATTATTAGGGAGATTTCAACGGGACAATTAAGAAATATTGTCAGATCGCAAATCACTTATATATATAATACTACAGATGACAGCCGGAAGTTATTCAGTATTAGTGCAATTTTTATGGCACGCATACAATATTGTCAGATCTAAAATCACTTATATATACAATACTACAGATGACAGCCGGAAGTTCTGATTTTTTATGGCGATTTGAATGGGAAGCATACAATATTCACATCTCGGCAATCACTTATATATATAATACTACAGATGGCAGACGGGAAGTTCGGAATTATTATTGCGATTTTAAAGGGACACATACAATATTGACAGCTCGGCAATCACTTATATATACAATACTACAGATGACAGCCGGAAGTTCTTCAGTATTAGTGCCATTTTAAAGGGACGCATACAATATTGACAGCTCGGCAATCACTTATATATACAATACTACAGATGACAGCCGGAAGTTATTCAGTATTAGTGCGATTTTAAAGGGACGCATACAATATTGACTGCTCGGCAATCACTTATATATACAATACTACAGATGGCAGACGGGAAGTTCGGAATTATTATTGCGATTTTAAAGGGACGCATACAATATTGACAGCTCGGCAATCACTTATATATACAATACTACAGATGGCAGACGGGAAGTTCTGAATTCTTCTTGCGATTTTAAAGGGACGCATACAATATTGACAGCTCGGCAATCACTTATATATACAATACTACAGATGGCAGACGGGAAGTTCGGAATTATTATTGCGATTTTAAAGGGACGCATACAATATTGACAGCTCTGAAATCACTTATATATACAATACTACAGATGTTACTTTATCGTTTACAAACAATGTTGCAGCAACATTGATCGATCACATTCGATGCACATTATACACAACTATGCACTTTCATTCATGTCAGCCTGGACGTGTGCTTGTTATTATAAGATCGCGTTTAAGAAATATTGATTACGCATATGATCAAACATTACAAACATGCACTGTATGTGTGATATTTGACACTTTCACATTGAGAATCATTGTTTGAAACTAACATTTCAGCAAACAACAAATAAACGCCCACTGTGAAAGCATTCGCGCCGCTCACATACAAACAGGTGAATACAATCAGCAATCATTACAAACTCAATACCATTGGACTAATTGTACTATAAATCCCCCAGACAACATGGCCAATGCATCACTTGTGATCCACATCAGATCAAGTGCATACCTTGTTACGCTGTTTTGAAAGATGGATGACGATGACATGGTAGACACTGCTGGTGCTGCTATTGGCGAACTAGCTGTTGGTCGAATCAGGCAGCCTCGGCGGCTCAGACCGAGACGAAGGGGTCGTCTGGTTCGAGGTCCTCGTGTCTACAGGGTGAGACCCACCTTGGAAAACATGAGTGACTTTGAGGTTTTTGATAAGTATCGGCTCGATCGCGAACAGCTCATTGGCCTTTACGAGCTTCTTAAACCTCATTTGGAGCCACGTATACAAATAAGGACTGCTGTTCCCCCCATGAGTAAGATGCTAAGCTGTCTATACGTCCTGGCCTCCGGGAGTTTTCAATCCGGAGAACTGTACATGCATGGCCTGGCTCAAGGTACATTCTCTGGGGTGTTTGATAACTTTCTGGACGCCATGGTACGTATCAGTAAGCAATACATAGGATTCCCACAGAATGATGGTGATTGGAGGCGCCTGAAGCGGGAATTCTTTGATATTGCTCAATTGCCCAATGTCTTGGGAGCCATAGATTGTACCCACATTGCGCTGCGTGCTCCAATTGATGACTTGCCCTTCAGAAATCGCAAACATTTTCATAGCCTCAACGTGCAGTATGTTTGTGACGCACGGATGAGGATTATGCATGTGTATGCGAATTTTGGAGGGGCTTGTCATGATGCCCGCATCCTCTCTCTGTCGTCCCTGTGGAGCCAGTTTGAGGAAAGACAAATGCCCCCTGGTTATCTCGTTGGTGAGTATTTGTGCTCAACATGGTTAATAATGTTGACAATTGGCCCTGTATTTTTTAACTGTTAGCGTCATGTTCAGCTATAGGATTAAATTTAACCATTTGTTATTTACCGACGCTAATGTCTATTTTTATTTAAATGCAGATATGTAGCATGTCTTACCTTAAGTGTTCAGATAGAGAATGCAATGTAACCATGTATTTAGCATTTTACACAAGGTTTGTTTTCAGAACAATACGCATATGTAGCATGTCTTAGCTGAAATGGGAAGCTATTATCTCATGCAATTTAACCCTGTCATTGTCTCTTTCTGCTAATGTCTATTTTTATTTAAATGCAGATATGTAGCATGTCTTACCTTAAGTGTTCAGATAGAGAATGCAATGTAACCATGTATTTAGCATTTTACACAAGGTTTGTTTTCAGAACAATACGCATATGTAGCATGTCTTAGCTGAAATGGGAAGCTATTATCTCATGCAATTTAACCCTGTCATTGTCTCTTTCTGCTAATGTCTATTTTTATTTAAATGCAGATATGTAGCATGTCTTACCTTAAGTGTTCAGATAGAGAATGCAATGTAACCATGTATTTAGCATTTTACACAAGGTTTGTTTTCAGAACAATACGCATATGTAGCATGTCTTAGCTGAAATGGGAAGCTATTATCTCATGCAATTTAACCCTGTCATTGTCTCTTTCTGCTAATGTCTATTTTTATTTAAATGCAGATATGTAGCATGTCTTACCTTAAGTGTTCAGATAGAGAATGCAATGTAACCATGTATTTAGCATTTTACACAAGGTTTGTTTTCAGAACAATACGCATATGTAGCATGTCTTAGCTGAAATGGGAAGATACAAAATAATATAGAAATTTTTTTATTGGTATGTTTCTGACAAGTTTTAATATGGATTATGGTTTTTAAATAAAAAAAAATTATACAACAATATACTAGTTTAAGTATTCTGTTTGAATTATGTTCTGTTCAAAATTTATAGGTGATTCTGGGTATATGAGCCGGCCTTGGCTCATTACCCCCTTGCGTAGCCCGACTGATGTGTCTGAGGAGCGCTACAATAGGGCTCATAAGAGAACCAGGGCGGTGGTTGAAAGGATGTTCGGGCTCCTGAAGATGAGATTCAGGTGCCTGGACCGTTCTGGAGGAGCACTCCAGTACAACCCAAAGAAGGTGGCGAAGATCGTTGTAGCCTGTAGCGTCCTGCATAATATTGCACAGCGGGCTGGGATGCTGCAGGCCGTCCCGGTGGACAGAGACCTCCTCAGAGATGAGGAGGATGATCCTGTTCTAGAGGGGGAATTCCAGGACGAGGGACTTGATGTCAGAGCAGACGTCATCAACCGCCACTTTAGACGGTAAAGAATAGAAGTTAGACTGTGTAGTATTTTCAATAGATGTGAACTCTAGGGAAATGACAAGTAGAGAATTGTGCAAACATGTTAGTATTGATCAAATGTTAGAATAAATTTTAATTTTCATAATATAGGTGATGCTCTGGGCATTGGGTCCTATAGTGAGTCTTTGCCACCTGGTTTTTAAAGAGGACATCAGATGGTAAGTAGAAATGTTTGGACTGTTGCTGGCATGATTTGTACACAAAAACATCATATGGCATACATTTTAAGAAATAGATTTTTGTTTACACATTACTTAAAATGTACATAATCAGAAAGGGATACTCTAGAATGACTATGGTTCAATGTCACACAGAGGTTTTTTATGCTCAATATGACTCATCTTCACACTTGCTAGAAAATAACACAGGTTCATACACAGGCTTAGTAAGCTAGTGACAGATATTTATTATGAAATGGGGGGTGGGAGAGGGGTACTGAACTGATTCACACACTTGTATGATTTTTTTTTTATTAAATTTATTACATTAGGGAGATGACTTAATCTAAAGACTGAAAGGGAACAATTTGAAGCCTGACAGTCAAGATTGCCCAGACTGACAGTGGGGAAAAAGCCAAGATTGAAATTGAAGTATACCAATGGGATCATGTCTGGCATTATCTTTCAATTCTGCTGACCTTGAAAACCATACAAAGACATGTTCACATGGTAAGTGCAAACTATTTGATAGAATAAGGCTGTGGAGACATCCTATTGGAGACACTTAGATGATTTTCTATTTTGTAGATGGTATTTCCCAGTCCTCTATTTAATGAACTGATGAATAAGACACCTATTGAAGATCAACTGTTTACCCCTGAATTGACTTTCAAAGACCATGCATTATCCAGGTTGGTGCATGCTAGTTAAGAATCACATGAAGAATGTTGATTATTGTTAGCTTACATACATTAGTCATACTTATTTCATCATTAGATATTTAGGGATCACAATCAGAAAAAGGAATACATATTATAGTTGATATAGAGGTATTTGAATGGACATGAAATATTAGATTTATGTTCAGCATACATATATTGTTGAAATGTGATATACATTATTATGTATAATTTGAAATTTGGATATTTAAATTGAATTTTTAATCAACAATATAATGGTGTATGTATTTCATTAATTTTAAATCAATTTAATGATTATCTTTAAAAAATGTTGATCAAAGTTAGAGCATAGACACCATATGATTTTAAATGTATTTTATGAATATTTGACAACGTGTGTATTAACTTTGTTCCATTTTTATTATTTTTCTTTTCAGATTGGCATCTGATGACTTCCAGGAATATTTAATTTTTTTTGATTAATTATATTTTGACATGTTAATACTAAACATTTTATTATTAAATACATTATTTTGAACAGATTCTACTAAATATCAATATAATCTGTAAATAAATCAAACTTGGACTCCCATGACTGGTAGTTGGCTATTTGACAAGCACATGCATAAGATAAAATAATGCTTTAATATTAGAAAATAAAATGCTTCCGAGAATATAAATATATATTTTATAACATTAATTGGGGAGTCAGATTCTTCAATGCTTTTATATTGAAAATGTATATATTACAATTATTTAGGATATGTAGTAAAATAATTTTTTGTTTAACATATAATAAGGTGAAGTGGTTCAATTACATGAAAGTGACAGTGTTGTTGAATGTAAAAATAATTGTATAAGATCATGTATCTTCCTTAGGTATCTAAAAAAATTAATAGAAATTATTTAAATTATTACATTTATGAATGGTAGGTCATTTAACTTGATAATTTTTAAAAATTAGTTATTGGATGCCAGGTTAATCTATGTAATTTTCTAGTGGAGTCATTTAACTATACTTAGTAATATTATGTATTTATTACAATCTTACCTCTTGGGTTCGACATCAAATATCTATATAGAATGTAAATTCCCCTTTTGTTTATTTTGTCAATGTTAAATAAAAATACCAAATGTTTGGGTCCTTAAAGGGACAATCACAAAGTATATTTTGTATAGATTGTAAAAAATATCATACAAGAATTTAAACATATTTAGAAAGTACTATAGAATTACATTCAGTCTTTAAATATACTTGTTTTCTAAAAAAAAAATGCACATATCTTAGTCAATGATATAAGGCATCTATATGCAAACAACAATCAGCATCAAAATAGCCTATGTAGAGATGTATTTAATCCAAGAATATATATAATTACAATATAATGATTGAATAACAAAACATATTAAGTTGTTCAAATATAAGAATATTATACAAAATGCATACATAACATATAGCTTAATGTCCCTCTACACTGAAGGCTAAAAAAGACATCATTTAATAAATATATTTCAGTCAGTGTGTAAAACAATCTAGAATTTAATCTTAATTTGCTTTACTCATATGTTAGACTCATTTAGCAAAAGGAAGGTGACTAGGTTTATGATATTTTAAGCATTATTGTGAAATGTTTATTTAAAGGGACATGAACTCAAAATATACTTAAAGGTAGACAGTTAAAAAATTAATGATTTATACATTCTGAATGAGTATTCTATTGGAATCAACTTTAAAACTTGTCTCATATTATGAATGCTCATTGTGATGTTGCTATCATTACTTTAAAAATAAGGCAGTAAATAGCTAATTTATTTGCTTCAGTACTCTGGACAGAACTTGATTGTTTGGAATAATTGATGCAACAATCGTCAAGGACAACCCATGTTTTTATAAAACAATTGTCCGTAATATAAAATATCATTATTGATTTGCAAAGAAACATAACAAGATAACTGTTAAAATTTGATAATCTGATTAAAGAATAAAGTTGATTAACATTTCATGCTCAATCACCAATGCTAAATTTGTTGGGACAGTGTCCCTTTAAGAGATTTAAAGAGTGTATTTACTTATCTTGATATCTTCACATACTTTGCTTGAAAAGCATATCGAGATCGGCTCAGTAGATGAAGATTGGTGGATGCACAGAGATGCCTTATGTGATTGGCTCAACCATGTGCATTTAAATTTCTTATGTTGAGGATATCTAAATACTAATGGAAAATGATTCACATTTTAAAGTCTAAACAATCTTCTATCTCTACAGATCATTTGATACAATTGTTTGTAATGTCTCTTTAAAACTAAAGACGCCATTGCACAATAACATATATGAGCACTTCAGACAAATACAAGCTCGAGGTTTATTTGCGAATAACAAAGCTGTAGTTTAATATTTATAAACAGATTATCCAAGTTACTGACATTCTAACCTGAATTTTAACATTAATAAATATTGCGTGGGAAACGCATCTTGAAACACCAGATTAGCATCTTTAAACATTAGAGTCTAATGTCACGCAATAGCACACAATCAATGTGCATTATAAAGACATTTAATAGAGCAATGTCAATACTTCACAATAAATGTATTTAAAGAACAATAAAGACATACAATATGAAATGTGTATTTGTATTAAAGAAACAGACCGTTATTAAACCGAGAAATGTCGACAACATTAATAATGTGACAGTATTAGATTTTAAAGAGTATTTAATCATTAATATTTAACGTATCACGGATATTAAATCTGCGTCACACATATCCGCATGACAGGCCCATGAGTTACAAATAAGTATACATGAAAAAAGAAGTTACAGCACCACCATGAGGTATGTGTAAGGAAGTTACTAAGATATGAAACATTAAGGAACGGCCAATCAGAGTTCATCACACAAACACAACTTGAGTCAGGATGGTCTCACACACATTCTAACAATATTTCAAACTTTTATCCAATCAGATGTACAGATAAATTGTCCCATGGTGCATCTCATGTTTACTTCACCATATAAAAGTCCATTACACGTTGCCATCTTTGTCAGTTCTCTAATGCCTGCAGGCGTACTAGATATATTTTTATATATATATATATATATTTGAGAAGACAACCCAGCAGGCATGTCAGTTCCCAGGTTCACCAAGGAGGAGAGCGCTGCACTGGTCCACGCCGTCAAGGACTTTTATCCCCAGCAGTTTGGGAACAAGAGGAGGTTGACAGATGCGCACGTTAAGAAGGCCCTCTGGGAGTCTATCACCAATGCGGTTAGATTGGTGTGTGACGTCCAGAGGACCCAGGATCAGATCATGAGGAGATTCGGAGATATGAGGTTGCGTTTATCGAAAAAAGTAAACCTCATAAGGGACTGGGTACAAGCCCGTAAAAGAGGTGGCAAAAGAGAGGCCCCGCGGAAACTGTACCTACTCCCTTATGAGGTGACTTTATGCGAGCTCCTCAATCTCCGGGTCCCCAAAAGATTTAGATCCTCGCCATCCTCGGCCTCCTCTTCTTCCCTCCCAGCTGCGGGATCTGAAAGTCCTGACGCGGGGGACAGGGCAGATGCTTCTCCGTCCGGTGGCCTGGGAGGAGATGATAGAGAATCTGAACCAGGTAATTATCCAACTTCATATAATATTCTTATTTTTTTTATTATCCAAAAATGTGTATATAGTCAGATACTAAACCTATACAGATCTCACAACATACACTACATATGATGTTTAGATATCTGATTTTAGATTATTGACACATGAAATAGGAATGATGTTTCTTGCGCTCTACAGAATATGCGTCACAGAGCGGAAATGTAATTTCTCATCCACGTTAACATGGGTTTGCGGAAAGTGGCATTGCTTTATACATATTGGTGAAATGACGGATGCGTAATTCCGCTTGGAATCATTGCGCAATGATCGCGAAAATGGCATTTCTCATCCACGTTAACATGGGTTTGCGGAAAGTGGCATTGCTTTATACATATTGGTGAAATGACGGATGCGTAATTCCGCTTGGAATCATTTCGCAATGATCGCGAAAATGGCATTTCTCATCCACGTTAACATGGGTTTGCGGAAAGTGGCATTGCTTTATACATGTTGTTAAAAATTAAATGGGAATTCTTAGATTAGTGAAGAATACAGTATTCTTATTTTCAATATTATAGCTAATAAAAAAACCAATAATACAAAACAATTATAACATATGGTCATCAATTGATGATTATGTAATAACAAGCAGATATTCTTAAAGATACAGTAAACAACACAACTGATTGAAAATAAGAGTCCAGGATATATTTTTAATTAATTTAATTGAGGAAACTATTAACTCATGGGACTACCAAAGGATTAATATTTTTCAATTGATTTGTTATTAATGTAAATTTTTTAAACATGGCATGATTAGTATTAATGATATGCAATCCTCATTTAATATATTACAGATATGGATGTGGCTGCTGGATCCTCAAGCCAGGGCTTGTCACAGTATGGTATGTCTCTTTTTAATTGACATTTGTCTTAGAAACATGGACTGAACATTACATACTAAATACACATTGTTCAATATTTAGATGTAATGTCTATTTAATAGATGAAAATTAAATAATTATTCGGATATCCTTAAATAATATATTACATTTTAATTGCATGCTCAATACCATTCATGACATCAACATATGGAGTAGATAATTCATTAACAACAACATTGTGGAATCAATTTAATTTTACATTAAAGGGATACTGAGCTACAATTATTAATATTGTCATTCAGATACAGTATGCAATATTAATAAACACAAAAATATAATACTATCATCATATGTGACATATTCTATTGCTAAATGTATTGTAAAATAAAGAAAGTACGTTTATGTGCATCTAAATTTTGGTTGACCAACCTGGGTTTTTATTGATGATTGGTGGATACCTTCAACAAACAATATTTATTGAATCCAATATTCCTTATCTGCCTTTAAGATTAATATCGAGCAACATTCTAATTATAATAGGAGTCAATGTTAAATCATTTTTTACAGTTTGAACATAGAAATCAATTATTTAAATTAATCATGTCAGTGTCCCTTTAAGACAAAATAGATTCATTCATCTTTACATTCTTTTTATTAAAAACTATTGATATATAAATCACATTCTCTGTTGGAGTTACTTTATAGATATCTGCATACTCTAACAGCACCATGATTACATATTTGTAATAATCAATTTTGTTTTGTATTGTGATAAATATGTGTTGTGTCCTAAACAAGATTACTGTACATTGCAAAAATGGCTCGATGTGACACATGTGTTTGTTTAGATTTGTCAACAGATGCTACTCAATATGTGGTTTGTGTGTATTCTTGTAACTTCTTAAGGACATATGACGGAATTATTCCGTCATAAAACAATTGAGCAAAGTGAAAGGCGTGTCCTTAAAGGGTTAAGAACATTGATCATTGGGTATATTTAGATATGCAATAGCAGCATCTGAGATGACTTTGATGTCTAATGTAGTCTGACATTAAACATATGTTCAATACAGATATTTTTACAGAATCCCCTTGATTCAATCAAGCATTTTCTGGTGTAATGACTGCTCTATTCTTCACATTTTAAAGTTGATTAATGTTAAAATTCTAGACAGATGTGATTTAGTGATATCCCAAATGTGTTTAATAATATATATCTATATCATTCATAGAGAGAGTTGGTGTGGTGAGCCCACAGGAATCCAGCAGTGACATAGAGACGCCTTTGCGGTCTCCTGGTAAGTCCATTGACTCATTTATATGTAATTGAAGGTGTATTGCTAATCAATATTATGATCATGATTCTGATGAAGCATAACATTATAAAAATTCAAAATATTTATCTTCTGATTATATATTAATTTATTTTTCATATTGAACGATTAATAATTTCTACTTTATTAGTCTACACATTTGTTATTCATAAGATGTATAACATATGTTTGTTTCCATTAGATTTTTTGACAACAGTCATCAAGTGATACACACATGAGAAATCTTAAATGTTCTATGTACTATGCTTTTATGAATTTAACATTAATACAAACAATACATTAAAATTAATATTCATTGACAATAACAAATCTATTGTCATTTGTATGCTCCATCAAAATGATGTAAATCATAACTTTGTGTGTGTATATCTTTAATGCAACATTGATGTGCGTATTTGAGCAACAGTAACATATGTTATAATATCTGATCTTAACGTGTACACAACATGTTATGTTTTACAGAGATTGCTGTCACATGTGGGACGGAGGAGGAAGAGGCTGCCTTGGAGTCTGATGGTATGTGAAATATATCTATCATGTTTCCAACATGTTTTTTTTTTGGAAATCATTTTATTGAAGACATTAAAAGTCTACAGCTTTTGCCCTTTAAAAAGGAATATTATTTGTCTGTTCAAATACACTACTGCCCCCTTTCTATATCAGGCAGCATGAAATTCTGCTTGTATATTTATTTTGAAATATTTCTAATTCATGCCATCATTATGTCACATGCATATTCCATGCCAAAAAACAATAATAAGGTTCAAATTGTACAGACAGTCATTGATATTCATCTGAGTGCCTATATACATACCATATCCTCATTTCAGAATTGTTTAAAAATTCAAACACACTTCGAAGTATATTGAAAACATAATCAATTTGAAATGCGTTGATTTGATGTCAGGATGTATGAGATGTTAATATATTTTCTTTACATTTTCAGATGGATCCACCACTTCTGGTCATCTGGTTTCCGCCCCTGCCCAGTCACAGACCCCTCCCCAGGCACACACCCCTGACCATGGCCACACCCCTGCACAGACCCAGAACCCTGCCCATGACCAAACTCATGACCATGCCCAGACCACTGCCAGCCCTTCACATATTTCATATCCTGTCCATCCCAAAAAACGCCCATACACCCCCCTTCGCCGCTCTCCCCGTATTCTGGCCCGTACAGCTGCCCAGACCCAAACTCCCCACTCCCCAGCTGTACGGCCTACCCCGGAGCGGCAGCTCAGCCCTCCCCAAGCCATTCACATCCCTCCCCAAGACAATCCCATCCCTCCCCCCTGTCTCAACCTTCATTGTCCTGGGTGTCAGATTGTCCTTCCCAGGCACAGCTGTAAGTATCATTCTAAATACACTTTATAAGATACTTAAAGGTACAGTGAAGTTAAATTGTGATTCAAATCCAGCATGCAATGTTAATCAAATTTATAATTTCATACTCTTATTAATTATTCGTCATTCTCTTGATATATTTTTGTAAAAAAAGTAATTACTATAATTAGTTTAAACAATAAAATAAATCTGGCCATCATTTCTTTATTGTTGGATGAATGTATCCATCAACCAGCATGCACAAACAAAGTTGATAAACAAATATTTGCTTCCATAAAAAGCAACATTCTTGCTTTCAAAATATAGCTTGAGAATTAAAACATATAATGAATATGTGTAATTTATAAAGATTTGTCATGTCATGCTCTATCTGAATGAGTCCATTAAATATTTAGGTTCAGTGTCCCTTTAATTGGATATCACTACATATACCAATCACCACTACTTGGATCCAAAATTTTATGTACAAATGTGGATACATTATCTCTTGTCTAACCCAGTGGGAATGTAATTTCTTCTGGTTGCTATGTTTACACAGCTTGTCCTCAATGCAAAAATGTTTAAGGATAGGTGTGCCTACCACAGTCTAAATTAAATTTTTAAATTTCTGATGTAAGTACAATGTAAATCCTTTAACAAGATTTGATACACTCAAGCTGTATAAGTGGATCATCTAAAACCAATTAAAGGGGACAACATGTTTGAGTAACATGTCCCTTTAATGATTTCTGTCTGTCTGAATAACCTAATTCATGTGTAAAGAATAAATGTAAACTAATTAATGTAAATAATTATTTGTCTTTATGATGACAATGTATGTATTAAAATTTTTAGTCTGTTGTGTAATTATCCTTAATATTTAATTTTATTTTATTTTAGGCTGTGACTCAGCATGGCTCATGCTAGAAGGGATAGCAAGAGTAGAGCAGGCCGTGTTGAGGAACGCAGCTGTCCTGAGAGGGATGAACGACACCATGCAGGCCCAGCTCCGGGTTCAGGACTTGACTCTGCGTGAAATTATGCAATTACGTTCAAGGCCTGAATCTGGAGCTGGACATGCACAGGACAATGAAGAGGATGACCAGTAAGTGGAGGATCTGGATATGCTCCATGGTGGCAGATAAGAATCCTCCGTCCACATGTTGAATTTTTATTGTTAGTGTTGCCATTTGGCCTTTTTTTCTGTTTATTGTTGTGCCTGTTGCACTCTTTTACCTTGTCATATGTCTCCAATGGGGCTATGCTGGCCCTTGGCAACTCTCTTCATGGACTGTGATGCACTGTGTTACCTTGTCATATGTCTCCAATGGGGCTATGCTGGCCCTTGGCAACTCTCTTCATGGACTGTGATGCACTGTGTTACCTTGCCATGTGTCTCCAATGGGGCTATGCTGGCTCTTGCCAACTCTCTTCATGGACTGTGATGCACTGTGTTACCTTGTCATATGTCTCCAATGGGGCTATGCTGGCCCTTGGCAACTCTCTTCATGGACTGTGATGCACTGTGTTACCTTGCCATGTGTCTCCAATGGGGCTATGCTGGCCCTTGCCAACTCTCTTCATGGACTGTGATGCACTGTGTTACCTTGCCATGTGTCTCCAATGGGGCTATGCTGGCCCTTGGCAACTCTCTTCATGGACTGTGATGCACTGTGTTACCTTGTCATGTGTCTCCAATGGGGCTATGCTGGCCCTTGGCAACTCTCTTCATGGACTGTGATGCACTGTGTTACCTTGCCATGTGTCTCCAATGGGGCTATGCTGGCTCTTGCCAACTCTCTTCATGGACTGTGATGCACTGTGTTACCTTGTCATATGTCTCCAATGGGGCTATGCTGGCCCTTGGCAACTCTCTTCATGGACTGTGATGCACTGTGTTACCTTGTCATGTGTCTCCAATGGGGCTATGCTGGCCCTTGGCAACTCTCTTCATGGACTGTGATGCACTGTGTTACCTTGTCATATGTCTCCAATGGGGCTATGCTGGCCCTTGGCAACTCTCTTCATGGACTGTGATGCACTGTGTTACCTTGCCATGTGTCTCCAATGGGGCTATGCTGGCCCTTGCCAACTCTCTTCATGGACTGTGATGCACTGTGTTACCTTGCCATGTGTCTCCAATGGGGCTATGCTGGCCCTTGGCAACTCTCTTCATGGACTGTGATGCACTGTGTTACCTTGTCATGTGTCTCCAATGGGGCTATGCTGGCCCTTGGCAACTCTCTTCATGGACTGTGATGCACTGTGTTACCTTGTCATATGGCTCATAGATTCCTTATTTTTACAAGATTATTTATAAACGTTGTGTATGTTTTCTTACATACTAATAAAATACATTTTATTTCACAAATAATTGTCCTCATTCTTCCTGTTATTTTTTGAAAGCTCTAGTTTATGTTGTTGATCCTTAAAGGGACCTACCAAATATATTTGTTATACTGAAATCATATATGTAAGACAATAGTAAATGACTTTAAGATTAACATCTCCAATGTAATCTTATTATTTGTCTTTATATTATTTTCTCTTAGCTCTATCATTGCCTGATTATGATTAGCAGAGTAATTTCTTTATATATGTATATATAGATTGGTATTTGTGTATATATGTATATTTAAATGTTCAGATCCATGTGTGTATTTAGAAAGTCTGCATGAATTGATGCACCTTTACCAAATGATCTGAGTATTGATAAAATGATATAATCCCTGTAAAGTCTTCATTTTATTGAAATAGTATTGACTATGTGTATGCTCTTTTTAAAAACAAAATAATGTCCCTTTAAGTGATGTTGATCACAATTGTTAATGAATGTATTTCCATTTGTAAAGCGTTTTTGTCCTTTTTACAAGAACAAAGACATATAATTTTATTAATAAACAATCTTATTGTAATGTTGACAGCACCTGTATTTCATTTTCAAATCTATATTAGTGTAAAGGTGTAACCAAATAAATCTCTGTGTGTAATGCAAATAATTTAGATGATGAATATTAGTTAACTAATATGTTAACAAAATACATCTCCTCCCATATATGGCTATAGGTAGGCTGACAATAATTAAACCTGAATAAATGACACGTTTAATCAATACATGTATAACTATTGTTATTCAACAACAATCCAAACATATCTTAAAACATCAATGGCATATGTATTTCTCATGTGTATCTTTTAAATGTTAAAGATATACACCATAGCTATAGTTCAAGGTACAGTCAAGTCCGAAAAGATGAATCAGGATTTGTTGTCATTCCTAGATAGCAATCTACACACATACTAGTTCCTAAAATATAAATACGTTTCTTAGTGATATGCCAAGCTGTCACTGAGTCCTTGTATTGTCAGCGGTTTTTCAGCGATCTCGGATGCGCCATGTTGCTTAAGACGTCACCTGCCAGGATGTCCAATGATTCCTTGTATTGACTGACGTTCTTACGTGATCAGGAATATGCCTTTTATTGGATTGCGTTTTGACGCGATCAAGGATGCGCCTTTTATTTTGGGCGTTCTTACGTGATCAATAATGTGCCTTTCATTGGATGGCGTTCTTACGTGATCAAGGAAGCGCGATGTTAAGACGGCACATGTAAAGGTAAAAAAACGTCTGATTGGATTACGTAGTCCCGCAATATTTGTGCACGTTAAAAACGTTTGTGACTGCATCCAATTTTAAAAAGCTTGCGAATATGTATTATTTGCATCATGTTACATTGTTGACCCGTAGCTGATAAAGACCACCACATTCTCTTTTGCTGTATGTCTGGTTGAATCAACGAACTAAAGAAAAATGTTTTCATGCATAGGATATTTCTAGGCAAGTGCAAATCTCTACAGTCCATGTTTAATATGTTTGTCAACAATATGTTCCTTTTTCTTAAAAAATTAATGTTGTGTTTAATGTTGAATATATCTAATTAATAAATAAGCGCTATTGTGTTTGAATAAATTAATCAATATGCATTTATCTTTATCATATGCTAAATATATGATGCCGACTTCTTCTAAATGTAATTTCGTTGTATATTTTATTAAAGGTTCATTAGACACTCACATTATAAATCAAAAGCTTGGATTTTGTCTCTAGTTAGATAGTCCATTGTTTAACCAATACGTTTATTTTTTCTTCTGTTCTAAGAAAATGTAAGTAATTTTCTTACTCCTCGCAAAGCCTCTGAGTTTCATGTGAGTACATTCTCCAGCTTTCTCCAGTTTGTGTAAAGGGTCTTTTCATATGTTAATGATGGTGTATTGTGTTGTTTTACGGTTGTGGTGATGGGGGTTTCGTCTATATTTTCAATATAGCTAACCCTATTTTATTTTCAAGTGTTTGAAGCTTTTTAAGATTGATATCAGTATATGTTAATCTTGTTGTTTGTAGTAGTGTCTATTACATACAGTTATGTTAAAAATATAGGATACTGTCCCTTGAATCCAAATGTTGTTTTTTGTATCATGTATGAGATCCACATAGTTTAATCTTCAAATATATTATTGTTAGCATATTTTCTCCCCCCCCCCTCCTAAAAGGACTTTAAACCATATTCATTGTTAAATAAAAATGTCTTTACAATAAAATATTAACACAATAATGTCTCTTAAAGAAAATAGACTTTATTTAACACGTCAATATAAATGTGATTTCAATTTTTTTTAATTTGACAAAGTACATGTAGATATACCAACAAGTTTAAAATATGTGTTAGCATATGTAATGTTGTTAAAGGGACAGTTTAGAAAATATATAATGTTTGTCATTATTCTAAAAGTCAATTCTGTAATATCAAGGATATCAAATGTTTCTCAACAATTGAACATTTGTCTGGGTTTATTTAAATTTGCTATCTAAACTTATGAGGTTGGTGTGCTCATTTCTTCCATCTTGAAGAGTGCTTGTAATCATTATACAATTTGAGCACTAGAGGGCATTTTGATAGCATTTGTATATGTAAAACCTTGGGCTCATACAGCATATTATTGACCATGTATTGATCATTGATATCTAAAATGTTGTTATGTCAGAACAACAAATAAGTGGTCATTTTTCATAGTCATAGATACAAGGGTAAGCACATAAGTCACACATGTATTTCTCCATGTTTTGTTGTTTCAAACTTTATAATGCGTAATACAGTGTTTTCTTTGTAATCAATAATTTTCTGACTGTCCCTTTAAGCTGTGTTATTGGCATTCAAACAGTAATATGCCATCATGGAAAATTGTTATGGTAATTGAGTTAGCGATTGGGGAAACAGTTTGGACATCACATCACAGAAACCAATCAATATCATGAACAAGGATAGGTATGTGATGATGTGGTTTTCACACACTTATAACCCACACTCTGCAAACAATCTGCCTCCATGGACCCGGCCCCATAGAAGTCGATTATATACAGAGTGTGGTCCACAAGTGTATGAAAACCACATCATCACATACCTATCCATTACACATTAAATTAAAAAAAGCAGTGAAGATGAAAAAAATACTTACTTCCTCTTCCTTCCCCTCTTCCCACGGGGCTGAGGCTCTGGGAGAGGCAACTGCCGACTCCGAAGAGTCCTCCTTGGAGCTGTTGTGGGAGGAGTGGAAGGAAGAGTACTGGGACGACCAAGGTGAGGAGTAGATGGCTGGGGAGGAGAAGATGGATGAGGAGGAGAAGATGGCTGAGGAGGAGGATGAGTAGATGGCTGAGGAGGAGGAGGAGTAGATGGCTGAGGAGGATGAGATGGGCCGGCAGGAGGAGATGGCCCAGCAGCAAGAGGCCCAGCAACAAGAGGCACAGCAACAGGAGGTAGACCAGCATGCGCCTCCCGGAAAAAAGTGAACATTTGTTGATGAAGATTAAATATTCTTGTTTGGCCTTCTTCTATTCTATTCAGTATGTTTATGATTTCATTTTGGCCTTGAATAATCTGATTTTGGCCATCAAGTATTCTGTGTCGTCCTTCTATATTTTCTATCCGGGAGGTACGCATCTGGTCTATGTACTCCAGTAGAACCCGCACCTCCGCTATTTCCTCTTGTTGTGCATGTTGAACCCGTGCACGGCGGAGTGCGGGTCTTTGAGGGACCTCGGGTTCCGCGGGTTCCTCCTGTGCTTCCGGGGCCTCTTGATCATCTCCCGTGCGCTGTTCGTCACGGGGGGCCTCTTCCCTCCGAAGTGGAAATTCCTCACCACCACTCTCATCCCGGGGAGATGCAGGAGGCTGTGCTGCCTCGTCCCCAGACTCTGTATATAAAAAAAAAAAGAAAAAAAAATGTATATATTAGCATATTTGCAAATAAAGGTTTAAATGACTTAGCTTACGATACAATTACAAATGCAGAATCATTAATCCACTTTGAAATCTAACAAACAATCAATACGATTTCATCTTTTTCATAAACCGTGTTTGTGATATCTGGTCAATGTGAATGTTTTTGCGTTTTTTTTCAGTCTGTTTAAATGCACACCTAACCTATAGCCTAGATACTGATGTAACCGCAAAGTAATAGAATGCGTGTAAACAACGTTATAGCATTAATCTGATCCTTAACACATGAAACCCAATGTTTTATCTTTCATGATTTAGAAGCATACATTTTGTATCAACTTTCGAATGTACTTTTCTTATCTAATTCGCTTCATTCTCTGGATATTCTTTGCTGAAAAGCATATCTAAATATGCTTATAAGATGCTGATTGTTAGCTGAATATAGCTGCCTCCTGTGATTGTTTCACCGTGTGCATGGCTATTTCTTCATTAAAATATATCTCAAGAATGAATCAAATGAGGTAATATAAGTACATTTGAATGTTTTGACAAATTGTATTCGCTACCTCAATCATGAAAGTAAATGTTTGCGTATAGTGTCCCTTGAAATACATTTGTATGTGAAATTATTGTTCAATAAGCTTACCGTCAGATGAGAGTGGCAGGTTCCCGGTATCGATTCCTCCGATACCGACTACTTCCACCTCGGAGATGCTGGGACGCAACATTTCCTCCCATCGGCAGTAGTCCATTTCAATGGCAGGGCCGCCACCGGTCCCTGCGGCATGTCGGGCCTCCAGGCTTAACTTTTTTTTCAGTTCAAGTTTACAGTCCCGGTACCGATGTTTGATAGAATCCATATTGCGGTTCCGGCCACCCACTGCATTGACTGCATTCCTAATCTCGTTCCAGAGCCTCCTCCTGTCAGTCGGGGTGGTCTTTTGGTGCTGCAGCATCCTATGCCTGGCCATATAGGCCTCTACGAGGGCCTCCTTCTCCTCCATCGAAAACCTCGCCTCCCTGGTCGCCTTGGCCTTCCCCTGTGATGATGCCCTCTGTTTCCCGGACTGTGAAGCCCTACTCTGACCGCCACTGGGCCCAGCCACTTGGTCATCTTGAACCAAGTGGCTGGGTCCACCCACCGCTTCCACCCCCGCTTCCTGCCCCCCTTCCTGCCCTGTTCCTCTCCCCCTCCCTCTACTCCCCCCTCTACCTGTCCCCTGCCTGGCCTCCATCTCTTCCCTAAACTAAACCCCAAATAATCAAACAAAAAGTGAGTGTGATGAAATTAAAGGGGGTCAAAATAAAGAACTAAAAAGACAAAAAAGGTGCTTAAAGTGTGAGAGGGATGTAAAAAACAAAGAGGGTAAGGAGTCTTTAAATAAACGAAAAGAATAAGACTAAAAGGAGGATATGTAAACTAAATGTAACTAGGGGATGGGTATGGGATGGGTATGGGGTATGGGATAAGAGTAAATGGGATGAAAGGGAATGGGACTACAAGGAATGGGGTATGGAGTGTAGTATGAGGGGGTAGGGGGTATGGAGTGTATGTAGTGTTATTGATAAGTGTATGTATGTATTGAATGTGTTTGCGTGTAAATGTGTTAAGTGTACAGAAAAATCACTCGCTCGCTAACTCACACTACTTCTAATTCTCACTAACAAACACTCCCACTAACGCTCACTAACTACCACTAACTGACGCTCACACTAACAACTCTCACTAATAACTCCCACTAACTCACTCACGCTCCCACTAACAGACTCTCTCCCACTCCCACTAACTACCACTAACTCACTCACTCTCTCACGCTAACACTACCAACTGACTCTCTCACGCTAACACTAACTCTCAAAAATTCGCAAACTCTCTATTCTTAAACCTCCAATCTCCAAAGACCCAACAGCAACACAGTCAAAGAAGCCATGCTTGTGTGGTGCTTATATACCCTGTGTAAATGTTTAATGATGTACCTATTTGCGTTGTAAATAGTGTTCAGGTGTGCTTTATTAGCAATTAATATTATTGCAATGTGTATTAGGTGTGTGAATTTGCGCATGCTCATTTTGAGTTGGTATTTGTGGAATGTGTAGAATGCGATGATGTCATAGTGGTCGTTTTCTCTAACATTGTCCAATAGTATTCTTTTTAAATGTGAATTTGCGATGGAGTGTTCTTTGTGAAGTGTTGTATATGTATGTTTGTCCTAATATATAGTGATATTGAATACGATCTTTTTTCTAGTGTATGTATATCATTTTTAATCCTTGTTGTTATTTAGCGATTTTCCGCATCTTAAAGTATATGCGTATTCCCCGTATAAAAATTTTATTAAAACATCCCCCGCTTGTGAATGTGTAATGCTTGTGTGATTTGTTGATTGATTGTTGTTGTGACATTTGCGGCGTGTTATTGTTGTGCATGATGTGGTATGCGTCATATGACTGAGCTGTGCGTATTCTCGCGAGATCGAGTGTTAGGTGAAAAAAGCTATTTTTTTGCTTTCCCATTGATCTCTATGGGAGACTGTCTTACGCGGGCAGTATTACGCGTGTGACATACACGCGTTAGGAGCATCGTTAGATGGTCTTATTTTAACTCTAAATACCGGAGTCAAACAATGCCGTGCGTTAGACATAAAACACGCGTGGCGTTAACAGCCCTTTTACCGCCGAACTCTAAATCTAGGCCTAAGACAGTTGGCAAGTATGATGTTGTAAGTTTCTATATATACCCTGATGACTACACGGCTCTGTATAAATATGATGAGTATGTATACTCTGGTGAATATGTTGTCCTGTATAATGATGCAATATCTATACACTAATAGGCTAGCTGCACTGTATTTATAATGATGATAAGTATCTATACACATAGGCACACGACCTATGTATAGACTGGCCACCTGCTGCACCAAGAGTCATTTGTGTATTAATGAACTATGCTTTCTATTTGAAGTTTTCAGAAGCCAATAAAATACTATAATTAAATAACCTGATATATTAATGTAATGATCTGGGATTTCCAGACTAGACTGGAATATTAAATCCTTATAAGACACAACTGAACCATTAATTAAAGTAAAACAATGGCAGCATTTTTTTATTTATTTTAACCAATGAATAGAGGGGGAGATAGAGCCAATATGTGTGACTGCAATAATGAGGAGAGAGGGAGAGAGACCATGTCTGCTAACAGTGCTGAGAGGAGGGAGGCGGCATGGGTGTTTCCAATGAATTCATTATCTAATTTAAATGGAATTGTCTCAATATTTCATCTCTGTGTTCTTTCCAAATAGACCTTAAATATATTGTGTGCATTGTTTATTTGTTTTATAAACTACATAATGCTACTTACATTAAAGGGACATGAAAGTTATATTTAAACATTCATGATTCAGTCAGAACATGCCATTTTAAGATATTTTCCAATTTACTTTTTGTTATCAAATTTACTTAATTCTCTTGGTATTCTTTGATGAAAAGCATACCTAGGTAATCTCAGGAGGCAATAATAGAATGCTGTAACACATTACAGCATTTTCGTTTTGCACCTTTATGTCCCTTTAATTATGTTTACTACATGGAAAGAAGCTAATTATTTGTTTTGCCGCTGATCTTTAAAATGTATAATCAAAATGTTATTCAACAGAATAACTTATTGCAAGTGGATGGAAAAAGCCAATGTTTAAACAATCTGATTCCACCACAGAAATATTAAATATTCTCATGGAAATTTTGGAATATTAGCTGAGGGAAATTAACTAATCACGCTGCAATTTACCCTTTGTTTGTAAGTAGGGCACAGTATCCTTCATACACAGTTTTAATCTCTACAAATGCTCCAACAGCTGAATAAACATCCTGTTTAATTTTCTTCTATGTAAATAATGACAGTATTTTATTTTTTTTAGCTATGTCTCTTTCTGTAATATATATATATATATATATATATATATATATACATACAGTATACAGTATATTATATCTTTAACAAGTATATATTATATCTTTAGATATGTTATTTTTCGCTATTTTTGGGGGCTGTAATTAAATTAAGTTTAATACCTTATAGCAGTGGTCTCAAAGTACCGGCCATGTTTGGCCCTTTAAGACAGTTTAATCTGGCCCTCCCTTGTTTATTAGGTAAAATATTAATTTGGCCCCAATTTTTTTAAGGGTTCTAAGAGGTGTTGTTGATCTATATAGGCACTCACAAGGTAAATATAAAGACAAGCATGCATTGTCCAGTGCAGACTCTCATTATGCACTGCTTGGATAACATGATTACTTCACTTGGCACTCACAAGATAAATATACACTGTGAATGTACAGTATTTTGTGGACTATAACCCGTGCCATGCACTACTACTTTGGTAAATGTCACTTCCAGTTTCTAGTATATCCAATTGCAGAGCACTCACTCTGTTCAAGTGGCCCCTATGGGAAAAGAACACTTGGCCAGTGTCCCCTGGATACAATGAGCTTTATACACCTGCCTTTTAGAAACATAATGACTCCCTCAGATATATGCCTTCCAAAACTTGCCAACGGTTCAGTTTTTCCTGGGACATTCTCATTTTGACCTCCTGCTCCATGGTAGAACTATCCTTGTTTGTCTGTTCCTCATTGTAGATATCTGTCTTGAGATGTGAGATTGGCATAAAAGCTTGAGTTGGAATCAGACATGACATCTTCTTTGATTGTATGTGCACTTCACACTAGAACAGCAGAATAATAAAATAATATGTCTAATCTGGGGCATATTGTGAGCAATTTACATTGTTTCTTTGGAGGTGGAACCATTTTGTGGGAGTGGTCAGTACTTCCATAACCTGCTGACTTGACTGCTCTACTACAAAAGCACTGCTGGATGTTATTTTGCATATGCTGTCAGAGCTACTGAAACAAAAAGATTTTTTTATATGTCTAAACCAGCAATGCACCACTGGTCTGAAGCTGTGTGCAGCGAATCAGGTGCAGCATATGCATATACAGCAATTGCAATTACCAGCTGTGTTCAGATCTGGATTGACAGTTTGGATTGACAGTTTATTACATCTAGGAACTTGTTAACCCCTTAAAGACCACAAAATACCCTGTACGTTGCTGGTAATTAAGGGTTTTCCGTCACGTAATAGCGCAGGACTCACTGCCGGTGGCAAGACCCTGCTATTATAACCTCCATCCAGCAGGCCTCCTATAATAGTGTGCTATTAAAAATGCAAGCTCCATTGAAAGACCAGCGAGTGCACAATGTTAAGAGGTTAAAGGATACAGTATATCCTCATTTTGCTAGAGATTTGAAATGAGCTCAAACTTATTGCTATATGCACTTCACATTATTCTTGTGTTATTGATAAATAAAGATAAATTACAACTAAATTGACAAATTATTTTTGGTCCCCTTCTCTTCTAAGTCTAAACTTCCTTAATAAAGACCCATGGGCTTTAGTATTTTTTGAATGCTGATGACACCCAAATCTACCTCTCTAAACCAGACCTATCGCCTTTCTTGCTAACCCGTGTCAATAACGGTCTTTCTAATACTGTATCCTGGATGTCCTCTCACTACCTTAAAAAGATATGAAACACAAAAATGTTCTTTTGTGATTAAGACAGAGGGGCATATTTATCAAGCTCTGAATGGAGCTTGATGCCCTGTGTTTCTGGTGAGCCTGCAGGCTCGCCAGAAACAGCAGCTATGAAGCAGCGGTCACAAAGACCGCTGCTCCATAACCTGTCCGCCTGCTCTGAGCAGCGGACAGACATCGCCGGAAATCAACCCGATCGAGTACGATCGGGTTGATTGACACCCCCCTGCTGGCGGCCCATTGGCTGCTGGTGCAATGCTGAATACGGCGAGCGTATTGCTCGCCGTATTCAGCAAGGTCTGGCAGACCTGATCCGAACTGTCGGATAAGGTCCGCCAGACCTTGATAAATAGGGGCCAGAGCATACCATATTAAAAAAAACTTTCCAATTTACTTCTATTATCAAATTTGTTTAGTTCCCATGATTTTCTTAGTTAAAGAGATACCTAGGTAGGCATCGGGAGCTCTACATGGCAGGAAATAGTGCTGCCATCTAGTGCTCTTGCAATTGGATAACATTTTTGCAATTAAAGATACAAAGAGAACTAAGAAAAATTGATACTAGAGGTAAATTATAAAGGGCCATATTACGAAAGGGGTGTATTGCGGCTGTTTGTGCACATCGGAAGGAACAATCGTATTACAAGTTTAAAGTAAATGTGAACATGTGAGCGCAATCGTGATTTACGCTAGAATGATTACCGCGACCTCAGAGCTCTGGTTAACTGTTACACAAAACAAAAAAGTGTCACAAAACACATTACAAATACATTTAAAAGTACAGTTACACTCATAAAAACACTGATATGATATGTTTATATGTGTTTACATATGTGTTTATGTATTTATATGTGTATATGTATTTACAGACATATAAACACATTTAAACACATAAATGCATATGTATACATAGACATATATATGTGCATTGGAGCCCTTTGCAGTCAAGTAGATTAAAACATGTTAACATGGGGGAATACATTAACGCGGTCGCAATGTTCTAACTTCAGCTTTTTTGTGCACATCAGTTTAGCGTGCGAGCAAAAACTTTTTACTTTTAACTTGTAGTATGCACGCTACCCAACACATTCAAAAAGTATATTTCTAGCACAAGCGGGAGCAATAAATAGCGCTCTACACGTAATCTAGCCCAAAGTTGTTTAAAATTGCATGCTCTATCTGAATCATGAAAGAAAAATTTTGCGTTTCATATCCCTTTAAATAACTTTCCAATTTTCTATTATCTGGTTTGTTTCGTTCTATTGGTATCCATTGTGGAAAAGCATACCTAGGTAGGCTCAGGAGCTGGGAGCTACTGATTGGTGGCTGCACATATATGCCTCTTGTGATTGGCTTATTAATCTGTTAAGCTAGTTTCCAGTGTGGCATTGCTGCTCCTTTAATAAAGGATACTAAGAGAATGAAGCAAAATTGATAATAGAAGTATATTGGAAAGTTGTTTAAAATTGTATGCTTTGCCCCTTTAAGCTAAATATCTCTAAAACTGAGCTCCTTATTTCCCCCTACTTCCAAACCCTGCCCCCCGACCCCCCCCCCCCCCCCACACACACACACACATACACACACACACTTACATTATTAATCCCAAATGCCTGATGCTTTGGGGTCACACTTGACTCTACCATTAACTTCTCACAACCAGTCACATCTTCACATCCAGTCTTTGGCCAATAAGTGATGGTTTTACCTTAAAAACAGCTCCAGGGTGCGTGTCCAGGAGGCTGTCATGATAGGTAGCAATATTGGGAGCTGTGAAGCTTGGCTGTTAATTACTCCAATTATCCGCTGCATCTAAGGAAATCCTGTTATTACACAGTCTGAAATAACTTCAGCATTCCTTTCTACACAAATTAAGGTGGCTCTTTTCCATTGACTCCCCCTCAATACACTGGGAAATTCTGTGCTATTTAACTATTTCCTTTTTGCTGCCTAGCCTAGTTTGATAAAATGTGTTTTACCACTTATACCTTTAATAGACATGGAGGAGATGTATCTAGCTGTAAAGGCCTTATTTGTAGACTTTGAGAAAAAAATAAAAAAAATAATCGACAATATTCTTATGCCGGAAATTAATATTCCCTTGAATAAAGCAGACCTACAGAGAGATGTACAACTGACTACTGAACAGTTCTTTACCTACCGGAGTCCTAGCCTATACATTGAACTCAATCCTGAAGAGGGGCAGACTGCAGAGTTTCTTCTTATGGCTCTTCCTGTATTAAACCCACCATTGGAGCTTATAGATGCTCGCACAGGGACACAGGAAGGAGTCTTCACTCACCAACGTCCTACGGATAATTGTGGTATTGAAGGATACCCAGTTGCTATGCACAGGAGAAAGACTGGTGCAAAGTGGTCCTTAGTGATGTGCAGGGGGATGCGGCCAGTTCCCTGGGACATGGTGCGACTTTATGTGGGTCCAGCGGAGCATCTGGATATTAAAGGGACATTAAATACTAAATAAATGCTAGATAGAATGATGCATTTAAAGAAAAGATCAGTCTGAGAATAATATGTATATGTATTTTTTTAAAGTTTCATTAGCTGTTAAAATATTGACAAAATAAGTGTAAAGTTTTAGTGTCTATTAAACAATGGGAGCTGCCATGTTGTAACTTAGGTTACCTTCTCTGCTGGGGCCAGTTAGGGACAGTTATAAATAGGTCACTAGAGTGTGCGCCAATGGCTGTGTGGAATATAACAGTGTTCTGCTCACAATTTCTGAATGGAATTACAGGAAAAGGGGGCACAATAAATAATGAAAGTATATTGCAGAGGGTTTTTTTATATATACAATTTATCATTTTATATTACTATCTCAAAGTGTTTAATGTATCTTTAAGGGTCTGGAGGAGTGGAGCAGTGAGGGTCCCCACAGTAACACCAGGGGCTGCTGGCTGGGGAGTTTAAGATTTAAACTCGTCTTTACCTATTCATTCATAGTTTAAGATTGATACTAAGCAGTATATCATCATTGGGCACCAGAAATATATCTCTGCATTTGGAACTCGGCAGATGGGGATAACTGTAAGATCATTCAGAACTGGAATAGGGTAAAGAAAAATGTTTTTACTGATGTGAGTCTTTCTAAGGTGCCTTTCCTTGTTTATAACTTTTAATGACATTTCCTAGTCTGAAATAATTGCTTGCTAATTTTTACAAGACTTGTAAGGATTACAATTGATAAGTTTCAGTTACTATATATTCGTGTTAGACACTGCAAGAAGATCCCGTCCTACTGTAATTTTATGTTAGAGGTGACATGAGTGTTTTTGTATAAGAGGGTCTTGAGTATGTCTTATATAAAATAGTAAGTGCGTGCTGCCACTGGGTTACACAAATTACAGTTCTTATGGAATATTAGGGGATTGACATTTAGCTTAGACCTAGACCCTCTTTGTGACCAATGCCTTTTCCTATCATTTGTTTTCTTTAGTTTATTCACATGTGCAAAATGCTGGATACAGATGTGTCGTATACGTTGTAGAAAGCTAATGGGGTATGTAAATGGCTCTCACCAGATGTCATGTAAGTACGCAACAAAGATTTTCAGAGCTAGGGTTCATATACATGATTGATGACATCATAGACTTGTTTTGGTTTTGTTGCTTGTGATATGAGAGTTTATACTGGATTTTAGGTATTCATATCATCCCCTCTTGCTAGTATGTTTATTCTAGTAGAGTGAAGCCCCAGAATGGCGTCTAGCAAGAGGGGGTAAACTACATAATAGGCATATTACACTGATAGTGAAAACATATTGTTATTTTGTAAGCCATTATACAGGTATACCCCGCTCATACAGCGGGTTAGGGACCGGAGGCCCGCTGTAAAGTGAAAACCGCCTTAAAGTGAAACAAGGAGGTTTTAGCTTTCTTTTCACTTGCCAGTGTGTTTAAAAGCTTGAAAACATGTTTGAACTAACATATATTAGGTGTGCAATAGCGCTATATTTAGTTTAACACTAGCACAGCTCAGTATTCAATTAGTATTCAATGAATACTGTACCTGTAAAATAGTGACAATGACTGTAGTAAAATTTGCCAGACTATAGCACTGAGACACAGTTTGCACTGAAATGCTGTAAACAGAGTGAACTGCGCATAACAAAATGGGCCCAGTCACCTTTCACGCAATCTCATGATGATTACAGCACTATTTCAAAATCCTTGGAGGTTGAACTTCAGCTCCACAAAGCGCTGTATTAGCGAATCGCTGTAAAGTGAAGCGCTGTAAAGTGAGGTATACCTGTATCTGAACAGCTTTGTCTTCATTAATGTTAGCCCCCTAAAGGTGGAAGACACATTTTCTTTTATAAATTGTCCTCCTTAATTCTTTATATCATAAATAGATGTTCAATATCCAGGTTAGCTACATACTAGGCATATTACATAAATAAACAAGAAAAAGTGAGGTTTCATTGCAGAAAAAGCTTAGTTAAATGGACATGAAACCCACATTTTTTTCTTTCATGATTCAGAAAGACAATGTGATTTTACACAAATTTCTAATCTCCTTCTGTTATATAATTTGCTTTGTTAAAAAAAAATATATATTAAATAAAAAATGCTCTAGAATTTGCCCACAAAAGACACAATTAAGATTTTAATTCTCTCTTTTCATCATTTCCTTGCTTGACTTTTGCAACTCCATCTTCTCTGGTCATCCAAGCTACCATCGATCTCCCTTACAATTCATAATGTATACCTCTGCCAGGCGGATCTTCCTTACACGTCGCTTCTCATCTGATGCACCTCTCTGCCAATCCCTTCACTGGCTTCCTCTAACCTCCAGAATAAAACACAAAATCCTAACTCTAATATACAAGGCCCTCAAGAACACTGCTCCTCTCTATATCTCCGACCACGTCTCCAGATAGACTAATATACATGTATAGTTTAAATAGACTAATGCACATGTATAGTTTCAACACATAGATAAAGTCAGCTCTGAATCAGCAATGTAGTACTGGTTTGGAGCTTAAATGGACAGCCTAGTCAAAATTAAACTTTCATGATTCAGATAGCGCATGCAATTTTAAACAACTTTCCAATTTACTTTTATCATTTGTTTGCTTAGTATCCTTTTTTTTTGAAAGCTAAACCTAGTTAGGCTCATATGCTAATTTCTAAGCCCTAATTTCTAAAATGACAGTTCTTATGTGCCATATAGATAACATTGTGCTCACTCCCGTGGAATTATTTATGAGTCAGCACTGATTATCTAAAATGTAAGTCTGTAAAAAGAACTGAAATAAGGGGGCAGCCTGCAGAGGCTTAGATACAAGGTAATCACAGAGGTAAAAAGTATATTAATATAACCGTGTTTGTTCACTTCTTTTGGATTGCATCCCTCTGCACGTCACTCCCTCACAAATCACACTAATTCACTCACCAACATATGGATAAATATTTTACTTCACAAACCAGGACTTCTCCTTCGGTCATGGCGGCAAGGCAAAGAGACAAAAAAAATAAAAATGTACAAGAACCTACAATAGAAACACATTCAAGCTTTAATGTGCCTCAGATAAATGAATCAACTGACATACAAGTAGTTCTTAAAATAACCAAAGCTTTATCCCCTAAATTTGAAGAGCTTCGGTGTGAGATTAAACATGACATGAATGTCATAACTACTGAAATACGCCAATTTTCAAATAGGATCTCTGAAGCCAAACAGAGAATTTCTGACCTAGAAGATACTATACAGAGTCATAACACCACATTGGCTGATATAAATACTAAAATAGTTAAATCTGAATTGAAGTTGGAGGACTTAGAAAATCGAGCGAGAAGGAACAACATTAGATTAATAGGAGTGCCTGAGGAGAAACAATATGAAGACTTAAACAAACTACTGACAGTAACAATACCACACCTACTACAAATGCCGCAAACACAACCCAAAATTATAATTGAAAGAATACATAGGTTAGGATGGCGAAATACAGAAAAGGGCAGGGATAGACCAAGACCGATTATCGGCAAATTACTGAACTACCAGGATAAACTCACATTGCTACAATACTTTAGAAAAAAACAACCCATCTTCCTGGGAAATTCCAAAATACTGCTTTTTCAGGACTTCTCGGCTGAAACATCAACCAAGAGAAGAGAACTTTCGCCAATATGTACTAGGTTGATAAACCAAGGGTACCAGGCTGTCCTAACATACCCAGCTAAATTAAAAATCACAATTAACAATAAAACTCAGGTTTTTGAAACACCTAAAGAAGCGGAAAGTTACATAGCACAGGTAATACCCCCATAGTAAGGAAAGATGAAAGGAACAAATGGAGGTGTAGGTAAAATGGATCAAAAGGAAGGAGTATTAGAGAACAAGACCAGGGTAGGTAAAATGTTGTACAGTAATTTTAAGGAAGGGTTCTTACCTTGTTTCTGTCTTTTTTTCTATTGGCTTATATTAGATGTTCAGCCCATAAACAGGGTTAATGACCTGGGTGGCACAGACGCAGGTCATGGGGTAATGGGGCAGGATAGGGATACCCGGAATCTTTTAAAATGCACAGAATATGACACAAATATAGGCTTGGGGGGAGGGACACGAGAGGAGGGGGGTTATTTTCATCATTTTTTTTTTTCCTTATTTTAGTTTAATCAATGGATACAGAGGTTAATTGTAAAATAGTTTCCTGGAATATAGGAGGGTTAACATCCCCTATTAAAAGAAAAATAATTATATCTCATTTAAGGAAATTAAACACTGATGTTGCCTTCCTTCAGGAAACCCATATGAAAATAGAGGAGGTAATTAAACTTAAAAAATCATGGGTCCAGCAGTTTTCCTATTTCCTGCAAGAGGGATTAAGAATGAACCTCAGCTACCCAAAAGACAAAACTGATATCAGTATTACAACAAATGATTAATATTTGCATCTATTAAGGTATTTGTTCACCTTTATAGGTGTTTTCCATTTGGCGCCTTTCCGATCACTCCCCTGGGCAATTCCGGTTAGCTGGCTATCGACTGAGGCTGTGAGAGTAGCCTGTGCAAGAAACAGCCTACATCGGGACCCCTTTGCAGAGGAGAGTTAGGCGCGGCGCTGATCTTCTGGTACTAATGTACGACACTCCTAATAGTTTGGAAGAAATCAGAAGACCGCCATTGCTTATTTTGCTTATTTGCTCTACGGACAGCCTGCGAAGGATAATCATCTCTGGATATCAATTTGGGAGCCTGTTCCACGGAGTTTCCAGTTACAAAATAGCAGCATTTTATTTTAAATTATTGGTTTGATCGCTTGTATCAACTTTTAAATTGTCTTTGTATTTTACCTGTTGAAGTATTTGTGTAATAGGTTTATGAATTATATGAATTAGGTGTAATAGGTTTATGAATTATATGAATTAGGTGTAATAGGTTTATGAATTATATGAATTAGGTGTAATAGGTTTATGAATTAGGACCGGTCCTTAGTAGATTTATTCTACAAGTAATATTATAGATTTATACACATTTTTATTTGCTTACACATTTTTATTTGCTTTTTAATCTGAAATAAATATGAAGTGAGAGGTTTATGAATTTTCCAATTAGAAGTATTTGTTTTTTTCTTGTTTTGTTTTTTCTTGCTTTTGTGAAAATTATAAATTGTGATTCAGATATTTTTTTACTTATGTGTGTTTCATTTCCATGGTTATAATCACATAATTTTTTGGAGGCAAAACACTGCCTCACAAGTGTGAAAACATAGTGGTCATTTAATTAGAGATATTTTATTCTATTTCAAGTTAGATATTTTTATTGCTGATACCTTTCTCTCTCCTCCCTTTTATCCTGTTTACTTCAGCATTTTTGCGCACTTATTTCTCCTTTTTTTCTACTTTTGCTCTTTGTTTGGAGGTTTTATTGGGAATCCTCCTTGTATATAAGTGTTTGTATTCAGGTCATATTGCGCTGGTCTCTAACTGTTTTTCTTTCCAAGAAATTTTTGCAGCTCCTGCTCTGGATAGAAAAGGGGGAGTAGCAATTTTAATTGGGAAAAAATTACAGGCTGTTTCCTCTATCCTCAAAATAGATCCAGGTGGGAGATTCTTATTAATACGTCTCAAGGTTGCTGGGAGCATATATACATTATGTAATATATATGCACCGAATAAAATTGACTATGACTTTTGGGATAATTTGCAATCCAAAATACTTACTAAGAGAGAGGGAATGCTAATAATAGGAGGAGATTTTAATATGACTCCGCATTATGTACTGGATAGACTAAGACAAGATGCTCGAGTACAAAGAACAAAAAAAGATAATTTAGAGAAAAAAAATTTCACTAGATTATTTTACAATCTAAATGTTAAGGATATTTGGAGGGTGTACAACCCGGATTATAAAAGCTATACATGCCTTTCAAAGGCTCATAAGACCCTCTCAAGGACTGATTTATTTTTGGTGGATGAGAAATTTCTAAACCTAAACACGGAATCTAAGATTCTTCCTGTGACAGTTTCCGACCATGCCCCAATAACCTTTGAAATACGCACACATAACCCTAAAAATAAGAACCTACGATTTCACTTCCCACGATATCTGGCCACAGACCCAGAATTTAAAACAATGCTAACTTTAAAATTTGAAGAATATGCTCAATTAAACAGTGAATATGTTAATCGGCCGTTGATTTTTTTGGGAAGCAGCAAAAGCAGTTATGAGAGGGGAGATTTTAGCATACAATATCAATAGAACAAAAAAATATAAAATGAAGGAGGAGGATATCTCAAAAACATTATCAAATTCCTATCATAACTACATACTTAATAAAACTCCGGAAACATGTAATAAATATATACAAGTAAAAGAAGAAAGAGATACCTTCCTCCTACATAAATCCACTCAAAGAGAACTAAAATTACAAGCACATTTATTTAAATATGGTAACAAAGCGGGTAAACTTCTTGCTAATCTAGTTAAACAGGATAAAGGAAGTGCATTAATTGAATCTGTTAGGAAAGGGGATAAATTATTTACAAAAACTGAGGAAATTTTAAAAAATAATGACAGAATACTATAAAGACCTTTATTCATTAAAGACATCAAACAAAAAAGAATGTGATAAATTTTGGGAAAAGATCTCCTGCCCAATCATAACAGAAGAATTAAATGAAAAGATGAATTCCCCTTTCACTGAGATAGAGGTAAGAAAGAGCATAGAGAACATGTCTATTAACAAGGCGTCAGGTCCTGACGGCCTGCCCAGTGAATTTTATAAAATACTATCACCAGTAATAGTTCCGCATTTAACAAGACTATATAATTATATATTTATTGAAGGTAATTCGCCATCCTCTGCCTTTGTGGCCTCCTACACAACATTAATACCAAAATCTGGAAAGGACTTAACACAGAAAGAGTCCTACAGACCTATAGCCTTGTTGAATGCGGACTACAAATTAATGACCTCTATTCTTGCCCAAAGAATGCAAATCCTTCTTCCGTCAATAATACACAAAGATCAAGCGGGATTTTTAACCAATAGAAATTCTTCAGCAAAGATCCGAGAGTTATTTCTTACGATGGATTATTTTAAGACAGAATCAAATACTGAGCTAGACAAAGGACAATATAAATGTGATAAGGCAGTAATAACCATCGACGCTGAAAAAGCGTTTGACTCAGTCCATCATGATCACCTTCTTTATACACTGACTAACTTTGGGTTTGGGGGTCAATTCTCTAAATTTATAGAAAACTTATATAGTAAAGCTTCTACAAAGATAATAGTGAATGCTAATCATCAGACATAGCTTTGGCCAGAGGTACAAGGCAGGTTTGTCCCCTTTCCCCTTTGCTTTTTGATATAGCAATAGAACCCCTTGCAATATTAATCAGACAGGAGTTAGAGGGGTTAATAATAGGAAAGAGAGAATTGAAGATAGCATTATATGCTGACGATATCTTAATTTACATGAGAAAGACGCAGACAAATATTCCTAAAATGATATCAATAATAAATCAATTTGGCTCTTTCTCGGGATATAAATTAAACGCATCCAAATCTGAATTATTTTGGTTAAAACGGAATGACCAATTTGAGAAAAACATACCATTCAAAATTGTTAAAGACTCATTCAGATATCTAGGGGTGGTAATATCCTCAATACCAGAAAAATGGTACAGCTTGAATATACCACCAATTATAAACTTAATTATAAATTCAATGAAGAACTGGCAGAACCTTCCCATCTCGCTCTCGGGCTGAATTGCCTTGTATAAAATGATTTTACTCCCGAAAATTTTATATATTTCTCAAAATATTCCAGTCCTCTTAAAGGAAAAAGATATTAAGATTTTAAAAACTGCGCTTAGAAAATTTTTATGGCAAAGTAGAAAGCCTAGAATTGCTTTAGAAAAACTTTGTTTACCTCAAAAACTTGGAGGCTGTGCTTTGCCAGATCTTCGTTTATATAATTTGGCAAGTCTGGCCCGAATAGTAGTAGATTGGATCTGCTTTAAAGATTATATAACTGATAATGATTTAGAAAAGAATATAATATTCCCTTATGCCCCAATAGCATTAATACATATGGACATCGGTAATATACCAAAAGAAATAAAAAAAATTAAATCTATTATTACTCCAATTAAGGCATGGTCAAAAATATGTAAATTATTAGAAATAGATAGAAGGGTATCTAGATATTTACCACTAAAGGGGAACCCTCAGTTTGAAGTAGGCCTACAATCAGTACCTCTACAAAGGTGGCAAGAAGTAGGTATAGAAAAGATTATTCAATTAATAGATACAACACGAAGGCATATAAAATCATTTGCTGATCTAAGAATGGAGTTTGATCTCCCCCAAAAGGATTTTTATATTTATCTGCAGGCAAGACATTATGCTTGGAAGCTAATAAATAATTCGGGCTGGAATTGGTCACTAGGATTATTAGAGAATTGGTTGGCACAGGCCAAAAGAGGGCGGATATCAATGACCTACTGCTATCAAATATTAAACTTAGAAAAAGGTAGAAATAATATAACGAGAATACAATCTAAATGGGCGATTAGCTTAGCACCAGAACAAGTTGAAGTAGAAGGTATTCAAACATCTCTATTGGAAGTGAAGCAAACAACCCTCTCTGCCACATGGAGAGAATCCCATATAAAACTTCTTTACATGACGTATTTCACTCCTGAAAAAAGCTACAGATGGGGGAATTTGCACTTCAACAAATGCCCGAAATGTTCAATGAGGGCAGCCAATCTTAAGCACATGATCTGGGACTGCCCAAAATTAAAAGGGATATGGAAGAAGCTGGAATATTGGTTGAATAGAAAAGTGGGAGCCTCCCACCTGGATCTTTCATACATAAATATAATATTTCTCGGATTAGATTCAAGAATTCCCTCTGATAGGAAAAAAATTGTTAATGTTGCCATTTTAGCAACTAGATATTTGATTTTCAAGAAATGGAAAGAAACATCAGTTCCATCTATGTCAGAAATTAAAAATTGTATAAAAAAACAGTGCATTTTAGAGCAATATAACACGAAACTATATGACACATCAGCGGTGCGCAGTTTTTTTTAAAAATGGTCATCTTTTATAAAAATATTTCCTAAACAAGAAATTGATCATTTAATATATCCATTTAGAAATTCAGAATTCGTTATCTTAGGGTATGGTAAAAAAAGGGAATAATGATTGTCCGGCTAACCATTGTAGAAAGAACAGAAAGGGAAAAGGATAAAAAAAAAAAATTTCCCCCTTCCCCCCTCCCTCCTCTGGGAACGGATAAATTAAATAAGTCACTATTTTTTATTATATAGGAAGACTGGCGGGTCCCCTAGTAAAGTAAAATAAAAATGAACGATTCTTGTTGAATTATGAGATGTAAGTTTAATATATTTATTGTTGTTTTGCTTTTGTTCTTTATGCTGAAGTCTCACAAAAATAGTTAAATTACGACTTGGAACGAGTTAAATAACAAGGACAAAGTTAGAACTTGTTGTCTCTTTTTCTTTGCCTTTTTATTTTTCTTATACAACTATAATTGGATTAGATTGTCAATTTACCCTGAGGGGTATAATAAGATGCTGTATATGTAACAGATGTAAATATTAAAATGTCTTGTGTTGTAACCAATGAAAAAAAAAAAAAAGAGAGAGAGAGAAAATGGAAGAAAAAAGAGAAAAAACTCCAGCAGTGTATGTTCTCTATTAAGGAGGCCATCTATGGGCAAAATGATGTCTAATATATATAATGATGTAATCATGTCTGTTTTGTTTTGTTTTTTTTTTGTTAGTTTTTTGTTTTTTTATGTCATGCTATGCTATATGATATTTGGCCCTGCATGGCGCAATATTTGCAACCTGATTGTTATGCATCCACTGTTGGTTATAAATAAAAGATTTTAAAATATAACCGTGTTTGTTATGCAATGGGGAATGTGTAATAAAGGGATAATCTATCTTTTTAAACAATAAAATATCTGGAGTAGGCTGTACCTTTAAGATCAGGTGTAGAAAATGGGAGTAGCTTCTAATCATTGGCTATGTACAGCTCAGGATTGGCAGTGTATTACATTTAAATATTTTGTTTAACCCATTATGGCAACTAGTGCAATAAAAAAAATGGGTATTAGAGTATTTTCTCAAAACAGCTTTATGTCTCTTGTGTTGTTTATTGCTAAATAAAGATTAATTATAAATAAATTACTATTAAAAAGTAAATAACTTAGTCTTAGAACAGAGCACTTTTTTAATGTTATATAAAGCAACATGCTAAATATGAAGGCCAAAAAAATATTGTATTTCAGGTTTTAAGTCCCTTTTAGGAAAATAAGCTTTGCAGATGAAGATTGTAACATACATCTTGCACATGTAGTAGTGAGACAGTGATTAAACATTTATGTCTTTATGTTCATTTTCCATGAAACTGTTTAGACTGTAAATGGGACTACATACGAAGATACTAGTAAACCTGCTGTGTATAGATAGAGATGTTCCACACAAGGCTTCCCTTAGACAGAATTTAAAGATACATGAAACACAAAAATGACTCAGACAGAACATAAAATTATAAATAAATTTACTTATATTATCAAATGTGTTTTGTTCTTTTGGTTACCGTTGTTGAAGCAACAACAATGCATTACTGGAAGCCATTATAACAGATTGGATTAGCCAATGACAAGAGGCATTTGTGGGCAGCCACCAATCAGCAGCTAGCTCACAGTAGTGCACAGCAGATCCTGAGCATACCTAGGTATGCTTTTAAACAAAGGATACCATGAGAACAAAGCAAATTACATAACAGGATCAAATTGGGAAGTTATTTAAATCTGCATGCTTTATATGAATCAAGAAAGTTTAATTGTTTACTTTATTTTCTCTTTAAATCATTAGAGGGTATAAATTATATAGTAACTATAAATATATTGTTTTGTTTTTATAAATGTGTTGGAAAGGTTACAAATCTTGCTACATTTTCCCACTCGTTTTTTCAATTAGATATTGATGTACATATTATATATCCATAGGAGGCAGATTAAAAGGAAAAACTAAACGTTTGTGATTCGGATAGTGTATGCAATTTTAAACAACTATACAATTTACTTTGTTTTCTTTGTATCCTTTTTTGAAGAGTAAGCCTAGGTAGGCTGATAGATTAGGAGCGTAAATGTGTCTTTAGCAGTCTATGGCAACAGTATCTGCAACAATGTATGATATTTCTATAAACATTGTTGCAAACACTCCTGGCTGATAGCTAAAGACACATGCACACTCCTGAGTTCAACTTAGATTATTCTTTAACCAAGGATACCAAGAGAACTAAACAAATGTGAAATGAAATGGAAATTGAAAAGCTGTTTAAAATGTTATTGTTTGAAAAGATAGATAATCCCTTTATTACCCATTCCCCAGTTTTGCATGACCAACACGATTATATTAATATACTTTTTACTTCTGTGCTTAACTTGTATCTAAGCCTCTGCAGACTGCACCCTTATCTCAGTTCGTTTGACAGACAGGCAGTTTAGCCAAATAGTGCCCTCTCATAAGTAACTCCACGAGCATGAGCACAATGTTATCTATATGGCACATATGAATTTACACCCTCTAGCTGTGAAATACTGTCAAATGCATTCAGATGAGAGGCGGCCTTTAAAATCTTAGAAATTAGCATATGAGCCTACCTAGGTTTAGCTTTCAACAAAGAATACCAAGAGACCATGGCACATTTTATGATAAAAGTGAATTGGAAAATTGCATGCCATTTCTGAATCATGAAAGTTTAATTTTGACTAGACCGTCCCTTTAATCCTATCAATAGACCATACTGTGTTTGATTTATTTGGTTTTGAGCAGGAGATTAATAAAGGGCAGTAAGCTATTTGAATTAATCCATGTAGTTAAAACTTTGCAATATTATTTTAGTATTTATTTGTCCCCCTTTTCCTGTAATTTAAAGGGACATGAAACAAAAAAATATATATTTTATGATTCAGATAGGGAATGCAATTTTTAAAAAGTTTCCAATTTACTTCTATTATCGAATTAGCTTTGTTCTCATGTTATTCTTTGGTGAACAGATATCTAGATCGGTAGCGTTGATATATCTGGAGCACTACATGACAGGAAATATTGTTCCCATCTAGTGTTCTTGCTCATTTTTAACATTGTTGAAAAATTGCTGCTATATAGAGCTGCAGACACGTGCCTGCTCCTAAAATGACCTCCCTGTTTTTCAACAAAGGGTAACGAAAAACGAAGACATTTTGATAATAGGAGCAAATTAGAATGTTTTTTAAAATTGTATGTTCTATATCAGGGGTCGCCAACTTTTCTGACCTCAGGTACCACTAAACTCACAATTTTGAATCCCGTGGACCACTAACATGATTTTTTTTAAAAGGTACAAACCTCTATAATGTGTGTGTATATATATATATATATATATGTATATTTATATTACACACATACGTAACTAGTATAACCATAGCTAAGTTTACATTATGTATCTAGTTACATATTTTTAAGAATTATTTTTTTTTAATTAAAGGGACATGAAACCCAAACATTTTCTTTCATGGTTCAGATAGAGCACTTTCCAATTTACTTCTATTATTTAATTTGCTTCCTTCTATTGTTATCCTTTGCTGAAAGGTTTATCTATGCAAGCTCAGGAGCAGCACAGAACATAGGTTCTAGCTGCTGATTGGTGGCTGCATATATATATATATCGATTGTGATTGGCTCACCCATGTGTTCAGTTAGAAACCATTAGTACATAGCTGCTCCTTCAACAAATGATACCAAGAGAATGAAACAGATTAGATAATAGAAGTAAATTAGAAAGTTGTTTAAAATTGTATTCTCTGTCTGAATCATGAAATACATTTTTGGGGTTTCATGTCCCTTTAACTAACTGAATGAAAGAACTGAGAGAATACTTCTAAATAACAGGCTGTGTCTGTGACTGGCCCTTGCAGTGTCCGCCGCCCATTTTGCTGCAAGGAGGGAGGAGTAGGACAGATGAATGCTTGTCCTGACTACTCCTTGACACACGCTGCGCCACGTTTCACAGGGTTGGGGCCACGCCCACGTGATGCCCGCTTAGTACAGAGAAAATGACTCTGAGTGAGACTGAGAGAGAGGGAAGATTCAAGAAGCAAACTGCCACTGTGTCCCTGGAGCTTTATATGCAAAGGTAAAGCACTTTAACCAGCACCTGAGGTTTATTATAAGTAGTATTTAATTAGAATGAAAAGATATAATGTGATTCACAACCTTAGTATAGCTTTTCTTTCTGATTAAATAATAGGAGAGGGGGAATATGTAGTGTGAATAAAGTTAATGGTTGTCAAAAGACTGCTAGCGATATTGGGTGATACGTTATGGAATAAATAAAGCCTGAGTGAAATACTGGATGTGCATCTGTATAATAACATCCAGCTCTATACAAAGACACAGCAGTGACACTGGCGCATGGGTATAGCCAGAGGAGGGCTGGTTATAGGATCAGTGGTATCTTCATCTGTATAATAACACCCAGCTATATACAAAGACACAGAAGTGACACTGGTACATGGGTATAGCCAGAGGAGGGCTTGTTATAGGGTCAGTGGTATCTGCATCAGTATAATAACACCCAGCACTATACAAAGACAAAGTAGTAACACTGGCTCATGGGTCTAGCCAGAGGAGGGCTGGTTATAGGATCAGTAGTATCTGCATCAGTATAATAACACCCAGCACTATATAATGAAACAGAAGTGACACTGGCTCATGGGTATAGCAAGACAAGGGCTGGTTATAGAATCAGTGGTATCTGCATCAGTATAATAACACCCAGCACTATACAAAGACACAGTATTGACACTGGCACATGGGTATAGCCAGAGGAGGGCTGGTTATAGGATCAGTGGTATCTGCATCAGTATAATAACACCCAGCACTATACAATGACACAGTAGTGACACTGGCACATGGGTATAGCCAGAGGAGGGCTGGTTATAGGATCAGTGGTATCTGCATCATTATAACAACACTCAGCACTATATAATGATGTTTTAAATTTGAAATGTACATTGGTGTCCTTCACAAAGGTCTTTACATTGGAAAATGACCACCACAGCCTTGGTCCGTGCCTATCCGTGCCTATAACAGGTGACGGGTGAGTGCCAACTTTTGAGCTGGAAACAGAGAGGCAGAAAGTGGGGAAAAAAATAATTATGTTTAAAAGGACCACAAGACTTCCAAGTTACCTCCCCAGTTCAGAATTATTCAAAACTACTTATGATCATGGATAGACATTGGAGTCAAAAATTAAGTTAATATAAGAAAGCTCTTAATATGGATGTGAGCCAACCACAACTACTGGCAATTACTATAATACTGGTGGGATATAGCTGATCTGCTGGATGGCAATTACTGGAATTCAGGTGGAATGGCTTTGTGCACAGGAAAATTATTAGAATGAAAAATAATTAATTTAAAAAAAAAAACAGATGATGGAGGGGAGGAAGACAAACAGTGATGTAAGTCCATCTAAAGGAATTACTACAAAGAGACAGGGAGACAAGGGAAGAAAATAAATTAAATATAAGAAAGATTTTTTTTTAAGATTTTCTTTTATATACTTTAATTCCACAATTTCAATCTAAGACTATACCAACCTCTGCTGGCTTTAGAAAGGAATCATCTTTCTCTAAGCAGCATGCCGGGCGAAAGGAGTTAAAAATACAATATAGCTGCGCATTGTGCAGTACTACACAACGTGCGTAGGGAGATTGTAATTTTACTTCTCCTCCATCAGTTTTCACAATGTCCAGCCAGGCACTGTAGGGAGTCGCGGCGCGACGGGGGTGAAACCATCAGAGGAGATTAATTCAAGGACCACCAACATCTTCTCGTGGACCACTGGTTTACGACTGCTGTTCTATATGAGCCATGAAAGAAATTTTGGGTTTTATGTCCATTTAAGCCTGAAAATTATACAATTTTAAATTCTGAGAACTGATGGTGCACGTGGCTAATAGAAAAAATTGCCACAGTTAAATGGACACTGTACCCAAATTTTTTCTTTCGCGATTCAAATAGAGCATGACATTGTAAGCAACTTTCTAATTTACTCCTATTATCAAATTTTTTTCATTCTCTTGGTATCTTTATTTGAAATGCAAGAAAGTAAGTTTAGATGCTGGACCATTTTTGGTGAACAACCTGGGTTGTTCTTGCTGATTGGTGGATAAACTCATCCACCAATAAAAAAGTGCTGTCCAGAGTTCTGAATAAAAAAAAAGCTTAGATGTCTTCTTTTTAAAATAAAGATAGCAAGAGAACGAAAAAAAATTGATAATAGGAGTAAAATAGAAAGTGGCTTAAAATTGCATGCTCTCTCTGAATCGTGAAAGAAAAAAATTGGGTTCAGTGTCCCTTTAAGGTGATAATGGATTCAAAATATTTTCAAACTCCCTAGTAACAGTATATAGTGCCCCTTTAAATGTGCTGCATTGCTTACAGTTCATAACTATTTTCTTAATCCCTGCAAGAAGGATAAACACATAGATAAAGTCCCAGTTGGGAGTGTCAAGCCTTGCAGCTCCGGGGCAGAACATAGCTAGTGAATGTCAGGATGTGCAATAGCTGATCCTGATTGACTCACTATAATTTTCTTGCTTGTGAGCTGCAATGCTTTGCAAGGGTTAAACACATACTTATTTAGGATAAGTAATGAAAAAAATGTATTTTTTGCATTATAATGTTCCTTTAAAGCAGTGTTTCCCAAACCCAGTCGTCAGGACCCTTACTCGGGCCAGATATTCATTATATCTTAACTAGAGCACATGTGAAATAATCAGCTGATGGGTGAGAGCAGGTTAGTAACCATGGTTACTGATCAGCTGATTATTTCACCTGTGTGCTAGTTAAGATATAATGAAAACCTGGCCTGAGTAAGGGTCCTGAGGACTGGGTTTTGGAAGCACTACTTTAAATGGACAGTATATACCAATTTCCATATAACTGCACTACTATAAAGTAGAATATGCACAGATACTGATCTAAAAATCCAGTATAAAACCTTTTAAAAACTTACTTAGACGCTCCCAGTTTAGCACTGTTGCTGAGGTTAGGCTGGGACACCCAGTGAAAGGGGCTGGATAAATAAAAGGAGCAGACATTCCCCCCTCCCCCACATATGAATAGACAGATAACAAACAGGAGCCACCAGTAGTCTGTAAACGTGCATATACAACTGACACTAGGGGGCTTGGTTAGGAGTCTGAAAATTATCACAATGTTAATAAAAATAAGCAAAACTATACATTGTTACAAAAACACTCCCAGATGGGCTATATAAATGGATCATCTACAAAACATTTATGAAAAAGAAAAATGTAATGTACAATGTCCGTTTAAGTGAGTTAGATTTGTTGATCTAGACTGTAATTCACTAAATAGGAAGAATACCTGTGGACACGTCCCCATGAGGTGAAAGAATCTTAGTACCCCATAAATAAAGAGAATGGGTAGTTTGTGTAATATGACACCAGGACAACCTTGAGTTTTGCCAGAGGCTCAAACAAAAGATGTATTTGGAACTTATCAATTCATCTAGTCGTGCACTGAACTGGTTTTCAAACCTGTCCTCAAGCCTCCCCAACAGGCCAGGTTTTCAAGATTACCTTGGATGAGAGCAGATTAATTACCATGTTTACTAATCAGCTGATTATTTCACCTGTGCTCCAGTTCAGATATTCACAAAATGTGACCCGTTAGGGAGGTCTGGGGACAGGTTTGAAAACCAGTGATAGTGATCTAGCGAGATGGATTAGTATATTATTAAGTAAGGTTGTGATCATCCTGTCTACGTGCAAACATTTTTCTCTAAGGTAAACTTATAACCATATAATTTATAAAGACAGGATGATCACAACCTTACTTACTGCTTTCCCTGAGTCCTACAAGTTGCACATTATTTTTCTGGTTACAGCTGACAACTCTACCCTTATCTGAACCCCAAAAGGAATTACAAATGTTTTTATATTTTACATACACTCCCTTATTCTAAGAACGCAGTTTACTTTTGTAGGGGTTGCCATTGAAACACTTTTCATTATAGGGAGAAAACACACAGAGGGACCTAATGTAAAAATATAATGTTACATTTTGTTAGAATATCTTATTTTTTTACTATTTTTTAACTATTGCAACAGGGTTAAATACATTCTCAAAGGTGTGCTCTTGTACCAATTAAGATGAGCCAATCAGTACCTGGCATACATGCAACGACTAACCAGCCTGGTCCGTGCCTTATTGGAGCTGCTTAAATAGTAGAAAAATCCAAAATGGTGGCCACTTTAGTACCCTATAATGCATTCTGCCTACAGTGAACAAAGGGTTGGAAACAAATAAACATAAGGTGGGGCCCTATTTGTGTACTGTATATGGGATAGCGCAGGCATAAACCTTTAGTTCTCTCCAATCCTCAGGGATGTTCTGCTGCCGTCTTTAAGGAGAGAGCCTGGCAAGAAAATTGTCTGACATTGGGCTAGTAATGGCTCCCTGGTATGTTTGCCACACAGTAGTATAGGGCTTGTCTATTGGGTCTAAAAGAAGCAAGTCCCTATAAGTAGCTGTGCTGTGTCTCTTTTGTATGGAGTTAGAGCAGAGGAAAGTATTACATTTATGCTACCTATAGCTACCTGCGACTATAAAATGGTGAGATATGCATTTTTTCTAAACATTGTAAAAGCTTAAAGGGACACTTAACCCAATTTTTTCTTTCATGATTCAGATAGAGCATGCAATTTTAAACAACTTTCTAATTTACTCCTATTATCAAATTTTCTTCATTCTCTTGCTAGCTTTATTTGAAAAAGCAGGCATCTAAGCTAAGGAGCCAGCCAATTTGTGGTTCAGAACCATGGACAGCACTTGTTTATTGGTGCTGTCCAATCAGCAAGGACAACCCAGGTTGTTCACCAAAAATGGGCCGGCATCTAAACTTACATTTTTGCTTTTCAAATAAAAATACCAAGAGAATGAAGAAAATTTGATAATAGGAGTAAATTAGAAAGTTGGTTAAAATTGCATGCTCTATCTGAATCACACAAGAAAAAATTTGGGTTCAGTGTCCCTTTAACCCCTTAGTGACCGAGGACGTGCAGGGTACGTCTGAAAAAAAAAAGGCAGTTAACGCCTGACGACGTACCCTGCACGTCCTCGGCTAAAGTGAGTGCTGGAAGCGATCAAGATCGCTTCCAGGCACTATTACAGTACTGCAGGGATGCCTCGATGTCTAGGCATCCCTGCAGTGCTGTTACGGAGTGCCGGGACCGGATTGATCACTCCCCCTTGAGTGATCACTTCCGGTTTTGCTCCACGTGGAGCCCGGCAGTGCATCGGAAGCGATCGGACACGCTTCCGATGCTCTGCTAGTGTGCTAAGTGCCTCGGTGGGTCGAGGCACTTAGTTAGTATATAAATAAAATAAAAAATGGGGGGAAAAAAAATAAAATATAAAATAAAAAAGCCCCCACATATAGCCCCCCCCCTCCCCCATGAGGCTTCCAAAATGGCGATGCCCAGTGCATCATGGGGCCTCTGGGGGTGTCCCTAGCCTGTCTCACCATAGGGGCAAGCTAGGGTCACCCAATCTGAGCCTTCTTACAAAAAAAAAAAAATAATAATAAAATCTCCCATTTGTCTGATCAGGTCAATATTTGTAAATACTGACTCTGATCAGTGTGGATCTCCCTCCCTCTCCTCACTTGCTATTTTGTTGGAGAGAGAGAGAGAGACCTGTATTTTAGCAGAGAGAGATTTATTTCTTTTATTTGTTAAAAAATTTAAAATCCAAAGGCTCTTTTCAGAGCCATTAACCCCTAGCTTGCCAGTGATCACTATAAATCACTGGCAGTAGCACAGCTGCACTTTTTTTTGCTGTCTGTGCATTTTTTTAGGGGTTAATTTTTGTTGTTGTATTTTTTTTTAAAAATCCAAAGGCTCCTTTCAGAGCCATTTAGCTAATTTAATTTAATTTAAAGACTATTTAACCCCTAGCTTGCCAGTGATCGCTATACATCACTGGCATTAGCATAGCTGTACTTTTTTGCTGTCTGTGCATTTTTTAGGGGTTAATTTTTGTTGTTGTAACTTTTTAAAAACCCAAACGCTCCTTTCAGAGCCATTTAGCTAATTTAATTTAAATAGTATTTAACCCCTAGCTTGCCAGTGATCGCTATAAATCACTGGCATTAGCATAGCTGTACTTTTTTGCTGTCTGTGCATTTTTTTAGGGGTTAATTTTTGTTGTTGTAATTTTTTAAAAACCCAAAGGCTCCTTTCAGAGCCATTTAGCTAATTTAATTTAATTTAAAGAGTATTTAACCCCTAGCTTGCCAGTGATCGCTATAAATCACTGGCATTAGCATAGCTGTACTTTTTTGCTGTCTGTGCATTTTTTTAGGGGTTAATTTTTGTTGTTGTAATTTTTTAAAAACCCAAAGGCTCCTTTCAGAGCCATTTAGCTAATTTAATTTAATTTAAAGAGTATTTAACCCCTAGCTTGCCAGTGATCGCTATAAATCACTGGCATTAGCATAGCTGTACTTTTTTAAAAAAAAAACCAAAGGCCATTTAGTTAATTTAATTTAATTTAAAGAGTATTTAACCCCTAGCTTGCCAGTGATCGCTATAAATCACTGGCATTAGCATAGCTGTACTTTTTTGCTGTCTGTGCATTTTTTTAGGGGTTAATTTTTGTTGTTGTCATTTTTTAAAAACCCAAAGGCTCCTTTCAGAGCCATTTAGCTAATTTAATTTAGCTTGCCAGTGATCGCTATAAATCACTGGCATTAGCATAGCTGTACTTTTTTTTAAAAAAAACCAAAGGCCATTTAGTTAATTAATTAATTTTGGTTTTCTGTGACAGATACAATAATGTCAAAGAAAACATATAGTGCTGAGGAGGCATATGCCATCCTTGCGTCAGAGTCAGATGCCTCTATGTCTGACTCAGACCCCAATTTTGACCCTGCCATATGCTCAGATACATCATTAGATGCAGTCTCAACTGATAGTGATGTATCTGTGGCTGCTAGCCCCCCTGCCAGCCCCCCTGCTAGCCCCCCTGCTAGAAGGAGGCGTGTTGCTGCCATTGCCGCTGAAGAGTGGGTAACGCCTCATCTCCAGAGGCCAGATATCCCACCCTTCACAGCAAATGCTGGCATAAATATAGATGTGGCAGGTTTTAGCCCCCAACAGTTTCTGGAGGTGTTTCTGGGTGATGATGTATTGGGGAACATTGTCGCCCAAACTAATTTATATGCCCATCAGTACCGTGCTGCAAAGCCTGAAACATATTTGGCAAAGCAGCAATGGGCCCCCATCAATGTGCCAGAATTTAAAAAATTCTGGGCATTGACTATGCTGATGGGCATCATAAAGAAACCCTCCGTTCGCTCCTACTGGAGCAGTAGCCCCATCTGCTCTACCCCCATTTTCTCCCAGAGTATGTCGAGGCAGAGATATGAAATGATTCTTCATTTCATGCACTTCAGCGACAACAGCCTGTGCCCCCCTAGGGAGCATCCCCAATTTGACAGGCTGTATAAAATCCGCCCCCTGATTACCCACTTTTCTGCCAGGTTTGCAGAGGCTTATACACCTGGAAGGAATATATGCGTTGATGAATCCCTGATGAAGTATAAGGGAAGGCTGGGATTCAAGCAGTATATTCCTTCCAAGCGCTCCAGGTATGGGGTAAAGGTGTATAAGCTCTGTGAGAGCGAGACTGGGTATACTCAGGCCTTCCGGGTGTATGAGGGAAAGGATAGCCACCTTGACCCTCCAGGTTGCCCAGAACATATGGGAACCACTGGCAAGATTGTCTGGGACCTGATATTACCCCTAATGAACAAAGGGTATCACTTGTACTTAGACAATTTTTATACAAGTGTCCTTTTGTTCAAGCTACTGTATTGCTTTGATACAGTAGCTTGCGGTACTATTAAAAAGAACTGCAAAGGTTTCCCAGGACAACTTGTACGCACCCGGCTACGAAGGGGGGAGACCTCTGCTCTGCGCCAAGAGGAGCTGTTGGCACTGAAGTACAGAGACAAGAAGGATGTATACCTTCTTACCACCATCCACACAGAGAGGACGGTGGCGGTCTCTGTACGTGGCAGAGCTGAGATCATAAGGAAGCCAGTGTGCATCAAGTCTTATAACCGACATATGGGTGGGGTTGATCTGGCAGATCAGCTGCTGCAGCCCTACCTAATTATGCGGAAGACAAGGGCCTGGTACAAAAAGGTTGCAATTTACCTAATGCAGATTGCAACCCACAACGCTTTTTTGTTGTTCAAAAAAGCAAACCCCGGAATGAAACAGACTTTTTTACAATTTCAGCTCCAGATCATTTCGGGGATTTTGTACCATGATGCACCTGCTCCCCGGGCGGTGATGGGAGAGAGCAGAGTTGGGGCTACTCATTTTATTTTTAAAATCCCCCCTACTGCCGCAAAGCAGAGACCACAAAAAAAATGCAGAGTCTGTACCAAGAGGGGGCAGAGAAGGGACACTGTATATCACTGTCCTGATTGCCCTGGACAGCCTGGACTCTGCATTGGGGACTGCTTCAAGCTGTACCATACAATGGTCAATTTTTAAAAAATAAATACATTTGCTGTAAATTTTTTTTGTTATGTTTACTGTTAAATTTTTTGTTGTTATTTTTTTACTTTTAATGTGCCAGATTTTTACATTTCACTAATATATTTTTTTTCTAAAATGGGGCTGTTCTTTTTTTTTTTTTTTACAAAAACCCCTGTCAAACCTATGCATGGGGGACGTAGGTGTTCTCAAGGTGCCTTGCAGAAAACAACCTGTAGTATTTTTTTTGCACTAACTTACAACAGTCTCTCCTAAATCATAGTCAAAAAGCAATGTGTGTGTAAAAATGAAAATTGAAAAATTGCCACCATACACTTTCTCCAATTTTTTTGGCTAAAAAGCCATCAAAGCACACCATATACAATACCTTGGGGTGTCAACATTTCAAAAATATGCACATTCATGGCAATAAATAAAAGTGGGGTTTACAATAGGCCCCAAACTAAAGATAGGCCTATCAGAAGAAATACTCTCACTTAATAACTAAAATCACAAGTCATAAAATTGTAACATAACCTTCCCAAAATCCTGGCAAACCTATGCATGGGGGGCATAGGTGTACTCAGGGTGCCTAGCAGAAAACAACCTGAAGTATTTTTTTGCACTAACTTACAACAGTCTCTCCTAAATCATAGTCAAAAAGCAATGTGTGTGTAAAAATGAAAATTGAAAAAATGCCACCATACACTTTCTCCAATTTTTTTAGCTAAAACAGTTACTTCAAATGCATCAAAGCACACCATATACAATACCTTGGGGTGTCAACATTTCAAAAATATGCACATTCATGGAAACAAATAAATTGGGGTATGTTAAAATACCCCCAAAAAGACAATAGGCAAAGAAAATATGTTAAATGTGAAAAAAAAATCACAAACGCATGTTGGACATTTGGCATTACACCCCCCGAACAAGCCAAGAAACTTATGCATAGGTGGTATCACTGTACTCAGGAGATGTTGGTGAACACATATTGGGGTCTTCTTTGGCAGTAACACATAACAGGAGCTGAGAATTCATGTCTAAAGTACAATGTGTGTGAAAATTAACACACAAAAAATGATTGCCTAATAGTTTGACAAAGAATTAGTGCATGGAAAGTGTTAAAATACCAGCATTTGAAATACCCTAGGGTGTCTACTTTTCAAAAATATATGGTTTGATGGGGGTAAATTACATTGGCCGGCTTCAGAAATGTCCTACATAGGACATGGGTGCATGGGATGTGAAAATTCCAAGTTGAAAAACTGGAATGCGCCCCCTAAAAATAAGGCCTTTTAGCCCCCAGAGAACCCGACACACCTATACATGGGTGGTATCACTGTACTCAGGAGATGTTGTTGAATACATATTGAGGGGTTTTTTTGGCAGTAACACATAACAGGGACTGAGAATATATGCCTAAAGTACAACGTGTGTGAAAAATAACACAAAAAAAATGACTACCCAAAAGTTTGACAAAGACTAGTGGTTGAAATAGTGCATGGAAAGTGTTAAAATACCAGCATTTGAAATACCCTAGGGTGTCTACTTTTCAAAAATATAAGGTTTGATGGGGGTAATTTACATTGCCCGGCTTCAGAAATGTCCCAAATAGGACATGGGTGCATGATGACAGATATGAAAATTCCAAGTTGAAAAACTGGAATGCGCCCCCTAAAAATAAGGCCTTTTAGCCCCCAGAGAACCCAACACACCTATACATGGGTGGTATCACTGTACTCAGGAGATGTTGTTGAATACATATTGAGGTTTTTTTTTGGCAGTAACACATAACAAGGACTGAGAATATATGCCTAAAGTACAATGTGTGTGAAAAATAATGCAAAAAAATGACTACCTAAAAGTTTGACAAAGACTAGTGGTTGAATTAGTGCATGGAAAGTGTTAAAATACCAGCATTTGAAATACCCTAGGGTGTCTACTTTTCAAAAATATATGGTTTGATGGGGGTAATTTACATTGGCCGGCTTCAGAAATGTCCCAAATAGGACATGGGTGCATGATGACAGATGTGAAAATTCCAAGTTGAAAAACTGGAATGCGCCCCCTAAAATTAAGGCCTTTTAGCCCCCAGAGAACCCGACACACCTATACATGGGTGGTATCACTGTACTCAGGAGATGTTGTTGAATACATATTGAGGGTTTTTTTGGCAGTAACACATAACAGGGACTGAGAATATATGCCTAAAGTACAATGTGTGTGAAAAATAATGCAAAAAAATGACTACCTAAAAGTTTGACAAAGACTAGTGGTTGAATTAGTGCATGGAAAGTGTTAAAATACCAGCATTTGAAATACCCTAGGGTGTCTACTTTTCAAAAATATATGGTTTTATGGGGGTAATTTACATTGCCCGGCTTCAGAAATGTCCCAAATAGGACATGGGTGCATGATGACAGATGTGAAAATTCCAAGTTGAAAAACTGGAATGCGCCCCCTAAAATTAAGGCCTTTTAGCCCCCAGAGAACCCGACACACCTATACATGGGTGGTATCACTGTACTCAGGAGATGTTGTTGAATACATATTGAGGTTTTTTTTGGCAGTAACACATAACAGGGACTGAGAATATATGCCTAAAGTACAATGTGTGTGAAAAATAATGCAAAAAAATGACTACCCAAAAGTTTGACAAAGACTAGTGGTTGAATTAGTGCATGCAAAGTGTTAAAATACCAGCATTTGAAATACCTTAGGGTGTCTACTTTTTAAAAATATATGGTTTGATGGGGGTAATTTGCATTGTCCGGCTTCAGAAATGTCCCAAATAGGACATGGGTGCATGACGACAGATGTGAAAATTCCAAATTAAAAACTGGAATGCGCCCCCTAAAAATAAGGCCTTTTAGCCCCCAGAGAACCCAACAGACCTATACATGGGTGGTATCACTGTACTCAGGAGATGCTGCTGAAGACATATTGGGGTGTTATTTGGCAGTAACCCTTAACGTTCTCAGTAAATGTATTCTTGAATTGCTATTTTGTCAAAAAATCACCACTTTTTTTTTTTTTTTTTTTTTTTTTAAAAACTTTGGCATAGATTGGTGGTAAAATAGTTGCATGGAAAGAGTCAAAATACCCCATGTTTAATACCTTAGGTTGTGTTCTTTTAAAAAAAATATATATGTGAAGGGTTAATCAGGGATTCCTGACAGATATCAGTGTTCCAATGTAACTATCGCTAATTTTTTTTAAAAATTTTTGGAAATAGCAAAGTGCTACTTGTACTTATTGCCCTATAACTTGCAAAAAAAGCAAAGAACATGTAAACATTGAGTATTTCTAAACTCAGGACAAAATTTAGAAACTATTTAGCATGGGAGTTTTTTGGTAGTTGTTGAAGTGTAGGAGATTTTGAGGGTCAAAGTTAGAAAAAGTGTGTTTTTTTCAATTATTTCCTCATATTTTATAAAAAATTTTATAGTAAATTATAAGATATGATGAAAATAATGGTATCTTTAGAAAGTCCATTTAATGGCGAGAAAAACGGTATATAATATGTGTGGGTACAGTAAATGAGTAAGAGGAAAATTACAGCTAAACACAAACACCGTAGAAATGTAAAAATAGCCTTGGTCCCAAACGGACAGAAAATGGAAAAGTGCTGTGGTCATTAAGGGGTTAAGAACTAAACTAATAAGTATAACATTCATTATGGAATGGCTGCATACATTGGGTCCAAAATAAGATAACTACTAGCTTTCAAAGGCAGCACCACTATAATTCCTATAAAGTATTGAATTCCAACATTTTGCTGTATTAAATTGAAATGACAAATTCATTGTAAAAAAAATAAATAATTTTACTGAACATAAATTAAAAACATTAAAAATTTGGCCACGTTAAAACAAGAAGAAAAAAAAAAAAATTGTGTTTTTGGGAGGGAATTGTTTCAATTATTAAGTATTAATGAGAGAAGCATTTGGGATTTGGGATGACGGGGAAAATGCCTTTCTGAGAGGCAAACATTTTTTTGAGAGTGTTGTGCCCATACTGACAAAAACACAATTCTGTTTATGGTATGGTTTTCTTTTAGGTCCATAGATCAATAAGTGAGCTTTTACCCAGATGCTAAATCAACTGAAAGTGATGCAGCAAATCTGTAAAAGGACAACTAGAAAATATCAAACATCTTTTAGGTTTAGAAAAAAGAAAAAAAAAAAAAAAAAGTGCTTTCTTTTACTCTTTTTTTCTGCCATCTGCATGGTTAAAATAAAAAATAAATAAAAAAGCCAATCATTATCAGTGATAAAGTTACACTTTGCTCTTCAGGGATTTCACCATAGGATGGCAAGATTTCTAAGTAAACGTCCTTAAACAAAGGAGAGAAATAACATGATTGTGCCTGCACATGCTCGCTCTCTTGGAAGTCCTGGGACTAGCATCCTGATTTGCTGCTTAAAATCCCTTTTTTTCAATGGGATATAGCTACTGAGGAAATTTAAGTAAAAGCTTCCTTTTTTTCAAAGAGGGATGTTCAGGTGACATTTTCTAGTCAGCTTTATACAGATATGCTGCAGAATATCCAAAATTGTGTCCACTTCAGTACCCTATAATGGATTCTGCCTATATATTAATTTGGGGCTGTGTGCGAAGGCGTTCTGTCACACGTGTATATGTTCCAATCACTCACTATATCCTCAGCAGCAGCAGAATGGAAGTGCAAATTCTTCAAAACTGTTACCTCCATTTACCTTTGTGTTTAAATATAGTTGTATTTGAAGTTGACCATTTTTACGGTTACATTGAATTGTACCTTTAATAGTGCTACATTTACGCTACCTGTGACTATAAAATGGTGAGATGTATATTTTCTAAACATTGTAAAAGCTTAGAAACTATAATAATGAATATAACATTCAATATGGAATGGCTGCATACATCGGGTTCTATCCAAAGGCAGTGCTACTATAAGCCCTATAAAGTATTGAATTCCAACACTTCCAAGTGATTTAACACTACAGGTATATCCCATGAAACTAAGCAAAATGGTGGTAACCAGAAGTGCCAGCAAATTTGTTTTTTTGAGTGAGGCCCTGTACATTAGTGCCACGGGTTCACCACCCCTGCTAGATTCCCTCTCTTTTGGTTTCTAGAAGCTGCTAATAGCTATCTCCTACCCAGGACCAACCTCCCCGTTTCTTAATAGGGACAAACACTGATTCTGTTGTGTCAAGTGTGCACATTTTTAATACAACATCTTGTTTGTTTTTCAATAACCAAACTTAACTCACCAAGTGTCTTATTTTGAAGAGTCAATATGTTAGAGTCTGCAGACAAGGCTAGCCACGGTCATTATGTTTGCATAAAGTGCATTGTTTTATAGTTGTCATCTAAAGTCAAAAAGGGAATGGTATGTTGCAAGGCTACCCTTGGGGTGTTAGCAGGGTGCAATATAAAGTTCTGAGAATTCGAAAATCCTCATTTTATAGTGCTACATAACATGAAAAATGGGGCAAAATAGATATTCCTTTAACTTCTGGCTGATTTATTCTCTTTCCTCTGATATAATCAGCTCTCATCCAATGATGGGATTTTCCATTTGCCTCTAGAGAAGCTGTAATTCTTCAGAACCATCTCTGCAACATTTGGTACAATCATTTTATGATCTGTGCAGGAACTTATGTCGATCAATATTTGTTTATAATAAAGAGGAGAAGTCAAAACATTTTTTTTACCAACATGAATATCCGAAGACTTTAAAAGAATGCTCATTTTGTTAACAGTTTAAAATAAATTTGAATCACATTTTGCAATGTAATTTTTTTCTATTACAGCAATAAATTGCTGAATTCTAACAATGCACCTAAAAAGCACAGAACTCCACTCTGGAGCATTCACTGGATCAAGAAAGGAAAAAAAAAAAAAAAAAAAAAAAAAAAAAGTAACATTTTGGAGTTTTAGTAATCAGTCTTTCATTAGAAATCTGTTACCCACTACTTATATTAAAAAAAAAAAAAACACCAATTCTGAAATTTAGTTCTTTATTTTTGTTTTTCCAAAAAAAACTATTACAAAATAATCTCATTTACAAATTGCAATAAATAAAGCACACATACAACATTCTTTATACACATACAGGCATAAATATCACATTTAGTAACAGATGACATTTCAGAGACATTATATATATATATATATAAAGCCTTTTGACCAATTAAAATAATAAAAAAAAAAAAAAAATAAAAAAAAAAAAAACTAAATTAATTGGTTAAGGCCCATTCATAAACTTTACCTGGTCAAGGGGAAAACTGCACATATTTTGGATTTGCAGCAAACATTCCCATTCATTAAAAAGAGATCTTTTCATTGTGATATCTGACCCATAAGAGAAAAGTTACAAAAATCCAGTAGAATCTATCCCCTCGTACTGACCATTGTCTAGTGATCAGCAAGCTGTTTAACCCTTTAAGGACACAGCTTTCAGTTTGCTCAATTGTTTTATGATGGAAAAATTCCGTCATATGTCCTTAAGAGGTTAAAAAGGGCAATACTCAAACAATAAGTCCTTATGCATCAGATATACTCCAGATTAGTCTAAATGAATGGTTTAGCAGCAGCCTCTGCCACAAATGTCCCTTTTTACATAAAACAAAATCTTCTGGTCTCTTTTTAACATTACAATGATTTTTAGCCTTTTTTTCATAATTTATTTTAGATTTATAAAAAAAAAAAAAAATTTGTTTCTTCCATTGGTTAACACAAAACAGGAAACTAAATGCCAGGATATTAAGAGAGTTTCTGTTTAGTGTTTAAAGGGACATGAAACCCAAGCCTATTTAGATATCCTTTTCAACAAATGATATCAAGTGAATGAAGCAATTTAGATAATACAAGTAAAGTGAAAAGTTGTTTAAAATGACATGCTCTTTTTGAATCATGAAAGAAAAAAAAAGAAAAAAAAGTGGGTTTCAGGTCAGTTTAAACATACAAACTCTGTAGAACTTTAACAAAGCTCATTTCTAAAACTTCAAAAAGACATATACAGAATAAACCAAAAGGTCATGTAAGTTTACAAATAACTTTCTTCATTGATAAAACATTTTAAAAAATGTGCCAGTATAAAAAGTAGTATATTCCAAGAAAAAGGTCCTTTCGTACCAGAAATTGGTTTTAAGTCAATACTGGTTTAGAGCATATTAACTGATGGGATAAAAACAAATCCCCTGTGAATATTGGTGTGCTTACTACTAGTTAAATTTACAACTGGAATATGATCTAGTCCGTTGTATGGACTTCACTCAAAAAGTCTTGGGAAAAAAAAGGTTTTGATTTATTAAAACTAAATAACACAGGAGATAAACAAGATTTAGTACTGTATATTTCTGCCTTTAAGCAGATTGAAATCAGATCTATTTTAAAATACAGAATTTTAAGGATAATGTGAAATTTTATACAAAATGCTCTTGTAGGTTGGATTTTCTTAGACCATATGTTAATAGCAGCTTAGACATGAGACATAAGTCAGTGCAATAAAATCCTCACAATGATGTTTCACAAGTATTGAAATATCACTGGCAGTTGCTGGAAATAGCTATTGCAGAGCAGCAGTATGGCATGTGCTGGATACATTCCAAACAAAATGGAGAAAGCCCATAAAATTAAATACTGACAATGTTATATGTTTGAAAACAGCAGTAGACTAACTAAACTAAATACAAATATTGTTATGCAAAGGGTTTATACATATTTTAAACTTGTACTTTTTAGCTATAATTGTAAAAAGGAGCAAGAAGATCTGAAGAATGTAATAAGAAAAATAAGCAGATTTTGCCTGATGTAAATAAAGGGATGAGTTGACAACATTTTAGAGGTCAGTTTTCCCTATAATAAGTGCTCTGCGCTCAGAGGAATCCCTTCTACATAGTAGACAAATAATTTCTGTTACCACAATGACATAACACGCCCTCAAAATGGCATCCATTTACATTTTAGACATTCACTACATAAATAAATTAATCTAGGAAGAGGACCATAGCTGTAAACCGACAGGAATTTCACCAAAGGGTTAACAGGTGTTTGTAAAGGGTGTTATAAGGTCTTGAATCCATCTGCTAATAGTTAATTACAGGTTAACCCGGCAGTTTGTAAATGAAGTGCCTCAGTTCTACAGTTAGACAAGCAGTTTAGGCCTCAGATTTAGGAGGCAACACTTTCTGCACAACTTAAGTTCACAAGCATTTGGTCGTAACTTTTATCCATGTGATGTCAGACTGAGATGATAACCAGTCACGTTATAAGCTCACTCTGTGGGAACAAGAAAGAAGACGACATAAGTAAAGCTCTTCACGTTAATAAAACAAGAAAATGGAAGCCAATAGTAGCCATAGTATTTAAAGATACATTCATATTCTAATGGAAAAAATAAAACTAAAAACACTTAAATTTTAACTATATGCTTAAATCCCTTAAAAGTAGTTAAACACAAAAAAGTCCAGCATTGGAACAGCAACAGATTACAATGCGTGAGCCAATCAGAAACAGTAAGTGCATGTGCAGCCAATTACCATCCGTGCTGAAAATGTTACAGCTCTAGAGCAAATCCTTAGCTATAAACACACATTCATTTTGTTTGTGCTATACCCAGTCATATAAAGAAGTCTTACAATATCTTATTAATATAAACCTCCAAAAAAACAAGAATAGCCTTATAAACTAGATTAAAACATTACATTCTTACCTCTTATGCCTCTTGAGTTCCCAGCCATCTCTACATTTGACAAACTCAAGTTCACCCCCAGGTTTTATAAGAGACTCTTTTAGATTTTCTAGACAGAACGTAAGCCTACGAAAGAAAAGTAAAAACAAAAAAATTAACATTTTTAAAAAAACACAAGTGAACAAGTAATTCATGTTGAACTGCATCAATTCTATCAATTCTTTCTTATAGTATAATAATATAATTTAAATAAGTACTAATGGTCAAAATTATCAGGAAGCACCTATCAGCCAATAAGCATCTAACAGCCAATGAGCTTTAGCACACCACTGATATTGCTGCATTAATTACGGTTTAAATTGAAACCGCTTTTAGACTCTCTACAAAACAAAACACTGCGCACCATGCTTTGCTGCTGTCCTTTTAGAAGTATGACAATATTTTTCCTTACCGTGTTGCCATTTAATACCAATCTTGCAATATAGAGTATATTCTGTAAAATACCTCTGAAATTTGTATTGGTCTAAATTTTGTTTGTTCTACTGTCAGATGCTGGAGTTCCACCATCATATTTATGTATAGTTTTTTTTTTTGTGTATCAGACTTCACCAGTACTATTCAAGTAAAGAACTATAGGTGCATACCAGAATTCTCAGAAGCATAATCATACTCAGAGGAAAAAATAAATAAATACAATTAAAAAAATAAATAATCATCTTAACTTACTTTTGCTGGGTTTCCCCGGACTTCACACGTATACGTCGGACATGCAGTTCCCGTTCAGAGACATCATTCTTGGAGGAGTAATAATTCTGGAAAGAACTCCACCACGAGTACCAGCTCTGTGTAACACCTTCCCACTTCAGCTTTATTTTCAAAATATCCCCAATATCGTTCTCTGTATACACCAGGAATGTGTTTGTAAAGTTGTAGCCAATCCTATCGGGGCTGCAAGAGTTAAAAGAAAGTATAAATAAACATGGCTAAGCTTCAGTCAAAAGCAAATGTTACCAAATACACTACATTTCTTATAGGGGGAGTTTCTTTGGGGGTTTTTTTTAGCACAGAATTTTAAATTTGGAGCTTCTAGATACACCTGACATAGTGCACAATATAAAGCCAACCCCATAGTCCCGGTAACTAGAAACCCCATATATATTGTAATGAGATACTCACATTGCTAGTGAAAGAGGTATAGAGTCATTGTTAGTTCCTAGAAGAGCAACAGAAAATGTGGGCTCATTTTCCATAGAGTCCTGGTACTTGAAGATGTGCATTTTCAGCTGATAGTGAAAAACTGTAAGAAAGGGGAAGACTTTAGCACAGAGGAATAGCTGGCAATTTGATGAAATTCAGATGCAGACATTATACAGTAACGATACAGTTTCATCCCCTCGCTCACCTTTATAAGGCATTTGTGCCCTGGTCTTTAGGTACATCTTGACGTTTCTTTTGCTTCTTGTCTTCTTAGAGTTGTAGCCAATAGAATTGCAACGGTTCTTCCTGCAGCTCAGACAGATTCCTCTCTTAAAGCGAGTGGAATCTGTGCACTGGAACGCAAAGCTCTCTTTGTCCTGGTTAATAAGGGAATCCACAAACAACTGAACTGATCTTTCATGTTCACACTTCACTACATCCCCAATGCCTGAAAAAAAGAAAATATGAAACCCCGTAAGTGAAGATCCAACTTCACACATGGAATATAAATATAAAAATTAAATGGAGAAATTAAAAAGGGACATTTTAGTGCGAAGTATGCTGGGGTTGTTTTTAAGCAACATTTAATATAAACAGGTTATACAGTATTGCCCGTTAAAAACTGCACCTTTGACACATGTGCCTATATTTGAGAGTCAATGAATAATAGATGCATATGATCAAACCACAGGCAGGCAGGCATATACTGTAACTGGCAATATAAGCATAAGGAATATATGATAGATGACTATTTTATAAATGCATTTATATTAGAACATTGCTCAAATCCATACTGCTATGGATTTATATTGTTTTCTTCCAGACAAGACTAAATCAAATAATTCTGCAGAGAGGTTTTAAACTCTTGACTGACTAGTACAGGGTTCTTTAAACTTTTTCCCAAGACCCGGTGCCATGATACCACTGCATACCTTTTGTGACTGAAGTAATATACAACAAGATACATACTTTATTCCTGATTGTAGTCAAACATGAAAGTGTTGTAAAAAGGTAATAACACACACAAGTCGCGACCCAGTAAACATGGTGTTTCGACTCAATAATGGTTCAGACCCGTGGTTTGAAGAACCCTGGTCTAGTAGAATGTCTTTACGTAAACATCACACATTTACATGCAAATATGGTCTTGATGATAGGTAAAAGGTTGTGTGCAACATGTACACACACATTTAATAGCATAGGCATTAAAATGCGGCTGCCATGACTTTTTCTGCACAAAAAATGACAGCAGAGTGTCTGTTTGTTTTAGAAAATTATAAAGACATTACTTTGAATGTTGACCACATTTCAGAAAAAAAAACACACAAAAAAAAACACACACTTACTTCCATATGCTAATGCACCTAGGACATCAGATAAGGCACAACCAGGTTGATAATCTCCCCCATTGGGGTAAATATCAATATGGCCTATGGGCATCTGAATCCCAATGCTGACACCTAAGGCTCCCCTGGTATAGGTATGGAGTACATCAACAAAATTTGCATCATCTGGTGAGAGGCGTTTATGAGGTTCCACACCTTCAAACATTGGCCCTGCTGGATCCAAACCTAGAACAATCACGACAACAAATGTATTGTTTAGTTTTGCTATTATCGCTGGGGAATCTGTTGACGCTCTACAAATACCTGATAATAATTAAAACAGAAGGGTTTTTTGTAAAAAATCCGTAAGTCAGTATAAAAGTTGACACATGCTACATATTAGCCATGGTTATAATCAACTTTAGAATGATACCAGATGAAATGTTTGTGACAAGAACTCACCTGTAATGCGTCCAACTGTTCCATTGACATAATTCCCAGCATAACCTGCAACATGTGCTCCGAGACTGTAGCCGATAAGATGAACATTTTCAAGAGATATATTTCCCCTTTCCTGTGAATTTTAAATACAAAATGTCTTTAAACTATGTACTCCAGATCAGGAAACCATTAGAAAAATCAGAATTCTCTACTTTATTCTGCTAAATTTATGTAATTAACAAGTATAAAAACCATTTATGGCTTGATATCCTAAAAATAATTTTAAACCACTAATCAACTCTATACAGAACTGTATGTATATTAAGAGGTGTTCTACAAGCTTTATGCTACATAAATAAAATATTAGACACAAATAAGCCTCACCTGTAACCAATCAAGGAGTTGTGCAATGTGCTTTCCAACAACCTTCGTATGATTCACTGCATCAGGGTAAAGTTGATGAGCTAGTGACATCCAGTCAACCACTATGATGTTGGCGTCCTTCTCCCTCTCATGTAATGCAACTACTAAACTGTGCAACCAGCTCTCGAAAAGCCCACTCATCTAGAGAAAAACAGGATGGACATGGTAAGGGTGTGCAGACTTAAGCTTTACATTAAGTCATTTGGAATCAAAGTACAGAATCTGTGTGGAGAGGAGTTGATCCTGATAACTTTGATAAAGGTCACTTGAGCAGAGGTATCAAATACTGGTATGTTAGCACCCCTTGAGGCTAGAGATCCGGTCTGATCATGGATCATCTGAGCATAACTATTGGCTAATAAAATGCTTGGCCAAGCACAAGCTGTTGAGTCCAAGCGTTTTGTTAGCCAATCAGTGGCATTTGCCTCTACATTCTCATTTATTCATGTTATTAATTTGAGCTCCTTCACTAAAGGACAGGAGAGTAGTGTGAAAGTGAATGTGTTTAATCAATCACTGGAGATTTTTTATTTTATTTATTGTTAACTACTTGCGAGTGTTGGAGGCTTCAAACTTTTATTTTTTTAAATAAGTCAAGACTTGCTTTATTGGCACATTAGTAGTTCTGGCTCTTGCGCCAACAAAGACAAAGCATCTCCAGCATTCAAAATCCAAAACCCCAATTAAAAAAAAAAAAAAAGCTGGGATCACACCCAATGTTAAAACAAAAAAGTAATTCCATGTCTAGGCAAAAACACTACATTCATTATAAATCATTTACATTGCATCATAGAACCATTGCTATAGATTTGGGTATAACAAATATTTTATTGGGAAATAATTATTGCCAGTATCCGGTTTAATAAGAAAAGAGGAAGTGTAGCTGTAAACATTATTACCACTGGTATTTATTATTTGCGTCATTACACTATATACATGTTAAAGGGATAGTAAACACCAAAAATGCTGTTTTAAAATAATAAAAAAAAAATATAGATAATCCCTTTATTTACCATTCCCTGGTTTTGCATAACCAACACGGTTACATAAATATACTTTTACCTCTGTAATTACCTTGTATCTAAGTCTCTGCAAACTGCCCCTTTACTTCAGTTCTTTTGATAGACTTGCACTTCAGGCAATTAGTGCTGACTCCTAAATAACGCCATGTGCATGAGCACAATGTTATTTATATGAAACACATGAACTAACGCCCTCTAGCTGTGAAAAACTGTCAAATGCATTTAGATAAGAGACGGCCTCAAAGGGCCTAGAAATTAGCATATAAGTCTACCTAGGTTGAGCTTTCAACTAAGCAAATTTGATGATAAAATTAAAATTAGAAAGTTGTTTAAAATTACATGGCATCTGAATCATGAAAGTTTAATTTGGACTTTTACTATCCCTTTAAGCATTGCATGATGTGAAAAGGCTTTTTTGTTTGGCATATAGAGAAACAGGTTTTACTTCTATATTTACTTACTGTCCATCCATGGATAACAAAGAACGTTTTTGCAGATGAATTGTAGTGACAATTATCCAAGCAGCCATCTTGCTCTGTAGAGAGATTACAACCTTCTTCAGGGTTGGCAGAAAAGTCCACAATAAATCTCACTTGAGGTTTCTTCACATTGGGCACACTATTCTCATCCTTCAGCAAATTGGCAATGGTGTCATCTGCAAAAACACAGTTTACATTTGGTAAATGGTCAGAATATCTTTGCTGCTTTGTTACAAACCTTCATATAAAAGAACAAAATGTCAAAATTATCAAACTATGGATCCTGGTGAACTCATAGGTTTAGCTTAGAATTCTGTGCAGAACTTCAATATTTAAAAGGTTAAAAAGGACGTAAAACCCACAGTGTTTCTTTTGTGATTCAGACACAACATACAATTAAACAAAAAAAGTGCCCAATTTACTTCTATTATCAAATGTGCTTTGTTCTCATGGTATTCTTTATTGAATAGATCCCTAGGTAGGTGCAAGCACATCTGGAGTAGGTGCCCTTGCAAAGGTATAACAATTTTGCTATATAGTGCTGCATATATGTACACGCTCCTGTATTTAGCACTCTGCTTTTCAACAAAGTATACCAAAAGAACAAAGAAAAATTTGATAACAGAAGTAAATTAGAAGTTCCATCTATAGAAACATTGCAATGACAAAACCAATGTCAAAAGAAAAACATTGCATTTTTGACATTGAAGTGGTAGAAGAAAAGTATGAGAGGCTGTTCGTTCTAAAATCAAGCAGTAACAGGTGTACAACAGCTGGGCCGTACCATAAGAAAAAGAGAATTGTGCCTGTCTCATGCACTATTCACCAGCTAAGACAAGTTATGCAGCATTTGTAATATACATCCGTTTATATTCTGCATTTTACCAGTTCAAATACCTGGCGAGCTGAAGTGATCACATGACTAAGGTCATGTACCTTTCACCAGCGACAATACTACATACAAAACCAGGAAGCAGAACGCATACAACAGTTTTAAAATAGGGGCCAATAACCCTGCCGAGATTGCGTGAAACTGTAGATTTTGTTATAAAACACAAGTTTCATCACTTACCTTCATTAGAAGAATGCAGTGTACAAATGATTACCACATGACAATAAAACTAAATAAGCTACATTCCTATTTGAAAGGATTGGCTCCCCTTACTCATGGTAGAAATGAGGAAATATCCTAGTTGTTTAAATAAGGTAATTTGCATAACATACTACACTGTGATTGCTTTGATCAGTGGCCAATTATTGGACACAGCATAAGGAGATAAACACTCAAGGGTGTGTCCATGAACTGCTTTACCTAACCTTGCTCCCAACATTACTTTTTTTTTTTTTTTAAAGAGAAAGTGATTATGTAGGCAGATTTTTTTTTTTTTTTCATAATGTCTGTGTATACATAAATAATGTTAATGCCCCTTTAAAAGGGGACATGATACATTTAAATTCATGATTTAGATAGAGAATGACATTTTAAAAAAAAAGGTTTCCAAATTACTTCTATTATCAAATTTGCTTCTCTTTCTCATGTTATTCTTTGTTGAAGAGATATCTAGATAGGTAGCGTGAACATGACAGGAAATAGTGCGGTAATATATAACTGTTGCAAAACTTCTGCCATATAGTGATGCAGATACATGCACACTCCTGAGCCTACCTTCCTGCTTTTCAACAAAGGATAACAAAAAAAAAAAACAAGAAATTTGATAATAGAAGTACATTCGAAAATTGTAGGTTATATCTGAATCAAGAAAGAATTTTTTTGGGTTCCATGTCCCTTTAAAAGGGACATGAAACCCAATTTTTTGGTTTTGTGATTTAGAAAGAATATGCAATTTTAAATAACTTTCTATTTTACTTCTATTATCGAATTTGCTTCATTTTCTTGATATCCTTTGTTGAAAGGCATATCTATTGTATGATTGGCTCTCCATGTGCATTGATATTTCTTTAAAGAATATCTAAAGAATGAAGCAATTTAGATAATAGAAGTGCATTGGAATGTTGTTTATAATTGTATTCTCTGTCTGAATCATGAAAGTAAACATTTGGGGTTTAGTGTCCCTTTAAGTCATTTAGGAACATTGGAGAATGTTGTGAGCTATTGTAAAGCAGCAGATAAACCGTGAGAGTAGGAAAGAGGGTGAAGTTTGTGGGGCAGTTAATATGGAGAGGAGAAGGTTGCATAAGTCCACTGGAAGACAAGGAAATAAGCTCAGTTTATATGTGGCACAAATATGGCGTTTAATCTTTTTGTTTGCCTCAAATGAATAGTCTTGGGCAGGGATTGGTTTTGTTACAGCAAATAAGGAACTTAAATAATGATCACTGAGACTCAGATGTTTATATAAAATGTTTAGTAATGCATAATAAAGCAACTCTGCAATATATCTTCATTATTTATTTTACCCCCTTTTCATATGATTTAGCTACGAAAAATCAGCCATTTCTAATTATCAGAACTTGAAATGCACCCTGATGATTTCTCAAGGCCAACCCTGCTAGATAGACACGCCCCTAATTGGGTTTTTCAAAGCAATGCATTTTTTTTTTTTTTTTTTTACTAACTAAGCCCAGATTGGCTGTTCAAAATAATTCAAATTGTGGGTGGGGCTCGGCTATTGAAATACAACTGCTGTAAAAGGGATGTTAATTTGTTTTTAAGGCTTTTAGACTTGGCTAATGTTATTTTATAACACAACAGAAATGTCTTGCTAAAATGTGTTTACTGCACCTTTAAAAAAAAAAAAAAAAAAAAAATTATTATTTCATGCAAGAAATGTGTCAGGCAGATGTGGAACACTAATGAAAATGTTTGAGGATAATGGTGATTTGGGTAGTTGTACTTCAATTTCTTTCTGAAAGTGCTGGTCTGTTTTCTTTTAGCAATTAACAGAAGGATAGATCTACATGAAAGAGAAACCCCCAAAGGATCATTAGATATGGAGAGAGTGATGTGAGGTCAAAATAGTTACCTGAACAAGAGGGTCACAGGTCAAAAGCAGCAGAAAAGTCAAAGACCACTACACAAATGCTGTAGGCAAGGTCTGGTATATGCTATAGGCAAAGTCTGGTATATGCTGTAGGCAAGGTCTGGTATATGCTGTAGGCAAAGTCTGGTATATGCTGTAGGCAAAGTCTGGTATATGCTGTAGGCAAGGTCTGGTATATGCTGTAGGCAAGGTCTGGTATATGCTGTAGGCAAGGTCTGGTATATGCTGTAGGCAAGGTCTGGTATATGCTGTAGGCAAGGTCTGGTATATGCTGTAGGCAAGGTCTGGTATATGCTGTAGGCAAGGTCTGGTATATGCTGTAGGCAAGGTCTGGTATATGCTGTAGGCAAGGTCTGGTATATGCTGTAGGCAAGGTCTGGTATATGCTGTAGGCAAGGTCTGGTATATGCTGTAGGCAAGGTCTGGTATATGCTGTAGGCAAGGTCTGGTATATGCTGTAGGCAAGGTCTGGTATATGCTGTAGGCAAGGTCTGGTATATGCTGTAGGCAAGGTCTGGTATATGCTGTAGGCAAGGTCTGGTATATGCTGTAGGCAAGGTCTGGTATATGCTGTAGGCAAGGTCTGGTATATGCTGTAGGCAAGGTCTGGTATATGCTGTAGGCAAGGTCTGGTATATGCTGTAGGCAAGGTCTGGTATATGCTGTAGGCAAGGTCTGGTATATGCTGTAGGCAAGGTCTGGTATATGCTGTAGGCAAGGTCTGGTATATGCTGTAGGCAAGGTCTGGTATATGCTGTAGGCAAGGTCTGGTATATGCTGTAGGCAAGGTCTGGTATATGCTGTAGGCAAGGTCTGGTATATGCTGTAGGCAAGGTCTGGTATATGCTGTAGGCAAGGTCTGGTATATGCTGTAGGCAAGGTCTGGTATATGCTATAGGCAAAGTCTGGTATATGCTGTAGGCAAGGTCTGGTATATGCTGTAGGCAAGGTCTGGTATATGCTGTAGGCAAGGTCTGGTATATGCTGTAGGCAAGGTCTGGTATATGCTGTAGGCAAGGTCTGGTATATGCTGTAGGCAAGGTCTGGTATATGCTGTAGGCAAGGTCTGGTATATGCTGTAGGCAAGGTCTGGTATATGCTGTAGGCAAGGTCTGGTATATGCTATAGGCAAAGTCTGGTATATGCTGTAGTTATAATTTCTATGGAATGTGGATTGTAACAAATTAGCAGCAACTGTAACAGTTTATTTAAAGGGACAGTCTACACCAAAATTTTTCTTATTTAAAAAGATAGATAATCCCTTTATTACCCATTCCCTGTTTTTGCATAACCAACACAGTTATATTAATACACTTTTTACCTCTGTGATTACCTTGTATCTAAGCCTTTCCAGACAGCCTCCTTATCTAAGTGCCTTTGACAGACATGCAGTGTAGTCAATCAGTGAAGACTCCTAAATAACTTCACGGGAGTGAGCACAATGTTATCTATATGACACATGTGAACTAGCACAGTCTAACTGTGAAAAACTTTCAAAATGCTCTGAGCTAGGAGGCGGTTTTCAACTGAAATCAGTTTGAACCTAGCTAGGTTTAGCTTTTCAAAAATACCACCAAGGGAACAAAGCAAATTTGATGATAAAAGTAAATTGGAAAGTTGTTTAAAATTGCATGCCCTATCTGAATCATGAAAGTTTAGTTTTGACTAGACTGTCCCTTTAAGGCAGAAGTGAAAGGCGCACAAACTAGTTGGTCTCTTTACAACAGAGGTGAAGGGGCACATTTCATTGGTAAATGTCCCAAATGTAATTAGGTTAAGGTTTGAGAGACTCCAGGATCTAAAAGTGGTTGTGAAAAGGGACAGTTAGAATCCAGGGTATTAATTCCATTCTGATATCTATCTAGAAGCCCTGTTTGTCGCCCTGAATAATTTATCTGGATCTGTCAAAGATATTGTGACATACCAGGGATTACAACTGACAGCTTAGCTCATTTATTATTTAGTAACTAGTTAATTGGAATCTCTTACCAGGGGTATTTAATTTGATTATTATGTTACATGATTTTATACTGAAATGTACCCAACACCCTAGTTATGGGACACATCTTCTGAATTGATACAATGCATTTTAACTAAAAGGGATCTGATTTTATCTTATCTAAAATAGAATGTTTCAAAACCTATATTTTATTTTAATTTTTATGTTCCTGATCTAAATAAGCAATCATTTTACATGGGAGTTGAACATTAAAGTGAAGGTAAAGTTTTTTCATTAAAAATGGATATGTATAATCCTTTTACAATCTCCAATGCAGTCGCTATGGTTTTTTTTAAATAAACTTATTTTTGACCGTATTTATCTACCTACATTTTTCTTATCGTAGCCATCAGAATCTCCTCCCATACAGCATTTCCGGGTTTCTGATACTTTGACGTATAGAGCGGTCCCACCCGCTCTATACGTGTAAACTAAGCTCGTGCACATCGAGCGTCTAATAACCGCGCATGCGCATTCTAAATTCTCTGTCACCATTGCGCATGCGTTAATCGTTAATGGACGCGCTCGCATTGCAAGTAGACAATACAAATAGTTGAGCATGCGCATAATTAACCATCCCCTGATGACGTCAATTGACGGCCGCCTAACGGCCAAAGAATCAATTGGCTATCTAAACAACGTGATCGTTGTTTAGAAAAAAAAAAAAAAAAACGGGTTGATTTTAGGATAGCAGAATCGGAGCAGATTATAAAAGATATGTAAGGTAATATTGAAAGATCGAAGTATTGATGAATGAACATGCTATTTATTTTGCATGATATATTCATTTATTTGTAGCAGACCCATTAACTTTACCTTCACTTTAAGGTCCCAGGGAACAGATGCACAGAATCAAAGTACTTCTTGATAGCCTCATCTGAACATTCAAGAGACTTTTTCAGATGTGTTAAAATTTTCTTTGTATGAAAGAAAAAAAAAAAAAAAAAAAAAAAAAACATATACACACACAATGATCTCTAACCTATTACTAAACACATTTATGATTGAGGAACAAATGGTTTTGGAGTATGGGTGTGGAAGCAGGTAGGTGTGCCTTTGTAGGTGCAAAGAAAACCTCTCAAATTCAAATAAGGCTGAAAATCGTAGGGAATAATCTAATCCAACATCCTGCTAATCATAGATGAATATTAAAAAGGGACAGTCTACTTGAAATGTTGTATTGTTTAAAAAGATAGAGGGTGTCTTTACTACCTCTTAGTGCATTTTATTCGTTTTTCACAGCCAGACAGTGCTAGTTCATGTGTGCTATACAGATAACATTATGCTTACTCCTGTTGAGTTATGAATGACAGCACTTATTAGCTAAAATGCAAGCTTGTAAAAAACACTGAGATAAGGGGACAAGGCTTAGATACAAGGTAATCACAGATGCAAAAAGTTTATTTATATAACAGTGCTGGTTATGCAAAACTGGGGGATGGGTAATAAGGGCATTATCTATCTTTTTAAACAATAAACATTTTTCAAGTAGGACTACCCCTTTAAGAGTTGGCTATGCCAACTATATTGCAATGTATGGTAAGATGTTGGGTTTGTTGTGTAACCTACGGATCAAACCAGCATAGAATCAAGTTTCCTAAATAGGTTACAAGCCAGGAAGGCCAAACAAGGAGATAATTAACCTCTTAAGGACATATGACGGAATTTTTCCGTCATAAAACAATTGAGCAAACTGAAAGCTGTGTCCTTAAAGGGTTAATGACCCAATTGTTTTAATAATAGGTTGTTGGTAACAAAGCTCAGCATTGTAAGAACATTCAATTACAACATCATGGAAATCACATGCTTGTTAATCTTTTGGTACCTTCTTCTGTCAACTTACAAAGAGGGGGACAGTGAAAATATTAAACATATTGCATCTAGTGCCATATGACTAATAGCTCATTATGTAAATGAATGCTTTCCTAGGCATGTGCATACTACAGACCTTATCAAGCACACAATAGACAAGCTGAGTCTTCTTTGTTGCAGAGTCAATGTCAGACAGCTGCATCTATGCAATTATATGATGATGGTTTGCTTATGCATCCAACACAAAATGTAAATTACAGACTGGGTGTCAAAGTAGCATTGCAGAACTGGCATGTGTGGTACAGAAGCAATTTGTTCTTGTGATCATGGTATTTCCACTGCCTTGGCCATTAGGTTTGCATATGATTGGGACAATCTAAACCTGGTTTTATATCACCCACATGTTTATATTCTTTCCTGCCAGAGTCCTGTTTTACATTGCTGCTTAAAGGGACATGAAACCTATATTTTTTTTCCCTTTCATGATTCAGAACATACAATTTTATACATTTACTTCATTCTCTTGGTATATTTGCTGTAGAAACAATAATGCACATGGGTGAGCCAATAACACGGAGGCATATATGTGCAGCCACCAATCAGCACCTCCTGAGCCTACCTAGGTATGCTTTTCAACAAAGGATACCAAGAGAATAAAACAAATTGGATAATAGAAGTAAATTGGAAAGGGTTTTAAAGGGAAATGAAACCCAGTTTCTTTCATAATTCAGAGCATACAATTTTAAACAACGCTAATTGACTTCTATTATCACATTTTATTTGTTCTCTTGGTATCTTTCGTTGAAAAGCTGGAATGTAAGCTAAGGAGCGTGCACATGTCTGGTTGACTATATGGCAGCATTTTTTATCCATTTGCAAGAGCACTAGAAGCAGCTCTGTCATGTAGTGCTGCAGACACCAACATAAGTATCTCTTCAACAACAAAAAAACAACCTTGGAAACTTTTTTTTTTTTTTTTTTTTTAAATTGTACTGTACACTGATTCACAAAAAAATGTCTTTCCTATCCCTTTAAATTTGCATGCTCTCTCTGAATCCTGAAACAATGTGTGCTTCATGTCCCTTTAATGAGTTGCTGCCCCATCCTATACTAAAGTAGTTCATTCAATACCATTGCTCTTCACAACCCACTTCTTTCCATTCAGTCTCATTTTGTAAAATAAATCCTTTTTAAAGGTACAATGGCGCATTCTCTCCCAACGTTTGCTCTATATTTATTTTCATTACAAAGGAATCGCGCTACAAACCATCCCGGATATAAATGCTGCCACGTGCATAGTTCTACTACATTTCCCAGTATCAGCAGTAAGTGGTTTTATTGGGAATAAATGAATTCTGCAGCACAAGAGGATAAAGTATAATAAAGTATATTATGATCAGGATCTACACTGATCTGTAGCTAAACTAACAGCCTCTCCTATTGCAATAACAAACACATGAAGGTTCTGTATTGTTTAGGCAATTGGATGCTGTAACAATTCACAGGTCCCTAGGTCAGTGGTATCTTAAAAAAAAAAAATCTCAAAGCAATTATAATTAATAAAATATACACAATATTCTGTAATAAAACATGTAATTGATATTATACTTTGTTAATATTAAACCATCCACACTTTGCTGCTAGTGCAAATTAGCCCATGTGCAATGAATGAAACAAATCATACCTTTTAACAATCCTTCTTCTGCCAGGCTTGAACAATCTCCTGGGGACACAGCAATCACTAAACATATCCACAAAATCCCAATAAACAGTTTCATTGCTTGCACACACCAAATGCAAACAAGCTAAAACAAATTATTTGGAATTGGGTTTAAAATACAAATGTAATTCCTCTCTTTGAAAATAAATTATAATAATAATACAGCACAGATGGGATGGATAATAAAAAAAATGCCACCAGCTGCTGCTGGGTTCTGTCAGAGAATAGCGCTTGGGTAAGAAAGTTGTAGATAAAAGTGTAGAAAAGGGTCATGTGAGGCATCGGCAGATGCAGTTAAGCAAATTCTTGGTTTGTGATTGGTCACACCTCCCTCACGCCCAGGGATGTGGGCGTGGCCAGCCTGAAATTGAATGGAAAGCATTACACACCTATGTGCGTTATAGAAGCATAAGGAGTTTTTGTCTGTTCAGTAAGTGCAATATCAGACAAGAGTTAGTTTTTTTCCATCAAATAGATGCACTACAGCTATCTCTATGCAACTTGATGGAGGTGTAAAGTAGATGCTACAAGAGACCACATGGAAAATGCAGTGTGACATCAGTCTGAGGATCTGATTTCTCAAACTGCATAGAGTAAATTTCATCTCTACTGTCAATGTCAGCTCGACTGCTGAGGTCAAAGATTTAAATATTTTACTAAGGTCAGCAATGGACCTGCACTTAGCATATAAAGATTTATGGATATGTAGAACTATGGATCACTCATATTTTTTATCTTATGCTCTGCGGAATTTTAAAGAGCTAAACTTTTTTTTTTTTAAAGAAATCTCTGTTGAAACAGACCAGGTTGCAATTGAATGTCACAGCATTAGTAATTAAAGCAATGATTGCAATTCCTTATGGTACAAAATCTAAATTTACTCTCTAACTCAGATTACTGAGATCTATAAATTTTGAAAGGACAATATACACTGGGCTGTGTTGTATGTTTTAATGTAATATTTAAAAATAATAGTGTGTGTGTGTGTGTATATATATATATATAATCAGTCTATTTAAATTAATATAAATTCTGTAGGAATTGTCCCCTGGATTATTTAATAGCTAGGTAACTTTTACAATGAAAGAAAATTATAATTGATTTTATGAGTAATAACTGATACAGGGAAATAAAATCTATTTTTTCTTTGTTAGAAAAAAAAAAATCTGTGATCTGTCATCTTAATTCACTAGACAAATGAATTGTTGCTATTATTATTAGTAATAACAGTAATTAATAAAAGATAACATAAATATATTATTTACTTAGAAAACAATGACCTGTTGCCATAATTTAATCAGTAGCTAAATCTATTTTAAATAAAAATAACAACAATAATCATAATAATATAATCTTGTCACTTAGAGACGAGTGGAAACAAACGTCAATACATCAGTCAATACAAACACTACACAAAACAAACAGAATAACCTATTCAATATGCAGGTCAGCTCGGAGTAGGACATATGTCACTATGACAAAACACACAGCCAGGCAACATATCTTGGAAAATATTATCCACATGCTTACTTGGGAAAAACACAACATATGATAGATACAGATAGGTAGAAAGTCAGACAGATTAAATTTAGAGAGAGAGAAAGAAAGAATGCTTAACAAGGTCAAAAACCAAACATAAATATGACATAATTATCTGTCACTGCTTTTTATGTTAAAGGGACAGTCAACACCAAAATTGTTATTGATTAAAAAGATAGGCAAGATCTTTACTATCCATTACCCAGCTTTGCACAACATTGTTATATTAATACACTTTATAACATACTTTACAACATTGTTATATTAATACACTTTATAACATACTTTACAACATTGTTATATTAATACACTTTATAACATTTAAACCTGACAACATCTCTGCTTGTTTCTAATCCACTACAGACAGCTTTTTATCACATACAGTTTTATTAGCTTTATAAATCAGGAGACAACTAGTATGAGCCATATAGATAACATTGTGCTCACTTCTGTAAAGTTGTGCACAACACAGAACTAATTGTCTAAAATGCAAGTCAATAGATAATAAATAAAAAGTCATGTGATCAGGGGGCTGTCAGAAGAGGCTTAGATAGAAGGTAATCACAGAGGTAAAAGGTATATTAATATAACAATGTTAGTTATGCAAAACTGGAAAATGGGTTATAAAGTATAATAAAATATTATTTTATTCAATGCTGAAGGCAAAATAATTTAATAGCATCAAGTGAGTCACAAAATAAATGTTATTTAAGCCATTTATAGCACAAACTAATTGATAGTTTAACATACATTGATTTAATGATACTTTGTGCACAAAATACATTAAAAATATTAATATTAGCTAACTTTAACTTAATATTGGCTTAAACTTTAGCCGGGTGGTCAGTGAAATCAGACAGTGTTCTGTAGAGAACACTGTGCATGGTAAATATATAAAAGGATTACAGTCATCACCTGAATTCTGTATATATAATCTGTGCTGTCCTACAGGCTAGTAATAAGGTGCTATCTAACAGGGGAATCATTCCTTTCAGAAAATGAATTGCTCTTTAAATATAATTACAAAGAAGTAATACCATAAAATTCTGGGCAGGGAAAGGGATTAGCCTGCGGAGTGTAATCCTAGTTTGAATACTTTTATGTGCTGGAGACTGAATTGAGTAGCAGCTATAGCTATGACCGCCAGTAACCTCAGCAGGAGGCGGGCAAGTAGACACCTCACCACACTCAGTTACACATCAGGCCACTTTGTGGGACGGGGAGAGACGTTTCCTCATGTGCACTCTAAAAAACCCTGCCCCCATCATAATTTTATATCAAAGCATTCTGGTCATTTCTCTGTTACCATTCTTATTCCAAAATATATTTTTTTATATTTCTGTGATTTGTTAATTAAATACTCTGTGCTGTGACCCAGCAAAAACAGGTTATTGTTATGTACAGTGTAAATATATTAAATGAAAGAAAGAAAAAAGAAAAATGTTGCTCAGTGTGCACATTGCTGTCATGTTTCTAACTAGCATACTAGTGAGAAGGTTTTTTTTTGCTTTCCAACAAGGCAGCTGTACACATAGGGGTATATTTAACATAGTGCGAGCAGACATGATACAATGTAGCGCATCATGTCCGCTGCACATCGATAAATGCTGACAGCATATGCTGTCGGCATTTATCATTGCAATGCTGCCCCCTGCAGATTCGTGGCCGCTAGCAAGGGGTGTCAATCAACCCAATCGTATTCGATCGGGTTGATTTCTGTCCGCGGCCTCAGAGCAGGCGGACAAGTTATGGAGCAGCGGTCTTTAGACCGCTGCTTCATAACTTCTGTTTCCGGCGAGCCTTCAGGGGGCATCAAGCTCCAAATAGGGCTTGATAAATCGGCCCCTTAGTCATGCCTCCTTTTCCTGGATAAAAAATACAGATGATAATTTTGCATTTGCATAAATAGTTCTGTATCTAGATGTGACATCACCTGGCAACTAAAGTTAGTGCTACTATAACTGAATAATGGCTTATATTGGCATGCAAAATATTTTTGTTGGCACAAGGTACGGAGAACTGCCCCTGGGCTTCCACACTGCTGTACCTAGCACCAGTGCCCTTGGCACCATTGCCTGCAACAGAATTGTTTAGAAGGTTGTAAACTCTCAAAATGGTTTGTGGCATCTGCACATTCTATATGGATTTCCTCAGACTCAGTAAAAATCTTATAGGGTTAGAAAGGGCAAAATGAATGCATTTTGATTTTAATTATAAAGCATACTTCCATTAGCAAAAATGCTTCTAGTAAAAGTTTTTACTGTTTCGGCTGCATACGTACATATGCTGTGTGTGACTAAAGGATCAGGATTCTTGCCTGCTCAGAGTGCTGGTGGTGGGGTGTAGAGGTGTGCATTTGGCAGAAGTCTGCGTTTTTTTCAGAGCTGAATATCCACTTGTGCAAGTGAAACACACTAAGATCTGTGCAATTCCAGAGTTTCTCTTGAACAAGAGGATATTCAGCTATGAAAAGAGCCGAATATCGAAAACAGACTCCAACTTCTGCTTTGTCAGTGAACGAAACTGCAAAATGCACACCTCTAGTGCTGACTCTGAGAAAGTGAGGTGTTTGAATGCTGGGGCAAGGGATACTCAGCATATGTGTGTATGCCACTGATAAATACAGCTAATTAGAAGCATTTTTGCACATTTCAATTTTGACCTTTCTATTCAACAGAGTCTGTCTTTCTTTAAACATTCTTTATAACCAATACTAGAATAATATTCAATATTTTACAGCAAATGATTATGGATTGCAAGATACATTGTTTATAACAGTGCAAAACTGTAAATCTGATATCTTTCCTGCCAGCAAAAAAAGGACATTCTCACCTTTAGAGCAATGGTTTTAACTGCATGAATGAATCGATTAAAGGGACAGTAAAGTCAAAACTAAACTTTCATGATTCAGACAGGTCAAGTAATTTTAAACAACTTTCCAATTTACTTTTATCATCAAATTTGCTTTTTTCTCTTGGTATTCTTAGTTGAAAGTTAAACCTAGTTAGGCTCATATACTAATTTCTAAGCTCTTAAAGGCCACCTCTTAACTGAATGCATTTGACAGTTTTTTTCACAGCTTTGTGCTCACACTAGTGGAGTTACTTATGAGAGGGCACCGATTGGCTAAAATGCAAGTCTGTCAAAAGAACTGAAATAAGGTGGCAGCCAGTAGAGGCTTAGATACAAGGTAATCACAGAGGTAAAAACTATATTTATACAACTGTATTGGTTATGCAAACCTCTGGAATGGGTAGTTATCTTTCTTTTTAAACAATAACATTTTTGGAGTAGACTGTCACTTTAACTATTAAGAAAACTATTATTGTGCGTGTGTATGTATAAATATATATATATATTTATATAGAGAGAGAGAGAGATTAATTAAATATCTTTTTCTTTAATTTACTTCCAAATAAAAACAATGTATATATAATATTATAAACAATTGCCAAGGTTATATTCTGAACTTGGTTTTAAAATGAATACTCTAGCTGGTAATATTACAAGTATTACCCACTTTCTATGTACAAGAATACTATAAATGGGTTAATCTTGGCCCAGCCTGTTGCCTGTTTGCTAAAGATCTTATATTTAAGCAGCAAACGTCACAAAACACACACAGCACATAAGTCTGCATTTTTGCAAATTTCACCTTCTCAAAGAGCCTTTAAGTAGACGATGCAGTGCACATCTGCAATCAATCTGGGCTTCTGTTACACCAGCACTAGTAATTGCTTGGTATTTGGCCAAACAGCGTATTCCCTCTAACTGATCAGCGGGTGACAGCATTACATGTGTATTTAGTACATATATACCTTCTTCCTCATTTTTCTTGTGGTTAGGGTTTGAGTCTTCCCATGCACAGGTATATAATTAATGTTACAACAAAATTTCTTTCCATGGCTAGGGTATGTATATGAAAGAAGCTTTACATCCCTATAAAGCACAAAAAAGAAATTCCCTTGTATACCATACAAAAATTATGGCTGGCCTATAATGGTATTTTATAGCAATATACATTTTCTTATTAGATAAAAACCAGAAGACTTATATAACAGTGCCCTGTACTAAAATGTGGCTTAAAGGGACATACAATCCACTTTTCTCGACGCTCTGTTTCTGCTGCACCTCTCTGCGAGTCCCTTCACTGGCTCCCCATTCACAGCAGAGTTAAATTCAAAATTCTCACCCTGACCTACAAAGCCCTCACCAATGCTGCCCCACCCTACCTGTCCTCACTCATCAACAAATATACTCCAGCCCGCCCCCTAAGATCCAACAATGACCTGCTTCTTGAGTCCTCTACCATCACCTCCTCTCATGCTAGACTAGAGGACTTCTCTCATGCGGCACCAACCCTCTGGAACGCATTTCCATTAGCTGTCAAACATTCCCCTAACCTCTCCTCCTTTAAACGTTCCCTAAAAACCTTTTTGTTCAGGGAAGCTTATCACCCAACTCATTATTATTATTATTATACTTTATTTATGAAGCGCCAACATATTCCGCAGCGCTGTCCATGGATACAATTCATTTAAATAAAACAATGATATAAAACTTGTAAGAGACAGGACAACATTTACAAACACATACAGGAGGAATTGAGGGCCCTATTCCCGTGGGAACTTGCAATCTAGAAGGGTAGGAGGTTGAGAAACAGGAGGTGAGGACTGCAAGACTGAGAAAGATGTAAATGCAGAGTTAGATGAGGGAAATATTAGGTAAGTGAAATTAATTTATTATTGAGTTGGGTGGTAGGCTTCTCGGAACAGAAAAGTCTTCAGGGAGCATCTAAAGGAAGAAAGATTAGAGGGAGAGTGTTCCAGAGGGTAGGTGCTGCACGACAGAAGTCCTGCAGTCTAGCATGAGAGGAGGTGATAGTCACGGATGCAAGGAGCAGGTAATTGTTGGATCTTAGTGGGCGGGCTGGAGTATACTTGTTTATTAGAGAGGATAGGTAGAGGGGAGCGGCGTTGGTGAGAGCTTTGTATGTAAGGGTGAGAATTTTGAATTTGATTCTGCTGTGAATGGGGAGCCAATGAAGGGAATCACAGAGAGGTGCAGCAGATACAGAACATCAGGAAATGTGGATCAGCTTGGCAGAGGCATTTACAATGGATTGAAGGGGGGGAGAGGTGGGAAAGAGGAAGGCCAGTAAGAAGGTTATTGCAGTAGTCAAGTCGGCAAATAACAAGGGAGTGGATTATTTGCTTTGTGGTGTTAGCGCTCAGAAAAAGGCGAATCTTGGAAATATTGCATAGAGGGTTGCGACAGGATGTAGAAAGCGATTGGATATGGGGGACGAAGGATAGATTTGAGTCAAGTGTAACTCCGAGGCAGCGGACTTGGGGCGATGGGGAAATGGTAATGCCGTCAACAGGGATAGAGAAGTCAGAAGTCGGCGTAGAGCTTGAGGGGGGAATAAGAAAGAGCTCAGTCTTGGACATGTTAATCTTTAGTTGGTGAAAGGCCATCCAGGAAGAAATACCAGATAAGCAGTCGCTGACATGAGAAAGGACAGAGGGAGAGAGAGCAGGGGTGGAGATGTAGATCTGGGTGTCATCAGCATAGAGGTGATATTTAAAGCCATAACTGTTGATAAGTTTACCAAGCGAAGAAGTATAAATGGAGAAGAGTAGAGGACCCAGAACAGATCCTTGAGGTACTCCAACAGATAGAGGCATTGGAGAGGAGGAGATGCCAGCAAATTACACAGAAAAAGACCTGTGAGAAAGATAGGAGTGAATCCAGGAAAGAGCAGTGTCACAGAGGCCAAAAGAGCTAAGGGTCTGTAGGAGGAACTTCATTCTCAGTGGCTGGATGGAAGATGCAGAGGGTGGCAGAGGGAGTAACTGGGCCTGTTGTTGGAATATTGCAGGTTGGTGTTAGAATGTTGCTTTGGATAGTACGTGATTTGTTTAAAAAGTAGTCTGCCAGGTCTTGAGCACTAAAGACAGACGGGTGGGTGGAGCAGGTGGAGAAGAGTCGTTTAGGGTTTGAGGAAAGAGTAGATATGAGAGAAGAGAAGTAGGTTTGCTTGGCTAAGTGAAGGGCAGAAGTGTATGAATGAAGAATAAACTTATAGTGTATGAAATCAGGTTCAGAGTGAGTTTTCCCCCAGACACGCTCAGCAGTACAGGAGCATTTTTGCAAATAGCGTGTTTGCTGAACGTGCCAGGGCTGTAACTGACGGTGTGATGTTTTGCGCAGTCGGAGAGGGGCAAGTGTGTCTAATGCCGAGGAGAGAGTTAACAAACTAACTTCACTTAACTAACAGTTGCCCTCTATCTCCTCACTAATATCATTCTCACCTTTGCAGTCCCCACCTCCTGTTTCCCATTCTCCTACCCATCTAGATTGTAAGTTCCCACGGGAATAGGGCCCTCAATTCCTCCTGTATTTGTAAATGTTTTCCTTTTACTGTATTGTTTTTCCATTGTACTTTATACTTGTACCTATGGGCAGCGCTGCAGAATCTGTTGGCGCTTTATAAAAAAAGAATAATAATAACCCTGAAAAATTATCAGATAGAGCAGACATCCTCAAACTTGGCCATCCAGAGGTTTTGGAACTACATTTCCCATGATGCTCAGCCAGCTAATTAGATAATTTTGTTTCGGCATATTCCTTATGTTACGTTAAATTATTTTTCGAATTCATTCTTTATTCATATTCATTATTCTATTCTAAACTTTAAAATAGAATAATGAATATGAATAATGAATGAATCCGAAAAACAATTTAACTTAACCTAACTAATTTGCCGAAACAAAATTATTTTTTTAACTAATGAAAATGAAACAAAACAATTTTTTTCGGTGTGCACATGTCTAATTCAGAGAAGAGGAAAACGTTCAATTCTAAATCAACAGGCAAATAATACAATATTAAGGGGACTTTTAGATGCACTGACAAAAATGTGATATATATGCGAGAATGAAAATGTGGGATACAGTATATAGATGAATTGGAGAGGCCAATGAGGGAACATATATGCGAACAACTCACATCCATTGAAAATATGGATGAAAAAAGAAATAGGGATTTACCAGTCCCAAAATATTTTTAAAGTTGTAATGGTGGGAATTTAAAATATTTTAAATACACAATCATTGATAGATTAAATACAAATTGGAGCAGTGGGGATTACCACGATGCATTGTTAATTTAGCCCATAGTAAGAAAAAAGAGAGATTTACTAAACAAAATGCATAATTGTTTGTTACATAGTGGATTCTTTCTAATGCATAATGTCCCTTTAAAGGGATAGTAAAGTCCAAATTAAACTTTCATGATTCATATAGGGCATGCAATTTAAAACAACTTTCTAATCTACTTTTTTTTTATAAAATTTGCTTTGTTCTCTTGTTATTTTTAGTTGAAGGCTAATACTAGGTAGGCTCATATGCTAATCTTTAAGCCCTTGAGGCCGCCTCTAATGTGAATGCATTTTAAACAGCTAGAGGGTGTTCATTCATGTGTTTCGTATAGATAATATTGTGCACATGCACGTGAAGTTATTTATGAGTCAGCACTAATTGCATGAAATACAAGTCTGTCAAAGGATCTGAGATAAGGAGGCAGCCTGCAGAAGCTTAGATACAAGGTAATTACAGAGGTAAAAAGTATATTTCTATACCAGTGTTGGTTGTGCAAAACTGGGGAATGGTAAATAAAGGGATTATCTATCTTTTTAAACAATTACATTTTTGGTGTTTACTGTCCCTTTAATGTCTGTGCTGTATATGATTTACTACTGCAGTTCCACAGCATTCATGGTTTCTGTGTACAGTTGTCAAATAGGTATTCTATGTCTCCATTCACTATATCTATTTTACAAAGGCAATAAACATATTCTGCATAAATGGCCCAATTAGTGCTGGTTTGTAAAAGAAAACATTGTTATATGCTGTAATGTAAGCGATGTCATGCAATGCAGTGTGTTAGTACAAGAACTAAAATAATTTGCAATTACGTGAGGGTCTACTACCCACTATTGGGAATCATTGTATGTTAATATTTATACATATGCATTATGTCAGCAATTAATTACTAAGAGCTATTACAAGTGGCACTCTAACTAACGAGCATGTTACAAGTTGAAAGTAAACAGGCGACCTCAAGCACAAACAAAATTGGACTGGAGCACTAGCGTAAAGTGTAAGGGTTAAAAAATTGTTCACCAAACACACCGTAAACACATTAAAATAAAGAATTATACTCATATATGAACTTTCTGATAAAATATTTTCCTATGAATATTAATATTATTTTATTAAAATGGTAATTATGTATATAGTATATGACAATGTATTTGACTGGAAAATGCTATACATTCATATATACACATATAAACACATAGATACACATGTATATACATACATACACATATATATCCAATTTTAAGCCCTTTCCAGCCAAATACCTTAAACATGAAATAGAAATACATATATATATATATATATATATATATAAATTTACATTTAAAAGTAAAAAAAAACATTTTTTTCTATGTGAAGGACATTGTAATGTAAAATATTCATAACTCACTTTGGGTTTTGCGCTGTAGGTCTAATGAACTTGGGTTAGCGCGCAAACGATAAGTGTTATTTTTTTTTTTTTCAAACAGCACGCTCCATTGAAGTCTATAGGAAGAACTTAACATGGTCGCGATATCCACATTCCTGAAGTTAATAGGCCCGAACTTTAACTCCCATGCTAACATTTTACTTTCAACTTGTAATACGTGCGCTAACCTGCCCGCGTTAAAAGTTTTCTTCAAACGTAGTTAGAATGTAAGCTAAAGAAAACGTTAGCGCGCCACATGTAATCTGACGCTGTATTCCAAAGATCAGTGTAGAAATTATATATATATATATATATATATATATATATATATATATTATAAATTGCATTATTTTGCAGTCCAGGGACATAATCCTTGAGAATGCTACTTTGTCTTTTTATCGTATCTCCTTTGTTGTGGCTAATAAGGGGCAGTGCTCTGATCAAGCAATTACGGTGTAGCATGTCACAAGTTGAAGCTTCAAGATCATGTTGGATGCATGACAGTCTAAAGTAGTGGCTGAAAAAATAAATAATGACAGCTCATTTTAAGGTTTGTCAGTTTTTTTACCATATATAATTAAAGATTTTGGGCCAGGTCCCAAGTGGAGTGGTATTTAACAATCCCGCACACGTGCTAACTCCACTTAAAGTAAGCTTTTTCCACGTGTCGGGTAGCGTTCATATTACAGGTTGAAAGTAAAAAGTTTTAGCTCACGCACTAACCTGATGCGTGCAAAAAGCCCAACTCTGAATATCACGATTGCATTAATGTATTCTGCATAGAAGTCAATAGCAAAAAAAAAAAACTAACACCCTACTCCCGAGAAAACCCGATTGTATATTCTCAAGTGCGATAACCCGACATGAAAATATGAATATTTCACATTTCATTGTTCTTCAGAATATTTATTCATAAATACATATTTCTACATATACCTGATGGCATTTTGGTACAATATATATCTATACCTACAGTATATAGATACATGATTATTTATAGGTATAGATATATACAGATTTATATTAATATCTATTTATAAATACATAGAACATATTTCTCTATGTGAAGAACATAGGCATGTGAAATATTTACAGTAAATACAGTACACAAACACTTTATTAAAAATGAATATTGCACAAATATGTTTTTACATGTTTTCATCTACTTAACTGCAAAAGGCTATAATACACTTATATATATGTCTATATACAGTATCCCACAAAAGTGAGTACACCCCTCACAGTTTTGTAAATATTTTATTACATCTTTTCATGTGACAACACTAAAGAAATGACACTTTGCTACAATGTAAAGTAGTGAGTGTACAGCCTGTATATCAGTGTACATTTGCTGTCCCCTCAAAAGAACTCAACGCACAGCCATTAATGTCTAAACCGTTGGCAACAAAAGTGAGTACACCCCTAAGTGTCACCTGGTTGCCACCACACACGCTTGACACCACCTGAACCAAATAAGTTTATCTTGGTCTCATTGGACCTCAGGACATGGATCCAGTAATCCATGTCCTTAGTCTGCTTGTCTTCAGCAAACTGTTTTGTGGTCTGAAAATGAGAAAATAGCCATTGAGCTGCAGTTGTGTGGACGAAAATGCCATGTTGATTTTAGATGTCAGAGGAGAATGGGCAGACTGGTTCGAGATGATAGAAGG